>NC_092337.1:152227500-153697500 GCF_046630445.1 Rutidosis leptorrhynchoides
ACTGTAATATAATCACGTTGATCAAGTGTCATTATATTATACTAACTCATGCATCAGTTCCACAACACTTCAAAAACATTCAGAATTTAAACTCGAAAGTTTACAGAATAAAGAAACTATACAGTTTCTTTTATGATGTAACATAGATAGCGCGAAGAGATAAATAATTTTGGACAAGAATATTTATGAAAATATCCTCAGAAATATCGAAGATATTTATGATGATATTTTGGAATTTCTAAGATCGAAGGTTGGTGAAGAAAGATTTTTCCACAAGATTTAACATGAGTACGGAGCAAGATATTTTCTAAAGATTTCATCAGAAACAGAATCATCAGGATTCTTTATGTACAAGTTTAGCTCTTGTGATTTGTCCACAGTCTCCTTCATAATTTCGCATAATTCGCTTTTTGGTACTAAATTTTCTATCGAGCATTTCCAACACTCTATTTTTTATCATCATACTTTCGATGGTTAATGTCGTTTATAGTTGTCTACAGTTTCTGCTGCTTCATTCAGCTTTTTCAACATTCCGAGTAGTAATTTGCAGACTAGGTGCTTTTCAGAATTTCAGAATGGAAAATCTTAATTCCAAGAGATAAATGCTATATGTATACGTTTAACTGTTGATGTAGAGACATTGCGAGATTCAAAATACTGATTGATATTTTCCGATAATTGGTATGGTAATTCTCGTTATCAGATGCAGATGAGTAGATGATAGGGTTTCAATGAATATAATAACTTTTCAGAAAGTCAAAGATCAACGAAGTTGTTGGTAAGTTTACAGTTAATGTGGTGGGATATAAACGGTTCTCCGATAACAATAAAAGAGCACGCATATATATCAAGGTTATAATAAGGTTATTTCGAATGAAAAGTCGAAGTTGACTTGCTGGAGCTGTGACAAAATTAACTAATTTGGAAAGAGATTGCAAAGTTATTTTCGGTAATAATAACGCTAAAGGAATTAGCACAGCTACGCGTTAAACATTTACTCAGTTTCCGAGAGTTTTTAGGTGCATAATTATACGCATCAATCTTTCTTTCTGTAGATGAAGTGCGGTTGGTTCATCCTCTCGATTGAGGTGTTTTCAAGAATCATGAAAGATTTGAACGCAGATTGTAACTGTCAAGATACAAATGAAGTTTAAGATGAAATCAAGTGGCGAACTTGAAGAAATGTTTAGTTTCATATGTTATAATCAATATTTTAATTCATTTTAATTGTCCAATGTTATTAGTCCACAATATATAGTCCACAGTTAACAGTCCAATATTTCGTATATAGTTTAATATATAATATTCGAATTAATTAATACGTATCGTGACCCGTGTACATGTCTCAGACTCGATCACAACTCAAACTATATATATTATTGTAGAATCAACCTCAACCCTGTATAGAGAACTCGATCATTACTGCATATAGAGTGTCTATGGTTATTCCAAATAATATATATAGATGCGTCGATATGATATGTCAAAACTTTGTATACGTGTCCCGATATTTAAAGTGCGTAAATAAATAACAGAATTTAAATGACGATAAATAAAATTGCGAGAATTAAAATTGCGATAAATAAATTGCGATAAATAAAAATGTAACCAGTTAGCTAAGAACAGTTAGCTAGGAACAGTTAGCATGGATTCTTACCAAAATTTTCTTCATAGTTAATTTGTTTGTTTCTAACAAATTTTATTTTATCCAATGTTTTCTTCATTATGCCACTTGTTGAATTCTGATAGGTAAAAATTCAAATATGAAATTGAATGAAAATGGTTATTCTGCGATGAACGGATGCGTATATCTGTGGATGTAAGTAGGATAATAAATGACTATTGAATCAGATTCGAAGAAGGTACAGTGTAACTTATTAATGTGAAATCTAAATATTCCTCGGGTATTACCTACCCGTTAAAATATTTTCACCATTAATAGTTTGTACAAAAGAATTTCAAATTACAATCCTTATGAAAACATATATACATATATATTTTCTTCAGATGTAGTCAGGGATTTTAATGAGTCAATATGATATTAGACTCATTTGATTTACCGTTAGAATAAGAATATATAATCTCTAAAATATTAGAGATTACATAATCGCCATGTCAAACGAAGATAAATGATGTAGAATGATTCGTAGAACGATAATTTATACTCGAGATATAGAATGAGATGTTGAGGCATGAATTGTTGATGGTACTGGTGCTGTTACTGATGGTACTGTTGGTTCCGATGATGTTGCTGAAGCTGGTAAATTTTGCACCATATTCTCCAAAAAGCATTTACTCAGGCGCGAAGCTCGTTGACTTCTTCGATTACTCCGGGATAATTGTCGATAGGAACGAGCGGATGAATAAAGTTTCAAATTTTGAGATATTATATAATCATAGTGAGATATTCGGGAAATGATGGTGAAAATGGTGTTTCGGACTGGTTCGCCGGTAAGTGCGTCAGGTTCTTCGCCAATAGGTGAATTCGGTTGGTGGAAGGGATCGCCTTCTTCGCGTCTCCATTGATTAGGTCGACTACGAACCCATTAGATGAATTGGTTGATTCATTCTGGTGACGCTGCTTTTGGAGCTTAGGTGAACATCCATGTCGGAATAGCTGTCGGAATAACTATCGAGATAGTTATCGAAATCTGAAGGACTCGAACTGGTTGAGGGGTTCATCTCGTACGATCAGATGAAGGATTTTCGATAAGAAATAGATTATAGGATGTAGATTAGTACCCTGCAATACATAATTTACATATGCATATATAATACTAAAATCCCATAAGTTACGGAGGAATCTACGGAATATGTCAGGCAAAGTTACAGTAACAGATACGCTAAGATATGAAGTAGCAGATACGCTAAGATATGAATTTTATCTATACAATTTTCATGCAATCCAGGCAGTAAGATATGTCTAGATTAAAAATGATAAGCAAGTGATGCCCTAAGAATGATAAGCAGTTAATTTTCGACACGAAATGATAAGCAAAACTTTTGACATGCAGACACGGTCGAAGTCCAGACTCACTAATGCATCCTAACGACTATTAGTTAGACACACTAATGCAAGACCTGGTTCGCTAAGACCACCGCTCTGATACCACATGTCAAACCCCGTCCTAATCCATCTGGACGAAGTCACCAGCATCTGGTTCCATTGCGGTAATCGACTCCAAGTAATGTCTTTAAAATGAGCAAATGCACAGCGGAAGGTTTCTTTCATACCTGAGAATAAACATGCTTTAAAGTGTCAACCAAAAGGTTGGTGAGTTCATAGGTTTATCATAAAACAATAAAATTCATCATTTTGATAGACCACAAGATTTAAATGATGCATGGTACAAATGGGCCCGAATCCTATACCCACCTGTAATGTACATGCGATATCTTTTAAATACAGTACACCTTTCTCGTGTACGAAATCATTTTTCATAAATCTTAGTAACCGTACACATATCTCGTGCACAAAAACTAATACACATAACCTGTGTATAAAAATCATTCTCTCGATACATAACATTCATATTAATTAGTGGCAATTATCATGTCCACATAATTCAATGGTGGCAATTATCATATCCACATAATTCAACGGTGGCAATTATCATGTCCACATAATTCAACGGTGGCAATTATCATGTCCACATAATTCAATAATAATCCGCAGAACTTCTGTCTGCATAATAACTCATTCGAGGAATGTTTTGCTTGTTTCTATCTCGTCAAACATTTATAAAAGCATTTCATATATTCGCAGTTCAAAACATATTTCAAAAACATTTAATAAAGCAGTTGTAAAAACAGCGCATGTATTCTCAGTCCCAAAAATGTAAAGAGTAAAAGGGAACAAATGAAACTCACATATTGTATTTTGTAGTAAAAATACATATGAAGATAATGAACAATTGTAGGGTTGACCTCGGATTCACGAACCTATATCATTTGTATATTCATTAATACATATAATCGTAATCAAACAAATTTATGTATTTTATATCTTAAATTATTATATATATATATATATATATATATATATATATATATATATATATATATATATATATATATATATAATTTGTGTATATATTTGAAATGATAAATACTTATATAGTTGTATTAATATATATATCTGATTAGTATTTTATATAAAAATAACTAATTTGTCATATACGAATATTTGTATAAAAATTGTTAATATGATTAATACATACTTATGTAATATTACTTATAAATATGATTTTATATACATAATATTTATTTAGTAAAAATAATATTAATAATGGTAAATAAAAAGTAGTATTTGATTATAATGATAATATCAATAACAACAATACTGATAATAATGATAATAATAATAATAATAATAATAATAATAATAATAATAATAATAATAATAATAATAATAATAATAATAATAATAATAATAATGATAATAGTATTAATAATGATAATGTTACCGGTAATAACAATGTTAATAATAATAATAATAATAATAATAATAATAATAATAATAATAATAATAATAATAATAATAATAATAATAATAATAATAATAACAATAATAATAATAATAATAATAATAACAATAAGAGTAATAATAATAACTAGCTCACTAGAAAAAGTTCCAAAAAGAATAACTGCCCATGTCCGGGCTCGAACCCGCGACCTCCCGCTAACCCACAACCACTCCTAATCATCTACTCCGAATCCACTTTTCTGTTTTAATTTGGGATTTATTTCCATTTAATCCGTTAATATGCTCAAGCCCAACTGATGGTTTGATTTACGGCCCACTTAATATCCTTACAATGTCACGGCCCAAGAACACGATTTCCAGGCCTAACTAATCACTAGTAGACTATGGCCCAACTAATCACTAATTATGATTCGAAAAGAAAAAAAAAATGCAGTCGGCTAGACTCGATCCAGGGACCTCTCGTTCATCATCCCACCTCCAACACCATCGAGCTATCTTGCCTTTCTGTTATATATTGTAACTATATTTTTAAAAACCCTTCGATGATATATCATAATGATAATATATAGATAATTTTAATAATTAAATTTATAAGGATATTTATACCAAATAAGGATCTGCGAGGGATTGTTTGTTGCAGTTCGACAGAAACAAATAAAAATTGATCCTCAATCTTATCATCTTCGATTGTTTCATCTTTACTATCCTCGAACTTCAATCGTCATTAACACCATAATCAATGTTTAATCATTATCATCTTCTTCGTAACATCATCATCATACTTCATTATTATCATTACGGTTTACATCAGCATGCTCATATATTATATTGTTTGTCGTTATAACAGTTAGAAAGAAATAAAAAAAAATAAAAAAAATAAAAATAAAAAAAAAGAATTACGCAGCAGTAGGTATTATCGTGATGTAGTTTGGAAGTGATTTAATGGTGTGATTGTTATTTGAATGGAACACTTATGCAGCAGTCCACGATGAATAAATAAAAAAAATATAGGTGTAGATGATGGAGGTTAGCGGTTTATGGAGGTCTTACGGTTAAAGTAGCGATGGTGGTTATCATGGTCGCGGAGGTCGATAATGGTTTAAGGTGATAGTCCGGAGGTTGAGCTTGATGCTCGGCAATGGTGGTAACGGTTTTTGTGATTAAACAGAAACAATACAGTGGATTTGGCTTGTGGTTCGTGGTGTTTACAATAGAAGACAAATACATCAACAAAAATATGTAAAGGTGATGATGGTCATGATTTTGATGATGGTGGTGACGATTGTAGGTGGTGTCGTGGTTAAGCCATGGGGATCAACGAAGTTGTAAACTTATCAAGTGACGTTAATGATATAGATTACAAATAAGATGAAGTGGGTTTGTGTAAATTCTCAAAGGAAGTAAATAAAGAAAAGAAAGAAAGAAAATGGAATAGGAGTGATGATGGCTCATGAGGGTTGATGGTTAACACAAGTGTTTTTGTTTGTGAGTTTCGTTTAAGCTAGAAACAGAAAGACGATCAAAGGGTGGTGTTCAATGATGGGGTGGTGATGGTTGTTTGGTACATATAAGACACTAGTATTTTTGTTGCTGCAAATCAAAAAAGTATGGTTGGTGTCCCGGTTGTTCACAGAAAGAAAGAAAAAATATATGTGAGGAGGAGTAAGATATGAGAAAAAAAAGATAGATGGTGGTTTTACATTAAAGAATTTTTGGGATTTTTGTTGATTGAATGATGTTGTGGAGATGATTAAAATAGGAGACGGGATCAGAAAACTGCATGGGATTTTTTTTAATACAAGTGGGAGACAATTACCTCAATATATATTAATATGAATCACAATATAGACACAAATAGGAAAATTATTAGTTACTTTATTGTACAGGAAGTTTGAAAATAATTACAATAGATTAATATAAATCACAAACTTTTAAAACATGTTAAAATACTAGCCGCCCCTAATTGTCATTGTTTTATCGGGGGTATTATTTCGTACTCCGTTGTTAATCAGTAGCAGATAAAAGTCTTTGGAAAAATCCCAACTTTTTAGAGTAACTATATTTATTTATTTTGGTCATTATGGTATAAAATTCGATCATTAATTTATTAAATAAAAATTACATCAACTGTCCCTCTCATTTATGGGTAAAATATAAAAAGTGTTAAAACTTAACAAATAGTTCCTAAATACATTTTTAATAAGCCTAAAATTTATAGAACCCATTTTCGTATCACCATTTATTTTAAAATTACATAAGTTTCTTTTTAACTCATTTATTATCAATCAATATGACAATTGTGCTTTACCGTTGTTTACTAAATAACTTCGAAATCACAAAATATATTTAATATACTTTTTATGTATATATATAGATTTATTTTATACAATAAATTTTATCATCACTTATATTATTTTATAATTTAAATCATATAATCAAACTATATTTCAAAGTATTATATATATTTATATATTTAAATATATATGTATTTATTTATTTATATGTAATAGTTCGTGAATCGTCGGAATTGGTCGAAGCTAAATTGATTTTATGAAAAACAGTTCAAAATTTTGAGACTCAACATCACAGACTTTGCTTATCGTGTCACAATCATATAAAGTTTACGTTTAAATTTGGTCAGAAATTCACGGGTCGTCACACGAAGAACCTGAAACACTTACCGGCGAATCAGCCCGAAACACCATTTTCACCCTTATTTCCAGGATATCTCGTCACGATTATACTCTATCTAAAATTCTAAACCTTATTCATTCACTCATTTCGACCGACAATCATCCCGGAATAATAAAAGAAGTCAACGAACTTCGCGCTCGAGTAATCAATTTGGAGAATATGGTGCAAAAATTACCAGCTTCAGCAATATCACCGGCACCAACAGTACCATCAATAACAGCACCAGTACCATCAACAATCCATGCCTCAACATCTCATTCTGTACCTCGAGTATAATCACCGTTCTATGTATCGTTCTACATCAATTATCTTCATTCTTCATGGCGATTATGTAATCTCTAAAGTCTTAGAGATTATTTATTCTAGCTCAAACCAAAAAGCAAATGAGATTAATATCATATTAACTCATTAAATCCATGATTACATCTGAAGAAAAAATATATATAAGTATATTTTCATAAAGATTGTAATTAAAAATTCTTTTGTACAAACTGTTAATGGTGAAAATATTTTAACGGGTAGGTAATACCCGAGGAATATCTAGATTTCACATTAGTAAGTTACACTGTACATTCTTCAATTCAGATTCAGCAGTCATTAACAATACTGCTCAAATCCACATATATACGTATCCGTCCACCAAAGAATAACCATTTTCATTCCAATTCAATTTTCATATACAAGTTTCTGCCGATCAAAATCCAAGTCAAGATTTGACAAGTGGCATAATGAAAAAAATAATGAATAAACTAAAAATTGATTAGTAACCAATTAATTAACTACGTAAAATTTTCTTCATCATCTTCAGATCTTAAATATTTTAAATTCTAAGATTATATATTGGACTATTGGACTACTAACATTGGACTACAACCTTGGACGAATCAAAAAAAGTGTTTTAAAAAAAGTATTATTTTGACTTAAAATATCGTTAATAAGTTACACCTACTACAATTAAATAATTCCTCAAGTTTGTCACTTGATTTCATCTTAATCATCCTTTGTATCTTGACGATTACAATCAGCATTTAATCATCTAAAAACTCAATTCTTTTGAAACCACCTCAGATTGATAACTGATGATTCAGATATGGTAGCATTAAATGCAGAGGAAACAGTAAAATTGTAGATGGTCTAAATGGTCAAAAGTTTGATGATAAAGAATGGAGAGTTGGGAACGCTCGATAGAAAATTTGGTACTGAAAAACGGATTGAGCTAACCATGAAGGAAACCAAGGACAAATACAAGGACCAAACCCTATATTCAAAGAATCCAGGTAATTCTGGATCCGATTAAATCTTTAGAGAATATCTTGCTCCGAAGTCATGTTAAAATCTTGCGGAAGATTCTTCTTCATCAACTTTCGAACTTAGAAATATCAAAATATCATCATAAATATCTTCGATATTTCTGAAGATATTTTCATAAATATTCTTGTCTAAAATTATCTACCTCTTCGTGCTTTCTGTATTCCATTATATTGGAAACTTCTGTAAAATCTAAGTATAAATTATGAATGAATTGTGGAGAAGTGTAGGGAATTGAAGCATGAGTTAGTATAATATAATGGCGCTTGGCCAATGTGATTATATTACAGTAAGTCATGCTAAATTTCTAATGGACGTGATGATGGTTCACAGATCATACCCTCATCATGTGTCATGTTACATAACTCTTTCATTCTACTTAACCTCTAATCATATCAAGAAAATATATTCTTGATAGTTCTATCCTCCGTGATTATGGTAATTTAACAAGTCAAATCGTGCTATTACCTTTTCCGTTCTGTTTATAATCTTAGTTATGTTCTTTCAAACTTCATACCTACAATCCGAGACATCTTGATCGCTTGACTTAAGGTCAGGAAGAGAAAAAAAAGCATAGAGCTTCAAAATATAAATAAGAGTATAAATCACAGCAAATAGAAATGTCATTAACCGTGGATTTCAATAATTATGGAAAGACAGATGCAAGAAAAGATTATGAAAATCACTACCTCAAGGGCGAAGTAGAAGTAAACAGATTCCTTCGGTGGGAGTTGGAATAGAAGAATGATTGTTGCGATAGTCAGAATAAGGTCAAGGACCAGAACTGGATTAAGAATTTCCACAATCTTTTGAAAGTAGGAAATAAGGAAGGAAGTATAGGAATGGTGGAAATAATGGAGCGGAAGAGATGAATTTATAGTAAAATATCAGACAAAGAAATTGAGACAGATGATCGCATTTAATAAAAGAGATCTTAATTTCCATAAATTCCGAAGATTCAGATCTTTTAGATTTCCAAGATTTTCTTTCAAATTCCTTGAATTCTGGAAATCCACCGTATCTACGTCAAAAGTTAAATCTCTATCTCAATATTTTATGACAGCTTCACTCGAACGCTCCACATAATCAAATCGTTTTATCTATATTTATCAATAATGATAAAACCCTATTTATCAACTCATATTCGCCATAAAAACATTTTTATTGTTAGCCATGATAACCTCACTCAAATTTCGGGACAAAATTTCTTTAACGGGTAGGTACTGTGACGACCCGAAAATTTCCGACCAAATTTAAACTTAATCTTTATATGATTTCGACACGATAAGCAAAGTCTGTAATGTTGAGTCTCAAAATTTTTGAACTGTTTCATATATTCAATTGATCTTCGACCATTCCCGATGATTCACGAACTTGTTCTTGTAAATAAATATATATATATATATATATATATATATATAAATGTCATATATATAAAATGTATAAGAATTTAATACTTAAAATAGGTTAGTATATAATTTATTAATTACATAATCAATAATATATAATTTTAATATATTAAATTGAAAGTTAAAACATAGTTGTTATGAAAATATTATTATTATTACTTTTATTATTATTATTTTTAATATTAAAATTAATATCAATATTAATATCAGTATTATTAATATTACTAAATATTATATAATAGATATGAAATTTATTACATTTAATGGATTATAATATTATTATTATTAATGTTATTGATATCATTAATTAGTAGTAACATTATTGTTATTATGATTATTATTTGTAATAAAGTTAACATTTAATAACATAATTACTAAAAACTATCTTTTTATTTAAAATTTTATTATCATTATTTACAATATTAAGAGTAATTATATTATTAATATATTTATTAAGAGTTAAGATTAATTAAAAGATATATATATATATATACAGATATATAATATAAATACAGAAGTATAGATACAGAGATATGATATATTACAGATATATACAAAATCTGTTGAATCTCAACATCAACTTTATTGTTGATGATTCCTGTCTAAATTTGTTAAATATCAAAGCCTTCAAGTTGTACGAATCTGTTTAATGTCATTCTCCAAATTTCTTTTAAATTTCATGAGTGATTCTTCCTGTCCGCAAACGTACACCACTCGATCTCAATTCACACCAACTAACAAGAATCTGTTTCCTGTCATCATCCCTTTCCATTTTTGTTTAACATTTTCTTCTGCTTATGATTGATAAATCTGTCGACAACATCACAAAACAACAAACGATCACAATTCACAATGAAAAGAAAATGGAGTACGATTCAGTTTCATATCCCCATCAACACTGTAATCATTTTTGTTTCTATCTCCAATTTGTTACACATCTCATTCAAATCATATCAATATGGAAAATCTAAAACTGCTTTTAAATTGTTATTAAATTAAAAATCTTCTGATCGAATATCATCTGTCGACCCAATCTTGAATATAAAACAATTGATGATCTCTGTAATACTACTACAATGATAGAAAAGCCAACAGCAATATTAATTACACATTACCTGCTACTGTTAATAACCACCTGCACATCCACATCAAAACTTTAATCAAATTTTGTTTTGGTCTACAGTTTGTTACAAGTCGATCTCACACATCAATTTATGAATGAATCTTATGCTGTATATATCGTACGAATCTGTTACACTTCACTTTCTAGTTTCTATATTTTTTGTTTTCTTCTCCCTGGATCGTATATCTCTGTCGACACCCCACATCACTGAATGTGATATTTACTCTCTGGCCATCTATCTATATTAATACATATACACTCATAGATTAAAAAAAAAAAAAAAAAACTAACAATCACCTTATTACTCGATAAATTTTTCTTGTTTTATTTTCTTTGTTGTAAACACAGCAAACTCACATCACGAGACCACATAATCATTGAGAGCCGCCACCACCATCATGTAATCATCACCATGAATCACAAAACAATCGACCACCTTTCTTCCTCACCTCATCATCATCTTTCTTTCTCCTACTACTGCTTCGATCAGACCCATACCTTAAATGATCTAATGTTGCTCGTCTTTAAATTCCTGTTTCTGGTTCGAAACAAAACACCAACACCATCAATCATCGAACTTAAAAGTTTCAACCGTTGTATTTTTCTTAGTGTTTTCGGTTTACTCAAGAACACCAACAAACCACCAAGGTTCCACCATCAACAATCATCTTTAACCATTCACCTCCATCCTCTCTTGCTCTAAAACCCTTATTTGATCAAACTCACGAATACTGGCACCACCACCATGAAACCCTACTCCTGCTTGTTTTATTTTTATATTTTTCTTCTCCGATGATTTCTACTAACTACTACTGTCGCTGCTGTGCATTTTTTTTTTGGTTTGAACATCAACATTCACATGCTACTTTCTCTCTTAATCACTCCTATTCTTTTTAGAAACCGAATAATGAGCTTATATATCAATTCTAGAGTGCTTTCTTTTTCTAGCCGACATTCACCAACTTAAAAATACCCCACTTACCACTATCCTTGTTAGTGGGTTACAAGAAGAAAAGGAACGCATGTTTGTCTTTGGGGACCCATTCTTCCATCAACTTCACCCACTTATTTTATTTTATTTTCGCCTACTATCCCATTCTGTACAAATCGAAGCTAATACTCGACCACCCTAACCATTTGATAAGTTACTACAAATTATGTTAGGCCAACTTTGTATAGGGCCTCTATTGGACTCTTGAAACAATATTGGACCACAAACTACAAACTTGTATGTTTCTGTTTTACCATTCAATAAACAACGCATATATACTCAATATTTAAACGACAGTGATGTTGAGGTTATGGCGATGGATAGAGTATGTTGTCGAGATTAAGATGATAATGATATTATGTTATAGTAGATGATGATTGAAAGATGATGATTGAGCATACAATGGTGATGAAAGTAAAAATAATAGCGAGATGATGATTAGTTGATAATATAAATGATCAATGTGACTGTGATATTCATGAAGATAACAATGATACAGTGATAATACGTGAATGCTGTATTAAGTATTTAGGGTTTGGGTCGAATTTGTTATGATGGAGGAAAACAGATAGATATATTAGATAAATAAATAAAGTTCGAGTATTAAAACAGAAAAATAGAAATGGAAGAGTGGTTAGGGATGTTTGTGATTAATCTAGAGATCCTGGGTTCGAAACTCGTCCTAGGCGATTGTACATATTTTTTTTTATGAAAGTTGGGCTGTTGTCAAATTGAGGTGTTGGGCTCATGAATGAGTTGAGCCGAAATCAATTTTATTACTGTTGGTCCGGATAGTAGAGTTGGGCTAAAAGGAAAATGGGTTTGATGATGACGACGGGTTAAGTAATTAAATGTACAAACCAATACAAGAAAGTGACAAGTGGAAAAGTGGTCTAGGAAAGAAATGGGTTGAACGAGAGGTCGTAAGTTCGAGCCTTGTCTGTGGTATTTGGTTATTAGAAAGGCTTTTTAAGGTAGTATTACTATTATTATTATTATTATTATTATTATTATTATTATTATTATTATTATTATTATTATTATTATTATTATTATTATTATTATTATTATTATTATTAATATATGTATTAACATATAACATTTTTATTTATTAATATTATCATTATTATTGGTATTATAAATATTTTCATTTTTAGATATATTATTACTTTTAACATTATTATTAAGATTATCATTAGGATTATTATTATTTCTATCATTCTTATCATTATCAGTATTATCACAGATAAATATTTTGACAATACAATAATGTTAGTACTACATCTCACTATACTTTTTTTAATTAAACTATATATATATATATATATATATATATATATATATATATATATATATATATATATATCAATTAATATATATAAATATATATTTTTATTATTATATATAAACTTTAATATAAAATTCTATTATGAATGAGAAATATTGGTATATATAAAACATATAATTTAAATATATTAAATTTACCTAAATATAACAAGTATAGTATTAATAACAATATATAAACTTGATTCGATTACCATTACATGTGTTAATATATATATAAATGATATAAGTTCATGAATGTGAGGCCAACTCTGCATTGTTCAATACCGTCATATGTATTTTTACTACAAAATACAGTATCGTGAGTTCATTTGATTCCCTTTTACTCTTTATATATTTGGGACTGAGAATACATGCGCCGTTTTTACAACTGCTTTATTAAATGCTTTTGAAATATATTTTGAACTGCGAATACATGAAATGCTTTTATAAATGTTTGATGAGATAGACACAAGCAAAACATTCCTCGAATGAATTATTATGCAGACGGAAGTTCTGCGGATTATTATTGAATTATGTGGACATGATAATTGCCACCATTGAATTATGTGGACATGATAATTTCCACCATTGAATTATGTGGACATGATAATTTCCACCATTGAATTATGTGGACATGATAATTGCCACCAATTGATGCGAATGTTATGTATCGAGAAAACGATTTTTATACACAGGTTATGTGTATTATATTTTGTGCACGAGATATGTGTACGGTTACTAAGATTTATGAAAAAAAAATATTTCGTACCCGAGAAAGGTGTACTGTATTTAAAAGATATCGCATATACATTACAGGTCGGTATAGGATTCGGGCCCATTTGTACCATGCAGCATTTAAATCTTGTGGTCTATCAAACTGATGAATTTTATTGTTTTATGATAAATCTATGAACTCACCAACCTTTTGGTTGACACTTGAAAGCATGTTTATTCTCAGTTATGAAAGAAATCTTCCGCTGTGCATTTGCTCATTTTAAAGATATTACTTGGAGTCATTCATGGCATATTTCAAAACGACGTTGCATTCGAGTCGTCGAGTTCATCAAGAATATTATTAAGTCATTTATAGTTGGATATATTATGAAATGGTATGCATGCCATCAACTTTCGATGTGATGAAAGTTTGTCTTTTAAAAACGAATGCAATGTTTGTAAAATGTATCATTTAGATGTTAAATACCTCGCAGTGAAATCAACTATTGTGAATCATTTATAATCGGTATGAACGGGTCTTTTCAGTTGGTATCAGAGCGGTGTTCTTAGCGATCCAGGTCTGCATTAGTGTGTCTAACTGATAGTCATTAGGATGCATTAGTGAGTCTGGACTTCGACTGTGTCTGCATGTCAAAAGTTTTGCTTATCATTTGTTGTCGAAAATTACTTGCTTATCATTCTTAGTCTAGACACATCTTATTGCATTGATTGCATGAATAGTGTAGAGACAAAATTCATATCTTAGCGTATCTGTTACTGTAAACTTTGCCTGCCAGCTTTTGAAGATTCCTCCGTAACTTATGGGATCTTGGTATTCTATATACATATGAAAATTATCTGTTTCTAAGTCCTACAATCTATCTCATATCGAAAATCAATTCCCTAATCGTACGAAATGGATCCTTCAACTAGTTCCAGTTCCTCGGATTCCAACAGCTATTCCGATATGGATTTCCACATGAGCTCCGACTGCAGTATAACCGGAATGGATCAACTAGTTAGTCATCTTTAGTTCTAGATGAATTAGGGATGAGTTTATAGTCGACTTAATCAACGGAAACGAGAAGAAGGAAATTCCTTTCCACCAACCAAATTTCCCTCTTGACGAAGAACC
Organism: Rutidosis leptorrhynchoides; assembly: GCF_046630445.1. Classification (NCBI taxonomy): domain Eukaryota; kingdom Viridiplantae; phylum Streptophyta; class Magnoliopsida; order Asterales; family Asteraceae; genus Rutidosis; species Rutidosis leptorrhynchoides. Next base: position 152,242,687 of record NC_092337.1, read on the forward strand.
TGAAACACTTACCGGCGAATCAGCCCGAAACACCATTTTCACCCTTATTTCCAGGATATCTCGTCACAATTATATTCTATCTAAAATTCTAAACCTTATTCATTCACTCATTTCGACCGACAATCATCCCGGAATAATAAAAGAAGTCAACAAACTTCGCGCTCGAGTAATCAATTTGGAGAATATGGTACAAAAATTACCAGCTTCAGCAATATCACCGGCACCAACAGTACCATCAATAACAGCACCAGTATCATCAACAATCCATGCCTCAACATCTCATTCTGTACCTCGAGTATAATCACCGTTCTATGTATTGTTCTACATCAATTATCTTCGTTCTTCATGGCGATTATGTAATCTCTAAAGTCTTAGAGATTATTTATTCTAGCTCAAACCAAAAAGCAAATGAGATTAATATCATATTAACTCATTAAATCCATGATTACATCTAAAGAAAATATATATATAAGTATATTTTCATAAAGATTGTAATTAAAAATTCTTTTGTACAAACTGTTAATGGTGAAAATATTTTAACGGGTAGGTAATACCCGAGGAATATCTAGATTTCACATTAGTAAGTTACACTGTACATTCTTCAATTCAGATTCAGCAGTCATTAACAATACTGCTTAAATCCACATATATACGTATTCGTCCACCAAAGAATAACCATTTTCATTCCAATTCAATTTTCATATACAAGTTTCTGCCGATCAAAATCCAAGTCAAAATTTGACAAGTGGCATAATGAAGACAATAATGAATAAACTAAAAATTGATTAGTAACCAATTAATTAACTACGTAAAATTTTCTTCATCATCTTCATACTTTAAATATTTTAAATTCTAAGATTATATATTGGACTATTGGACTACTAACATTGGACTACAACCTTGGACAAATAAAAAAAAAGTGTTTTAAAAAAAAGTATTATTTTGACTTAAAATATCGTTAATAAGTTACACCTACTACAATTAAATAATTCCTCAAGTTTGTCACTTGATTTCATCTTAATCATCCTTTGTATCTTGACGATTACAATCATCATTTAATCATCTAAAAACTCAATTCTTTTAAAACCACCTCAGATTCATAACTGATGATTCAGATATGGTAGCATTAAATGCAGAGGAAACAGCAAAATTGTAGATGGTCTAAATGGTCAAAAGTTTGATGATAAAGAATGGAGTGTTGGGAACGCTCGATAGAAAATTTGGTACTGAAAAATGGATTGAGCTAACCATGAAGGAAACCAAGGACAAATACAAGGACCAAACCCTATATTCAAAGAATCCAGGTAATTCTGGATCCGATTAAATCTTTAGAGAATATCTTGCTCCGAAGTCATGTTAAAATCTTGCGGAAGATTCTTCTTCATCAACTTTCGAACTTAGAAATATCAAAATATCATCATAAATATCTTCGATATTTCTGAAGATATTTTCATAAATATTCTTGTCCAAAATTATCTACCTCTTCGTGCTTTCTGTATTCCATTATATTGGAAACTTCTGTAAAATCTAAGTATAAATTTTGAATGAATTGTGGAGAAGTGTAGGGAATTGAAGCATGATTTAGTATAATATAATGGCGCTTAGCCAACGTGATTATATTACAGTAAGTCATGCTGAATTTCTAATGGACGTGATGATGGTTCACATATCATACCCTCATCATGTGTCATGTTACATAACTCTTTCATTCTACTTAACCTCTAATCATATCAAGAAAATATATTCTTGATAGTTCTATCCTCCGTGATTATGGTAATTTAACAAGTCAAATCGTGCTATTACCTTTTTCGTTCTGTTTATAATCTTAGTTATGTTCTTTCAAACTTCATACCTACAATCCGAGACATCTTGATCGCTTGACTTAAGGTCGGGAAGAGAAAACAAAAGCATAGAGCTTCAAAATATAAATAGGAGTATAAATCACAGCAAATAGAAATGTCATTAACCGTGGATGTCAATAATTATGGAAAGACAGATGCAAGAAAAGATTATGAAAATCACTACCTCAAGGGCGAAGTAGAAGTAAACAGATTCCTTCGGTGGGAGTTGGAATAGAAGAATGATTGTTGCGATAGTCAGAATAAGGTCAAGGACCAGAACTGGATTAAGAATTTCCACAATCTTTTAAAAGTAGGAAATAAGGAAGGAAGTATAGGAATGGTGGAAATATTGGAGCGGAAGAGATGAATTTATAGTAAAATATCAAACAAAGAAATTGAGACAGATGATCGCATTTAATTAAAAGAGATCTTAATTTCCATAAATTCCGAAGAATCAGATCTTTTAGATTTCCAAGATTTTCTTTTAAATTCCTTGAATTCTGGAAATCCACCGTATCTACGTCAAAATTTTAATCTCTATCTCAATATTTTGTGACAGCTTCACTCGAACGCTCCACATAATCAAATCATTTTATCTATATTTGTCAATAATGATAAAACCCTATTTATCAACTCATATTCGCCATAAAAACATTTTTATTGTTAGCCATGATAACCTCACTCAAATTTCGGGACGAAATTTCTTTAACGGGTAGGTACTGTGACGACCCGAAAATTTCCGACCAAATTTAAACTTAATCTTTATATGATTTCGACACGATAAGCAAAGTCTGTAATGTTGAGTCTCAAAATTTTTGAACTGTTTCATATATTCAATTGATCTTCGACCATTCCCGATGATTCACGAACTTGTTCTTGTAAATAAATATGTATGTATGTATATATATATATATATATATATATATATATATATATATATATATATATATATATATATATAAATTTCATATATATAAAATGTATAAGAATTTAATACTTAAAATAGGTTAGTATATAATTTATTAATTACATAATCAATAATATATAATTTTAATATATTAAATTGAAAGTTAAAACATAGTTGTTATGACAATATTATTATTATTACGTTTATAATTATTATTTTTAATATTAAAATTAATATTAATATTAATATCAGTATTATTAATATTACTAAATATTATATAATAGATATGAAATTTAATACATTTAATTGATTATAATATTATTATTATTATTAATGTTATTGATATCATTAATTAATAGTAACATTATTGTTATTATGATTATTATTAGTAATAAAGTTAACATTTAATAACATAATTACTAAAAACTATCTTTTTATTTAAAATTTTATTATCATTATTTACAATATTAAGAGTAATTATATTATTAATATATTTATTAAGAGTTAAGATTAATTAAAAGATATATATATATATATATATATATATATATATATATATATATATATATATATATATATATATATATATATATATATATATATATATATAATATAAATACAGAAGTATAGATACAGAGATATGATATATTACAGATATATAAAAAATTTGTTGAGTCTCAATATCAACTTTATTGTTGATGATTCCTGTCTAAATTTGTTAAATATCAAAGTCTTCAAGTTGTATGAATCTGTTTAATGTCATTCTCCAAATTTCTTTTAATTTCATGAGTGATTCTTCCTGTCTGCAAACGTACATCAGTCGATCTCAATTCACACAAACTAACAAGAATCTGTTTCCCGTCATCATCTCTTTCCATTTTTCTTTAACATTTTCTTCTGCTTCTGATTGATAAACGTGTCGACAACATCACAAAACAACAAACGAACACAATTCACAATGAAAAGAAAATGGAGTACGATTCAGTTTCATATCCCCATCAACACTGTAATCATTTTTGTTTCTATCTCCAATTTGTTACACATCTCATTCAAATCATATCAATATGGAATATCTAAAGTTGCTTTTAAATTGTTATTAAATTAAAAATCTTCTGATCGAATATCATCTGTCGACCCAATCTTGACTATAAAACAATTGATGATCTCTGTAATACTACTACAATGATAGAAAAGCCAATAGCAATATTAATTACGCATTATCTGCTACTGTTAATAACCACCTGCACATCCACATCGAAACTTTATTCAAATTTTGTTTTGGTCTACAGTTTGTTACAAGTCGATCTCACACATCAATTTATGAACGAATCTTGTGCTGTATATATCGTACGAATCTGTTACACTTCACTTTCTGATTTCTATATTTTTTGTTTTCTTCTCCCTGGATCGTATATCTCTGTCGACACCGCACATCACTGAATGTGATATTTACTCTCTGGCCATCTATCTATATTAATACATATACACTCATAGATTCAAAAAAAAAAAAAAAAACATAAACTAACAATCACCTTATTACTCGATAAATTTTTCTTGTTTTTTTTTCTTTGTTGTAAACACAGCAAACCCACATCACGAGACCACACAATCGTTGAGAGCCGCCACCACCATCATGTAATCATCACCATGAATCACAAAACAATCGACCACCTTTCTTCCTTACCTCATCATCATCTTTCTTTCTCCTTCTACTGCTTTGATCAGACCCATACCTTAAATGATCTAATGTTGCTCGTCTTTCAATTCCCGTTTCTGGTTCAAAACAAAACACCAACACCATCAATCACCGAACTCAAAAGTTTCAACAGTTGTATTTTTCTTAGTTTTTTCGGTTTACTCAAGAACACCAACAAACCACCAAGGTTCCACCATCAACAATCATCTTTAACCATTCACCTCCCTCCTCTCTCGCTCTAAAACCCTTATTTGATCAAACTCACGAATACTGTCACCACCACCATGAAACCCTACTCCTGCTCGTTTTATTTTTTATTTTTATTTTTTTCTTCTCCGATGATTTCTACTAACTACTACTGTCGCTGCTGTGCATTTTTTTGTGGTTTGAACATCAACATTCACTTGCTACTTTCTCTTAATCACTCCTATTCTTTTTAGAAACCGAATAATGAGCTTATATATCAATTCTAGAGTGCGTTCTTATTCTAGCCGACATTCACCAACTTAAAAATACCCCACTTACCACTATCCTTGTTAGTGGGATACAAGAAGAAAAGGAACGCATATTTGTCTTTGGGGACCCATTCTTCCATCAACTTCACCCACTTATTTTATTTTATTTTCGCCTACTATCCCATTCTGTACAAATCGAAGCTAATACTCGACCACCCTAACCATTTGATAAGTTACTGCAAATTATATTAGGCCAACTTTGTATAGGGCCACTATTGGACTCTTGAAACAATATTGGACCACAAACTACAAACTTGTATGTTTCTGTTTTACCATTCAACAAACAACGCATATATACTCAATATTTAAATGACAGTGATGTTGAGGATATGGTGATGGATAGAGTATGTTGTCGAGATTAAGATGATAATGATATTATGTTATAGTAAACGATGATTGAAAGATGATGATTGAGCGTACAATGGTGATGAAAGTAAAAATGATAGCGAGATGATGATTAGTTGATAATATAGATGATGAATACGACTGTGATATTCATGAAGATAACGATGATACAGTGATAATACGTGAATGCTGTATTGAGTATTTAGGGTTTGGGTCGAATTGGTTATGATGTAGGAAAACAGATAGATATATTAGATAAATAAATAAAGTTCGAGTATTAAAACAGAAAAATAGAAATGGAAGAGTGGTTAAGGGAGTTTGTGATTAATCCAGAGATCCTGGGTTCGAAACCCGTCCTAGGCGATTGTACATATTTTTTTTATGAAAGTTGTGCTGTTGTCAAATTGAGGTGTTGGGCTCATGAATGAGTTGAGCCGAAATCAATTTTATTGTTGTTGGGCCAGATAGTAGAGTTGGGCTAAAAGGAAAATGGGTTTGATGATGACGACGGGTTAAGTAATTAAATGTACAGACCAATACAAGAAATTGACAAGTGGAAAAGTGGTCTAGGAAAGAAATGGGTTGAACGAGAGGTCGTGAGTTCGAGCCTTGTCTGTGGCATTTGGTTATTAGAAAGGCTTTTTAAGGTATTATTATTATTATTATTATTATTATTATTATTATTATTATTATTATTATTATTATTATTATTATTATTATTATTATTATTATTATTATTATTATTATTATTATTATTATTATTATTATTATTATTATTATTATTATCATTATTATTATTATTATTATTATTGTTATTAATATTATTATTAATATATGTATTAACATATAATATTTTTATTTATTAATATTATCATTATTATTAGTATTATAAATATTTTCATTTTTAGCAATATTATTACTTTTAACATTATTATTAAGATTATCATTAGGATTATTATTATTACTATCATTCTTATCATTATCAATATTATCACAGATAAATATTTTGACAATACAATAATATTAATACTACATCTCACTATACTTTTTTTTAATTAAACTATATATATATATATATATATATATATATATATATATATATATATATATATATATATATATATATATATATATATAAGATATCAATTAATATATAAATATATATTTTTATTATTATATATAAACTTTAATATAAAATTCTATTATGAATGAGAAATATTGGTATATATAAAACATATAATTTAAATATATTAAATTTACCTAAATATAACAAGTATAGTATTAATAACAATATATAAACTTGATTCGATTACCATTACATGTGTTAATATATATATATATATATATATATATATATATATATATATATATATATATATATATATATATATATATATATATATATATATATATATATATATAAATGATATAGGTTTGTGAATCCGAGGCCAACCCTGCATTGTTCAACCCTGCATTGTTCATGCGCTGTTTTTACAACTGCTTTATTAAATGCTTTTGAAATATATTTTGAACCGAGAATACATGAAATGCTTTTATAAATGTTTGACGAGATAGACACAAGCAAAACATTCCTCGAATGAATTATTATGCAGATAGAAGTTCTGCGGATTATTATTGAATTATGTGGACATGATAATTGCCACCATTGAATTATGTGGACATGATAATTGCCACCATTGAATTATGTGGACATGATAATTGCCACCATTGAATTATGTGGACATGATAATTGCCACCATTGAATTATGTGGACATGATAATTGCCACCAATTGTTGTGAATGTTATGTATCGAGAGAATTATTTTTATACACAGGTTATGTGTATTATATTTTGTGCACGAGATATGTGTACGGTTACTAAGATTTATAAAAAAAAAGATTTCGTACCCGAGAAAGGTGTACCGTATTTAAAAGATATCGCATGTACATTACAGGTGGGTATAGGATTCGGGCCCATTTATACCATGCAGCATTTGAATCTTGTGGTCTATTAAAATGATGAATTTTATTGTTTTATGATAAACCTATGAACTCACCAACCTTTTGGTTGACACTTGAAAGCATGTTTATTCTCAGGTATGAAAGAAATCTTCCGCTGTGTATTTGCTCATTTTAAATATATTACTTGGAGTCATTCATGGCATATTTCAAAAAGACGTTGCATTCGAGTCATCGTGTTCATCAAGAATATTATTAAGTCATTTATAGTTGGATATATTATGAAATGGTATGCATGCCGTCAACTTTTGATGTGATGAAAGTTTGTCTTTTAAAAATGAATGCAATATTTGTAAAATGTATCATTTAGAGGTCAAATACCTCGCAATGAAATCAACTATTGTGAATCGTTTATAATCGGTATGAATAGGTCCTTTCAATTATAGTTGTTATACTGAAAGTAAAGCAGATAGAAACCAAATAAATACCTAAACAGTTAATATGACTAAGTCCTAAGGCAACAATCAAATAAGAACATGCAATAGGCTTGGGTCACACAGTAAAGGCACTAACTAGATCTTAACAGCTCCTAAGAAGTCTCTTCAGAACAGTCAATAGGCACACTAGGTCATACATGTCTCAATTCCTAAGTTCTGTGTCCTAAAAGTGCATTGAATGCCTCTCGGGAACTCCGACCATACCAAGTTCATAGAATCTTCAGATACAGTATAACCAGGGGTCTTAATCCTATGAAGTAGCTAATTTCATATAGGTGGACAAGTCCTGATCACAACCTAGGTTGGTCAATACTTAATATGCTAGCATACAATTCTATTAGACTTCCTAGTTCAGTAGTACGACAGTAATCGTACTAAATTAACATAATTACACTAACCAAAACTTCTATCAACGCAACATACAGATTAATTAAGCTATCATGGTAATATCGGAACGCATTATTAAACATAAAAAGTAAGAACACATGTTTAATACAAAAGACAAGCGTTTCGGATAAAAACCTGAAAAGGCCGAAGAAATCTGCCCGAGATCGCAGGGACTCGCCGGGATATCCTCTAAAAAATCAAAGCTAAGCTAACTACTACTAAAAACTAACTAAAAGCTTGAAAATATAAAGTGAATTACAAATTGAGTGTGTATTGAAATGGATGGAGAAAGCCCATTAAATAGACTTAGATTTTGCCTGCAAACGGCTGGCAAGCCGTTTGGCAGGCCATTTGCAGGGGCCGTTTGGCAAGTCAAGCCGTTTACAGGGGCCGTTTATCCTGGATGTTTGGCAGGCCATTTGTGAGCTAGGAAGGCCATTTGGCAGGCCTTTTGGCAAGCCGTTTGGTCTGCCTGGTCACCTGATTTTCACTGGATCGTAACTTGATTTCTTGTCTTTCACCGTTTTCGCTCTAGAATCTTCGTTTTAGCTCCGTTTTACTCGATTCTTTTTGTATCGCCTTCGTAATTACTTAATATACAAAATTAACCAAAAAGTGATAATTTTGCTGACAAAGTTTAAATCTTTATTGTTCTAGGGCTCAATATTGGGGGTAAAAATGTGACTTTTTGGCCGATATCACTATCCAACTTGCTGATCACACAATTAGATATCCTAAGGGCAAAGTTGAGAACATCTTGGTGAAGGTCAAAAAATTCTTGTATCCTACTGAGTTCATAGTGATGGTTAATAAGAAAGATCTAAATACACTAATTGTCTTGGGGAGACCATTCATGAATACGGCTAGGACTGTCATTGATGTGTACAATCAAACCTTGATCTTACGATTACATGGGGAGAGTGTAATGAACAGGAAAAATGTTCGCTATTTCCAATATACGGATCACTTTCGATGACGAATCTCAGCCACTAGCTTAAGATCCTGAAATGGAAGAAGAGGATCTCGAGGAAAAAATATAGGAAGAAGAAGACTTAAAAGATGAAATAGAAGTAGTATAAGAAACAAAAGTGGAAGAAAGAAGACGAAGGAACTGAAGCATTCCCAGAAACTCAGCAACATCACGAACAAATCATGCCGCTAGAAGCAGAAGAGCAAAGTAATGGCATGGTTATTCGTTTTCAAACATAACCCAAGGAACCATTTGATTTACGAGATTTTGAAATTGATCCCGCTAGCAGAGTAGCCATATCTCTGGATATAGTAAAATCCTGCTTGCAAACTGAAGTGGTAGAGAGACCTGACTATTCGGATGCTGCTACGAAAGATAGCAACCTAGAGGAAGATCAATCTGACAACATTACTATCGACACTCGCTCTCTTTCACGACCATCAACTCAAGAAGAGCCGAACTCAGAGGAAATAATGGTTCCCATCATAACAAACCACACTGATATGATCTCATTCATCAATGACAACGATGAATTTGAGAAGATAATAGAAGCCATCCACCGTTCCATAATTGAACTCACACCTTACTTAAAAGATCGAATTGAGGCTATCAACAGAGAGAATGATCGCTACCTATAAAGAGGAGACGATGATATAGAATTATTGGAAGAACGCATTCAAGACTTCATCAGAGCACTCTACGATAACATCTACAGAGAGGAGCGAGAACTAGAACACAATTCAGTAGTTCACACTATTCAAGAAATAAGGTTCTTCTGAGATAAGAAGATTATCTACAATGAGGTGTATAATGCCTTAGCTAGATCTGCACTTCCTTTCTCAGCTAACCAAAGGATGCTACTGACTCGTATCCGCGAACACATGGACGTTACCACTGGACGTCCATCATATTACTCAGATTCAAAGATGATCGACGACTTTCATAGCCTATTCATTCTCCTAGCAAGAGATGATTTGGAAAGCACACCGGAGAGGCTAGTGATTTAAGTAACAGTTGATCACCAAGTTGATCTGATTATCAAAGAATTGAGATCGATAGTGTTGGAAGAAAAAAGACGAAACAACCCTTTCTCTCATTTGGATCCTTCTCAAGTCAACTTAGCCACATTCGTGACTAATCTGCTTAGACGTATCTTTAATGAGTCTATAGATTCTAGCTTCAAATTTAAATCCGGATGCCAAGATATCTATAGCAAAGCATCCAATCTAGTGCTTGAGTCAGGAATCATATTTAGTTCGCACCAGCTCCGAATCTTATGCAATATGTGCAAAACAACATACTCTTTTTGTGGAGATCCAAAATCTGAAGATTTCGAGATAATGAAGATACAATTTTTTACCCTCTTTGAAGACATCAGATTTGAGCACCCAAGACGAGAAACAATTACTACCAGCACCGCTTCTATGATCGATGTGCATGGAACCAAGAGCTATTGATTCTATTCTCCTTGGACTTCAGGATCTGTCACGAGCAACAACAACCCATTTTCGCTTTTGGAAGACCATCTAGAGAAATACCGGATCTATTCAACATATTAATCTGGCACTTTTAAGGATTTACCCACCAAGATATGTCCACCCTCTACTACCCGAAGACATCTATCAGAGGGACATGTTTACCCCATTATGGTAAACAAGGCTACGGTCGAGCAAACGAACCTAAACAAAAGCGCTTCTCATGAGGCAACCCGTGTAATAAAGTAGAATAGAAGATAATAAGTGATGACACATGAGTTGAAGAATAAAGGGTGAAATTTACGAGTTTGACGAAACCACCTGTCTCTTTCAACAATCAAGTTTCTCCAACCGCATACTCGCCATTCTGTAGGGAAGTACTCGTTTCTTTTTACTCGTTATTAGCTCTAAATTTATACATTATATAAACCGCATCCTAGCTTATCACAAAGTGTGGAATTCCAGCCCACTAGACACTAAGACAATATTCCCAGAAATAAAACCTTTACTAAAAATCCTAAGTATGGGATACCACAATAGGAACATTAAGGACAATTTTTCGTCTAAGTGTGGGATATCGGTGTAAACACCTTTTAATGTCATATCGTAATAAGCCGTTACATAGATTCTCTGTCCTTGAGCCAAATTTTAAATTTTTAAACAAAAGAAAGCCTTTGCGAATAAGTACTTTCGAAAACCTATAACGTTTGTAGTAAAAAGTAAGGCTTATTTAAGACAGAAATCTTGTTAGAATGAACTAATTCTCTAAAAGAACATTGCATGACTTGGCATATTCGAACTAATTTGATTATGGTGAGGCACCCAAATAAAACCATGAAAAGAATTCATCCATAATTCTTCACTATTTTCCGTTGAGTGAGCCGATGTCTGCGCTCAAAATAAGAATTTTCTCTAGATCTGCATTTTTGAGTAGCGAAATGTGACAAAGGTGCAACTAGAAGAGCAAGCCATTTTGTCAAAAGAACCCTTCCTTTCCCTACATCATCACCCATTCACAACCATCACCCATTCACCACCATAACCATCATCCATTCATTTCCATCATGATCATCCACCCAAAATAAAATTCCAACGATCCTAAGTTCACCATAGATGGATAAAATCTCAGAAAATGAGATCGCCACAAAAGAAGATTCTCTAAGTTAGCACCTACAAGCATTATGGCAAAAACTTGGAAGTCTACCAAAGTAGAAATTCCTAGAGATGATGTCCAAAAAAAAAAACAAATTTCGAAAGAGCAAAGACTCTAGATGATATCAAGATATATCTCTTCAATGTTCTAAGAAATGGAATAGAACTTATAAACTCAAAAATCGAAGATTGCTGGGAGACCGAGAAACCACGAAAAGGATGCTTGTTCGTCAAAGAAGAAAAATTCCTCTAGGAAAATTTATCGAAACCTTACAAGTGCTTCACAAAAACATTAGCACTCCTATCTATCCCTTTTCAAAAATTTCGAAATAAAGTCTTTAAAAAGACTATTTTACCCTTATTCACCCTTATTAAACTTCACCACTCCAAAAACCCTTTTCATCATGACAAATGTCCTAAAAGCTATGGTTTTCACCACCGTTGCATTAGCAGCAAGAATTTGAGTCTTTATCAAGCCAATGACCATGACTGGCTATGAGCGAATTCATTTCTTAGATCTAAAGAGAACGCCAAACACTTGTGTGAATTGAGCGACCCGTGAGAGGTAGCCTAAGTCATGTAACCTCCCCGCATGCTTGTAGAGATAGTTTCTAACCCTAACACAGAGGACTCACCTTATTTACGATCTTATAATAAAAAGTAAACTGCTTAGGCATATATAACGGAAACTTAAAAGATTTATTGAAGATAAAAACGAGAAGTTTGTTTGAGGACAAGCAAAGTCTAAGTGTGGAATATTTGATATCGGCCAAAAAGTCACGTTTTTACCCCCATATTAAGTCCCAAATCAATAAAGATATAAAATTTATCGTCAATTTAAGGTTTTATTCACTTTATTTTGTAGATTATGTAATTACGAAGACAATGCATGAAGAATCAAAGAAATTGGACTTAAAACAAAAAATTTAGAGCGAAAACGGTGAAGACCAAGTTACGACCTCGGAAATCAGAATTTACGATCAAAGAAACAGAGCTGACCAGCCAGCCCATGACCATGGCACACGACCATGCCCCACGACCTGCCGCCAGCCCTACGGCCTGCCAGAGTCTTATGCCTCATCTTAACCTTATCCGAATTACAAATTTTATCGCATATACTCTCCCTTATTTATCAATTTTCCTTATACCTTTAGAAAGACCCAAAACTACTCCTCTATCTACTTAGTTATTAGGATATTTATAAATATAAAACCATACCCTCCTATTAATAGCTGAAATAGACGGTCGGCGACTTTACTACACTGCCATAATATAAATCGTCCGTTTTGGCCATATCAATGAAGTTAAAGCTAGAGAAGCCAGTACCTCAAATGATGTGATTACTGAGCCCTCCAGCATCTACTACATGTCTTCAAAGGAACAAAAGATTAAGAGGAAGATTACGAAAAATAATAAAGAATTTCTAAACTGTTTAATCCCCTAATTTCTCTTAGTTCTACAACTGATGAGCCCATTACTAAAATCCTAACTAGTCAATCAGTATCCCCTAGACCAATTAGATGTAGCTTCATCTGCTGGGTCAACGATATCTTTCTATACCGGTAAACCAAAAGACAAAGGCAAAGCAGTAATCAACCACAATTATGATAATGGTTCCAAATAAAAAGCCGCCCTTAAGGGAAAAGCAAAAATGACCAAGAGTGAGGAGTCATCGACTGAGTCATCTATCACTGAGATACTAATTATGAAGCTATACCAGCTGCTACTAGCTGTTACTCACAACAACTAGCAGCAGAATCAGACTCTTAGTGTAACAACCCTACTTTTTCCGTTATCTTTTCTCGTTAAATATTTACCTTTCATTAAATGGTATCCTTGTCATGTCATATCTATATGATTAAATATATTCTAATAAATTAAATAATATTCCTATATTATTTAGTAAATGAAAATGTGTGATTATCTGTTATTACGTTCCTACGTCTAACAGTTATATTTTTCTGAATCGTCTCGTTTTCCAAACCAACGATTATATTTTCGTGATTTCCAATTCTGAATTATTTTAATATGATATTCCAATGTCATATGAATTAATAAAATATTCCTATATTTTATTTCATGGGATTTGATTCTTCTTTCGTATTTAATCGCGTAAAGTTATTTTTTCTCGAATCGCGTTCAATTAATCATTTGGGCTAATTTATAAAATCAAAATTTGATAAGAGGGCCCAATCTTAGGCCTAATCGGCCGAACCATATATGGTGGCCCATGGGTTAGTCTATTTTTTTAATTAATTTAGCCCATGATTCAAATTAATTTGTGATAATATCAAATTATTTTAAGATAAGATTTATATAAGTTTTAAAAAAAAAATAAAAACAAAAATAAAATTAACCCCCTCCCCCTAATCGGCCAAAATTTGGTGTAACGACATATTTTTAAAAATATATATAATAATACAGAGTATTAAGGCTGCGCGTCGTGCACACTTGGTGTGCACGCCGCGCACATCCAGGAGCAAGGAGGGACTGTTTTTGTCTTTTATTTAAACTCATACCTTATTTGCAATTATGCATGTGACAGGTTTGAGGCACTCAAAACTGAGTTGGTGCAGATCTTATCCTCATTTTCTTCCTCCAAACTCACCTTAGAGAGAGAGATGAAGAGCTAGAGAGAGAAATCTCAAAATGGGGAAGAAGATGGTGTTGCATTCTCGTTTTTGAGTTAATCTTGGTTTGTCTAGCCACTAAGCTTCTCCTTGGTGCTTGTGGTAAGCCCTATTCAAAATTTTATTGTGTAAAAATTTCGGGTTGTGTTAGGGTTTGTGTTAGTGGTGACCTATAAACCCTAATTCCTTTGAATTTGGGGATTTTGGTGTAAGATTGGGTGTGTAAACCCTTGTGTTGTAATCTAGGGTTTTGATGATGAATTTTCGGGGAAATTAGTCTTGTGTTGGGTGCGAATCTTTTGACAAGTTGTGTTTTGGTGTCTAAATAATCATAAGAGCGTGTTGTGAGTTAAACTGGGTGTTGATTATGATTTGGGTTAAAACTAGTGTTAGTCACTTATGTTGGTGGATTAAGTACTTAAGTACTTGGTTTATGTGGTAAATTGGTACCTAATCACTACCCATTAGTGATAAAGGGTTGTTTGAGCTTGACTTACATCATTAAGTGCAAATGGGTTATTTTTGCACTTAAGGGTTATTTGGCTTAGTTGGTGCCCAACTTGTATGCTCGTTAGTGAGAGTTGAATTATCACTTGTAGTGATAAATGGTTGTGTTTGTTTCAGCTTAAAGCTAGTGATTATGAATCGGGACCTAGGTTTGGTTCATTTTAAGGTCATTTACAATTTGGACTAAATGGTACCGTTTGGTGTGGGTTGAATTACCACCAGAAGTGGTAATTAGATTATGCTCATTAGGTGGTAAATGGGCGGGTTTGACGAGGAAGGTGTGATCCCTCGGCTAAAGGATGCGTGTTGGATTCTCTTTTATAGAATTGATATTTATTTGTATATTGTGCCTATGTGTGTTATAGGTGGTTTCTTTCTCGGTCGTGATATCGGTGGTTGTACATACATGGCTTGTATTGCTCGAGATTACAAGGTGACTGGAATAATTATGCATGTATGTATATGATTTACTTGCTTGCGGTGGATGTGGTTTAGTGTTCTCCGTGTGTCAGATTCACTAGAGTGAAAATCATGTGTTCGTATCACTCAAGTTTTGGTGTTGACACCACATCAGTAACGTGGTGAATAAATCGTGTGTCGTATCACCATGGGTTGTAAGGTGGATCTCGTGTGTTCGTACCACCTATGGGATTAGTGAATAAATCGTGTGTCATATCACTAATGGCTATTGTGAGTAACCGATGGTTCATTAGCGAGAACCTTTCTCGTGTGCTCTTGGTTAACCATGAGGTTTGTGTGTAGTTTTGTTTTATAGCATACTAATGTTATATTGTTGTGGTTTAGCATGTTATTACTTTTATGCCATGCTAGGTGAGATGCTTGTTACGGTGCTTCGTATGCTATATTTGTGTTGTGGTTGCTGGTCGGTAAGTTGTATGCATATGTGTAATGTTATTTTTCTCACTAAGCATTGCTTACCCTCTCGTTTTTTACCTTTTGTTAGGTACTAGTTGATTTGGCTTGAAGCTATCTAGTTGCTAGACTAGACTCTTAGGAGTGCTTGGGCTTGGTGGATTTAGCACTTGGATATTTGACTTCGGTTGGGGATGGATAGTCCCCGGGATCATGCTCATGGTATCGGGTTGGGATGTCGAGTCTTAATCCACATGTTGTGTATTGGGTCGAGATTACTATTTCAGTTATGTAATGGGTAGTGTAAACCAAATTATGGTTTTAATCATTTTACTTGGTTTAAGATATCAGTTTATATGCATTAGAAGTGTTTTATGGTTGGTTCATGATAAATTTTGGAAGAGGTTGATTAAATGGGTCAAAAATGCTCGAAAAAGGTTGAAAATTGGTCTAGGTGATGTGTGCGCCACGCATAAGCAGAAAATTGTGAACAGAATCTAGGACACGTAGGAACGCGCCACACACCCTTTTGGATGCGCCATGCGGTTCATATAAAAAAAATTCTTGATTTTTTCGAAAACGGATTGTGGTCGTTTCATTTTTAAAGGGATAAATCCCATAATTTTTGGTATAAATGGTAATCTTATCTCATTTAAACAATTTGATGAAAAACTAAAAATCATTTTCTCCATGTTCTCTCTTGATTTTCACGGCCAAGAATACCCGCCAACATCTCATCATCATCGACTAATCATCCCCATCATAATTATTCATCTTCATTCAAAAAACATTTGTGTATTCGGGTTCCTTGTATCGCGATCTATGTTTCTATACTTCTCGCTTCTTGCTTTGAGGTAGTTATAACACCTTTTGTAATTATTAATTATTCATCTTCATTCAAATTTTTTTTTATGTATTCGGGTTCCTTGTATCGCGATCTACCTTTCTATAATATAATTGATATTTAATTATTAATTAAATACTTATTAATGGAACTTGGACCGAAGATCCTAACGTTATAAAACACGAAACATACCTATACTTCAAAAAGCTCTTTAAATCTAACAACCTTAACAATCACTGTCCGTTTGATAATGTGCCCCATCTCGATTATATCTCTCCCCAAGATAATCTTCTACTCGAATCCGAATTCCACGAAAAAGAAATTTGGGATGCTCTCAAAGACTGCGAAAGTTCAAAAGCACCCGGTCCCGATGATTTTAATATGAAATTTTTCAAAAAATATTGGGTCTTAATAAAAAAAAAAATGACCTCATTAAGGCACTAGAATGGTTTTGGTCCAATTCTAAAATCTCCAAAGGTTGTAACACCTCCTTTTTCACCCTTATCCCTAAAAAATCTAATCCTATTGGCTTGAATGAATATCGTCCCATATGCCTCATCAGAAGTTACTATAAAATCCTAACCAAAATTCTTTCCAATCATCTTACCAAAGTCATTCACAAGGTCATTGGTGTTGAACAAATGGCTTTCCTTAAAGGTCGAAACATTTTAGATAGCGTACTAATCGCTATTGAAATAATCAATGAACTCAAACATAAAAAACGTAAATGCCTCATTTTTAAAGTCGACTTTGAGAAAGCTTTTGACCGTATCGAATGAGATTTTCTATTCAACACCATGCATTACATGGGTTTCGGCCCTAAATGGATTAGTCTCATTCGTGCATGTCTCTCTTCATCTTCCATTTCCACCCTCGGTAACGGCTCTCCCACCAACGAATTCACTCCTGAAAGAGGTATACATCAAGGTGATCCTATCTCACCTTTCCTCTTTATCATCATTGCCGAAGGCCTCAACATTCTCACTAAACAGGCATTATCCAATGGCCATTACGTAGGATCAACGTAGGCAATGACAACATCACCATCACCCACCTTCAATACGCCGATGACACCATTTTTTTTAGGGAATGGAGTAAAAGAAATGCCAAACACATCTCCAAACTCCTAAAATGCTTCGAAAAGATCTCGGGACTCAAAGTTAACTTTCGAAAAAGTAAACTCTACGGTGTCGGAAAATCTTCCCATGAAACTGAACAAATGGCCTGTGAAGACCCGTCCTAATCCATCTGGACGAAGTCCATATCGATTATAAATGATTCACAACAGTTGATTACATCGCGAGGTACTTGACCTCTATATGATACATTTTACAAACATTGCATTCGTTTTTGAAAAGACAATCTTTCATTACATCGAAAGTTGACAACATGCATACCATTTCGTAATATATTTTACTATTATTGACTTAATAATAATCTTGGTGAACTCTACGACTCGAATGCAACATTTTTTGAAATATGTCATGAATGACTCCAAGTAATATCTCTAAGATGAGCAAATGCACAGCGAAAGATTTCTTTCGTACCTGAGAATAAACATGCTTTAAAGTGTCAACCAAAAGGTTGGTGAGTTCATTAGTTTAACATAAATCATCATTTCATAATTTTAATAGACCACAAGATTTCATATTTCCATTTCTCATAAACATACGTCCCATGCATAGAGACAAAAATATCATTCATATGGATTGAACACCTGGTAACCGACATTAACAATATGCATATAAGAATATCCCCATCATTCCGGGATCCTCCTTCGGACATGATATAAATTTCGAAGTACTAAAGCATCCGGTACTTTGGATGGGGTTTGTTAGGCCCAATAGATCTATCTTTAGGATTCGCGTCAATTAGGGTGTCTGTTCCCTAATTCTTAGATTACCAGACTAAAAAGGGGCATATTCGATTTCGATAATTCAACCATATCATGTAGTTTCGATTACTTGTGTCTATTTCGTAAAACATTTATAAAAATTGCGCATGTATTCTAAGCCCAAAAATATAAAGGGTAAAAAGGCAAATGAAACTCACCTAATGTATTTTGTAGTAAAAATACATATAACGACATTAAACAATTGAACAATGCAGGGTTGGCCTAGGATTCACGAACCTATATCAATTGTATATCTATTAAAACATATAATGGAAATCACATAATTTCCTTTATTAATTATATATTATTTATGTGTTTGTAGTTTATATAATGTATATTAAATTCCATTTAAAAATATATACTTATTTTATATCTTAAAGTATACGTTATATATATTTATTGTATATATATTTAAAATGATTAGAATCTATACATTTAGTTATATTAATATATCCATGTATATATTTAGTATTATATTAAAAATATCGAATTTGTTGTATGTCAGTATTTATATAAGAGATGTTAATATGTCTTGTATATAGTTATATAGATTATTAATATAGTTGTAGTATATATAATAAGTAGGTTTTATGTACCAAATATCTTATTTGTTAAAAATGATAGTTTTGATATTAATGATTTTACTAATAATAGTCTACTGATAATAAATTTATTAATGATGATAATACTAATAATAAGAATGATAATGATAATAATGATAGTACATATGTTAATAATGATTCTAAAAATACTAATAAGTACATAATGATACTAATACTAATACTAATATTAATAATAATAATAATAGTTTATGTTATTTTGATAATAATAATAATCCTAATCATAATAATAGTAATAATACATATATTAATAATAATGATAATGATAAAGATTATAATTTTAGTAACAATAACAATAATAATAATAATAATAATTTTTGTAATGAAATCTACCTTCAAAAGCCTTTCTAAAAAAATATGTCCATAACCGAATTTGAACCCGAGACCTCTCGCTCACCCACCAACACCCTTAACCATTCTGCCATTCATGTCTTTCTTATTTATTATGCAACCCAAATATATATATCTAATATCTATTTCAACTTGAATCATCTTCTACCTTAAATCAATTCAACCATGGAACTTCAAAAAAAAAAAAAAAAAAAATCAAAATAACGCATTCTAGTTTTCATTTATGACTTGTAAACAACATGAAAAAAAAATGTGTTAATGTTATAAAAAAAATGAGAGAAAAAAAACAAAAAAAATCCTACTGCTTACTCGTAGCCAAGAAAAAAAAATTTTTGTTTTCAATTTTTGAGTTAGTTTCGGACAATCTTTACAACATGAAACATGTTTCAAATCATTCCTAAAAACTATTGAAATCGTCAATTGAACTTGAAACATCAAAACGAGCTCTAATTTCTCGATGAACAAATTGGTTGACTTTTGACAAAATAACTTTGACTCGCAAATTCGACTTCGTTATTAAGAATTGAAACTTAAGATTTTACAGGAAGTTTAAGTAAACGATTCCTAACAACCCTGCATTTTTAGTTTTTAAAATTTATTTCGAATTCAAGTTAGTGTATATCACTGTCAAGAACACATGAGCTCAAAAGTTGGTTTTGAAATTAAGAATGTTATAGATTATGATTACAACATGAATTATGTTGCAAATCATTCCTATAATCTTTATGGATCATCAAATTAACTGGAAACATCAAAAGAAACTCGAATTTGATTCAAGAACACTTAGTTGACTTTTAAAACCCAAAACTTTGACTCTCAAATTAGAGATTAATAGAAAGAATTGAGGATTGAAAACTTACAGATAGTTTAGATAGACGATTCCTAACAAGACTGTATTATTACATTTTGAAAATTCATTCAAAATCAAAATATGGTTAAAAAGATGAAGAACAGGGGTGTCGAGCTTTATTTCCTGAATTTTGTTGGTTTAGTTCTTTCTCAAAATGCAGTGTCTATATAATGAATGAATTTTGTATTGTACTGATAAATTAGATACTGACATCTAACAGATTAGAGACAAGATCAAAAATTAAATACAGTGGGATAGAGATGTGAAACTGAATTCACTATGTATATGACTCTATATATATTAACTTAATTTTAGTAATTAATTTTAAAAATTATAATACTATTAAATAATTAGCAATAATAATAATAATAGAATTAATAATAAGGATATTTAATAATAATAATATCAAAATAATACTAGTAATAATAATAATCATATTAATAACTAAAAATCATAATTACAAAAATGATAATATTAATATTAACAATATAAATGATAGCTTTTGTAATAATACTTATACTACTAATGATAATATATAATATTATTAACAATGATAATTATAATTATTAATAACAATGTAAATAATGAAATTTTTAATAATAATAGTAACTAATGACATTTACATTTTCAATTCAACTGATTAAATTATATTTTATTAATTCCAATTAATATATATACTCCTATGTTTATTTTTATATATATCTATATATGTATATATTTATTTACAGTATTTGTTCGTGAATCGTCAGGAATAGTCAAAGGCCAAATGAATTCATGAAAACAGTTCAAAAATTTTTAGATGCAACATTACAGACTTTGCTTATCGTGTCGAAAACATATAAAGATTAAAGTTTAAATTTGATCAGAAATTTCCGGGTCGTCACAGTACCTACCCGTTAAAGAAATTTCGTCCCGAAATTTGAATGTGGTCGTCATGGTTAACAATAGAAATGTTTTCATGACAACTATAAGTTGATAAATAGAGTTTTATCATCATTGAGTAATATAGATAAAACAATTCGATTATTCGAAGAGTACGAATGAAACTATCACTAAATAGTGAAATGAGAAAAGTAAGGATTCGCCTTAACTTTTGGCGTAGTCACATTTGAATTTAGAAAATAAGGCGCGTCTTAACTTTTGACGTTGTCCTGATTGAATTTCGGAATTCAAGGGATTTAAAAGAAAATCTTCGAAATATAAAAGATTTGATTCTTCGGCGAGTAAGGAAAATTAAGATCTCTAAAATTAAATAAGATGATCCGCCTCGATTACTCTGTCTGATATTTCTATTATAAATTAATCTCTTCTTTTCCCTTATTCTCACCATTTTTATACAATCCCCAAATTTAAAAGGTTATGAAAATGCTTAATCTAATTCTAAACCTTGATATTTTCCTAATTATCATTTCTGTCATCCTTCTTTTTAATCTTCCACTAGAAAATCTGTTTACTTCTACTTTGCCCTTGAGGTTATAGTGTTTTTAATTCTTCCGTGTCTTTATGTTGCGATAAACATTGACATACACGGTTTGTAATTTATGTGTTGTTATCGGGCTTTATATTTTCCTTTATATTTCGAAGTCCCTACTTCCATCTCCTATAATCATTGTCATTCACAGTTAATGCTCTCTCCTATTTGCTGCAATTTATACCCCCTTTCTATTTCAAAGCTTCATGCTTTTGTTTTCTTTTCGCAAGAAATGGTCCAGAATTCGTAGGTATGGAGTTTTGAATTATCATAATATAATAGTAGAAAGGAAAGGTAGTAGCACGATTTGATTTGTCATGTTACCAGAATTCAAGAGAAAAGATAGAACTATCAAGAAAATATGTTCTTGATATGTTTATAGATTAGATTAGATAGAATGTAAGAGTCGTGTAACATGGCACATGATGCCGTTATAGTCTGTGAATCATCACGTTTCATTAGAAACTCAGCATGACTTACTGTAATATAATCACGTTGATCAAGTGTCATTATATTATAATAACTTATGCATCAGTTCCCAACATTACTTCAAAAACATTCATAATTTAAGTTTGAATTTTTCAGAATTTAGAAACTAAAATAGTTTCCTTTTATGATATATCACAGATAGTGCAGAGAGATAATTAATATCGGACGAGAATATTTATGAAGATATCTTCAGAAATATTGAGGATATTTATAATGAAAGATTCGATGATATCTTAGAATTTCTAAGATCAGAGGATGATGAAGCAGATTTGTCCGTAACGGTTTAGAGTCAGGAGCAAGATTTTCGCTAAAGACTTCAGCAGACATTGAATCAGTTAGATTCTTTGAAGTTAAACTTATTCTTTGTGATTTGTCCACGGTTTCTTTCATAGTTTCGCATAATCCGCTTTTCGGTACTAAATTTTCTATTGAGTGTTTCCAAACTCAAACTTTCGATGATTAAGGTCGTTTACGGTTGCCTACAGTTTCTGCTGCTTCATTCAGCTTTTTCAAAGTTCAATATATTGATTTGTAGGCTGGGTGCTTTTCAAAATTTTAGAATTGAAGATCGTAATTCTAGGAGATAATTGTTATATACAACAACAATACCTAATCCCGCACATGCGAGATTGTTATATGTATACATATAACTGTTGATGTAGACATGCTGCGAGATTTCAAAATACTGATTGCTAAACCCTGGTAATTGGTATGGCAATTTTCGTTACAAGATACGGATGAGTATATGATAGGGTTTCAATGAACATAATGATTCTTCGGAAGGTCAGAGATCAATGAAATTGCTGGTAAATTTACTGCTAAGGTGATGAAATATAAATGATTCTCCGGTAACGATGACGAAAGGTAACTTATATAATCAGAATTATAATAAGGCTAATCCGAATGAAAGTCGAAGTTGATTTGCTGAAGCTGTGACAAAATTGATTACTTTGAAGAGGGATTGTAAAGTTATTTTCGGTAATAACAATGCCAAAGGAGCAAGCACAGATACTTGTTAAACGTTTACTCAGGATCCGAGAGTTTTCAAGTGCATAACTATATGCATCAATCTCTTGTTACGTAGATGAAGTACTGTTGGTTCATCCTCTCGATTGAGGTGTTTTCAAGAATCATGCAAGGTTTGAACACATATTGTAATCGTTAAGATACAAATGAGGTTTAAGATGAAATCAAGTGGCAAACTTGAAGAATTATTTAGTTTCATATATTATAATCAATATTTTAATTCATTTTAATTGTCCAATGTCATTAGTCCACAGTCGATAATCCACAGTTAACAGTCCCATAATTCATATATAATTTAATATATAATATTCGAATTAGTTAATATATATCGTGACCCGTATACGTCTCAGACTCGATCACAACTCAAACTATATATATATATATATATATATATATATATATATATATATATATATATATATATATATATATATATATATATATATATATATATATATAGATGGGTCGATATGATATGTCAAAACATTGTATACGTGTCCCGATATTTAAAATGCGTAAATAACAGAATGACGATAAATAAAGTGCGTAAAATAAATAACAGAAATTAAATGACGATAAATAAAATTGCGGGAATGTAAATTGCGAGAATGTAAATTGCGATAATTAAATTGTGATAACTAAAATGTAACCAGTTAGCTAGGAACAGTTAGCTAGGATCTTGTTAGCGTGGTTTCTTAACAAAATTTTATATTGTTAATTAGTCTGTTTCTAATCAATTTTTATTGTGTCCATTATTTCTTCATTATGTCACTTGTTGGATTCTGATAGGTCAAAATCCAAATTTAAAATTGAATAAAAATGGTTATTCTGCAGTGACGAATACGGATACCGGTGGATGTAAGTAGGATAGTGAATGACTGTTGAATCAGATTCGAAGAACGTATAATGTAACTTGTTAATGTGCAATTTAAATACTCCTCGGGTATTACCTACCCGTTAAAATATTTTCACCATTAACAGTTTGTACAAGAGAATTTTTAATTACAATCTTTATGAAAACATATATACATATATATTTTCTTCAGATGTATTCATGGATTTAATGAGTTAATATGATATTAAACTCATTTGCTTTTTGGTTGGAACTAGAATAAATAATCTCTAAAACTTTAGAGATTACATATTCGTCATATCGAACGAAGATAAATGAGGTAGAACGATACGTAGAACGAAGATCATACTCAAAGTACAGATGATGATATTGAAGCATGGATTGTTGATGGTACTGATGCTGTTATTGATGATACTGTTGGTGCCGATGATGTTGTTGAAGCTGGTACATTTTGCACCATATTCTCCGAATTGATTATTCGAGCGCGAAGTTCGTTGACTTATTACTTCAGGATGAGCGTCGGTCGGAACGAGCGGATGAATAAGGTTCAGAATTGTGGATTGAATATAATCTTGTCGAGTTACCCTGAAAATGAGACTGAAAATGGTGTCTCAAACAGGTTCGCCGGTAACGCTTCAGGTTCCTTGTCAAGAGGTGAATTC
Organism: Rutidosis leptorrhynchoides; assembly: GCF_046630445.1. Lineage (NCBI taxonomy): Eukaryota > Viridiplantae > Streptophyta > Magnoliopsida > Asterales > Asteraceae > Rutidosis > Rutidosis leptorrhynchoides. The sequence goes on from NC_092337.1 coordinate 152,267,501, forward strand.
GGTTGGTGGAAGGGATTGCCTTCTGCGCGTTTCCATTATTTAAGTCAACTACGAACCCACCAGATGAATTGATAATGGCCGATTGGTTGATTCATGCTGATGACGCTGTTTTCGGAGCTTAGGTGAACATCTATGTTGGAATAGCTGTCGGAATAACTATCGGAATAGCTATCGGAATCTGATGGACTCGAACTGGTTGCAGGATTCATCTCGTACGATCAGATGAAGGATTTTCGATAAGAAATAGATTATAGGATGTAGATTAGTACCCTGTAATACATAATTTACATATGCATATATAATACAAAAATCTCATAAGTTACAGAGGAATCTACGGAAGTTTTCAGGCAAAGTTACAGTAATAGATACGCTAAGATATGAATTTTGTCTATACACTATTCATGCAGTCAATGCAGTAAAACGTGTCTAGACTAAGAATGATAAGCAAGTGATTCTCTAAGAATGATAAGCAGGTAATTTTTGGCACAAAATGATAAGCAAAACTTTTAACATGCAAACACGGTCAAAGACCAGACTCACTAATGCATCCTAACGACTTATCAGTTAGACACACTAATGCAGACATGGTTCGCTAAGACCACCGCTCTGATACCAACTGTGAAGACCCATCCTAATCCATCCGGACGAAGTCCATATCGATTATAAACGATTCACAACAGTTGATTACATCGCGAGGTACTTGACCTCTATATGATACATTTTACAAACATTGCATTCGTTTTTGAAAAGACAATCTTTCATTACATCGAAAGTTGACAACATGCATACCATTTCGTAATATATTTTACTATTATTGACTTAATAATAATCTTGGTGAACTCCACGACTCGAATGCAACGTTTTTTGAAATATGTCATGAATGACTCCAAGTAATATCTCTAAGATGAGCAAATGCACAGCGGAAGATTTCTTTCGTACCTGAGAATAAACATGCTTTAAAGTGTCAACCAAAAGGTTGGTGAGTTCATTAGTTTAACATAAATCATCATTTCATAATTTTAATAGACCACAAGATTTCATATTTCCATTTCTCATAAACATACGTCCCATGCATAGAGACAAAAATATCATTCATATGGATTGAACACCTGGTAACCGACATTAACAATATGCATATAAGAATATCCCCATCATTCCGGGATCCTCCTTCGGACATGATATAAATTTCGAAGTACTAAAGCATCCGGTACTTTGGATGGGGTTTGTTAGGCCCAATAGATCTATCTTTAGGAGTCGCGTCAATTAGGGTGTCTGTTCCCTAATTCTTAGATTACCAGACTAAAAAGGGGCATATTCGATTTCGATAATTCAACCATATCATGTAGTTTCGATTACTTATGTCTATTTCGTAAAACATTTATAAAAATTGCGCATGTATTCTAAGCCCAAAAATATAAAGGGTAAAAAGGCAAATGAAACTCACTTAATGTATTTTGTAGTAAAAATACATATAACGACATTAAACAACTGAACAATGCAGGGTTGGCCTCGGATTCACGAACCTATATCAATTGTATATCTATTAAAACATATAATGGAAATCACATAATTTCCTTTATTAATTATATATTATTTATGTGTTTGTAGTTTATATAATGTATATTAAATTCCATTTAAAAATATATACTTATTTTATATCTTAAAGTATACGTTATATATATTTATTGTATATATATTTAAAATGATTAGAATCTATACATTTAGTTATATTAATATATCCATGTATATATTTAGTATTATATTAAAAATATCGAATTTGTTGTATGTCGGTATTTATATAAGAGATGTTAATATGTCTTGTATATAGTTATATAGATTATTAATATAGTTGTAGTATATATAATAAGTAGGTTTTATGTACCAAATATCTTATTTGTTAAAAATGATAGTTTTGATATTAATGATTTTACTAATAATAGTCTACTGATAATAACTTTATTAATGATGATAATACTAATAATAAGAATGATAATGATAATAATGATAGTACATATGTTAATAATGATTCTAAAAATACTAATAAGTACATAATGATACTAATACTAATATTTTTAATAATAATAATAATAGTTTATGTTATTTTGATAATAATAATAATCCTAATCATAATAATAGTAATAATACATATATTAATAATAATGATAATGATAAAGATTATAATTTTAGTAACAATAACAATAATAATAATAATAATAATTTTTGTAATGAAATCTACCTTCAAAAGCCTTTCTAAAAAAATATGTCCAGAACCGGATTTGAACCCGAGACTCCTCGCTCACCCACCAACACCCTTAACGATTCTGTCATTCATGTCTTTCTTATTTATTATGCAACCCAAATATATATATATCTAATATCTATTTCAACTTGAATCATCTTCTTCATCTTCTACCTTAAATCAATTCAACCATGGAACTTCAAAAAAAAAAAAAAAAAATTCAAAATAACACATTCTGGTTTTCATTTATGACTTGTAAACAACATGAAAAAAAAATGTGTTAATGATATAAAAAAATGAGAGAAAACAAACAAAAAAATCCTACTGCTTGCTCGTAGCCAAGAAAAAAAATTTTGTTTTCAATTTTTGCGTTCGTTTCGGATAATCTTTACAACATGAAACATGTTTCAAATCATTCCTAAAAACTATTGAAATCGTCAATTGAACTTGAAACATCAAAACGAGCTCTAATTTCTCGATGAACAAATTGGTTGACTTTTGACAAAATAACTTTGACTCGCAAATTCGACTTCGTTATTAAGAATTGGAACTTAAGATTTTACAGGAAGTTTAAGTAAATGATTCCTAACAACTCTGCATTTTTAGTTTTTGAAATTTGTTTCGAATTCAAGTTAGTGTATATCACTGTCAAGAACACATGAGCTCAAAAGTTGGTTTTGAAATTAAGAATGTTATAGATTATGATTACAACATGAATTATGTTGCAAATCATTCCTATAATCTTTATGGATCATCAAATTAACTGGAAACATCAAAAGAAACTTGAATTTGATTCAAGAACACTTAGTTGACTTTTAAAACCCAAAACTTTGACTCTCAAATTAGAGATTAATAGAAAGAATTGAGGATTGAAAACTTACAGATAGTTTAGATAGACGATTCCTAACAAGACTGTATTATTACATTTTGAAAATTCATTCAAAATCAAAATATGGTTAAAAAGATGAAGAACAGAGGTGTCGAGCTTTATTTCATGAATTTTGTTGGTTTAGTTCTTTCTCAAAATGCAGTGTCTATATAATGAATGAATTTTGTATTGTACTGATAAATTAGATACTGACATCTAACAGATTGGAGACAAGATCAAAAATTAAATACAGTGGGATAGAGATGTGAAACTGAATTCACTATGTATATGACTCTATATATATTAACTTAATTTTAGTAATTAATTTTAAAAATTATAATACTATTAAATAATTAGCAATAATAATAATAATAGAATTAATAATAAGGATATTTAATAATAATAATATCAAAATAATACTAGTAATAATAATAATCATATTAATAACTAAAAATCATAATTACAAAAATGATAATATTAATATTAACAATATAAATGATAGCTTTTGTAATAATACTTATACTACTAATGATAATATATAATATTATTAACAATGATAATTATAATTATTAATAATAATGTAAATAATGAAATTTTTAATAATAATAGTAACTAATGACATTTACATTTTCAATTCAACTGATTAAATTATATTTTATTAATTCCAATTAATATATATACTCCTATGTTTATTTTTATATATATCTATATATGTATATATTTATTTACAGTATTTGTTCGTGAATCGTCGGGAATAGTCAAAGGCCAAATGAATTCATGAAAACAGTTCAAAAATTTTGAGATGCAACATTACAGACTTTGCTTATCTTGTCGAAAACATATAAAGATTAAAGTTTAAATTTGATTTGAAATTTCCGGGTCATCACATGGCCAACTACATTAACTGTTCTACCGGAACCACTCCCTTCACATATCTAGGCCTACCCATCGATGTGCTCACATCACATCCTTCCTCTTGGAAACCAATCGTTGAAAAATTTGGCAAAAGGCTTTTCGATTGGGGGGCTAGATTCGTTTCTTTTGGCAGCCGACTAACCTTTATAAAATCAATCCTAAGTAGCATCCCGCTTTACTATTTCTCCCTATTCCACAACTTCCTCCATCCTTAACTTCCCCGAATCTAAAAGACGCAAATTTTTTTGGGGTGGGTCATCAGTTGAAAATAAAATTAATTGGATAAAAAGGGATCAAGTACTACTTCCTTACGATAATGGCGGTTTAAATGTTGGCTCTCTTTTCAGCAAAAATATCTCACTACTATGAAAATGGTGGTGGTGTTTTAAAAATGAAAAAAATGCTTTATGGGTCAAAATTATCACAAGTATCTACGGGAAAGGGGGGCTGGAATCTAACATTTCATGCAGGTACATTTCAGGTCGCACGATTTGGAAAGAAATCATAAAGGCTAGAAAAATCGCGGATAGCACGGGCTCCTCATTCTCCTCTTCTATCACGAAATGTCTTGGTAATGGTAACACCATCAGCTTCTGGGACGACATTTGATTTGGTTCGGATCAATTTACCACACTTTTTCACATATTATACATGCTCGAGACCAACAAAGACGCAACGATCGCTGAAAGAATTACGCAAAACAACTCATCATCGTTTGGTAACTGGTGTTGGACAAGGCCACCTAGTGGACGAGTCCTTAACGAATTAACTGAAATAAAAAAAATCGTATCATCCGTTACTCTATCCGATAAACTCGACTCTTGGAAATACACTCTTGATCCATCCAATAAATATACCACCAAATCATTGGCCTACTTGATAAACACTTTAAAGCATGGTGGTAATGCTTATAGCACGTCGATTCCACGCAATAAATTTGTGCCTTAAAAAGTCTACATTTTCGTGTGGAGAGCCATACAAAAAAAGATACTGGTTAGATCCGAATTAGACAAACGGAGCATTGATCTTGACACCATTCTTTGCTCTTTGTGCGATATAGATATTGAAACTACCGATCATATTCTCGGCCTTTGTCCTAAAACATTCCAAATATGGAAACTTGTACTTGAGTGGTAGAATGAAGATAACATACTAATCTCCAACTTTAACGATGCTACTATCAAGAATCAAGTTTTTAAACATCGAGTCATTTCTATGGCAAGCAACCAAATGGATAACGTGCTACATAATTTGGAAACATTGAAACTTAAAAGTATTTTCTAAAAAAATTGGATCTCCGTTACGATTATCTCAGAAATTTAAACACAAAGTTATAGTTGGATTTTCAAAAGATCTAGGAAAAAGAAAACAATTAAATGGCATCAGTGGCTCATCGATCCTTCCTTCTATGTTGCGGATCCTCCAAATCGTGTTGGCATTGGCTAACGCACTTTTCCATACATTCGTGTAGCGTACGAATGCTATTTCTACTTATGAGGGTTTGATTAATCGGGTTAGTTGGTGATAAATTTTTAGTCGCTTGATCGGCACTGTTTTCCTCTCTATCACGCTTGAATTTTCAGGTTCTTATTCTCTCATTTGTATAAATGGTCTTCGTCAGCTTCCCTCAAAAATTATAAACTCTAATAAATTGTATCTCCATTGCATAGTTATATAGATGTGCATATAGGGCCTTCTATATTGATATTCCATAAACAATAATAATTTTCTTGCTTTAAAAAAAAAATTAAATAAATACTTATGTTATATCTATTATATCATCAAACTTATGATAATTTAATTGAATTAATTTAATTTGATTAAACTTATAATATATCAAAATAAATACTTATATTATGTCAAATAATACTATAATATATGATATTAAAATTAATTATATATTAAATATCAAAGTTGATGTAGGTTGACTGGAGTTGACTTTTGGTTGAATTTTCAGTTGTGTTTCTCATTTGACTTTCGGTTGACTTTCAGTTGACTTAAGTTGACTTTCTTAATAAGGAAAACTTTTCAAAATAGAAACTTTATAAAAATAAAAACTTACTATAAATAGAAACTTTGCTAAAATAGTTTCTTACTAAAAATAGAGAGTATACTTAATACTTTAACTTAGTCAAATCTTTAACACTTAATTCTAAATCCATATCAAGCACTAGGGCTATCCTACATTTACTTGACCTAAGTTAGACTTTTACTTACTTACTTTCGTAATTAGGTTGGACTCAAGATCATCTTTGATCTATCATTATTCGTGTACGTGTGGTATATCTTCTTGTGCAATCTAAGGTGAGTTGTAGTCCCACATTTCTAAATCTTTTTAATCTTTGAAATATTTTGGGATGAGAATACATAATTTTATTCATATATGTTAGACACAAGTGTTCAAAATATTCTATATGAGTTGTGACAAAATATACCCTAATTTGGTAACCTCTAACTACTGGTTTATAACACTGGTGGATGCGAATCCTATTGATAGATCTATCGGGTGTGACAAGTGTACAGAGCACAAACCAACCCCTCAAACCACAAACAAGACCACAAACCAACCTCATGGCAACACCTTTCGAGACAATAGAAACTTCACTGAAACTGTAAAAAACAACCCAATGTATCAGCCGCAAACAAACCAAGAATGATAAACCTAGATGAAGATAAGACAAACATAAAGGCATTAAGTAACGCTATAGTTGGAGAAATTATAGATATCGATCTAATAGAGATATTTCAAACTCTGTGTTCAGCTGAAGGGTTATCTGAGTTTAACATAAAATACCTAGGCGATTTGGAACTTTGTGTCACTTTCGATAACGCTGAAACTGTATCAAACATCCTTAATTCAAAAGATCACGTTATAAGGAATTAGTTACAGAATATTAGGAAGATGGACGATAACTGCATTCAAATCTCAAGGCTGACTTGGCTATGCAGTAAAGGTGTTCCTCTCTCTTGTTGGACAAAAAATAACTTCAAAAAAATTGCTGGATAGTACGGCAAAGTCATTGATTGCCACGATTGCAATCTACAGGGTAATCAGAACCTAATAGTTGGAAAAATATTGGTAAAACTATGGGGTGAATTACTGAATACCACAATGGAAGTGAGGGTTAAACATAAGTTATTTTATGTCCAAATAATAGAAAAGGCAAACAGCATAGTTGAAATCGAAATGGAGGAAGCTGAGATGGCAGATTCTGGTGATGAAAATTCTTATAGCAAAAGTAACCCCGATAATCAATCGGATGGCAACCTATCCGATCATGAACGCAAAGACGAAGGTATTTTTCTGATTACGAACCTGAAGATGACGATCACCAAACCCCACTGGAAAATTCAATCGACGATCTCCTGACCTCAGACACGTCAGCAATCAATGGCCACATAAATTACAACCTTGAAAAACCACAATCCCCTAACGGAAGCTTTGCCTCGGTTAATGAAACCAACCAATTTCTAAGTGAAAGTGAATTTAATGCAAATCAACACAGTTTGTTTTCAAAGGAAATATTAAATACGGAAGGTGAAAGTAACCATTTGTACCCGAAAACCCTAACATACCCGTTAACCCAACAAACCCTATTCTCCTCACAAGCCCATTGTATGATTTAAGCTCTATACTAGAATCAAACGCAATTTCTATAGTTAGCCCACCAATGGATACCAGCCCATTAGCTAGTCTACAAGACAATATAATAGACAATAATTTCATTGATACTTTACTGGACCTGGCTAATCCTTGTTTCAAAAACATCATGCCCAAACATCTTAGTGAGCCCATGGACACAAATTGACCCAACCCAAATCAAAAAGAAAAGGTCATATCCAGCGTGCCATCTTTTATGAAACCTGTTAACCTTGACCAATTTAATTCCAAGACGCCATTAATTTTTCAATCCAAAAAACTTAAAACAAAAAACTCCAAATCAAAATCAAGCAGAAAACCTAATCCAATTACAGATCCCGAAAGTTAAAAAAACCTCTAATGCTCCTGATCTTTTCCATGCCAACCCCAATTCCCATACTGTTAACAAAAAGATGAAGATAACTCACGAAACCCCATCATCATCAAGTCAAGGTGATATTGTCTGGTCGAAGCTCATTAAGTGGAATTCATCTTCAAAGATATTAAACTTTAAAGCTAAAGCTAGACTACAACCCAAAAGCCGAAAAGAAAAAGTCCCTGTTAAACCATCAAATTATAATTGTAGCAAGACAAAAGGATCCCAATCACTATCTGACATGTCTCTCAATTGTGACGAAGTTGGAGCTATTCTCGGGCTGGCCAAAAAGGCATTTGCTTAAATCAGGTTTGCAAACCCTTTCATGTTTTTTTATCTAAGTTTATCAATGAAGATACTTTCTCTCAATATTAGAGGATCAGGGATTGATGATAAAACAAAAAATGGTATAAAAATCTTTATGCCCGAGAAAACCCATGTATCATTGCTTTACAGGAAACAAAATGAAAAAATATGCCAGAAAATTGGGTCAAAAAAATTTGGGGTAACAATGGGTTAAATTTAGCGGGAAAAAATTCAAAAGGAAATTCGGGTGGGATATTAATGATTTGGGATTCTAATATTTTATTGGTAATGCTATTGTTGAAAAAGAATCCTTTATTGCGATAAAAGGAATATGAAAAGGTGCAGGTAAAGAACTAATTCTAATCAACATCTATGGTCCACCTACCGATGAAACAAAAAAGAAAATGTTGCCAGAACTAAACGAGATTATGAATTGTCATGATGTTATGTGGATTTTACTTGGTGATTTTAATGAAGTAAGATTTAGCTAGGAATGGAAGAATACATAATTCATTCAAAGTAGAGCAAATATGTTTAACGACTTCATAAAAAAGAACGAATTGATTGATGTGCCACTTGGAGGTAGACTCTACACTCGTATTAGTGATAACGGGTTAAATTTTAGTAAGCTAGACAGATTCCTCATTTTAGAGAACTGCTAGCAACAATGGCCGAATATCAATGCCATGATTCTTAATAAAAAAACATTCGGATCATTGCCCGTTAATTCTAAAAGATAGTATCGTTGATTTCGGGCCTAAACCGGTAAAGGTGTTTGATGAATGGTTAAAGCATAAGGGAGCTCCTGAAATAGTTAAAAAGACATGCGAGATCAAAGTTAATAGTCATAAACGGATTGCATTTTCCGAGATAAATTGAAAAACGTGAAGTAAGAACTCTACAAATGTTTCTCTACATCCCATTGCAAATTGAAAATAGAAATCGAAGAGCTTGAAAAATTAATAAATGATTGGGAAATCAATGCCGAAACAACAACACCAGAAAAAAAAACTCGAGACTTAAGTGGCTAAATGATCGTGAAACTTTTATGTAAAAAGAGAAAACTTAAAGTGAAATGCTAAAACAAAAATTAAGATTTAAGTGGGCTTTAGAAGGCGACGAAACAGCAGGTTTTTCCATTCCGTGATACGTAGAAGACAACACAAAAACAACATACACGGTATAAATATTGCGGGTATTTGGACAACCTCCCCGCCAACTATCAAAACAGAGGCATGAAAACACTTCAAAAATCTCTTCAAAAAGCATGACACGACAAGATATAAACTAAAAGATTGGAACGGGTCAAGGTTATATATTGTTACGGCTGAAAAACTTGAAGCAAAATTCTCGGAGCAAGAAATCTTGGATGCCATAAAGAGCTGCGGGAAAACTAAAGCACCTGGTCAGGACGGTTTCAACATCCACTTCTACACCAAATTTTGGGATGTCATACAAACAAATTTAGTGAACGCGTTGAATTAGTTTTGGGAAACTGGGAACATGTCTGTTGGAGGAGAATGTGGTTTAACATGGGATTATGCTTAATAACTATACTAACCTTAACCCCAACAAGTGTTTTGATGATGACATATGCACATAACTAAAGATGATGGTAGACATCTTGACATAAATCATCAAGTTCACTAATCCACACTTGATCTAGCAAAAGATCAAAAACCAAAGAAAGCCTAAAATGAAAAACAGGGAACAAGGCTGAACCACCCGCATGTCAGACCATGGAAGCCTGCACCCAGATTTGTGAAATTAGGGATGCACGGTCCACTCCACGGCTGATCGTGGGTTGACCGCAGAAACCTTCTGTGCGCTTTTTGATCAAAAAATGTTTGACCACTTTCGGGCATCTATAATTTATGAAACCTATTCAAACATGCTTAGGATAGTTGCCTTCTTCATTTCCAAAGGTGTTTTGGTCACTAGAACACTAATCTTGGTTAATCACGGCTAATGACACTTTAATGATGATTAAGCCTAGATTAAGGATAACACATAAGTGTTATAAGAAAACATGTACATCTAAAATGTATCTAGAAATTCTTAGGATGGTCACCAAGTCCCAACCAAGAATTGCTCTTTCCTTGTACATGTGTTGGATATTAATGTATGCTTATACATTAATCTTCTAAATGCCACGTTGCAAGCAAAACTTACTTGTGTTAGTTTAATGCTATGATATGCTTAATTCTAAGATTATTATAATAATCCCTTGCTAGTTATTACATGAATATTACTTGACTACTTGTTATTAGTACATGTGTATTACTTGACTATTTGACTAAGTGCTAAATGATAACTAGTAAGTTAATATGTATATGTATCAAACTTTCTTGCTATTTGTAACTAGATGGAACTAGCATTTGGACTACTTCATTATATGCATGTGTTACTTGGACAGATTGTAAAGTGGCATATTAATTGGTGAAATGTCCCGTTCATATTGATTATAAATGTTTCATATTAATTGGTTTCGTTGCGAGGTTTTGACCTCTATATGAGACGTTTTTTCAAAGACTGCATTCGATTTTAAAAACAAACCATAACCTTTATTTAATCGATAAAGGTTTAAAAGCATAGCGTAGATTATCAAGTAATGATAATCTAAAATATAATGTTTTACACACGACCATTACATAATGGTTTACAATAATATTACACATCGATTTAAATCTCTGAATGCAGTTTTTAAACAATATGTTACAAGAATGCTGACTTCAATTCTTGTCCTTAATTTAGCATGCAACAGCGGAAGCTCTTAATAATCACCTGAGAATAAACATGCTTAAAACGTCAACAAAAATGTTGGTGAGTTATAGGTTTAACCTATATTTATCAAATCGTAATAATAGGCCATTCTTCATAAATAACCATCTGTATAAAAATCATTCATATGTTTGAACACCTGGTAGCTGACATTAACAAAAATGCATCTAGAATATCCCCAAAATAGAACCACTCGTCTGTAGAGAAAAATCAAAGTACTAAAGCAGTTCAAATTCTCTGACTGGGGCTTGTCAAAGCCCGTAGATCTACCTTTAGGATTCGCGTCAATTAGTGGCAATTATAATAAACACTAATTCATGGGTTACCAAGTTCAACAAGGGTGATATCCGGTATAGCAATTCAACATAGAATGTAGTTTCAATTACTTGTGCCTATTTTGTAAAATATTTATAAAACTGCATGTATTCTCATCCCAAAAATATTAGATTTTAAAAGTGGGACTATAACTCACTTTCACATATTCTTAATTCGTCGAGAATTAGACTTGGCCCTTGGTCGAATAACGAACCTATAACAAATATATATACATATATCAAAGTATGATAGAAATATATTCATACAATATTTTATTACGTTTTAATGATTTAGGTTTGTTAAGTTAACAGTTCAACGTTAGTAGTCTACAATTAGTTGTCCACAGTTAGTAATACATAAATAAATCGATATATATTATCTCGAATCAATCCACGACCCAGTGTATACAAGCCTCAGACTCGATCACAACTCAAAGTATATATATTATTTTGGAATCAACCTCAACCCTGTATAGCTAACTCGAGCATTACCGCATATAGAGTGTCTATGGTTATTCCAAATAATATATATAAATGACGTCGATATGATATGTCAAAATATTGTATACGTGTCTATGGTCTATCAAGATTACATAATATATGTTAGAATATATGTATAATACAATATAAGTTAGTTAAGTTATGGTTAGTATAGATTTGTTACAAATTTCACGTAGTTAAAATAAGCAAAATTATCCAATTTTGTTTTACCCATAACTTCTTCGTTTTAAATCCGTTTTGAGTGAATCAAAGTGCTATGGTTTCGTATCGAACTTGAGTTTATGAAACTAAACAAAAAAAGTGATACTTTATAGTGAGAGTTACAAGTTAAAAGTCATTTTTTAAGAGGTAGTCATTTCAGTCGAAAGAACGACGTCTAGATGACCATTTTGAAAACATACTTCTGTATTGAGTTTAACCAAGATTTTTGGATATAGTTTCATGTTCATATGAAATATCATTTTCCCAGAAGAACAACTTTTAAATCAAAGGTTATCATAGTTTTTAATTATCCAACCCAAAACAGCCCCCGGTTTTACTACGACGGTGTATGTCCGGTTTTACGGTGTTCTTCGTGTTTTCGGGTTTTAAATAATTAAGTTAACATATCATATAGATATAGAACGTGTGTTTAGTTGATTTTAAAAGTTAAGTTAGAAGGATTAATTTTGTTTGCGAACAAGTTTAGAATTAACTAGACTATGTTCTAGTGATTACAAGTTTAAATCTTCGAATAAGATAGTTATATATATAGGAATCGAACACGGTTATGAACACTATTACTACCTCAAGTATAGTAGGTAAAACTACTGGAAATGATAAAAAAATAACTTGAGCTTCAAAGGATCTTTGATGGCTTGAAAGTTCTTGAAGTAGAATCATGACAAGAAAACAAGTTCAAGTAAGAGTACTACTTGAATTAAGATATTTATAGTTATAGAAATTGATACAAAGTTTGAATATGAATATTACCTTGTATTAGAAAGATAACCTATTATAAATAACAAAGGTTTCTTGATCTTAGATGATTACTTGGAATGGATTTGAAAGCTTGGAAGTAATCTTGCAAACTTGAAAGTATTCTTGATTTTATGAAACTAGAACTTATAGAATTTATGAAGAACACTTAGAACTTGAAGATAGAACTTGTGAGAGATCAATTAGATGAAGAAAATTGAAGAATGAAGGTGTTTGTTTGTGTTTTAAGTCATGATATATGGATTAGATATAAAGGATGTGTAAGTTTGTTTTCTTGTAAATAATTCATGAATGATTAATAATATTTTTGTAATCTTGCTAAATAATTCATACTAGATTACAAAGAATGGTTCCCACATTTTTAGTGACTCATTAAGGCTGCTAAGAGCTGATTATTGAAGTGTATATACCAATAGTATATACATCTAAAGGCTGTGTATTGTACGAGTACGAATACGGGTGCATACGAGTAGAATTGTTGATGAAAATGAACGAGAATGTAATTGTAAGCATTTTTGTTAAGTAGAAGTACTTTGATACGTGTCATGAAGTCTTTCAAAAGTGTATTAGTACATATTAATACATTACATGTATATGCATTTAACTGAGTCGTTAAGTCATCGTCAGCCGTTGCATGTAAGTGTTGTTTTGAAACCTATAAGTTAACGATCTTGTTAAATGTAATTAATCCATTGTTATTATACTTAAATGAGATGTTAAGTTGTTATGTTAACATGATAACATGGTGTATGAATATATCTTAATATATATATATATATATATATATATATATATATATATATATATATATATATATATATATATATATATATATATATATATATATATATATATATATATATATATATATATATTGTTTCGAAATCCTTAAGTTAGTAGTCTCATCTTACTTGTGTAGTTCATTGTTATTACACTTAATGATATAATTAATTATCATTTTATCATGTTAAACATAGTGTGATCATATCTTAATATAATACATATGTATTTATTTTAATTAAAACGTTGTTATAACGATAATCGTTATATATATATCGTTTCGAGTTTCTTTAATTCAGTAGTTTCATTTTATAGATATAACTCTTTGTTAATATACTTTGTGAGATACTTACTTATCATAATATCATGTTAAATATATATATATATATATATATATATATATATATATATATATATATATATATATATATATATATATATATATATATATATATATATATCCATATATATATCGTCATGTCATTTTTACAAGTTTTAACGTTTGTGAATCGTCTGACAACTGGGTGGTCACTTGTCTACATGAAACTCATTTCAATTAATCAAGTCTTAATAAGTTTGATTGCTTAATATGTTGGAAACATTTAATCATATAAATATAGTTCTCATTTAATATATAATCATGGAAAAGTTCGGGTCACTACAGTACCTACCCGTTAAATAATTTTCGTCCCAAAATTTTAAGCAGTTGAAGGTGTTGACGCATCTTCTGGAAATAAGTGTGGGTATTTCTTCTTCATCTGATCTTCACCTTCTCAGGTGAACTCGGGTCCTCTACGAGCATTCCATCGAACCTTAATGATTGGTATTTTATTTTGCTTAAGTCATTTAACCTCACGATCCATTATTTCGACAGGTTCTTCAATGAATTGAAGTTTTTCATTGATTTGGATTTCGTCTAAAAGAATGGTGAGATCTTCTTTGGCTAAGCATTTCTTCAGATTCGAGACGTGAAAGTTATTATGTACGCTGGCTAATTGTTGCGGTAATTCAAGTTGATAAGCTACCGGTCCGACACGATCAATAATCTTGAATGGTCCAATGTATCTCGGGTTTAGTTTTCCTCATTTTCCAAAACGAACAACGCCTTTCCAAGGTGATACTTTAAGCATGACCATGTTTCCAATTTCAAATTCTATATCTTTTCTTTTACTGTCTGTGTAGCTCTTTTGTCGACTCTGAGCGGTTTTCAAACGTTGTTGAATTTGAATAATTTTCTCGGTAGTTTTTTGGATAATTTCCGGACCCGTAATTTGTCTATCCCCCACCTAGCTCCAAATAATCGGAGACCTGCACTTTCTACCATAAAGTACCTCAAACAGCGCCATCTCAATACTCGAGTGGTAACTGTTGTTGTAGAAAAATTATGCTAACGGTAGATGTCGATCCCAATCGTTTCCAAAACCAATAACACATGCTCGTAGAATGTCTTCAAGGGTCTGTATCATCCTTTCACTTTGCTCATCAGTTTGTGTATAATAGGCAGTACTTATGTCTAGACGAGTCCCTAATGCTTTTTGTAACGTTTGCCAAAACCTGGAGACAAATCTTCCATCCCTATTAGAGATAATAGAGATTGGTATTCCATGTCTTGAGATGACTTCCTTCAAGTATAGTCGTGCTAACTTCTCCATTTTATCATCTTCTCTCATTGGCAGAAAGTGTGCTGACTTGGTGAGACGATCGACTATTAACCAAATAGTATCATAACCACTTGCAGTCCTTGGCAATTTAGTAATGAAATCCATGGTAATGTTTTCCCATTTCCATTCCGGAATTTCTGGTTGTTGAAGTAGACCTGATGGTTTTTTATGTTCAGCTTTTACCTTAGAACACATCAAACATTCTCCTACGTATTTAGCAATATCGGCTTTCATGCTCGGCCACCAAAAATGTTTCTTGAGATCTTTGTACATCTTCCCCGCTCCGGGATGTATTGAATATCTGGTTTTATGTGCTTCCCTAAGTACCATTTCTCTCACATCTCCAAACTTTGGTACCCAAATTCTTTCAGCCCTATACCGGGTTCCGTCTTCCCGAATATTAAGATGTTTCTCCGATCCTTTGGGTATTTCATTCTTCAAATTTCCCTCTTTTAAAAGTCCCTGGTGCGCCTCCTTTATTTGAGTAACAAGGTTAGTATGAATAATTATATTCATAGCTTTAACTCGAATAGGTTCCCTATCCTTTCTGCTCAAGGCGTCGGCTACCACATTTGCCTTCCCCGGGTGGTAACGAATCTCAAAATCGTAATCATTCAACAACTCAATCCACCTGCGCTGTCTCATTTTTAGTTGTTTTTGATCAAATATATGTTGGAGACTTTTGTGGTCGGTATATATGATACTTTTGACCCCATATAAGTAGTGTCTCCACGTTTTTAATGCAAAAACAACAGCGCACAATTCCAAATCGTGAGTCGTATAATTTTGCTCGTGAATCTTCAATTGTCTAGATGCATAAGCAATTACCTTCGTTCGTTGCATTAATACACAACCGAGACCTTGCTTTGATGCGTCACAATAAATCACAAAATCATCATTCCCTTCAGGCAATAATAATATAGGTGCCGTAGTTAGCTTTTTCTTCAACAATTGAAACGCTTTCTCTTGCTCATCCTTCCATTCAAATTTCTTCCCTTTATGCATTAATGCAGCCAAGGGTTTTGCTATTTTGGAAAAATCTTGAATGAATCTTCTGTAGTAACTGTCATGACCCAGAAATTTCGGTCAAATTTAAACTATGATAACTCTGACAAGATAAGCAAATTGATGTGTTGCATTAAAATATTTTTTCATACATTTAATTAATCATTGGACTTTACCCTACGATTCACGAACAAACTATAACTTAAAACTCGAACCCGTCATGATTTATATATGATTTTAATTTCTTAAATGAAAACGTTTTATGATATAATAATTTCTATTATTATAACCTCTTAATAAAATGATTTTGAATATAATTAGTTCTAGAAAACTAATATTATAATATTTACTATTAAACGATGCTATTTCAAATTAAAATTTTTACGTATTAAGTCGTTTTATTTTTATGATATAATTTGTGTAATTTTTTTAAGAAATGAAGTTAAATTAAAAATGTACAATTTGTAAAGCATAATGTACAACAACGTGTAGCTTAAATAGTTAAATATAAATTAATTCATTTACTATTCATTGAATAGTAAATGAAACAAAATTAATTCATTTACTATTCACATGAAATCGACATGATAGAAATTATTAATTATAAGTTACATAATATACCCCTGAAGTATTTAATAAATACGACTTTTTTAAAATTTACGATTCAAATTTGATACTAAATTTATTATTATATTATAATATTTTATTTCAATATTATTATATTATTATATTTATTATATTATTTTATTAAAATTTATATTATATTATATATATTTGTCCAGTCAAAAATTAGGAAAACACAAATTACGCTTATAAACTTTATAAACGAACCTTTTTATAACTAATTTTATAAAGCTTAAGACCAAAACAGATATATATATATATATATATATATATATATATATATATATATATATATATATATATATATATATATATATATATATATAAAATATAAAAAGTGGAAATTTTATCCATATTTTTATCCGTCAATTATTAGCAACAGAGTATGAAATACCGGACCGTGAAAACTGTCTGTAGAATGAGACAAAGGCGGCTACTTTTTAAATTCACACGTTTTCAAATTTTAATTTTTTTATTATTATATTGAATTATTGATTATTATTATATTAATATATTTTATTTCAAAATTATTATATTATTATTTTATTAATCTATATATATGAATGATCGACACCAATAATTTCACACAACTTCAGTTTCTCGTTCAATTCATTTTCACATAGAAATAGATATTTACTCCGTATCATATTCATCATCACAATTTTATTATTATTATCATCATTATTAAGATTAATATTATTATTATTATTATTAATCTTATCATTATCATTTGTAGTATTATTATTATTATTATTAGTATACACATAAAATACTACGACGGGGTTATGTTCAAGTGATTTCAAACGGGTTTTCAAATGGGTTATAGCTAAGGAGGTTATGGGTAATGTTCGAGGGTATTGTTCGTGAATCAAAGGCCAACCTTGCATTTATCATTTCCGTTGCGTTTACATACTTTTCCTACAATATTGAACCACAATATTGATACCTGAGTTTTCATAGCTCCCTTTTTAAATGCTTTTGCATTATATATTTTTGGGCTGAGAATACATGTGTATTTTATAAATGTTTTACGAAATAGGCACAAGTATTAAAACTAATTCTACGTGGGTTTAAACCAGATATATCCCCTTAGCTTGGTAACTATAACTACTGGTGTATGACTGGTAGGGGCGAATCCTAAAGATAGATCTATTGGGCCTGACAAACCCCATCCTGACTATGAGATGCTTTAGTACTTCGAGGTTATTTTAAACGCACATGATCCGGTGTGCTTCAGAGGGTAAAACGTGAATGTTAAGGCTTGTTACCGGGTGCCTACAACTTATAGAATGCTTTTTATACACTTGCGAGTGTATGGTTATTTACGAAACTGAAATCTTGTGGTCTATTACAACTATTGAAAATCATTATTTATGATAAAACTATGAACTCACCAACCTTTTTGGTTGACACTTTAAAGCATGTTTATTCTCAGGTATTAAAGAAGCTTCCACTGTTTAACTGCTATGTGCATGGAGTCTTACATGGTATATTTTTCAAGAAAACTTTGCATTCAAACATTAATATGTATTATATTTTGACTGTTTAGTCAACTGATGTATTATTATGAACTATCATTTATTGGGATTGTCTATATATAGAAATCACCACAAGTCGAAAACATTTATATTCATGCTTTAAAAATGTATACAGATTTTAAAACTTTCTTATATAGAAAGCGCGTCTTTTGAAATGAATGCAATGTTTGTAAAACGTATCATATAGAGGACAAACCTCGCAATGGGACCGATGAATGATGTGCTGCGTCAATAGGGATTTTGGCGGGTCATCACAGTTGGCATCAGAGCGTTGGTCTTAGCGAACCAGAATTTGCATTAGTGTGTCTAACCAGTAGTTATTAGGATGCATTAGTGAGTCTGGACTTCGACCGTCTCTGCATATTATAAATTTTGCTTATCATTTCTTGTCGGAAATTACCTGCTTATCGTTCTTAAGTCTAGACGCGTTTTCCTGCATTTATTGCAAAAATAGTGTATAGACGAATTCCTATCTTAGCATATCTGTTACTGTGAACTTTGCCTGACATCTTCCAAAGATTCCTCCGTAATTTATGGGATTTTGATATTATATATACATATGTAAATTAATCCGTCATTGAAGAATACCAAATCTAAGTCCTATAATCTATTTCATACCAAAAATTCTTTCCTTGATTATACAAGATGGATCCCACATCTAGTTCAAATTCCTCGGATTCCGACAGCTATTCCGATATGGAATTCGACCTGAGTTCCGAAAGCAGCGTAACCAGAATGGATCAACCAATTAGCCATCATCTATTCTGGATGAATTGGGGATGGGTTCGTAATCTACTTAACCATTGGAGACAAGAAGAAGGTGATCCCTTCCATCCACCACATTCACCTCTTGGCGAAGAACCCGAAGCACTTACCGGCAAACCTGTTCGAAACACCCTTTTCTTCCTCATTTCCAGAGTATCTCGTCACGATTATATACTATCCCAAATTCTGAATCTTATTCATCCGCTCGTTCTAACCGACAATCATCCCATTGTAATAGAAGAAGTCAACGAGCTTCGCGGTCGCGTGATGGTTTTGGAGAATATGGTGCAAGGATTACACACCACCAACAACACCAGTACCGCTATCAACATCCACATCGGAAGCCTCAATACCACAAACACCAGCAGCATCACCGACATCAACAGTACCATCATCAACATCAACAGTATCATTACCACCACCAACAACCACATCTGCATCCCACACCTCAATATCACATCTAAAATATGTACTTCGAGCATCAACATCATATGCACCATAGGTACCAAGGAGTACCAACAACAACAAACGATGAAGTTTCGATTCATCACTTCATTGAAGCAATATTCTGTAGAGAATATGTAATTTCTAAAAAAATTTAGAGATTATTTATTCTAGTTCTAACCATAAATCAGAAGAGTATATGGATAGAGATGATAGAGGAAACCCTGACAAGAATGGTGTGTGATCTACAAGCTAGACTGGTTATACAAGCGCCACAAGAAGTCCCACCAGCATCACCATTAGTATCACCAACACAAAAAACACCTGTAGCACCACAATCTCCACTAACTCCATAACCAACGACGATATCGACACCACAATCACCGAGGAGTATATTGGAATAACGAGTTATGAAGTATTAACTCATTATTTCCAAAGAATTTATATATTATATATATGAATTTTGGAAACCATAATATATTTTTTTCGTACTAAGCTATTAAGTATGAATTGAAAAAGGGTAGATACTACTCGGTTAATTCATATTACTAATATGCTATGATGTACATCCTTAGTTAACTACAATCTCTGTTTCAAACCAATGAATTTCATTTCATAATAAACCAAGTGTATTATTCAACTACATGTTTGATTTTACACTCCCATTTTCGATATACTCGAAACTTTCCAGAAAACATCATTCGTACTTTGCGGAATTCACAAGTATTTCATGAGCATCAACATCCTTCACCAAGGAATATCAATAAGAATAAATAATGATGTATTAGTTACATTAGTGAAATACTCCGCAAAGATTATGTAATCTCTAAAGTTTTAGGGATTATTCATTTCTAGTTCCAACCGTAAACCAAAGGAGATTAATATAATATTAACTCATTAAATCCATATTACATCTGAAGAAAATATACATACATATATTTTCATAAAGACTGTAATAAAAATTCTTTTATACAAAATATTACTTGTGAAATTTTATTTTAACAGGTAGGTAATACCCGAGAAATACTTAAGTTCACATTAATATGTTACGCTGATGTTTCGACAATCATTAATTATACTCTCTCCTTTCATAGCAATATACATCATTTCACAAAAATCAAGACAACCATTTTCCATGCCAATTCAATTACATATTCTGATTTTGACAAATCAAAATCCAAGTCAAGATTTAAGAATTGTCATCAAGCTTAAATTCCTACATCCTTTGAAACCATACTTTGAATTCAAAATGTTATTCATAAAACCGAGGAGAATATTATTCGTATCTTTCATAATTCGCGATGATTTTACCTCCACCATCATATACTAACGGATACAACCTGCGTTCAAACACTCCAATTCAAAATTCTTGAAAGCACCTCAGATTGAAAATCAACAAATCGGACTCGTTATATATGAGAATGCGGATGAAGCAGCCAAAGCTGTTGATGGTCTTAATAGTCAAAAGTTGATAATAAAGAAAAGTATGTTAGAAAATAAATTTGGAACTGAAAAACGGATTGAGCAAATTATGAAGGAGGCTGTTGACAAATCACAAGGACTAAACCTGTACCTAAAGAATTTAGATAATTCAGTTTTTGATGGAAATCTCAGAAGATATGCAATCTCTTTACGTATTCTAAATCCTTGCGAAAGAATTTTCTTCATCATCCTTTGATTTTAATTTTTTTTAAATTCTAAGATATCATCGTATCTTCCATTATAAATATCCTCAATATTTCTGAAAAATACCTCCATAACTATTCTTGTCTGAAATTAATTATCTCTTCGCGTTATCTGTATTACATCATAAAGGAAACTGTTTTAGTTTCAAAAATTTTGTAACATTCGAATTTAAGTTCATTGATATTATAGAGTAGTGTTGGAATGAAAGCATGAGTTAGTGTAATATAATGATGCCCGATCAACGTGATTATATTATAGTAAGTCATGCGGAAGTTCTAATGGCACATGATGAAGGTAGTACTTGATCAACATTACCCTCACCAAGTACCATGTTACGCGACTCTTTTATTTTACTTAACATCTGAACATACCAAGAATGTATTTTCTTGATAGTTCTATACTTTTCGTGATTCCAGTAGTTTGCTAATATAATCGTGCCATTACATTTTTCTTTCTGCTTATAACACTAGTTATGCTCATTTGAAATCCTATCTATCGTATTTTCGGAGAAATCTTTATCATTTCATTTGTATTTCTCAATAGTGATAAATTTATTGAACTTGTGCTTATCATAAACGGAACCCGACCCATCTAGGGTACTCGAAATACTCCATTCATCAATCTTATCATTTTCTTTGATAATGATTATACTAACAATCGAATTCATTTAAAGAATTCAAGTTATATCATATTTCGTGATACGAAAATGTCCTCGTTTTCGTTATCAACTTTCCTTAGCCAAATTTTGGGACGAAATTTCTTTTAACGGGTAGGTACTGTCATGACCCAGAAATTTCGGTCAAATTTAAACTCTGATAACTCCGACAAGATAAGCAAATTGATGTGTTGCATAAAAATATTTTTTCATACATTTAATTAATCATTGAACTTTACCCTACGATTCACGAACAACCTATAATTTAAAACTCGAACCCGTCATGATTTATATATGATTTAACTTTCTTAAATGAAAACGTTTTATGATATAATAATTTCTATTATTATAACCTCTTAATAAAATGATTTTGAATATAATTAGTTCTAGAAAACTAAATTTTATAATATTTACAATTAAATGATGCTTTTTCAAATTAAAATTTTTACGTATTAAGTCATTTTATTTTTATGATATAATTTTTGTAATTTTTTTTAAGAAACGAAGTTAAATTAAAAATGTACAATTTGTAAAGCACAACGTACAACAACGTGTAGCTTAAATAGTTAAATTTAAATTAATTCATTTACTATTCATTGAATAGTAAATGAAATAAAATTAATTCATTTACTATTCACATGAAAGCGACATGATAGAAATTATTAATTATAAGTTACATAATATACCTCTGAAGTATTTAATAAATACGACTTTTTAAAAATTTACGATTCAAATTTGATTCTAATTTTATTATTATATTATTTTTTTTCAATATTATTATATTATTATATTTATTATATTATTATATTAAAATTTATATTATATTATATATCTTTGTCCAGTCAAAAACTAGAAAAACACATATTACGCTTATAAACTTTATAAACGAACATTTTTACAACTAATTTTATAAAGCTTAAGACCAAAACAGATATATATATATATATATATATATATATATATATATATATATATATATATATATATATATATATATATATATATATATATATATATATATATATATATATATATATATATATAAAGTGGAAATTTTTTCCATATTTTTACCCGTTAATTATTAGCAACAGAGTATGAAATACCGGTCCGTGAAAACTGTCGGTAGAATGAGACAAAGGCGGCTACTTTTTAAATTCACACGTTTTCGAATTTTAATTTTTTTATTATTATATTAAATTATTGATTATTATTATTATATTAATATATTTTATTTTAAAATTATTATATTATTATTTTATTAATCTATATATATGAATGATCGACACCAATAATTTCACACAACTTCAGTTTCTCGTTCAATTCATTTTCACATAGAAATAGATATTTACTCCGTATCATATTCATCTTCACAATTTTATTATTATTATCATCATTATTAAGATTAATATTATTATTATTAATCTTATCATTATCATTAGTAGTATTAATATTATTAGTATACACATAAAATACTACGACGGGGTTATGTTCAAGTGATTTCAAACGGGTTTTCAAATGGGTTATAGCTAAGAAAGTTATGGGTAATGTTCGAGGGTATTGTTCGTGAATCAAAGGCCAACCTTGCATTTATCATTTTCGTTGCGTTTACATACTTTTCATACAATATTGAACCACAATATTGATACGTGAGTTTTCATAGCCCCCTTTTTAAATGCTTTTGCATTATATATATTTGGGCTGAGAATACATGTGTATTTTATAAATGTTTTACAAAGTAGGCACAAGTATTAAAACTAATTCTACGTGGGTTTAAACCAGATATATCCCCTTAGCTTGGTAACTATAACTACTGGTGTATGACTGGTAGGGGCGAATCCTAAAGATAGATCTATTGGGCCTGACAAACCCCATCCTGACTATGGGATGCTTTAGTACTTCGAGGTTATTTTAAACGCACCTGATCCGGTGTGCTTTAGAGGGTAAAACATGAACGTTAAGGCTTGTTACCGGGTGCCTACAACTTATAGAATACTTTTTATACACTTGCGAGTGTATGGTTATTTATGAAACTGAAATCTTGTGGTCTATTACAACTATTGAAAATCATTATTTATGATAAAACCATGAACTCACCAACCTTTTTGGTTGACACTTTAAAGCATGTTTATTCTCAGGTATTAAAGAAGCTTCCACTGTTTAACTGCTATGTGCATGGAGTCTTACATGGTATATTTTTCAAGGAAACTTTGCATTCAAACATTAATATGTATTATATTTTGACTGTTTAGTCAACTGATGTATTATTATGAACTATCATTTATTAGGATTGTCTATATATAGAAATCACCACAAGTCGAAAACATTTATATTCATGCTTTAAAAATGTATACAGATTTTAAAACTTTCTTATATAGAAATCGCGTCTTTGAAATGAATGCAATGTTTGTAAAATGTATCATATAGAGGACAAACCTCGCAATGGGACCGATGAATGATGTGCTGCGTCAATAGGGATTTTGGCGGGCCATCACAGTAACCAGCCAATCCTAAAAATTGACGTATATGCTTTGGAGTTTTCGGGGTTTCTCAGTTTTCAACGGTTTCAATCTTTGCCGGATCCACCTGAATACCTTCTTTGTTCACTATGTGACCGAGGAATTGAACTTCTTTCAACCAAAATGCACACTTTGAAAACTTAGCGTACAATTTTTCCTTTCTTAACAATTCTAGCACTTTTCTCAAATGTTCACCGTGCTCTTGATCATTCTTTGAGTAAATAAGTATGTCATCGATGAAAACAATGACAAACTTGTCAAGGTATGGTCCACACACTCCGTTCATGAGGTCCATGAACACATCTGGTGCATTAGTCAAACCAAACGGCATAACCATAAACTCGTAATGACCGTAACGCATTCTAAAATCAGTCTTCGGAATATCATCCTCCTTCACCCGCATTTGATGATACCCGGAACGTAAATCGATCTTCAAAAAAACCGACGAGCCTTGTAGCTGATCAAATAAGTCGTCGATTCTCGGTAGTGGATAACGGTTCTTGATGGTAAGTTTGTTCAACTCTCGGTAGTCGATACATAACCTGAATGTACCATCCTTCTTTTTGACAAATAAAACAGGAGCTCCCCACGGTGATGTGCTTGGTCGAATGAAACCACGCTCTAAAAGTTTCTGTAATTGGCTTTGGAGTTCTTTTATTTCGCTGGGTGCGAGTCTGTATGGAGCACGAGCTATTGGTGCAGCTCCTGGTACAAGGTCTATTTGAAATTCAACGGATCGGTGTAGAGGTAGTCCCGGTAATTCTTTCGGAAATACATTGGGAAATTCTTTTGCGATGGGCACATCATTGATGTTCTTTTTTTCGGTTTGTACCTTTTTGACGTGTGCTAGAACAGCATAGCAACCTTTTCTTATTAGCTTTTGTGCCTTCAAATTACTAATAAGGTTTAGCTACGCGTTGCTCTTTTCTCCGTACACCATTAAGGGTTTTCTCTTCTCGCGCATAATACGTATCGCATTTTTGTAACAAACGATCTCTGCTTTCACCTCTTTCAACCACTCCATGCCAATTATCATATCAAAACTCCCTAACTCTACTGGTATCAAATCAATCTTACACATTTCGCTAACCAGTTTAATTTCTCGGTTTCGGCATATTTTATCGGCTTTAATTAATTTACCGTTTGCTAATTCGAGTAAGCACTTATTATCCAAAGGTGTTAAAGGGAAACTTAATTTAGCACAAAAATCTCTACTCATATAGCTTCTATCCACGCCCGAATCAAATAAAACATAAGCAGGTGTATCGTCAATAAAAAATGTACCTGTAACAAGCTCCGGGTCTTCCTGTGCTTCTGTTGAGTTGATGTTGAACGCTCTTCCACGGCCTTGCCCATTATTATTCCCTCGGTTTGGGCATGATTGGCTGAAATGGCCCGGCTTTCTGCATTCGTAACAAATAATAGAATTATTTGTTTTATTATTTTTATAGGCCGTCGGTCCATAGAATTCACATTTTGTTGTACCATGACCACTTCTGATACACTTGGTACACACTACAACACAGTACTTATCCAGATGGTATCCGTCACACCTTTTACATGGAGTTTTCTGGTTTTTGTTACCATTGTTGTTATTGAGATTGTTGTTGGGATTGTTATTGTTGTGGTTGTTATATTTGTTAGGACGGTTGTTATAGTGGTTGTTGTTGGGACGTTTGTTGTTGCGTTTATTGTTGTGAAAAATGGTGCGATTTTAGTTTTGATTATTATTGTTGTTATACTGGTGACTTTTGTCACCGGTATCTTCCCACTTCCTCTTACCTTCCTTTGTTTTGGACTCTCCGGCCGCCTACTCTTTAATTCTTCCTTCAATCTAGTTTATGAGTTTGTGAGTCATTCGACTTGTCTTTTGTATGGAAGCGGACTCGTGTGAACTCACATCTTCTTCAATACTTTTTGGTAACCCTTTTACAAATGCGTCAATCTTCTCTTCTTCATCTTCGAACACTCTTGGATACAATAGGCACAACTCTGTGAATCGTCGTTCGTACGTGGTAATGTCGAATCCTTGCGTTCGTAATCCTCTAAGCTCTACCTTGAGCTTATTGACCTCGTTTCTGGGACGGTACTGCTCGTTCATCAAGTGTTTCAATGCTAACCACGGTAGTGTGTAAGCAGCATCTTGTCCCACCTGCTCGAGATAGGTGTTCCACCATGTTAACGCAGTACCTGTGAAGGTATGCGTAGCGTACTTTACTTTGTCTTCTTCAGTGTACTGACTTATGGCAAACACCGATTCGACCTTCTCAGTCTACCGTTTCAATCCAATTGGTCCTTCAGTTCCATCGAATTCTAGAGGTTTACAAGCAGTGAATTCTTTGTAGGAGCATCCCACACGATTTTTTGTGGAATTAGTTCCACTGCTAGATCCAGAATTATTGTTGTTATTTTGCATTGCGACCTGCACTGCAGCTATGTTTGCTGCAAGGAAAACACGGAAGTCTTCCTCGCTCATGTTCAAGTTCTGACGAGTAGTCGGTGCCATTTCCTTCAAAAATAGCCAAAAGAATTAAGTTAATCATATAGAATATTAGGAGTAGTCAATAGTATTTCGTAGTATAATATGAACTTATTTATAAAAGCTTTTTCTTCATATTAGCGTTTTATAATTTATCATTCGGGTAGTACCTACCCGTTAAGTTCATACTTAGTAGCTAATATACAATTCAACTACTACAATTCTATATGAAAAACTGATTATAATAATATTTCGCGTTCAAACTTTTATACAATATTTTACAAACTTACAATACCGTTATTTTACATATAGCATGAAATATAGCACACAATAACTTTGATACAAGGCAGTTGTGAAGTCAATTCTAGTTAAGCGCAAGTCGTTCAGCAAAGGCAATAAAGACACGTAATTCGTAGGTCCAGAAATAAGTCATGCATTCGGGTTTTACTAGTATTATTTCTCATCCTTGGTCTTGTGGAAAATAACCGTTTTGTTCGTTGGCAAGACAGCATGTTGTAACGTCGTCAAAAAGATGAGGGTTACGTAATGCCCAACAGCCCTGTAACAATCTAAAAACCTTATCTCTCACTCCAACTACTGAATCCGTCACTTGTGGGAATGTTTTATTTAACAGTTGTAATCCGATGTTCTTTTTCTCAATTTGGTGAGAAGCGAACATCACTAACCCGTAAACATAGCATGCTTCTTTAAGTTATATGTTGGAAGTTATTTCTAAAGAACAAAGTCCTATGTTGGGATATGTGGAGTCAAAATAGGCTCTCAACCCGTAGCATTAAATTCCATTTGGGTTCTCCGCACTTAATGCCTTAAAGAAAACACGATGTAACTTAAGGTCTCCCCAATGTGATATACCCCATCTCTTAAAGGAAAGCCTTTTATAAACTAAGGCATACCTGGAATGTCTTTCAAATGTTCGACACACTAATTTTTCCATAAATAATTGTGCCGATGAATTCTGACCGACTCTGGACAAGATTTCATCAATCATATCCACTGGTAGGTCTTCTAAAATACTCGGTTGTCTATCCTTAGCATCCATTTTTTGTTTTACACTGTAAAATAGATGAGGATTAGATTCGTAAAAGGTAATTAACAAACAATACAAGCAATTTTTACATATAACATAAAAGTACAAGCACACTCTAATACATATTTTACACAGCATGATTACAACTCTTTATTCCGACTCACTTGTTTCTTCCTCCTCGGACTTAGTTCGTTTTGCTAATTTCCTAGGGATACATGGTGCTCCTCTAATGCGAGCCGTCATTTTCACAAATGGTCTAGAATAACCTGGTGGTTTAGATGTTCCCGGGTTATAGTTAAAATTTAAGAAGTACGGGTGTTTACGGTATACACCATCGGGGTATTTCATGTTAACAAAGAGTTCATCGGTTTTGGACTCGGGTTTTTCTATTTTGATAGCTTTTCCCTTATTATTTTCTTTTGCTTTATTAAATTGGACCGGGGTAATTTCTATAACATCATCAGAATCCTCATCGGAATCCGATTCATCAGAAAATTGGTAATTTTTCTAATATTTTGCTTCCTTGGCGGAAACACCATTGACCATTTTTAACTTTGATCCATTGTTTGAGGATTTTCTTTTATTTATCTGTTTTTCCGTGGTTCCTAATATTTCCTCTTCCGGAACCTCCTCTTCTTCCGGTTCCTCTTCTTCCGGTTCCTCTTCTTCCGGTTCCTCTTCTTCTTCCGGAATTTGTGAATCTTCCCAAAATACATTCGACTCTTCATTATTATTAGGTGAGTCGATGGGATTTGTACTAGAGGTAGACATCTATCATACAATATCAAACACGTTAAGAGATTAATATAGCACATAATATTTACATGTTAACAATATATAGTTTCCAACAATAGTGTTAAGCAATCGTTTTAAAAGAAAAATACGGTCGAAGTCCAGACTCACTAATGCATCTTAACAAACTCGATAAGACACACTAATGCAATTTTCTGGTTCTCTAAGACCAACGCTCGGATACCAACTGAAATGTCCCATTCATATTGATTATAAACATTTCATATTAATTGGTTTCGTTGAGAGGTTTTGACCTATATATGAGACATTTTTTCAAAGACTGCATTTGATTTTAAAAACAAACCATAAACTTTATTTTATCGAAAAAGGTTTAAAAGCATAGCGTAGATTATCAAGTAATTATAATCTAAAATATAACGTTTTACACACGACCATTACATAATGGTTTACAATAATATTACACATCGATTTAAATCTCTGAATGTTACAATAATATTACACATCGATTTAGATTATCAGTACTGACGGGTGTTTTAACCTTGTTCTTGACTCATTCCGTATTCTTATTCAAAAATCATTTTTATTTCCCTCTCCTCCACTGCTCAAGATCTCCAACCGCACACCAACGAATCTACTCCTTCTTATCTCTAATCTTCAATCTCGGTAAGATTAATCTATGAATTCTCCTCATTCAATTGTGTTAGTATGATGAATTCTTCAAACATTGCTTGAAGAAACCCAAATTCGAAAACCCCACTCAAATTGATGCTAATAATCAATTGTACTCATGAAAACCTCAAAAACCCCTGAAATCATGATTAACATTGCATCAATTTAAGACTTTGAATTCTAGGGTTCATCATACAACTAGATTAGGTCTTCATAAGTTAATTGTTCACATTATTCAAACACATTATCACTATTGAAGAAGTAATAATGTAGAAATCGACAACATCAAAACACCTATGTTGATGAAAATCAAACTTACAATTGTGTATTGATGAAACTCGAATTTGAAAAACACGAATCCATGTGAACATTATGAAAACCACTAATAATCTAAAGTACAAACGCGTTGTCACCAAAAGAGGGTGAGAATGGGAAGAATGTTAACATCAAAACACTAGGTATTGATGATAACTAAGTTTGCAAATCATTGTTTTGTATGAATAATGTGAGAACATATATTTATATACTTGCAACACATTCTTACCAAATGAGGGTAAGAATGTGAAGAAAAACTAACACAAGAACACTAGTGTACTCATGATTAGCTCAAGTTTGCAAAACATTAATAACACAATTGTGTCATTTGTACATTCACTTTGATTTAAATTGAAGTGTTGTTCTACAGGAAATGGCAAGAACTATAGACGCAAAGTCAAGAGGAAAGAAAGCATACGATCCTCCAAAAATGTTAAATGCCAAACTGAAATACAATGTACAATTCCGGAGTGACAAAACAATTGCTGAAGGAAGAAGAGTTGCTCACAGTCAACTACCTGATGAAAGGACCCGTTCATATACATTATAAACGATTCACAATAGTTGATTTCATTGCGAGGTATTTGACCTCTATATGATACATTTTACAAACATTGCATTCGTTTTTAAAAGACAATCTTTCTTTACATCGAAAATTGACAGGCATGCATACCATTTCATAATATCCACTATCCAACTATAAGTTGATTTAATAATAATCTTTGATGAACTCAATGACTCGAATGCAACGTTCTTCGAAATATGCAATGAAAGACTCCAAGTAATATCTTTAAAATGAGCAAATGCACAGCGGAAGATTTCTTTAACACCTGAGAATAAACATGCTTTAAAGTGTCAACCAAAAGGTTGGTGAGTTCATTAGTTTATCATAATCATTTATTTCCATCATTTTAATAGACCACAAGAATTTCATTTTCAGTTCTCATAAATATACGTCCCATGCATAGAGACAAAAATAATCATTCATATGGTGAACACCTGGTAACCGACATTAACAATATGCATATAAGAATATCCCCTATCATTCCGGGATCCTCCTTCGGACATGATATAAATTTCGATGTACTAAAGCATCCGGTACTTTGGATGGGGTTTGTTAGGCCCAATAGATCTATCTTTAAGATTCGCGTCAATTAGGGTGTCTGTTCCCTAATTCTTAGATTACCAGACTTTAATAAAAAGGGGCATATTCGATTTTGATATTTCAACCATAGAATGTAGTTTCAATTACTTGTGTCTATTTCGTCAAACATTTATAAAAGCGCATGTATTCTCAGTCCCAAAAATATAAAGGGTAAAAAGGCAAATGAAACTCACCATACTGTATTTCGTAGTAAAAATACATATAACGTCATTGAACAAGTGCAAGATTGTCCTCGGATTCACGAACCTATATTAATTATATATATTTATATGTTGGTCAATATTTGTATAGCAATTTAGGTCAGGTCATAGTGTAATCCTATCCTATAGCTCGAGTCTGACTCTATAGTATAGTAACATGTTATATTACTCATGCTCAATTAAGATTCTAGTAAAAGGTGACGTGTGAAACAACGTAACACAAATGGTTTCATAATCATAAAATAGTATTTTAGGTTTTTTTTTTTTTTTTTTTTTTTTAGAGAAAATCAACACAAAAAGTTAACTGAAAAGTTAACAGGAAAAGTCAAAGTTTAAAGTCAAAAGTCAAAGGTTAAAGTCAAAAGTCAAAGGTCAAAGTAAAAATGAGGTCGCACGCAAATATATAATAACTTATACAAAAATAATTTTCGGTCAAACATGACTAAACGGGCCACTTCAGCTATTTTTAGAAAAATTATCGGAACTCCGATTGATAAACGGCCAAAGATAAAAGTTACACATTACCAAAAAGATTAAGCATAAATATTATAGAAGTAAACTAAACCTAGACAACTCGTAGTTGCCAACGCGTTTTCGGCGTTTCAAAGTTAATTTTTCAGCTTTAATAAATTTACAAAAGTGACCGAGTAGCCTACTTTGGAGATTTTTAGAAAATTCCTCAAAACTCGTATTGACAAACGGTCAAAGCCTGCAAATTCTTGTTACCACAAAGATATAACATGATTTTTGGCAAGAGTAAACACATATCAGGCCTACCATGACAACTGATACAAAACTGAAATTTTTAAATAAAAAAGTTTCAGCTCTTTTTAGAATTTTAAAATGTGACCAAACCGTCAACTTTGATGATTTTTAGAAAAATCGTCGAGACTCGAATTGACAAACGGCCAGAGTCGTTTGTTAGTCCCTACAGCAAAGAATTCAGTGGTATTTTTTTTATATATGAAACAACGCAGATCAGCGAGAATTTCAGTTCCCGTTTCGACATTTCATCAAAATTTGCAAAACTTCTTTTGTCCATAACTTGACAACCGTTCAACGAAATGAGACGTGCTTTATATGAAAATTCATCTACTCGATGAGTAGAATCCAAATAACCACTTTTTATAACCCAGAAAATTAGTTCACTAATTATCATCAGCAATTTTAATTACGAAATTAATTATGCAATTTGTTTATTTCATAACTTTCTAACCGTTACTTGGATTCAAGTGATTCTTAAACCAAAATTCAGCTATTTTTTGCTAGCTTTCCAATGACATTCATATCTTATACCTTATCTCAATCGTATATGTAACTAATTCAGGAATCAACATAACCTATCTAATGGCAATATCAAAAGTACAAGCATGCATAAGCCAATATACTCGAGCACTAGTCAGGGATACACTATTAGTATGTAAAAATTAAATTATGAGTACTCACATATCAATATTGAGATTCAATATTGCAGGAAAGGTACGTAAACGCAACGGAGATGATAAACACTATATTGACCTCACGAGCATACCCATGAACCATACTCAATCACCTCCATAGCTATAACCCATAATTTCCTTAATCCTATCCCACTCGAAAAAACAACTTCGAAATCACTCGGACAGCACTCCGTCGTAATATTTTATGTATACTAATAATATCTTGAGATAATACGGAGTAAATATATATATATGTAAATCGATTGAGAGAGTTTAGAGAAAACTATTTTCAAGTTTCTATGAAATAATGAAACCTATTGAATTCTATTTATAATAGATTTTTGAATTATTAAAGTGAATTATTAAAGTAAGAATTATTAAAGTGAATTATTAAAGTATGAATTATTAAAGTGAATTATTAAAGTATGAATTATTAAAGTGAATTATTAAAGTATGAATTATTAAAGTTAAAGTAAAGTAAAAATAAAGTAAAGGTAAAGTTTAAGTATAGTAAAAGTATAAAACTATGTACGTATAATACGCGTATAAATATATATAATATTAATTTAAATCGTTATATATATTTAATAAAATAAAATATAAATATCGTTATCTTTATCATACTAGTTAAGTAATGAGTTGTTAAAAGTGGTTCTAGATATTTATAAAAGTTATATACGTTTTAATAATAAAGTTTTTTTTAAACTGAAAACGTTTTTGTACGTTTGAAACTAAATAGATCAATCGAGTCTTTATGAGATTCAATCTTCCACTATCCTTTGTCTAGTTCTCAATGATTGACAATTTGTTCATATTTATAAATCACTTTACCATTTTCCGAATATTGTTAAAATGAAAAGATTTCTCAAATCAACGTGGGCCTTTCAACAGAGACTTGTAATCATAATTTAATATATCTGATAATTCAATCATTTGATCTTATCTTCTAATTCCATTGATAAATATTTTGAAACAGATACAATCATATAAAGTATTTAATCTAATATTTTGTTTACATTTCAAGTTATAATATATATACACATATACATATATAATCATATTCGTTTAATGGTTCTTGAATCGTTGGAACTTGGTCGAGGTTGAATGAATATATGAACATAGTTTAAAATTCTAGAAATTTAACTTAACAAATATTGCTTATCGTGTCGGAAACATATAAAGATTAAAGTTTAAATTTGGTTGGAAATTTCCGGGTTGTCACACCTGAGCTTGTGACCGCATTTTCAGCACTCATGTGGGAATCTTTTCTCATTATTGATGGACCAATCTATCCAACCCTCATCCGGGAATTTTACGCAAATTTTACCTTTGAGAATGGGGTAATCTCCTTCTATTTCCTTAACAAAAATTACACATTCTCCCTGAAAGAGTTCGGCAAAATAACGGGAGTTCCATCGGTAGGATAAGAATTCTACATCCGTTAACACGACATGAGAAACCTTCCAAACTTTCTTTCAGAAGAGGAAGTACTTGACGTGTTGTGTAAGGAATATGCTTCACGGGAGGAGATTTCCATAAAAGGTGTGTTGGGAAAGCATCTAAAGTCCAAGTATGAACTATGAAGTGGTGTGATCAGCTACAACGTGTATTGTAAAGCTACAAAATCATGCCAACATTCATGCCACTCAGCTTGCCTTGCTATGGTGCCTAAACTAGAAGAAACCTGTTAACATGGCTTTTCTCATGGCTTCAAGAATGAGCAATCTCATCACTGAAACCACTCAAGGACTTCCTTATGGAATACACCTTAACAGAATGTTCTAGCACCTTAAAATCAGTCACCCTAATTCTCTTCGACCCACTCATGATTACATTAAAAAGGGAGGACTCTCAAAATCTCCATCTTCTAAAAAGAAGAAAAATGATAATGAAGCTGGACCGAGTGATCCAATCAGAAGGGCAATAGAAATCTCAGACAGTGATGAGGAAGCAGCTGTTAATCCCGTGAGCAACTTGGATGTTGGTAGGAAACTTGATCACATTTACAAAAGTTCAATCGAGTGCACAAGGAAACAATCCAAGGTAAAGAAGCTACTGAAAAGGAAATGCTGATGAAGGGAGTGAGTGAGAAACTTGATGTGTGTTAAAAACTTGTTTAATCTAGATTTGTAGTTTGTACTTCCTTTGTTTTAAAATATTATCGTGGTTGTATGATAGTATGTGTTTCAAAACCTTACACAGACCCCACACGGTCGAACCACGGTCGACCGTGATCTTGACTGCAGTGTCCCTGGTATTTGTTTACTTTCGATAAATGTGGAACAACTTCCAATGAATGTTATTCCCCTGCATACAATGACCAAATAAAATTATAATTAATTGTGTTGGGAAACCCTTGGATAAATGAATCTCCCAAATGTGTGAAATGTCATTTACTTCTCACCTCGTTTTAAGGAAGGTCATCAAGGATCTTCATGCACCCAAAGCATTGAGTTCCTCTAAACCTTTTCTATTCTCTAATTCTAAACATCACTCAAATCTGAAAGTGTCTAGAGTCATCAATAAAACCTCAAATGACTTAAAGAAAATATCTTGTAATGAACGATCTAAAGAAGGATCCTTCACAACCACTTCCCTATGGGGCACATCTCACACGTATTTTCAAGTATCTTGATCTACTTGTTAACTACTCTTCTTCGTGTGATACCCCAAGCAACTCACACAAAATGATGTCCTCGACAATAAGCAACTCATGAAAATGAAGCACATGACATATGCCATTGTCTTGATCTCCTGCGAGATACTTCGCATGTTATCTTCAATAAGAGCATTTGCTCTCTATGTTTGTCTCTTTATTTGTTCCCACCATATTTGGTGTTTATGTGTGCACTTTTTCTTAGGAATGAATAAAATGTTGTGTGTCTTTATGTGTTGTGGTTGTTTTCCACCATGTACGGATTAAGGGGGAGCATTTGTCTTAGGGCGAGCTTAGTTCGAGTGGGAGCTAACCTTTTTGAGGGGGAGAAAGTTGGATAAGTGATGTTAACTTTAACACCCCGTTAAAAATCCCTTTAACGGAACATTAACTCTGGTCCCAGTGCTTGGCTTGACTTCTATGTAACAGCAATATTCTACAGCGGAAGCAATTAATACCTGAGAATAAAACACGCAAAATGGATCAACAATAATGTTGAGTGAATCTACAGGTTTTAGGTAAACAATACAGTACGTTTAAGAAGTAACATTTCGAAAACATTTATTAGTGGAAGGCCACCAAGGTTTAATGTTAAAGTCTTTAGACAACACCGTTTCTCATTTCAAAAGTTTGTTGACACTACCTTGTCAAGTTTTATCTCATTTGTTAGTAAACCACAGTTTAAATAACGTTGTATAGTATCTGAAAAACAGTTATCAGAAAAATAGTTTAGTTTCCTTTACCACGAGATTTTACAAGTACAACACTAAGTCGTAAAAACGTTTGCATAATATGAGCACCTGAATACTAGCAATGACCCGATTATAGAAGCCACTATACCCGCCTTTACCTCCTAAAATATTATACACTTGTTCGAGTGTATCTAATGTTCAAAATAAATGCACCGCAGTTATTATAGCGGGTGAGGTTGTCAACCTAACGGATCCGTCCATCTAAATTGTGCTTACACCGATGGTATTAAAAGTATTCAAGCTAGAGGATTTTTGAACAAACTCAATATGCATGTATAGTACTCATGTCAATACAAAAGCATTTGTTAAAGTAAGTATAACAGTGTGTATTCTCATCTCTGAAAACATGTAAAAAGTGGGACTGTAGACTCACCTTTGAATAAAGCTTGGATTGAAAGACAAAACTTGTATGGTTTACAGCTGAATAATGCAACCTAAGTATACGTATTTAGGTTGGTCAATATATGCATCTTAAATAAGGGTGGTTTCATAGTATAAGTTGTCTTATTGCTCGACTCGACGCATTTCAAAGTAAAAGTCATCTATTTCATGTAAGTCAAACAAAGCCAACCGAAGTCAAACCGAAAGTCAAACTTGGTCAAAGTAGTCAACTAAAGTCAACATCAATAGGTTCATGTCAAATTTTGGTCAAAATGTCAAACCTAAGTCAAACAATACGTTTCAGGTCATGAATGATCATTTTCACAATTTCAGTTTATCGTTGTGCACAAAGTTCATGAACACGTAGCATACTTAGCACATTATCTCATAGTACAAAATTCATGTAAACATGGAAAACTCCAGATCATAAATATACTTAAAATAAATTCTAAAAAGTCCAGCCAGGGTCTCATACGATAATTAAAAGTCAGGATTCAGAAGGGGTACATTTGGGGTTTGCCAAGTCAGTTTCTGACGGCACACAGATTTCGTTTTGGCTATAACCGGAGTTAGGAACATGCAATTGATACAAGACCAGTGGCCATAGTTCAAGGAAAAGTCAAAGTAACACATATCAAAAATCTAGCAACTTTTCTTTAGCCAATTTGTACAGTTTATTCGTGCAAGTTGAATGTTCAGTTTTTCAGCTCAAATCAGAATTTACATAAAGTACGGCTCTATTGTGCCCAATGCATATGGTTTCAGAGATTGAAATAAACCAAAAATAAGTCACATATCATGTTAAAATTCATAATCCAAAAGCTTACATGCTCATTCAATAAACACAATCCACGGAGTATAAAACAGAGAACGATTTACAGATTCGATTCTAGTTTAGCTAGTAACATTCGCACGCGATTATCCGAAGATCTAGATACAATTAGCCTATGATATCTACATGAAAGGTGAAGAAATTTTTGTGTAAATTTCAAATATTCAAAGCTTTAATCACAGAAGTTAACACATTTTATCCTACAAGGTTATTTTCATACAAGTGCTGTCTAAAACTACTTTTACACTAATTCAAGCATATCTCGGGTTATACATAAGCAAACGACATGATATCCTAGTCAAAATTGAGTGTTTTTAAATTATCTTTCCAGTGGTATAAGTTTCACATGCCAATTCGTCGTCTATCAAACCCAGATTTCTGATTACACAACAAACACACAACGTTAATTCGAATTGACATAACTTGATCATCCGAAAACAAAATCAAGTGAATCCAAAGCCTAAACTCAATATTTTTTCGCAAGGAATCTGAATATAACATAATATCATGCATTTGAAAAACTTAAAATCACTGATCAAGCAATAAACAATTCGGTTTTCGCATTAATCAACACAACCGGACAAATTAACGCATCAAATAATAATCACACATCAAGACTTGAGCAATAGACAACCTAATTCATGAAACCTTTATAAAAATCTGATTTTTAAGATTAGAGTTTATGCAATTATACCATTGATCACAAAATTAGTGATACACACGCGTAGAGGACAACGAGAATTACAAGTTTGATGAAGCAAGATTTATCAAAAATTGAAAATTGATGGTGGATTGTTTGAGGGTGTGATCGACAAGCAGAGAGGAGGAAGAAGAGGCCGATGCAGTTTTTTTTGTGAGTGTTAATTCTGTATTAGGTTTACTACTTGTATTAATACTAACCCTAGTTCACTAATTTAGCAACTAAGCCCCTCAAGTTACAAAATTAAAATAAAAAGGGGTGGGAGATGGGTTGTTCGGCCGATGGGGACCCACCATGGTATTCCGGGCTAGTGTTTTGTAAATCTTTGTATTCGTGGCTCGTTTCAAGTGCCGTTTAGACGTACCGAAGGCCCGGAACGCTAAACTGATCGTTAAAACGCAACCAACCGTTTAACTTAAAACCCACTAAATTAAATATTTTTAAAAATTTAATAATTAATAAATTAATTATTAAAATAAACCTGAGCGTTTCGTTGCTCAAAAGCAGTTATCAAAACTGTATCGTTTTTATCGTATGTCTTTATCTGAAATATTTATTCGAATTAGTATCAACCCATATTAATTATTGTAACCCACCAAGGATCAAATACGCATTTATTACATATAAACACATAAACGTCAAGTAATCGTCGTTAAATAAACTAACGGAAGGTTAACGGAAGTAACGGAAAAACCAGGGTTGTTACATTACCCACCTGTTATTAAAAATTTCGTCCCGAAATTTTAGTGATCATCCGCTGAAGTAGTTTCCTCGGGAAACAGTTGCGGGTATTTCAGTCTCATCTGGTCTTCACGCTCCCACGTGAACTTCGGTCCTCTTCTCGCGTTCCACTAAACTTTAACGATAGGAATTCTGATTTGTTTCAACTGTTTAACCTCATGGCCCAAGATTTTGACAGGTTCTTCAATGAAATGGAGTTTGTCGTCGATACGTAGTTCCTCTAAAGGAATAATCAAATTATCATCGGCTAGGCACTTCTTTAGATTGAATACATGAAAAACGTCGTGTATACCGCTGAGCGCTTGTGGCAGTTCCAATCTGTAAGCTACCAGTCCAACTCTTTCAGTTATCTCGAACGGTCCAACATACCTTGGACTCAGTTTACCTCGTTTCCCAAATCGTATAACACCCTTCCAAGGTGATACTTTAAGCATGACTTTGTCACCAACTTAGAATTCTATGTCCTTCCGCCTAACCTCGACATAACTCTTCTAACGACTCCGAGCCGTTCTCAATCGTTCTTGAATCTGTAGGACTTTCTCAGTTGTTTCCTGAATAATCTCAGGACCTGTCAACTGACTATCCCCCCATTCGCTCCAACAACGGGAGATCTACAATTCCTCCCGTACAACGCCTCGAAAGGTGCAGCTTTAATGCTTGCATGGTAGCTGCTATTGTCTGAGAACTCAGCTAGTGGTAAGTAGTTATCCCATCCATTTCCAAAATCAATGACACATGCTCGCAACATGTCCTCAAAAGTCTGAATAGTTCATTTGCTCTGACCATCTGTCTAGGGGTGATATGCTGTACTCATATTTAAACTAGTCCCCATTGCTTTCTGTAATGACTGCCAAAATCTGGAAGTGAATCTGCTGGCGCGATCGGATATAATAGATATA
Source organism: Rutidosis leptorrhynchoides (assembly GCF_046630445.1). Classification (NCBI taxonomy): domain Eukaryota; kingdom Viridiplantae; phylum Streptophyta; class Magnoliopsida; order Asterales; family Asteraceae; genus Rutidosis; species Rutidosis leptorrhynchoides. Next base: position 152,307,122 of record NC_092337.1, read on the forward strand.
GGCACTCCATGCCTAGAGATGACTTCCTTAATGTAGATCTGAGCCAACTTCTCCATTTTATCAGTTTCTCTTATCGATAAGAAGTGTGCAGACTTTGTGAGATGATCCACGATAACCCAAATAGTATCGTAACCTCCCACCATCCTCGACAGTTTTGTAATGAAGTCCATTGTAATACCTTCCCACTTCCACTAGGGAATCTCTGGTTGAGTTAGGAACTCTGATGGCTTCTGATGTTCAGCCTTGACCTTAGCACAAGTCAAGCACTTTCCGACATAGGTAGCAATATCAGCCTTCAAATTTGGCCACCAATAAAACACCTTCAAATCTTGATACATTTTATCTGATCCTGGATGAATTGAGTAACTTGACTTGTGTGCTTCCTCCAACACTAGTTCTCTCAATCCACCAAACTTTAGTACCCGGATTCGATTAGCAAAGTACCGTGTTCCGTCCTCCTTGATGTCAAAACCCGTCCTTAACCATAAGAACGTGTTAGATAACGTATGATTTCATTGCGAGGTATTGACCTCTATATGCGACATTTTTAAAAGAACAACTGCATATATTTTACATTACAAACCATAATTCTTATTTTGATACAAGCTTTAGACAAAATAAAGATGATTATCGTTTAGCGATAATCTTAGACTTACAAACTTTACAAATGATGATAACAACACGATTTCTAGCATATTTTACAATACAAATCCTCGGATATGCAGTTTTATTTTTGACACAAATATGAGTACGCAAGATCCTGCTTAAATTCAACATGTTGCAGCGGAAGCTTCTAATTATCACCTGAGAATAGACATGCTTAAAACGTCAACATAAAGTTGGTGAGATATAGGTTTAATGCCGGCAGCGATATAAATATAGACCACAAGATTTCATATGTAAACATTTTAATAAAAATATTCTAAGTGGTTGAGCACTTGGTAACCATACTTAACATTTAATCAAGTCGCATATTCCCTTTATTATGAAATCTTACTACACCGTACCAAGTGTAGTCACAAAACGAAGTACTGTGCAACCGTTGAATACTGGTCGTCCAGTCCGGTTGGGGTTGTCAGGCCCGACAGATCTATCAACAGGATTCGCGTTTACAATACCGCTGTAAATAATAGTTACCAAGCTACAGGGAAGTATGCCAGTGGTACAACTCAACGTAGAATATATTTTTCAGTTACTTGTGTCCATAACGTAAAACATAAAATACATGTATTCTCATCCCGAAATATTTAGAGTTTAAAAGTGGGACTATATACTCACTTTCGTCTTGAAGATATGTAATTTTGACTTGGTCTCCGATTGATATCACGAACCTAACCATATATAATATATCAATACCTTTTCTTTTTAAACAAACGTCACATATATATACTTATAATACTTTTAATACTTTTAATAATTCCTTAGTCCGTAGTTAGCAGTCCGATGTTAGTAATTAAATTTTAATGGTTCATTTTTAGGTGTTTAATAAACCCCCAATGAAATAAATAAAAACCCCCATCGTATATGTATTGGTCGAGATTAATCTTGACCCACGGTACCGGTGTTGTCAAATGACGTGTTGCGTACATAAAGTACCGGTGTTGTCAAATGACGTGTTGCGTACAATCATGGGATCTTATGATTAATCTTCTCGTATTGTTTACGGGTGATCCTGAACCATATAAAATTAAATTATGAGTACATATATATAAAATATCATGCTATTTTAAAAAGATGTGATTTATTTAATTTTCTCCAATTATTTTCGTAGCTAAACTAGTCTTAGATATCCGATCTCGTTTTGGTCATAGTTTCTTCGTTACAACTCCGTTTTCGTTGATTCAACTTGCCACTTCCTTGGATCGAGTCCCTCTTTAAGACTATGAACTGTAAATACCTTAGTTTGTATTCGAAATCACAGGTCATAGGTCAAACTTTAGTGAAACTTATGAAGTTAATCATTTTCCATCATGTAAACAACCTTAAATGATTATTTTTCTAAAAATACTTATACTTTGAGTTAAATCATGAAATTTTTATGTGTTATCATATTCATAGTAAAAATCATTTTTCCAGAAAATAAACCTCCAATTCAAAGTTTAAGATGGTTTTTAATTATCCAACCCAAAACAGCCTCCGGTTGCACTCCGACGTCGTAAATTCAGTTTTTAAGGTGTTCTTTGAAAAACCAAGTTATACCTTGTTAAATTAGCATATATTTATGATATATTACAGGTCTTGAAGTATTTTAAAAGTTAAGTGAGAAGGATCTATTTAGTTTGCAAACAAGTTTGAAAACATTCAAACTATGTTCTTGTTGTTAAAATTTTATACCACAAAATAAGATAGCTATATATATATGAATCGAATAAGGTTATAAACAAAGTTACTACCTCAAGTTACTTGGACAAGATTGCTGTAAAAGAGAAGTAAAAACCTAGAACCAAAAGAGTGGTGGAGTTGGATGAAAGATTGGAAGTAAACTTGTGTTCTTGGAAGGATTCTTGAAGTGTTTTTGTAAGGGTTTTATTATGGTGATTAAGTGATGTTTTTGAAGCTAGATCTTCATGGTTGTGAGCTGAGATGGTTAAGGTGTTTAGGGTTCATAATTGTGTGTGTATTTAGCTAGAGATTTGAGGTAAAAATGAATCAAAAATGGAGTACTCTTAACCCCTTTAAAAACGTGAATGGGGGGAGACAAAGACAATTTTCAAGTTTGTAATCTTGTTAATTAGTCATACAATAATACAAAAGTAATTACCTTATACATAAGGCATGAACAAGGGCTGGTTAGGTGGTGATTTGATGTGTATATACCAATAGTAAATACGTATAGAAGCTAGGTATGATACGAGTACATATACTCTAGATATACGTATAGAAATCCTGTGAAAACGGAACGAGGATTCAAATATAGTTATCTTTTGTGAATATACTTATATTGTTTTATGTATTTAAGTCCTTAAAAAGTGATTAAATACATTACATATACGATATATGTATAAACATTATAGGTTATAAGTTTTTATGTCAAATAACGTTACGTATGGTTATTGTTTTGAAAACTTAAATTAGTAGTTTCAAAATATACTTATAACTTATTGTTATTAATACAAAATGAGATATTAAAACATCCTTAGATCATTTTAAATATGTATATATACATATATATACACAAACGTATAATTATCATATATTATATAGTTCGTGATATCATCGGTCAAACTAGACGGTCAAACGTTGTGTAAAACTCTTTTCAAAAAACATAAATCTCAACAATTTGGATTGCTTATCATGTTGGTAAGGTTTAATTTATGTAAATATTAATCTTATAAGTATAGAACGATCGAAAAAGTGCGGGTCATTACAGTACCTACCCGTTAAATAAATTTCGTCCCGAAATTTTAAAATTGTACCTATTTTGCGTCATCGAGAAACAAGTGTGGATACTTTTGTTTCATCTGATCCTCTCGTTCCCAAGTAAACTCGGGACCTCTTCGAGCATTCCAACGAACCTTAACGATCGGTATGTTGCTCTGCTTGAGCTGTTTAACTTCACGGTCCATGATTTCGATTGGTTCTTCGACGAATTGTAGTTTCTCGTCGACATGGATTTCTTCAAGAGGAATGGTGAAATCTTCCTTTGCAAGACACTTCTTAAGGTTTGAGATGTGAAAGGTATTATGTACTCCGGCGAGTTGTTGCGGTAACTCGAGTCGATAAGCTACCGGTCCAATGCGTTCGATGATCTTGAACGGGCCTACATATCTTGGGTTCAGTTTACCCCTTTTTCCAAAACGTATTACAACTTTCCATGGTGACACCTTTAACATAACCATGTCACCGATCTGAAACTCTAATGGTTTCCTTCGGACATCGGCGTAGCTCTTTTGGCGACTACGGGCTGTTTTCAATCTCTCCTTGATTTGTACTATCTTCTCAGTCGTTTCGTGTATGATCTCGGGACCAGTTAATTATCGATCTCCTACTTCATTCCAACAAATAGGAGATCTACACTTCCTTCCGTACAATGCTTCGAATGGCGCAGCTTTAATGCTCGCATGATAACTATTATTATACGAGAATTCTGCTAATGGTAGATATTTATCCCATCCGTTTCCAAAATCGATCACACATGCCCTGAGCATGTCTTCAAGAGTCTGAATTGTTCTTTCACTCTGCCCGTCGGTTTGCGGATGATATGCGGTACTCATATCCAAACGAGTTCCTAGTGCCTCCTGTAGTGATTGCCAGAACTTTGAGGTAAATCTACTATCACGATCAGATATAATGGAAATAGGTATTCCATGCCTTGAAACAATTTCCTTTATATACAATCGTAATAGTTTCTCCATTCTATCCGTTTCCTTTATAGGCAAGAAATGTGCAGACTTGGTGAGACGATCAACAATCACCCAAATGGTGTCGTATCCCCAGGCAGTCTTTGGTAACTTCGTGATGAAATCCATGGTAATACCATCCCATTTCCATTCTGGGATTTCTGGTTGTTGAAGTAACCCTGACGGCTTTTGGTGTTCAGCTTTGACTTTGGAACAAGTTAAACATTCCCCAACATATGTTGCAACGTCTGTCTTTAAATTAGGCCACCAATAATGTGTCTTAAGATCTTGATACATCTTTCCGACTCTGGGATGTATCGAGTATCTTGTCTTATGTGCCTCGTTCAATATCAACTTCCTTAATCCACCCAACTTCGGTACCCAAATACGATTTGCAAAATATCGAATTCCGTCTTCCCGTATAACGAGTTGCTTCTCATACTTCTTCATTATTTCATTTCTTATGTTTTCTTTAGTAAGTGCTTCTCGTTGAACTTCTTTGATTTGCGAGTTGAGATTCATGCGAATTTTTATGTTCATCGCTCGAACTCGAATTGGTTCTCGTTCCTTTCTGCTTAAAGCATCGGCCACCACGTTCGCCTTCCCGGGATGATAACGAATTTCACAATCATAGTCATTTATTAACTCGACCCACCTACGTTGCCTCATGTTCAACTGTTTCTGATCAAAAATATGTTGAAGACTTTTATGATCAGTAAACACAATGAATTTAACCCCATATAAGTAGTGTCTCCACATCTTCAATGCAAACACGACTGCTCCCAATTCTAGATCATGCGTCGTATAATTCCGCTCGTGAATCTTCAATTGTCGGGATGCGTATGCAATAACTTTCTTCCGTTGCATAAGAACGCAACCAAAACCTTGTCGCGAAGCGTCACAATATATTTCAAAATCATCGTTCCCTTCAGGTAACGATAAAATAGGCGCCGTAGTCAACTTCTTTTTCAGTAATTGAAATGCACTCTCCTACTCAGAAGTCCATTCATATTTCTTCCCTTTTTGCGTTAACGCTGTCAACGGCTTAGCTATTCGGGAAAAATCTTGAATAAACCTTCTATAATAACCGGCTAAACCCAAAAATTGGCGTATCTGCATTGGTGTCTTAGGAGTCTCCCATTTTTCAATGGCTTCAATTTTTGCTGGATCAACCTGAATTCCTTTGCTACTAACAACGTGGCCAAGAAATTGCACTTCTTTCAACCAAAAAGCACACTTAGAAAATTTAGCATATAGCTGTTCTTTTCTCAACAACTCTAATATCAACCTTAAATGCTGCTCATGCTCTTGCTCACTCTTGGAATAGATAAGAATATCATCAATGAAAACAATAACAAACTTATCTAAATACGGACTACAAACTCGATTCATGAGGTCCATGAATACAGCTGGCGCATTTGTCAACCCAAACGGCATGACCAAAAATTCGTAATGACCGTAACGTGTCCGAAAAGCAGTTTTCGGTATATCTTCTTCTTTGACGCGTAATTGATGATAGCCCGATCTTAGGTCAATTTTCGAGTACACACATGATCCTTGGAGTTGATCAAATAAGTCGTCAATTCTCGGTAGTGGATACCGATTCTTGATAGTTAACTTATTTAATTCACGATAATCTATACACATTCAGAAAGATCCGTCTTTCTTCTTGACGAATAAAATTGGAGCTCCCCACGGTGAAGTACTTGGTCGTATGAATCCACGATCCAGTAATTCTTTTAACTGACTCTGAAGTTCTTTTAACTCGGACGGTGCAAGTCTATATGGATCACGGGCAACTGGTGCAGCTCCTGGTACTAAATCTATTTGAAATTCTACAGATCTAAATGGAGGTAATCCCGGCAACTCTTCCGAAAAAACTTCAGGAAAATCTCTTGCCACAGGCACGTCGTTGATGCACTTCTCTTTTTCTTTCTTTTCGACTTTATTAACATGTGCTAAGATAGCATAGCACCCTTTCTTCAAGCACTTTTGAGCTTTCAAATAACTAATGAGTTTTAGCTTTGAGTTACCCTTCTCTCCATAAATCATCACCGGCATTTTATCCTTACAAGGAATGCGAATTGCCTTCTTGGCACACACAACTTCAGCTCCTACTTTGGACATCCAGTCCATGCCGACTATTACATCAAAACTTCCTAATTCTACGGGTATTAAGTCAATTTTAAATGTTTCTCCGGCTAAATTTATTTTACAATCACGGCAAATTTTATCGGCTTTAATTAGTTTACCATTAGCTAACTCAATCATGTACTTAGCATCTAGAGGTAATGATGAACAATTCAATTTAGCGTAAAAGCCTCTACTCACGTAACTTCTATCGGCACCAGTATCAAATATAATAGATGCGGATAAGTTATTAATGGTAAACGTACCCGTAACAAGCTCCGGGTCTTCACACGCCTCTCTAGCATTAATAACAAATGCTCTTCCACGTGCAGATCCATTATTCTTCTCTGGATTCGGACACTGGCTCTTATAGTGACCTTGTTTTCCACACCCATAACAAGTAATGGTAGCCAAAGCAGTTCTATTTGCATTGGTGGCAGGAGTCTTGGTACCATTTGTATTTGTAACGAGAGCCCTACAATCTTCAGCAAGATGACCCTTTCGATTACATTTGTTGCATACCACATTACAGTAGCCAGAGTGATGTTTGTGGCATCGGTTACATAAAGGATTTTGTCCTTTATAACCAAAGCTTAAACCACTACCCGCACCTTGCGTGATTTCTTGTTTCTTAAAAGATTGTTGTTGGTTACCTCGATCATAATTTCCATTCCACTTTCTTTTGTTACCTGATACCTTCACATCAGTATTGGATACTTTCTTATCCATGATGACCTGATCCATTACCTCGTTTGCCATGGTTATAGCTTCATGAATTGTCTTAGGTTTCGATGTTGTAACATTTGCCTTGACCTTTTTGGGCAAACCATCTTTGTACATTTCAATCTTCCGTTCTTCGGTTGGAACCAATTCAGGACATAGCAAAACTAATTCCATGAATCGCTGATTGTAGTTGGTGATTTCAGTACCAACAACCTTCAGGCTTCGTAATTCATCTTCCAACTTCCTAACCTCGTTCCTTGGACAATACTCGTTGATTAACATTGTTTTGAATTCTTCCCAAGGAGTATCATAAGCTACATCTCCTCCTACAGCCTTCACATAATTTTTCCACCACGTGAGTGCACTATCTTGTAAAGTGCACGATGCATACTTGGTCATGTCCTTTTCAACACAACCACTTATTTTAAACACAGTCTCCATCTTTTCTATCCACCGGGTTAAACCGATCGGTCCTTCTGTTCCACTGAATGATGAGGGCTTGCAAGCTTGAAAAGTTTTGTAAGTGCACCCCACACGAGGATTTGGGTTAACTGCAGCACCTCTTGCAGCCTCGACCCATAACATTCTGTCGTTCACTCGCTGATTGATGAGTTCCTGGATATCTTGTTCCGTCATTCGGTTCAATCGCGCCATATTCTTCTATAAGAATGAAAAGAAAATAATTATTCACATGGAATATTATAGATGTAGTGTATATTTACAGTACATTATAGCTTATTAATTATATGAACCAGGTATTATTATAAAAGCCTTTTCTTCTTATTAGCGTTTTATAATTATATCTAGGGTAGTACCTACCCGTTAATGTCCATACTTAATAGCTTAGTACAGAATCAATTACTACCATCTAAATAATACTTAACCATGGAAAATTATTGCATTTCATACTTCACTATTTTACATATGCTTATCTTACATCGAACATTAAGCAAACCACACTAATAATATTATACAAAACATTATATGATCCCATGGTTTAATACGGCAGCGCATCGTTTGGTCTATTTTCTAGGACGTTTAGGTTCAAGGAATGGCCTAACGCTTATCCTAGCTGTCTGCCTATATTTTGGCTGTGGGGCTAAAGAACTAGATGCCGGGATAGAACGAATAGGAATAGCGGGAATAGGGGTGGTAGTGTCTAGTGGAGTTGGTGCCACATCATCCTTACTAAACTCAGGATTTGAATTTTCTAATTCATTAGCCTTTCGTTTCTTTCCTAGTTCGAACTTGTCTTTTGTAATTTCCTGTATTTCTTCCTCGGGTTCACTTTCCTCCTCGGGTTCACTTTCCTCCTCGGGTTCACTTTCCGGGTTCCCTATAGTTGGTTTATCCGGAATTTGTGAGTCTTCCCCAAAGATATCATTTTCGTCATCGGATAGGTTAATGACTGGAACACCATCTGAAGATTCTGGTTCGGAGTCGCTGAATGTGATAACAAGTTTTGAGCCCGACATCTATCACACAACAACTAACCCATTAGTACTACATAATATTTACATATAAATTTTAACCAACAATGATAAGCAATGGTTTTTAAATCAGACCCGGTCAAAGTCCAGACTTACTAATGTATCCTAACGACTTATCAGTTAGACACACTAATGCAAACCTGGTTCGCTAAGACCACCGCTCTGATACCACATGTCAAAACCCGTCCTTAACCATAAGAACGTGTTAGATAACGTATGATTTCATTGCGAGGTATTGACCTCTATATGCGACATTTTTAAAAGAACAACTGCATATATTTTACATTACAAACCATAATTCTTATTTTGATACAAGCTTTAGACAAAATAAAGATGATTATCGTTTAGCGATAATCTTAGACTTACAAACTTTACAAATGATGATAACAACACGATTTCTAGCATATTTTACAATACAAATCCTCGGATATGCAGTTTTATTTTTGACACAAATATGAGTACGCAAGATCCTGCTTAAATTCAACATGTTGCAGCGGAAGCTTCTAATTATCACCTGAGAATAGACATGCTTAAAACGTCAACATAAAGTTGGTGAGATATAGGTTTAATGCCGGCAGCGATATAAATATAGACCACAAGATTTCATATGTAAACATTTTAATAAAAATATTCTAAGTGGTTGAGCACTTGGTAACCATACTTAACATTTAATCAAGTCGCATATTCCCTTTATTATGAAATCTTACTACACCGTACCAAGTGTAGTCACAAAACGAAGTACTGTGCAACCGTTGAATACTGGTCGTCCAGTCCGGTTGGGGTTGTCAGGCCCGACAGATCTATCAACAGGATTCGCGTTTACAATACCGCTGTAAATAATAGTTACCAAGCTACAGGGAAGTATGCCAGTGGTACAACTCAACGTAGAATATATTTTTCAGTTACTTGTGTCCATAACGTAAAACATAAAATACATGTATTCTCATCCCGAAATATTTAGAGTTTAAAAGTGGGACTATATACTCACTTTCGTCTTGAAGATATGTAATTTTGACTTGGTCTCCGATTGATATCACGAACCTAACCATATATAATATATCAATACCTTTTCTTTTTAAACAAACGTCACATATATATACTTATAATACTTTTAATACTTTTAATAATTCCTTAGTCCGTAGTTAGCAGTCCGATGTTAGTAATTCAATTTTAATGGTTCATTTTTAGGTGTTTAATAAACCCCCAATGAAATAAATAAAAACCCCCATCGTATATGTATTGGTCAAGATTAATCTTGACCCACGGTACCGGTGTTGTCAAATGACGTGTTGCGTACATAAAGTACCGGTGTTGTCAAATGACGTGTTGCGTACAATCATGGGATCTTATGATTAATCTTCTCGTATTGTTTACGGGTGATCCTGAACCATATAAAATTAAATTATGAGTACATATGAAAGGACCCGTTCATATACATTATAAACGATTCACAATAGTTGATTACATTGCGAGGTATTTGACCTCTATATGATACATTTTACAAACATTGCATTCGTTTTTAAAAGACAATCTTTCTTTACATCGAAAATTGACAGGCATGCATACCATTTCATAATATCCACTATCCAACTATAAATTGATTTAATAATAATCTTTGATGAACTCAATGACTCGAATGCAACGTTCTTCGAAATATGCTATGAAAGACTCCAAGTAATATCTTTAAAATGAGCAAATGCACAGCGGAAGATTTCTTTAACACCTGAGAATAAACATGCTTTAAAGTGTCAACCAAAAGGTTGGTGAGTTCATTAGTTTATCATAATCATTTATTTCCATCATTTTAATAGACCACAAGAATTGCATTTCCAGTTCTCATAAATATACGTCTCATGCATAGAGACAAAAATAATCATTCATATGGTGAACACCTGGTAACCGACATTAACTAGATACATATAAGAATATCCCCTATCATTCCGGGATCCTCCTTCGGACATGATATAAATTTCGAAGTACTAAAGCATCCGGTACTTTGGATGGGGTTTGTTAGGCCCAATAGATCTATCTTTAGGATTCGCGTCAATTAGGGTGTCTGTTCCCTAATTCTTAGATTACCAGACTTTAATAAAAAGGGGCATATTCGATTTCGATAATTCAACCATAGAATGTAGTTTCAATTACTTGTGTCTATTTCGTCAAACATTTATAAAAGCGCATGTATTCTCAGTCCCAAAAATATAAAGGGTAAAAAGGCAAATGAAACTCACCATACTGTATTTCGTAGTAAAAATACATATAACGTCATTGAACAAGTGCAAGGTTGGCCTCGGATTCACGAACCTAAATTAATTATATATATTTATGTGTTGGTCAATATTTGTCTAACAAATTAGGTCAAGTCATAGTGTACCACAATCCTAATGCTCGAGACTAATATGCAAAAGTCAACAAAAGTAAATTTGACTCAAAATAATTTCCAAAAATCTATACATGATTAATATATAGTTTAAATATCGTCGTTTTATATTTTTAAATATTTTTTAAAGATTTATTAGAGTAAATAATATAAATTATTTATTAATAAATAAAATTTTATATTAAATTTATATAATAAAATATACTTTTATATATATTTAAGTAATAAAATTTATAGGGTTCATTTAATATCATAAAAATAATATGATAGGTATTATTAAAGTAAGTTATTACACGTAGTAAAATATGTTTGTATCACATATTTATTTGATAAAATAATATCTATAATGATAGTAAGTAAAAGTTGTATTATTTTGTAATAATAATTATTATTATAAAAATATCAATATTTATAATTACTAAGATGATATTATGATAAAACGATAATTCTAATTATGATAACTTTAATATTTACGATAATTTTTAATATTATCTTTAAAATAATAATTCTATTTAAAATAATAATAATAATGATATTTTATAGTAACAATGACATTTCTATTAAAATGATAATTTTTGTTAAAATGATAGTTTTAATACTAACGATACTTTTAATAATAATAGTAATGATAAAAATAATAAGAACGATAATTTTATCTAAATCAATATCTTATAATATTTTAATTTCATCATGAAACTCTTACCCATTATTTCCTAATCGTTTCGTTTAATAGCTTTTAATCGTCTTTTATATCGTGTTCATAATAATGATAATAATAGTAATTAAAATAATTAGGTGTTACAAATATTTGTTTTAATTACACTAATATTAATAATGATAGTTACTATAACATTATTAACGATAATACTAAATATTATAATTATCTTAATGATAATATAGTAATAATAATAATAACAATAACAATAACAATAACTATTTTTAAATAATGATATATATATTAATAATGATAATAATAATAATAATAATACCAATAATAATAATAATAATAATTGGATAATAATAATAATACTAATTATAACTTTAACGATAATAACGATAGTAATAAAAAAATAACAATTTTTAATGATAAATCCCTTTTATTGATAAAGATAATAATAATGATAATAATAAGATAAAACTAGAACGACGATAAAAACGACGATAATAATAATCATTTTTAATAAAAATAATGAAAATTCAATTGATTATAACTTCTAATCCATTCATCGAAACCATTCGATATCTAAAGGAAAAGTTCTTAATTTGTCGCTAGCTTTCTAAGGACATGCATATCTTATACCTTATCTCAACCGCAAGTGTAACTAATTCAAGATTCAACCTAACCTGTCTAAGGGCAATATCAAAAGTACAAGCATTCATAATCCTAAATACTCGAGCACTAGTCAGGGATACACTATTAGTATGTAAAAGTTAAATTATGAGTACTCACGTATCAATATTGAGATTCAATATTGCAGGAAAGGTACGTAGACGCAACGGAAATGATAAACACTATATTGACCTCACGAGCATACCCATGAACCATACTCAATCACCTCCATAGCTATAACCCATAATTTCCTTAATCCTATCCCACTCGAAAAATAATTTCGAAATCACTCGGACAGCACTCCGTCGTAATATTTTATGTATACTAATAATATCTTGAAATAATACGGAGTAAATATATATATATGTAAATCGATTGAGAGAGTTTAGAGAAAAATATTTTCAAGTTTCTATGAAATAATGAAACCTATTGAATTCTATTTATAATAGATTTTTGAATTATTAAAGTGAATTATTAAAGTATGAATTATTAAAGTGGATTATTAAAGTATGAATTATTAAAGTGAATTATTAAAGTATGAATTATTAAAGTAAATTATTAAAGTATGAATTATTAAAGTGAATTATTAAAGTTAAAGTAAAGTAAAAATAAAGTAAAGGTAAAGTTTAAGTATAGTAAAAGTATAAAACTACATAATACGTATAATACGCGTATAAATATATATAATATTAATTTAAATCATTATATATATTTAATAAAATAAAATATAAATATCGTTATCTTTATCATACTAGTTAAGTAATGAGTTGTCAAAAGTGGTTCTAGATATTTATAAAAGTTATATACGTTTTAATAATAAAGTTCTTTTTAAACTGAAAACGTTTTTGTACGTTTGAAACTAAATAGATCAATCGAGTCTTTATGAGATTCAATCTTCCACTATCCTTTGTCTAGTTCTCAATGATTAACAATTTGTTCTTATTTATAAATCACTTTATATTGTTAAAATAGAAAGATTTCTCAAATCAACGTGGGCCTTTCAACAGAGACTTGTAATCATAATTCAATATATCTGATAATTCAATCATTTGATCATATCTTCTAATTCCATTGATAAACATTTTGAAACAGATACAATCATATAAAGTATTTAATCTAATATTTTGTTTACGTTTCAAGTTATAATATATATACACATATACATATATTCGTTTAATGGTTCGTGAATCGTTGGAACTTGGTCGAGGTTGAATGAATGTATGAACATAGTTTAAAATTATTGAAATTTAACTTAACAAATATTGTTTATCGTGTCGGAAACATATAAAGATTAAAGTTTAAATTTGGTTGGAAATTTCCGGGTTGTCACAGTACCTACCCGTTAAAGAAATTTCGTCCCGAAATTTGAGTGGAAAGGTCGTGAATGATAATAAGTATGTTTTCATGATGCATACGGGCTGAAAATTAGGGTTTTATTATCAGCGATTAATTTGGATAAACAATCCATTTATATGAAGAGTACGAATGAAGCTAACATAGAAGAGTGAAATGAGTAAGTGTAGATTCATCTTATCATTTGACATAGATATGATTGATTCCCAGATTTCAAGGGATTTGAAGAAAATCTTCTTAATAAGATTTGACTCTCCGGTAATCAAGGGAATTAGGATCCGCTTTAAATGCGATCGTCCATTTTAATTGTTCTGTCAGAGATTTTCTTATAAATTCACCTCCTTCGTTTCCTTACAACTCACACCTTCTGTTGATGCATTTTATGCAAGTCCCTAGACATCTACCCACGTCCATTGCAGGTACAACAGTTTACAGGCCACCAAGATTGTTCGTTATTATACTATCCGTGTTTGTATGTGGTTACAGGAACTGCAGGAACGAGATTTAGATGTTTGACTATGTTAGACTTAGTCAGACATACGAGTGAAGCCTCACTAGTACAGCTGACAGGCTCATACGCATGGTTGATGCTGAGCTAAGTCACAATTACGACCTAAATAAGAAGACACGAGTGAGTGATCACCCGTATGGCTGATGAAGCCAACTCGTACGTGTGATGAATGAATTGTATGGGTGAGTCAACAGCAGGGGTATATAAAGTCTTATGTTCTTCATTTTAGGTTAAGCCTCTCATTTGTTACACACACTCAGATCTAGTGAGCTCCTCTGATTCTCTCTCAGTCCAAATCACCCAGGTGTTGAATAATAGCTCTAGGTGTTGATCTAATCACACTTGATTTAGCTGTGATTTGACTAAATTAATCAAAAAAAAACTTAACCTATTCACTAGAGGATTTGATTCACTTATTCCGCCATTGTGTGAGTTAAATCTGTTGATTTCTAAGTTCCTAGTCATGTTTCATCACCTTCTATTCTTTCCCCCTCAACTCATATTTTAAAGTATTCATCAATATGCTCCATCCAGTTCTGATTCTCGATATACTTCTAACTTTCATATCGGTCATTCTTCTTTTTCATCTACCGCCGGAAGAATCTATTTACTTCTACTATACTCTTGGGTTTATAGTGTTTCTAGTTCTCCCGTGTCTTTATATTGTTATATGCATCGATATATATGGTTTATAATTTATGGTTTATCGTTGGGCTTTATATGTTCCCTTATATTTCAAAGTCTCTGCTTCTGTCTTCTATAATCATTATCATTCACAATTAATGTTCTCTTTTATTTGCTGCAATTTATACCCCAATTTCTATTTCGGAGTTTTGTCCTTTCGTTTCTTCTTCTTGCGATTAAGCACCGCTTGTAATGGTCCAGAATTCACAGATATGAATTTCGAAATGAACATTGTTAATGTTCTAGGAAGGAAATTGTGATGGCACGATCTTGACTTGTCAAATTACTAGAATACCTTGGAAAAGGCCGAATCATCAAGAAATATTTTCTTGATATTTTAGAGGTTAAATAGAATACAAGAGTCGTATAACATGGCACATGATGATGTTATGATCTGTGAATCATCACGTTCCATTTAGAAACTCAGCATGACTTACTGTAATATAATCACGTTGATCAAGTGTCATTATATTATACTAATTCATGCTTCAGTTCCCAACACTACTTCAAAATATTTCTATTTTAAACTTGAATGTTTCAGAATTTAGAAACTAAAATAGTTTCTTTTATGATGTAATACAGATAGCGCGAAGAGGTAAATGATTTCAAATAAGAAAAATTAAGAAAATATCTTCAGAAATATGGAGGATATTTATAATGAAAGATATGATGATATTTTAGAATATCTAAGATCAGAGGATGATGAAGAATATTATTCACAAGGGTTTAGAGTCAGGAGTAAGGTATTTGATAATAATTTCAGCAGACACTGAATCATTTGGATTCTTTGAAGGCAGGTTTAGTCTTTGTGATTTGTCCATAGCCTCCTTCATGGTTTGCTTAATCCGTTTTCCAGTTCCAAACCTTCTCTTTTTCTAAGCTTTTCCAACACACTATCCTTTATTATCAAACTTTTGACTGTTAAGGTCGTTTACAGTTTTTGCTGCTTCATCAGCATTTTCCAACCTTCGGAGAACTAGTTCGCAGTTTAGGGTGTTTTTCAGAAACTTCACATTCAAAGTATATAAGTCTAGGAGATAGATGTTATATATACACCTATAACTGTTGGCAGAGACATGCTGCAAGATTTCAAAATACTAATTGCTGATTCCCAGTAATTGGCATGACAATTCTTGTTACAAGATGCGGATGAGTAAATGATGGGGTTTCGATAAATATAATGACTTTTCGGAAAGTCAAAGATCAGTGAAGTTGTTGGTAAGTTTATTTTTAATGTGGTGAGACATAAAAGGTTCTCCGGTAACGATGACGAAAGGGCAACGTCTATATCAAGGTTATAATAAGACTGTTTCAACTGAAAAGTCGAAGTTGACTTGCTAAAGCTGTGACAAAACTGACTAATTTGAAAAGGAATCGCAAAGTTATTTTTGCTAATAAATGCCAAAGGGTCTGACACGGATACGTGTTAAATTATGACTCTGGTTTCGAGAGCTTTTCAGATGCAAGACTGTGGTTAATATGTGGTTGGATCATCATCTCGATTGTTTATTATTTGAAGTGTCTTCAGGAATTTTGAAGGGTTTTGAACACAGATTGTAATCGTTAATATACATATGATGTTCTAACACAGTTTTGAAGTCAAAGTATAGCTTGTGAAAGATGTAAGGATCTAAGAGTGATGATTTCGGTCATATCTCGAGTTGAATTCTGAGATTTCAAAATCAGAATATGCAATTAAATTTTGAATGAGTATGGTTGTTTTGATTTCTATAAAAGAATATATATTGTTTGAGAAAATAGTGAGTATAGTTGATGATTGCTGAATCAGATTCGAAGAATGTAACATATTAATTGTGAATTTATATATCTCTCGGGTATTACCTACCCGTTAAAAAAATATTTCACAATTAATATTTTGTACAAAAGAATTTTTATTACAGTCTTTTTGAAAATATATATATATATATATATATATATATATATATATATATATATATATATATATATATATATATATATATATATATATATATATGTATATTTTCTTCAGATGTAATATCGATTTAATGAGTTAATATTAAATTAAACTCATTTAATTTACGGTTGAAACTAGAATTGAATAATCCCTTAAAGGCTTTAGAGATTACATAAGTATTACTTCAATAATATTGAAATTATGAATCAATACTTCGTTATTTGTTGGGGCATGATGTTGGTTTTCATTAAATTCTTGTGAACTTCGCAAAGTACGAATGATGTTATCTGAAAAGTTTCGAGTACATTGATGACGAAAGTGTAAAATCAACATATATTTGAATAATACACTTGATTTATTATGAATTGGAATTTATTGAATTGAGACAGAGGTTGTAGTTAACGATAGTTAAGTTGCGGACGAAGGACGTGCATTATTGCATATTAGTAATATGAATTAACCGAGTAGTTAAGATTCACACATAATAGCTTAGTACGGAAAGATTTATTATGGTTTAAAGATTTATATATAAGATATACATATAAATCCTTCAGTGGAAATGAGTTAATTCTTCATAACTCGTTGATACAATATACTCGTTGTTGATTCATAATGATGTCCGCGGTGATTCTTGAACTGACGGAGCTTGTGAGGTTATAGGTGCTGCTAATGCTGATGCTGACAACACTGACGATGCTGGTGATGCTGGCGGTACTGTTGATGTTGTTGGTAAAACAAGTCTAGTTTGTAAATCGTGCACCATTCTGGTCAGGATTTCTTTTATCATTTCGGTCCACTCATCTGATTTATGGTTAGATCTAGAATAAGTAATCTCTAAAATTTTAGAGATTACATAATCACCGTAAAATATTTCTCCGATGAAGTCATGAATTAATACTTCATCGTTTGTTGTTGTTGGTCTTCCATGTTATTTATAGGACGTATGACCTTGATACTCGTGGGACAGATTGTGGAGTTGACGTTTACGACGCGGTTGTGGTTGGGGGTGGTAATGGTACTGTTGACGTTGATGTTGGTGGTACTGATTATGCTGCTGGTGCTGCTGCTGGTGTTTGTAACCTTTGCACCATATTCTCCAAAGCCACTACCCGAGCGCGAAGCTCGTTGACTTCTTCTATTACACCGGGATGATTGTCGGTTCGGACAAGTGGATAAATAAAATCTAGAATTCGATGTAGTATATAATCGTGACGAGATACTCTGGAAATGAGAGAGAAAATAGTGTTTCGGACAGGTTCGCCGGTAAGTGCTTCAGGTTCTTCGTCAAGAGGACAATGTGGTGGATGGAAGGGATCACCTTCTTCTTGTCTCCAATGATTGAGGAGGCTACGAACCCATCTCCAATTCATCCAGAATAGGTGATGACTGATTGGTTGATCCATTCCGGTCATACTGCTTTCGGAGCTTGAGTGGGATTCCATTTCATAATCTGAGGAACTTGAACTAATGACGAATTCCATTTCGTACGATTGAATAAAGGTTTTTCGATATGAAATGATTTTCCGGCTATCGAATGGTATTCTAATTACATAGAATATATATATATATATATATATATATATATATATATATATATATATATATATATATATATATATATATATATATATAGATCAAAAGATTTCGTAGATTACGGAGGACTTTGCGGGATATGTCAGGCAAAGTTTAAAGTAACAGATACGATAAGATATGATTTAGCAGATATGCTAAGATATGAATTTTTGTCTATACACTATTCATGCAATCAATGCAGCAAGACGTGTCTTAGACTAAAAATGATAAGCAGGTAATTTCCTGAGGATGATAAGTAGTTAATTTTCGACACAAAATGATAAGCAAAACATTTGACATGCAGACACGGTCGAAGTCCAGACTCACTAATGCATCCTATCGACTTATCAGTTAGACACACTAATGCAGACCTGGTTCGCTAAGACCACCGCTCTGATACCAACTGAAAGGACCCGTTCATATACATTATAAACGATTCACAATAGTTGATTACATTGCGAGGTATTTGACCTCTATATGATACATTTTACAAACATTGCATTCGTTTTTAAAAGACAATCTTTCTTTACATCGAAAATTGACAGGCATGCATACCATTTCATAATATCCACTATCCAACTATAAATTGATTTAATAATAATCTTTGATGAACTCAATGACTCGAATGCAACGTTCTTCGAAATATGCTATGAAAGACTCCAAGTAATATCTTTAAAATGAGCAAATGCACAGCGGAAGATTTCTTTAACACCTGAGAATAAACATGCTTTAAAGTGTCAACCAAAAGGTTGGTGAGTTCATTAGTTTATCATAATCATTTATTTCCATCATTTTAATAGACCACAAGAATTGCATTTCCAGTTCTCATAAATATACGTCTCATGCATAGAGACAAAAATAATCATTCATATGGTGAACACCTGGTAACCGACATTAACTAGATACATATAAGAATATCCCCTATCATTCCGGGATCCTCCTTCGGACATGATATAAATTTCGAAGTACTAAAGCATCCGGTACTTTGGATGGGGTTTGTTAGGCCCAATAGATCTATCTTTAGGATTCGCGTCAATTAGGGTGTCTGTTCCCTAATTCTTAGATTACCAGACTTTAATAAAAAGGGGCATATTCGATTTCGATAATTCAACCATAGAATGTAGTTTCAATTACTTGTGTCTATTTCGTCAAACATTTATAAAAGCGCATGTATTCTCAGTCCCAAAAATATAAAGGGTAAAAAGGCAAATGAAACTCACCATACTGTATTTCGTAGTAAAAATACATATAACGTCATTGAACAAGTGCAAGGTTGGCCTCGGATTCACGAACCTAAATTAATTATATATATTTATGTGTTGGTCAATATTTGTCTAACAAATTAGGTCAAGTCATAGTGTACCACAATCCTAATGCTCGAGACTAATATGCAAAAGTCAACAAAAGTAAATTTGACTCAAAATAATTTCCAAAAATCTATACATGATTAATATATAGTTTAAATATCGTCGTTTTATATTTTTAAATATTTTTTAAAGATTTATTAGAGTAAATAATATAAATTATTTATTAATAAATAAAATTTTATATTAAATTTATATAATAAAATATACTTTTATATATATTTAAGTAATAAAATTTATAGGGTTCATTTAATATCATAAAGATAATATGATAGGTATTATTAAAGTAAGTTATTACACGTAGTAAAATATGTTTGTATCACATATTTATTTGATAAAATAATATCTATAATGATAGTAAGTAAAAGTTGTATTATTTTGTAATAATAATTATTATTATAAAAATATCAATATTTATAATTACTAAGATGATATTATGATAAAACGATAATTCTAATTATGATAACTTTAATATTTACGATAATTTTTAATATTATCTTTAAAATAATAATTCTATTTAAAATAATAATAATAATGATATTTTATAGTAACAATGACATTTCTATTAAAATGATAATTTTTGTTAAAATGATAGTTTTAATACTAACGATACTTTTAATAATAATAGTAATGATAAAAATAATAAGAACGATAATTTTATCTAAATCAATATCTTATAATATTTTAATTTCATCATGAAACTCTTACCCATTATTTCCTAATCGTTTCGTTTAATAGCTTTTAATCGTCTTTTATATCGTGTTCATAATAATGATAATAATAGTAATTAAAATAATTAGGTGTTACAAATATTTGTTTTAATTACACTAATATTAATAATGATAGTTACTATAACATTATTAACGATAATACTAAATATTATAATTATCTTAATGATAATATAGTAATAATAATAATAACAATAACAATAACAATAACTATTTTTAAATAATGATATATATATTAATAATGATAATAATAATAATAATAATACCAATAATAATAATAATAATAATTGGATAATAATAATAATACTAATTATAACTTTAACGATAATAACGATAGTAATAAAAAAAATAACAATTTTTAATGATAAATCCCTTTTATTGATAAAGATAATAATAATGATAATAATAAGATAAAACTAGAACGACGATAAAAATGACGATAATAATAATCATTTTTAATAAAAATATCGAAAATTCAATTGATTATAACTTCTAATCCATTCATCGAAACCATTCGATATCTAAAGGAAAAGTTCTTAATTTTTCGCTAGCTTTCTAAGGACATGCATATCTTATACCTTATCTCAACCGCAAGTGTAACTAATTCAAGATTCAACCTAACCTGTCTAAGGGCAATATCAAAAGTACAAGCATTCATAATCCTAAATACTCGAGCACTAGTCAGGGATACACTATTAGTATGTAAAAGTTAAATTATGAGTACTCACGTATCAATATTGAGATTCAATATTGCAGGAAAGGTACGTAGACGCAACGGAAATGATAAACACTATATTGACCTCACGAGCATACCCATGAACCATACTCAATCACCTCCATAGCTATAACCCATAATTTCCTTAATCCTATCCCACTCGAAAAATAATTTCGAAATCACTCGGACAGCACTCCGTCGTAATATTTTATGTATACTAATAATATCTTGAAATAATACGGAGTAAATATATATATATGTAAATCGATTGAGAGAGTTTAGAGAAAAATATTTTCAAGTTTCTATGAAATAATGAAACCTATTGAATTCTATTTATAATAGATTTTTGAATTATTAAAGTGAATTATTAAAGTATGAATTATTAAAGTGGATTATTAAAGTATGAATTATTAAAGTGAATTATTAAAGTATGAATTATTAAAGTAAATTATTAAAGTATGAATTATTAAAGTGAATTATTAAAGTTAAAGTAAAGTAAAAATAAAGTAAAGGTAAAGTTTAAGTATAGTAAAAGTATAAAACTACATAATACGTATAATACGCGTATAAATATATATAATATTAATTTAAATCATTATATATATTTAATAAAATAAAATATAAATATCGTTATCTTTATCATACTAGTTAAGTAATGAGTTGTCAAAAGTGGTTCTAGATATTTATAAAAGTTATATACGTTTTAATAATAAAGTTCTTTTTAAACTGAAAACGTTTTTGTACGTTTGAAACTAAATAGATCAATCGAGTCTTTATGAGATTCAATCTTCCACTATCCTTTGTCTAGTTCTCAATGATTAACAATTTGTTCTTATTTATAAATCACTTTATATTGTTAAAATAGAAAGATTTCTCAAATCAACGTGGGCCTTTCAACAGAGACTTGTAATCATAATTCAATATATCTGATAATTCAATCATTTGATCATATCTTCTAATTCCATTGATAAACATTTTGAAACAGATACAATCATATAAAGTATTTAATCTAATATTTTGTTTACGTTTCAAGTTATAATATATATACACATATACATATATTCGTTTAATGGTTCGTGAATCGTTGGAACTTGGTCGAGGTTGAATGAATGTATGAACATAGTTTAAAATTATTGAAATTTAACTTAACAAATATTGTTTATCGTGTCGGAAACATATAAAGATTAAAGTTTAAATTTGGTTGGAAATTTCCGGGTTGTCACAACATATATATAAAATATCATGTTATTTTAAAAAGATGTGATTTATTTAATTTTCTCCAATTATTTTCGTAGCTAAACTAGTCTTAGATATCCGATCTCGTTTTGGTCATAGTTTCTTCGTTACAACTCCGTTTTCGTTGATTCAACTTGCCACTTCCTTGGATCGAGTCCCTCTTTAAGACTATGAACTGTAAATACCTTAGTTTGTATTCGAAATCACAGGTCATAGGTCAAACTTTAGTGAAACTTATGAAGTTAATCATTTTCCATCATGTAAACAACCTTAAATGATTATTTTTCTAAAAATACTTATACTTTGAGTTAAATCATGAAATTTTTATGTGTTATCATATTCATAGTAAAAATCATTTTTCCAGAAAATAAACCTCCAATTCAAAGTTTAAGATGGTTTTTAATTATCCCACCCAAAACAGCCTCCGGTTGCACTCCGACGTCGTAAATTCAGTTTTTAAGGTGTTCTTTGAAAAACCAAGTTATACCTTGTTAAATTAGCAAATATTTATGATATATTACAGGTCTTGAAGTATTTTAAAAGTTAAGTGAGAAGGATCTATTTAGTTTGCAAACAAGTTTGAAAACATTCAAACTATGTTCTTGTTGTTAAAATTTTATACCACAAAATAAGATAGCTATATATATATGAATCGAATAAGGTTATAAACAAAGTTACTACCTCAAGTTACTTGGACAAGATTGCTGTAAAAGAGAAGTAAAAACCTAGAACCAAAAGAGTGGTGGAGTTGGATGAAAGATTGGAAGTAAACTTGTGTTCTTGGAAAGATTCTTGAAGTGTTTTTGTAAGGGTTTTATTATGGTGATTAAGTGATGTTTTTGAAGCTAGATCTTCATGGTTGTGAGCTGAGATGGTTAAGGTGTTTAGGGTTCATAAGTGTGTGTGTATTTAGCTAGAGATTTGAGGTAAAAATGAATCAAAAATGGAGTACTCTTAACCCCTTTAAAAACGTGAATGGGGGGAGACAAAGACAATTTTCAAGTTTGTAATCTTGTTAATTAGTCATACAATAATACAAAAGTAATTACCTTATACATAAGGCATGAACAAGGGCTGGTTAGGTGGTGATTTGATGTGTATATACCAATAGTAAATACGTATAGAAGCTAGGTATGATACGAGTACATATACTCTAGATATACGTATAGAAATCCTGTGAAAACGGAACGAGGATTCAAATATAGTTATCTTTTGTGAATATACTTATATTGTTTTATGTATTTAAGTCCTTAAAAAGTGATTAAATACATTACATATACGATATATGTATAAACATTATAGGTTATAAGTTTTTATGTCAAATAACGTTACGTATGGTTATTGTTTTGAAAACTTAAATTAGTAGTTTCAAAATATACTTATAACTTATTGTTATTAATACAAAATGAGATATTAAAACATCCTTAGATCATTTTAAATATGTATATATACATATATATACACAAACGTATAATTATCATATATTATATAGTTCGTGATATCATCGGTCAAACTAGACGGTCAAACGTTGTGTAAAACTCTTTTCAAAAAACATAAATCTCAACAATTTGGATTGCTTATCATGTTGGTAAGGTTTAATTTATGTAAATATTAATCTTATAAGTATAGAACGATCGAAAAAGTGCGGGTCATTACACTTGATGTCAAATATCTTATCCATTCCTCTGAGAAATTTAACATCGACATTTTCTTGTTTCATGGCTTCCCGTTGTGCTTCACGGATCTGTGATGTGAGATTTGTACGTACAACTATGTTAAAAGCTTTAACCCTGAGGGGTTTCTTTCGCTCTTTTCTGCTTAAAGCACCCACCACAACATTCGCTTTGCCCGGATGGTATTGAAGTTCGCAGTTATAATCGTTAAGTAGTTCCATCCAACGTCATTGTCTCATGTTGAGTTGTTTCTAATTGAATATGTGCTGTAAACTCTCATGGTCAGTGTAGATAGTAAACTTGGTTCCATACACGTAGTATCTCCACATTTTAAGTGTAAAGGCAATAGCTCCTAGTTCAAGGTTGTGCGTAGTGTAGTTCTGCTCGTGAATCTTTAACTGACGCGATCCATAAGCAATAACCTTGTTTTGTTACATAAGCACGCAACCCATTCCTTGACGTGAGGCATCACAATAAACAACAAAATCTTCACCTCCCTCGGATTGAGACAATATCGGCACAGTTGTTAACTTCTCCTTCAATAACTGAAATGCAGTCTCTTGCGGTTCTGACCACTCATACTTCTTACCCTTATGAGTCAATGCGATTAATGGTCGGGCAATCTTAGAGAATCCCTCGATGAATCTCCTATAGTAACCAGCTAGACCCAAAAATTTCCGGATCTGATTTGGCGTCTTTGGAGTTTCCCAATTCTTAACCGACTCAATCTTTGCTGGATCGACCTGTGTTCCATTGGCCCCTACAACATGGCCAAGGAATTTCACCTCTGGTAACCAAAAGTCACACTTAAAGAACTTTGCATATAACTGCTCTTTTCGAAGCATGGTCAATATCGATCGTAGATGCTGTTCGTGCTCTTCCTTGTTCTTGGAGTACACCAATATATCATCAATAAATACAATGACAAATTTATCTAGATATGGCTTACACACATGGTTTATGAGGTCCATGAACACTGCTGGTGCGTTCGTCAAACCAAACGGCATCACTGTAAACTCATAATGTCCATAGCGTGTCCTAGACGCCGTCTTCGGGACATCAACTTCTCCGACTCTCAATTAGTGATACCCGGGTCCCAAATCAATCTTTGAATAACAACTAGATCCCTGTAGTTAATCAAATAAGTCATCAATCTTCAGTAGAGGGTACAGATTCTTGATTGTCAACTTGTTCAATTTTCTGTAGTCGATACACAATCTCATTGACCCACCCTTCTTTTTAACAAACAAGACTGGAGCTCCAATTAGAAATTTTCATGGCTATGTGACCCACCTTCACAAATTAGGGCATTACAACCCTGATGTTCTTCACCATGGGAAGCTCTTATAGTTCTAAGGGTGCAAGTTCGTATATTGTACTTGTAACGGGTGCAGCTGCTGGCACCAAATCAATCTGAAATTCGACTTCATGGTGGGGTGGACGTGTAACCTCAGGACAATCTCTAATAGCCGGGAAATATTCGGGTATCTTAAATGACGGCTCATCCTTACTTATGTGTGCTAGAATTGCGATGCATTCTCATCTCATGTACTTCTGGACCTTCGAGTAATTAGTGTAGCATGACGGTGTACAGATCTCCTCTCCGTACACCATTACCGTTGGTGAAAGGAATTCGAATAGCCTTCTGGTCGTAGCTTCCTTGGTTGTATTGTCAGGTAACCAGTTTGTTTCAGCCACGAGGTTAAAACTTCTCAGTTTAATAGTTCTATAGAGTACACGTTGTCTAAGGAAGGTACATGTTTATAAACATTGTGACCAAATTCTTTAGCGTTAAAGCTTCTATTAGCACCGGTGTTGAATATAACGACCCGTCCTAATCCATCTGGACGAATACATTACATTTGGTTACATCGCGAGGTACTTGACCTCTATATGATACATTTTACAAACATTGCATTCGTTTTTAAAAGATAAACTTTCATTACATCGACAGTTGACGGCATGCATACCATTTCATAATATATCCAACTATAATTGACTTAGTAATAATCTTGATGAACTCAACGACTCGAATGCAACGTCTTTTGAAATATGTCATGAATGACTCCAAGTAATATATCTAAAATGAGCAAATGCACAGCGGAAGATTTCTATCATACCTGAGAATAAACATGCTTTAAAGTGTCAACCAAAAGGTTGGTGAGTTCATTAGTTTAACATAAATAATCATTTCCATCATTTTAATAGACCACAAGATTTCATATTTCAATATACATCCCATACATAGAGATAAAAATCATTCATATGGATTGAACACCTGGTAACCGACATTAACAAGATGCATATAAGAATATCCCATATCATTTCGGGACATCCATCAGACATGATAAAACAACATCGAAGTACTAAAGCATCTGCAACGATGGATGGGGTTTGTTAGGCCCAATAGATCTATCTTTAGGATTCGCGTCAATTAGTAGATCGGTTTACTAATTCTTAGGCTACCAAGCAAAAAGGGCATATTCGGCTTCGATCATTCAACCATAGAATGTAGTTTCAATTACTTGTGTCTATTTCGTCAAACATTTATAAAAGTGCATGTATTCTCAGTCCCAAATATATATTTCAAAAAACAATTAAAAAGGGAGTAATGAAACTCACTATACTGTATTTTGTAGCAAAAATACATATGACGACATTGAACAATGCAGGGTTGGCCTCGGATTCACGAACCTATATCATTTGTTTATATATTAACAAATATAACCGTAATCGAACAGATTTATATATATTATATCTTAAATTATGTATTATATATATTTAATTTGTGTATATATTTAAAATTATTAATATTTATATAGTTATCAATATATATATATATATATATATATATTAAAAATACCTAATTTGTTAAAAATGTTAATATGATTAGTACATACTTATATGTAATATTACTATAATTATATTTTTATATCAATAATAGTAACAAAGGTTCTATTCGATTATAATGATAATAGTAATAATAATAATACCGATAAAAATATTAATTATAGTAATAATAATAATAGTGATAAAAATAATAATAATGCCTTTAAAAATAATACTAGTAATGATAATGATAATAATAATAATCCTAATAATGATAACTTAATTAAAAATTTTATTTTTAATAATATTGATAATAATAATTTTAATAAAAATAATACTTTTACTTAAAATGATACCTTTCTTAATAATGCTGATAATAATAGTTTTAGAAATAATGATATTTATAATAATAATGATAATAATCATAATAATATTAGTTTTAATCATAATAATAATAATAATAATAATAATAATAATAATAATAATAATAATAATAATAATAATAATAATAATAATAATAATAATAATAATAATAATAATAATAATAATAATAATAATAATAATAATAATAATAATAATAATAATAATAATAATAATAAAAAAATAAAAAAAATAAAAATAGAGTACAACCTTTGAAGAACAAGTTTTCTAAATAGAATGCCATAGACCGAGCTCGAACTCACGACCTCACGCTAACACAACACACCTCCTAACCACTCCTCTGCTCATGCTTTTGTTACTTAATCCCCAACATTAATTTATATAACTAATATTTCTGTTTGTTTTCTTAACTTGCAAACCCAAATATCATCATTATCATACATCATCGCCATCAACACGTATTCACCATGATCCTTATTTTTATCATGATCAAACCGTAACCAACATTTAAATACCAACGTGATCATCTCTGATTTTGTTATTGTTTCTTTAATACGGTCCAAATAGAAATCAAAGTGCTCGGCTCAAATAAAGAACACGGCCCAAATGATAATTTGGAATATGGCAGTCTAATATCAATGGGGTATGCAGTCCACTTACCAGGCCCAAACCAAGTTCAAGGAAAAAAAAAATACGGCCAGATAGTAATTTAAAGTTATCTTGTTTTGCAACTTAATCGATTGAAAACAGAAACAACTCATCATCTTTATCGTTTAACCTCATCAACCGTGTACTCGTCAATCATAAAAAAAAAGACTGCAGTAACCTGAACAGTAACTAGAAACAGAAAACGATGGTGACTGTGTAAATTTTATTGAACAAGACGATGAATAGTAATAGTAATATGTAGTTGCAGGTTTGTTTGGTTTCGGTTTTTTTTTTGCAGAATAAATAGGTACAAACAGTAGCTAATTATGTGGGTTGAGTTTCGGTTTGCAACAAAAGAAACGGGGTAGTAGTAGTAGGTAGTGAGGGTATCGATGGTGGTGTGGTCTCGGTGATAGGACTGTTTTAGGATGGTGCTTGTTGCCTAACCAGAAACGACTAGTTGTTGCAACGGTATACACCGAGTAACCTTTGGTGTTTTAATGGCGTTCTTGGTGCTTAACATGGGTGGTGGCGGATCACATGAAGAAAGGAGGTTGAAAATGGTGATTAGGGTCTTGGTGGGCTGTGGTTTAAGTGGTTACACCCGAAATAAGAAAATTATTCGAATCATAAGTGGATTTCGTGGTAGTTTACAGTTATGGTGAGAGTGTTCATGGCGGTTGGTGGTGATCGAGTATGGTGGCGGCTTTAGAGGAAG
Organism: Rutidosis leptorrhynchoides; assembly: GCF_046630445.1. Taxonomy (NCBI): domain Eukaryota; kingdom Viridiplantae; phylum Streptophyta; class Magnoliopsida; order Asterales; family Asteraceae; genus Rutidosis; species Rutidosis leptorrhynchoides. Next base: position 152,335,863 of record NC_092337.1, read on the forward strand.
AAGGAAAGGGGAAACAAAGTGATGGATGTTTTATCCTTCTGCATCTATATCTATATCTATATATATAACTAATCTAATATTATAAATAATAATAATAATAGTATAATAATGCTATAATGTAAAGCAATAACAATAATTGCCTAAACGTGTTAATTGAAACAAATAGTAATGCAGCCATAGTTAGGTGCCGACAGCTTTTAACTTGAGGAGTATATCGTGTCCTTTGCTAAACAATTAACGTATAAAAGTGTTCCTAAAAATCCTAAATTTTTAGATTAAACATATTTAATTATTTCACTCATTACCTGTTTGAAAACCTGATAAAAAAGGTTCGAAAATTATTTATTTTCTGTTCTGATTTATATGTACGGAGTACTAATATTTAAACTTAAAAAGGTAAAAATACTTTTAACAAATCTAAAATCTTCGTAATCAATTTACAGTTCAACTTTTATTTTAATCCATCATAAACTTATATTAAATCTATATGAACGCTAACGAAATGTCAACCGAGTGTTACTGACGTTTAGTAATTAAGCTCGAAATCATTTATATTCCCTTTCTATATATAAATCGTTTTAAAATAGCAAAGTTAATTACCAAAACAAATATATTGTATATTTTTAAACAAATAGATTTAATATAACTTTATATATTTACAAGTAATATTTATATACATATTTATATATATATCTATATATTCTATAGTTTCCATTAATCGCATTTTTATTTTATTTATTTTAAAATATAAATCCTAATAATCATATTATATAATATTCTAAATTATATTTCAAATTATAAATACCTATTTAAATATATATGTTATCTATTTACAAATAGTTGTTCGTGAATCGTCGGGAATGGTCGAAAGTCAAACGAATATATGAAACAGTTCAAAATATTTGTGACTCAACATTACAGACTTTGCTTATCGTGTTGAAATAATATAAAGATTAAGTTTAAAATTAGTCGGAAATTTCCCAGTCGTCACAGTACCTACGTTAAAGAAATTTCGTCTCAAAATTTGAGTGAGATTGTCATGGCTAACAATAAAAATGTTTTCATGATGCATACGAGTTGATAAATAGAGTTTTATCGTTATTGGTTAATATAGATAAAAAGATTCGATTGTGTGAAACGTATGAGTGAATCTATCGCAAAAGAATGAAATGAGATAATAAGAATTTGTCTTAACTTTTGACCTAGTCATTGTGGATTTCCTGAATTCAAGGAATTTAGAGAAAATCTTCGTAATCTAAATAAGATTTGATTCTTCAGAAATTAAGGAAATTAGGATTCTTTTCAGTTACATGCGATAATCTGTCTCGATTGCCCTGTCGTATATTTCACTAAAAATCCACTCTCTTCATTTCCTTTATATTTTTGGAGTTCCATACTTTTGTTTTCTCCTTCCGATTTTAAGTCAAACGAATAATGGTCCAGAATTTGTAGGTATGGAGTTTCGAATGAACATAACTAATCTTCTACGAGAGAGATTGTTATAGCATGATCTTGGTTGGTTAAATTACCATGATTCAAGGGAAAACATAGAACTATCAAGAAAATATGTTCTTGATATGTTTAGGGATTAGATCGAATGTAAGAGTCGTGTAATATGGCACATGATGACATTATGATCTGTGAATCATCACGTCCCATTAGAAACTCAGCATAACTTACTGTAATATAATCACGTTGATCAAGTGTCATTATATTATATTAACTCATGCTTCAGTTCCCAACACTACTTCAATAACATTCGTATTTCAAACTCGAATTTTAAAGAAATTTAGAAACTAAAGTAGTTTCCTTTATGATGTAGTATAGATAGCACGAAGAGATAAATAAATTCGGACGAGAATATTTATGAAAATATCTTCAGAAATATCGAAGATATTTATGATGATATTTTGGAATTTCTAAGTTCGATGGTTGATGAAGAAAAATTTTTCGCAAGATTCTAACATGACTTCGGAGCAAGATATTCTCTAAAGATTTCAACAGATCCAGAATTACCTGGATTCTTTAAATATAGTTTATGGTCCTTGTATTTGTCCTTGGTCTCCTTCGTGGTTAGCTCAATCTGTTTTCTAGTTCCAATTTTTCTGAACATTTCTAACATACTATTCTTTATCATCAAACTTCTGACGGTTAAGGTCGTTTACGGTTGTCTACAGTTTCTGCTGCTTCATTCAGCTTTTTCAACATTCAGATTATTGATTTGTAGACTGAGTGCTTTTTAGAATTTTAGAATGAAAGATCATAATTCTAAGAGATAAATGTTATACATATAACTGTTGATGTAGATATGCTGTGAGTTTTCGAATACTGATTGCTGATTCCCGGTAATTGGTATGACAGTTCTCGTTACATGATGCATATTAGTATATGATAGAGTTTCAATGAATATAATAATTTTTTGAAAAGTCAAAGATCAATGAAGCTGCTGGTAAGTTTACTGCTAATGTGGTGGAATATAAATGGTTCCCCGGTAACGATGACGAAAGGCAAACTTATATATCAAGGTTATAATAAGACCAATCCGGATGAAAAGTCGAAGTTGACTTGCTGAAGCTGTGACAAAACTGGCTATTTTGAAAAGGAATTACAAAGTTATTTTCGGTAATAACAACGCCAAAGGAGCTAGCACATATACGTGTTAAACGTTTACTCAAGTTCCGAATGTTTTCAGGTGCATAACTATATGCATCAATCTCTTCTTCCATAGATGAAGTGCGGTTGGTTCATCTTCTCGATTGAGGTGTTTTCAAGAATCATGAAAGGTTTGAACACATATTGTAATTGTCAAGATACAAATGAGGTTTAAGATGAAATCAAGTGGCAACTTGAAGAAATGTTTAGTTTCATATGTTATAATCAATATTTTAATTAATTTTAATTGTCCAATATCATTAGTCCACAGTCGATAGTCCACAGTTAACAGTCCAAAAATTCATATATAGTTTAATATATAATATTCGAATTAATTAATACGTATCGTGACCCGTGTACATGTCTCAGACTCGATCACAACTCAAAGTATATATATTATTATAGAATCAACCTCAACCCTGTATAGCTAACTACTGCATTACTGTATATAGAGTGTCTATGGTTATTCCAAATAATATATATAGATGCGTCAATATGATATGTCAAAACCTTGTATACGTGTCCCGATATTTAAATGCGTAAATAACAGTATTTAAATGACGATAAATAAAGTGCGTAAAATAAATAACAGAAATTAAATGACGATAAATAAAATTACGAGAATTAAAATTGCGATAAATTTCGATAATTAAATGTAATAAGGAAGTAACAGTTAGCTAGGAACAGTTAGCTAGGATTTTGTTAGAGTGGATTCTTAACAAAAAATTTCTCATAATTAATTTGTTTGTTTCTAGCAAATTTTATTTTTGTCCAATGTTTTCTTCATTATGCCACTTGTTGGATTCTGATAAGTCAAAATCCAAATATGAAATTGAATAAAAATGGTTATTCTACGGTAAACGGATACGTATATCTGTGGATGTAAATAGGATAGTAAATAACTGTTGAATCAGATTCGAAGAATGTACAGTATAACATGTTAATATGAAAGTTAAATATTTCCTCGGGTATTACCTACCCGTTAAAATATTTTCACCATTAACAGTTTGTACAAAAGAATTTTTAATTACAATCTTTATGAAAACATATATACATATATATTTTCTCCAGATGTAATCATGGATTTAATGAGTTAATATGATCTTAAACTCATTTGCTTTTTTTCAGTTTGAGCTAGAATAAGTAATCTCTAAACCTATTAGGGACCACATATTCTTCGCAGAATATTAATGAAGTTATGGATCAATACTTCATCGTTCATTGTTATTGGTACCCCTTGGTATCTATGGTACATACGACGTTGATGCTCGAGGTACAAATTGTGATGTTGAGGTGTGGGATGCGGATGTTGCTGTTGGTGGTACTACCGGTGCTGGTAATGTTGCTGAAGTTGGTACGCTTTGCACCATATTTTCCTAGGCTACAACTCGCGAAGCTCGTTAACTTATTATTACAGAATGATTGTCGGTTGGGATGAGCGGATGAATAAGGTTTAGAATTGTGGATAGAATATAACCGTGTCGAGCTACTCTAGAAATGAGGCTGAAAATGGTGTTTCAGATAGGTTCACCGGTAAGTGCTTCAGGTTCTTCACCAAGAGGTGTATTCTGTTGGTGGAAGGGATCGCCTTCTTCGCGTCTCGATTGATTAAGTCGGCTACGAACCCATCAGATGAATTGGGGATGGCTGGTTGGCTGATTCATTCTGGTGACACTGCTTTCGGAGCTTAGGCGAAACTCCATATCGAAATAGCTGTCAGAATTCGAGGAATTCGAACTGGTTGAGGGATTCATCTCGTACGATCAGATGAAGGATTTTCGATAATAAATAGAATATAGGATGTAGATTAGTACCCTGCAATACATAATTTACATATGCATATATAATACTAAAATCCCATAAGTTACGGAGGAATCTACAGAAGCTGTCAGGCAAAGGTAACAATTACAGATACGCTAAGATATGAATTTATCTATACACTGTTTATGCAATAGAGGCAGTAAGACGTGTCTAGACTTTAAGGATGATAAGCAAATAATTTTCGACACTAAATGATAAGAAAAACTTTTGACATGCAGACACGGTCGAAGTCCAGACTCACTAATGTATCCTAACGACTATCAGTTAGACACACTAATGCAGATCTGGTTCGCTAAGACCACCGCTTTGATACCACCTATAACGACCCATCCTAATCCATCTGGATGAATACATTACATTTGGTTACATCGCGAGGTACTTGACCTCTATATGATACATTTTACAAACATTGCATTCGTTTTTAAAAGACAAACTTTCATTACATTGACAGTTGACGGCATACATATCATTTCATAATATATCCAACTATAATTGACTTAGTAATAATCTTGATGAACTCAACGACTCGAATGCAACGTCTTTTGAAATATGTCATGAATGACTCCAAGTAATATCTCTAAAATGAGCAAATGCACAGCGGAAGATTTCTTTCATACCTGAGAATAAACATGCTTTAAAGTGTCAACCAAAAGGTTGGTGAGTTCATTAGTTTAACATAAATAATCATTTCCATCATTTTAATAGACCACAAGATTTCATATTTCAATATACATCTCATACATAGAGATAAAAATCATTCATATGGATTGAACACCTGGTAACCGACATTAACAAGATGCATATAAGAATATCCCCTATCATTCCGGGACATCTATCAGACATGATAAAACAACATCGAATTACTAAAGCATCCGCAACCATGGATGGGGTTTGTTAGGCCCAATAGATCTATCTTTAGGATTCGCGTCAATTAGTAGATCGGTTTACTAATTCTTAGGCTACCAAGCAAAAAGGGCATATTCGGCTTCGATCATTCAACCATAGAATTTAGTTTCAATTACTTGTGTCTATTTCGTCAAACATTTATAAAAGCGCATGTATTCTCAGTCCCAAAAATATATATTGCAAAAACATTTAAAAAGGGAGTAATAAAACTCACTATACTGTATTTTGTAGCAAAAATACATATGACGACATTGAACAATGCAGGGTTGGCCTCGGATTCACCAACCTATATCATTTTTTTTATATATTAACACATATAACCGTAATCGAACAGATTTATATATATATTATATCTTAAATTATATATTATATATATTTGATTTGTGTATATATTTAAAATTATTAATATTTATATAGTTATCAATATATATATATTAAAAATACCTAATTTGTTAAAAATGTTAATATGATTAGTACATACTTATATGTAATATTACTATAAGTATATTTTTATATCAATAATAGTAACAAAGGTTCTATTCGATTATAATGATAATAGTAATAATAATAATACCGATAAAAATATTAATTATAGTAATAATAATAATAATAATAATAATAATAATAATAATAATAATAATAATAATAATAATAATAATAATAATAATAATAATAATAATAATAATACAAATAATAATAATAAAAATAAAAATAGAGTACAACATTTGAAGAACAAGTTTTCTAAAAAGAATGCCATAGATCGAGCTCGAACCCACGACCTCACGCTAACACAACACACCTCCTAACCACTCTTCTCCTCATGCTTTTGTTACTTAATCCCCAACATTAATTTATATAACTAATATTTCTGTTTGTTTTCTTAACTTGCAAACCCAAATATCATCATTATCATACATCTTCGCCATCAACACGTATTCACCATGATCCATATTTTTATCATGATCAAATTGTAACCAACATTTAAATACCAACGTGATCATCACTGATTTCGTTATTGTTTCTTTAATACAGTCCAAATAGAAATCAAAGTGCTCGGCTCAAATAAAGAACATGGCCCAAATGATAATTTGGAATATGGCAGTCCAATATCAATGGGGTATGCAGTCTACTTACCAGGCCCAAACCAAGTTCAAGGAAAAAAAAATACGGCCAGATAGTAATTTAAAGTTATCTTGTTTTGCAACTTAATCGAATAAAAACATAAAAAAACTCATCATCTTTATCGTTTAACCTCATCAACCATGTACTCATCAATCATAAAAAAAAAGACTGCAGCAACCTGAACAGTAACTAGAAACAGAAAACGATGGTGACTGTGTAAATTTAATTGAATAAGACGATGAATAGTAACAGTGATATGTAGTTGCAGGTTTGTTTGGTTTCGGTTTTTTTTGCAGAAGAAATAGGTACAAACAGTAGCTAATTATGTGGGTTGAGTTTCAGTTTGCAACAAAAGAAATGGGGTAGTAGTAGCAGGTAGTGAGGGTATCGATGGTGGTGTGGTCTCGGTGACAGGACTGTTTTAGGATGGTGCTTGTTGCCTAAACAGAAACGACTAGTTGTTGCAACGGTATACACCGAGTAACCTTTGGTGTTTTAATGGCGTTCTTGGTGCTTAACATGGGTGGTGGCGGATCACATGAAGAAAGGGGGTTGAAAATGGTGATTAGGGTCTTGGTGGGCTGTGGTTTAAGTGGTTACACCCGAAATAAGAAAATCATTCGAATCATAAGTGGGTTTCGTGGTAGTTTACGGTTATGGTGAGAGTGTTCATGGCGGTTGGTGGTGATCGAGTATGGTGGCGGCTTTAGAGGAAGAAGGAAAGGGGAAACAAAGTGATGGATGTTTTATTCTTCTGCATCTATATCTATATCTATATATATAACTAATCTAATATTATAAATAATAATAATACTATAATGTAAAGCAATAACAATAATTGCCTAAACGTGTTAATTGAATCAAATAGTAATGCAGCCATAGTTAGGTGCCGACAGCTTTTAACTCGAGGAGTATATCGTGTACTTTGCTAAATAGTTAACGTATAAAAGTGTTCCTAAAAATCCCAAATTTTTAGATTAAACATATTTAATTATTTCACTCATTACCTGTTTGATAACCTGATCAAAAAGATTCGAAAATTATTTATTTTCTGTTCCGATTTATATGTACGGAGTACTAATATTTAAACTTAAAAAGGTAAAAATACTTTTAACAAATCTAAAATCTTCGTAATCGATTTACAGTTCAACTTTTATTTTAATCCATCATAAACTTATATTAAATCTATATGAACGCTAACGAAATGTCAACCGAGTATTACTGACGTTTACTAATTAAGCTCGAAATCATTTATATTCCCTTTCTATATATAAATAGTTTTAAAATAGCAAAGTTACTTACTAAAACAAATATATTATATATTTTTAAACAAATAGATTTAATATAACTTTATATATTTACAAGTAATATTTATATACATATTTATATATATCTATATATTCTATAGTTTCCATTAATCGCATTTTTATTTTATTTATTTTACAATATAAATCCTAATAATCATATTATATAATATTCTAAATTATATTTCAAAGTATAAATACCTATTTAAATATATATGTTATCTTCTTACAAATAGTTGTTCGTGAATCGTCGGGAATGGTCGAAAGTCAAACGAATATATGAAACAGTTCAAAATATTTGTGACTCAATATTACAGACTTTGCTTATCGTGTCGAAATAATATAAAGATTAAGTTTAAAATTAGTCAGAAATTTTCGGGTCGTCACATTGACAGCATATATAAACAGTGTGATCGTTGAGTGAGAACAATCTCGTGACGAATTTCATGGAAAACGAAATGAACAAGGTGTAATGGCAACTCAAACAAAATCTGATATTTAATTGAAAAGGGTTGGTACAAACTCCCAGACGGGTGTGTCTCGCGGGAACAGATGAAGTGTAGTTTGCGTCGATGTGTTCAAAGTTGGTTGGTAATGTTTGTGGGTATAACGAAAATGATTGCCGCTTGAGAAAAGTACGTTGGTACAGAATGAGAAAAGTATACGGTAACAAGTAGTATTTCTAGTAGTAATGAGTGATGGTGTTAGCGATAAATAGCGATGGGTTGTGATAAGCAGTGATGATAGTAGTGACGTATAAGTTGTTAGATAGCATGCTCACATCATAAGTATATACACATGTATTCTAATGCACCCAATAAGGCATAATGTTCATCAGTCGGTAGGTTCGTGTTTGGAAAACAAAATAGTGAACGGCGGGTGGCTGAATGATAGGTAAGTTGGAAATCGAGTGGACAATATCTACTACGTAATGTGCGGGCTGTTACCAGGAAATCCTGTTCTAAAGATGTATCAGAATTGAGTTGTGATGCACAGTAGTGAGTAGTAAAGTGTGGATGTATTAGTGGTGACGAGTAGTACTTGGTAGTGGTAAGTAGTAATGATTAGTATTGAGTAGTAGCAAGTAGCAAGGGGTAGCAGTAAGTAGTATTTAGCAACGACAAACAGTGAGAAGTAGTGATAAGTTGTGACTAGCAGTGAGAGGCGGCGTTGAGTAGTAGTTAGTAGCATTAAACAGTGTTGAGTATTGGTATGAGGTGACGAGTGTGTTCAAGTAGTGTCTTTGTAGTGACAAGTAGTGATCGGTGGTGGCGGACAGTGTCAAGCAGTGACGAGTTGTGTCATGATTACAAGTTACTTACAAGGTATATTAACAATTAGTTTGCACATTGTATGTTTCTTCTCATATTTGGAATTACACGGTTTGTTTTCTAAACGTTGATTATCCAAGTAACCTACTTGACTCGACCCCAATTCCTTATTTTGCGATGTCGGAACTTCTATATGAGTTACCATAATGTAATCCCGATCATTACATTACGCTATCTCACATTTCCATTTCACATCACTCCATAAGTTCAAGATAGCGTAGTCAACTTAATTCATTTAAGTCTCGCGTCGTGTTTACGTATGCGATTCGTGATACAGTATTTAGTCTAAGTCCATATCGTATTGGTATAAGGTGTATATGTTTGTGATGTGATGTGTAGCCCTACATGTAGCATGGTGTCACAAACAGTGAAAGTATGATGCATAAAAGTCGTCCAAGACACACGACTATAGACTAGACTTCACTAATGTGCCCTACGGTTAGACACACTAATGTATCCTAGTTCCCTATAGCCAAAGCTCTGACACCATCTTTAACACCCCGTCAAAAATCCCTTTAACGGAACGTTAACTCTGGTCCCAGTGCTTGGCTTTACTTCTATGTAACAGCAATATTCTACAGCGGAAGCAATTAATACCTGAGAATAAAACACGCAAAATGGATCAACAATAATGTTGAGTGAATCTACAGGTTTTAGGTAAACAATACAGTAAGTTTAAGAAGTAACATTTCGAAAACGTTTATTAGTGGAAGGCCACCAAGGTTTAATGTTAAAGTTTTTAGACAACACCGTTTCTCGTTTCAAAAGTTTGTTGACACTACCATGTCAAGTTTTATCTCATTTGTTCGTAAACGACAGTTTAAATAACGTTGTATAGTATCTGAAAAATAGTTATCAGAAAAATAGTTTAGTTTCCTTGACCACGAGATTTTATAAGTACAACACCAAGTCGTAAAAACGTTTGCATAATATGAGTGTAGCGACCCTGACAAATCGTCAATTGACGGCGTCGACTACTTAGGTTCCGTTGCGTGGTCATAGGTCTTTAACGTGACGTTTGACCAAAGATATGTCGCATTCCTTTCAAAAATAAAGATTTTTTCAAAGTTTCCAAGAATTGTTCATCCAAAAGTTACGTTACAAAGTTATAGTTACATGTGAAACCTATGCGACACAGTTTTAAAGAAAGTCAATAGACGCTCCATGAAATGCATGTATACTCGACATCCAATGCAAGTATCAAATAATGAGCGGAAGCATGTTTCACATAGCATTCAAAGACCTGACAAAAACATAGAAATCTGTCAACGAAAACGTTGGTGAAATTATAGGTTTAAGTAAGTAAGTGAGTAAAAGTAAGTCGAACCACAAGATTTGCAACATTGATAAAATAGTAGTACATTCTAAAAGTTAATATTCACGAGCACCCAATTATCAAGGATTAACATTCCGTCCGTTGAACCCCATTAATAGTGCTAGAACAACACTGTTTCTCGAAAATATATTTCATCCGTAGACGGTAGCGAACCGTCCGAGATGAGGGTTTGTCAAACCCATATGGCCATACAACATAAGTTCACGCCTACACTTACACACTGCAAGAGTAACTAATGATAATCGAATTGAGGATTTCGTTCTAAACTCGTATGTAGAATGTTTGTTTTCCTCTACTTGTGTTCACTTAGTTTAAAAGTAATGTTTATGTTTTCTCATCCCAAATGTAAGTTCAAAAGAGTAAAAGTGGGACTATGATCTCACCTTGAGTGCAAGAGTAATAAAGTACTTCAACAAGTAAACGCGTGCAAAGACAAAGCTAGTCTTAACCTAAACATATAGGTTGTATCAATAACGATAAACACGATAGGTCAAAGATGTTCAATTAGTCTGATGGCTCGTTACGACTCGATTATAAAGCATGTGAATCAAATTGTCAAGTTTCATGCAAGATACAAGTAAAGAATCATGTTAGAAAGATTGCATAATCATTTGGTCAAGTTTGACAAAAAGTCAAACTTTGGTCGGGTCAAAGTCAACGAAAAAGTCAACACGTTCGGGTCGGGTCCCGAACTATTTTTCTGTGCTAATTATTCATATATAAGCATGTTAGAACAAGTTGCATGTGAATTGGAGGTCCGTAGCATGCCAAACATTTCACGTGAAATGAACAAGTGGGATAGAATCCTGGACCCGGCTTATGCCGCGCCGCGGCCCCATTTGTCACGCCGCGCCATAAGGCGTGGCCTGCTACCTGGTCAGTTTCAAATGTTCAAGTCTTGATCCAAAATTCGTTTTAGCACAAAATGCAAACCGTAAACATTTAGAAGGCGTATCTTATATCGTTGGAAAGCTCTTTTGAAAAGGAACACAACTAAACATGTTTCATCAAACAAAAACATCATTTCCAATAAACGATTTCTCGTCAAGTGATCATTTAAAGTCCATTTTCAAAGTTTTAAGCTCACAAAATGCATTTTAAGTCTTGGGAATCCAATTCACACATATGATATGCCATTTTGAAGGTAATGAAACATACATTACAACTATACACTTACAATTAACATTTCATGGCATTCAAGCATCAAAAGTTCATCTCAAGAACTATCAAACTCTAATTAAGAATCACAAAATCATTAATCATGTTTTTGAAGTTTTACGAATCAACCTACACATCAAAATGAAGCTAGTGATACTAGTAACACAATTAAAACATGAACTTTAACAATTTAACAACATTTAATCTTCCAAAATCAAAGATTAAGCAAACCCATTTTCAAGTGTTCAAACTAGTTGCTCAAATCAACAAATCGAACAAACAAAACATATATTCATGTTATACACGAGCCATAGACACTAATTAACACTTTTATAATTCAAAAACATCAAGAACACAAAATCTAGTGATTTTAGAAAGTTACCCAAATGAGATGAAATTGGTATCAAATTGTAGAGGATGAAGAGAGGATTCCAAATATGTAATTTGTTTTGATGTTATCCTCCAAATCCGAAATTAGATGATGAATTTGTGTGTTTGGGTGTTATGGTTCAAAAATGGAAGTAAGAAGAGAGAAAGAGAGAAAGAGGAGGTGGAGGTGGAAATGAGTGGTGGATAAGGTGGGTTGACTAGTTGACCTAGTCAACTAGTTTGCCCACTTGGCAACCTCGGTCCCTCAAGTTTCAAAGCGGGTGCGGGAATTAACCAAATGAATTATTTTGAATTACACGAGAGTACGGGAGACGTTATAATCCAATAACGAAAATATTATGAATGTTTGCTAACAGAGGTTACGAATCTAGATACGAAGAATATTATTAAAATAAAATAAAAAAAATAAAAAAAGACGGTGTTAAAAATAATTTAACGGAAAAATGCGGGATGTTACATTACCCACACCTTAAAAGAAATTTCGTCCCGAAATTTAGTTGGAAGCAATAGTCGTTGTTTCTTACTCGAGACCTTACGTTGTCAATGCTATGAATAAGTAAAGATACGTCCTTGGGCATTCCCACAAATTTTGACAGTCGAGATTTCAGTTTGTAATAAGACTTGGTTTTACGATCCACAATTTCAACCAGTTTCCCATGAAGGGGAGTTTGGCATCAATAGTAAGTTTATCTAGGAGAGTAGCACGTTCCTGTTCCGTAGGACACGCCTCTAAGTTTGTTGCATGGAACGTAGGGTAAACGGAAACTTAATTGAGTCGGAAGTTCTAAACGGTAGGAGCGGTTCCAATACGCCCCAAGGTTTCAAAAGGATTAATATATCGCGGTTTTAACTTTCCCTGATTCCCGAAACGGATTACACCTTCCCAAGGTACGGGTTCTCAATATTACACGGTTACTGACTTGAGATTCGAGAGGTTTACGTCGAATATCGGTATAGCCCTTTTGGCGACTACGGGTCATCTTGAGTCCTTCTCGAACTTGAACGATCTCAACTGTTATTTCTTGAATGAGTTCGGATTCGGTGATTTTCTTGCCACATGCTTTGGTCCAACGAATAGGGGTATGACATTTGTGGTCATATAGGGTTTCGGAAGTGCGGCATTAATACACGAATGGTAACTGTCGTTGTAAGAGGAACTACTAAAGGTAACAATACCAGTTTGTAACATGTCTTTCCAAGATTTGAGTCGTACGTTTGCTTGTTCCGTCAGTTTGTGGATGGTACGTGGTACCCATGTTTAAACGTGTTCCTAAGGCTCCTTGTAACACTAGAAGTGAAACGAGTATTGTGATCCGAGATAATCGACAATGGTACACCGTGTTGGAATAGAATCCCTTAAGATGTGTTTGAACAAGTTAGTTAGGGTTCGAAAACGTTCATTGGAACAAGTTCCTTATCGGCTACAGAGAACGTTTGCCAGGGCTATTCACCTATACAAAAGTACAATCGAAAGGACATGAGTGGAATGAGAACTTAGAATAGGATGAGCTCACATCCTGAGGTAGCCATATCGCGCATCTAGTGGTCAAATGTTGAGACTTGGTGGGAAAATGAGATAGAACACGTAGTTATATAGTTCGGGGTCGAGTAGTAGTTGGCCATATCAGGAGCATAAGGACGATAAGTCAAAGAAGAGTGAAGTATCCTTGGATTGGGTGTTATCTTAAGTTCCAGTAATATCAGACGGTAACGGTGAGATAACAGAGTTATGTAACATGGCATGTGATGACGAGGAGGTTGATCGGGTCCATGATTAAGTATTCAAATTTTTCGTGCCAAAATAACGAAATTCAGTTTCGTTGATTTCGAGTTGAGAGAGTATGCCCTTCAGGCGTTCACGTAGAAATATTTCCATACTTGAGTTCCATCTTGTGCTTCACAAATTTGGCTAGTAAGGTTGGTGTGAATAATCACGTTCAAAGTTCGAACACAGAGAGGTTTAATTCTTCCCTTAGTGAGTTAACGAGGTTAAAGGACGAGCAACACGAGAAAAGTCGGAAATGAATTTTTCGGTAACAACCGGCGAGGTCTAAGATTTTACGAATACAAGTCAGAGTCATGAGGGTTTCCCGATTACGTGTGGTTCCGATTGTGAGACTTATTGCAATACCTTGACTACCAACAACATGGCCTAGAAATTGAACTTCGTTTAACCAAAATTCTCACTTGGAGAATTCGGTATAGAGTTGCTCTTTTCTCAAGTGTTCGAGCGTAAGTCGGAGACGTTGTTCGTTTTCTTCTTCGTTTGAATAGGTTTAGAACATCAATTATAAGTACGGTAACGATTTTTGTCTACATAAGTTTGCACACGTGGCTCCGGAGGTTTATGAATACAGACGGAGCCTTAGATTAACTGAACGGTACTAAGAGAGATTTACAACTATCGTAGCGAGTTCGGAAAATGGTTTAGGAGACATCGTCTCCCTCAACCCGCAATTGATGATAACAAGGATGGAGATCGATTTGGTATACACACGAGATCCTCGTACTTGATCAAGAGGTCATTGATACGGGGAATAAGAATATCAGTTCTTAACCGGAAATTATTTAGTTCACAATAATCTATACAAGATGATAGGGAAACATTTCTTCTTAACGAATAGGTTTTGAGCTCCTCAGTTCTATAGGTGTCAAGTCAAAATTCAAATTATTCACCCAATAAATTTAACGTACATCCTCCGATATAAATTTGGTGGCACACAATAGTTTTCCGTGGGTCACTTGAATGGCCTAAGTAATATCTAGGGGGAGTGGTGGAGTGCAAAGAGTACGAGTTAAAGTCTTGGTTATAAAACGTCTAACGGTACCCGAATCGAATAAACATGAAATATAAAGTTGTTGAGAAGAAACGTACTCGTGACTAGTTGTCATCTGGGGCTCCCTCAATGCAAATGTTGGAAGCTCGGCCGCGTGCGTTGGGGTTGATTTTCTTCTTTGGGCATTCATTCCTAAAATGACCCATTTGGCCACATGCCTAGCAAGTGAACGACTTTTGTGTGTTGGGTCCCTTTTGAGTGACGGGGGTGGCACTTCCACAATGTTTGGCCATATGACCCCTTTCTTGGCATCGGCGGTAAATTAGCTTGCCACATTCACCAAAGTGATGTTTGTAGCATCTGTTGCAAAAAGGCTTGCTACATTCACCAAAATAATGTTTGCAGCACTTGTTACAATAAGGTAGGTACCCGGCGTAACCTTTCTTGCCTTCGGAGGTGAATGACTTCTTGGTGAAGTTGTTGTTGTAGTTGCTCGATGGAGAGGCTTCCCATTTTCTTTTGTTGTTACCCGGTTAGTCCTCGGCCGTTGGTGTCGGCGCTTCAATTTCATTCACCGTTTTTATAGATTGGCGGGCTATCATTAAAGCCTCTTGTAGGTTGGCGGGTTTGGATGACATTACCCCGTGTTGAACGCTCTTCGGGAGGCCATCCATGTAAAGTTCGACTCTAAGGGATTCAGGAGTCATGAGATTTGGACAGATTAAGACTAGTTCGGTAAACCGTTGATTATAAGCTTCGAGGTTATTCCCGACCGTTTTTAAATTCCTTAGACCCTGTTCGAGCCTTCGAGTCTCGTACGCGGGAAGTATTCGGTGATCATTCTTTCTCTTAATTCGGTCCAAGAGAGTGTAAGGGCCTCATCGATACCCACTGATTGTACATACGTGTTCCACCATGAGAGAGCAATACCGGTAAGAGTGAGGGTGGAAAACTTGATCTTATCTTGGTCCTGACAACCGCTTATGTTAAAAACGGCTTCTGTTTGTTAGGACCATCGGGTGAGAGCAATCGGTCCCCCGGTTCCATCGAAAGTGGGAGGTTTGTACCCCATGAAGTTTTTGTAGGAGCACCCCTCGTTCGAATTACCGGCTCCATGATTGTTGTTGTGGTTGAAGAAGTGATCGGCCACGGCCTCACCCACGGCGGTGGCTATCATTCGTTGAAGGGCTTGTTCTAAAGTTTCGGGAAGGGTATTGTGTTGACCTTGGTGAGCCATTGTTCCTTCATGACACAAGAATATCGTTGATTAGTATTCTTAACAATACTAATCGTGATATGGAATAATAATGAAGAGAAAATTTTCCTTGACTCGCCTTAAATTCTTTATGTCGTAATGTCGGAACGTTCATATGAGTCACCGTAATATAATCCAGGCAATTATATTACCCTGATTCATATGTGCATTCGACATTATTCTATAAAGTCAAAGTGGAGCGTCAATCAAATTAAACAACGAAAGATTTAGATGAAGCGAGAGTTAGTTATGAGTAGAAACGTTCGAGTATAAATGCACAAATAGTCAAGTAATTCCTACTTCAAGTCTATATGCCGGTTGTAGTCTAGATTCACTAATGTACCCTATGACTCGGGGTTGACACCAATGAACTCTAAATCCCTACAACCAATGCTCTGATACCACTTGTAGCGACCCCGACAAATCGTCAATTTACGGCGTCGACTACTTAGGTCCCGTTGCGTGGTCATAGGTCTTTAACGTGACGTTTGACCAAAGATATGTCGCATTCCTTTCAAAAATAAAGATTGTTTCAAAGTTTCCAAGAATTGTTCATCAAAAGTTACGTTACAAAGTTATAGTTACATGTGAAACCTATGCGACACAGTTTTTAAGAAAGTCAAAAGACGCTCCATGAAATGCATGTATACTCGACATCCAATGCAAGTATCAAATAATGAGCGGAAGCATGTTTCACATAGCGTTCAAAGACCTGAGAAAAACATAGAAATCTGTCAACGAAAACGTTGGTGAAATCATAGGTTTAAGTAAGTAAGTGAGTAAAAGTAAGTCGAACCACAAGATTTGCAACATTAATAAAATAGTAGTACATTCTAAAAGTTAATATTCACGAGCACCCAATTATCAAGGCTTAACATTCCGTCCGTTGAACCCCATTAATAGTGCTAGAACAACACTGTTTCTCGAAAATATATTTCATCCGTAGACGGTAGCGAACCGTCCGAGATGAGGGTTTGTCAAACCCATATGGCCATACAACATAAGTTCACGCCTACACTTACACACTGCAAGAGTAACTAATGATAATCGAATTGAGGATTTCGTTCTAAACTCGTATGTAGAATGTTTGTTTTCCTCTACTTGTGTTCACTTAGTTTAAAAGTAATGTTTATGTTTTCTCATCCCAAATGTAAGTTCAAAAGAGTAAAAGTGGGACTATGATCTCACCTTGAGTGCAAGAGTAATAAAGTACTTCAACAAGTAAACGCGTGCAAAGACAAAGCTAGTCTTGACCTAAACATATAGGTTGTATCAATAACGGTAAACACGATAGGTCAAAGATGCTCAATTAGTCCGATGGCTCGTTACGACTCGATTATAAAGCATGTGAATCAAATTGTCAAGTTTCATGCAAGATACAAGTAAAGAATCATGTTAGAAAGATTGCATAATCATTTGGTCAAGTTTGACAAAAAATAAAACTTGGGTCGGGTCAAAGTCAACGAAAAAGTCAACACATTCGGGTCGGGTCCCGGACTATTTTTCTGTGCTAGTTATTCATATATAAGCATGTTAGAACAAGTTGCATGTGAATTGGAGGTCCGTAGCATGCCAAACATTTCACGTGAAATGAACAAGTGGGACAGAATCCTGGACCCGGCTTATGCCGCGCCGCGGCCCCATTTCTCGCGCCGCACCATAAGCCGTGGCCTGGTACCTGGTCAGTTTCAAATGTTCAAGTCTTGATCCAAAATTCATTTTAGCACAAAATGCAAACCGTAAACATTTAGAAGGCGTATCTTATATCGTTGGAAAGCTCTTTTGACAAGGAACACAACTAAACACGTTTCATCAAACAAAAACATCATTTCCAATAAAAGATTTCTCATCAAGTGATCATTTAAAGTCCATTTTTAAAGTTTCAAGCTCACAAAATGCATTTTAAGTCTCGGGAATCTAATTCATACATATGATATGCCATTTTGAAGGTAATGAAACATACATTACAACTATACACTTACAATTAACATTTCATGGCATTCAAGCATCAAAAGTTCATCTCAAGAACTATCAAACTCTAATTAAGAATCACAAAATCATTAATCATGTTTTTGAAGTTTTACGAATCAACCTACACATCAAAATGAAGCTAGTGATACTAGTAACACAATTAAAACATGAACTTTAACAATTTAACAACATTTAATCTTCCAAAATCAAAGATTAAGCAAACCCATTTTCAAGTGTTTAAACTAGTTGCTCAAATCAACAAATCGAACAAACAAAACATATATTCATGTTATACACGAGTCATAGACACTAATTAACACTTTTATAATTCAAAAACATCAAGAACACAAAATCTAGTGATTTTAGAAAGTTACCCAAATGAGATGAAATTGGTATCAAATTGTAGAGGATGAAGAGAGGATTCCAAATATGTAATTTGTTTTGATGTTAGCCTCCAAATCCGAAATTAGATGATGAATTTGTGTGTTTGGGTGTTATGGTTCAAAAATGGAAGTAAGAAGAGAGAAAGAGAGAAAGAGGAGGTGGAGGTGGAAATGAGTGGTGGATAAGGTGGGTTGACTAGTTGACCTAGTCAACTAGTTTGCCCACTTGGCAACCTCGGTCCCTCAAGTTTCAAAGCGGGTGCGGGAATTAACCAAATGAATTATTTTGAATTACACGAGAGTACGGGAGACGTTATAATCCAATAACGAAAATATTATGAATGTTTGCTTACGGAGGTTACGAATCTAGATACAAAGAATATTATTAAAATAAAAAAAATAAATAAAAAAAAAAGACGATGTTAAAAATAATTTAACGGAAAAATGCGGGATGTTACAATGAGCACCTGAATACTAGCAATGACCCGAGTATAGAAGCCACTATACCCGCCTTTACCTCCTAAAATGTTATACACTTGTTCGAGTGTATCTAATGTTCAAAATAAATGCACCATAGTTATTATAGCGGGTGAGGTTGTCAACCTAACGGATCCGTCCATCTAAATTGTGCTTACACCGATGGTATTAAAAGTATTCAAGCTAGAGGCTTTTTGAACAAACTCAATATGCATGTATAGTACTTATGTCAATACAAAAGCATTTGATAAAGTAAGTATAACAGCGTGTATTCTCATCCCTGAAAATATGTAAAAAGTGGGACTGTAGACTCACCTTTGAATAAAGCTCGGATTGAAAGACAAAACTTGTACGGTTTACAGCTGAATAATGCAACCTAAGTATACGTATTTAGGTTGGTCAATATATGCATCTTAAATAAGGGTGGTTTCATAGTATAAGTTGTCTTATTGCTCGACTCGACGCATTTCAAAGTAAAAGTCATCTATTTCATGTAAGTCAAACAAAGTCAACTGAAGTCAAACCGAAAGTCAAACTTGTCAAAGTAGTCAACTAAAGTCAACATCAATATATTCATGTCAAATGTTGGTCAACATGTCAAACCTAAGTCAAACAATACGTTTCAGGTCATGAATGATCATTTTCACAATTTCAGTTTATCGTTGTGCACAATGTTCATGAACACGTAGCATACTTAGCACATTATCTCATAGTACAAAATTCACGTAAACATGGAAAACTTCAGATCATAAATATACTTAAAATCAATTCCAAAAAGTCCATCCAGGGTCTCATACGATAATTAAAAGTTAGGAATCAGAAGGGGTACATTTGGGGTTTGCCAAGTCAGTTTCTGACCGCGCACTGATTTCGTTTTAGCTATAACCGGAGTTAGGAACATGAAATTGATACAAGACCAGTGGTCATAGTTCAAGGACAAGTCAAAGTAACACATATCAAAAATCTAGCAACTTTTGTTTAGCCAATTTGTACAGTTTATTCGTGCAAGTTGAATGTTCAGTTTTTCAGCTCAAATCAGAATTTACATAAAGTACGGCTCTATTGTGCCCAATGCATAAGGTTTTAGAGATTGACATAAACCAACAATAAGTCACATATCATGTTAAAATTCATAATCCAGAAGCTTACATGCTCATTCAATAAACACAATCCACAGAGTATAAAACAGAGAGCGATTTACAGATTCGATTCTAGTTTAGCTAGTCACATTCGCACGCGATTATCCGAATATCTAGATACAATTAACCTATGATATCTACTTTAAAGGTGAAGTAATTTTTGTGTAAATTTCAAATATCCAAAGCTTTAATCACAGAAATTAACACATTTTATCCTACAAGGTTATTTTCATACAAGTGCTGTCTAAAACTACTTTTACACTAATTCAAGCATATCTCGGGTTATACATGAGCAAACGACATGATATCGTAGTCTAAATTGAGTGTTTTTAAATTATCTTTCCAGTGGTATAAGTTTCACATGCCAATTCGTGGTCTATCAAACTCAGATTTCTGATTACACAACAAACACACAACGTTCATTCGAATGGACATAACTTGATCATCCGAAAACGAAATCAAGTGAATCCAAAGCCTAAACTCAATAGTTTTTCGCAAGGAATCTGAATATAACATAATATTATGCATTTGAATAACTTAAAATCACTGATCAAGCAATAAACAATTCGGTTTTCGCATTAATCAACACAACCGGACAAATTAACGCATCAAATAATAATCACACATCAAGACTTGAGCAATAGACAACCTAATTCATGAAACCTTTATAAAAATCTGATTTTTAAGATTAGAGTTTATGCAATTATACCTTTGATCACAAAATTAGTGATACACACGCGTAGAGGACAACGAGAATTACAAGTTTGATGAAGCAAGATTTATCAAAAATTGAAAATTGATGGTGGATTGTTTGAGGGTGTGATCGACGAGCAGAGAGGAGGAGGAAGAGGCCGATGCAGTTTTTTTGTGAGTGTTAATTATTTATTAGGTTTACTACTTGTATTAATACTAACCCTAGTTCACTAATTTAGCAACTAAGTCCCTCAAGTTACAAAATTAAAATAAAAAGGGGTGGGAGATGGGTTGTTCGGCCGATGGGGACCCACCATTGTATCCCGGGTTAGTGTTTTTCAAATCTTTGTATTCGTGGCTCGTTTCAAGTGCCGTTTAGACGTACCGAAGGCCCGAAACATTAAATCGATCGTTAAAACGCAACCAACCGTTTAACTTAAAAACCCACTAAATTAAATATTTTTAAAAATTTAATAATTAATAAATTAATTATTAAAATAAACCTGAGCGTTTCGTTGCTCAAAAGCAGTTATCAAAACTGTATCGTTTTTATCGTATGTTTTTATCTGAAATATTTATTCAAATTAGTATCAACCCATATTAATTATTGTAACCCACCAAGGATCAAGTACGCATTTATTAAATATAAACACATAAACGTCAAGTAATCGTCGTTAAATAAACTAACGGAAGGTTAACAGAAGTAACGGAAAAAGCAGGGTTGTTACATTAACACTTGCATGTATTTATAGATAATTGTCCACCATCACTTATGTGTTTGTCATCATCAAAAGGGGAGAATATTGGGGGAGAATGTGGGTTAATATATGATAGTGCTCCAAATGAACATATATTTAGGCTCAATATCCTTCCAATATGTAAAGCTTTTAGTTGCAATTGTTCTATTTTCAAGTAATAATCGTTTAAATAAATAAGTGCGAAGACAAAAGAAGAAAACGACGATTTGAAGACGCAAATGACCAAAAAAGCTCAAATGTACAAGATATAATTCAAGTGGTTCAATTTATTGATGAGAAACATCTAAAATTGACAAGAGTACAAGCCGCGAAACGCAAAGTACAAGATATCTAAGCATACGAAAAGGCATTCGAAAATCCAGAACCGAGACATGAACCGAGCATAAACGCGGGAGTCAACGGAGCTAAAATTACAAGTCAACTATGCACAAGAATATAATATAATATATATATAATTATATAAATTATATATATTATATATATTTATTAATTATGTCGACAAGCAAATGGCCAAAAATTGGTGAGCTGGAATCAGGACCTCCGCGATCGCGGAGCTGCAAAGGGTAAAACCACCACGATCGCGGAGCTGCAAAAATCAGATTTGGCCTATAAAAGGCACGAGCATTCTGCCGAGTTAGATACCTCTGATCTATCTATCTCTCTCAATTTATATTTATATTTATATTTTATAATTATAATTTTAATTTAAGATTAATAATAAATTATGGTTTAGTTGGGTTATTGTAAGAAATGTTTTGCGGGTTTTAAAGTCGGAACTTTGTCTGTGTAACGCTACGCAATAAATAAACACTGTAAGCTATGTTCTTCCTTTTTCAATTAATGTATCGTAACTAAGTTATTATTATACTTATTTAAGTCGAAGTAATCGTGATGTTTGAAAGGACCTGTCCTAATCCATCTGGACGAATACATTATATTTGGTTACATCGCGAGGTACTTGACCTCTATATGGTACATTTTACAAACATTGCATTCGTTTTTAAAAGACAAACTTTCATTACACCGAAAGTTGACGGCATGCATACCACTTCATAATATATCCAACTATAATTGACTTGATAATAATCTTGATGAACTCAATGACTCGAATGCAACATCTTTTGAAATATGTCATGAATGACTCCAAGTAATATCTCTAAAATGAGCAAATGCACAGTGGAAGATTTCTTTCATACCTGAGAATAAACATGCTTTAAAATATCAACCAAAAGGTTGGTGAGTTCATTAGTTTATCATAATCAATCATTTTCATCATTTTAATAGACCACAAGATTTTCATTTTCATTTCTTATAAATATACGTCCCATGCATAGAGACAAAAATATCATTCATATGGTGACCACCTGGTAACCGACATTAACAAGATGCATATAAGAATATCCCCTATCATTTCGGGAAATCCTTCGGACATGATAAAAACGAATTCGAAGTACTAAAGCATCCGGTACTTTGGATGGGGTTCGTTAGGCCCAATAGATCTATCTTTAGGATTCGCGTCAATTAGCAGATCGATTTACTAATTCTTATTTTACCAAGCAAAAGGGGCATATTCGGCTTCGATCATTCACCCATATAATGTAGTTTCAATTACTTGTGTCTATTTCGTAAAATATTTATAAAAATTGTGCATGTATTCTCAGCCCAAAAATATAAAGGGTAAAAAGGCAATTGAAAACTCACCATGTTGTATTTTATAGTAAAAATACATATGACCAAACAGAACAATGCAGGGTTGACCTCGGATTCACGAACCTATATCATTTATATATATTAAAACATATAATAATAATAAAATAAGTTTATATATTAATATTAGTAATATACTTGTTATTTTAGTATGTTATATGTATTAAATATAGTTTTACGTAACTAATTGTTATTTGGTACAATAATATTAATAATAATAATAAATAAAAAGTTGTGTTATCTTATAATAATAATAATAATAATAGTAATAGTACTTAATAATAATATAATTATAATAATAATAACCATGATAATAATAATGTTATTAATGATAATCCAAATAATGATAATAAATATATATATATAAGAATCATGTTAATGATATTAATAATAATAATAGTAATAATAATAATAATGTTAAAAATAATAATAATGATAATAAAAATATTGTTAATAAAAATGGTAATGATAATAAAAATAATGATATTTATAATAATAATAGCAGTTTTTAAATAAAGTGATAAGTTTAATAATAACGATAATGGAAATAATAATTTTTGTAAATATACTTAATACTTAATAATAATGATAATAGTCATAATAATAAATAGGGTAATGATAATAATAATAAGATAATAATAATAATAATAATAATAATAATAATAATAATAATAATAATAATAATAATAATAATAATAATAATAATAATAATAATAATAATAATAATAATAATAATAATAATAATAATAATAATGAAAATAATACTAAGAATACTACCTTAAGTGTGTAACTTCCATGGTTAACAAAAATATAGTGTTGCTGCCCAGACTCGAACCCATGACCTCTCGGTTACACGTAAACACCCTAACCATCTGAACAGTCACGTTTTTCTGAATTAGGATCTAATCTATTTTATATAGCACATCCTTCCTCAGTTTCTTTTGGCCCAACAGCAGGAGTACGGCCCAACCAAATCATTAGCCCAACAGCAACTCTTAATCATTTAATTTATATACAGCCCAATTTCTAAATTATCTAAACCCAACAGCTATTCGACCCAACATGGCAACATATTATCTCGGCCCAAGTACTAATCACGGCCCAACAGGAAATTTTGGTTCTTTTTCTAAAAAAAAATTGACACAGCAGGGATTTGAACCCTTGACCTCATGCTAAACACAAACACTCCTAACCACTTCATCTATTCAATCTTTAACTGTTTATTTTTTCTTTTGAATTTAAAACCCCATTATCATCATGCTTCCATCATTTCATTATCATTCCTTTAACATAATCATCATCATGATTGTACGATTTTATTATGACCAACATCCTAATCATACATGTTAACCTCACAAGACCCATCTCATCATCATCTTCTCGTATATAATCATCATAATCTCGCCATCGTTTCTTCGTTTTATCATCTCTGTTATTTACTATCATCACAGAACCATTTCGTTTTCGACTTACCATCATCCATCATCATCAATATTCATCGACCTAAACATATAATGGTAAATCTCCTCCTTGTTTCTAACTTCTAACATATTACAGTATATCATCTAACTAAGGTTTTGTGTTGGTCTAACTAATATATACATCCCAATGATAATGGCCCATTACTAGCCCAGTCACATTATTAAGTTAATAGTCCACTTAAATCACACAGCCCAAAGTTTTCAGTTTGTAAAAAGAATCGAAATAGAAGCTGGAGACAGGATCAATAGCGACCATAATATTAAATTAACAAGTTGTGCAAGTGGGGTTAGTGTGTTGGTATATGCCTTCCATCAAGAAAGAAAACACTCCTTTAAATGTTTTTTTTTAATTGATAAAATATAGTTGTAATGCATATGGCATCAGCAAGATGGTTATTTAATGGTTAAATGGGTTGAGTATCATTCGAACCAGAGAAACAAAATATAGTAAAAAAGAGGGAGAGAGAGATATGGTGAGGTTGAAGGTGATGGTGGTAACCGGTTGTTCGAATAGCAGAAGCAAGAGAGTATTAGCAATTACACGAAGGTTGTCTTGATGATTCGATGGTGGTTAATTGTTATGGTTCACGAAAATTAAAAAGTGGCAAAAGGTGGTAGTGGTTTACAAATGACATAATTAAATGGGTTTCGGTTTTGTGGTATTCGATGGTTCATGTTTTGAATAGTATGTGTGGGTTGGGTGTTCGAGGATATCAACAGAATAGCAGCTAGTAATGGTCATGGGTTTATGTGGTGGTGATGGCTTGGATTTACAGGATCAAGGAAGAAGAAGAGAAAAAGATGGTGTTAGTGATTGAGCTCGACCAACAAGAGAAAAAAAACATAGGTGGTTGATGGTTGTGTAGAAACAGTAGTAAAGTTGGTTTACAAGATGGTGGTGTGATAGTTGTGGATCACGAAAGAAAGAGAAAGTGGTTCATGGTGATTGCTCGCTGATCTTGTTCTTTTATAAACTGGAATGTAGGGTGGCGTACCTTGGTTCAAAGTAGGAAAACGAAGAAAGGCTCGAGCAAGGTGGTGTTAGAACGTCGGAGGTCTTCAAATGTGAAAGTGGTGGCGAATCATGGGTGGAGTATGGTGGTTTTATTGTGAAAGGTGGTGATGATGGAACCATGGTGATGGTGATCACATGGAGAAGCTAAGTGGTGGTTGATCAATTAAAGTGACGTCAGGTGGTGGTTCTCGAATAATGAAGGTGGTGATGGAAATCAACGAGGGTGATTAACGAAAATGATTGTGGTTGTAGGGAGGTGATTAGGTTCGTTCATGTAAGTGTAAAATGTCTCTCCATATGAAATGAAATATGTGAGTATGGATATAAAGATAGATATAATAATATTTAATGTATTATATGTGATAGTGGATGGATATTAAAAGAAAGATAACAGAAATTAACATGTCAATATAGTTCAGTAGTAGCTAGATATCTTGGACTATCTACCGACAGTTTCACGGGGTATCATATCGTGCTCCGTTGTTAGTAATTAGTGGCGTATAAAAGTTCTCAGAAAATTTCTAAAATTTTAAATTAAATAACTTTATTTATTTAGATCATTATGGTATAAAATTTGGTCATTAACTATCAAATAAATATTACATTAATTATTCACTCCCAACCCCAAGTAAAGTATAAAAAGTTTTAAAATTTAACAAATAACTTCTAAATGTATTATTAATAAGCCTATAATTTATAAAACTCATTTTTGGATCACCGTTTATTTTAAAATCACATAAGTTTCTTTTAAACTCGTTTATGGTCAATTAATATGACAATTGAGCGTTACTGTTGTTTACTAAATAGATTCGAAATCAAAAAATATACATTTAATATACCTTATTTATATATATAGATACGTTTTAAATAATAATTTTCATAATATCATATTTTTATTTATTTTTACATAATTACATTTAATAACAACAACATATAATACTTCAATTTATATTTCCAATTATTATTTATATATACATATACACATATCTATTTACAATTAATTGTTCGTGAATCGTTGGAAATAGCCGAAGGGTAAATGAATACATGAACACATATATATATTTTTATGACTTCAACATTACAGACTTTTCTTATCGTGTCGAAAACATATAAAGATTAAATTTAAATTTGGTTGAAAATTTTCGGGTCGTCACAGTACCTACCCGTTAAACAAATTTCGTCCCGAAATTGGAGTGGGGTGGTCATGGCTAACAATAAAAATGTTTTCATGAAGAATATGAGTTGGAAATTAGAATTTTATCACCACTGAGTAATAAGGATAAAATAATTCGATTATTCGAAAAATATGAGTGAAGCTATCACAAAAGATTGAGATTGAGATTTATCTTTTGACGTAGTCACGATTGAATTCCGGATTTCAAGGAATTTAAAGAAAATCTTCGAAATCTAAAAGATTTAATTCTTCAATAATTACGGAAATTAAGATCCTCTTTGCTTAAATGCGATAATCCATTTCGATTGCTATGTCGGATATTTCACTATAAATCCATCCCCTTCATTTCTTTTATATTTTTAGAGTTCCATTCTTTGGTTTTCTCTTCCTGACTTTAAGTCAAGCAAATAGTGGTCCAGAATTTGTAGATATTAAGTTTCGTATGAACATGACTATCGTTTCAAGAGAGAGATTGTAATAGCACGATCTTGATTGGGTAAGTTACCTGAATTCAAGAGAAAAGATAGAATTTTCAAGAAAATATGTTCTTGATATGTTTAGAGATTAGATAGAATGTAAGAGTCGTGTAACATGGCACATGATGACGTTATGGTCTGTGAATCATCACGTTCCATTAGAAACTCAGCATGACTCACTGTAATATAATCACGTTGATCAAGTGTCATTATATTATACTAACTCATGCATCAATTTCCAACACTACTTCAAAATCATTCATAATTCAAACTCAAATTTTAAAGAAATTTAGAAACTATAGTAGTTTCCTTTATGATGTAATATAGATAGCACGAAGAGAGAAATAATTTCGGACGAGAATATTTATAAAAATATCTTTAGAAATATCGAAGATATTTATGATGATATTTCTGAATTTCTAAGTTCAATGGTTGAAGAAGAAAGATTTTCCGCAAGATTTTAACATGAGTACGGAGCAAAATATTCGTTGAAGGTTTCATCGGATCCAGAATTACCTGGTTTCTTTTGAATATATGGTATGGTCCTTGTATTTGGTCTTGGTCTCCTTCATGGTTTGCTCAATCTATTTTTCAGTACCAAATTTTCTATGGAGCGTTCCTAACACTCCCTTCTTTATCATCAAACTTTTGGCCGTTTAGACCATTTACAATTTTTCTGTTTCCTCTAAATTTAATGCTAAGATATCTGAATCATCGGTTATCAATCCAAGGTGGTTTCAAGAGAATTGTGTTTTTAGATGATTTAACGCTGATGGTAATATGGTGGAATATAAAAGGTTCCCTGGTAACTATAAAATAGTACGCATATATTTCACCGTTATAATAAGGCTGTTTCGAACGAAAATTCGAAATTGACTTGCTGGAGCTGTGACAAAATTGGCTAATTTGGAAAGAGATTGCAAAGTTATTCTCGGTGATAGTAACGCTAAAGGAATTAGCACAGCTTCGCGTTAAACGTTTACTCAGTTTCCGAGAGTTTTTCAGGTGCAATACTATATGCATCAATCTTTTCTTCCGTAGATGAAGTGCGGTTGGTTCCTCCTCTCGATTGAGGTGTTTTCAAGAATCATGAAAGGTTTGAATGCAGATTGTAATCGTTAAGATACAAATGAGGTTTAAGATGAAATCAAGTGGCAAACTTTGATACAAATGAGGTTTAAGATGAAATCAAGTGGCAAACTTGAAGAAATGTTTAGTTTCATATGTTATAATCAATATTTTATTTCATTTTAATTGTCCAATGTTTTTAGTCGATAGTCCACAGTTAACAGTCCAATAATTCATATATAGTTTATTTTATAATATTCGAATTAATTAATACGTATCGTGACCCGTGTACATGTCTCAGACTCGATCACAACTCAAAGTATATATATTATTGTAGAATAAACCTCAACCCTGTATAGCTAACTCCGGCATTACTGCATATAGAGTGTCTATGGTTATTCCAAATAATATATATAGATGCGTCGATATGATATGTCAAAACCTTGTATACGTGCCCCGATAAATAAAGTGCGAAAAGTAAATAACAGAAATTAAATGACGATAAATAAAGTGCGTAAAGTAAATAACAGAAATTAAATGACGATAAATAAAATTGCGAGAATTAAAAATTGCGATAATTAAATTGTGATAAATAAAATGTAATCCGTTAGCTAGGAACAGTTAGCTAGGAACAGTTAGCATGGATTCTTAACAAAAATTTTCATAGTTAATTTGTTTGTTTCTAACAAATTTTATTTTGTCCAATGTTTTCTTCATTATGCCACTTGTTGGATTCTGATAGGTCAAAATTCAAATATGAAATTGAATGAAAATGGTTATTATGTGATGAACGGATTCGTACTTCTGTGGTTGTAAGTAGGATAGTAAATGACTGTTGAATTAGATTTGAAAGAATGTACATTGTACTTATTAATGTGAAATCTAAATATTCCTCGGGTATTACCTACCCGTTAAAATATTTTCACCATTAACAGTTTGTACGAAAGAATTTTTAATTACAATCTTTATGAAAAAATATATATATGCATATATATTTTTTTCAGATGTAATCATGGATTTAATGAGCCAATATGATGTTAAACTCATTTGATTTACCGTTAGAACAAGAATATATAATCTCTAAAACATTAGAGTTTACATAATCACCATGTCAAACGAAGATAAATGATGTAGAACGATTCACAGATTGATGATTATGCTCGAGGTTTCATAATGGGACGTTGAGGCGTGTGATGTTGAAACTTGGGTTGTTGGTGGTACTGGTATTGATGTTGGTGATACTGTTGGTGCCGGTGACGTTGCTGAAGCTGGTAAGTTTTGCACCATATTCTCCAAATTTATTACTATAGTGCGAAGCTCGTTGACTTCTTCCATTATTCCGGGATGATTGTCGGTCGGAACGAGCGGATGAATAAGGTTTTGAATTTAAGATAGTATATAATCATGGCGAGGTACTCTGGAAATGAGAGTGAAAATGGTGTTTCGAATGGGTTCGCCGGTAAGTGCTTCAGGTTCATCGCCAAGAGGGCAATAAGGTTGATGGAAAAGATTGCCTTCTTTGCGTCTCCATTGATTAAGTCGACTACAAATCCATCTAATGAATTGGGGATGGCTGATTGGCTAATTTATTCTGGTGACGCTACTTCCGGAGCTTAGGTGAACATCCATGTCGGAATAGCTGTCGGAATAACTATCGAAATAGCTATCGAAATCTGAGGGACTCGAACTGGTTGAGGGATACATCTCGTACGATTAGATGAAGGATTTTCGATAAGAAATAGGTTACAGGATGTAGATTAGTACTCTGCGATGCATAATTTACATATGCATATATAATACTAAAATCCCATAAGTTACGGAGGAATCTACGGAAGCTGTCAGGCAAAGTCTACAGTAACAGGTATGCTAAGATATGAATTAGCAGATACGTTAAGATACGAATTTTGTCTATACACTATTCATGCAATCATTGTAGTAATATGTGTCTAGACTAAGAATGATAAGCAAGTAATTTCCGACAAGAAATGATAAGTAAAACTTTTGACATGCAGACACGGTCGAAGTCCAGACTCACTAATGCATCTAAAAAACTATCAGTTAGACACACTAATGCCAGACCTGGTTCGCTAAGACCACCGCTCTGATACCA
The DNA here is from genome assembly GCF_046630445.1 of Rutidosis leptorrhynchoides. Classification (NCBI taxonomy): domain Eukaryota; kingdom Viridiplantae; phylum Streptophyta; class Magnoliopsida; order Asterales; family Asteraceae; genus Rutidosis; species Rutidosis leptorrhynchoides. The sequence continues at coordinate 152,366,367 of NC_092337.1, forward strand.
ACTGAAAGGACCCATCCTAATCCATCTGGACGAATACATTACATTTGGTTACATCGCGAGGTACTTAACCTCTATATGGTACATTTTACAAACATTGCATTCGTTTTTAAAAGACAAACTTTCATTACATCGAAAGTTGACGGCATGCATACCACTTCATAATATATCCAACTATAATTGACTTGATAATAATCTTGATGAACTCAACGACTCGAATGCAACTTCTTTTGAAATATGTCATGAATGACTCCAAGTAATATCTCTAAATGAGAAAATGCACAGTGGAAGATTTCTTTCATACCTGAGAATAAACATGCTTTAAAGTGTCAACCAAACGGTTGGTGAGTTCATTAGTTTATCATAATCGATTATTTTCATCATTTTAATAGACCACGAGATTTTCATTTCCATTTCTCATAAATATACGTCCCATGCATAGAGACAAAAATATCATTCATATGGTGAACACCTGGTAACCGACATTAACAAGATGCATATAAGAATATCCCCTATCATTCCGGAAAATCCTTCGGACATGATAAAAACGAATTCGAAGTACTAAAGCATCCGGTACTTTGGATGGGGTTCGTTAGGCCCAATAGATCTATCTTTAGGATTCGCGTCAATTAGCAGATCAGTTTACTAATTCTTAGGTTACCAAGCAAAAGGGGCATATTCGGCTTCGATCATTCACCCATATAATGTAGTTTCAATTACTTGTGTCTATTTCGTAAAACATTTATAAAAATTGCGCATGTATTCTCAGCCCAAAAATATAAAGGGTAAAAAGGGAATTGAAAACTCACCATGTTGTATTTTATAGTAAAAATACATATGACCAAACTGAACAATGCAGGGTTGACCTCGAATTCACGAACCTATATCATTTATATATATTAAAACATATAATAATAATCAAATAAGTTTATATATTAATATTAGTAATATACTTGTTATTTTAGTATGTTATATGTATTAAATATAGTTTTACGTAACTAATTGTTATTTGGTACAATAATATTAATAATAATAATAAATAAAAAGTTGTGTTATCTTATAATAATAATAATAATAAAAATATTGTTAATAAAAATGGTAATGATAATAAAAATAATGATATTTATAATAATAATAGTAGTTTTTAAATAAAGTGATACGTTTAATAATAACGATAATGGAAATAATAATTTTTGTAAATATACTTAATACTTAATAATAATGATAATAGTCATAATAATAAATAGGGTAATGATAATAATAATAAGATAATAATAATAATAATAATAATAATAATAATAATAATAATAATAATAATAATAATAATAATAATAATAATAATAATAATAATAATAATAATAATAATAATAATAATAATAATAATAATAATAATAATAATGATGATGATGATGAAAATAATACTAAGAATACTACCTTAAGTGTGTAACTTCCATGGTTAACAAAAATATAGTGTTGCTGCCCAGACTCGAACCCATGACCTCTCGGTTACACGTAAACACCCTAACCATCTGAACAGTCACGTTTTTCTGAATTAGGATCTAATCTATTTTATATAACATGTCCTTCCTCAGTTTCTTTTGGCCCAACAGCAAGAGTACGGCCCAACCAAATCATTAGCCCAACAGCAACTCTTAATCATTTAATTTATGTATAGCCCAATTTCTAAATTATCTAAACCCAACAGCTATTCGGCCCAACATGGCAACATATTATCTCGGCCCAAGTACTAATCATGGCCCAACAGGAGATTTTGGTTCTTTTTATATAAAAAAATGACACAGCAGGGATTTGAACCCTTGACCTCATGCTAAACACAAACACTCCTAACCACTGCACTGCCTTGCTTTTTCTGTTTTAATAGATAACTTAATTCTATTCAATCTTTAACTGTTTATTTTTCTTTTGAATTTAAAACCCCATTATCATCATGCTTCCATCATTACATTATCATTCCTTTAACATAATCATCATCATGATTGTACGATTTTATTATGACCAACATCCTAATCATACATGTTAACCTCATAAGACCCATCTCATCATCATCTTCTCGTATATAATTATCATAATCTAGTCATCGTTTCTTCATTTTATCATCTCTGTTATTTACTATCATCACAGAACCATTTCGTTATCGACTTACCATCATCCATCATCATCAATATTCATCGACCTAAACATATTATGGTAAATCTCCTCCTTGTTTCTAACTTCTAACATATTACAGTATATCATCTAACTAAGGTTTTGTGTTGGTTTAACTAATATATACGGCCCAATGATAATGGCCCATTACTAGCCCAGTCACATTTTTAAGTTAATAGTCCACTTAAATCACACAGCCCAAAGTTTTCAGTTTGTAAAAAGAATCGAAATAGAAGCTGGAGACAGGATTAATAGTGGCCATAATATTAAATTAACAAGTTGTGCAAGTGGGGTTAGTGTATTGGTATATGCCTGCCATCAAGAAAGAAAACACTCCTTTAAATGTTTTTTTTAATTGATGACATATAGTTGTAATGCATATGGCATCAGCAAGATGGTTGTTTAATGGTTAAATGGGTTGAGTATCATTCAAACCAGAGAAACAAAATATAGTAAAAAAGAGGGGGAGAGAGAGATGGTGAGGTTGAAGGTGATGGTGGTAACCAGTTGTTCGAATAGCAGAAGCAAGAGAGTATTAGCAATTACACGAATGTTGTCTTGATGATTCGATGGTGGTTAATTGTTATGGTTCACGAAAATTAAAAAGTGGAAAAAGGTGGTAGTGGTTTACGAATGACAGAATTAAATGGGTTTCGGTTTTGTGGTATTCGATTGTTCATGTTTTGAATAGTATATGTGGGTTGGGCGAGGATATCAACAGAATAGCAGCTAGTAATGGTCATGGGTTTGTGTGGTGTTGATGGCTTGGATTTACAAGATCAAGGAAGAAGAAGAGAAAAAGATGGTGTTAGTGATTGAGCTCGACCAACAAGAGAAAAAAAACATAGGTGGTTGATGGTTGTGTAGAAACAGTAGTAAAGTTGGTTTACAAGATAGTGGTGTGATAGTTGTGGATCACGAAAGAAAGAGAAAGTGGTTCGTGGTGATTGCTCGGTGATCTTGTTCTTTTATAAACTGGAATGTAGGGTGGCGTACCTTGGTTCAAAGTAGGAAAACGAAGAAAGGCTCGAGCAAGGTGGTGTTAGAACGTCGGAGGTCTTCAAATGTGAAAGTGGTGGCGGATCATGGGTGGAGTATGGTGGTTTTATTGTGAAAGGTGGTGATGATGGAACCATGGTGATGGTGATCACATGGAGAAGCTAAGTGGTGGTTGATCAATTAAAGTGATGGCAGGTGGTGGTTCTCGAATAATGAAGGTGGTGATGGAAATCAACAAGGGTGATTAACGAAAATCATTGTGGTTGTAGGGAGGTGATTAGGTTCGTTCATGTAAGTGTAAAATGTCTCTCCATATGAAATGAAATATGTGAGTATAGATATAGAGATAGATATAATAATATTTAATGTATTATATGTGATAGTGGATGGATATGAAAAGAAAGATAACAGAAATTCACATGTCAATATAGTTCAGTAGTAGCTAGATATCTTGGACTATCTACCGACAGTTTCACGGGGTATCATATCGTGCTCCGTTGTTAGTAATTAGTGGCGTATAAAAGTTCTCAGAAAATTTCTAAAATTTTAAATTAAATAACTTTATTTATTTAGATCATTATGGTATAAAATTTGGTCATTAACTATCAAATAAATATTACATTAATTATTCACTCCCAACCCTAAGTAAAGTATAAAAATTTTTAAAATTTAACAAATAACTTCTAAATGTATTATTAATAAGCCTATAATTTATAAAACTCATTTTTGGATCACCGTTTATTTTAAAATCACGTAAGTTTCTTTTAAACTCGTTTATGGTCAATTAATATGACAATTGAGCGTTACTGTTGTTTACTAAATAGATTCGAAATCACAAAATATACATTTAATATACCTTATTTATATATATAGATATGTTTTAAATAATAATTTTCATAATATCATATTTTTATTTATTTTTACATAATTACATTTAATAACAACAACATATAATACTTCAATTTATATTTCCAATTATTATTTATATATACATACACACATATCTATTTACAATTAATTATTCGTGAATCGTTGGAAATAGCCGAAGGGTAAATGAATGCATGAACACACACATATATATATATATATATATATATATATATATATATATATATATATATATATATATATATATATATATATATATATATATATATATATATTTTTAAGACTTCAACATTACAGACTTTGCTTATCGTGTCCAAAACATATAAAGATTAAGTTTAAATTTGGTAGGAAATTTCTGGGTCGTCACAATGTTGGACTAAATATTAAAGATGGGGTTATTGGATTTTGTACCTTAATTAAGGTTTGGACAAAAGACCGACACTTGTGGGACTTGGACTATGGATTCTTAATAGATGGGGAGTATTGTCTAATAGAATGACAACTAATTGAACTTTGTAGAACCTATCTTCAAATTAGTTAATCTAATAATTTTTAAATGATTATGAATGTCCTATTTAGTGACGTTTATACGGCATCTTTAACAATCATTTAATTAATTATTCGGGTTGGGTAATTGATTATTCAAACTGATCAAGTGGGTAAATTAATATTCATATCTCATTAAAACAGGGGTGGATTACATACAAGGATAATTGGTGTAATTGTCAACAAAGTATTAAAACCTTGGATTACACGCAGTCGATAACCTGGTGTAATTATTAACAAAGTATTAAAACCTTGTTACAGTTTGAATCCCTAATTAGTTGGAATATTTGACTTCGGGAATAAGGTTAATTTGACGAGCATTTTATAATTATGACCGATGGACTATTATGGATAAAAACCAGATAGGTATCAAATAAACCAGGACAACGGACCATTAACTCAGAGTAATAAATTAAAATCAAAACGTCAAACATCATCGTTACGGAAGTTTAAATAAGCATAATTGTGTTATTTTATATCTCATTATACTTTTATTTACTGTCATTTTATATATCATCATTTAATTATTGTTATTTATTTTCCGCATTTTAATTATTGTCATTTATCTTTACGCTTAAAATATAAAATCGACAAACCGGTCATTAAACGGTAAAATCCCCATTTTATAATATTACTACCTATATATAATTATATATATTTTGTAAAAATATAGTTCTATAACAATATAGTACGTAATCACTAGCTCCCTGTGGGACGAATCGGACTTACTAAAAACTATACTACTCTACGATTAGGTACACTGCCTATAAGTGTTGTAGCAAGGTTTAGGTATATCCCATAAATAAATAATTAAAATTTGTGTAATTTGTATCGTATTTCGTATTAAAAATAATAGTATTTCGTACACCTCCGCTCGCACATCAAGTTTTTGGCGCCGCTGCCGGGGAATCGGCGAAACGCTATATTTTTAATCTATATTTGTAAAAATATAATTATATATAAGTTTGAAATATATATATATATATATATATATATATATATATATATATATATATATATATATATATATATATATATATATATATATATATATATATATATATATATATATATATATATACATACACACTACGTATATATTTAAAATAAAAAAATAAAGAAAAAAAAATAATTATATATTTTTAAGATTTTATTTAATTAAAAAGTATTTTTATTTTAAGGTTTTAAAATATAAGTTATTTTTATATATTATATTGTAAAAATTAAAAATCAAATAAATATAAATAATTAATATTGGGCCGAGCTTGATTCGAAGCCCAACAGATAAGCCCGGTACTGTGTTACTCCATGACCTCGGAGCAATAAAGAGAGAACTCTACGCGATCGCATAGCTGCTACTGAAAAATCTGAACCCACGCATTAAATACAAATTAGGGTTTTAATTTTATATTTATTATTATTATTAGGGTTTAATTATTATATAGTTTTAATATAATTTGTATTTTAAGTTTTAATAATTATTAGTTACATATTTATATTAATTCTTTTATATAAATAATATATAAATAATATTTTTTTTTATAAAATTGTATTTTTATAACTTTAGTTTTCTTTTTATATTTTGTATTTTTTTTATTCGTTTAAATTCGTAGTTTTTAATATTTGTCGTTCGTAATATTAGTTTCGTAGTTACAGATTTGCCGTAGATTTTTAGCTTTTAAGACTTTGCCATAAAATCCCTTAAGTGCTTTTCCTTTAGATTTAGAATTTAGACGTTTTAGAATTTTGCGACGCCGTTATAGATTTTAGTGCCTAAATTAAGTTATTGCCGTTTTCCGAATAGAATTGTATTTAAGTTTTAATACCTTTGGGCGCAACTTTTTAGATTTAGTTTTTAGACTTTTAAGTTTCGACGTTTTTCTTTCTTATTTTTATTTTTTGACATTTTTTGACGCGCTTCTTTTTCTTTCTCATTTCTACGCTCTAGTTTTTAGGACATAGATTTTTATCTTCTTTAAATTTCAACGAAAAATTATTTTAAGCGATTAAATTGATAGACATCCAAATTTTCTGGTTCGTAGTAATAGTTGGATTTGTTAGTGGCGAGTTGTGAGCTTCCGATTTAAAGGGTCCTGGCTACCTGCTGCATCTATTGGCTATTCGAAACGTGGGCAAAATCAGAAAAATCTATTAATTTGATAACTTATATAATTTTTATTTTTATAACTAATAGGATATTCAGTGAATGCACTGAGCAAAACGTTCACCACCTTTCATACGTTCACCACCTGTAACCAGATCAAGACATCTAGCCAATATTGTCGCCGTTAATTTTTCTTTAAAATCATCATCTAGTCAAACAAGTACTCCAACTCAAATTTTCGATAATCCATTTTTTAAACCCGACGTCACAATTGAGAACCCGGAGGATATTTAAGGACAATTTCAAGATCCTGAACCACTAATCATTCCTCCTGAACCACAAACCGTTAAATCAGAATCTTCTAGTGATTCGGATTCAACAAATTCAATTATGGAAATGACAGAACCTCAAAGTATGGAAGACCGAATGAGAGCCACACGCACGGGCCAAGGTCATGCCATTATTAAGCCAGATATTAATGCGCCAGATTTTGAAATCAAAGGACAAATCCTACACATGGTCACTAATCAATGCCAATTTAGTGGTACAACAAAAGAAGATCCAAACGAACATCTTTAAACTTTTAATAGGATTTGTAATCTATTTAAAATCCGAGAAGTTTAGGATGAAACTATTTATCTTATGTTGTTCCCCTGGACTTTAAAGGGAGAAACCAAAGATCGGTTAGAATCGTTACCCGAAGGAGCGATTGACAATTGGGATGTTTTAGTTGAAAAATTTCTTAAAAGATTCTTTCCGGCATCTAAAGCTGTGATACTTCAAGGAGAAATTGCCACGTTCATGCAAAAGCCAAAGGAAACGTTATATGAGGCATGGACAAGATTCGGAAAAATGTTGAGAGGATGTCCTCAACACGGTCTAGATACTTATCAAATAGTGTAAATATTTTACAAAGGTGTCGACGTCACCACATGAAAATACATCGACACAGCAGCTGGTGGTTCCATTATGAAGAAAACCGCAACCGAAGCTCACAAGATAATTGATAATACAGCTTCCCACTCTCATAAGTGGCATCAGGAAAAAGATATCTTTCATTGCTTTATTAAAAATGTTTTAAAATTTTATTTTGGCACGGTTTGACCCAAAAATAAAAGCCCAGTTTTGAGCCTCTTTTACAGTTATAAACCCTCCATATTTGAATTCTCATTCCGATTCCTCAAAATTTCTACAAGTATATCTAGGGTATATGTAACCGAATCATACCCAGCTTCTATATGTATTTACTATTGGTATATACCAACAATAAACTTCAATGATCAGCCACTAGACATGATGTTACATGTGGGAACCAGCCATTTAACCTCATGTGTGACTTTTGTGCAAGAAAACAAACTAAATCTCCTATATATCCATCCCATAATCATGCTATTTTGCACACACACACACACACATACAATTTTATTTCCAATTTTCTTTCAAGTTAATTCACTCCCTAATCTCTCTTCATTTACCTACTCAAGAACGTATCAATATAGTCATCCGATTTCAAGGAGATTACTTCCAATCTTTCAATCCCACTCCACCACTCTTTTGATTCCAAGATTTTTCTTACCTTTTCCAGTAGCTTTGTCCAAGTAACTTGAGGTAGTAACCTTATTCATAACCTTATTCGATTCATATTTATATAGCTATCTTATTTTGTGTTATAAAATTTTAACAACAAGAACATAGTTTGAGTGATTTCAAACTTGTTCGCAAACTAAATAGATCCTTCTAATTTGATTTTTAATAACACTTCAAGACCTGTAATATATCATATTATGACAAAATCGGATTAAGCATATCTTGGCTAATTAACATAATATTTAATATATATTTACTTATGATTTTATTTTATATATTTCAGGACCACCCGTAAACAACACGAGAAGATTAATCATAAGACCTCATGATTGTACGCAACACGTCATTTGACAACACGGTACTTTATGTACGCAACACGTCATTTGACAACATGGTACCATGGGTCAAGATTAATTCTGATCAACACGAATACGATGGGGTCTTTATTTATTTTATTTAAGCAACTAATTGTGGACCACTAACATCGGACTGCTAACTACGGACTAAGAAAATATTAAAAGTATTAAAAGTATATATATATGTAACGATTACTTAAAAAGAAAATATGTTGATATATTATATATATGGTTAGGTTCATGATATCTATCGGAGACCAAGTCGAGTTAAATACCTTCAAGACAAAAGTGAGTATATAGTCCCACTTTTAAACTCTAAATATTTTGGGATGAGAATACATGCATTTTATGATTTACGTTATGGACACAAGTGATTAAAAATATATATTCTACATTGAGTTATACCACTGGCATACTTCCCTATAACTTGGTAACTACTATTTACATGAGGTATTGTAAACGCGAATCCTGTTGATAGATCTATCGAGCCTGACAACCCCAACCGGACTGGACGACCAGTATTCAACGGTTGCACAGTACTTCATTTCGGTGACTACACTTGGTACGGTGTAGTAAGATTTCATAATAAAGGGAATATGCGACGTTGATTAAATGTTAAGTATGGTTATCAAGTGCTCAACAACTTAGAATATTTTTATTAAAATGTTTATATATGAAATCTTGTGGTCAATATTCATAACGCTGCCGGCTTTAAACCTATATCTCACCAACTTTATGTTGACGTTTTAAGCATGTTTATTCTCAGGTGATAACTAAAAGCTTCCGCTGCAACATGTTGAATTTAAGCAAGATCTTGAGTATGCATATTTGTGTCAAAAATAAAACTGCATATCGGAGGATTTGTAATGTAAAATATGTTGGAGGTCGTATTGTTATTATCACATGTAAAGTTTGTAAGTCTAAGATTATCGCTAAACGATAATCATTATTAAGTTGTTTAAACCTTGTATTTGTAATAAAAGCTATGGTTTGTATTGTAAAAACGAATGCAGTTTTTGAAAAATGTCGCATATAGAGGTCAATACCTCGCGATGAAATCATATGTTATTGTATTCGTCCTTATGGTTAAGGTCGGGTTATGACATGTGGTACTCAACAAGCTTCCATTTTGAATCTAGAAAAACACGTAGGTACTCTTGCTAACATGATGAGTGAGAGGGAACAAGGAAAGCTACCGATTAATACTGAAGTAAATCCTCGGAATGAGAATGTTAATATGGTGTCAATGAATTCTGAAAAACCAGCACCAGAATATGTGAATGTTTTAGATGTGAGTAACAATGAAGAAGTTACAACACCACCACCACCCGAGTATCTAAAGCCAGTGGCGGAACCATACAGACCAGCCATCCCGTTTCCAAGAAAAGGAGTTGAGTATGAGCAAGTAATAGGTAATAAAGTTTGTGATACCTCTGGAAAGAAGAAGAAGAATAAGAAAGTGCAACAAACAAAAACCGTAAAAATAAACCCGGAGAAGACAATTCCACCAAAACCTCCACCCAGGTTAGGTGATCCGGGTGAATTTATTGTTCCTTGTCTACTTAGTGATTGTGTCATGTATGATGCACTAGCAGATTTAGGTGCGAGTATAAGTGTTATGCCTCTTTCATTATATAAGAGATTAGGAGTAGGTGAGTTAAGTCGAACGGAAATGAGTGTTCGACTCTTTGATCAAACCATTAGGCACTCAGTTGGAATTGCTGACAACCTACCCGTTCAAGTAGGTAATTTAACCTTTCTAGTCGAATTTATTGTCATTGACATAGAAGAGGACTCAAACATTCCTCTACTTTTAGATCGACCATTCTTAGCGTCCACCGGGGCGTTATTTGATGTAAGAAAGGGTAGAATGACACTTAGTGATGATGAAAAATTGATCACCTTTGTAAGTTGAAAGTTTAAATCTCCACCAACCAAAACCGTTGAACCAATAAAAACAATTGGTAAGAACCATATTGTTTTACCAATTCCAACGGTAGTGCTTAACAATAATAAAACGCCTAAGTTTGGGGAAGATGAAGTAACACCTAATGATGACCTAATAACAAAGAACCATGTTGTTGATACGAAATTAAATGACTCCGTTATTAATAGTTCAATGAATAAACTTATTAAACGGATTCGCGATGCTAGAACCAAGGGGAACTTTACGTTATGTAACCGGTTAGTATCCAATCTATCGCCTAAAGAAAAGGCAAAACTGGTTGAATTTGTGAATATTACACAGGAATCCGACCAATGGCTTAAAGCAAAAGTCACAGATATGCAAGTTGATTATGGTCCAAGAGAAATTAACGATGAAGTTAATCACAATTTCGACACTACAGCTACATAAGTGTAGGAAGATTCAAATGTTCTAAAAAGAAAATGCTGTCTAGAGTTAACTGTTCTATTCTCGTGTAGTTTCCGAGAATGGAATCCGATTGGTATTTTTCACTAGCAGACACTAAAGAACTAGTTTTCTCCCCCCATTCTGAATTTTTTTTTTTAGGTTTTAAATTAATATGCTTTTTAAATTTAAGTTTTGTGTGAATTTAAAAACAAAATTTACTGTATTTCATTAAGTTTAAAAAATGGTTTCTAAAATTCGTCGTGAGTTAAACTCTAGGTCATAGAATCGAAATTGCTTTACCCAAGGACGGGGTGAAAAATTTTGTTATCATTATTTTAATATTATTGATCTAAAGTATGCCAAAAATATTATATGAATGTGGGGTTATATACCAAACTTCAAAAATATGTATATATATGTTTGTATTTTATCATGAACATTACAGGGTAAAACAGCGCACTTTCAAAGACTGGTATTAAGTTCAGCAAAAGCTACTAATTTTAACGATAAGACATAAAATATCAAATGTGATATAAAACAATATGTTTACAAACTCGGTATTTTTAATCATTTTTCTACACTAATCACCCTCATGAATTTATAAGTATAGTCTGATTTCATGCAAATGAGGGCATTGCATGATCTCAAGTGTGGAGAAGGGTTATAAATTCTCTCAGGTTTACACTTAATTTAATTGCCAAATTTTGTGAAAATTTGAAAAAAATTTCAACTAAATGAATTCAAAATCATGTTTAAACATATTTATGAACAATAAAACTAGGTGTTAATGACGAAATTATTGTTACCTCGGAGAGAACATAAATGGAGAAAAACAACCCAAAATGCTTGAATTCATTTAAAATGGAATAAAGGAGAATAAAAAGGCAAAGAAAAATAAAAGCTAAGTGTGGGAAGAATTTACATATATCACATATTTTGTACAAGATTATTCCAGGTACTTTTGCTTTGGACTAAACTAATTAGTTTTACCCGATTTACTGTAATATATTTGAATGAAAAGATAGATCTACACGATGAATCAATTCCATCATTAAAAGGAAGTAAAGTCTTCCGAAAAAGACACGCGCTTCTTGATTTAGGTCAGAAAGTTGTCGTCCAGACCAGCTGTAGGTTCACGAAAAATCTAGAAAAGTCATCTCTAAAATCAGCGAGAAATCCACGGACCTCAGCATCAAACAGGGTCGCCAAGTGGTCAAATTTATCCTAACCATGAGAAGGTTTATCTCGTAAAATGAGGAGGGCACCTTGCAAATTAGCTTGATAAGACTAATGAATCAGACCCCCCAGAAAAGGATAATCTCTTAAAAGATTAAAAATCAGCTTTTAAGCCTGATATTACTCAATCCTTGAGATTGACCTTAAAGATTGAGAATTACAAACTCGTGGAATTCAATGATATCTAAACTCGAGCTTGAACGAGAAAATATTTTGATCAAAATTACAAACCGATTTGTTTTTTGAAAACCCTATTTTCAATGCGTTCATTACCATTGAACGTAAAATTCTAAGAATTCACCTGGAATTCATTAGGTCACCTGAACCAAATCGGGTGTCAACCGTAAGAACGGTGGTTGCATAGCATGGTCGAAGACATGACCTTGTGCCAGACCAAAAAATTATAGCGTGATCTTTACTATTGCTCCTACAAAGGATAGTAATTGCATCCGACACGTTTTTGACCATGATCATCTGCATGTCATTAGACATTGCCTTAACAGTTGCTTGTTCATTGCTTTCCTTTACAACCGGACGGTAGTTTACTGAAAGGTAATATATGGAGCAAGTATACTGGACGTGTTGCTTTCCTAATACAAGGATTAGCAAGTGGGTGACATAAAACCATAAGTTTTGAGCTAAAATTTTAAATATCTGAAACTCACAAAACCCACAAAAACATTTTGCAAACACCGGTGAAGGGTTATTCCGGAAAACTCTCTTGAGGTAAAATCTAGCTTGAATTTTCAAAAGATCAAATGTTTTCATAAAGATCCATTTTCCTTAAAGGATCTAAATTTTCATAGTCATGTGGGACTGTAAACCACATCGTTACTATCATTGTTTATACCGCCGTATCAAAATCACTGATGTATAAAGTGTGAGAATAAAAAAGTGATTCAAGTGAAATGTGATTTTATTTCAAGTTCTGTATGGCTTGAGGACAAGCAACGCTCAAGTGTGGGGATATTTGATAGTGCTCCAAATGAACATATATTTAGGCTCAATATCCTTCCAATATGTAAAGCTTTTAGTTGCAATTGTTCTATTTTCAAGTAATAATCGTTTAAATAAATAAGTGCGAAGACAAAGAAGAAAACGACGATTTGAAGACGCAAATGACCAAAAAGCTCAAATGTACAAGATATAATTCAAGTGGTTCAATTTATTGATGAGAAACGTCTAAAATTGACAAGAGTACAAGCCGCGAAACGCAAAGTACAAGATATCTAAGCATACGAAAAGGCTTTCGAAAATCCAGAACCGAGACATGAACCGAGCATCAACGCGCGAGTCAACGGAGCTAAAATTGAAATGTCCCGTTCATATTGATTATAAACGTTCCATATTAATTGGTTTCGTTACGAGGTTTTGACCTCTATATGAGACGTTTTTCAAAGGATGCATTCGATTTTAAAACAAACCATAACTTTTAAAATATTACGACGATTATGAAATAATGATAATCTAAAATATAGCGTTTTCACACGACCATTAAATAATGGTTTACAATACTATTACACATCAATATATGCCTTCGAATGCAGTTTTTAAACAATATTATACAAGCATGGACTCCAAATCTTGTCCTTAATTTAGTATGCAACAGCGGAAGCTCTTAACAATCACCTGAGAATAAACATGCTTAAAATGTCAACAAAAAATGTTGGTGAGTTATAGGTTTAACCTATATATTTATCAAATTGTAATAATAGACCACAAGATTTCATTTCTCATAAATACACATCTCGTATCAGGCATTTCGCAAACTGCATAGAGATAAAAATTATTCATATGGTGAACACCTGGTAACTGACCTTAACTAGATGCATATAGAATATCCCCTATCATTCCGTTACTCCCTTCGAACATGATAAATTCGAAGTACTAAAGCATCCGGTACTTTGGATGGGGCTTGTTGTGCCCAATAGATCTATCTCTAGGATTTGCGTCAATTAGGGTGTCTGTTCCCTAATTCTTAGATTACCAGACTAAAAAGGGGCAGATTCAGTTTAATAATTTAACCATAGAATGTAGTTTCACGTACTTGTGTCTATTTTGTAAAACATTTATAAAACTGCATGTATTCTCATCCCAAAAATATTAGATTTAAAAAGTGGGACACGTCTCAGGCTAGATCACAACTCAAAGTATATATATTTTTGGAATCAACCTCAACCTTGTATAGCTAACTCAAACATTACTGCATATAGAGTGTCTATGGTTGTTCCAAATAATATATATAGATGGGTCGATATGATATGTCAAAATATTGTATACGTGTCTATGGTATCCCAAGATTACATAATATGTATAATACAATATAAATTAGTTAGGATATGTTTAGTCTAGATTTGTTACAAAATTTTCGTAGCTAAAACTAGCAAGTTTATCCAATTTTGTTTTACCCGTCATTTCTTCGTTTCAAATCCGTTTTAAGTGATTCAAGTTGCTATGGTTTCATAATGAACTGAAATTTATGAAGCTAAACAGAAAAAGTATAAGTTTATAGTCGGAAATATAGGTTACAAGTCATTTTTTAAAGAGGTAGTCATTTCCGTCGAAAAAACGACATCTTGATGACCATTTTGAAAAACATACTTCCACTTTGTGTTTAACCATGATTTTTGGATATAGTATCATGTTCATATGTAATATCATTTTTCCAGAAAACAAACTTCAAATTCAAAGATTAAGATACTTTTTATTTTTTTACCCAAAACAGCCCCCGATTTCACTACGACGGCGTATGTCCGGTTTTACGGTGTTCTTCGTGTTTCCAGGTTTTAAATCATTAAGTTAGCATATCATATAGATATAGAACATGTGTTTAGTTGATTTTAAAAGTCAAGTTATAAGGATTAACTTTGTTTGCGAACAAGTTTAGAATTAACTAAACTATGTTCTAGTGATTACATGTTCAAATCTTCGAATAAGATAGTTTTATATATATATGAATCGAATGATGTTATGAACATCATTACTACCTCAATTTTAGTAGGTAAACCTACTGGAAGTGACAAAAATTGATCTAGCTTCAGAGGATTCTTGGATGGCTTAAAAGTTCTTGAAGTAGAATCATGACACGAAAACAAGTTCAAGTAAGATTTTCACTCGAAATAAGATAGTTATAGTTATAGAAATTGAATCAAAGTTTTAATATGAGTATTACATTGTATTATAAAGATATATTACTGTAAACAAGAAAGATTTCTTGAGCTTAGATGATTACTTGGATTGGATTAGAAAGCTTGGAAGTAATCTTGCAAACTTGATAGTATTCTTGATTTTATGAAACTAGAACTTAGAGAATTTATGAAGAACACTTAGAACTTGAAGATAGAACTTGAATGAGATTAATTAGATGAAGAAAATTGAAGAATGAAAGTGTTTGTAGGTGTTTTTGGTCGTTGGTATATGGATTAGATATAAAGGATGTGTAAGTTTGTTTTCATGTAAATAATTCATGAATGATTTATAATATTTTTTGTAATTTTGTGAGATATTTCATGCTAGTTGTCAAATGATGGTTCCCACATATTTAATGACTCACATGGGCTTCTAAGGAGCTAATTATTGAGTGTATATACCAATAGTATATACATCTTAGAAGCAGTTTATAGTACGAGTACGAATACGGGTGCATTCGAGTAGAATTGTTGATGAAAATGAATGAGGATGTAATTGTAAGCATTTTTGTTAAGTAGAAGTACTTTGATATATTTCATGAAGTCTTCCAAAAGTGTATTAATACATCTCAATACACTACATGTATATACATTTAACTGAGTCGTTAAGTCATCGTTAGTCGTTATATGTAAGTGTTGTTTCGGAACCTTTAAGTTAACGATCTTGTTAAATGTAATTGATCCATTGTTATTACACTTAAATGAGATGTTAAATTTTTATGTTAACTTGTTAACATGGTATATTAATATATCTTAATATCATATAAGTATGTGTAAAATACTATTACAACGATAATCGTTACATATATGTATTGTTTCGAAATCCTTAAGTTAGTAGTCTCATCTTACTCGTGTAGTTCATTGTTAATAAGCTTAATGATATATGTAATTATCATTTCATGATGTTAAACATAGTGTATTAATATCTTAACATGATACATATGTATTTAATAAGACGTTGTTGTAACGATAGCCGTTATATATATCGTTTCGCGTTTCTTAATTCACTACTTTTATTTTATGTATATAACTCATTGTTAATGTACTTAGTGAGATACTTACTCATCATAATATCTTGTTATATATATATATATATATATATATATATATATATATATATATATATATATATATATATATATATATATATATTTATATATATATATATATATATATATCATGTTGTTTTTAAAAGTTTTAACGTTCGTGAATCGCCGGTCAACTTGGGTGGTCAATTGTCTACATGAAACTCATTTCAATAAATTAAGTTTTAACAAGTTTGATTGCTTAACATGTTGGAAACATTTAATCATGCAAATATAGTTTTCATTTAATATATAATCATGGAAAAGTTCGGGTCACTACAGTACCTACCCGTTAAATAAATTTCGTCCCGAAATTTTAAGCTGTTGAAGGTGTTGACGAATCAAGGTGTTGACGAATCTTCTGGAAATAGGTACGGGTATTTCAGCTTCATTTGATCTTCACGCTCCCAGGTGAACTCGGGTCCCCTACGAGCATTCCATCGAACCTTGACGATCGGTATCTTATTTTGCTTGAGCCTTTTAACCTCACGATTCATTATCTCGACGGGTTCTTCAACGAATTGTAGTTTTTCGTTGATTTTAATTTCGTATAAAGGAATAGTGAGATCTTCTTTAGCTAAGCACTTCTTCAGATTCGAGACGTGAAAGGTATTATGTACATTGGCGAGTTGTTGAGGTAATTCTAGTCGGTAGGCTACTGGTCCGACACGATCTAAAATCTTGAATGGTCCAATGTATCTTGGATTTAGTTTCCCCCGTTTACCAAATCGAACAACGCCTTTCCAAGGCGAAACCTTAAGCATGACCATCTCTCCAATTTCAAATTCTATATCTTTCCTTTTAAGGTCCGCGTAGCTCTTTTGTCGACTCTGAGCGGTTTTCTACCATTGTTGAATTTGGATGATTTTCTCGGTAGTTTCTTGGATTATCTCTGGACCTGTAATCTGTCTATCCCCCAATTCATTCCAACAAATCGGAGATCGGCACTTTCTACCATAAAGTGCTTCGAATGGTGCCATTTCGATACTTGAGTGGTAACTGTTGTTGTAGAAAAATTCTGCTAAGGGTAGATGTCGATCCCAACTGTTTCCAAAATCAATAACACATGCTCGTAGCATATCTTCAAGCATTTGTATCGTCCTTTCGCTCTACCCATCAGTCTGTGGATGATAGGCAGTACTCATGTCTAGACGAGTTCCTAATGCTTGCTGTAATGTCTGCCAAAACCTTAAAACAAATCTGCCATCCCTATCAGAGATAATAGAGATTGGTATTCCATGTCTGGAGACAACTTCTTTCATGTATAATCGTGCCAATTTCTCCATTTTGTCATCTTCTTTCATTGGCAGAAAATGTGCTGATTTGGTGAGACGATCGACTATTACCCAAATAGTATCATAACCACTTGCAGTCTTTGGCAATTTAGTAATGAAATCCATGGTAATGTTTTCCCATTTCCATTCCTGGATTTCAGGTTGTTGAAGTAGACCTGATGGTTTCTAATGTTCAGCTTTGACCTTAGAACACGTCAAACATTCTCCTACATATCTCGCAATATCGGCTTTCATACCCGGCCACCAAAAATGTTTCTTGAGGTCATTGTACATCTTTCCCGCTCCAGGATGTATTGAGTATCTGGTTTTATATGCTTCCCCAAGTACCATTTCTCTCACATCTCCAAACTTTGGTACCCAAATTCTTTCAGCTCTACACCGGGTTCCGTCTTCTCGAATATTAAGGTGTTTCTCCGATCCTTTGGGTATTTCATTCTTCAAATTCCCTTCTTTTGCAACTCCCTGTTGCGCCTCCTTTATTTGAGTAGTAAGGTTAGTACGAATAATTATATTCATAGCTTTTACCCGTTTCTCCGATCCTTTGGGTATTTCATTCTTCAAATTCTCTTCTTTTACAACTCCCTGTTGCGCCTCCTTTATTTGAGTAGTAAGGTTAGTACGAATAATTATATTCATAGCTTTTACCCGTATAGGTTCTCTGAGGCATCGGCTACCACGTTCGCCTTCCCCGGGTGGTAACGAATCTCGAAATCGTAATCATTCAATAACTCAATCCACCTACGCTGCCTCATATTCAGTTGTTTCTGATTAAATATGTGTTGGAGACTTTTATGGTCGGTATATATAATACTTATGACCCCATATAAGTTGTGGCTCCAAGTCTTTAATGCAAAAACAACAGCGCCTAGTTCCAAATTGTGTGTCGTATAATTTTGCTCGTGAATCTTCAATTGTCTAGACGCATAGGCAATTACCTTCGTTCGTTGCATTAATACATAACCGAGACCTTGCTTTGAGGCGTCACAATATATCACAAAATCATCATTCCCTTCAGGCAATGACAATATAGGTGCCGTAGTTAACTTTTTCTTCAACAATTGAAATGCTTTTTCTTGTTCATCCTTCCATTCAAATTTCTTACCTTTATGCGTTAATGCAGTTAAGGGTTTTGCTATTTTGAAAAAATCTTGGATGTATCTTCTGTAGTAACCAGCTAGTCCTAAAAATTGGCGTATATGTCTCGGAGTTTTCGGGGTTTCTCATTTTTCAACGGTTTCAATCTTTGCCGGATCCACCTGAATACCTTCTTTGTGCACTATGTGACCGAGGAATTGAACTTCTTCCAACCAAAATGCACACTTTGAAAACTTAGCGTACAGTTTTTCTTTCCTCAACAACTCTAGCACTTTTCTCAAATGTTCTTCGTGCTCTTGATCATTCTTTGAGTAGATAAGTATGTCATCGATGAAAACAATAACAAACTTGTCAAGATATAGTCCACACACTCGGTTCATAAGGTCCATGAACACAGCTGGTGTGTTAGTCAAACCAAATGGCATAACCATAAACTCGTAATGACCGTAATGTGTCCTAAAAGCTGTTTTCGAAATATCATCCTCCTTCACCCGCATTTGATGATATCCAGAACGTAAATCGATCTTCGAATAAACCGACGAGCCTTGTAGTTGATCAAATAAGTCGTCGATTCTCGGTAGTGGATAACGGTTCTTGATGGTAAGTTTGTTCAACTCTCGGTAGTCGATACACAACTTGAATGTACCATCCTTCTTTTTGACAAACAAAACAGGAGCTCCCCATGGTGATGTGCTTGGTCGAATGAAACCACGCTCTAAAAGTTCTTGTAATTGGCTTTGGAGTTCCTTCATTTCGCTGGGTGCGAGTCTGTATTGAGCACGAGCTATTGGTGCAGTTCCTGGTACAAGATCTATTTGAAATTCAACGGATCGGTGTGGAGGTAGTCCCGGTAATTCTTTCGGAAATACATCGGGAAATTCTTTTGCGACGAGAACATCATTGATGTTCTTTTCTTCGGTTGTACTTTCTCGACATGTGCTAAAATAGCATAGCAACCTTTTCTTATTAGCTTTTGTGCCTTCAAATTACTAATAAGATTTAGCTTCACGTTGCTCTTTTCTCCGTACACCATTAAGAGTTTTCTTTTTTCCTGTACAATGCGAATTGCATTTTTGTAACATACGATCTCTGCTCTCTCCTTTTTCAACCAGTCCATGCCAATTATCACATCAAAACTTCCTAACTCTACTGGTATCAAATCAATCTTAAATGTTTCACTAACCTGCTTAATTTCTCGATTCCAACATATATTATCTGCTGTAATTAATTTACCGTTTGCTAATTCGAGTAAAAATTTATTATCAAAAGGCGTCAGTGGACAACTTAATTTAGCACAAAAATCTCTACTCATATAGCTTCTATCAGCACCCGAATCAAATAAAACATAAGCAGATGTATTTTCAATAAGAAACGTACCCGTAACAAGCTCCGGGTCTTCCTGCACTTCTGCCGCATTAATATTGAAAAATCTTCCGCGGCCTTGCCCATTAGTATTCCCTTGGTTTGGGCAATTTCTAATAATGTGGCCCGGTTTTCCACATTTATAACAAACTACGTCGGCATTATTTGTTCCGACATTATTTGTTTATTTAGTTTTGTTGTTCTTTGGTCCGTAAACCTCACATTTTGCCGCACCATGACCACTTCTCTTACACTTGGTGCAAAATGTTGTGCAAAACACATTCGGATGGTACTCTGCACACCTGAAGCATGGTTGTTTATGTTGTTTGTTGTTATTGAAATGGTTGTTGTTGCGAATGTTATTATTGTTGGGATGGTGGTTGTAATGGTTATTGTTGTTGAGATGGTTGTTGTTGCGGTTGTTGTTGCAAAATTTGGTGCGATTGAAGTTGTGATTGCTGTGTTGATTGTTAAGATTGTGACCCTTGTCACTGGTTTCTTCCCACTTTCTCTTGATTTGTTTCGTGTTGGCTTCTTTGGCCGCCTGCTCTTTAATTCTTTCCTCAATCTGATTTATGAGTTTATGAGCCATTCGATTCGCCTTTTGTATGGAGGCGGGCTCGTGTGAACTTATATCTTCTTGGATCCTTTCTGGTAACCCTTTTACAAATGCGTCGATTTTCTCCTCTTCAACTTCGAACGCTCTTGGGCATAATAAACATAACTCCATGAACCGTCGTTCGTATGTAGTATTATCGAATCCTTGTGTTTGTAATCCCTTAAGCTCTACTTTGAGCTTATTGACCTCGTTTCTGGGACGATACTGCTCAGTCATCAGATGTTTGAATGCTGTCCACGGTAGTGCGTACGCAGCATCTTGTCCCACTTGTTCTAGATAGGTATTCCACCATGTTAACGCAGTACCTGTGAAGGTATGCGTAGCGTACTTTACTTTGTCTTTTTCAGTACACTTACTTATGAAAAACACCGATTCAACCTTTTCGGTCCACCGTTTCAATCCGATTGAACCCTCAGTTCCATCGAATTCCAAAGGTTTACAGGCAATGAATTCTTTGTAGGAGCATCCTACACGATTTCTTGTGGCGTTGTTTGTATTACTAGATTCAGAGTTATTGTTGTTGTTTTGCATTGCAGCCTGTACCGCAGCTATGTTTGCTGTAAGGAAAACACGAAAGTCTTCCTCGCTCATGTTCAAATTCTGACGAGTCGTCGGTGCCATTTCCTTCAAAAAATAGCCCAAAAGAATTAAGTTAATCATATAGAATATTAAGAATAGTCAATAGTATTTCGTAGCATAGTATGAACTCATTTATAAAAGCTTTTTTCATATTAGCATTTTATAGTTTTAATTCGGGTAGTACCTACCCGTTAAGTTCATACTTAGTAGCTAATATACAATTCAACTACTACAATTCTATATGAAAAACTGATTATAATAATACTTCGCGTTCAAATTTTATACAATATTTTACAAACTTACAATACCGATATTATACATATAGCATGAAATATAGCACACAATAACTTTGATACAAAATAGTTGTGACAACTATCCTAGTTAATACGCAAGTCGTTTAGCAAAGGCAATAAAAACATGTAATTCATAAGTCCAGAAACAAGTCATGCATTCTGGTTTTACAACTATCTTGTGTAACATAACCGTTGTGGCCGTTGACAAGACAGCATGTTGTAACGTCATCAAAGGGACGAGGGTTTCGTAATGCCCAACTGCCCCGTAATAATCTAAAAACCTTGTTTCTCACTCCAACTACTGAATCCGTCACTTGTGGGAAGGTTTTATTTAAAAGTTGCAATCCGATGTTCTTTTTCTCACTTTGGTGAGAAGCGAACATCACTAACCCGTAAGCATAACGTGCTTCTTTATGTTGCATGTTACAGGATCTTTCTAACTCATGAAGTCCTACATTGGGATATGTTGAGTCAAAATAGGTTCTTAACCCGTAGCGTAAAATTGCATTTAGGTTCCCCGCATTTAACGCTTTAAAGAAAACACGGCGTAACTTACGGTGTCCCCAATGTGATATACCCCATCTTTCAAATGAAAGCCTTTTATAAACTAAGGCATGCCTGGAACGTTCTTTAAATGTTCTACAAACTAATTTTGTTGTAAATAATTGTGCCGACGAATTCTGACTGACTTTAGACAAGATTTCATCAATCATGTCCCCAGGTAGGTCTTCTAAAATTTTTGGTTGTCTATCCTTAACGTCCATTGTGTTTTTATACTATATTCGTAAAAGATAATTATCAAATAATACAAGCAATTTTTACATACAACAAGAAAGTACAAGCACACTTATATTACATATATTACACCGCATGATTACAACTCTTTATTCCGACTCACTTGTTTCTTCTTCTTCGAACTTGGTTTGTTTCGCTAATTTCCTAGGGATATATGGTGCTCCCCTAATACGAGCCGTTCTTTTCACAAATGGTCTAGAAGGACCAGGTGGCTTAGATGTTCTCGGGTTATAGCTAAAACCTAAGAAATACGGGTGTTGACGGTATTTTCCATCGGGACATTTCATGTTAACATAGAGGTCATCGGGGTTGGACTCGGGTTTTTCTATTTTTATGCCTTTTCCCTTATTATTTTCTTTTGCCTTTTCAAATTGTGTCGGGGTAATTACTATAACATCATCGAAATCCTCATCGGGATCCAATTCATCAAAAAATTGGTAATCTTCCCAATATTTTGCTTCCTCGGCGGAAACACCATTGACCATTATTAATTTTGGTCCATTGGTTGAGGATTTTCTTTTATTTATCTGTTTTTCAGTGGTTTCTAATATTTTCTCCCCCGGAACCTCTTCTTCTTCGGATTCCTCTTCTTCCGGTTCCTCTTCTTCCGGTTCCTCTTCGGGAATTTGTGAATCTTCCCAATATATATTCGACTCTTCATTATTATTAGGTGATTCGATGGGATTTGTATTAGAGGTAGACATCTATCACACAATATCAAACACGTTAAGGGATTAATATATCACATAATATTTACATGTTAATAATATATAGTTTCCAATAAAAAATGTTAAGCAATCGTTTTTAAAGAAAACACGGTCGAAGTCCAGACTCACTAATGCATCCTAACAAATTCGGTTAGACGCACTAATGCAAATTTCTGGTTCTCTAAGACCAACGCTCGGATACCAACAGAAATATCCCGTTCATATTGATTATAAACATTCCATATTAATTGGTTTCGTTGCGAGGTTTTGACCTCTATATGAGACGTTTTTCAAAGGCTGTATTCGATTTTAAAACAAACCATAACTTTTAAAATATTACGACGATTATCAAATAATGATAATCTAAAATATAGCGTTTTCACACGGCCATTACATAATGGTTTATAATAATATTACACATCAATATATGCCTTCGAATGCAGTTTTTAAACAATATTATACAAGCATGGACTCCAAATCTTGTCCTTAATTTAGTATGCAACAGTGGAAGCTCTTAACAATCACCTGAGAATAAACATGCTTAAAACGTCAATAAAAAATGTTGGTGAGTTATAGGTTTAACATATATATTTATCAAATTGTAATAATAGACCACAAGATTTCATTTCTCATAAATACACATCTCGTATCAGGCATTTCACAAACTACATAGAGATAAAAATCATTCATATGGTGAACACCTGTTAACCAACCTTAACAAGATGCATATAGAATATCCCCTATCATTCTGGGACTCCCTTTGGACATGATAAATTCGAAGTACTAAAGCATCCGATACTTTGGATAGGGCTTGTTGGGCCCAATAGATCTATCTCTAGGATTCGCGTCAATTAGGGTGTCTGTTCCCTAATTCTTAGATTATCAGACTAAAAAGGGGCATATTCGGTTTAATAATTCAACCATAGAATGTAGTTTCACGTACTTGTGTCTATTTTGTAAAACATTTATAAAACTGCATGTATGCTCATCCCAAAAATGTTAGATTTAAAAAGTGGGACTATAACTCACTTTCACAGATTTTTACTTCGTCGGGAAGTAAGACTTGGCCACTGGTCGATTCACGAACCTATAACAAATATGTACATATATATCAATTTATGATCGGAATATATTCACAACATTTTTTATTACGTTTTTATGATTTAAATTTGTTAAGTTAGCAGTCCTCGTTAGTAACCTACAACTAGTTGTCCACAGTTAGATGTATAGAAATAAATCAATACATATATCTTGAATCAATCCACGACCCAGTGTATACACGTCTCAGGCTAGATCACAACTCAAAGTATATATATTTTTGGAATCAACCTCAACCCTGTATAGCTAACTCAAACATTACTGCATATAGAGTGTCAATGGTTGTTCCAAATAATATATATAGATGGGTCGATATGATATGTCAAAACATTGTATACGTGTCTATGGTATCCCAAGATTACATAATATGTATAATACAATATAAATTAGTTAGGATATGTTTAGTCTAGATTTATTACAAAATTTTCGTAGCTAAAACTAGCAAGTTTATCCAATTTTGTTTTACCCGTCATTTCTTCGTTTCAAATCCGTTTTGAGTGATTCAAGTTGCTATGGTTTCATAATGAACTGAAATTTATGAAACTAAACAAAAAAAGTATAAGTTTATAGTCGGAAATACAGGTTACAAGTCATTTTTTAAAGAGGTAGTCATTTCCGTCGAAAAAATGACATCTTGATAACCATTTTGAAAAACATACTTCCACTTTGTGTTTAACCATGATTTTTGGATAAAGTATCATGTTTATATGTAATATCATTTTTCCAGAAAACAAACTTCTAATTCAAAGATTAAGATACTTTTTATTTTTTTTAACCCAAAACAGCCCCCGATTTCACTACGACGGCGTATGTCCGGTTTTACGGTGTTCTTCGTGTTTCCAGGTTTTAAATTATTAAGTTAGCATATCATATAGATATAGAACATGTGTTTAGTTAATTTTAAAAGTCAAGTTAGAAGGATTAACTTTGTTTGCGAACAAGTTTAGAATTAACTAAACTATGTTCTAGTGATTACATGATTAAATCTTCGAATAAGATAGTTTTATATATATGAATCGAATGATGTTATGAACATTATTACTACTTCAAGTTTAGTAGGTAAACCTACTGGAAGTGACAAAAATTGATCTAGCTTCAGAGGATTCTTGGATGGCTTGAAAGTTCTTGAAGTAGAATCATGACACGAAAACAAGTTCAAGTAAGATTTCCACTCGAAATAAGATAGTTGTAGTTATAGAAATTGAATAAAAGTTTGAATATGAGTATTACCTTGTATTAGAAAGATATCTTACTGTAAATAAGAAAGATTTCTTGAGCTTAGATGATTACTTGGATTGGATTAGAAAGCTTAGAAGTAATCTTGCAAACTTGATAGTATTCTTAATTTTATGAAACTAGAACTTATAGAATTTATGAAGAACACTTAGAACTTGAAGATAGAACTTTAGAGAGATCAATTAGATGAAGAAATTTGAAGAAATAAAGTGTTTGTAGGTGTTTTTGGTCGTTGGTATATAGATTAGATATAAAGGATGTGTAAGTTTGTTTTCATGTAAATAATTCATGAATGATTTATAATATTTTTTGTAATTTTGTGAGATATTTCATACTAATTTCCAAATGATGGTTCCCACATATTTAATGACTCACATGGGCTGCTAAGGAGCTGATAATTGAGTGTATATACCAATAGTATATACATCTTAGAAGCTGTGTATTGTACGAGTTCGAATACGGGTGCATACGAGTAGAATTGTTGATGAAAATGAATGAGGATGTAATTGTAAGCATTTTTGTTAAGTAGAAGTACTTTGATATATGTCATGAAGTCTTCCAAAAGTGTATTAATACATATTAATACACTACATGTATATACATTTAACTGAGTCGTTAAGTCATCGTTAGTCGTTATATGTAAGTGTTGTTTCGGAATCTTTAAGTTAACGATCTTGTTAAATGTAATTGATCCATTGTTATTACACTTAAATGAGATGTTAAATTGTTATGTTAACATGTTAACATGGTGTATTAATATATCTTAATATCATATAAGTATGTGTAAAATACTATTACAACGATAATCGTTACATATATGTATTGTTTCGAAATCCTTAAGTTAGTAGTCTCATCTTACTCATGTAGTTCATTGTTAATACGCTTAATGATATATGTAATTATCATTTCATGATGTTAAACATAGTGTATTAATATCTTAACATGATACATATGTATTTAGTAAGACGTTGTTGTAACGATAGCCGTTATATATATCGTTTCGCGTTTCTTAATTCACTACTTTCATTTTATGTATATAACTCATTGTTAATGTACTTGGTGAGATACTTACTCATCATAATAGCATGTTATATATATATATATATATATATATATATATATATATATATATATATATATATATATATATATATATATATATATATATATCATGTTGTTTTTACAAGTTTTAACATTCGTGAATCGCCGGTCAACTTAGATGGTCAATTGTCTACATGATATATATATATATATATATATATATATATATATATATATATATATATATATATATATATATATATATATATATATATATATATATATATATCATGTTGTTTTTACAAGTTTTAACATTCGTGAATCGCCGGTCAACTTAGGTGGTCAATTGTCTACATGAAACTCATTTCAATAAATCAAGTCTTAACAAATTTGATTGCTTAACATGTTGGAAACATTTAATCATGCAAATATAGTTTTCATTTAATATATAATCATGGAAAAGTTCGGGTCACTACAAATATTACAAGTCAACTATGCACAAGAATATAATATAATATAATATATATATAATTATATAAATTATATATATATATATATATATATATATATATATATATATATATATATATATATATATATATTATATATTTATTAATTATGTCGATAAGCAAATGGCCAAAAATTGGTGAGCTGGAATCAGGACCTCCGCGATCGCGGAGCTGCAAAGGGTAAAACCTCCACGATCGCGGAGCTGCAAAAATCAGATTTGGCCTATAAAAGGCACGAGCATTCTGCCGAGTTAGATACCTCCGATCTATCTATCTCTCTCAATTTATATTTATATTTTATAATTATAATTTTAATTTAAGATTAATAATAAATTATGGTTTAGTTGGGTTATTGTAAGAAATGTTTTGCGGGTTTTAAAGTCGGAACTTTGTCCGTATAACGCTACGCAATAAATAATCAATGTAAGCTAAGTTCTTCCTTTTTCAATTAATGTATCGTAACTAAGTTATTATTATGCTTATTTAATTCGAAGTAATTGTAATGTTGGACTAAATATTAAAGACGGGGTTATTGGATTTTGTACCATAATTAGGGTTTGGACAAAAGACCGACACTTGTGGAAATTGGACTATGGATTCTTAATAGATGGGGGGTATTGTCTAATAGAATGACAACTAATTGGACTCTGTAGAACCTATCTTCAAATTAGTTAATCTAATAATTATTAAATGATTATGAATGTCCTATTTAGTGACGTTTATACGGCATCTTTAACAATCATTTAATTAATTATTTGGGTTGGGTAATTGATTATTCAAACTGATCAAGTGGGTAAATTAATATTCATATCTCATTAAAACAGGAGTGGATTACATACAAGGATAATGGATATAATTGTTAACAAAGTATTAAAACCTTGAATTACACGCAGTCGATAACCTGGTGTAATTATTAACAAAGTATTAAAACCTTGTTACAATTTGAATCCCTAATTAGTTGGAATATTTGACTTCGGAAATAAGGTTAATTTGACAAGCATTTTATAATTATGACCGATGGACTATTATGGATAAAAACTAGATAGGTATCAAATAAGCCAAGACAAAGGACAATTAACCCAGAGTAATAAATTAAAATCAAAACGTCAAACATCATGGTTACGGAAGTTTAAATAAGCATAATTGTGTTATTTTATATATCATCGTAATTTTATTTACTGTCATTTTATATATCGTCATTTAATTATTGTTATTTATTTTACGCACTTTAATTATTATCATTTATCTTTAGGCTTAAAATATAAAATCGACAAACCGGTCATTAAACGGTAAAACCCCCCCTTTTATAATATTACTACCTATATATAATTATATATATTTTGTAAAAATATAGTTCTATAAAAATATAGTACGTAATCACTAGCTCCCTGTGGAACGCATCGGACTTACTAAAAACTACACTACTCTACGATTAGGTACACTGTCTATAAGTGTTGTAGCAAGGTTTAGGTATATCCCATAAATAAATAATTAAAACTTGTGTAATTTGTATCGTATTTCGTATTAAAAATAATAGTATTTCGTACACCTCCGCTCACACATCAATATGGGATTATGCTTAATGACTATACTAACCTTAACCCATAATAATAAGTGTTTTGATGATGACATATGCACATAACTAAAGATGATGGTAGACATCTTGACATAAATTATCAAGTTCACTAATCCACACTTGATCTAGCAAAAGACCAAAAACCAAAGAAAGCCTAAAATGAAAAACAGGGAACACGGCTGAACTACGGTTGACCGCAGGTCAGACCGTGGAAACCTGCACCCAGATTTGTGAAATTAGGGATGCACGGTCCACTCCACGACTGACCGTGGGTCGACCGTAGAAACCTTTTGTTCGGTTTTTGATCGAAAAATGTTTGACCACTTCCAGGTATCTATAATTTATGAAACCTATTCAAACATGCTTAGGATAGTTGCCTTCTTCATTTCCAAAGGTGTTTTGGTCACTAGAACACTAATCTTGGTTAATCACGCCTAATGACACCTTAATGACGATTAAGCCTAGATTAAGGATAACACATAAGTGTTATAAGAAAACATGTACATCTAAAATGTATCTAGACATTCTTAGGATAGTCACCAAGTCCCAACCAATAATTGCTCTTTCCTTGTACATGTGTTGGATTCTAATGTATGCTTATACATTAATCTTGCAAATGCCACTTTGCAAGTAAAACTTAATTGTCTTAGTTTAATGCTATGATATGCTTAATTCTAAGATTACTTGCTAGTTATTACATGAATATTACTTGACTACTTGTTATTAGTACATGTGTATTACTTGACTATTTGACTAAGTGCTAACTGATAACTAGTAAGTTAATATGTATATGTATCAAACTTGTCTTGCGATTTGTAACTAGATAGAACTAGTATTTGGACTACTTCATTATATGCATGTGTTACTTGGACAAATTGTAAAATGTCATAATCTAGTAAACTTAAAAGACAATGAAATATTAACACACATAGGTTTGCTTAAGTCTAAGATTAAGTTTATGAATGTCACGACCCAGAAAATTTCGACTAATTTTAAATCAAACCCTCGATACGATTTAATATTTTTGACACGATAAGCAAAGTCTATAATGATGAGTCTCCAAATTTTTGAATTTGTTTATAAAGATTCATTTAACCTTTGACTGTTCTCAACGATTCACAAACAACCTTTTGTAAATTGATACATATATATTTAAAAATATATATATGTACATTTTAATATAATTTGAAATATTATATTATGTAGTTATTAGAATTAATTTTTGTAAAATAAAATGATATAAGTAATAATAAAAGTTGTTATTAAAATAAACATATATAAAGTATATTCAATATATATTTCGAATCTATATAGTAAAGGACAGTAGCACTCAATCGCCATTCGATGGATATTACACAAGTTAAATTCAAACTTATATTATTTTAAAATAAACGGTGACCCGAAAACGATTTATATAAATTTTAGCTTTACTAAAAATATATTTAGAACCTATTTGATTAATTTTAAAAATATTTATATTTTGGTTGGGAGTGAGCTCGAATGACAGGTCAATTTTTATGATCAATATTAAACAAGTTTAAACTTGAATTTATGAAAAGTTGAAATTAAACGTTGCTCCATAATTAAGTGTTATGAATTCTAAGTTTGCTAAAAATATATTTAAATACCTTGAGCTAAGTTTTAGTACTCCGTACATATTAATTGGAACAGAGAACAAACAATTAATGAATCTTTTTGACCGGGTTTCAAACAGTTAACGAGTGAAATAATTAAATATATCTAATCTAAAAATTTGAGATTTTTAGGAACACTTTTATACGTTAACTGTTTAGCAATGAATCACAATATAATATTCCTATTAAAAACTGTCGGTAGATATTTTAAAATCCACTGTGTCAAATTGAGTAATCATTTGAGATTACTGTGTAATTAAATCATTATTAACTAACACGTTTTTATTTTTATTATATTATAATTATTATTATATTAATATTATAAAATCTTGTCTGTATGTGTTTTGAGAAATTGAGAACTCTTAGATATATACATGAATCAATAATACATTGTTATTATTAATTATTATTAATATTAAACTTTTATAAGTTATGTGTACATATGTATGCAACCATACATTCGAGAGAAAATATAAACCCTCAATCCATCACTGGAGAATCACCGTTTACCACCTTAACACCTTTGAACCTAGCATCTTCACCACCACCGATACCCATCACCTTCCTTGTTCCTTCTTCTTCAAGAACCATGAACCTTTCACCACCATTGAAACCACCCTCGCCATCTTGTAATCGAGAACCAACAATCAACCACCGTCGGTCACTCTCTTTAACTAGCTACTGTTTCTATCCGATTATCGAACACACCACTTTCATCAAACAATCACCATATTGTCGTTACTGTTTTGGATTAAAAATCAAACCACCATTATAACCATACCTGCTACGTGTTTAATTTTTTTTTTGTGGTTTACTGTTTCTGTCGAATGCCACCACAAACTACCCCAATAACTAGATTACTGCTACTACTGATTAATGTTTTCGTTCGTTAGAGTGACCAAACCCAACCCCTTATGATACTGTTATGATCAACACCTTCATCAATCAACATAAACCTCCATTATATATATATTTTTTTTCGGTTCCAGACCCATACGACACCAATTGCATACTTATCGTTTTCTTTTGTTAAATTAGACCTAGCACTGAAACCATCAAACCCTACAACCCAACTCTCACCATCTCGATTTTTTTTTTTATGTTACAAAATATATTTGTGGTCGGTTCAGGCTGTTGTTATGGCTGCTATACAGCAACAATAATAATATACGGTATTTGCTGAATGATAATGATGAGTAAGGAATGACGATGATGATGTAAATGTTAAATAAATTCTACAATTTTCGGTTGAGGTTCGTGAAAACAGTCCACGATATATATATTTTTTCTTTTGGGCTTCTAATAGACGGTACTGTAGCAATCTGGCCCAATTCAATTTCAAGTCACATAGGCCCGTCAGTTTTAAATGTGGTGGTTTATTATTATCATCAAGTTAAACGGCTTAAATAAAACTCAATCAAGAAATAAAACAGAAAAGCAAGGATAGATGGACGGTTAGAGTGGTTGTTGAGTTAGCGAGGGGATGCAGGTTCGAGACTGGGCATAGTCAGTTTAGTTATATATTTTTTTAAAAAGCTCTTCCTATTAAGGTAGTTTATTTATTCTTATTCATCTTATTATTATTACTATAATATTTTTATTGTTATTATTATTATTATCATTAAAAGTATCATTAAAATTTTCATAATTATTAAAAGTATCATATTATTAAAAATGTTCATTTTTAAGATTATTATTATTTTTTTTTTTTACAAAAGTATTTTATTAAAATTATTATTTTATCATATTATTATCATTTAAAAACTATCATTACTATTATTATTAGAATTATCAATATTGTTAGTATTATCATCATTATTATTATCATCATTATTATTATTATTATTATCATCATTACTAATATTATTTTAGTATTATTAGAATTAATGTTTTAATACAACAAAAAGTTATATTTTTATTTAAAATATATAAAATAAACATATAAAACATATAAGTTATTAATAAATAAATAAAAAGAAAAGAAAATGATATACACTTTTCGATTACCATTATGCGTGTTAATATATATATAAATGATATAGGTTCGTGAATCCGAGACCAACCCTATATTTGTTCAATGACGTCATATGTATTTTTACTACAAAATACAGTATGGTGAGTTTCATTTGCTCCCTTTTTAATTGCTTTTGCAATATATATTTTTGGGCTGAGAATACATGCGCTGTTTTTATAAATGTTTACGAAATAGACACAAGTACTTAAAATATATTCTACGTTGAGTTGTACCACTGGCATACTTCCCTGTAGCTTGGTAACTACCATTTACATGCAGTATTGTAAACGCGAATCCTGTTGATAGATCTATCGGGCCTGACAACCCCAACCGGACTGGACGACCAGTATTCAACGGTTGCACAGTACTTCGTTTCGGTGACTACACTTGGTACGGTGTAGTGAGATTTCATAATAAAGGGAATATGCGACGTTGATTAAATGTTAAGTATGGTTACCAAGTGCTCAACCACTTAGAATGCTTTACATACACTTACGAGTGTATTATGTTTATAAATATGAAATCTTGTGGTCTATTAAGATATTGAAAAGATTGATATGATAAACCTATGAACTCACCAACCTTTTGGTTGACACTTTAAGCATGTTTATTCTCAGGTACGAATTAAATCTTTCGCTGTGCATTTGCTCATTTTAAGGACATTACTTGGAGTCGATCATCGCAATGGGACCAAATGTTGATGACTTCGTCCATGTGGATAAGGACGGGTCGTTACAGGTGGTATCAGAGCGTTGGTCCTAGTGAACCAGGTCTTGCATTAGTGTGTCTAACTGATAGTTGTTAGGATGCATTAGCAAGTCTGGACTTCGACCTTAGCTGCATATTATAAGTATTGTATATCATTCCTAATGGAAAAATTACCTGCTAATCATTCCTAAGTCTAGACACGACTTCCTGCACTTATTTGATAGATAGTTTACTGATAAATTCATATCTTAGCGTATCTGCTAATTCATATCTTAGTGTATCTGTTACTGTAGACTTTATCTGACACGTTTCCTTAAATCCCTACGTAATTCACGGGATCTTCTGTACTATGTATAGGTATTCTATATAACTAGAATATCATCCGATATCCGAAAATCATTTCATATCGAAAAATCCCTTATTCAATCGTACGCAATGGAACTCACCATTAGATCAAGTCCCTCGGATTCCGATATGGAGTCCCACGCTGGCTCCGAAAGCAGTATGACCGGAATGGTCCAACCAATTCATCGGATGGGTTCGTAGTCGACTTAACCAATGGAGACGCGAAGAAGGCGATCACTTCCACCAACCTGCACCCTCGGCGAAGAACCTGAATCACTTACCGATGAGCCTATCCGAAACACCATTTTAGCCTCATCTCCAGGGTAGCTCGTCACGATTATCTTCTATCTAAAATTCTAAATCTTATTATCCGCTCGTTCCAACCGACACTCATCCCGGGATAATAGATGAAGTCAACAAACTTCGCGCGCGAGTTGTAGCTTTGGAAAATATGGTGCAAAATCTACCAGCTTCAGCAACATCACCGGCACCAGCAGTACCACCAGCATCGGCACCAGTATCATCAATAACACTAGCCTCAACATCACACGCCTTAATATCACCATCCGTACTTCAAATATGATCTCCGTTCTACATATCGTTTTATACCGACTATCTTCGTTCTACATATCGTCCTATATCAATTACCTTTGTTCTACATGACAATTATGTAATCTCTAATGTTTTAGAGATTATATATTCTTGTTCTAACAGTAAATCAAATGAGATTAATATCATATTAACTCATTAAATCCATGATTATATCTGAAGAAAATATATATGCAAGTATATTTTCATAAAGATTGTAATTAAAAATTCGTTTGTACAAACTGTTAATGGTGAAAATATTTTAACGGGTAGGTAATACCCGAGGAATATTTAGATTTCACATTAATAAGTTGCACTGTACATTCTTCGACTCTGATTCAACAGTCAGTCACTATTCTACTTATATCCATAGATATACGTATCCGTTCATCACAGAATCCATTTTCATTTAATTTCATATTTGGATTTTGACCTATCAGAATCCAACAAGTGGCATAATGAAGAAAACATCGGACAAAGCAAATTTTTTTAGAAACAAACGAACTAACTAATTGAAATATTGTTAAGAATCCACGCTAACTGTTCCTAGCTAACTGTTCCTAGCCAACTGGTTACATTTTATTTATCGCAATTTAATTATCGCAATTTACATTCTCGCACTTTTATTTATCGTCCTTTAATTTCTGTATTTATTTTACGCATTTTAAATAACGGGACACGTATACAAGGTTTCGACATATCATATCGACCCATCTATATATATATTTCGGAACAACCATAGACACTCTATATGTGAATGTTGGAGTTGGCTATACAGGGTTGAGGTTGATTCCAAAATATATATATGGTTTGAGTTGTGATCAATACTGAGACCGGTACACGGGTCACGATACGTATTAATTAATTCGAATATTATATATTAAATTATATATGAATATATTGGACAATTGGACAATTGGACTATTGGACTGCTAACTTTGGAAAATTAAAATGAATTAAAATATTGATTATAACATATGAAACTAAACAATTCTTCAAGTTTGCCACTTGATTTTCATCTTAAACCTCATTCGTATCTTGACGATTACAATTTGCGTTCAAACCTTTCATGATTCTCGAAAACACCTCGATTTGATAACCAATGATCCAAATTCGTTAACTTTGAAAATACT
The DNA here is from genome assembly GCF_046630445.1 of Rutidosis leptorrhynchoides. Classification (NCBI taxonomy): domain Eukaryota; kingdom Viridiplantae; phylum Streptophyta; class Magnoliopsida; order Asterales; family Asteraceae; genus Rutidosis; species Rutidosis leptorrhynchoides. The sequence goes on from NC_092337.1 coordinate 152,401,499, forward strand.
GACAAAGCAGCGAAAGCTATAGATAGTCTTAATGGCGAAAAGCTTGACAATAAGAATGGTATGTTGGGAAAGCTCAGAAAAGTTGGAACTGAAAAACGGATTGAGCTAACCATAAAGGAAACCAAGGAGAAATACAAGTAACATACCCTAAATTCATATAACCCAGATAAATCCGGATTCGATGAAATCTTTAGAGAATATCTTGCTCCGAAGTCATGTTAAAATCTTGCGGAAAATTTCTTCATCATTTATCGAACTTAGAAATTTCAAAATATCATCATAAATATCTTCGATATTTCTGAGGATATTTTCATAAATATTCTTGTCCGAAATTATCTACCTCTTCGTGTTTTCTGTATTCTATTATATTGGAAACTTCTGTAAAGTCTAAGTATAAATTATGAATGAATTGTGAAGAAGTGTTGGGAACTGAAGCATGAGTTAGTATAATAAAATGCGCTTGGCCAACGTGATTATATTACTGTAAGTCATGCTGAGTTTCTAATGAAATGTGATGATGGTTCACAGTAGATTATATCATCATCATGTGTCATGTTACATAACTCTTTCATTCTACATAACCTCCGAACATATCAAGAAGAATATATTCTTGATAGTTCTATCTTCAGTAATTTTGATAAATTTGAAAATCAAATCGTGCTATCACGTTTCTTCCTGCTTAGAACATTATAATCATTCGAAATTCTATATCTACGAATTCTGGACCATTATTCGCTTGACTTGAAGCCGGGAAGAGAAAACAAAAGCATAGAACTTCGAAATATAAGGGAGAATATAAAGCCCGATAACAACGTATAAATTACAAACCGTGTATGTCAATGTTTATCACAACATAAAGAGACGGAAGAATTAAAAACACTATAACCCCAGAGGCGAAGTAGAAGAAAGTAGATTCCTCTGATGGAAGTTGAAAAAGGAGAATGAATGTTGCGACAGTAAGGATGAGGACAAGGATTAAAATGGGATTAAGCATTTTCACAATCATTTGAAAGTATGGATCGAGAAAGAAAGAATTGGAGTGGTGAAAATAATGGAACGAAAGAAGTTCATTTATAGAGAAGATACCAGACAAAGCAATCGAGACAGATAATCGCATTAAATTAAAGAGGATCCTAATTTTCCATAAATCCCGAAGAATCAAATCCTATAGATTTCCAAGATTTTCTTTTAAATCCCTTGAATTCCGGAATTCAATCGAGACAACGTCAAAAGTTAAGACGAAGCTTATTTTCAAAAAAAAAATAAAATTCAACCATGACTAGTCAAAAGTTATGATGAAATTTGTCTTTCTCGTTTCACTATTTAGAGATAGCTTCATTCGTACTCTTCGAGTAATCGAATTATCTTATTCATATTACTCAATAATAATAAAACTCTATTTATCAACTCATATTCGTCATGAAAACATTTTTAGTATTAACCATGACCACCTCGATCAAATTTCGGGGACGAAATTTCTTTAACGGGTAGGTACTGTCACGACCCAGAAAATTTCGACTAATTTTAAATCAAACCCTCGATACGATTTAATATTTTTGACACGATAAGCAAAGTCTATAATGATGAGTCTCCAAATTTTTGAATTTGTTTATAAAGATTCATTTAACCTTTGACTGTTCTCAACGATTCACGAACAACCTTTTGTAAATTGATACATATATATTTAAAAATATATATATGTACATTTTAATATAATTTGAAATATTATATTATGTAGTTATTAGAATTAATTTTTGTAAAATAAAATGATATAAGTAATAATAAAAGTTGTTATTAAAATAAACATATATAAAGTATATTCAATATATATTTCGAATCTATATAGTAAAGGACAGTAGCACTCAATCGCCATTCGATGGATATTACACAAGTTAAATTCAAACTTATATTATTTTAAAATAAACGGTGACCCGAAAACGATTTATATAAATTTTAGCTTTACTAAAAATATATTTAGAACCTATTTGATTAATTTTAAAAATATTTATATTTTGGTTGGGAGTGAGCTCGAATGACAGGTCAATTTTTATGATCAATATTAAACAAGTTTAAACTTGAATTTATGAAAAGTTGAAATTAAACGTTGCTCCATAATTAAGTGTTATGAATTCTAAGTTTGCTAAAAATATATTTAAATACCTTGAGCTAAGTTTTAGTACTCCGTACATATTAATTGGAACAGAGAACAAACAATTAATGAATCTTTTTGACCGGGTTTCAAACAGTTAACGAGTGAAATAATTAAATATATCTAATCTAAAAATTTGAGATTTTTAGGAACACTTTTATACGTTAACTGTTTAGCAATGAATCACAATATAATATTCCTATTAAAAACTGTCGGTAGATATTTTAAAATCCACTGTGTCAAATTGAGTAATCATTTGAGATTACTGTGTAATTAAATCATTATTAACTAACACGTTTTTATTTTTATTATATTATAATTATTATTATATTAATATTATAAAATCTTGTCTGTATGTGTTTTGAGAAATTGAGAACTCTTAGATATATACATGAATCAATAATACATTGTTATTATTAATTATTATTAATATTAAACTTTTATAAGTTATGTGTACATATGTATGCAACCATACATTCGAGAGAAAATATAAACCCTCAATCCATCACTGGAGAATCACCGTTTACCACCTTAACACCTTTGAACCTAGCATCTTCACCACCACCGATACCCATCACCTTCCTTGTTCCTTCTTCTTCAAGAACCATGAACCTTTCACCACCATTGAAACCACCCTCGCCATCTTGTAATCGAGAACCAACAATCAACCACCGTCGGTCACTCTCTTTAACTAGCTACTGTTTCTATCCGATTATCGAACACACCACTTTCATCAAACAATCACCATATTGTCGTTACTGTTTTGGATTAAAAATCAAACCACCATTATAACCATACCTGCTACGTGTTTAATTTTTTTTTTGTGGTTTACTGTTTCTGTCGAATGCCACCACAAACTACCCCAACAACTAGATTACTGCTACTACTGATTAATGTTTTCGTTCGTTAGAGTGACCAAACCCAACCCCTTATGATACTGTTATGATCAACACCTTCATCAATCAACATAAACCTCCATTATATATATTTTTTTTTTCGGTTCCAGACCCATACGACACCAATTGCATACTTATCGTTTTCTTTTGTTAAATTAGACCTAGCACCGAAACCATCAAACCCTACAACCCAACTCTCACCATCTCGATTTTTTTTTTATGTTACAAAATATATTTGTGGTCGGTTCAGGCTGTTGTTATGGCTGCTATACAGCAACAATAATAATATACGGTATTTGCTGAATGATAATGATGAGTAAGGAATGACGATGATGATGTAAATGTTAAATAAATTCTACAATTTTCGGTTGAGGTTCGTGAAAACAGTCCACGATATATATATTTTTTCTTTTGGGCTTCTAATAGACGGTACTGTAGCAATCTGGCCCAATTCAATTTCAAGTCACATAGGCCCGTCAGTTTTAAATGTGGTGGTGTATTATTATCATCAAGTTAAACGGCTTAAATAAAACTCAATCAAGAAATAAAACAGAAAAGCAAGGATAGATGGACTGTTAGAGTGGTTGTTGAGTTAGCGAGGGGATGCAGGTTCGAGACTGGGCATAGTCAGTTTAGTTATATATTTTTTTAAAAAGCTCTTCCTATTAAGGTAGTTTATTTATTCTTATTCATCTTATTATTATTACTATAATATTTTTATTGTTATTATTATTATTATCATTAAAAGTATCATTAAAATTTTCATAATTATTAAAAGTATCATATTATTAAAAATGTTCATTTTTAAGATTATTATTATTATTTTTTTTTACAAAAGTATTTTATTAAAATTATTATTTTATCATATTATTATCATTTAAAAACTATCATTACTATTATTATTAGAATTATCAATATTGTTAGTATTATCATCATTATTATTATCATCATTATTATTATTATTATTATCATCATTACTAATATTATTTTAGTATTATTAGAATTAATGTTTTAATACAACAAAAAGTTATATTTTTATTTAAAATATATAAAATAAACATATAAAACATATAAGTTATTAATAAATAAATAAAAAGAAAAGAAAATGATATACACTTTTCGATTACCATTATGCGTGTTAATATATATATAAATGATATAGGTTCGTGAATCCGAGACCAACCCTATATTTGTTCAATGACGTCATATGTATTTTTACTACAAAATACAGTATGGTGAGTTTCATTTGCTCCCTTTTTAATTGCTTTTGCAATATATATTTTTGGGCTGAGAATACATGCAATGTTTTTATAAATGTTTACGAAATAGACACAAGTACTTAAAATATATTCTACGTTGAGTTGTACCACTGGCATACTTCCCTGTAGCTTGGTAACTACCATTTACATGCAGTATTGTAAACGCGAATCCTGTTGATAGATCTATCGGGCCTGACAACCCCAACCGGACTGGACGACCAGTATTCAACGGTTGCACAGTACTTCGTTTCGGTGACTACACTTGGTACGGTGTAGTGAGATTTCATAATAAAGGGAATATGCGACGTTGATTAAATGTTAAGTATGGTTACCAAGTGCTCAACCACTTAGAATGCTTTACATACACTTACGAGTGTATTATGTTTATAAATATGAAATCTTGTGGTCTATTAAGATATTGAAAAGATTGATATGATAAACCTATGAACTCACCAACCTTTTGGTTGACACTTTAAGCATGTTTATTCTCAGGTACGAATTAAATCTTCCGCTGTGCATTTGCTCATTTTAAGGACATTACTTGGAGTCGATCATCGCAATGGGACCAAATGTTGATGACTTCGTCCAGGTGGATAAGGACGGGTCATTACAATGAATAAGTTTAAACTTGATTAACTTGATGTCTTGCAACATGCTTAATTGTTACTACATGCTTAATTTGTCAAGACATCATTAACACAATTAATTAATTACAAATAAGTTTAAATTTGAATACTAGCATGCTTTGTGATTAAAGTAGGTTTGTGTCATCAATGATATGTTGACCAAACAGTAGAGATTTAGAAAATGTGTTAAATACAAATAAAGGATTATGACAAAACTGAGATTTTCTCAATTGATTATCATGTCTTGTATCCAAGAATGTTAGACTCTCCACTTTGGACATGATAAGTCACTATCAAAGCAATCCATCCAAGGTAAATGGACATTTAATCCATATAGTACTTGTATATGATGTTGGTTATCTTTTGCAGGTGTTAAATGAAGTAAAGTGTCAAAAGAATGATGTCCAAAACTGATTCAAACGGCTATACAAAGGATATATATTTTGGACTAAAATACGTGCGGCTTACCCGCGGTCAACCGTGAGCCAAGCCGCAGACAAGGCTGACCTTTTTATCTCTCCATATAAATAGCAAGACTTGGAGAACTTTGAAGACTTGGACCTCTTGCATGATACAAATCAAAATCATCAGAGAATCACAAGAACATAATAGTTCTACATATGTTTGTGATTGAAGCAAGAGAAGTTTTATAATCTCATAGATTATTAAAGGGGTCATTGTAAACTTATTGTCTTAGGATTATCATCACTGAAAAAGGGAGAGTCTTTGTACTTTGTAATTAGATGCATATGCTAGCTTGGCTATCATCTTCCTTAAAGGGAACTAGGGAGTTGATTAATCTCATTGGAGATTAATACTTGTCTAAGTTGAAGATAAGTTGATCTAAATTGGAGGTAATCCTTCAAAGTGATAGAGGGATTAGGTTTGTGGTCTAAGGAGAAGTACAAGGCTTGTAAATCGAATCTCCACCGAATTTGGAGAAAAGTGCTTAGTGAAGCAACAAATCCCGATTAGTGAATTGGGGAGTGGATTAAGATAGATTAGTTAACATCCACCTGAACCACTATAAATCCTTGTGTTTATGTTCTTTACTTTACTTTCAGCATCATTACAAACAAAAAACACACCACACATAAGTTTGAGTTGACTAACGTGATGAAGTATCGTTCATACCGTATTGATCATCGAAAAAGTTTTAAAAATCATATTAAGTAACTATTCACCCCTCTAGTTACTTACAATCTCCAACGGTTGCAATTCATCCTTCATCACTCTCGTCCCCATGGAAAATGACCCTTTAAATTTTTCACATTTTCGTCCAATTAGCCTAATCGGAAGTTACTATAAAATTCTCACAAAACTTCTTGCAAACCGAATCCGTAAAATGATTCCTAGGCTAATTGGGCAAGAACAAAGTGCGTTTATTAGTGATAGAAACATCCTTGATGGTGTTCTCATTGCACTTGAAATGATCGATGACATAAAAGCTACTAAATAAAAAAGTTTTATATTTAAAGTAGACTTTGAAAAGGCATTTGATTGTATTGATTGGGATTTTCTCACCGACATTATGAGATTCATGGGTTTTGGGCAAAAATGGGTAAAATGGATCCTTGTATGTCTAAACTCGACTTCCATATCCGTGTTTGTAAACGGATCCCCGACCGACCAATTTTTTCCTAAAGAGGGGTTACACAAGGTGACCCCCTATCCCATTTTCTTTTCATTATTGCAACCGAAGGTCTTAACTACCTTTTAAATGTAGACTTAAAAGAAAAATTAACAAAAGGGGTCAAGGTGGGCAAGGATAAGGTGATCGTGTCTCATCTACAATATGCGGATGACATGATCATTTTTGGTAAATGGGATAAACTGGAAACCAAAACCGTTTTGAAAATCTTAAAATGTTTTGAAGATCTCTCGGGTCTTAAAATAAACCTTAATAAAAGTTGTGTTTACGGAACTGGAACCTCAAAAAGTCAATTAAGCTTGCTAGCATCATGGTTCAGATGTAAGGAGGGTTCCTTCCCTTTTTTATATCTCGGATTACCTATTGGAGCCAACCTCAAACAACACCAAAATTGGCAACCCATCTTTGACAAATTTAATAAACGTTTATCAAAATGGAAAGTTAATTCTATCTCATTTGGTGGTAGACTTACATTGATTAAATCGGTTCTAAGTAGCTTACCTCTATACTACTTTTCCCTCTTCAAAGCCCCGGTACGTGTGTTAAATGATCTTGAAAGTGTAAGACGTAATTTCTTTTGGGGTGGGTCCTCAGATAGTAGAAAAATGGCATGGGTAAAGTGAAGCCAAATCTTACTACCTTATAACTCGGGCGGGTTAAATGTGGGCTCCCTCAAAAATAAAAATCTTGCACTACTCACCAAATGGTGGTGGAAATTTTTAAATAATAAAAACGCATTTTGGCCTCGGATTATAAAAAGTATCTATGGTGAAAATGGTGGTTTAAGTTGTATCAATACAATACCCGAAAACTCCTTAAAGAAGTATTCGGGTAGAACTTGGTATAATAGCATTCATGTTGAACACACCCTACGTAAATTATGGTGTGATATTTCTAATGCATTTTCTAAAGTGATACGTAAAGGCCACGAGACATGTTTTTGGAGCGACAAATGGTGCAAAAATACGCCTCTAAAAGACTCATATCCAAGATTGTATAGATTGGAAACAAACAAAAATGCCACTGTCGCTGAAAGGATTCCAAATATAAGATCAGCCTCACCAAATAATATCCAAATACCTGCTGTTTCTACTACTACTTCAGCTGATTTCCAGGTTGAAGCTGAAAATTCTGTTGCAGTCCACGCTGCTGCTGATATTGATGCTGTCAACAACCAGGTAAATATTAGAGAACAATTGAACCTGCAAATTTCCTTTTATTGGGCCTGGGCCTCGGAGCCCAAGTGGAGGGCCGTTTCTGAACTTACAAAGTTGATCGAGGACCTAAATAATTACACATCTTCTGTAAAACACATGATAAATGGCAGTGGTTATATTTAAACAACAAACGTTTCACCTCCAAATCCCTAGTTGATACCCTTTGCGACATCGAAACATCTAAGGGCCCCACGTACGCTCCTATTGAAACAAACAAGTTATTACCACAAAAGATTGGCATCTTCATTTGGCGAGCTTTGCAAAATAAGCTCCCGGTAAGATCCGAAGTTAATGCACGTGGACTCGATCTTCATTCAACTAGATGCCCAGTATGTCACGATGACATTGAAACCCTTGACCACCTACTTCTAAAATGTTCAAAAGCAAAGGATATTTGGGAAAGAATTCGGAAATGGTGGACCCTAAACCAACTCAATCTATCAAATCACTCGGATTTGGTAAAACCACAAAACGCTCATCTTAAAACCCACACAGGTGCTAGTATAAGGTAAGAAATCATTTGGGTGTCGTGTTACTATATTTGGAAAAATAGAAATTCACGACCTTTGCGAACTTAAAAATGTGCTCTCCAAAAATCGTTGTAGACATCCAAGTCAAAACCTTCGAGTGAGATAACATGTCGAAATAAAAAGATAAAGCTTGAGTGGCAAAATTGGCTACACAACCTATTGAGCTTTGATTTAAACTAAATGGAAAAGGATGGAATCGGTTAATAACCCAGGTTTTTTGCCATTGCCATTGCCCTTGTTCGATTGTTTATGTAGGGTTAAAGTGAGTAGTCTCGATATGCTTTGTATCTACATGTATAGCACTGTACATCATTGGCTCCTCCGCTTGTCTCTTCAAGTTGCAACCTCTACTAAGGCAATAGAACAAGTGGCTAGGGTGTTTTCCTGTCAAACATCCCCTCTTTTCATCTACTATTCGTGATTACACTCGTAATGTATGTAGTTTTAGTTCCTTTCGAGATTTGTATCAAGGCTTTTGCCTCCCATATTGTATATTTCATTATAGTTTAATAAAAGTTGATCTTTCAAAAAAAAAAAAAAATAATAATAAGGGTAATAATGTTGAGTTAAGTTGCGTTATCAAGTGCTCATGGAAGTAGAATATTATTTATTTTTAAATGTTTCCAAACATAAAATCTTGTGGTCTAATCAAATATGGAAGAATCGGAACGAATTTGTATTTGGAAAAACCTGGTTTGCCAAGTAAAAATATTTGCGGATATTCAAGCAAAAAAGTTATAATGGAACTCGTGTAGGTAGAAAAAAAAGCACTATTGATTAGCAAAATTGTCTAACTAACCCAAAGATCTTTGATGCTAATCCTCCAACAATAGTAGGAATCGTCTAATGGAAAGAATCGCAAGAAATTTTCGTGAAAGATCACTGAAGAAGAGAATAACGAATCTATTTATAGATGTAAATTTCATCCGTATCCAATCTAATGGTCAATCAAATCCATATTCACCATTCATCCATATAAATCGTCAATATTTATTGTGAAGCATGTAGTGACCCGAACTTTTCCATGTTTATATATTTATATATTAAATGAGATTGATATTTACATGATTAAATGTTTCCAACATGATAAGCAATCAAACTTGTTGAGACTTGATTATTTGAAATGAGTTTCATATAGACAATTGACCACCCAAGTTGACTGGCGATTCACGAACATTAAAAACTTGTAAAAACTACATGGTGTTATATAAATGGATATATATTTATGGTTAACATGAGATTATGATAAGTAAGTATCTCCATAAATATGTTAACAATGAGTTATATACAAACAAATGAGATTATTGATTTAAGAAACTCGAAAATGATATATATAACGATTATCGTTATAACAACGTCTTACTAAATACATATGTATCATATGAAGATATTGTTACACTATATTTAACATGATAAAATGATAATTAAGTAAATCATTAAGTGTGTTAACAATGAACTACATACGTAAAAACAAGACTACTAACTTAAGGATTTCGAAACGAGACATATATGTAACGATTATCATTGTAATAGTATTTTAACATATATATATGATGTTAAGATATATTTATACACCATGTTATTATGATAACATAACAATTTAACATCTTATTTAAGTATTATAACAATGGATTAATTACATTTAACAAGATCGTTAACTTAAAGATTTCCAAACAACACTTACATGTAACGACTAACGGTGACTTAACGACTCAGTTAAAATGTATATACATGTAGTGTATTAATATTTATTAGTATACTTTTGAAAGACTTCAAGACACATATCAAAGTACTTCTACTTAGCAAAAATGCTTACAATTACATCCTCATTCATTTTCATCAACAATTCTACTCGTATGCACCCGTATTCGTACTCGTACAATACACAGCTTCTAAGATGTATATACTATTGGTATATACACTTAATCATTAGCTCCTTAGCAGCCCATGTGAGTCATTAAACATGTGGGAACCATCATTTGACAACTAGCATGAAATATCTCACAAAATTACAAAAAATATTATAAATCATTCATGAATTATTTACATGAAAACAAACTTACACATCCTTTATATCTAATCCATATACCAACGACCAAAAACACCTACAAACACTTTTATTCTTCAATTTTCTTCATCTAATTGATCTCTCTCAAGTTCTATCTTCATGTTCTAAGTGTTCTTCATAAATTCTATAAGTTCTAGTTTCATAAAATCAAGAATACTATCAAGTATGCATAATTACTTCCAAGCTTTCTAATCCAATCCAAGTAATCATCTAAGCTCAAGAAATCTTTCTTATTTACAGTAAGATATCTTTCTAATACAAGGTAATACTAATATTCAAACTTTGATTCAATTTCTATAACTATAACTATCTTATTTCGAGTGGAAATCTCACTTGAACTTATTTTCGTGTCATGATTCTACTTCAAGAACTTTCAAGCCATTCAAGAATCCTTTGAAGCTAGATCAATTTTTATTACTTCCAGTAGGTTTACCTACTAAACTTGAGGTAGTAATGATGTTCATAACATTATTCGATTCATATATATATATATATATATATATATATATATATATATATATATATATATATATATATATATATATAACTATCTTATTCGAAGATTTAAACTTGTAATCACTAGAACATAGTTTAGTTAATTCTAAACTTGTTCGCAAATAAAGTTAATCCTTCTAATTTGAATTTTAAAATCAATTAAACATATGTTCTATATCTATATGATATGCTAACTTAATGATTTAAAACCTGAAAACATGAAAAACACCGTAAAACCGGATATACGCCGTCGTAGTAACACCGCGGGCTGTTTTGGGTTAGCTAATTAAAAACTATGATAAACTTTGATTTAAAAGTTGTTTTTCTGGGAAAATGATTTTTCTTATGAACATGAAACTATATCCAAAAATCATGGTTAAACTCAAAGTGGAAGTATGTTTTCCAAAATGGTCATCTAGACGTCGTTCTTTCGACTGAAATGACTACCTTTACAAAAATGACTTGTAACCTGTATTTCCGACTATAAACTTGTACTTTTTATGTTTAGATTCATAAATTTAAGTTCAATATGAAACCATAGCAACTTTAATCACTCAAAACGGATTTAAAACGAAGAAGTTATGGGTAAAACAAGATAGGATAATTTTGCTTGTTGTAGCTACGTGCAATTTATAACAAATCTATACAAATCATATCCTAGCTAACTTATATTGTATTATACATGTATTCTAATATATTATGTAATCTTGGGATACCATAGACACGTATGCAAATATTTTGACATATCATATCGACCCATGTATATATATTATTTAGAACAACCATAGACACTCTATATGCAGTAATGATTGAGTTAGCTATATAGGGTTGAGGTTGATTTCAAAAATATATATACTTTGAGTTGTGATCTAGCCTGAGACGTGTATACACTAGGTTGTGGATTTATTCAAGATAATTTATATCAATTTATTTCTGTACATCTAACTGTGGACAACTAGTTGTAGGTTACTAACGAGGACAGCTGACTTAATAAACTTAAAACATTAAAACGTATTAAAAATGTTGTAAATATATTTTGAACATACTTTGATATATATGTACATATTTGTTATAGGTTCGTGAATCGACCAGTGGCCAAGTCTTACTTCCCGACGAAGTAAAAATCTGTGAAAGTGAGTTATAGTCCCACTTTTAAAATCTATTATTTTTAGGATGAGAATACATGCAGTTTTATAAATGTTTTACAAAATAGACACAAGTGATCAAAATTACATTCTATGTTGAATTATCGAACCGAATATGCCCCTTTTTAGCTTGGTAGCCTTAGAATTGGTGTTTATTATAATTGCCACCAATTGACGCGAATCCTAAAGATAGATCTATTTGGCCCAACAAGCCTCATCCGAGTTACGGATGCTTTAGTACTTCGATTTATCATGTCCGATGAGAGTTTCGGAATGATGGGGATATTCTATATGCATCCTGTTAAGGTCGATTACCAGGTGTTCATCATATGAATGATTTTTATGCAGATTGCATGCTGTTTATGAGAAATGGAAATATGAAATCTTGTGGTCTATTATTACGATTTGGTAAATATATAGGTAAAACCTATAACTCACCAACATTTTTGTTGACGTTTAAAGCATGTTTATTCTCAGGTGATTATTAAGAGCTTCCGCTGTTGCATGCTAATTTATGGACAAGGGTTGGAGTCAGCATGCTTGTATAATATTGTTTAAAAACTGCATTCGAAGACTTAAATTGATGTGTAATATTATTGTAAACCATTATGTAATAATCGTGTGAAAATACTATATTTTAGATTATCATTATTTGATAATCGTCATTATATTTTTAAACCTTTATCAATAAAATAAAGGTTATGGTTTGTTTTAAACTCGAATGCAGTCTTTGAAAAACGTCTCATATAGAGGTCAAAACCTCGCAACGAAATTAATTAATATGGAACGTTTATAAATCGATATGAACGGGACATTTAAGTTGGTATCAGAGCACTTGGTCTTAGAGAACCAGAAAATTTGCATTAGGTGTGTCTTATCGAGTTTGTTAGGATGCATTAGTGAGTCTGGACTTCGACCGTGTCTTCTTTAAAAATGATTGCTTAATATTTTTTTTTTGTTGGAAACTACAAATTGTAACATGTAAATATTATGTGATAAATTAATCTCTTAACATGTTTGATATTGTGTGATAGATGTCTACCTCTAGTACAAATCCCATCGACTCACCTAATAACAATGAAGAGTCGAATATATATTGTTTATATATATATATATATATATATATATATATATATATATATATATATACCTCAACCCATGGTTTACCTGGGCTAAAAAAAGCGCTGCTCTTTTTATCTTTTCTTCATCGATTATATATATATATATATATATATATATATATATATATATATATATATATATATATATATATATAACCGGAAGAAGAGGAACCGGAAGAGGAGGAACCGGAAGAAGAAGAGGTTCTGGAGGAAGAAATATTGATACCTACAGTAAATCGATTAAATAAAAGAAAATCCTCAACCAACGGACCAAAGTTAAAAATGGTCAATGGTGTTTCCGCCAAGGAAGCAAAATATTGGGAAGATTACCAATTTTCCGATGAATCGGATCCCGATGAGGATTTCGATGATGTTATAGAAATTACCTCGAACCAAATTTAATAAAGCAAAATAAAATAATAGGGGAAAAGGTATAAAAATAGAGAAACCTGATTCCAACCCCGATGAATTTATCGGCAACATCCGTATTTCCTAAAATGTAACAATAACCCGAGAACCTCTAAACCACCAGGTTTTTCTAAACCATTGTGGAAAACAACGGCTCGTATTAGAGGAACACCATATATCCCTAGAAAATTAGGAAAACGAACCAAGTCCGAAGAAGAAGAAACTAGTGATTCAGATTAGAGGGTTGTAATTATGTTGTGTATTATATGTATTGTAGTGTGCTTGTACTTTTATGTTCTATGCAAAAATTGTTTGTATTGTTTGTTAATTATCTTTTACGAATCTAATCCTTGTCTATTTTACAGTATAAAAACAAAATGGACGTTAAGGGTAGACAGCCGAATATTTTAGAAGACCTACCGGAGGATATGATTGAGGAAATCTTGTCTAGAGTCGGTCAGAATTCACCAGCACATTTACTTATGGAGAAATTAACTTGTCAAACATTTGAAAGACTTTCCAGAAATGCCTTAGTTTATAAAAGGCTTTCCTTTGGTAGATGGGGTATATCACATTGGGGAGACCGTAAGTTACGCCGTGTTTTCTTTAAAGCGTTAAATGCGGGGAACCCAAATGCAATTTTACGCTACGGGTTAAGAACCTATTTTGACTCTAACATATCCCAACATAGGGTTTCATGAGTTAGAAAGAGCTTCTAACATGCAACATAAAGAAGCATGTTATGCTTACGGGTTAGTGATGTTCGCTTCTCACCAAAGTGAGAAAAAGAACATCGGATTTCAACTTTTAAATAAAACCTTCCCACAAGTGACGGATTCAGTAGTTGGGGTGAGAAACAAGGTTTTTAGATTATTACGGGGTTGTTGTACATTACGAAACCCTCATCCCTTCGACGATGTTACAACATGCTGTCTTGTCAACGGCCACAACGGTTATGTTCCACAAGACCAAGGATGGGAAGTGGTCTTAGTAAAACCAGAATGCATGACTTGTTTCTGGACGTATGAATTACGTGTTTTTATTGCCTTTGCTAAACGACTTGCGTATTAACTAGGATTTTTGTCACAACTGCTTTGTATCAAAGTTTTTATGTGCTATATTTCATGCTATATGTAAAATAGCGGTATTATAAGTTTGCAAAATATTGTATATAAGTTTGAATGTGAAATATTATTGTAATCAGTTTTTCATATAGAATTGTAGTAGTTGAATTGTATATTAGCTACTAAGTATAAACTTAACGGGTAGGTACTACCCGAATTAAAACTATAAAACGCTAATATGAAGAAAAAGCTTTTATAAATAATTTCATATTATGCTAAGAAATACTATTGACTACTCTTAATATTCTATATGATTAACTTAATTCTTTTGGCTATTTTTGAAAGAAATGGCACCGACTACTCGTCAGAACTTGAACATGAGCGAGGAAGACTTCCGTATTTTCCTTGCTGCGAACATAGCTGCGGTGCAAGCTGCAATGCAAAATAACAACAATAACTCTGGTTCTAGCAGTGCAACAAATTCTACAAGAACTCGGGTAGGATGCTCCTACAAAGAATTCACTGCCTACAAACCTTTAGAATTCGATGGAACCGAGGGTCCAATCGGATTGAAACGGTGGACCGAAAAGGTTGAATCGGTGTTTGCCATAAGTAAATGTATTGAAGAAGACAAAGTAAAGTACGCTACGCATACCTTCACAGGTACTGCGTTAACATGGTGGAACACCTATCTCGAGCAGGTGGGACAAGATGCTGCTTACGCACTACCGTGGTCAGCATTCAAGCAGTTGATGAACGAGCAGTATCGTCCCAGAAACGAGGTCAATAAGCTTAAGGTAGAGCTTAGTGGATTACGAACGCAAGGTTTCGACATCACCACGTACGAACGATGATTCACAGAGTTGAGTCTATTATGTCCAAGAGCATTCGAAGATGAAGAGGAGAAGATTGACGCATTTGTAAAAGGACCAGAAAGGATTCAAGAAGATGTGAGTTCACACGAGCCCACCTCCATACAAAAGGCAAGTTGAATGGCTCACAAACTCATAAATCAGATTGAGGGAAGGATTAAAGAACAGGCGGCCGAAGAGGCCAACACGAACAAGTCAAGAGAAAGTGGGAGGAAAACAGTGACAAGAGTTACCAATACAACAACAACAACAATCACAACCACAATCGCAATAACTATCCCAACAACCGCAACATCAATCGCAACAACAACAATCGCAATCCCAACAAAAACTACAACAAGCGTCCCAACAACAATAACTTCACCAAACGTCCCAACAACAATAACAACCACATCAATTCCAATAGCAATCTCAATAACAACAATGACAACAACAATCAGAAAATTCCATGCTATAGATGTGAAGGATATCATCCGGGTAAATTTTGTGAAGTAGTATGTACCAAATGTAATAGGAAGGGTCATGATGCAGCGAAGTGTGAAGCATTCGGACCAGTGACTAAAAGAACAAATACTGCCCACATTATTTGTTTCAGATGCGGAATGAAGGGGCACTACAAAACTACGTGCCCAAACCAGGGAAATAATAATGGGCAAAGTCGTGGCAGAGTTTTTAACATTAATACGGAAGAAGCGCAGGAAGACCCGGAGCTTGTTACGGGTATGTTTCTTATCGATGAAAAACCTGCTTATGTTTTATTTGATTCGGGTGTGGATAGAAGCTATATGAGTAGAGATTTTTGTGCTAAATTAAGTGGTCCATTGACGTCTATGAATAATAAATTTTTACTCGAATTAGCAAACGGTAAATTAATTTCGGCAGATAAAATATGTCGAAATCGAGAAATTAAACTGGTTAGCGAAACGTTTAAGATTGATTTGATACCAGTAGAGTTAGGGAGTTTTGATGTGATAATTGGCATGGACTGGTTGAAAAAGGAGAGAGCAGAGATCGTATGTTACAAAAATGCAATTCGCATTGTACGAGAAGAAGGAAAACCCTTAATGGTGTACGGAGAAAAGAGCAACACGAACCTAAACCTTATTAGTAACTTGAATGCGCAAAAGCTAATAAGAAAAGGTTGCTATGCTGTGCTAGCACATGTCGAGAAAGTACAAACCGAAGAAAAGAACATCAATGATGTTCTCGTTGCAAAAGAATTTCCCGATGTATTTCCGAAAGAATTACCGGGAAAACCTCCACACCGATCTGTTGAATTTCAAATAGATCTTGTACCAGGAGCTGCACCAATAGCTCGTGCTCCATACAGACTCGCACCCAGCGAAATGAAGGAACTCCAAAGCCAACTACAAGAACTTTTAGAACGGGGTTTCATACGACCAAGTACATCACCATGGGGAGCTCCTGTTTTGTTTGTCAAGAAGAAAGATGGTACATTCAGGTTGTGTATCGACTACCGAGAGTTGAACAAACTTACCATCAAGAACCGTTACCCACTACCGAGAATCGACGACTTATTTGATCAATTACAAGGTTCGTCAGTTTATTCGAAGATTGATTTACGTTCAGGATATCATCAAATGCGGGTGAAGGAGGATGATATTTCGAAGACTGCTTTCAGAACGCGTTACGGTCATTACGAGTTTATGGTTATGCCGTTTGGGTTGACTAATGCACCAGCTGTGTTCATGGACCTCATGAACCGAGTGTGTGGACCATACCTTGACAAGTTTGTCATTATTTTCATCGATGACATACTTATTTACTCAAAGAATGATCAAGAGCACGAAGAACATTTGAGAAAAGTGCTAGAGTTGTTGAGGAAAAAAAAACTGTACGCTAAATTTTCAAAGTGTGCATTTTGGTTGGAAGAAGTTCAATTCCTCGGTCACATAGTGAACAAAGAAGGTATTCAGGTGGATCCGGCGAAGATTGAAACTGTTGAAAAATGGGAAACCCCGAAAACTCCGAAACATATACGCCAATTTTTAGGATTGGCTGGTTACTACAGAAGATTCATCCAAGATTTTTCCAAAATAGCAAAACCCTTGACTGCATTAACGCATAAAGGGAAGAAATTGAAGGATGAGCAGGAGAAAGCGTTTCAATTGTTGAAGAAAAAGTTAACTACGGCACCTATATTGTCATTACCTGAAGGGAATGATGATTTTGTGATATATTGTGACGCCTCAAAGCAAGGTCTCGGTTGTGTATTAATGCAATGAATGAAGGTAATTGCTTATGCGTCTAGACAATTGAAGATTCACGAGCAGAATTATAAAACGCATGATTTGGAATTAGGCCCGGTTGTTTTTGCATTAAAGACTTGGAGGCACTACTTATATGGGGTCAAAAGTATTATATATACCGAATTCAAAAGTCTCCAACACATATTTAATCAGAAACAACTAAACATGAGGCAGCGTAGGTGGATTGAGTTATTAAATGATTACGATTTCGAGATTCATTACCACCCGGGGAAGGCAAATGTGGTAGCCGACGCCTTGAGCAGAAAGGACAGAGAACCCATTCGAGTAAAAGCTATGAATATAATGATTCACAATAACCTTACTACTCAAATAAAGGAGGCGCAACAAGGAGTTTTAAAAGAGGGAAACTTAAAGGATGAAATACCCAAAAGATCGGAGAAGCATCTTAATATTCGGGAAGACGGAACCCGGTATAGGGCTGAAAGAATTTGGGTACCAAAATTTGGAGATATGAGAGAAATGGTACTTAGAGAAGCTCATAAAACCAGATACTCAATAATCCTAGAACGGGGAAGATGTACAAAGATCTCAAGAAACATTTTTGGTGGCCGGGTATGAAAGCCGATGTTACTAAATACGTAGGAGAATATTTGACGTGTTCTAAGGTCAAAGCGGAGCATCAGAAACCATCAGGTCTACTTCAACAACCCAAAATCCCTGAATGGAAATGGAAAAACATTACCATGGATTTCATCACTAAATTGCCAATGACTGCAAGTGGTTTTGATACTATTTGGGTAATAGTTGATCGTCTCACCAAATCAGCACACTTCCTGCCAATAAGAGAAGATGACAAGATGGAGAAGTTAGCACGACTTTATTTGAAGGAAGTCGTCTCCAGACATGGAATACCAATCTCTATTATCTCTGATAGGGATGGCAGATTTATTTCAAGATTCTGGCAGACATTACAGCAAGCATTAGGAACTCGTCTAGACATGAGTACTGCCTATCATCCACAAACTGGTGGGCAGAGTGAAAGGATGATACAAACGCTTGAAGACATGCTACGAACATGTGTTATTGATTTTGGAAACAGTTAGGATCGACATCTACCGTTAGCAGAATTTTTCTACAACAACAGTTACCATTCAAGCATTGAGATGGCGCCGTTCGAAGCACTTTATGGTAGAAAGTGCATGTCTCCGAATTATTGGAGTGAAGTGGGGGATAGACAGATTACGGGCCCGTAGATAATACAAGAAACTACCGAGAAGATCATCCAAATTCAACAACGGTTGAAAACCGCCCAAAGTAGACAAAAGAACTATGCTGACATTAAAAGAAAAGATATAGAATTTGAAATTGGAGAGATGGTCATGCTTAAAGTTGCACCTTGGAAAGGTGTTGTTCGATTTGGTAAACGAGGGAAATTAAATCCAAGGTATATTACACCATTCAAGATTATTGATCGTGTCGGACCAGTAGCTTACCGACCTGAGTTACCTCAACAACTCGCAGCTGTAAATAACACCTTCCATGTCTCAAATTTGAAGAAATGTTTTGCTAAAGAAGATCTCACTATTCCGTTAGACGAAATCCAAATCAACGAAAAACTTCAATTCATCGAAGAACCCGTCGAAATAATGGATCGTGAGGTTAAAAGACTTAAGCAAAACAAGATACCAATTATTAAGGTTCGATGGAATGATCATAGAGGACCCGAGTTCACCTGGGAGCATGAAGATCAGATGAAGAAGAAATACCCGCACCTATTTCCAGAAGATTCGTCAACACCTTCAACAGCTTAAAATTTCGGGACGAAATTTATTTAACGGGTAGGTACTGTAGTGACCCGAAATTTTCCATGTTTATATATTTATTTATTAAATGAGATTGATATTTACATGATTAAATGTTTCTAACATGATAAGCAATCAAACTTGTTGAGACTTGATTATTTGAAATGAGTTTCATATAGACAACTGACCACCCAAGTTGACTTGCGATTCACGAACGTTAAAAACTTGTTAAACTACATGGTGTTATATAAATGGATATATATATGTGGTTAACATGAGATTATGATAAGTAAGTATCTCCATAAATATGTTAACAATGAGTTATATACAAACAAATGAGATTATTGATTTAAGAAACTCGAAAATGATATATATAACGATTATCGTTATAACAACGTCTTACTAAATACATATGTATCATATTAAGATATTGTTACACTATATTTAACATGATAAAATGATAATTAAGTAAATCATTAAGTGTGTTAACAATGAACTACATATGTAAAAACAAGACTACTAACTTAACGATTTCGAAACGAGACATATATGTAACGATTATCGTTGTAATAGTATTTTAACATATATATATGATGTTAAGATATATTAATACAGCATGTTATTATGATAACATAACAATTTAACATCTTATTTAAGTATTATAACAATGGATTAATTACATTTAACAAGATCGTTAACTTAAAGGTTTCTGTAAGACCCTAATCTTCATTGTACAGCAGAGTATATAGAGTACATAAAGTGTGGGAATGATTGTGCAGTTAAACAGAAGTCAGAGAGCGATCTGAGCTTAGTGCACGCCGCGCACACCAAAGGGAGCGCGCCGCGCACTCCCTACTGTAGCCGTGTTTCTGCTCTTTTATTCAGATATTTTGATGGGCATTTTGGTAATTGCACTTGTGGGCGAGTTAAAGGCCAGTTGGTCAGTTTGTGGAGTATCATTAACTCCATTATCAACAACCTTATCCTCTTCACTTAAATTTTAGAGAGAGAGTGTGATTCTTGAGTGAGAAAGCTTAAATCCAAGAGGAAGAAGTTGTTCTCGGACCAAAGTGCGGGTATTAAAGTTGTTCATCTCATCTCTAGCTTCGTTTTAGTTGTAGTGGTATGTTCTAACTTTAATTTCCTTACCTTGATTTTGTGTAAGGGTTAGGGTTTGAGTTAGTGATGAACATAAAACCATATTTGGTGATTTTGGGTGTTTTTGGGTAAAATGGAGTCATAAAGACTCAATGGTAACTAACCTAGGGTTTTAAAAGGTTAATTGATGTTTATGAGTTCTAATTGGTTAGTTAATCACTAGCACACCTAGTTAATTAGTAAATGGGTGTTAGATGGGTTAGTAGATAACCCGAAATGGGTGTGTTGACTTTAAATTAGTCAAAGGGCTAATGATTGACCTAATTGGGAAATATGGGTATGAAATACCCTAATTGTGTAATGATTAATGTTGTTGGACCTTAATCACTAGCTTTTAAGTGATTAATGATGGTCTTGACCCTTAAAGGGCGGTTTTGGTGAAAATGGGGCATTTAATGCATTTAAGTCATTAAATGCACATAAGTGAAATTGTTGGTATTTAGTCCAACTAGTTATGTAGGTTGATTGAAGTACTTATTATATTAGGTACTTTGCTTTGAAGCTTGCGGAAGTATAAAACTGTCACCAAATCGTTAAAGGTGAGTGGAATGATTATATGCATATGTATGTAATGTATTTATTTGTATGCTATGGTATGAACCAAAGAGCCGGTAGTGCCATAGTATGTGCGAGCGTGCTATGATGTGAACCAAAGAGCCGGTAGTGTCATAGTACGTGTGTTATAGTGTGAACCAAAGAGCCGGTAGCGCTATAGCACGATTTGTTAAGGTGTGAACCAAAGAGCCGGTAGCACCTTAGCGTTGTTAGAGTGTGAACCAAAGAGCCGGTAGCACTCTAGCGTGAGTATGACTCGAGTTGTGATGTGAACCAAAGAGCCGGTAGCATCATGACAAATGCGTATGGTGTGAACCAAAGAGCCGGTAGCACCATGACGCGAGAATGGTTAACCATGGTTGTGTATTTTGTTTTGGTAGCATATTATATTATGTCGATTATATGTTATTGATTACGCTAGTAGCGGTTTGTTGGAGATTATTAGCTTTGTACTTGAGATGGTATGCTAATTGTATTGCTAACGTGTATGTGGTATATGTGTAAGTGATTGCAAGTAGGTATGTTATATATATATATATATATATATATATATATATATATATATATATATATATATATGGGTATAATTATTGCATTCACTAAGCTTTGCTTACCCTCTCATTGTTTATCTTTTTATAGGCTCCAGCGTTGACAAGGGTAAGGGCATTCGATTGGATTAGAGATCCCGCTTGTTATTTGGGGGACGCTTTTGGGATGTGATAGCTTTGGAGTTTGACCGAGATTGGGTAGTTTAACCCCAAACACCATGCTCATAGTGTCGTTTGGAATTTAAACTAGTGCGGTCGAAACTCAAACTTTTGTATGAAACTCGTAAAACGGCCGATGTGGGCCCCGTTTTGTAAAACTCATTTTATTATTCAATCGTGTGAGTTTCAACCATTATAACATATTGTGAAAAGTGTTTCGTCTAAATATGTCGGGAAGTGGAAGGTCTTTAATTGAAAATTGACGAAATCGGACAGAACTGAATGTGGGCCTGTGCGCGCCGCGCACCCTGAGGTGTGCGCGTGGCGCACTCCACTGTAAAAAAAAAAAAAATATTTTATTACACGTGTTTGATTGTATATTGGGTTGGGTTGTTACAAGTGGTATCAGAGCATGGTCTAAGGGATTTAGGCGACTTGAGATAGGTGCCTAGACTTAGATTTATTTGTGTATGCGCTTTATGCGGGACTTGTAGGAGACGGTTCTGACCGGGGGTTGATTAGTGCTTAGATTTATGTGAACTAACCTTGCGCTTATTGTTTTGTGTTGTTTTAGCAAGCATCAAGCAAGATAGACGTTGTACTAGCAAGTTAATGCGACGTGCTCGCGTAACAATGATTAGCTACCATTGTTACGGGTTCAAATCGTGTCAAAACAAGCGATGTACGATGATTGTTGAGCAAGATGGAGTAGTGCGGTGTATATGTACATTCATATGTGTTAGGTCTTCTCGTTCGTTGCTTAACCATTTCCGTTTTATAGTATGAAGATGAGAAACGGACCCGAGACCAATGAAGGGGGTTCGAGCGAGGATGTTGAGTTTACGGCCAAGGTTGAGGCCATTATGCAAAGGCGTCATGAGGCCTTCTTAGAGGACGTTAAGAAGATGTTCTTGGATTCGATTGATGAACAAGTAGTCAATCTAGTCAAGGAACAAGTTAAGATTGTTCTTAAAGAGGATAACGCTGGAAGGCGAGACTTCCACTATAAAAACTTCAAAGATGCTCAACCTCCCACCTTTGAAGGGGAACGAGACCCACTCAAGAGTGCTCGATGGATCTCCGATATGGAGGGGGCTTTCCGTACTAGTGAGTGCCCTCTCGATAAAAAGACGAGGTTTGGTAGTAGCATGATGAGGGGTAATGCCAAGTTGTGGTGGGATTCGAAAATCCGACTTTATGGGGAAGAACAAAGTATGAGTTTGACGTGGGACGAGTTTAAAGAAGAATTTTTCAAGGAGTACCGAACTTCGGCCGATCTTTCAAAGCTTAAGGACGAATTACGTACTTTAAGGCAAGGGTCAATGGATTTAAACACTCTCAAGTCCACTTTCTTATCAAAGACCCAATTTTGCCCGGAGTATGACGGGAACGATCACATGTTGAAAGAAGATTTCTACCGAACCTTGAATGATAACTATCAAGAAAGGATTAGTAGGAATTCGGCAAAGACTTTTGATGAGCTATTTGATATCGCTAAGGGTTTTGAGTCGCTTGCTCCAAGAAAGAGTGACTTCACCTTTGGCAAACGAAAATTTGAAGCTACTAGCCACTCGAACAAGAAGAACAAGAGTGTGGCTGAGAGCGTCGGTAGTGCGAAAAAGGGGGCTTCTAAGAGTTTTGGGCCCACGTGCTACAATTGTGGTCGACAGGGGCATTTGGCCCGTGATTGTACGAATTCATCTTCCAACAAAATCGTTTGTTTTAATTGTAACAAGGATGGGCACAAGAGGCCGGAGTGTCCCAAATTGCGCAACGATAATGTTAAGCGACTAGAGAAGGTAGCGGGTACGGCTAGGGGTCGAAATTATTTAATGACCAATGAGGAGGCCAAGAAATCTAGCGAAGTTGTCTCAGGTACTTTCATGGTTAATTCCAATCCGGCAAGGATACTCTTTGATAGTGGTGCAAACTTGTCGTTTGTGTCACCAAAATTTGTGCCCAAACTTAATAAACCGTTAGCTAAGTTAAGTCGTCTGGTAGAAGTTGAAATAGCGGATGACAAGACGGTGCTAGTGGTTGATGTGTGTAAAAATTGTAATGTTGTGTTTGGTGTCAAAAACTTTAAAATCGATCTCATCCCGATGACTTTGGGTGATTTTGATATCGTTGTTGGTATGGATTGGCTCGATCATAATAGAGCCGATATTTCATGCCATGAAAAATCTATTCGAGTGAAGACCCCAAGTGGGGGAGAGTTAATTATTCATGGCGATAAACGAAGAAGACTTGTGCTGATATGCACTTTTGCACGGGCACGTCGTTTTCTGGTTGGTGGTGGCATGGCTTTTCTTGCCCATGTTGTTGATACTCGTGATGAGCCACCACCCATTCGTGAAATTCCGGTGGTGAGTGAATTTGAAGACGTTTTTCAGGATGAGTTACCGGGTGTTCCGGCAGAAAGACAAGTTGAATTTCGCATTGAGTCGGTTCCGGGGGCTACCCCCATTGCTAAAACTCCTTATCGTTTAGCGCCAACAGAAATGCAAGAGTTGTTAAATCAAACCCAAGAGCTACTTGAAAAGGGTTTTATCCGACCGAGTGCTTCGCCATGGGGCGCTCCGGTTTTATTCGTGAAGAAGAAAGATGGTAGTATGCGGATGTGCATCGATTATCGGGAGTTGAACAAAGTGACGATCAAGAATCGTTATCCATTGCCTAGGGTTGACGATTTGTTCGACCAACTCCAAGGTGCAACGTATTTCTCTAAAATCGACCTACGGTCCGGCTATCACCAAATGCGGGTACGTGAGGAAGACATCGAGAAAACTGTTTTTCGAACGCGTTATGGGCATTTTGAATTCGTAGTTATGCCTTTTGGTCTTACGAATGCACCGACGGTATTCATGGATCTTATGAACCGAGTGTGCCAACCTATGTTGGACAAGTCGGTAATTGTGTTCATCGACGACATACTTGTCTATTCGAAGAGAATGAAGGAACATGAACATCATTTGCGGAGTGTGTTAAAGACGTTGCGGAAGGAGAAGTTGTATGCTAAATTCTCCAAATGTGAATTTTGGCTAAGGGAATTTCAATTCCTTGGCCACATTGTGAACGAAAATGGTATTCAAGTAGATCCGGGGAAGATAGAGATGGTAAAAAGTTGGGGACGACCGACTACGCCTACGGAAATCCGAAGTTTTCTCAGATTGGCCGGTTATTATCGTCGGTTTATCCAAGACTTTTCTAAGATCACTTCTCCATTGACGAAGTTAACGAGAAAGAATGCGAGATTTAATTGGGAGAACGAGCAAGAAATTGCTTTTCAATTGTTAAAAGAGAAGTTGTGTCAAGCTCCGACGATAGTTTTGCCGGAAGGGGTGGAAGACATGACGGTCTATTGTGATGCTTCTTTAAATGGGCTCGGTTGTGTTCTAATGCAAAGGGGTAAAGTCATCGCTTATGGCTCTCGACAATTAAAGGAACACGAGACGAGATATCCGACTCATGATCTTGAGTTGGCGGTGGTTGTTCATGCGTTGAAAATTTGGCGCCATTACATGTATGGTGTCAAGTGTACAATTTATTCAGATCACAAGAGTTTGAAACATCTTTTTGATCAAAGAGATTTGAATTATCGTCAACGTAGATGGATGGATGTGGTGAAAGACTACGATTGTGAGATACTTTATCATCCGGGCAAGGCGAATGTGGTCACGGATGCATTAAGTCGAAAGAGTCATCACCCAGCGTTACGATTGGGATTGTTACGTATGATTATTACTAATGATTTTCTTGAAAAACTTGGTGTGATTCAAATTGAAGCTTATGTTCACAACAAGCATGCGGAACGAATTGTGGGGCAATCGGAATTCATTACTATGGGCTCGCGTGGTTTGTTGTCTTTTCAAGGAAGAGTGTGGGTGCCTAAGATGGGTGATTATCGACAAGTTCTACTTGATGAAGCACATAAGTCAAAGTATTCCATTCATCCGGGCGCGACGAAAATGTATCTTGACTTAAGGAAAGATTATTGGTGGCCGGTCATGAAACGTGATGTTGTAAAGTATGTTGAGCAATGCGTCACGTGTTTGCAAGTTAAGGCCGAGCACCAAAAGCCGTATGGTAAGTTGCAACCGTTAGAAATCCCGAAGTGGAAATGGGAGCACATTACCATGGATTTCATCACAAAGTTACCTAAAACGGTGAGAACCCAATTCGATTCGATTTGGGTGATAGTTGATCGATTGACGAAGAGTGCCTTGTTTCTTCCCATTCGGGAAGCGATATCATTGGAAACCTTGGCTAAATTGTTTATCAAGGAGGTAGTCGCTCGACATGGGGTTCCTATATCTATTATTTCGGATCGAGATACTCGTTTTACATCTCGGTTTTGGGAAAAGTTTCATGAAGATATGGGTACACAATTGAAATTGAGCACGGCGTATCATCCTCAAACGAACGGTCAAACCGAATGTACAAATCAAACATTGGAGGATATGTTACGGGCGTGTATTATTGATTTCGGTGGTAGTTGGGATGAGCACTTACCTTTGGTGGAATTCTCGTACGATAATAGTTATCATACTAGTATCGGGATGCCACCTTACGAGATGCTTTATGGGCAGAGGTGTCGAACTCTTATTTGTTGGAGTGAAGTTGGTCAAAAAGAAATCGGGAGTGCCGATTTGGTTTTAGAAATGAATAGCAAGATCGATATAATTCGAGATCATTTGAAAAAGGCGCAAGATAGACAAAAGTCGTATGCCGACAAGCGTAGACGAATGATTGAGTTCCAAGAGGGCGACAAAGTGATGCTTAAATTTTCGCCATGGAAAGGTATTATTCGGTTTCGAAAACGAGGAAAGTTAGCTCCTCGGTTTATTGGGCCATTTAAGGTTTTAGCTCGTGTTGGTGAAGTCGCGTATCGATTGGAATTACCCGAAGAGCTTGCGGGGATCCATAATACATTTCATGTTTCCCATCTCCGTAAGTGTCTTGCGGATGATTCATCATGGGTGCCTTTGGACGAAATTGAGCTAAACAATAAGTTAGAGTATATTGAGGAGCCGATTGCCATACTCGATGAGAAGGTCAAAAGGTTGAGACATAAAGAGGTTAGGACTTTTAAAGTTCAATGGCGTCGTAGTAAGGGTTCCGAGTTTACTTGGGAGCCCGAAGAATTCGTGTTGGTTTATCTTCCCTCTTGTCATGCGGCTTGAATCGCGAGGACGCGCTCCGATTCAAGTGGGGGAGAGTTGTAAGACCCTAATCTTCATTGTACAGCAGAGTATATAGAGTACATTAAGTGTGGGAATGATTGTGCAGTTAAACAGAAGTCAGAGAGCGATCTGAGCTTAGTGCGCGCTGCGCACACCAAAGGGAGTGCGGCGCGCACTCCCTACTGTAGCCATGTTTCTGCTCTTTTATTCAGATATTTTAATGGGCATTTTGGTAATTGCACTTGTGGGCGAGTTAAAGGACAGTTGGTCAGTTTGTGGAGTATCAGTAACTTCATTATCAACAACCTTATCCTCTTCACTTAAATTTTAGAGAGAGAGTGTGATTCTTGAGTGAGAAAGCTTAAATCTAAGAGGAAGAAGTTGTTCTCGGACCAAAGTGCGGGTATTAAAGTTGTTCATCTCATCTCTAGCTTCATTTTGGTTGTAGTGGTACGTTCTAACTTTAATTTCCTTACATTAATTTTGTGTAAGGGTTAGGGTTTGAGTTAGTGATGAACATAAAACCATATTTGGTGATTTTGGGTGTTCTTGGGTAAAATGGAGTCATAAAGACTCAATGGTAACTAACCTAGGGTTTCAAAAGGTTAATTGATGTTTATGAGTTCTAATTGGTTAGTTAATCACTAGTACACCTAGTTAATTAGTAAATGAGTGTTAGATGGGTTACTAGATAACCCGAAATGGGTGTGTTGACTTTAAATTAGTCAAAGGGCTAATGATTGACCTAATTGGGAAATATGGGTATGAAATACCCTAATTGTGCAATGATTAATGTTGTTGTACCTTAATCACTAGCTTTTAAGTGATTAATGATGGTCTTGACCCTTAAAGGGCGGTTTTGGTGAAAATGGGGCATTTAATGCATTTAAATCATTAAATGCACATAAGTGAAATTGTTGGTATTTAGTCCAACTAGTTATGTGGGTTGATTGAAGTACTTATTATATTAGGTACTTTGTTTTGAAGCTTGCAAAAGTATAAAACCGTCACCAAATCGTTAAAGGTGAGTGGAATGATTATATGCATATGTATGTAATGTATTTGTTTGTATGCTATGGTATGAACCAAAGAGCCGGTAGTGCCATAGTATGTGCGAGCGTGCTATGATGTGAACCAAAGAGCCGGTAGCGTCATAGTACGTGTGTTATAGTGTGAACCAAAGAGCCGGTAGCGCTATAGCACGATTTGTTAAGGTGTGAACCAAAGAGCCGGTAGCACCTTAGCGTTGTTAGAGTGTGAACCAAAGAGCCGGTAGCACTCTAGCGTGAGTATGACTCGAGTTGTGATGTGAACCAAAGAGCCGGTAGCATCATGACAAATGCGTATGGTGTGAACCAAAGAGCCGGTAGCACCATGATGTGAGAATGGTTAACCATGGTTGTGTATTTTGTTTTGGTAGCATATTATATTATGTCGATTATATGTTATTGATTACGCTAGTAGCGGTTTGTTGGAGATTATTAGCTTTGTACTTGATACGGTATGCTAATTGTATTGCTAGCGTGTATGCGGTATATGAAATGTCCCGTTCTTATTGATTAAAAACGTTCCATATTAATTGATTTCGTTGCGAGGTTTTGACCTCTATATGAGACGTTTTTCAAAGACTGCATTCATTTTTAAAACAAACCATAACCTTTATTTCATAAATAAAGGTTTAAAAAGCTTTACGTAGATTATCAAATAATGATAATCTAAAATATCCTGTTTACACACGACCATTACATAATGGTTTACAATACAAATATGTTACATCGAAATCAGTTTCTTGAATGCAGTTTTTACACAATATCATACAAACATGGACTCCAAATCTTGTCCTTATTTTAGTATGCAACAGCGGAAGCTCTTAATATTCACCTGAGAATAAACATGCTTTAAACGTCAACAAAAATGTTGGTGAGTTATAGGTTTAACCTATATATATCAAATCGTAACAATAGACCACAAGATTTCATATTTCAATACACATCCCATACATAGAGATAAAAATCATTCATATGGTGAACACCTGGTAACCGACATTAACAAGATGCATATATAAGAATATCCCCATCATTCCGGGACACCCTTCGGATATGATATAAATTTCGAAGTACTAAAGCATCCGGTACTTTGGATGGGGTTTGTTAGGCCCAATAGATCTATCTTTAGGATTCGCGTCAATTAGGGTGTCTGTTCCCTAATTCTTAGATTACCAGACTTAATAAAAAGGGGCATATTCGATTTCGATAATTCAACCATAGAATGTAGTTTCACGTACTTGTGTCTATTTTGTAAATCATTTATAAAACCTGCATGTATTCTCATCCCAAAAATATTAGATTTTAAAAGTGGGACTATAACTCACTTTCACAGATTTTTACTTCGTCGGGAAGTAAGACTTGGCCACTGGTTGATTCACGAACCTATAACAATATATACATATATATCAAAGTATGTTCAAAATATATTTACAACACTTTTAATATATTTTGATGTTTTAAGTTTATTAAGTCAGCTGTCCTCGTTAGTAAC
This sequence comes from Rutidosis leptorrhynchoides, assembly GCF_046630445.1. Taxonomy (NCBI): domain Eukaryota; kingdom Viridiplantae; phylum Streptophyta; class Magnoliopsida; order Asterales; family Asteraceae; genus Rutidosis; species Rutidosis leptorrhynchoides. The sequence goes on from NC_092337.1 coordinate 152,431,174, forward strand.
CTACAACTAGTTGTCCACAGTTAGATGTACAGAAATAAATCGATAAATATTATCTTGAATCAATCCACGACCCAGTGTATACGTATCTCAGTATTGATCACAACTCAAACTATATATATTTTGGAATCAACCTCAACCCTGTATAGCTAACTCCAACATTCACATATAGAGTGTCTATGGTTGTTCCGAAATATATATAGATGTGTCGACATGATAGGTCGAAACATTGTATACGTGTCTATGGTATCTCAAGATTACATAATATACAATACAAGTTGATTAAGTTATGGTTGGAATAGATTTGTTACCAATTTTCACGTAGCTAAAATGAGAAAAATTATCCAATCTTGTTTTACCCATAACTTCTTCATTTTAAATCCGTTTTGAGTGAATCAAATTGCTATGGTTTCATATTGAACTCTATTTTATGAATCTAAACAGAAAAGTATAGGTTTATAGTCGTAAAAATAAGTTACAAGTCGTTTTTGTAAAGGTAGTCATTTCAGTCGAAAGAACGACGTCTAGATGACCATTTTAGAAAACATACTTCCACTTTGAGTTTAACCATAATTTTTGGATATAGTTTCATGTTCATAATAAAAATCATTTTCTATGAATAACAACTTTTAAATCAAAGTTTATCATAGTTTTTAATTAACTAACCCAAAACAGCCCGCGGTGTTACTACGACGGCGTAAATCCGGTTTTACGGTGTTTTTCGTGTTTCCAGGTTTTAAATCATTAAGTTAGCATATCATATAGTTATATAACATGTGTTTAGTTTATTTTAAAAGTCAAGTTAGAAGGATTAACTTTTGTTTGCTAACAAGTTTAGAATTAACTAAACTATGTTCTAGTGATTACAAGTTTAAACCTTCGAATAAGATAGCTTTATATGTATGAATCGAATGATGTTATGAACATCATTACTACCTTAAGTTCCTTGGATAAACCTACTGGAAAAGAGAAAAATGGATCTAGCTTCAATGGATCCTTGGATGGCTCGAAGTTCTTGAAGCAGAATCATGACACGAAAACAAGTTCAAGTAAGATCATCACTTGAAATAAGATTGTTATAGTTATAGAAATTGAACCAAAGTTTGAATATGATTATTACCTTGTATTAGAATGATAACCTACTGTAAGAAATAAAGATTTCTTGAGGTTGGATGATCACCTTACAAGATTGGAAGTGAGCTAGCAAACTTGAAAGTATTCTTGATTTTATGAAACTAGAACTTTTGGAATTTATGAAGAACACTTAGAACTTGAAGATAGAACTTGAGAGAGATCAATTAGATGAAGAAAATTGAAGAATGAAAGTGTTTGTAGGTGTTTTTGGTCGTTGGTGTATGGATTAGATATAAAGGATATGTAATTTTGTTTTCATGTAAATAAGTCATGAATGATTACTCATATTTTTGTAATTTTATGAGATATTTCATGCTAGTTGCCAAATGATGGTTCCCACATGTGTTAGGTGACTCACATGGGCTGCTAAGAGCTGATCATTGGAGTGTATATACCAATAGTACATACATCTAAAAGCTGTGTATTGTACGAGTACGAATACGGGTGCATACGAGTAGAATTGTTGATGAAACTGAACGAGGATGTAATTGTAAGCATTTTTGTTAAGTAGAAGTATTTTGATAAGTGTATTGAAGTCTTTCAAAAGTGTATAAATACATATTAAAACACTACATGTATATACATTTTAACTGAGTCGTTAAGTCATCGTTAGTCGTTACATGTAAGTGTTGTTTTGAAACCTTTAGGTTAACGATCTTGTTAAATGTTGTTAACCCAATGTTTATAATATCAAATGAGATTTTAAATTATTATATTATCATGATATTATCATGTATGAATATCTCTTAATATGATATATATACATTAAATGTCTTTACAACGATAATCGTTACATATATGTCTCGTTTAAAAATCATTAAGTTAGTAGTCTTGTTTTTACATATGTAGTTCATTGTTAATATACTTTATGATATGTTTTCTTATCATAGTATCATGTTAACTATATATATATCCATATATATGTCATCATATAGTTTTTACAAGTTTTAACGTTCGTGAATCACCGATCAACTTGGGTGGTCAATTGTCTATATGAAACATATTTCAATTAATCAAGTCTTAACAAGTTTGATTGCTTAACATGTTGGAAACATTTAATCATGTAAATATCAATCTCAATTAATATATATAAACATGGAAAAGTTCGGGTCACTACAGTACCTACCCGTTAAATAAATTTCGTCCCGAAATTTTAAGCTGTTGAAGGTGTTGACGAATCTTCTGGAAATAGATGCGGGTATTTCTTCTTCATCTGATCTTCACGCTCCCAGGTGAACTCGGGTCCTCTACGAGCATTCCATCGAACCTTAACAATTGGTATCTTGTTTTGCTTAAGTCTTTTAACCTCACGATCCATTATTTCGACGGGTTCTTCGATGAATTGAAGTTTTTCGTTGATTTGGATTTCATCTAACGGAATAGTGAGATCTTCTTTGGCAAAACATTTCTTTAAATTCGAGACGTGGAAAGTGTTATGTACAGCCGCGAGTTGTTGAGGTAACTCTAGTCGGTAAGCTACTGGTCCGACACGATCAATAATCTTGAATGGTCCAATATACCTTGGATTTAATTTCCCTCGTTTACCAAATCGAACAACGCCTTTCCAAGGTGCAACTTTAAGCATGACCATCTCTCCAATTTCAAATTCTATATCTTTTCTTTTAATGTCAGCGTAGCTCTTTTGTCGACTTTGGGCGGTTTTCAACCGTTGTTGAATTTGGATGATCTTCTCGGTAGTTTCTTGTATAATCTCCGGACCCGTAATCTGTCTATCCCCCACTTCACTCCAACAAATCGGAGACCTGCACTTTCTACCATAAAGTGCTTCAAACGGCGCCATCTCAATGCTTGAATGGTAGCTGTTGTTGTAGGAAAATTCTGCTAACGGTAGATGTCGATCCCAACTGTTTCCGAAATCAATAACACATGCTCGTAGCATGTCTTCAAGCGTTTGTATCGTCCTTTCGCTCTGCCCATCAGTTTGTGGATGATAGGCAGTACTCATGTCTAGACGAGTTCCTAATGCTTGCTGTAATGTCTGCCAGAATCTTGAAATAAATCTGCCATCCCTATCAGAGATAATAGAGATTGGTATTCCATGTCTGGAGATGACTTCCTTCAAATACAGTCGTGCTAACTTCTCCATATTGTCATCTTCTCTTATTGGCAAGAAGTGTGCTGATTTGGTGAGACGGTCAACTATTACCCAAATAGTATCAAAACCACTTGCAGTCCTTGGCAATTTAGTGATGAAATCCATGGTAATGTTTTCCCATTTCCATTCCGGGATTTCGGGTTGTTGAAGTAGACCTGATGGTTTCTGATGCTCAGCTTTGACCTTAGAACACGTCAAACATTCTCCTACGTATTTAGCAACATCGGCTTTCATACCCGGCCACCAAAAATGTTTCTTGAGATCCTTGTACATCTTCCCCGTTCCAGGATGTATTGAGTATCTGGTTTTATGAGCTTCTCTAAGTACCATTTCTCTCATATCTCCAAATTTTGGTACCCAAATCCTTTCAGCCCTATACCGGGTTCCGTCTTCCCGAATATTAAGATGCTTCTCCGATCCTTTGGGTATTTCATCCTTTAAATTTCCCTCTTTTAAAACTCCTTGTTGCGCCTCCTTTATTTGAGTAGTAATGTTATTATGAATCATTATATTCATAGATTTTACTCGAATGGGTTCTCTGTCCTTCCTGCTCAAGGCATCGGCTACCACATTTGCCTTCCCCGGGTGGTAACGAATCTCAAAGTCGTAATCATTCAATAATTCAATCCACCTACGCTGCCTCATATTCAGTTGTTTCTGATTAAATATGTGTTGAAGACTTTTGTGGTCGGTATATATAATACTTTTGACCCCATATAAGTAGTGCCTCCAAGTCTTTAATGCAAAAACAACCGCGCCTAATTCCAAATCATGCGTCGTATAATTTTGTTCGTGAATCTTCAATTGTCTAGACGCATAAGCAATCACCTTCGTTCGTTGCATTAATACACAACCGAGACCTTGCTTTGATGCATCACAATAAATCACAAAATCATCATTCCCTTCAGGCAATGACAATATAGGTGCCGTAGTTAGCTTTTTCTTCAATAACTGAAACGCTTTCTCTTGTTCATCATTCCATTCAAATTTCTTCCCTTTATGCGTTAATGCAGTCAAGGGTTTTGCTATTCTGGAAAAGTCTTGGATGAACCTTCTGTAGTAACCAGCTAGTCCTAAAAACTGGCATATGTGTTTCGGAGTTTTCGGGGTTTCCCACTTTTCAACAGTTTCTATCTTTGCCGGATCCACCTTAATACCTTCTTTGTTCACTATGTGACCGAGGAATTGAACTTCTTCCAACCAAAATGCACACTTTGAAAACTTAGCGTACAATTCTTCCTTCCTCAATACTTCTAACACCTTTCTCAAATGTTCACCGTGTTCTTGGTCATTCTTTGAGTAAATAAGTATGTCATCAATGAAAACAATGACAAACTTGTCAAGGTATGGTCCACACACTCGGTTCATAAGGTCCATGAACACAGCTGGTGCATTAGTTAAACCAAACGGCATGACCATAAACTCGTAATGACCGTAACGTGTTCTGAAAGCAGTCTTTGGAATATCATCTTCTTTCACCCGCATTTGATGATACCCGGAACGTAAGTCAATCTTTGAATAAACATACGAGCCTTGTAGTTGATCAAATAAGTCATCGATTCTCGGTAGTGGGTAGCGGTTCTTGATGGTAAGTTTGTTCAACTCTCGGTAGTCGATACACAACCTGAATGTACCATCTTTCTTCTTGACAAACAAAACAGGAGCTCCCCACGGTGATGTGCTTGGTCGAATGAAACCACGCTCTAAAAGTTCTTGTAATTGGCTTTGTAGTTCTTTCATCTCGCTGGGTGCGAGTCTGTAAGGAGCACGAGCTATTGGTGCAGCTCCTGGTACAAGATCTATTTGAAATTCAACGGATCGATGTGGGGGTAATCCCGGTAATTCTTTCGGAAATACATCGGGAAATTCTTTTGCGACGGGAACATCATTGATGCTCTTTTCTTCAGTTTGTACTTTCTCGACGTGTGCTAGAACAGCATAGCAACCTTTTCTTATTAGTTTTTGTGCCTTCAAATTACTAATAAGATGTAGCTTCGTGTTGCCCTTTTCTCCGTACACCATTAAGGGTTTTCCTTTTTCTCGTATAATGCGAATTGCATTTTTGTAACAAACGATCTCCGCTTTCACTTCTTTCAACCAGTCCATACCGATTATCACATCAAAACTCCCTAACTCTACTGGTATCAAATCAATCTTAAATGTTTCGCTAACCAGTTTAATTTCTCGATTCCGAAATATATTATCTGCTGAAATTAATTTACCATTTGCTAATTCGAGTAAAAATTTACTATCCAAAGGCGTCAATGGACAACTTAATTTAGCACAAAAATCTCTACTCATATAGCTTCTATCCGCACCCGAATCAAATAAAACGTAAGCAGATTTATTGTCAATAAGAAACGTACCCGTAACAAGCTCCGGGTCTTCCTGTGCCTCTGCCGCATTAATATTGAAAACTCTTCCACGGCCTTGTCCATTCGTGTTCTCCTGGTTCGGGCAATTTCTAATAATGTGGCCCGGTTTTCCACATTTATAACAAACTACATTGGCATAACTTGCTCCGACACTACTTGCTCCGCCATTACTCGTTCCGACACCATTTGTTCCTTTCGTTCTATTAACCCCTGGTCCGTAGATCTCACACTTTGCCGCGCTATGACCATTTCTTTTACACTTGTTGCAAAATTTGGTGCAGAACCCCGAGTGATTCTTTTCACACCTTTGGCATAGCTGCTTCTGATTGTTGTTGTTGTTGCGGTTATTATTGTTGTTGGGATGATTGTTGTAGTTGCTGTTGTTGTTGTTGTTGTTGTTGTTGTTGGGCCGTTTGTTGTAGTTGCGATTGATGTTGCGATTGTTGGGATAATTGTTGCGATTATTGTTGTAATTGCTGTTGTTGTTGTATTGGTGATTCTTATCACCGTTTTCCTCCCACTTTCTTTTGACTTGCTTCACATTGGCCTCTTCAGCAGTCTGTTCTTTAATTCTTTCTTCAATTTGGTTCACGAGTTTGTGAGCCATTCTACATGCCTGTTGTATGGAGGCGGGCTCGTGTGAACTTATATCTTCTTGGATTCTTTCCGGTAATCCTTTCATAAACGCGTCGATCTTCTCTTCCTCGTCTTCGAATGCTCCCGGACACAATAGGCACAATTCTGTGAATCGTCTTTCGTACGTGGTAATATCAAATCCTTGGGTTCGTAACCCTCTAAGTTCTGTCTTGAGCTTATTGACCTCGGTTCTGGGACGGTACTTCTCGTTCATCAAGTGCTTGAATGCTGACCACGGTAGTGCGTACGCATCGTCTTGTCCCACTTGCTCTAGATAGGTATTCCACCATGTTAACGCAGAACCTGTGAAGGTATGCGTAGCGTACTTTACTTTGTCCTCTTCAGTACACTTACTTATGGCAAACACCGATTCGACCTTCTCGGTCCACCGTTTCAATCCGATCGGTCCTTCGGTTCCATCAAATTCCAAAGGTTTGCAGGCAGTGAATTCTTTGTAGGTGCATCCTACACGATTTCATGTACTGCTAGATCCAAGGTTATTGTTGGTATGTAGCGCAGCCTGTACTGCGGCTATGTTTGAAGCTAGAAAAGTACGGAATTCCTCTTCATTCATATTCACGGTGTGTCGAGTAGTCGGTGCCATTTCCTTCAAAATAGTTAAATGGAACAAGTTAATCATACAGAATATTAAGAGTAGTTAATAGTATTTCGTAGCATAATATGAACTCATTTATAAAAGCTTTTTCTTCATATTAGCGTTTTATAAGTTTAAATTCGGGTAGTACCTACCCGTTAAGTTCATACTTAGTAGCTAATATACAATTCAACTACTACAATTCTATATGAAAAACTGATTATAATAATATTTCGCGTTCAAACTTTTATACAATATTTTACAAACTTACAATACAGCTTATTTTACATAAAGCATGAAATATAGCACACAATAACTTTGATACAAGATAGTTGTGAAGATAATTCTAGCTAGTACATAAGTCGTTCAACAAAGGCAATAAAGACACGTAATTCATACGTCCAGAAACAAGTCATGCATTCTGGTTTTACTAGGACTACTTCCCATCCTTGGTCTTGTGCAACATAACCGTTATGGCCGTTGATAAGACAGCGTGTTGTAACGTCATCAAAGGGACGAGGGTTACGTAATGTCCAACAGTCCCGTAATAATCTAAAAACCTCATTTCTTACCCCAATTACCGACTCCGTCACTTGTGGAAACGTTTTGTTTAATAGTTGTAGCCCAATGTTCTTGTTCTCACTTTGGTGAGAAGCGAACATTACTAATCCGTAAGCATAACATGCTTCTTTATGTTGCATGTTAGCCGCTTTTTCTAAATCACGAAGTCCAATATTCGGATATATTGAGTCAAAATAATTTCTTAACCCGTTGCGTAAAATAGCATTTGGGTTCCCCGCAATATATGCGTCAAAGTAAACACATCGTAACTTATGGGTTTCCCAATGTGATATCCCCCATCTTTCAAACGAAAGTCTCTTATAAACCAAGACATTCTTGGAACGTTCTTCGAATGTCTTACAAACTGATCTCGCCTTAAATAGTTGTGCCGAGGAATTCTGGCCGACTCTAGACAAGATTTCATCAATCATGTCTCCGGGTAGGTCTCTTAAAATATTGGGTTGTCTATCCATTTTGTGTTTTTAAACTGTAAAATAGACAAGAGTTAGATTCATAAAAAAATACTTATTAATACAAGCAATTTTTACATATATCATAAAGCATAAGAACACTATATTACATATATTACACCACACGAATACAACTATCTTATTCCGACTCGCTCGTTTCTTCTTCTTCGGTTTTGGTTCGTTTTGCCAAGTTTCTAGGGATATATGATGTTCCCCTAATACGAGCCGTCGTTGTCCACATTGGTTTAGAAAAACCTGGTGGTTTAGAGGTTCCCGGGTCATTGTTACAACTTAAGGACTTCGGGGGTTGACGATACATATAAAGTTCATCGGGGTTGGAATTAGATTTCTCTATTTTTATGCCCTTTCCCTTATTATTTTCTTTTGCCTTTTTAAATTCAGTTGGGGTAATTTCTATAACATCATCGGAATTCTCGTCGGAATCCGATTCATCGGAGAATTGGTAATCCTCCCAATATTTTGCTTCCTTGGCGGAAACACCATTGACCATAATTAACCTTGGTCGGTTGGTTGAGGATTTTCTTTTACTTAACCGTTTTATTATTTCCCCCACCGGTTCTATTTCTTCATCCGGTTCTGATTCTTCTTCCGATTCCGATTCTTCTTCCGGTTCCGACTCTTCTTCCGGTTCCTCTTCGGGAACTTGTGAATCAGTCCATGAATCATTCCAATTTACATTTGACTCTTCATTATTATTAGGTGAGTCAATGGGACTTGTTCTAGAGGTAGACATCTATCACATAATATCAAACACGTTAAGAGATTAATATATCACATAATATTCATATGTTAAAAATATATAGTTTCCAACAAAAATGTTAAGCAATCATTTTTAAAGAAAACACGGTCGAAGTCCAGAATCATTAATGCATCCTAACAAACTCGATAAGACACACTAATGCAAATTTTCTGGTTCTCTAAGACCAACGCTCGGATACCAACTGAAATGTCCCGTTCTTATTGATTAAAAACGTTCCATATTAATTGATTTCGTTGCGAGGTTTTGACCTCTATATGAGACGTTTTTCAAAGACTGCATTCATTTTTAAAACAAACCATAACCTTTATTTCATAAATAAAGGTTTAAAAAGCTTTACGTAGATTATCAAATAATGATAATCTAAAATATCCTGTTTACACACGACCATTACATAATGGTTTACAATACAAATATGTTACATCGAAATCAGTTTCTTGAATGCAGTTTTTACACAATATCATACAAACATGGACTCCAAATCTTGTCCTTATTTTAGTATGCAACAGCGGAAGCTCTTAATATTCACCTGAGAATAAACATGCTTTAAACGTCAACAAAAATGTTGGTGAGTTATAGGTTTAACCTATATATATCAAATCGTAACAATAGACCACAAGATTTCATATTTCAATACACATCCCATACATAGAGATAAAAATCATTCATATGGTGAACACCTGGTAACCGACATTAACAAGATGCATATATAAGAATATCCCCATCATTCCGGGACACCCTTCGGATATGATATAAATTTCGAAGTACTAAAGCATCCGGTACTTTGGATGGGGTTTGTTAGGCCCAATAGATCTATCTTTAGGATTCGCGTCAATTAGGGTGTCTGTTCCCTAATTCTTAGATTACCAGACTTAATAAAAAGGGGCATATTCGATTTCGATAATTCAACCATAGAATGTAGTTTCACGTACTTGTGTCTATTTTGTAAATCATTTATAAAACCTGCATGTATTCTCATCCCAAAAATATTAGATTTTAAAAGTGGGACTATAACTCACTTTCACAGATTTTTACTTCGTCGGGAAGTAAGACTTGGCCACTGGTTGATTCACGAACCTATAACAATATATACATATATATCAAAGTATGTTCAAAATATATTTACAACACTTTTAATATATTTTGATGTTTTAAGTTTATTAAGTCAGCTGTCCTCGTTAGTAACCTACAACTAGTTGTCCACAGTTAGATGTACAGAAATAAATCGATAAATATTATCTTGAATCAATCCACGACCCAGTGTATACGTATCTCAGTATTGATCACAACTCAAACTATATATATTTTGGAATCAACCTCAACCCTGTATAGCTAACTCCAACATTCACATATAGAGTGTCTATGGTTGTTCCGAAATATATATAGATGTGTCGACATGATAGGTCGAAACATTGTATACGTGTCTATGGTATCTCAAGATTACATAATATACAATACAAGTTGATTAAGTTATGGTTGGAATAGATTTGTTACCAATTTTCACGTAGCTAAAATGAGAAAAATTATCCAATCTTGTTTTACCCATAACTTCTTCATTTTAAATCCGTTTTGAGTGAATCAAATTGCTATGGTTTCATATTGAACTCTATTTTATGAATCTAAACAGAAAAGTATAGGTTTATAGTCGTAAAAATAAGTTACAAGTCGTTTTTGTAAAGGTAGTCATTTCAGTCGAAAGAACGACGTCTAGATGACCATTTTAGAAAACATACTTCCACTTTGAGTTTAACCATAATTTTTGGATATAGTTTCATGTTCATAATAAAAATCATTTTCTATGAATAACAACTTTTAAATCAAAGTTTATCATAGTTTTTAATTAACTAACCCAAAACAGCCCGCGGTGTTACTACGACGGCGTAAATCCGGTTTTACGGTGTTTTTCGTGTTTCCAGGTTTTAAATCATTAAGTTAGCATATCATATAGTTATAGAACATGTGTTTAGTTTATTTTAAAAGTCAAGTTAGAAGGATTAACTTTTGTTTGCGAACAAGTTTAGAATTAACTAAACTATGTTCTAGTGATTACAAGTTTAAACCTTCGAATAAGATAGCTTTATATGTATGAATCGAATGATGTTATGAACATCATTACTACCTTAAGTTCCTTGGATAAACCTACTGGAAAAGAGAAAAATGGATCTAGCTTCAATGGATCCTTGGATGGCTCGAAGTTCTTGAAGCAGAATCATGACACGAAAACAAGTTCAAGTAAGATCATCACTTGAAATAAGATTGTTATAGTTATAGAAATTGAACCAAAGTTTGAATATGATTATTACCTTGTATTAGAATGATAACCTACTGTAAGAAATAAAGATTTCTTGAGGTTGGATGATCACCTTACAAGATTGGAAGTGAGCTAGCAAACTTGAAAGTATTCTTGATTTTATGAAACTAGAACTTTTGGAATTTATGAAGAACACTTAGAACTTGAAGATAGAACTTGAGAGAGATCAATTAGATGAAGAAAATTGAAGAATGAAAGTGTTTGTAGGTGTTTTTGGTCGTTGGTGTATGGATTAGATATAAAGGATATGTAATTTTGTTTTCATGTAAATAAGTCATGAATGATTACTCATATTTTTGTAATTTTATGAGATATTTCATGCTAGTTGCCAAATGATGGTTCCCACATGTGTTAGGTGACTCACATGGGCTGCTAAGAGCTGATCATTGGAGTGTATATACCAATAGTACATACATCTAAAAGCTGTGTATTGTACGAGTACGAATACGGGTGCATACGAGTAGAATTGTTGATGAAACTGAACGAGGATGTAATTGTAAGCATTTTTGTTAAGTAGAAGTATTTTGATAAGTGTATTGAAGTCTTTCAAAAGTGTATAAATACATATTAAAACACTACATGTATATACATTTTAACTGAGTCGTTAAGTCATCGTTAGTCGTTACATGTAAGTGTTGTTTTGAAACCTTTAGGTTAACGATCTTGTTAAATGTTGTTAACCCAATGTTTATAATATCAAATGAGATTTTAAATTATTATATTATCATGATATTATCATGTATGAATATCTCTTAATATGATATATATACATTAAATGTCTTTACAACGATAATCGTTACATATATGTCTCGTTTAAAAATCATTAAGTTAGTAGTCTTGTTTTTACATATGTAGTTCATTGTTAATATACTTTATGATATGTTTTCTTATCATAGTATCATGTTAACTATATATATATCCATATATATGTCATCATATAGTTTTTACAAGTTTTAACGTTCGTGAATCACCGATCAACTTGGGTGGTCAATTGTCTATATGAAACATATTTCAATTAATCAAGTCTTAACAAGTTTGATTGCTTAACATGTTGGAAACATTTAATCATGTAAATATCAATCTCAATTAATATATATAAACATGGAAAAGTTCGGGTCACTACAGTATATGTGTAAGTGATTGCAAATAGGTATGTTATATATATATGGGTATAATTATTGCATTCACTAAGCTTTGCTTACCCTCTTGTTGTTTATCTTTTTATAGGCTCCGACGTTGACAAGGGTAAGGGCATTCGATTGGATTAGAGATCTCGCTTGTTGTTTGGGGGACGCTTTTGGGATGTGATAGCTTTGGAGTTTGACCGAGATTGGGTAGTTTAACCCCAAACACCATGCTCATAGTGTCGTTTGGAATTTAAACTAGTGCGGTCGAAACTTGAACTTTTGTATGAAACTCGTAAAACGGCCGATGTGGGCCCCGTTTTGTAAAACTCATTTTATTATTGAATCGTGTGAGTTTCAACCATTATAACATATTGTGAAAAGCGTTTCGTTTAAATATGTCGGGAAGTGGGAGATCTTTAATTGAAAATTGACGAAATCGGACAGAACTGAATGTGGGCATGTGCGCGCCGCGCACCCTAAGGTGTGCGCGTGGCGCACTCCACTGTAAAAAAAAATAATAATTTATTACACGTGTTTGATTGTATATTGGGTTGGGTTGTTACAGTTTCCAAACAACACTTACATGTAACGACTAACGGTGACTTAACGACTCAGTTAAAATGTATATACATGTAGTGTATTAATATGTATTAGTACACTTTTGAAAGACTTCAAGACACATATCAAAGTACTTCTACTTAGCAAAAATGCTTACAATTACATCCTCATTCATTTTCATCAACAATTCTACTCGTATGCACCCGTATTCGTACTCGTACAATACACAACTTCTAAGATGTATATACTATTGGTATATACACTTAATCATCAGCTCCTTAGCAGCCCATGTGAGTCATTAAACATGTGGGAACCATCATTTGGCAACTAACATGAAATAACTCACAAAATTACAAAAAATATTATAAATCATTCATGAATTATTTACATGAAAACAAACTTACACATCCTTTATATCTAATCCATATATCAACGACCAAAAACACATACAAACACTTTCATTCTTCAATTTTCTTCATCTAATTGATCTCTCTCAAGTTCTATCTTCATGTTCTAAGTGTTCTTCATAAATTCTATAAGTTCTAGTTTCATAAAATCAAGAATACTATCAAGTTTGCAAGATTACTTCCAAGCTTTCTAATCCAATCCAAGTAATCATCTAAGCTCAAGAAATCTTTCTTATTTACAGTAAGATATCTTTCTAATACAAGGTAATACTAATATTCAAACTTTGAATCAATTTCTATAAATATAACTATCTTATTTCGAGTGAAAATCTTACTTGAACTTGTTTTCGTGTCATGATTCTACTTCAAGAACTTTCAAGCCATCCAAGAATCCTTTGAAGCTAGATCAATTTTTGTTACTTCCAGTAGGTATACCTACTAAACTTGAGGTAGTAATGATGTTCATAACATCATTCGATTCATATATATATAACTATCTTATTCGAAGATTTAAACTTGTAATCACTAGAACATAGTTTAGTTAATTCTAAACTTGTTCGCAAATAAAGCTAATCCTTCTAACTTGACTTTTAAAATCAACTAAACATATGTTCTATATCTATATGATATGCTAACTTAATGATTTAAAACCCGAAAACACAAAAAACACCGTAAAACCGGATATACGCCGTTGTAGTAACACCGCGGGCTGTTTTGGGTTAGCTAATTAAAAACTATGATAAACTTTGATTTAAAAGTTGTTCTTCTGGAAAAATGATTTTTCTTATGAACATGAAACTATATCCAAAAATCATGGTTAAACTCAAAGTGGAAGTATGTTTTCCAAAATGGTCATCTAGACGTCGTTCTTTCGACTGAAATGACTACCTTTACAAAAATGACTTGTAACCTGTATTTCCGACTATAAACTTATACTTTTTCTATTTAGATTCATAAACTTAAGTTCAATATGAAACCATAGCAACTTGAATCACTCAAAACGGATTTAAAACGAAGAAGATATGGGTAAAACAAGATTGAATAATTTTGCTTGTTGTAGCTACGTGAAATTTGTAACAAATCTATACAAATCATATCCTAGCTAACTTATATTGTATTATATATGTATTCTAATATATTATGTAATCTTGGGATACCATAGACACGTATGCAAATGTTTTGACATATCATATCGACCCATGTATATATATTATTTGGAACAACCATAGACACTCTATATGCAGTAATGATTGAGTTAGCTATACAGGGTTGAGGTTGATTCCAAAAATATATATACTTTGAGTTGTGATCTAGCCTGAGACGTGTATACACTGGGTCGTGGATTGATTCAAGATAATTTATATCAATTTATTTCTGTACATCTAACTGTGGACAACTAGTTGTAGTTTACTAACGAGGACAGCTGATTTAATAAACTTAAAACATTAAAACGTATTAAAAATGTTGTAAATATATTTTGAACATACTTTGATATATATGTACATATTTTTTATAGGTTCGTGAATCGACCAGTGGCCAAGTCTTACTTCCCGACGAAGTAAAAATCTGTGAAAGTGAGTTATAGTCCCACTTTTATAATCTATTATTTTTGGGATGAGAATACATGCAGTTTTATAAATGTTTTACAAAATAGACACAAGTGATCAAAATTACATTCTATGTTGAATTATCGAACCGAATATGCCCCTTTTTAGCTTGGTAGCCTAAGAATTGGTGTTTATTGTAACACCCCAGCTTAACATGACCACAATATTGTCCGCTTTGCCCGCAGGCGCACGGCTTTTTCTTGGCGACCACACACGAGAAGCACTTTCCCAGGAGGTCACCCATCCTGGTAGTGCTCTCGCCCGAGCACGCTTAACTACAGCGTACTCACACATCTGCTCTGCCTGTGGTCCCAAAACGCGTTGTGTCATTTAAGCGTGAGTATTACCTTATAATCCCATGATCACTCATGTTCGTGGGCGATGTGGGATTTGCCTAGGGTGTTACATTTATTATAATTGCCACCAATTGACGCGAATCCTAAAGATATATCTATTTGGCCCAACAAGCCTCATCCGAGTTACTGATGCTTTAGTACTTCGATTTATCATGTCCGATGAGAGTCCCGGAATGATGGGGATATTCTATATGCATCCTGTTAAGGTCGATTACCAGGTGTTCATCATATGAATGATTTTTATGCAGATTGCATGCTGTTTATGAGAAATAGAAATATGAAATCTTGTGGTCTATTATTACGATTTGATAAATATATAGGTTAAACCTATAACTCACCAACATTTTTGTTGACGTTTAAAGCATGTTTATTCTCAGGTGATTATTAAGAGCTTCCGCTGTTGCATGCTAATTTATGGACAAGAGTTGGAGTCAGCATGCTTGTATAATATTGTTTAAAAACTGCATTCGAAGACTTAAATTGATGTGTAATATTATTGTAAACCATTATGTAATAATCGTGTGAAAACGCTATATTTTAGATTATCATTATTTGATAATCGTCGTAATATTTTTAAATATTTATCGATAAATAAAGGTTATGGTTTGTTTTAAAATCGAATACAGTCTTTGAAAAACGTCTCATATAGAGGTCAAAACCTCACAACGAAATCAATTAATATGGAACGTTTATAAATCGATATGAACGGGACATTTCAGCAGGTAAATCATGTGGATGTCTATACACAATCAGGGATGGCAATGGATCAGATATGGATCGGGTGACGCCGTATCCATATCCATATCCATTTAGTTTTTGTTCATCCATATCCATATCCATATCCATTTAGTTTCAAGTCATCTCCATATCCATATCCAGTGGATTAAACGGGTAAGACGTAGATTATAACATGAGATTATTAAATTCTATCCATAAAAATGTGTAATTTTTTTCGAAGATATAACAAAATTTCTTAAATTTATTTATAAGACATAGATTATAAAAAATTAAATATGAAATTTGTAAGTTTATTTTGTTACATATACATGTTTTGGTGTAATATATTATAGTTATTATTTTATTATATTAAAGGATTGAAATCAAAATGTAAATGTAACTGTAAATGAGCTTTTAATAATAAATATATAAGCATATATCTATATTTTTTGTATTTGTATACGTATTTCGGTTCGTAATTGATATATCCATGGATGAAACTTTTCATCCATGTCTATATCCATATCCATTTAGGTTCATCTATATCTATATCAATATTCATTTAGGTTCATCCATATCCATCACTAAACGAATAGATCGGGTGGATATCCACCGAATCGGGTGACATTGTCATCCCTAATACAATTGGATGTCAATATGAGTGGAAATTTGTGAACCACAAATATTAGTTATACGTCACTAATTATGTTTTATATAATTAACGGTGTATGTATTATTTTTGTAGTGTACAAATCAAAAATCATTATCAAGTTAAAATGGTTCTCGCAAATTATAAACTTGACTTTAACCACCAAACCATGACTGTTAATTAATAAAAACAAAAACCTTAATAAATTGTATACCTAAAATGTGTTGCATTCAGGTACCAAACTTCAAAAGACTACATCAAAAATGTATAAAAAAATAGCTAAAGAATTGAGTGTAATGGGAATCTATCTAGTATCATAAATGTTTCATGGTATCCCAATACTTTATGCCACCCAACTCAACTCAAGTTTACTTTCTTTTTTCCCAATAACGGTAACCGGAAACACAATAATAATTCATCCCCAATCGCCGCCCACATAAATCCACGCGCCACCACAAACTAACACCCCCTGCCCCCACCATCCAAAAACATCAGTGACACATCACAACCTCACCACTATCTAATTTGTCGTCACTAACAAAAAAAGGGAGTGAGATCTGATATAAAAAGACGACACAAGTTTAATTAATTAATAATAAAGTTTGAAACTTTGTATTATACTTGGTATTATTTATGAATCGAAGTATAGATGGGTGGAGTAACATCATCGATCGCTGCTAAGTTTGCTTTTTTTCCACCAACGCCGCCGTCGTACACGGTGGAATCCGACGGAGATGGACAGTTAATTATACCGGAGGTTCCCCGGAGAGATGGTGTTGATGTGTTGAAGCTTAGGACTAAAAAAGGAAATGAAATTGTGAGTGTTTATGTTAAACATCCGAAAGCTACTGCTACACTTTTGTATTCGCATGGTAATGCTGCAGATTTGGGTCAAATGTTCGAGCTTTTTGTCGAATTAAGCCTTCGTCTTCGTGTTAATCTTGTTGGGTATTTTCTTGCTTTTTTTTCTTCTTGATTTTTATGTATCTAATTGTTGTATTCTGATCTTGTTTTTGTGGTGGTGTTTAATTTTAATTAAATATGGTTAATTTAGTTGTAGAGTTTATGTTGGTATTGTTTAGTATTTGATCATGTTCAATTAGGGTTTATGTTGAACTTATGGTGCCTTAAGTGTGATTAAAGATTATGCTCAATTGTTAGTATTAAGAACAATTTGATTCACCCAAAGGGTTTCTGGCCCAGAGGTTAAGGAGTCTCAATTAACCTTGAAGTATGAGTTCGAGTCCCGCTGTGGACAAAATAGGTGTGTATGTTTGCCGTTAAAAAATGAACATTTTGATTCATAAAGTTATGACAATTTGAGTGTTTGGGTGGGTAATACTCCTAATTATGTTGATTTTTTAGTACAAATTATTGGAAACATCTAAGAAGTTAATGTAAAAATATTTGAATTGTGATTATGAAAATAGATGTGAAATGTTATTAAGAACAGAAGATTAATGTGAACTTAGCCACTTATATCCCTAAAATTAATCAACTAATTACCTCAATTTTGCTTTTTCAAGTAGTAATAAATTAAATGATTACATATATAGAAACTTCAAATGAACATTTGTTCATTTTTGAAACTTCTAAACTTTCGCTTATGCGTATGCAGCTACGACTACTCTGGCTATGGGCAATCTACTGGAAAGGTTTGTAATTAACTTCATATTCGCATTATATTTATCAAAACAATATATACCTATGATCACTAATTAAGACAAGTTTAGTAAAGTGACATACTCTTCCTTTTTTTTCCTTCTCTGTTTTCGTCCCCTGTAACAGCCATCTGAGTGTAATACGTACGCGGACATTGATGCAGTGTATAAATGCCTGAAAGAGAAGTACAATGTTAAAGACGAGCAACTAATTGTGTACGGTCAATCGGTTGGTAGTGGTCCCACCATTGATCTTGCATCGCGTACACCCGATTTAAGAGGCGTGGTTCTACACAGTCCCATTCTTTCAGGCCTTAGGGTGCTGTATCCTGTCAAACGAACCTATTGGTTCGATATTTATAAGGTCTTAACAAAATTATGATTATTTTAATTACGTATTAATAGAAGTTCGATTTCTTACTTGTTTGTAGAAATTTAATCCTTCTGCTAATATTTATTTATATATTTGAATTTGTTACAGAACATTGAGAAGATCAGTTTAGTGAATTGCCCTGTTCTTGTCATTCATGTAAGATCAATCAATATTTTTTTTGATGAAACAAAATCAGTGTTGCAGAAATCAAAATTACTCAGCAAGTACTCGCTTTTTAAAACTCGTGGAGAACTCGGTCAAAACTCGGGATTACTTGGAAAGTTGGTCAAAGTCAAACTTGGTCAACATCTGATTACTCGAGTTTCCGAGTACTCCCCAAATACTCCCTTAAAAAGTCCCGACCGTGTACTCCTCGAGTAGCGATATTTGCAACCCTGAACAAAATGAAGAGATAATTAATCAATTTGAATGTCTTAATTGATTTTTTTTTTTTTTTTTTTTTTATGTTTTTTGGTATATAGGGAACATCAGATGAGGTTGTTGATCATTCTCATGGAAAACAGCTATGGGAGCTTTGCAAGAACCAGTACGAACCATTATGGTTAACCGGTGGGGGCCATTGTAACCTCGAGTACTATCCCGAGTTCATTCGACATTTGAAAAAGTTCGTTTTAGCTCTTGGAAAATCAAAAGGGGCTACTACGAATGGCTCAAAAAAGCCTGCAACAGCAGAAGTTGAGAATCAAAAGAAAGCATCCGAAAGTGGGACCACTAGTAATCCAGATACGATTGAGTTAAAACCGGACCCTCCGGAAGTTTCTAGAAATAGTTTAGATAGTAGACTCGAGAAGTCAAAGAAGTCAAACAAGCCTGAAAAGTCTCGTATGAGCGTTGACATATTTAGAAGACGAAAGGGGTTGGTGTGGTGATACACTATTGGAGCAAGTTTGTTGACACGTATAACAAAGGTAACTTGTTACTCAAGCTTTTCGCCGTTTTATTGGCGTTTAGAGAGTATTGATTTGTAATGAATGTGAGTGGTGTTGTTATTAGTATCCATCCATTAATATGTTATTAGATTATTTGTATGCTGTTGGACATATAGATCACAAGGTACTACTGGCTTCTTCATTTTTTTTTCCCTTTGTTTTTGGCCATGTAAAATGAAGCATTTATTGGATTGAATGAATATGAAGTGGTTTTGACGTTTCTTCAGTTTTGTTGTTTAATTTCTGTGTAATATACGTTATTTCGATTAGGTTTTCGAAGCTATGTTATCTTCCAGCAGCAGCTTCCAGGTAACAATACCCAAAGTTCCACCTCTGATGCTATCACTCTCAGAGGTGGACAAGGTCGATACTCGATTTGGGCCCGTTGCCAATTCTTTTATATAGTTAGCAATTCGGTTTCAGTGGTTTTTGGGTTGGGTGATGTTTCGTACACTACCAAAATTAGCCATACACCACTAAATATGCAAATATGAAATAATATGCAATACAGTGTTGTACTGTACAACTCTCTAAAGCATATTTAGTGATGTATGGATAATTTCTAATGGTGTACGAATCACTCCCCTTTTGAGTTTGATTCCGGAAGGAACTTCCTCATTGTCCAAAAAGCAGGCTGAATCTATGATTGGTTCTATCTATGGCTGTTATTCTGTTACATGAGATTCTGAGAATATGTATGAATCCTATTACTAGAGGTCACTTAAAAACATTGTCGTATTAGGTGTTATCAAATGTGGTTTTGTAATTGAACGTTTCGGTATATTTATTTATCTTTTTTCAAAAGAAAAAGTAGACAATAAATTTGCTCTCCTAAGATTGATTCTTTTCCAATTGTTATCTTTTATCTTTTATTTTTTTAGATTTTTTGTTTTTAACTTTACTTACTTTTTCGATTTAAAAAGTTTGTACTAATTACCAATATATTTATTTTAATTAGAAACTTCTAAAACAGTATTTAATGTATATTACGGAATTATTTATTGCTGCAAACGATTTTCTGTCACAAATTTCGGTTATTTTGGTCCCAACTGGGTTGTCCAGGATCGGACTAAGAGATCATGAGTCATTGACATTTGAGGCAACGTCGAAGCGAGATTTTCCAATCTATCTCGGCATACGTTACCAAAAGGAGGAAAATTTTTCTAATGTTTCTCTTATTCCTGGGAGAGAGAAAAACCATTTTGTTAGAATTTAGGTAGAGAAGCAATCAACTGAATAGGTTTTTGTTGTTCACAAGTGAAGGCACTGAATGGATCAAGATCTCGTAAATTCATTGTCTTTCTTAATCCTTCACTACTAGGAGAGTCAATAGCTTAGAAACGGTAGCTTCCACGCCCTTCCTACCTACTGAAATAGATGTGAATGATCGTGACAGTTCGGGTCTAAGCCCATTCGTTGTTGACCTGCCTCACAAATAAACTAACTCATATAGGTGTGTTTGTAGCAGGATCTGCATAGCAAAAACATTACACAAATAGTTATCTGTTTGCCAAAAAAAGTAGTTATATGTTGATCATAACTTGTCAAATACAAATCCATAATACAATATAAATACTTCAACTACTTTAACGATAAAACAAATGAATTAAAAATCACGTCGTCTTGGTTTTGGTCTCGGTCTCGTCTTCTGCAGGATTACGAAGTGTACCAAACATCCAATCCATCCACACGGTATAATGCCCATAGTTATGACGATACGTTGTGTGATGAATTGTGTGGTACCCTGCACCCATCACCAGCCAAATCTTCCCATCCACACAATCATGTATATTTGCAGTCCATATCGCTTCGATAAACAATAGTCCGATGTGAGTCGTGAAATGTGTCGGGACAAGAAACAGTACAATCACATGCGGTATCGCTTGTAGTATCCCGTCTAAAGGATGGAACGCCAATCCTGATACAAAATCATATACAAGTCAAGTACTTATGAGACTGTTACATTACTGGGTTCTGAGTTAGGGGTGTTCAATATTTGGTTTCAAATCATTAAACCCGATAACCTACCGAATTTGGATTCGGTTTCGATTTCGGTTTTGAAATTGAATTCGCACTAAAAAAATGTTTCATTTTTAACGCTTTTATTATTTTGGACGCTTTCAAGAAGAATAAATTAATATGTTTTTACACCTATAATTTTTTTCAAAATTTTGACACTTAAAAGCGTCAAAAATTAAAAACCAATTACACTTAAAGTATTCAAAAGTTAATAACACTTAGTTTTTTACACTATATCTGTTCACGCTTAAAATTTTTAACGTCATAATTTCCGAGGCTTCCAACTTACATGTATTATATATAAGCATCAAAAATTGATTTAAAAAGTGTTCAAAATTACAAACTTAATTAGTTGTAGTGTCGGTTTCGATTTTCGATTTTGCCTCCAAAATTTTTAAACTGAATAAACCGAGGAAACCAAAAACGGAACAGCTGAACACCCCTAGCATGACCGGAACCAATTCGGTAAAAAGATACTCACCGGCGAAAGGTGAAAGAGTGTTCTGCTTATTGTAGATATGATGTGTTGCGTGAAGGTATTTGTACAAAGGTTTGATGTCATGTAATTCACGGTGCATCCAGTAAATGCCGAATTCAACGAGGACCAGATAAAACGCTAAGTTATAACTATACGAAAACCAGCCAACGTCGCTTATTCGTGAAAAACACCGAGTCCATCCATTTTCAACCATGTACTCTGAGACTGTTGGAAGAGCACAGTAAAAAGGCATAGCCTTCATTGCAACGTATATCTGTAGAAGCATTGCTTTTCTTGATGGAGTTGCATCTACAAGACAATAATGATTTAATAAAACATTAAATTAAATATCAACATGAATATAATCATTAATTAAACAGCAAGATCTAAGTAGTAAACAATCAGGCATATGGTGTAACTTATCCGCTAAGAGGTCGTGGGTTAAAATTTAACTTATTAAAAGGTGTTTTCATGTGGACTTATACGGTCGTGGGTTTGTGTCGTTTTGATGCAATTGTGTTTGATGTCAATTTTGCATACGTTTATTTTCAAGTTGTTGATGATGTTGATGTATGTCGAATGTCGATCAGGCTCGATTGTATTAGATTGTAGCCAATGGTTATTGTTCAAGTATATTTTGGGGTTTACTTTGGATCTCTACTAATTGTACCCTTTTTAAAATATCCGATCTATATTAATTTAATTAATTTTTTTATTCTCCAAAAAAAGTACAACCATATAATAAAAGAGAAAGCTGCTTTTAAAGTGACAGGAAGATACTCACACCACAACGATACATTTTGTGTTAACGGAAAAAGAACAATAGATTTAGTTTTAACGAGATAGAACAAGCCGCGCGTTGCTGCTGGCGAGTTGTTACGTACAAAAATTTCAAAGATTATAAGAACGGTAAGTAGATTTGTTAAGTTTATTTACATTAAAGTTTTCATATATAGGTAACGTAACAATATCTCAAAGAAAAAATATAGCTGAAAAAACGACATTGATGGAACATGTTAATTTATTTATTATTATTTTATTTTATTTTTTGCTAAAAACGATAACATTAAAACTAAGTTTTTTCCATCAATAGATGAAAAGACGAATAGAGATACAAAAGAACCAAAAACACTGCAAGGCTCGGAAGCAGTAAACGAACTCTAACACTAAACAAGAATCAAAATCTAACTAAAACCGAGCCTTGAGCATCCGGATCACAAAACGAGCCCGGAACACAAACAAATACAAGACCCAATTAACCCTATATAATCAAATAAGGACAAAAAAAAAAACTCTTAAAAGAACCATTCAACAATAAATGGGTCAATTCTACTCGACAACCACTTTACTTTTTCGCGTCTTTGTGATCGGCTTAACAATCACTCCGTCAACCTTCAATCGAACAAGTTTCTTCTTCGACCAATTTTCAATCGCATAAGACGACGCCTTTGTCGAAGCGCTACCAATCCTAATACCCATCACGGAAGGGGGTAGTCAACCTTCCTCCTTAAGGCCCTCAAAAAAGCTAATGTTTCGATTCGCTTCTACACCATCACCACCGGTACCATTATTTTCGGACACTCCAAGATCTTCTCCTTCTCGAAGTGGGAGCACGTTACCATCATCAAACGACTTGACCAACTCCTCTTCATCCTTATGCGTAAACCCATTATCAACCGACTCCGTAATACAATTAACAACCACAATTCTATCCTTCATGTTTATAACCGAACGCTTGGCCTTAAATTCTTCCTTCTTTTTCTGCCTCTCCTTCTTCAAACGAATCAACCTATCTGCAAAAGTGATGTTGTCTTCGTTTACCTGCTTAACATTTCCATCCAAATTCACGTGATTAGAAGCAATGTTCCCACATTCATTAACAACATTAGATGCTCCCAGACTGTTATGTTCTAAAACAGTAGCCAAATTTGATCTCGAAGCAGAATCTAAAACCGTAGCTTTATCCAAACCCGACTCAATTGTTCCCAAGTTGTTAAGTAATGACATATCCACTTCCCCTAAACTCCCTGATTACAGCCCCGCGTCAACCACTTCAACATCCACGATCACGCTCGGAACATTTTCTACGACCACTTCCTGAACGATGTCCGTATTCAAAACGTTACCTCCTTGATCATTATTAACGATCAGAGCCTCATTGACTACATCAATGTGTTGACCATATATTGGATGACCCGAAAAAACAATACGATTTGAAATGGCCAAAAGATCAGGTGGGAACTCATACGACAAGATACCAACGAAGTCCGAAGTGGAATTAAGCTCGTTGACCCAAACGTTACCCGACGAAAATACATCGTCTTCAAAATCAACTTCCACCGATTCATGAACATGCTTCGGATTCTCAGTTTTGACCAAAGCGAATAGGGAACCAACATTCCCTAAAAGATCAGGTGAGAACTCATACGACGCAACGAAAGCGATGGAACATGTTAATGTTATGTATATAAATAATATAAAGTGGTTAGGTAAACAACAAAAATAAAGTAAAAAAAGTGAGAAAAAAAGAGAAACCCCTCAAGTGTGAACACAACTAAAACGACTTAAAATCAAGTAGCTATAACTATATGTTAAAATTTGGAAAATTGGCCCATATACACTTTTTTAATGTTTTCAAACAAAATACACGTTTTTTAAAAAAAATTATCAATATACACCATCAACCCCTCAAGTGTGAACACAACTGAAATGACTTAAAATCAAGTAGCTAGAACTATATGTTAAAATTTGAAAAATTGGCCCATATACACTTTTTTAATGTTTTCAAACAAAATACACGTTTTTTAAAAAAATTACCAATATACACCATCAAGGGGACTAAGATTTTAGTCAACTATCATTATAACATGGTTGACTGCGTAGTCGACCAATCCTAACAATGTGGTCGACCAACCATTACAAGGTGGTAGACCACTCTTATTCGAACAAAAATTTGGTCGACTAACATTATAACATGATTGACTGCGTAGTCGACCGACTCTAACAAGGTGGTTGACCAACATGGTTGACTACGTAGTCGACCGACTCTAACAAGGTGGTCGACTAACCAATACAAGGTGGTCGACCAAGGTGTATCATTTTGTCAAATTTCAAATAAGTTATGTGAGCAACCTTGCAGGGTAGTCGTCCAAGTTAAAAGGGTGGTCGACCAACAACTTGGTCGACCTAATAGTGTATATTGGCAATTTTTTTTTTAAAAAAAAGTATATATTGTTTGAAAACTTTGAAAAAGTGTATTTTTGCCAATCTCTATTAGAATTTTGTTATTGTGTATAAAAAAAATCCAGGACTCATAAATAAATGAATCAAGATTAAAAAAAAAGTTATATTAATTTGTTTTTTTTTCCTCTAAAACACTTAATAAGATTTAACGGATGTGAAAACCAACAAGTAGAACCGATACAAAAGTAAATCAACAAACGAGCCCTATCCAACAACAACCTAATCAAATGGATTGACCAACATGGTGAAAACGCATTTAACTAAGAACTAAAACGTGACTAAAGTTATAACCCATGGAAACCTAAATATAGGCTACACCAAACCATTCCAACGGGCCCAAAAGCCACCGAAAAGAACACCGGAGGTCCCCAAGCATACAGGAATCAGATAATACCATGGAGACAAGCGAGAGAACACCGTCTGCTACCGCAACCAAAAGCCTCAACAACCCAAAGACTAGCTCCTAGAAAAACAGTCGGAAAAGAACCGACCACCGTTTAAGAACACATCACGACCAAGACCCCAATGCAAGAAATGTCGCAGAGTAAGCAAGGCTTGTGAAACGAAACAGAAAGAAACTAACAAACCAACCCAACCCAACCCAACAGAAAAGAAGTTGGCCGAAAAAATAGGGCAACCACCAAACCAAAAACGCCTTCAGAATCCATGAACCCACACCAAAAAACTCCACAACAGGTCACCGACAAGAACAGAAGTGCCAAGAAAGGTACTCGTCGCCTAGTTCCCGAGCAGAAAGGAAACCAGAGAAAATGGATTCCTGGCAACAAAAAGCATACTCCGGAAAAAGGAACAACCACACAGGAGCAACAAACGAAACCCGAATCCGACGAAGTAGCTGCTTTCTAGTAGCACGGACGGCCAAGACGTCAACCATAACTTCAGCAAATACAATACCAAACTTGATAGATCCAGGGAGCTCGAATCACCACGAGGAAGGAATCAGGAGGATGACGACCATCAAAACAAACAAAAACTGTCAATAAACGTGTATTCCAACCAAACAACAAACTCAGACACGCGAACGACAATAAGAAAACCTATGACGCCTGGAATACACACACCATTCCGAAGAAGAGAATATGGAGAAGCCAAATCACTTGCGATATGCTTATAGTTGGAGAAAGGAGGTATCCAATGCTATAAAACGACCAAAAATATGCTAGAAAGGGTGGTGGCAATGCAAAATAAGGAAACAAGGGGAGGCGGGAAGACGAAGGAAGAAAGATGCATATTGGCCCTTGATAGAAAATCGTGTGTACTTTTTAATATTTACAAACACATGGGAAGGTTAAAATAAATTTAACTATATACACGTGTTGGACATTAATGTTTACTTATACATTAAACTATGTAATTATTTGACGGATTTCTTATTCAAGATGTGACATGTATATGTGCTAAAATTTGTATTTATCCTAAGACCAAACCATATGAAATTACATTCAAACATATTAAGATATGGTTTGCTAACTTCAAATGATCTTGACTCATGTGTTTATTAATTTAATGAAATCAAAAGTAGAAGTACTTGGATAACAACATGATGGTCAAGGATAGAACCATTAGAATTATATGTCTAACAAGTTAAGAATGTGGTTTTATCTACTAATATAAATCTTAATCTAAGTGCTCACTTAAATATTTGACGAATCATGATAATGCCATTGTAAACATCTAGCAAAAGGACAGGTTAACTTAAAAGCAAAATTATATGAGATTAGAGTTAGACATACTAAGATATGATTTTGCTAAAATGGGCTTACTTGATTAAAGATGTTCCTATGATTTAATAATCCTAACTTTCTTTTAAATGTCCATGCTTCTAATTAAATTATACCTCATTAATATATGTGTTTAACTCTAAAGGAATATGCTTCCTACATTTAAACATTTTTAAGGTTAATCAATATAATTATGTAAGTTTGAATTGACATCACATAAAGTGGTTTAAGATCACTTTCCCATATTGGAAGTCAAGAAAGAAAACTAAGGAGAAGATTGTTTCTTCTTTGGTAGTGAGATGTCAAGATCATATGCATGCTTCCAAGACCAATTCAAACAAATAATGCAAGTTGATCAATCCTAGATTAATGAGTTACTTAATTAAGGATTGAGTGCAATGATAAAGATGGAGAATTGGATGTTTGATGATTATTTTGGGCCCTGATGATCATCTTTCACTTTTCGATCAAGTGATCAACCACCCCGACCCGGTCTTGATTGTTAATTAGCATGATTCACCTTAACTCGATGTAAATCTTCCTTGGGCAAAGTCACAAGTGAAAATTACAAAGGTTCGGGCAAATGGCAGAGAATCAACAACCTATAAATGAGAGGCCAAACTCTCTATTTATAGTATTCAAAATATTCGCGGTGTGCGGATTTACTTGCTGTCTGCGATAACTTAGCGAAGATAATCTGCAGTCTTTTATTAATGCGCCATAATCCGCACACATAACTTTTAACGGATATGTCAAGTCTTTTGAATATACTTCGCGCAACTTCTGCTTTTAGCCTTTAGCAAATAAAAAATATATATATATACAATGCTATGTATATGATCAAGTCCCCCCAGTTTAATATGGTACATTTCGCATAGCAAATGTATCATGATAAACTCTAAAAAATAAAATATGCTATTTAAAATATGCTTATAACAAGTTGTTAATAATTTTTCAACGTTAATTTATTACCGTTAATCTTCGTAATGATACGCGTAATAACAGCAGTAACTTTGAAAAGCTGTCAAATCAGAAAACGCTGTAACGGCTATATAATTACCGTTGACACGTTGCGGTAGTTTTAGACATTAAAATTTAATCATTACCTTTACGACTTCCTCGCCTGAATTTTAATTATAAATAGCACAACAACTCGCATAAACAACTTTACGCTTTCATCATCAATTTATTTTTAAGCACAATGTATCGAATTCCATACTCACCCTTTAGCGATTCACACTTGCAATTGATCGATTCATACTTCGCCATTTTCTAATTCATTACCAGATCTATTCATATAATCAAAAAATGGCATCTTCATCATCTGCGAACACACCTAACGCCTTCGTCTCTTATATGACAGCGGCGAAGATCGAAACCCTAACACAGCACTATCCACTGTTAGCGCAATTTTCTCCTACTGTACCAACAGCAGAGGATAGGGCTAATGCTCCTCCCAAGGATATGATTACCATCTATGAGGCTGCTAATTCGCATGGCAATCTACGGCTGCCACTTACGCCTTTCTTTCGTAGCGTATGTGAGCATTATAAGGTTGCAATTGCTCAATTGCATCCAAACGCTGTCAACAAAATTGTGCTATTTGAGATGTATTGCAACGCTCTCAATAAGCAACCACTACTTAACGTGTTTCGCGCTTTCAACGGTTTAACGCCACATGATGCGGGGTGGTATTCGTTCCGTGGCCGCCTTGGCGTCATGACGACTCCTAAAGATTCAATTGGGAACTGGCGCAGTTCTTTTTTCTTTATTAACAACACTGACCATGGCGACAGCAACATCGCGAAAGCCTGGTGTACCGAGATGGACGCCCATGCGAATGATAAAATTACTCTTGATGATCTTGAACAGGAGATCCTCAAGTCAATCAAAAATGCTGGGTTGATTATGCGCGCATACTCCAACGTGCCACTTTATATCGGCGGAGTTTCCATATATTGGCTATGGGGTGATTACGACGCACTTTTAATCGATGAAGCGAACAATGGTATATCGCTTTATACTTTTCTTTTGCGCAAATATGCATTTCATTTTATACTATATTTGCAAAAACTAATGCACTCGTGTTTTTGTAGAAATCAGCTTAGACCAACTGATGACCACAGCCGACGTTCGAGCGATTAAACAAGCGCGCCGCCCAAAAGAAGGCGACGTCGAAATCATTGTTATTGAAGAACTTATTCTTAATACGTTTACCATTCCCGGTGGTGAAGACCGCGGAAAACGCAAAGCTACAACGGAGGAGACTGCCACTCCCCGCAAAAGACGCCTTCGCTCTATTGCCGAGCAAGAAGAAAGTAAGTTAGTGGTATTCTATTGAAATGTCCCGTTCTTATTGATTAAAAACGTTCCATATTAATTGATTTCGTTGCGAGGTTTTGACCTCTATATGAGACGTTTTTCAAAGACTGCATTCATTTTTAAAACAAACCATAACCTTTATTTCATAAATAAAGGTTTAAAAAGCTTTACGTAGATTATCAAATAATGATAATCGAAAATATCCTGTTTACACACGACCATTACATAATGGTTTACAATACAAATATGTTACATCGAAATCAGTTTCTTGAATGCAGTTTTTACACAATATCATACAAACATGGACTCCAAATCTTGTCCTTATTTTAGTATGCAACAGCGGAAGCTCTTAGTATTCACCTGAGAATAAACATGCTTTAAACGTCAACAAAAATGTTGGTGAGTTATAGGTTTAACCTATATATATCAAATCGTAATAATAGACCACAAGATTTCATATTTCAATACACATCCCATACATAGAGATAAAAATCATTCATATGGTGAACACCTGGTAACCGACATTAACAAGATGCATATATATAAGAATATCCTCATCATTCCGGGACACCCTTCGGATATGATATAAATTTCGAAGTACTAAAGCATCCGGTACTTTGGATGGGGTTTGTTAGGCCCAATAGATCTATCTTTAGGATTCGCGTCAATTAGGGTGTCTGTTCCCTAATTCTTAGATTACCAGACTTAATAAAAAGGGGCATATTCGATTTCGATAATTCAACCATAGAATGTAGTTTCACGTACTTGTGTCTATTTTGTAAATCATTTATAAAACCTGCATGTATTCTCATCCCAAAAATATTAGATTTTAAAAGTGGGACTATAACTCACTTTCACAGATTTTTACTTCGTCGGGAAGTAAGACTTGGCCACTGGTTGATTCACGAACCTATAACAATATATACATATATATCAAAGTATGTTTAAAATATATTTACAACACTTTTAATATATTTTGATGTTTTAAGTTTATTAAGTCAGCTGTCCTCGTTAGTAACCTACAACTAGTTGTCCACAGTTAGATGTACAGAAATAAATCGATAAATATTATCTTGAATCAATCCACGACCCAGTGTATACGTATCTCAGTATTGATCACAACTCAAACTATATATATTTTGGAATCAACCTCAACCCTGTATAGCTAACTCCAACATTCACATATAGAGTGTCTATGGTTGTTCCGAAATATATATATAGATGTGTCGACATGATAGGTCGAAACATTGTATACGTGTCTATGGTATCTCAAGATTACATAATATACAATACAAGTTGATTAAGTTATGGTTGGAATAGATTTGTTACCAATTTTCACGTAGCTAAAATGAGAAAAATTATCCAATCTTGTTTTACCCATAACTTCTTCATTTTAAATCCGTTTTGAGTGAATCAAATTGCTATGGTTTCATATTGAACTCTATTTTATGAATCTAAACAGAAAAGTATAGGTTTATAGTCGGAAAAATAAGTTACAAGTCGTTTTTGTAAAGGTAGTCATTTCAGTCGAAAGAACGACGTCTAGATGACCATTTTAGAAAACATACTTCCACTTTGAGTTTAACCATAATTTTTGGATATAGTTTCATGTTCATAATAAAAATCATTTTCTCAGAATAACAACTTTTAAATCAAAGTTTATCATAGTTTTTAATTAACTAACCCAAAACAGCCCGCGGTGTTACTACGACGGCGTAAATCTGGTTTTACGGTGTTTTTCGTGTTTCCAGGTTTTAAATCATTAAGTTAGCATATCCTATAGATATAGAACATGTGTGTAGTTAATTTTAAAAGTCAATTTAGAAGGATTAACTTTTGTTTGCGAACAAGTTTAGAATTAACTAAACTATGTTCTAGTGATTACGAGTTTAAACCTTCGAATAAGATAATTTTATATATATGAATCGAATGATGTTATGAACATCATTAATACCTCAAGTTTAGTAGGTAAACCTACTGGAAGTGACAAGAAATGATCTAGCTTCAAAGGATCTTGGATGGCTTGAAAGTTCTTGAAGTAGGATCATGACACAAAAACAAGTTCAAGTAAGGTTTTTACTCGAATTAAGATAGTTTATAGTTATAGAAATTGAATCAAAGTTTGAATATGAATATTACCTTGAATAAGAAAGATAATCTACTGTATATAACAAAGGTTTCTTGAACTTAGATGATTACTTGGAATGGATTAGAAAGCTTGGAAGTAAATTAGTAAACTTGAAGGGATTTTTGAAGTGTTCTTGAAGTGCTCTTCCTATGATGATTATAGCTTGATTCTTGAAGTGATTTTTGATGAAGATGATGATTAACTACTGGAAAAATACGTTCATAATAGTGTGTGTGTGTTGAGAGAGAATTAGAAAGAGAATTGGAAGTGAAATGGAGTGAATGATGAGTGGTAATTGGTGAGTGGTGAGTGGGGTTAAAAGGAGTTCTAGTTAGTTGACTAGCTCATGGTAGAAGTTAAAATTGATTAGTCATACATGAAATAATCAAGAGTGGAATCCCATGCTAGTTCCTATTGGTATATACTCATAGTAAGTACGTTTTGAAGCTGTGTATAATACGGGTAAGAATACGACTAGAATTCTTGATGAAAGAAAAGAATGGAAAAGTAACTGTAACCATTTTCGTTAAGTATGAGTGTTTTGATATATGTCTTGAAGTCTTCCAAAAGTATTTTAATACATCTAAATACACTACATGTATATACATTTTAACTGAGTCGTTAAGTCATCGTTAGTCGTTACATGTAAGTGTTGTTTTGAAACCTTTAAGTTAACGATCTCAATTAATGTTGTTAACCCATTGTTTATTATATCTAATGAGATGTTAAATTATTATATTATCATGATATTATGATATATTAATATATCTTAATATGATATATATACATTTAAATGTCGTTACAACGATAATCGTTACATATATGTCTCGTTTCGAAATCCTTAAGTTAGTAGTCTTGTTTATATGTATATAACTCATTGTTAATATACTTATGGAGATACTTACTTATCATAATCTCATGTTAACCATATGTATATCCATATATATATCGTCATGTCGTTTTTACAAGTTTTAACGTTCGTGAATCGCCGGTCAACTTGGGTGGTCAATTGTCTATATGAAACATATTTCAATTAATCAAGTCTTAACAAGTTTGATTGCTTAACATGTTGGAAATATTTAATCATGTAAATATCAATCTCAATTAATATATATAAACATGGAAAAGTTCGGGTCACTACAGTACCTACCCGTTAAATAAATTTCGTCCCGAAATTTTAAGCTGTTGAAGGTGTTGACGAATCTTCTGGAAATAGATGCGGGTATTTCTTCTTCATCTGATCTTCACGCTCCCAGGTGAACTCGGGTCCTCTACGAGCATTCCATCTAACCTTAACAATTGGTATCTTGTTTTGCTTAAGTCTTTTAACCTCACGATCCATTATTTCGACGGGTTCTTCGATGAATTGGAGTTTTTATTGATTTGGATTTCATCTAACGGAATAGTGAGATCTTCTTTAGCAAAACATTTCTTCAAATTCGAGACGTGGAAAGTGTTATGTACAGCCGCGAGTTGTTGAGGTAACTCAAGTCGGTAAGCTACTGGTCCGACACGATCAATAATCTTGAATGGTCCAATATACCTTGGATTTAATTTCCCTCGTTTACCAAATCGAACAACGCCTTTCCAAGGTGCAACTTTAAGCATGACCATCTCTCCAATTTCAAATTCTATATCTTTTCTTTTAATGTCAGCGTAGCTCTTTTGTCGACTTTGGGCGGTTTTCAACCGTTGTTGAATTTGGATGATCTTCTCGGTAGTTTCTTGTATAATCTCCGGACCCGTAATCTGTCTATCCCCCACTTCACTCCAACAAATCGGAGACCTGCACTTTCTACCATAAAGTGCTTCAAACGGCGCCATCTCAATGCTTGAATAGTAGCTGTTGTTGTAGGAAAATTCTGCTAATGGTAGATGTCGATCCCAACTGTTTCCGAAATCAATAACACATGATCGTAGCATGTCTTCAAGCGTTTGTATCGTCCTTTCACTCTGCCCATCAGTTTATGGATGATAGGCAGTACTCATGTCTAGACGAGTTCCTAATGCTTGCTGTAATGTCTGCCAGAATCTTGAAATAAATCTGCCATCCCTATCAGAGATAATAGAGATTAGTATTCCATGTCTGGAGACGACTTCCTTCAAATACAGTCGTGCTAACTTCTCCATCTTGTCATCTTCTCTTATTGGCAGGAAGTGTGCTGATTTGGTGAGACGATCAACTATTACCCAAATAGTATCAAAACCACTTGCAGTCCTTGGCAATTTAGTGATGAAATCCATGGTAATGTTTTCCCATTTCCATTCTGGGATTTCGGGTTGTTGAAGTAGACCTGATGGTTTCTGATGCTCAGCTTTGACCTTAGAACACGTCAAACATTTTCCTACGTATTTAGCAACATCGGCTTTCATACCCGGCCACCAAAAATATTTCCTGAGATCCTTGTACATCTTCCCCGTTCCAGGATGTATTGAGTATCTGGTTTTATGAGCTTCTCTAAGTACCATTTCTCTCATATCTCCAAATTTTTGTACCCAAATCCTTTCAGCCCTATACCGGGTTCCGTCTTCCCGAATATTAAGATGTTTCTCCGATCCTTTGGGTATTTCATCCTTTAAATTTCCCTCTTTTAAAACTCCTTGTTGCGCCTCCTTTATTTGAGTAGTAAGGTTATTATGAATCATTATATTCATAGATTTTACTCGAATGGGTTCTCTGTCCTTCCTGCTCAAGGCATCGGCTACCACATTTGCCTTCCCCGGGTGGTAACGAATCTCAAAGTCGTAATCATTCAATAATTCAATCCACCTACGCTGCCTCATATTCAGTTGTTTCTGATTAAATATGTGTTGAAGACTTTTGTGGTCGGTATATATAATACTTTTGACCCCATATAAGTAGTGTCTCCAAGTCTTTAATGCAAAAACAACCGCCCCTAATTCCAAATCATGCGTCGTATAATTTTGTTCGTGAATCTTCAATTGTCTAGACGCATAAGCAATCACCTTCGTTCGTTGCATTAATACACAACCGAGACCTTGCTTTGATGCGTCACAATAAATCACAAAATCATCATTCCCTTCAGGCAATGACAATATAGGTGCCGTAGTTAGCTTTTTCTTCAATAACTGAAACGCTTTCTCTTGTTCATCATTCCATTCAAATTTCTTCCCTTTATGCGTTAATGCAGTCAAGGGTTTTGCTATTCTGGAAAAGTCTTGGATGAACCTTCTGTAGTAACCAGCTAGTCCTAAAAACTGGCGTATGTGTTTCGGAGTTTTCGGGGTTTCCCACTTTTCAACAGTTTCTATCTTTGCCGGATCCACCTTAATACCTTTTTTGTTCACTATGTGACCGAGGAATTGAACTTCTTCCAACCAAAATGCACACTTTGAAAATTTAGCGTACAATTCTTCCTTCCTCAATACTTCTAACACCTTTCTCAAATGTTCACCGTGTTCTTGGTCATTCTTTGAGTAAATAAGTATGTCATCAATGAAAACAATGACAAACTTGTCAAGGTATGGTCCACACACTCGGTTCATAAGGTCCATGAACACAGCTGGTGCATTAGTTAAACCAAACGGCATGACCATAAACTCGTAATGACCGTAATGTGTTCTGAAAGCAGTCTTTGGAATATCATCTTCTTTCACACGCATTTGATGATACCCGGAACGTAAGTCAATCTTTGAATAAACAGACGAGCCTTGTAGTTGATCAAATAAGTCGTCGATTCTCGGTAGTGGGTAGCGGTTCTTGATGGTAAGTTTGTTCAACTCTCGGTAGTCGATACACAACCTGAATGTACCATCTTTCTTCTTGACAAACAAAACAGGAGCTCCCCACGGTGATGTGCTTGGTCGAATGAAACCACGCTCTAAAAGTTCTTGTAATTGGCTTTGCAGTTCTTTCATCTCGCTGGGTGCGAGTCTGTAAGGAGCACGAGCTATTGGTGCAGCTCCTGGTACAAGATCTATTTGAAATTCAACGGACGCTGTGGGGGTAATCCCGGTAATTCTTTCAGAAATACATCGGGAAATTCTTTTGCAATGGGAACATCATTGATGCTCTTTTCTTCAGTTTGTACTTTCTCGACGTGTGCTAGAACAGCATAGCAACCTTTTCTTATTAGTTTTTGTGCCTTCAAATTACTAATAATATGTAGCTTCGTGTTGCCCTTTTCTCCGTACACCATTAAGGGTTTTCCTTTTTCTCGTATAATGCGAATTGCATTTTTGTAACAAACGATCTTTGCTTTCACTTCTTTCAACCAGTCCATACCGATTATCACATCAAAACTCCCTAACTCTACTGGTATCAAATCAATCTTAAATGTTTCGCTAACCAGTTTAATTTCTCGATTCCGACATATATTATCTGCTGAAATTAATTTACCATTTGCTAATTCGAGTAAAAATTTACAATCCAAAGGCGTCAATGGACAACTTAATTTAGCACAAAAATCTCTACTCATATAGCTTCTATCCGCACCCGAATCAAATAAAACGTAAGCAGATTTATTGTCAATAAGAAACGTACCCGTAACAAGCTCCGGGTCTTCCTGTGCCTCTGCAGCATTAATATTGAAAACTCTTCCGCGGCCTTGTCCATTCGTGTTCTCCTGGTTCGGGCAATTTCTAATAATGTGGTCCGGTTTTCCACATTTATAACAAACTACATTGGCATAACTTGCTCCGACACTACTTGCTCCGCCATTACTCGTTCCGACACCATTTGTTCCTTTCGTTCTATTAACCCCTGGTCCGTAGACCTCACACTTCGCCGCGCTATTACCATTTCTTTTACACTTGTTGCAAAATTTGGTGCAGAACCCCGAGTGATACTTTTCACACCTTTGGCATAGCTGCTTCTGATTGTTGTTTTTGTTGTGGTTATTATTGTTGTTGGGATGATTGTTGTAGTTGCTGTTGTTGTTGTTGTTGTTGTTGTTGTTATTGGGCCGTTTGTTGTAGTTACGATTGATGTTGCGATTGTTGGGATAATTGTTGCGATTATTGTTGTAATTGCTGTTGTTATTGTATTGGTGATTCTTATCACCGTTTTCCTCCCACTTTCTTTTGACTTGCTTCACATTGGCCTCTTCAGCAGTCTGTTCTTTAATTCTTTCTTCAATCTGGTTCACTAGTTTGTGAGCCATTCTACATGCCTGTTGTATGGAGGCGGGCTCGTGTGAACTTATATCTTCTTGGATTCTTTCCGATAATCCTTTCACAAACGCGTCGATCTTCTCTTCCTCATCTTCGAATGCTCCCGGACACAATAGGCACAATTCTGTGAATCGTCTTTCGTACGTGGTAATATCAAATCCTTGGGTTCGTAACCCTCTAAGTTCTGTCTTGAGCTTATTGACCTCGGTTCTGGGACGGTACTTCTCGTTCATCAAGTGCTTGAATGCTGACCACGGTAGTGCGTACGCATCATCTTATCCCACTTGCTCTAGATAGGTATTCCACCATGTTAACGCAGAACCTGTGAAGGTATGCGTAGCGTACTTCACTTTGTCCTCTTCAGTACACTTACTTATGGCAAACACCGATTCGACCTTCTCGGTCCACCGTTTCAATCCGATCGGTCCTTCGGTTCCATCAAATTCCAAAGGTTTGCAGGCAGTGAATTCTTTGTAGGTGCATCCTACACGATTTCCTGTACTGTCAGATCCAAGGTTATTGTTGGTATGTAGCGCAGCCTGTACTGCGGCTATGTTTGAAGCTAGAAAAGTACGGAATTCCTCTTCATTCATATTCACGGTGTGTCGAGTAGTCGGTGCCATTTCCTTCAAAATAGTCAAATGGAACAAGTTAATCATACAGAATATTAAGAGTAGTTAATAGTATTTCGTAGCATAATATGAACTCATTTATAAAAGCTTTTTCTTCATATTAGCGTTTTATAAGTTTAAATTCGGGTAGTACCTACCCGTTAAGTTCATACTTAGTAGCTAATATACAATTCAACTACTACAATTCTATATGAAAAACTGATTATAATAATATTTCGCGTTCAAACTTTTACACAATATTTTACAAACCTAGAATACCGCTTATTTTACATATAGCATGAAATATAGCACACAATAAATTTGATACAAGATGGTTGTGAAGATAATTCTAGCTAGTACACAAGTCGTTCAGCAAAGGCAATAAAGACACGTAATTCATACGTCCAGAAACAAGTCATGCATTCTGGTTTTACTAGGATTACTTCCCATCCTTGGTCTTGTGGAACATAACCGTTATGGCCGTTGATAAGACAGCGTGTTGTAACGTCGTCAAAGGGACGAGGGTTACGTAATGACCAACAGTCTCGTAATAACCTAAAAACCTCATTTCTTACCCCAATTACCGACTCCGTCACTTGTGGGAACGTTTTGTTTAATAGTTGTAGCCCGATGTTCTTGTTCTCACTTTGGTGAGAAGCGAACATTACTAACCCGTAAGCATAACATGCTTCTTTATGTTGCATGTTAGCCGCTTTTTCTAAATCACGAAGTCCTATATTCGGATATACTGAGTCAAAATAATTTCTTAACCCGTTGCGTAAAATAGCATTTGGGTTCCCCGCAATATATGCGTCAAAGTAAACACATCGTACCTTATGGATTTCCCAATGTGATATCCCCCATCTTTCGAACGAAAGCCTTTTATAAACCAAGGCATTCTTGGAACGTTCTTCGAATGTCTTACAAACTGATCTCGCCTTAAATAGTTGTGCCGAGGAATTCTGACCGACTCTATACAAGATTTCATCAA
The DNA here is from genome assembly GCF_046630445.1 of Rutidosis leptorrhynchoides. Taxonomy (NCBI): domain Eukaryota; kingdom Viridiplantae; phylum Streptophyta; class Magnoliopsida; order Asterales; family Asteraceae; genus Rutidosis; species Rutidosis leptorrhynchoides. The sequence goes on from NC_092337.1 coordinate 152,469,219, forward strand.
TCATGTCTCCGGGTAGGTCTCTTAAAATATTGGGTTGTCTATCCATTTTGTGTTTTTATACTGTAAAATAGATAAGAGTTAGATTCATAAAAAAATACTTATTAATACAAGCAATTTTTACATATATCATAAAGCATAAGCACACTATATTACATATATTACACCACACGAATACAACTATCTTATTCCGACTCGCTCGTTTCTTCTTGTTCGATTTTGGTTCGTTTTGCCAAGTTTCTAGGGATATATGATGTTCCCCTAATACGAGCCGTCGTTGTCCACATTGGTTTAGAAAAACCTGGTGGTTTAGAGGTTCCCGGGTCATTGTTACAACTTAAGGACTTCGGGGGTTGACGATACATATAAAGTTCATCGGGGTTGGAATTAGATTTCTCTATTTTTATGCCCTTTCCCTTATTATTTTCTTTTGCCTTTTTAAATTCAGTTGGGGTAATTTCTATAACATCATCGGAATTCTCGTCGGAATCCGATTCATCGGAGAATTGGTAATCCTCCCAATATTTTGCTTCCTTGGCGGAAACACCATTGACCATAATTAACCTTGGTCGGTTGGTTGAGGATTTTCTTTTACTTAACCGTTTTATTATTTCCCCCACCGGTTCTATTTCTTCTTCCGGTTCCGATTCTTCTTCCGGTTCCGATTCTTCTTCCGGTTTCGACTCTTCTTCCGGTTCCTCTTCGGGAACTTGTGAATCAGTCCACGAATCATTCAATTTACATTTGACTCTTCATTATTATTAGGTGAGTCAATGTGACTTGTTCTAGAGGTAGACATCTATCACATAATATCAAACACGTTAAGAGATTAATATATCACATAATATTCATATGTTAAAAATATATAGTTTCCAACAAAAATGTTAAGCAATCATTTTTAAAGAAAACACAGTCGAAGTCCAGACTCACTAATGCATCCTAACAAACTCGATAAGACACACTAATGCAAATTTTCTGGTTCTCTAAGACCAACGCTCTGATACCAACTGAAATGTCCCGTTCTTATTGATTAAAAACGTTCCATATTAATTGATTTCGTTGCGAGGTTTTGACCTCTATATGAGATGTTTTTCAAAGACTGCATTCATTTTTAAAACAAACCATAACCTTTATTTCATAAATAATGGTTTAAAAAGCTTTACGTAGATTATCAAATAATGATAATCGAAAATATCCTGTTTACACACGACCATTACATAATGGTTTACAATACAAATATGTTACATCGAAATCAGTTTCTTGAATGTAGTTTTTACACAATATCATACAAACATGGACTCCAAATCTTGTCCTTATTTTAGTATGCAACAGCGGAAGCTCTTAGTATTCACCTGAGAATAAACATGCTTTAAACGTCAACAAAAATGTTGGTGAGTTATAGGTTTAACCTATATATATCAAATCGTAATAATAGACCACAAGATTTCATATTTCAATACACATCCCATACATAGAGATAAAAATCATTCATATGGTGAACACCTGGTAACCGACATTAACAAGATGCATATATATAAGAATATCCCCATCATTCCGGGACACCCTTCGGATATGATATAAATTTCGAAGTACTAAAGCATCCGGTACTTTGGATGGGGTTTGTTAGGCCCAATAGATCTATCTTTAAGATTCGGGTCAATTAGGGTGTCTGTTCCCTAATTCTTAGATTACCAGACTTAATAAAAAGGGGCATATTCGATTTCGATAATTCAACCATAGAATGTAGTTTCACGTACTTGTGTCTATTTTGTAAATCATTTATAAAACCTGCATGTATTCTCATCCCAAAAATATTAGATTTTAAAAGTGGGACTATAACTCACTTTCACAGATTTTTACTTCGTCGGGAAGTAAGACTTGGCCACTGGTTGATTCACGAACCTATAACAATATATACATATATATCAAAGTATGTTTAAAATATATTTACAACACTTTTAATATATTTTGATGTTTTAAGTTTATTAAGTCAGCTGTCCTCGTTAGTAACCTACAACTAGTTGTCCACAGTTAGATGTACAGAAATAAATCGATAAAAATTATCTTGAATCAATCCACGACCCAGTGTATACGTATCTCAGTATTGATCACAACCCAAACTATATATATTTTGGAATCAACCTCAACCCTGTATAGCTAACTCCAACATTCACATATAGAGTGTCTATGGTTGTTCCGAAATATATATAGATGTGTCGACATGATAGGTCGAAACATTGTATACGTGTCTATGGTATCTCAAGATTACATAATATACAATACAAGTTGATTAAGTTATGGTTGGAATAGATTTGTTACCAATTTTCACGTACCTAAAATGAGAAAAATTATCCAATCTTGTTTTACCCATAACTTCTTCATTTTAAATCCGTTTTGAGTGAATCAAATTGCTATGGTTTCATATTGAACTCTATTTTATGAATCTAAACAGAAAAGTATAGGTTTATAGTCGGAAAAATAAGTTACAAGTCATTTTTGTAAAGGTAGTCATTTCAGTCGAAAGAACGACGTCTAGATGACCATTTTAGAAAACATACTTCCACTTTGAGTTTAACCATAATTTTTGGATATAGTTTCATGTTCATAATAAAAATCATTTTCTCAGAATAACAACTTTTAAATCAAAGTTTATCATAGTTTTTAATTAACTAACCCAAAACAGCCCGCGGTGTTACTACGACGGCGTAAATCCGGTTTTACGGTGTTTTTCGTGTTTCCAGGTTTTAAATCATTAAGTTAGCATATCATATAGATATAGAACATGTGTGTAGATAATTTTAAAAGTCAAGTTAGAAGGATTAACTTTTGTTTGCGAACAAGTTTAGAATTAACTAAACTATGTTCTAGTGATTACGAGTTTAAACCTTCGAATAAGATAGTTTTATATATATGAATCGAATGATGTTATGAACATCATTACTACCTCAAGTTTAGTAGGTAAACCTACTGGAAGTGACAAGAAATGATCTAGCTTCAAAGGATCTTGGATGGCTTGAAAGTTCTTGAAGTAGGATCATGACACAAAAACAAGTTCAAGTAAGGTTTTTACTCGAATTAAGATAGTTTATAGTTATAGAAATTGAATCAAAGTTTGAATATGAATATTACCTTGAATAAGAAAGATAACCTACTGTATATAACAAAGGTTTCTTGAACTTAGATGATTACTTGGAATGGATTAGAAAGCTTGGAAGTAAATTAGTAAACTTGAAGGGATTTTTGAAGCGTTCTTGAAGTGCTCTTCCTATGATGATTATAGCTTGATTCTTGAAGTGATTTTTGATGAAGATGATGATTAACTACTGGAAAAATACATTCATAATAGTGTGTGTGTGTTGAGAGAGAATTAGAAAGAGAATTGGAAGTGAAATGGAGTGAATGATGAGTGGTAATTGGTGAGTGGTGAGTGGGGTTAAAAGGAGTTCTAGTTAGTTGACTAGCTCATGGTAGAAGTTAAAATTGATTAGTCATACATGACATAATCAAGAGTGGAATCCCATGCTAGTTCCTATTGGTATATACTCATAGTAAGTACGTTTTGAAGCTGTGTATAATATGGGTAAGAATACGACTAGAATTCTTGATGAAAGAAAAGAATGGAAAAGTAACTGTAACCATTTTCGTTAAGTATGAGTGTTTTGATATATGTCTTAAAGTCTTCCAAAAGTATTTTAATACATCTAAATACACTACATGTATATACATTTTAACTGAGTCGTTAAGTCATCGTTAGTCGTTACATGTAAGTGTTGTTTTGAAACCTTTAAGTTAACGATCTCAATTAATGTTGTTAACCCATTGTTTATTATATCTAATGAGATGTTAAATTATTATATTATCATGATATTATGATATATTAATTTATCTTAATATGATATATATACATTTAAATGTCGTTACAACGATAATCGTTACATATATGTCTCGTTTCGAAATCCTTAAGTTAGTAGTCTTGTTTATATGTATATAACTCATTGTTAATATACTTATGGAGATACTTACTTATCATAATCTCATGTTAACCATATGTATATCCATATATATATCGTCATGTCGTTTTTACAAGTTTTAACGTTCGTGAATCGCCGGTCAACTTGGGTGGTCAATTGTCTATATGAAACATATTTCAATTAATCAAGTCTTAACAAGTTTGATTGCTTAACATGTTGGAAACATTTAATCATGTAAATATCAATCTCAATTAATATATATAAACATGGAAAAGTTCGAGTCACTACATCTATACTACTGTATATATTCTGAAAATATTATTTCCATATCTTTTATCTTATTTTATTTTCTTATTCGCTTTTAGTTGTGCTTTCAGATTCTGCAGAGGGCCCAGAGTAACTGTACAAAATTGGTGGGGATATCCCTGAAGGGATTTTTGAAAACCCAGGTGTTGAAGATTTAAACCTCCCCTCCGACGTCGAAACATCAAACCGCGAAGAAAATGCGGAAGAGGCTGAAGAGGAGGAACAAGCTAACAGACTCTACCGCAAACTCTTCAAGTTTGTTCCTAGAAACGTTCAACAACAATATCGCGAACTTACATTCACTCAAGCTGAAAGACAACGGATAAACAACTGCTTCAATGCCATCTGTTTAACCGTTGATAATGTTGAACGATTCAACGACATGTCTAATCACTATGAGAAACAGGTCAAAATTGTTGGCTCTCAGCGCAGAAAAATGCAAAGGCTTGAGGCTCAACTGAAGAAAAATGCAGATGAAAATGCCACGCTCAAAAAGAGAGCGGAATACGCAGAGAAGCAATTTTCTCAGCTTGTCAAGTATCTGCCCGAGTTTGGCGATAAGGTTATGGGCTCAGATCCAGTGACCGAAAAATTTAAAGCCTACGCTCAAGCAGCTAAGCTCGCAACTCGCTGTGAGTTTTATGGTCTGCTTTGCCAACTTGGAGACCTTTCACAACCACTTCCCGCTGATATTGCCATTCCGGCTTTAGAAGAAATTAGTCGGCGAGAAAATGTTACTTTTGAAGATATCAAGGCGCTTGAGTTTTAAATAGTTTGTTTAATTTGTAAACTAGCAATCGCAATCTTGTATTGCGTTTTTTGTATCCTTACGCGCTTCGCATAGCGCATTAGTAATGAAAATATTTACATTTCGCAGTTGCAACTTTGTTTATTTATATAGCGCTTTTTTCAACATATTCATAATCTAGACTTGTCCTTTGCAATTTTCAACTTTTATTATTGTGCGCATAATAAGTATGTATTTTCGCGAAACAATCTGTAGCTGCATAATCTTATACATTATGAAACTTCTAAGTCCGCAAAAACGATCCTTAGGTAATTTATTAGTATTGCGAAGCATCTAAGTATGGCAAAATCAAATACTTAGGAAATTTTATCCTTTCGCAACATTTATCATTTAACACAAGTGGGCAATTTCATCACTTGGGCTTAAAATTTCGCAAAATATCCGCATTGTTACTGCGTAAGTAAGCTGTATCATTACTTAGTGAAATAATATCATGCATTTTAAAATTCTTGTGAACACTTAGCTGCATTTTTCATAAGAATTCATTCAGTGTTTTTAAGATTCAGCGTTTATATTCTGCAAAATTATCATTGCGCGTGGCCACACGCAGTGTTTTCTGCTTTATATAGAAACAATCGCTAAAACACAAATTCACTTCTTCTTATTCATAATTTTTCGAGCAATAACATTTCATTAATGAAATTAACATGCTGATCATGATTAAACATGATTAAACCCTCAACTAATGTTTGTTTTTCATTACAAACTTTTTAGACTATTCAGCGAGCACCGCATGTCCTTCAATACCAACACTTTCACGTGCAGTAATCATTGCGCAAAGTGGTTCAATTACCGCCAAAGTCAGCGTACCAATGCCTTTGTAAGTAGAAAACTTCACCATTCCATGCAACGTGGATGGGATTGCGCCAAACATGCGCAAAGCAGTGCGTCCTAGAATCATGTTAAACCTTGACTGATTTCGCTTTACATAAAGGCTTAACCAATAGGCCAAGTTGATTCTCCAGAAAAACTAGCTAACGAAACCGCAGTAGGTTTTAGCAAAGCTTTAATATGTGCAGGCAATTTGTTGAAACATTGCTCATACATTACATCCACACTGCTACCAGTATCAACATGTACCTTCGGAATTATAATGTAAGTATTCGCAATGCAGCATGAAACAACCACTGGCTTATCATGATCCGCGCTCAAACTTATTGGAGGGAAAGTAATAGAGGGGCATTGCCAATTCGCGAATTGCTTAGAGACTTGGAACACTGACATTTCACCTTGAACCTCCACTACATTAATAACCTGAATTTCACGCAAATTCTCTTTCTTGCTCACCATTTTAACCCCTAGGTTCTTTACTGTGGGAGCTTTTCGATCAGCAGAATTAGACACTTGTGGAACATTAGACTCAGCTGGTAGGATAATTGCGTTTGCAGTGCTTGCAGCACCTTGAATTAGTAAATGATCCAATTTACCTTGCTCAAATGCCTCCACAATTAATGCCAAATCTATACAGCGGTTAGTATCATGACCATAATCATCATGAAAAATGCAAAACTTAGATTTATCACGCCTGCTGTTCTCCGCTAAAGGTTGAAGATCAGGAAAAGATCTCGCAACCCTTTCCTGCAAAAGAATTTCTTTAGGCGTTTTTGTTAACATTTGGATGATGTTGAAAGACTCATTATTCCATTTTCGCGAAGTATAGCGATCGCGACGGTTATATCCATGATTATCATTTTGACCCTGATGTCTATCATTGCGTGGGTAACTACCGCCGCCATTTCTCCTTGGATATCCTGAACCGCGATAATAATCATTATTTCCATCACGAAAAGAATCATTATCGTCCCGCCAACTTTTATCTTTACCCCATCCACATGCAGGGGTTATAGTGCTATCTTCTCCACCTCTGATGTAATCATACGTTTCTTGCTGTACTTTAGTAAAAGTTGGCGGAACATCTCTTCTCAAACGTCGCACAAGCGTTGGATGTCGCTGCAGATTAATAGCATGCAAAAATCTAGAGATTTTTTGATCCTTATTCAAACTTGGTATCTTTTGGCATTCATAGATGTATCGCTTAAGTAATGTGTTTAAGGTTTCCTTGTTAACCTGCTTGATGTCATCGCATTCGATATGCGTCTTTTTATGCGGCGAAAGGTTTTGAAACTGCAATAAAAAATTATCGCGAAGATCGATAAAGCCAATAATACTGCGGGCTTGCAAACTATGAAATCACTCCCTTGATGATCCTTGTAGAACCATAGGAAATACCCGGCATGCTACCGGTTCATCCCAATTATAGGTGCTTACAACTCCTACAAAACGTTGTAGAAAATCCAAAGGGTCAGTTAGACCCGAGTAAACTCCCAGCGTTGCCGGCACAATGGGCGGCGTAACAATCGGGTAGTCAGAGATATGCTGAACAAACTTGTCTGCAGCAGTAGTAATCTCAGTCGCCTTTTTTGTGCGGATATCAGTATTTTTCGCGCAAAATTTAGCTATCATATCTTGTAAAAAATTCGGCTGCTCGAACTTGTGTTACATTGATTTAGGCGCAATGCTTTTAAAAGCATCAGCTAAACAATTTTGAGGATTTTCTCTGCGCGTAGTATCAGAAGTTTCATCCTCATCCCCATGGCGAGGAAAGGGTGTTGGTGGACGCCTGTGCTTAACATGCGGAAATTTTACAAATTCCTCAGCACTATCTGAATCATCAGAAAACTCACTTTCTTCTCTTGGCGCTTTCGCAATCTTGGAATTGTAAACAGAATTTAAAACAACATGTTCCTCTGCATCATCACTATCGCTGTCGCGATGTTCAACCACTAGGCGATCAACCTGTGATTCTGAATCATTTAGCAGCCATAAGTAAGTGCGTGGTATGCGAGATTCGCGACCATACTTGGCATCTTTTTTAGCTTGCTCAACAGCAGTGCCAACAACCTTGTCTGCTTTCGAATTCACTTTTCCAGCCAGAATTCTTAGTCGCTTGCCTTCGGCAATAGCTTCATTGCAGTTTTGTTGCAAATTTCTTCGCGCAACCATTTTTTCAGCGGTAACCTTTAGTTGCAGATCAGTGTTAACGGCATTGACATTAGACGCTTTAGCGAGCGGTTCTTGAACTGAACTACTCGCAGTTGCATTAACATTTGCCTGCAAATTAACCGGCAAGGCATTTTGCAAATCGTTAGCCAGCGCATCAGTATTTACAGAGCTGTTTGCTTGTTACGCATTAGCTGCCATATTCGACGATCAAATCGACTAGTACGCCTTAGCGACTTGGTGTAAATCATCAGAACAATACACGATTAAAATTAAACAAGTAAATTTGATTGTTTGATAACAGAAAACAAAAAATTCCGAGTTTAATTTTGAACGTGTCCCGCGGATGGCGCCAATTGATCAATCCTAGATTAATAAGTTAATTAATTAAGGATTGAGTGCAATGATAAAGATGGAGAATGGGATGTTTGATGATTATTTTGGCCCTGATGATCGTCTTTCACTTTTCGATCAAGTGATCAACCACCCCGACCCAGTCTTGATTGTTAATTAGCATGATTCACCTTAACTCGATGTAAATATTCCTTGGGAAAAGTCACAAGTGAAAATTACAAAGGTTCGGGCAAATGGCAGAGAATCAACAACCTATAAATGAGAGGCCAAGCTCTCTATTTATAGTATTCAAAATATTCGCGGTGTGCGTATTTAACTGCTGTCCGCGATAACTTAGCGAAGATAATCTGCAGTCTTTTATTAATACGCCATAATCCGCAGACATAACTTTTAGCGGATATGTCAAGTCTTTTGAATATACTTCGCGCAACTTCTACTTTTAGCCTTTAGCAAATAAAATATACATATACAATGCTATGTATATGATTACAAGGTAAACATGTCAAGACCAACAATTATATTACAAGTATCAACTGAGGAAAAATGAAAACGGGATCAAGAATCAAAGGTATTTGAAACAGCTAACTTAAAATGGTTCAAAATCAGCATTTAACCTTTTAGGAAACCAATGACAAATTCTCAAAGGAAGATGCTTTCTTCTTTGAGCATGATAGGTCAACATCAAGTGAATACATCCAAATGTATTTCAAACATATGAAGAAGGTTAAGGGTTTTCATATGTGTAGTCATACTTTTACAGGATCTACATTAGAATACTTTTCTTTTGTCTTAGATCAATAATTATCAAGTTGATAATTATTATACCTTCAATATTAATCTTGATAATCTTTTTGAAAATATAGTATACTCTTAAGATAGTATACTCACATTATTACTCACGCAGTGGGAGCATGCTTGGAATGAGAAGATGTATTTGTGATATTCAAAGCTATGAGGAGGTCAGTGTACCAGCAAGAAAGCGAAAAGTTGAAAAGTTAGTAGATTTCGAGGTTGTGACTGCATTCTCACTAGAGCCTTGATGAAGAGTCTACGAGGGCGTGTGTTGGATTTTCTGATTGCTGAGAAGGAAAATCATAAATAGACGGTGAAATACTGTACGAGGGTGATCATTGACATGTGTGTTCGGGATTGGTGATATGACCAAAACGAACGGTTTTATTTATGTGGCGTCGTTAGGTCGCAATACGTCGGAATTAGCTACCAAAACAGAGCAACGGTTTTATTATTTATATTTAGCTGGGGTTTCCTAGCTATAACTCACCTACTTGTCTTCCTTTTAACGAGTAAGTGGTAAATATAACTCAGGTTCGTATTTTTGTATGTTTGCTCAGTAACGTGGGATAAAAGTGCCTAAATAGTTAACTCTAGTTGACAAGTGGTGATGGATTAAGATTGATAAGGCTAAAAAGGAACATATATTTCATAGCAAAATCCCCCAAGAAAGACAAGATTTTAGTTGCAATTGTTCCATTTTCAAGTGATATTCGTTTATATTAAATAAGTGCGAAGACAAAAGGCGAAAACGACGAATTAAAGACACAAAGGTCCAAAAAGCTCAAATATACAAGATACAAATAAAAAGGTTCAAATTATTGATGAAGAACGTCTAAAAATGACAAGAGTACAAGTTGCGGAACGCAAAGTACACGATATAAAATAGTACGAAAGGACGTCCGAAAATCCGGAACCGGGACCCGAGCCAAGAAGAAACGCCCGACGCAATGGACCAAAAATATCTAGTCTACTATGCACATAAATATAATATAATATATAAATAATTATTAAAATTATTTATATTTTATATATATTTAATAAATATGTCGACGAACAAGAAGACAAACGATATGTGAGCTGTCCAGCGTGGCCATGCGAGTCGCATGGCAAATAGGCATAAACCCATGCGAGTCGCATGGCAGTAAAAATCTGGCCAAATGCCTATAAAAAGGCAGTTTATGCACGAACTCAAACACATCTTTTTCTTTTCCTTCTCTGTAAACATATAACATAAATAAATAATTATAATTTTAATTATAATTTTAATAATTATGATTTAGTTTAGTATTGTAACAAATGATTTACGGGTTTTAAGTCAAGACTCTGCCCGTGTAATACTACGATATTAATACCCACTGTAAGTTATGTCTTTCCTTTTTAATTTAATGTCTCGTAGCTAAGTTATTATTATGCTTATTTAAAACGAAGTAATCATGATGTTGGGCTAATTACTAAAATTGGGTAATTGGGCTTTGTACCATAATTAAGGTTTGGGCAAAAGACCGACACTTGTGGAAATTAGACTATTGACTATTAATAGATGGGGGGTATTGTCTAATTGAGTGACAACTCATTGGAGTCTGTCGAACCTATCTTCAAATTAATTATCCTAATAATTAATAATGATTATGGTTGTCCTATTTAGTGACGTTCATATGGAATCTATTATAATCATTTAATTAATTATTCGGGTTGGGTAATTGATTATTCAAACTGATCAAGTGGGTAAATTAATATTCATATCTAATCAAAACAGGGGTAGATTACATACAGTGATAACTGGTGTAATTGTTGACAGAAGTGATAACTGCGTCACAGTTTAAATCCTTAATTAGTTGGAATATTTGACTTCGGGTATAAGGGTAATTTGATGAGGACACTCGCACTTTATATTTATGACCGATGGACTATTATGGACAAAAACCAGATAGACGTATCAAATAAACCAGGACAAAGGACAATTAACCAATGGTAATAAATTAAAATCAACACGTCAAACATCATGATTACGGAAGTTTAAATAAGTATAATTCTTTTATTGTATTTCTCATCGTATCTTTATTTACTGTCATTTTATTACTCACAATTTTATTTACTGTCATTTTATTTATTGTCATTATTTTACGCACTTTAATTATCGTCATTTATCTTTGCGCTTAAAATATAGAATCGACAAACCGGTCATTAAACGGTAAAACCCCCCTTTTATAATAATATTACTACTTATATAATTATATATATTTTGTATAAATATAGTTGTTAAAAATATAGTAAGTATCACCAGCTCCCTGTGGAACGAACCGGACTTACTAAAAACTACACTACTCTACGATTAGGTACACTGCCTATAGTGTTGTAGCAAGGTTTAGGTATATCCCATCCGTAAATTAATAAAACTTGTGTCATATTTTGTAGTATTTTGTATTAAAAATAATACTATTTCGTACCCTCACGCTACATCGCCAAGTTTTTGGCGCCGCTGCCGGGGAACTCGGCGAAACACTATATTTTTAATTTATATTTGTAAAAAAAAAAAAGAAAAAAAATGACACGCTTTGTCCCTCTTTTGTTGTACTAGTTTTTTTTTTAAAAAAAAAAAAAAAACCACTATCTTTGTTCCCACTATCGTTTTTCTAAAAAAAAAAAAACGTAAAAAAAAAAAAAAAAAAAAAAACAAAAACGTAAAAAAAAAAAAAAAAAAACGTAAAAAAAAATTATAAAAAAAAAATATATTTTTTTAGATTTTGTCTATAAAAAAAAATGTTTTTTTTAGTTTTATTACCTTTAGATTTTTAGACTATAGTCGCAACTTTTAGTATTAAGTTTAGTTTTGCCATAGTTATTTTTACTTCTAGAATTTTTAGACTTTGCCGTAAAATCCCTTAAGTGCTTATTCCTTAGACTAAGTTTTAGGTGCTTTAGAATTTTACGACGCCGTATTTCGCACTACTTTCTTATTTTTATTTTTCGACGCCTATTTTTCGACCTTTTTATTTTTCGACACTTTTCGACGCGCAATCTTTTTCTCTCTTATTTCTCGCCATTCTAGTTTTTAGGACTTAGAATTTTTTCTACTTCTTCTCTAAATTTCTTAAAATTACGAAAATTTATTTTAAGAGGTTAAATTGATAGACATCAAAATTTTCTGGTTCGTAGTAATAGTTGGATTTGTACGTGGACCAGGTTATTGGAGCCAAACAGTACTCAATTATATTGAGACCAAACGAATCCTGCCCCTCTGCTGCATCTTTTGGCTATTCGAAACGTGGGCAAAATCAGAAAAGTCTATTAATTGGATAACTTATTATAATTTTTCTTTCCTTTTTAAAAACTAATAGGATATTCAGTGAATGCACCGAGCAAAACGTTCACCACCTTTCATACGTTCACCACCTGTAACTCGATCAAGACATCTAGCAAATATTGTCGCCGTTGATTTTTCTTTAGAATCGTCATCTAGTCGAACAAGAACTCCAACTCAAATTTCCGATAATCCATCTTTTGAACCCGACTTCACAATTAAGAACCCGGAGCATATTCAAGGACAATTCCAAGATCCTGAACCACTAATTATTCCTCCTGAACCACAAACCGTTAAATCAGAGTCCTCTAGTGATTCGTATTCAACAAATTCAATTATGGAAGTAACGGAACCTCTAAGTATGGAAGATCGAATGAGAGCCACACGCACGGGCCAAGGTCACGCCATTATTAAGCCAGAAGTTAATGCGCCAGATTATGAAATCAAAGGACAAATTCTACACATGGTAACTAACCAATGCCAATTCAGTGGTGCACCGAATGAAGATCCTAACGAACACCTTCGTACGTTTAAAAGAATTTGTACACTATTCAAAATCCGAGAAGTGGAAGATGAGCAGATCTATCTCATGTTGTTTCCCTGGACTTTAAAGGGAGAAGCCAAAGATTGGTTAGAATCGTTACCTGAAGGGGCGATTGACACATGGGATGTTTTAGTTGAAAAATTTCTTAAACAATTCTTTCCGGCATCTAAAGCCGTGAGACTTCAAGGAGAAATTGTTACGTTCGCGCAAAAGCCAAATGAAACATTATATGAGGCGTGGACAAGATTCGGAAGGATGTTGAGAGGATGTCCTCAACACGGTTTAGACACTTACCAAATAGTACAAATATTCTACCAAGGATGCGACATCACTACAAGGAAAGACATAGATATAGCAGCTGGTGGTTCTATTATGAAGAAAACCGAAACTGATGCTTACAAAATTATTGATAATACTGCTTCCCACTCACATGAGTGGCACCAAGAAAAAGATATTTATCGTTCATCTAAAGTGGCTAGAGCCGATTCTAGCTATGACTTTGATTCCGTTTCTGCAAAAATAGATGCTTTCGAAAGACGAATGGAAAAGATGAATAAAGATATTCACGCAATACGAATCAGTTGTGAGCAATGCGGTGGACCACACTTATTGAAAGATTGTCACATTGAACCAACGATGGAACAACGAGAGAATGTTTCCTATATGAACCAAAGGCCGGGAAATAATTATCAAAATAATTATCAACCGCCAAGGCTAAACTTAAATCGAAATCAAAACATTCTTTACAATCCAAAAGGACCCGAAAATAACTGGTATAACCAACAAGGTCCGAATAACCAACCAACTCAAAACAACACTTTCAATCAACAAAGACCTGGCTTATATAAACCACAACAACAAACCGAAGAGAAAAAGTCAAATATGGAAGATGTGGTATTCAAGCTAGTTGAATCTCAAACACAATTTATTGAAACTCAAACCCAAACGAACGAGAGATTTGATCAGTCATTAAGAACTCAACAAGCTTCCATTTTGAATCTAGAAAAACACGTAGGTACTCTTGCTAGCATGATGAGTGAGAGGGAACAAGGAAAGCTACCGAGTAATACTGAAGTAAATCCTCGGAATGAGAATGTTAATATGGTTTCAACGAATTCTGAAAAACCAGCACCAGAAGATGGGAAGGTTTTAGATGAGAGTAACAATGAAGAAGTTACACCACCACCACCCGAGTATGTAAAGCCAGTGGTGGCACCATACAAACCACCCATCCCGTTTCCAAGAAAAGGAGTTGAGTATGAGCAAGTGATAGGTAATAAAGATTGTGATACCTCTGGAAAGAAGAAGAAGAAAAAGAATAAGAAAGTACAAGAAACAAAAGCCGTAGAAGTAAACCCGGTGAAGACAGTTCCACCAAAACCTCCACCTAGGGTAGGTGATCCGGGTGAATTTGTTGTTCCTTGTCTACTTAGTGATTGTGTCATGTATGATGCACTAGCAGATTTAGGTGCAAGTGTAAGTGTTATGCCTCTTTCCTTATATAAGAGATTAGGTGTAGGTAAGTTAAGTCCAACGGATATGAGTGTTCGACTCTTTGATCAAACCATTAAGCACCCAGTTGGAATTGCTGACAACCTACCCATTCAAGTAGGTAATTTAACCTTTCTAGTCGAATTCATTGTCATTGACATAGAAGAGGACCCAAACATTCCTCTAATTTTAGGTCGACCATTCTTTGCGTCCACCGGGGCGTTATTTGATGTAGGAAATGGAAGAATGACACTTAGTAGTGGTAACAAATCGATCACCTTTATGATTCGAAAGTCTAAATCTCCACCAACCAAAACCATTGAACCAGCAAAAACGATTGGTAACAACCATGTTGTTTTACCAACTCCAACGGTAGTGCTTAATAATAATGAAACGCCTAAGTGTGGGGAAAATGAAGTAACACCTAATGATGACATGATAACAAAGAACCCCGTTGTTGATACGAAATTAAATGATCTCGTTATTAATAGTTCAATGAAGAAACTTATTAAACGGATTCGCGATGCTAGAACCAAAGGGAACTTTAAGTTATGTAACCGGTTAGTATCCAATCTATCACCTAAAGAAAAGGAGAAACTAGTTGAAATTGTGGATATTACACAGGAATCCGACCAATGACTTAAAGAAAAAGTCACGGATATGCAAGTTGATTATGGACCAAGAGAAATTAACGATGAAGTTAATCACAATTTTGACACCACGGCTACCTAAGTGTGGGGAGATTCAAATGTTCTAAAAAGAAAATGCTATCTAGAGTTAGTTGTTCTGTTCTCGTGTAGTTCCGAGAATGGAACCCGATTGGTCTTTTCCGCTAGCAGACACTAAAGAACTAGTTTCCTCCCTCCATTCTGAATTTTTTTTTATTTTGTAGGTTTTATATAAAAATTAATATGCTTTTTAAATTTAAGTTTTGTGTGATTTTAAAAACAAAATTTACTTTATTTCATTAAGTTAAAAAAAAAAAAATTGATTTCTAAAATTCGTCGTGAGTTGAAGACTAGGTCATAGAGCCGAAATTGCTTTACCCGAGAGTGGGGCGAAAAATTTTGTTATCATTATTTTTAATTTTATTGATCTAAAGTATGCCAAAAAAAATATATTATATTTTATAAATTTTTGAACGTGGGGAAATATACCCAACTTCAAAAATATGTATATATGTTTGTAGTTTATATCATGAACACAACAGGGTAAAACAACGCACTTCCAAAGACTGTCATTAAAGTTCAGCAAAAGGTACCAATTTTGACGACAAGACGCAAAATAACAAATGTTATATAACAAATGGAGGAATGAACGATGAGGGGCCATCAATCATTCGACGAGCTTTGTAATTACAAACTCGGTATTTTTAATCACTTTTCTACACTAATCACCCTCATGAATTTATAATTATAGTCTGATTTCATGCAAATGAGGGCATTGCATGATCTCAAGTGTGGGGAAGGGTTATAAATTCTCTCGGGTTTATACTTAGTTTAATTGCCAAATTTCATGAAAATTTGAAAAATTTTCAACTAAAATACTAGTAACGCAGTAGTTGTATTAGAATCTAGTGCTCTCTGATAACAAGGAACAGCCCTAGTCTTATATACTGACTACCCACTTCTAGTAAAATTTTTCAAAATTTTCAATTAAATGAAGTCAAAATCATGTTTATACATATTTATGAACGATGAAAACTAGGTGTTAATACCGAAATTATCGTTACCTCGAGGACATAAATTGAGAAACAACCCAAAACGCTTGAATTCATTTAAAAAGGAATAAAGAAGAATAAAAAGGCAAAGAAAGAAACTAAGTGTGGGGAGAATGTACCAAGTTATTCAATTAAAAACTATCTATCACATGTTTCTGTAAAGTTATTGCAGGTGCTTTTGTTTTGGACTTAATTAACAGTTTTACCCGGTTTATTGTAATATATTTGAAAGAAAAGATGGATCTACACGATGAATCAATTCCATCATTAAAAGGAAGTAAAGTCTTCCGAAAAAGACACGCGCTTCTTGATTTAGGTCATGAAGTTGTTGTCCAGACCAGCTGTAGGTTGACGAAAAATCTAGAAAAGTCATCTCTAAAATCAGCAGGAAATCCACGGACCTCAGCATCAAACAGGGTCGCCATGTGGTCAGATTTATCCTAACCATGAGAAGGATTTATCTCGTACAATGGGGGGCACCGTGCAAATTAGCTTGATAAGACTAATGAATCAGATCCCCAGAAAGGATAATCTCCTTAAAGATTAAAAATCAGCATTTAAGCCTGATATTACTCAATCCTTGATATTGACCTTAAAGATTGAGAATTCAAACTCATGGAATTCAATGATATCTAAACTCGAGCTTGAACGAGAAAATATTTTGATCAAAAATACAAACCGATTTGTTTTCTGAAAACCCATTTTCAATGCGTTCATCACCATTGAACATAAAATCCTAGGAATTCACCTGGAATTCATTAGGTCACCTGAACCAAATCGGGTGTCAACCGTAAGAACGGTGGTTGCATAGCATGGTCGGAGACAGGACCTTGTGCCAGACCGAAAAATCATAGGATGATCTTTACTATTGCTCCTACCAAGGATAGTACTAGCATCCGACACGTCAAAAGACCATAATCATCTGCATGTCATGGGACATTGCCTTAACAGTTTCTTGTTCATCGCTTTCCTTTACAACCGGACGGTAGTTTACCGAAAGGTAATATACGGAACAAGTAAATTGGATGTGTGCTTTCCGATACAGGGATAGCAGTGGATTACACGAACCTAAATGTTTTTAGCCAAAATATTGATCCACAAATATATTTTGCAACACCGATGGTGGGTCAAATCAGAAAACTTGTCTAGGGTAAAATCTAGCTTGAATTTTTAAAAGATCAAATGTTTTCATAAAGATCCAATTTCCTAAAGGATCTACATTTTTATAGTCATGTGGGACTGTAAACCGCCTTTTAAATGTGCACTTTGCTTTGGAAACCGAAAGTAAATCGGCTATTTGATTGCAAGTGTCGTTGACCTAAACCCAAGGCAACTGTGGATGACACACCCACCTTTAACCATGGTTCTATTGTTAATATCATTGTTTATACCGCTCTATCAAAATCACTGATGTACAAAGTGTGAAGAATAAAGAAGTGATTCGTGTGATGTATTATATTATTTCAAGACTGTATTGCTTGAGGACAAGCAACGCTCAAGTGTGGGGATATTGATAAGGCTAAAAAGGAACATATATTTCATAGCAAAATCCCCCAAGAAAGACAAGATTTTAGTTGCAATTGTTCCATTTTCAAGTGATATTCGTTTATATTAAATAAGTGCGAAGACAAAAGGCGAAAACGACGAATTAAAGACACAAAGGTCCAAAAAGCTCAAATATACAAGATACAAATAAAAAGGTTCAAATTATTGATGAAGAACGTCTAAAAATGACAAGAGTACAAGTTGCAGAACGCAAAGTACACGATATAAAATAGTACGAAAGGACGTCCGAAAATCCGGAACCGGGACCCGAGCCAAGAAGAAACGCCCGACGCAATGGACCAAAAATATCTAGTCTACTATGCACATAAATATAATATAATATATAAATAATTATTAAAATTATTTATATTTTATATATATTTAATAAATATGTCGACGAACAAGAAGACAAACGATATGTGAGCTGTCCAGCGTGGCCATGCGAGTCGCATGGCAAATAGGCATAAACCCATGCGAGTCGCATGGCAGTAAAAATCTGGCCAAATGCCTATAAAAAGGCAGTTTATGCACGAACTCAAACACATCTTTTTCTTTTCCTTCTCTGTAAACATATAACATAAATAAATAATTATAATTTTAATTATAATTTTAATAATTATGATTTAGTTTAGTATTGTAACAAATGATTTACGGGTTTTAAGTCAAGACTCTGCCCGTGTAATACTACGATATTAATACCCACTGTAAGTTATGTCTTTCCTTTTTAATTTAATGTCTCGTAGCTAAGTTATTATTATGCTTATTTAAAACGAAGTAATCATGATGTTGGGCTAATTACTAAAATTGGGTAATTGGGCTTTGTACCATAATTAAGGTTTGGGCAAAAGACCGACACTTGTGGAAATTGGACTATTGATTATTAATAGATGGGGGGTATTGTCTAATTGAGTGACAACTCATTGGAGTCTGTCGAACCTATCTTCAAATTAATTATCCTAATAATTAATAATGATTATGGTTGTCCTATTTAGTGACGTTCATATGGAATCTATTATAATCATTTAATTAATTATTCGGGTTGGGTAATTGATTATTCAAACTGATCAAGTGGGTAAATTAATATTCATATCTAATCAAAACAGGGGTAGATTACATACAGTGATAACTGGTGTAATTGTTGACAGAAGTGATAACTGCGTCACAGTTTAAATCCTTAATTAGTTGGAATATTTGACTTCGGGTATAAGGGTAATTTGACGAGGACACTCGCACTTTATATTTATGACCGATGGACTATTATGGACAGAAACCAGATAGACGTATCAAATAAACCAGGACAAAGGACAATTAACCCATGGTAATAAATTAAAATCAACACGTCAAACATCATGATTATGGAAGTTTAAATAAGTATAATTCTTTTATTGTATTTCTCATCGTATCTTTATTTACTGTCATTTTATTACTCGCAATTTTATTTACTGTCATTTTATTTATTGTCATTATTTTACGCACTTTAATTATCGTCATTTATCTTTGCGCTTAAAATATAGAATCGACAAACCGGTCATTAAACGGTAAAACCCCCCTTTTATAATAATATTACTACTTATATAATTATATATATTTTGTATAAATATAGTTGTTAAAAATATAGTAAGTATCACCAGCTCCCTGTGGAACGAACCGGACTTACTAAAAACTACACTACTCTACGATTAGGTACACTGCCTATAGTGTTGTAGCAAGGTTTAGGTATATCCCATCCGTAAATTAATAAAACTTGTGTCATATTTTGTAGTATTTTGTATTAAAAATAATACTATTTCGTACCCTCACGCTACATCATCAAAGATTAATTACTAATACTATAATATAACTATAAAGGTAAAGACGGATAGGTATGAAGAATAGAATCCTGATGGGGAATTATTACAAGAGTTTAACTTCCTAGAATAAACACTAAACCTCAATCAAATGGGCTATGAACCTAACTGATTTGTCACTGAGAGTTTAGGCCTTGAAAATTCTGGCTAAGACGGATATCCCTACTCCCAACGTTAACCTTAGAGGGTTTAAACGACCTTATGGATAGAATCCTAGGTACATGAACAAAGTGGTTTATCCCTAATGGAAAGTCTCAGCTTTTCTTAATCCTAGTTGGTATAATTATAGCAATATTCCGCCACTTAATACTAAGCTATGCCTTAACATTAACAGATGTGCAATCTTAGATATTCTAAGGTACTGCTAATTGGATTAAAAGTCTCTCCTTTGCGATCACTTACTCAACCCCGGATCATCTTACAACATCTCAAGAACGTTGCTTCTGACGCGAATCATGCTTCTGAGCAAGCCAGTATTCACTGAACTCTATAATGCCTAGTTTAAACACAACGTAAATGGGCAGCTCTTCTCTGACGAATACATGGTTATTCGTACGTAGGTACTATATCCCTATTGTGACGTTAAGCACACATAACTACTTACCCGTATCCTAGGGTTGATCAATTCTTAATACTAGGTTATAGCCACGTGAATAAGCGGAAAGGGTGATCCGTAAATTAAACTTCTAAACCATCAAAGTTTCAGCATAACAATAGCATAAGTTTCAGATAAAATATTCAACACATAATAAACATTTGCAACGGATAGATAAGCATGCAAGATGAAAGCAACTTAAAGTAACAAAATAACTTTATTAAATTAAAGAAAGCGTTCATCGTTTACAGACGAGATCCGGACCATTACAAGTGCTGACATCCTCTAGACCGCTCCTATTACAATCTTCAGCGTTCGCCTCCGGGTACTTAATTTCCCGCTCGGAGGTGAGAAGGTCTTGAATGCTCTAGTGAGAGAAAGTGTATTGTAGTGAGAGAGTGAAAAGAGGTGTGTTGAAAATGGATGATAAAAAGCCTTTAAATAGAAGTGAAAATGACCTGCAAACGGCTGCCAGGCCGTTTGACGGGCCTTTTGGTGAGGCCGTTTGGTGAGGCTGTTTGGCAGGCCAGCCCGTTTGCTGTGCCCGTTTGCCTTGGGCGTGTGGCAGACCGTTTGTCATAGTGGCAAGCCGTTTGGCAGCCCGTTTGGCTTGCTGATTTGCTGGATCGTAACTTGATTTCTTGTCTTTCACCGTTTTCGCTCTAAAATCTTCGTTTTAGCTCCGATTCTCTTGATTCTTTTTGCATCGTCTTTGTAATTACTTTATCTACAATTTTAACCGAAAAAGCGATTATTTTGCCGATAAAGTTTTGAACTTTATGCTTTTGGGACTCAATATCAGGGGTAAAAACGTGACTTTTTAGCAGATATCAAATATCCCACACTTAGACTTTGCTTGTCCTCAAGCAAACCTTCGAGCTTTTATCACCGAAGACTTTTATTCGTAGTGATCAAGCGGTCTTAGTTACGCAAGATGCAGGAGCGAAAACTTGGTTTATTCTTTTATTATTCCCAAACCTTTTTTTTCGCAAGCATGAGAGGAGGTTATATAACTGAGGCTATCTCACTCGGGTCACTCAACTCATTAACATGTTTTGGGTGTCCTATAGTTCTAAGAAATGAAATCGCTCTTAGCCAGTCATGTTTGCATTCTTCGTCATAGGCTTGATCAAGACTTAAATTTCCATCACTTATTTGAGAGAATTTTTCAGTTATAGACTTAGCTTGTATCGTGAAGAGATGGTGATTTGGAGATTTTGGGATGTGAAGGGTTTGATAGATAGGAGTTCTTTAAAAGATCGGTTTTGGTCATCCTTTCAACTATTTGTCGAGAATTTCTGGACGAGCATCCTTCTTTTTGACTGCTAGGAGTTCTTTTCTCGAATCTTTCTGGTTCCTGCTCATTTTCTCAGAACCTTTATTCAACAATTTTTTTTTGGCAAGTATTTTTTGCTTTTCTCTTCGAGGTCTCCTTTTATTGGCGGTCTCTTTGGTATTTGGTGTGGATGCTCGCATTTTTTAATTGCGTCTTCATAGAATATTTCCCGCGATTTATGAATCGTTGGGATTTTATTTCTTTATTTATTAATGAAACGAGCAGGTAGTGATGGATTTGTTGTGGCTTGGAGTGAAAATGGAAATGAAGGTATTTTGATGGGGGTGTTTTGTCTTCACGAATAGCCGAGGTTTCTAACTTAGTAGTTCTCGTCAAAAGGTGTGATTCTGAAATGTAGATCAAGAGCAACATCGGCGCCCAACGGAAGTATAGTTAAGCACTAAAAATGAGTGCTTATTAAGCCTTATTTGGGGGTGCCTCACATCAATTATAATGGGTCGAATTGCGTCTTTCGTTATGTAATGCTCTTTTAGAAAACTTGGTTTGGTTTTCGCAAAAAGTTTTGACTTTGTTTTACTCTTTTTGTCTGTTTTGTAACAAATACTTTTTGATCATTTATAGAATTTTGTAATCCTTGGTGTTTTATAGCTCAAAAGTTTTAAATTTTATGAAAAATGTAGCTTATAAACACTTGAGGATTTTACGAGAATCGATATGTGCAATATTTGCTATCCCACACTTAAAAATAACATTGTCCTCAATGTTAAGGATACGGCGTATCCTACACTTAGGTTTTGAAAGAGGCGTTTTATTATTAAAATTTTATGTTGGTGGGGTTGCTAATCCCACACTTAGTGTTTTAAGTGGTATAGTATTTTGCGTATATTCTATTGAAAAAGTAGTGAAGACGTAGTACTCCCCTATGGTCGCAAGGCGTGTAATGGATGGTTTGCCGATTATGGTTTCTTCTTTTCTCGTGCTAGCGCCATCCTCGTTTAGTACGTCCTTGCTCCATGTCGTTCTCCCATCTTATTTGATCTCGATCGTCGTTTGTTTGTGACATTTTATTCATGCAATTTATTCTAATTATCATACAAAATCAAAAACATAAAAGTAGTTATGCCCAAGATTGAACGTACAGACATACATAATATTGTAATAATGTAATATTGTGTCATAAGATCACAAGCAATTATAAAATATAGCAGAGAGATAGGGAAAGTCATGGTTGATCTGGATGGTAGGGGAGAGAGTAAGATACACTCGTGCGTGGCCTCGTTGGGTTCCTTAAAGCTGATTGCCCCTCATCAGTCATTTCCTCGTCGGTAGTGAACTGTCGTGCTAACTCTGATGTGTTCATGCCCGAAGATACCCTGAACTGAATCTCGTATGAGCGTGCGATCAGTCTCGTGAGTGATGAGGTGCTCGTGTGAATCATAGGCCCTGTACGCCAACCCTGCCCTTCTTGCAGATCTCTTCCTCAATTCGGAATACCCATTCCTCACATACCCTGTGTAACATCCTCGGCCATATACCGACTCGCAGCTTAGTCCCATACACTGGTCTGAGCATCAGCGGATGTGTCTCTGTGGGTGCTGACGCGGGTTGTTCCAAAAAGGCTGGTAATAAAATTCGAGGCTCTTGTGTTATGTTCCCGTGGAGGAGATGGAATGACTGTGTGCTATGTGTAATGATGCTGAGGCGGAGGAGGAGGAGGTGTATACTGATGGCTAGGCCCTGCACCTCTGGGGTCTCTGTGGGTGAATATAACCGGATACTCGTGAGGATACGGGAAAACGTTAAGCTGTCTACCCGCGTAGTGCGTGAAATGATCTAGGTTCTGAAAGATTGCAGCCTCAGCGAACCACCTCTCCCGTCCGAGAAAATCCCCCATATAGTAATGGTATGGCTCAAATCGCGGTCGATCTCCCTGATCTACCGGTGAGTGTCTGCGGGTGTCAGTAGGTCTTCCCTGCATGGTGGGATCATCCTCATCATGTGGTTCCTGTGAACCTCGCCGTCTCCAACCATCCCTAGTCCTCGTATCAGGCCTAAATCCCCTAACTCTCACCCCAGGCACTGTTCGATATTCCAAGTCTGAGATTGCTGGATTAGCTGCAACTATGTAACAACCCAAACCAACCGACGTTAAACCGCGTTAAATTTACAAAATAAAAAAAAAAATTGCTGAACTGCCACCTGGCGCGGCGCGCCATATAGGCCGCGCGGCGCGCCAAACCTGACTGTCCGGAAAGTCTTTAAATGCGAAAATGTTTTACTAGTTCCCGACGTATTTAGACAAAACGCTTTTAACCGCATGTTCAATATATAAAAACTAGCGCGTTCCATTAATAAAATTTAGTTTACGAAGCGGGCCCACATCGGCCGTTTTACGTCTTTCGTACGAAAATACAAGTTTTCAACCACATGATTTGTAATACAAAATAAAGCCGAGCATGGCGATTGGGGATACGCTACCCAATCCTAATAAATCCAAAAGCAAGCCTTCTACGCAAATTATGCAAGTCCTCTAATCCTCGCGCTTACCCGAGCCACCATCCGCATGCAATTTATAAAAAGAGTCAACAACGAGAGGGTAAGCTAACGCTTAGTGAATGATAATATACTACATACATATATATGTATAAAATGGACACGCCACAAAATAACAATTACCGCATACCGAGGCATCCATATATAAAGCACTACACTAAGCATACCGTACGATCTCTAAGCAACGAGCTAAAGATACAACAACAATATAAGTTCACCAACGACGATGTGAACAACGCCAAATAGCTACACCCGGAGGGTTAGCTACAACACAACAATACATTAATATATAACAATATAAACGAACAAGGTTAACACCTTAACCCAATACCGAGAACCAAGTACCACAATGAAGATTGGCCGAACTACACGAGCCTTAGTAATCCGAAACCACACGAGATTACTATCTTCACAACATCGAGGTTGGCCGAACTACACGAGCCTTAGTAATCCGAAACCACACGAGATTACTACCTCAATAAGATGACCGAACTACACGAGTCACCATGAATCCGAACTACACGAGATTCATTTTGATAAGATGACCGAACTACACGAGTCACCATGAATCCGAACTACACGAGATTCATTTTGATAAGATGACCGAACTACACGAGTCACCATGAATCCGAACTACACGAGATTCATTTTGATAAGATGACCGAACTACACGCGTCATCGTTAATCCGAACTACACGCGATTCACTTCTCCAACTCAAAACCCTTCGCCATTGGGGTTATATCATCCACATCACAATCACGTGTGATAGTGTACACACAAAACGTGTACCTCGCCAAATATGGTCAACCAAAATGCATAACCGTGCCAATTGGATCTAAACGCAAGTCTATCAAATCCACCTATATGTGAAGGGGGCTCTATAACCGAGAACCACTTCACCCGACCCGCACCCATCCTACACATACATATGCACATAGGATATTATCACTCACCTTGAAGTCTTGAAGAAAGCTTCCAAGTAAACCGCAACTCGCCAATGGAAAATACCTATTCCATTATCACAATTACAACAATACACTTAGAGTAGATTTACAAATCAACCCAATTCGTCACTTAGTGCAATTGCGACCCAAATGCACTTCCAAGCACAAACCGTGCCCAAAACTAACCAATAATCACTAACACAAGTGAGAATGGTCCTAATACGCCAATTAAACCCGAACTCAAGTGTTAAACACGTGTCATACCCATTTTGACACTTAAACCCTAATTTTGACCCATAAGGTCAAAATCTCACCATTTACAAGTTTTGACACCAAAACACATTTAACTTGGTTTTATACTTCAACTTAATCCATTTCAAGTTTATAAACCTCATTAAATCGCCAAATGGGTCATAATTACCACCAAACCCTAATTTGACCCAAAGTCACAATTAGTCAACCAAATAACCTTAAATGGGTTTCAATACTTCCATAATCACTAACTTAAGTGATTAAACTCAATTTCAAGTCCTAAACATGGCCAATTAGTTCACCAACCCAAAATCCACCAACAATTAACAATAAACCCAATTACTAGCATCACTAAACCCATTTCATCATCTAAAAGGGTTTTTCATCAAACTAACTCAAACCCTAACTTGAATATCAAATCAAATAGATGAAATTCGGAGTTTGAGCTTACCAATACCACCACAACGTAGCTAGGAACGAAAGGAACAACTTTAGAACTCGAGCTTTTGATCAATTCGGCCTCCTTCTTCACCAAAACCCTAAATCTCTCTCTAGAACTCTTACTCTCTCACTAGAGAAGGTTGGGAGTGTTTGATGAGTGAAAATGTGATCCAAACTGATCAAAGGATCAGTTTTGATGACCCCAAACCGACCCCAAGTGAAAAGACCAAAGTACCCTTCATTTAGACCTTTTAAAAAGGCTGAAAATTGCATCAGACGGGTTCAGCGCGCCGCGCCGAAAGGTGGAGCGCCGTTCCAACCTTCAGGTCAGTTTTCAGTTTCTTGTTTTGGCCATAACTTTTTGACCGTAGCTCCGTTTTCGATGAATCAAATATCGTTGGAAACGTGATAAGATTTCCTTTCCAATGGTAAGGCTTTGGAACATCAACACAAACTTTATTTGGGGTTGAAAGGATACGTACACACCTTGTCACTTCAGACAACGTCCAGTTTCCTTCGGCGTTCGAGCAAGCAACACGTAAACTTCATACACGCATCGTACACCATAAATACATTATGTACAATAAATATTTGGGTCTTACAACTCTCCCCCACTTAAACTCGATCACGTCCTCGTGATCTTCTCCACTTAACCAATTCGGAACTACTCAACGGTCCTCAATTATAAGTCCCAATCCGACTTTTCTAAGCAATTCTTCCCAATGAATCGCCTTTAACAACTAAAATCGTCACCCGCAATTTTATCGAAACTAAAATCCGAGCACTACAACCTGCTCAATCCCCCATTCATCAGGAAAACTCAACCGATCTCGTACCGAGATATCAACCATATAGTGTACCCTTTCCAAGTACAATGCTAAAAACAACCAAATATCGACCTAAGGTCAACAACCCGAAACGATGAAGACCGAACCACACGAATCCTCACGGATTACTCTTACCCCTAAACATCCTTTGTAGTGCGCAATACAACCAATACGCCACTATCCTAACATCATAAGCAACGACTAAAACCAAAAGCGCCCAAAATGACTATGGCAACGCTAATCCTAAGGTGTACAAAATCGACGATCGTCACACCCGTAACAACACTTGAGCGAAACACGGCTATCGCATCACTAATCACACAACACACGAAGGCTGGCCGAAAACACACGCGCCCTAGTGAATCCGAACTACACGCGACTCACTACCTTCACCACAACAACAATCGGGAATGGCCGAACTACACACGCCATAGTGAATCCGAACTACACGAGAGTCACTATCCCGGAGGAATGACCGAACTACACGAGTCATTTGTGAATCCGAACTACACGAGACTCACTCCTCAATACAATGACCGAAACCACACGAGTCATTTGTGAATCCGAACTACACGAGATTCACTTCCACAATATCGAGGTTGGCCGAACTACACGAGCCTTAGTAATCCGAAACCACACGAGATTACTACCTCAATAAGATGACCGAACTACACGAGTCACCATGAATCCGAACTACACGAGATTCATTTCAAATAAGATGACCGAACTACACGCGTCATCGTGAATCCGAAAACACACGCGATCCACAATCTCAACACAGGAATGGTACTCGCATTTCCCACCGGTACTCGCATTTCCCGATAGTGTTACACCATACCGACATAACACTACTCCCTTGATGAAGTCAGCGGACCCCGAAGGTCATGCTCCACCAATCACAACACCGGATGAAGTCAGCGGACCCGAAGATCATGCTTCACCGATATAACACCACGCTCATGATGAAGTCAGCGGACCCCGAAAGTCATGCTCCACCAATCACGTATTCCCATGATGAAGTCAGCGGACCCTAAAGATCATGCTTTATCAAACAACCATACCATAATCGAGCAAGAACCACCTATACCAAACATAGGTACCAAACAATAATTCTCCACAAGAGAACCCGACACACACCTCCCTTAACCGGAGGATTTCACCTTGCTCGCCAAACACGTCCATTATCTCTCAACGAGATTTACCACGTTACCACCTCGGTGATGATTCAAATCCAAACCATAAGTACAATTTATCCAAAATTGTACTCTACCACAAATCGACCAAATCTAGGTCCCGACACAAGTTTCGGTTTACTAAAACATTGTCCGAAATCTCACACTAAAACTTCCTCGTGCGGGAGTGTAACTCCCCCACTTAGAACCACGTTCCATATCCACAACTCGTACAACCGCACAATGCTACCACAGGTAGACTTTACCAACAATTGGGCTCACACGACCCATTACCACATCTTGCTCCAACCTTGAGCACACGAAGGATTTTTTAACCAACCCTTAAACACTTTGTACGAAAAGTGTACCGCAACACAATCGGAGTCAAACACCACGCTAGTAGGTATAAAAGAGGCACCTAATGTCGCGTCATAAAGACTCCATTACCAACGCACATCGAGATTTAAAACACTCGATCTCAAGGGTTCCAACCAACCGACGAACCTCATGATTCGTCACTTCAACATAAAAGCGAACACGCGCTTAACAACCAAACACCAAAACCATTTCCGTGGCTTGGTAGAAACGTTTCCCAAATACTAAGGAATGCTTGGTTGCACCAAGTCTTACGCCCTTCGCCCGTCAATCAATCATCAACATAGGGTACTTCCATTAGGAACGTCACCCATAGCATAACATGCACAACAAAGGCACGCAACTCAAACTCAAACGGCATTTGATAAATAATCAGAAGACATATTTATCAAAATTAAACGTACCTTAACGTCTCCTGGCCGCACCCGTCCCTGCTAACTTGGGACATCCCGACTTACGATGTCCTTCTTTTTGGCAATTGAAGCACACCATACCATCACCCTTTGGTACCGAACATTCCCAAGACTTGTGACCCCTCACGCCACAATTGTAACATCTAACCGCACTAGAATCCAACATATCCGTTCGCGTACCACCCGTGCTCACACTCGGACCCTTAGCCCTCTTACTCGGAGCACCATAAGAAACGACCCTTCGCTCACTTGAAGGTTCACCCTTTTTCGATCGTGAATACGACTCGAAACCTCTAGCCAAGTCGAATAATTCCGAAAACGATTTCGCTTGACCCCGGCTAATTTTACTTTTCAAGTCATCATTCAAGGTCCGATAGAAATCTCCCATCAACAAACGATCATTCCCCAAATACTCCGGACAAAAACGAGCCTTCGCCATAAAGGTAGTCTTGAGAGTACTCAAATCCATAGATCCTTGTCGCAAATTTCGCAACTCATTACGCAATTCCCACAAATCGGCCGAAGTTCGAAACTCCTCGAAGAATTCCTCCTTAAAGTCGTCCCACGATAAAGCCATAAACGTCTCGCCACCGACAAGATCAATCTTACCATCCAACCAATCCCTTGCCCTACCCCGCAACAAACTCGTAGCGAGTCTCGTCTTTCTCTCGGGAGGGCAATCAATAGTACGGAAACACCCTTCGACATCCGAAATCCAAGTTGTGCTTACCAAAGGATCTGGCTTTCCGTCATACATCGGGGGTTTAGTCCTCATGAAGCTCTTAAGATAACGCTCCATTTCACCACTACTTTGAAGTTCGGAATACCTCCTTTCCATTCTTTCTTCTAACGCACCCATTTGCTCGGCAACGGCTGCCACAACCCTAGTGTTAAACTCCGCGTCATTCACCTCGGTCTCGTTTCGCGTCGTCATTCTAAAGAATGCAAAACGATTAGTCCACGAACGTGTAAAACCGTACGCACGACACAGCCCCATATTGCTGAACACTCATCGTACATCACTTGTTAGACACGATTTGCACCCGTAATAAGGTTTGCAAGTTCTTATTACGCACACATGCCGCATCGACTCGTTAGTACAACGACCGTCTCGCTCGATGATATACACAAACACAACCTAAATTCCACGCGGTACAAACACACGCGAGAATTATTATCACAACACGACAACATATTAATAATATCCGCATTACTAATATAAACGTTAGTCAACCTATAGCCAAGGCACTAACCAAACCCATTCCGACCCGTAATCCTACAAGTCCCGCAACAATTTAAGCACACACAAGTCTAAGTCTAGGCACCTATCTCAAGTCACTAAATCCCTTAGACCATGCTCTGATACCACTTGTAACAACCCAAACCAACCGACGTTAAACCGCGTTAAATTTACAAAATAAAAAAAATTGCTGAACTGCCACCTGGCGCGGCGCGCCAAACCTGACTGTCCGGAAAGTCTTTAAATGCGAAAATGTTTGACTAGTTCCCGACGTATTTAGACAAAACGCTTTTAACCGCATGTTCAATATATAAAAACTAGCGCGTTCCATTAATAAAATTTAGTTTACGAGGCGGGCCCACATCGGCCGTTTTACGTCTTTCGTACGAAAATACATGTTTTCAACCACATGATTTGTAATACAAAATAAAGCCGAGCATGGCGATTGGGGATACGCTACCCAATCCTAATAAATCCAAAAGCAAGCCTTCTACGCAAATTATGCAAGTCCTCTAATCCTCGCGCTTACCCGAGCCACCATCCGCATGCAATCTATAAAAAGAGTCAACAACGAGAGGGTAAGCTAACGCTTAGTGAATGATAATATACTACATACATATATATGTATAAAATGGACACGCCACAAAATAACAATTACCGCATACCGAGGCATCCATATATAAAGCACTACACTAAGCATACCGTACGATCTCTAAGCAACGAGCTAAAGATACAACAACAATATAAGTTCACCAACGACGATGTGAACAACGCCAAATAGCTACACCCGGAGGGTTAGCTACAACACAACAATACATTAATATATAACAATATAAACGAACAAGGTTAACACCTTAACCCAATACCGAGAACCAAGTACCACAATGAAGATTGGCCGAACTACACGAGCCTTAGTAATCCGAAACCACACGAGATTACTATCTTCACAACATCGAGGTTGGCCGAACTACACGAGCCTTAGTAATCCGAAACCACACGAGATTACTACCTCAATAAGATGACCGAACTACACGAGTCACCATGAATCCGAACTACACGAGATTCATTTTGATAAGATGACCGAACTACACGAGTCACCATGAATCCGAACTACACGAGATTCATTTTGATAAGATGACCGAACTACACGAGTCACCATGAATCCGAACTACACGAGATTCATTTTGATAAGATGACCGAACTACACGCGTCATCGTGAATCCGAACTACACGCGATTCACTTCTCCAACTCAAAACCCTTCGCCATTGGGGTTATATCATCCACATCACAATCACGTGTGATAGTGTACACACAAAACGTGTACCTCGCCAAATATGGTCAACCAAAACGCACAACCGTGCCAATTGGATCTAAACGCAAGTCTATCAAATCCACCTATATGTGAAGGGGGCTCTATAACCGAGAACCACTTCACCCGACCCGCACCCATCCTACACATACATATGCACATAGGATATTATCACTCACCTTGAAGTCTTGAAGAAAGCTTCCAAGTAAACCGCAACTCGCCAATGGAAAATACCTATTTCATTATCACAATTACAACAATACACTTAGAGTGGATTTACAAATCAACCCAATTCGTCACTTAGTGCAATTGCGACCCAAATGCACTTCCAAGCACAAACTGAAATGTCCCGTTCTTATTGATTAAAAACGTTCCATATTAATTGATTTCGTTGCGAGGTTTTGACCTCTATATGAGACGTTTTTCAAAGACTGCATTCATTTTAAAACAAACCATAACCTTTATTTCATCAATAAAGGTTTAAAAAGCTTTACGTAGATTATCAAATAATGATAATCTAAAATATCCTGTTTACACACGACCATTACATAATGGTTTACAATACAAATATGTTACAACAAAATAAGTTTCTTGAATGCAGTTTTTACACAATATCATACAAACATGGACTCCAAATCTCGTCCTTATTTAAGTATGCGACAGCGGAAGCTCTTAATAATCACCTGAGAATAAACATGCTTAAAACGTCAACAAAAATGTTGGTGAGTTATAGGTTTAACCTATATATATCAAATAATAATAATAGAACACAAGATTTCATATTTCAATACACATCCCATACATAGAGATAAAAGTCATTCATATGGTGAACACCTGGTAACCGACATTAACAAGATGCATATGTAAGAATATCCCCATCATTCCGGGACACCCTTCGGATATGATATAAATTTCAAAGTACTAAAGCATCCGGTACTTTGGATGGGGCTTGTTGGGCCCGATAGATCTATCTTTAGGATTCGCATCAATTAGGGTGTCTGTTCCCTAATTCTTAGATTACCAGACTTAATAAAAAAGGGGCATATTCGATTTCGATAATTCAACCATAGAATGTAGTTTCACGTACTTGTGTCTATTTTGTAAATCATTTATAAAACCTGCATGTATTCTCATCCCAAAAATATTAGATTTTAAAAGTGGGACTATAACTCACTTTCACAGATTTTAACTTCGTCGGGAAGTAAGACTTGGCCACTGGTTGATTCACGAACCTATAACAATATATACATATATATCAAAGTATGTTCAAAATATATTTACAACACTTTTAATATATTTTGATGTTTTAAGTTTATTAAGTCAGCTGTCCTCGTTAGTAACCTACAACTAGTTGTCCACAATTAGATGTACAGAAATAAATCGATAAATATTATCTTGAATCAATCCACGAACCAGTGTATACGTATCTCAGTATTGATCACAACTCAAACTATATATATTTTGGAATCAACCTCAACCCTGTATAGCTAACTCCAACATTCACATATAGAGTGTCTATGGTTGTTCCGAAATATATATAGATGTGTCGACATGATAGGTCGAAACATTATATACGTGTCTATGGTATCTCAAGATTACATAATATACAATACAAGTTGATTTAGTTATGGTTGGAATAGATTTGTTACCAATTTTCACGTAGCTAAAATGAGAAAAATTATCTAATCTTGTTTTACCCATAACTTCTTCATTTTAAATCTGTTTTGAGTGAATCAAATTGCTATGGTTTCATATTGAACTCTATTTTATGAATCTAAATAGAAAAAGTATAGGTTTATAGTCGGAAAAATAAGTTACAAGTCGTTTTTGTAAAGGTAGTCATTTCAGTCGAAAGAACGACGTCTAGATGACCATTTTAGAAAACATACTTCCACTTTGAGTTTAACCATAATTTTTGGATATAGTTTCATGTTCATAATAAAAATCATTTTCTCAGAATAACAACTTTTAAATCAAAGTTTATCATAGTTTTTAATTAACTAACCCAAAACAGCCCGCGGTGTTACTACGACGGCGTAAATCCGGTTTTACGGTGTTTTTCGTGTTTCCAGGTTTTAAATCATTAAGTTAGAATATCATATAGATATAGAACATGTGTTTAGTTGATTTTAAAAGTCAAGTTAGAAGGATTAACTTTTGTTTGCGAACAAGTTTACAAGTAACTAAACTATGTTCTAGTGATTACAAGTTTAAACCTTCGAATAAGATAGCTTTATATGTATGAATCGAATGATGTTATGAACATCATTACTACCTTAAGTTCCTTGGATAAACCTACTGGAAAAGAGAAAAATGGATCTAGCTTCAACGGATCCTTGGATGGCTCGAAGTTCTTGAAGCAGAATCATGACACGAAAACAAGTTCAAGTAAGATCATCACTTGAAATAAGATTGTTATAGTTATAGAAATTGAACCAAAGTTTGAATATGATTATTACCTTGTATTAGAATGATAACCTACTGTAAGAAACAAAGATTTCTTGAGGTTGGATGATCACCTTACAAGATTGGAAGTGAGTTAGCAAACTTGAAAGTATTCTTGATTTTATGAACTAGAACTTTTGGAATTTATGAAGAACACTTAGAACTTGAAGATAGAACTTGAGAGAGATCAATTAGATGAAGAAAATTGAAGAATGAAAGTGTTTGTAGGTGTTTTTGGTCGTTGGTGTATGGATTAGATATAAAGGATATGTAATTTTGTTTTCATGTAAATAAGTCATGAATGATTACTCATATTTTTGTAATTTTATGAGATATTTCATGCTAGTTGCCAAATGATGGTTCCCACATGTGTTAGGTGACTCACATGGGCTGCTAAGAGCTGATCATTGGAGTGTATATACCAATAGTACATACATCTAAAAGCTGTGTATTGTACGAGTACGAATACGGGTGCATACGAGTAGAATTGTTGATGAAACTGAACGAGGATGTAATTGTAAGCATTTTTGTTAAGTAGAAGTATTTTGATAAGTGTATTGAAGTCTTTCAAAAGTGTATGAATACATATTAAAACACTACATGTATATACATTTTAACTGAGTCGTTAAGTCATCGTTAGTCGTTACATGTAAATGTTGTTTTGAAACCTTTAGGTTAACGATCTTGTTGAATGTTGTTAACCCATTGTTTATTATAACAAATGAGATGTTAAATTATTATATTATCATGATATTATGATATATAATATATCTTAGTATGATGTATATACAGTTAAATGTCGTTACAACGATAATCGTTACATATATGTCTCGTTTCGAAATCATTAAGTTAGTAGTCTTATTTTTTACATATGTATTTCATTGTTAATACACTTAATAATATATTTACTTATCATTTAACATAATTAACCAAGTGTATCAATATCTTAATATGATTCATATGTACCTAGTAAGACGTTGTTATAACGATAATCGTTATATATATCGTTTTCGAGTTTCTTAAATTAATAGTCTCATTTTTATGTATATAACTCATTGTTAAAATACCTAATGAGATACATACTTATAATAAAAACATGTTAACTATATATATAACCATATATATGTCATTGTATAGTTTTTACAAGTTTTAACGTTCGTGAATCACCGGTCAACTTGGGTGGTCAATTGTCTATATGAAACATATTTCAATTAATCAAGTCTTAACAAGTTTGATTGCTTAACATGTTGGAAACATTTAATCATGTAAATATCAATCTCAATTAATATATATAAACATGGAAAAGTTCGGGTCACTACAGTACCTACCCGTTAAATAAATTTCGTCCCGAAATTTTAAGCTGTTGAAGGTGTTGACGAATCTTCTGGAAATAGATGCGGGTATTTCTTCTTCATCTGATCTTCACGCTCCCAGGTGAACTCGGGTCCTCTACGAGCATTCCATCGAACCTTAACAATTGGTATATTGTTTTGCTTAAGTCTTTTAACCTCACGATCCATTATTTCGACGGGTTCTTCGATGAATTGAAGTTTTTCTTTGATTTGGATTTCATCTAACGGAATAGTGAGATCTTCTTTAGCAAAACATTTCTTCAAATTCGAGACGTGGAAAGTGTTATGTACAGCCGCGAGTTTTTGAGGTAACTCAAGTCGGTAAGCTACTGGTTCGACACGATCAATAATCTTGAATGGTCCAATATACCTTGGATTTAATTTCCCTCGTTTACCAAATCGAACAACGCCTTTCCAAGGTGCAACTTTAAGCATGACCATCTCTCCAATTTCAAATTCTATATCTTTTCTTTTAATGTCAGCGTAGCTCTTTTGTCGACTTTGGGCGGTTTTCAACCGTTGTTGAATTTGGATGATCTTCTCGGTAGTTTCTTGTATAATCTCCGGACCCGTAATCTGTCTATCCCCCACTTCACTCCAACAAATCGGAGACCTGCACTTTCTACCATAAAGTGCTTCAAACGGCGCCATCTCAATGCTTGAATGGTAGCTGTTGTTGTAGGAAAATTCTGCTAACGGTAGATGTCGATCCCAACTGTTTCCGAAATCAATAACACATGCTCGTAGCATATCTTCAAGCGTTTGTATCGTCCTTTCACTCTGCCCATCAGTTTGTGGATGATAGGCAGTACTCATGTCTAGACGAGTTCCTAATGCTTGCTGTAATGTCTGCCAGAATCTTGAAATAAATCTGCCATCCCTATCAGAGATAATAGAGATTGGTATTCCATGTCTGGAGATGACTTCCTTCAAATACAGTCGTGCTAACTTCTCCATCTTGTCATCTTCTCTTATTGGCAGGAAGTGTGCTGATTTGGTGAGACGATCAACTATTACCCAAATAGTATCAAAACCACTTGCAGTCCTTGGCAATTTAGTGATGAAATCCATGGTAATGTTTTCCCATTTCCATTCCGGGATTTCGGGTTGTTGAAGTAGACCTGATGGTTTCTGATGCTCAGCTTTGACCTTAGAACACGTCAAACATTCTCCTACGTATTTAGCAACATCGGCTTTCATACCCGGCCACCAAAAATGTTTCTTGAGATCCTTGTACATCTTCCCCGTTCCAGGATGTATTGAGTATCTGGTTTTATGAGCTTCTCTAAGTACCATTTCTCTCATATCTCCAAATTTTGGTACCCAAATCCTTTCAGCCCTATACCGGGTTCCGTCTTCCCGAATATTAAGATGTTTCTCCGATCCTTTGGGTATTTCATCCTTTAAATTTCCCTCTTTTAAAACTCCTTGTTGCGTCTCCTTTATTTGAGTAGTAAGGTTATTATGAATCATTATATTCACAGATTTTACTCGAATGGGTTCTCTGTCCTTCCTGCTCAAGGCATCGGATACCACATTTGCCTTCCCCGGGTGGTAACGAATCTCAAAGTCGTAATCATTCAATAATTCAATCCACCTACGCTGCCTCATATTCAGTTGTTTCTGATTAAATATGTGTTGAAGACTTTTGTGGTCGGTATATATAATACTTTTGACCCCATATAAGTAGTGCCTCCAAGTCTTTAATGCAAAAACAACCGCGCCTAATTCCAAATCATGCGTCGTATAATTTTGTTCGTGAATCTTCAATTGTCTAGACGCATAAGCAATCACCTTCGTTCATTGCATTAATACACAACCGAGACCTTTCTTTGATGCGTCACAATAAATCACAAAATCATCATTCCCTTCAGGCAATGACAATATAGGTGCCGTAGTTAGCTTTTTCTTCAATAACTAAAACGCTTTCTCTTGTTCATCATTCCATTCAAATTTTTTCCCTTTATGCGTTAATGCAGTCAAGGGTTTTGCTATTCTGGAAAAGTCTTGGATGAACCTTCTGTAGTAACCAGCTAGTGCTAAAAACTGGCGTATGTGTTTCGGAGTTTTCGGGGTTTCCCACTTTTCAACAGTTTCTATCTTTGCCGGATCCACCTTAATACCTGCTTTGTTCACTATGTGACCGAGGAATTGAACTTCTTCCAACCAAAATGCACACTTTGAAAACTTAGCGTACAATTCTTCCTTCCTCAATACTTCTAACACCTTTCTCAAATGTTCACCGTGTTCTTGGTCATTCTTTGAGTAAATAAGTATGTCATCAATGAAAACAATGACAAACTTGTCAAGGTATGGTCCACACACTCGGTTCATAAGGTCCATGAACACAGCTGGTGCATTAGTTAAACCAAACGGCATGACCATAAACTCGTAATGACCGTAACGTGTTCTGAAAGCAGTCTTTGGAATATCATCTTCTTTCACCCGCATTTGATGATACCCGGAACGTAAGTCAATCTTTGAATAAACAGACGAGCCTTGTAGTTGATCAAATAAGTCGTCGATTCTCGGTAGTGGGTAGCGGTTCTTGATGGTAAGTTTGTTCAACTCTCGGTAGTCGATACACAACCTGAATGTACCATCTTTCTTCTTGACAAACAAAACAGGAGCTCCCCACGGTGATGTGCTTGGTCGAATGAAACCACGCTCTAAAAGTTCTTGTAATTGGCTTTGCAGTTCTTTCATCTCGCTGGGTGCGAGTCTGTAAGGAGCACGAGCTATTGGTGCAGCTCCTGGTACAAGATCTATTTGAAATTCAACAGATCGATGTGGGGGTAATCCCGGTAATTCTTTCGGAAATACATCGGGAAATTCTTTTGCAATGGGAACATCATTGATGCTCTTTTCTTCAGTTTGTACTTTCTCGACGTGTGCTAGAACAGCATAGCAACCTTTTCTTATTAGTTTTTGTGCCTTCAAATTACTAATAAGATGTAGCTTCGTGTTACCCTTTTCTCCGTACACCATTAAGGGTTTTCCTTTTTCTCGTATAATGCGAATTGCATTTTTGTAACAGACGATTTCTGCTTTCACTTCTTTCAACCAGTCCATACCGATTATCACATCAAAACTCCCTAACTCTACTGGTATCAAATCAATCTTAAATGTTTCGCTAACCAGTTTAATTTCTCGATTCCGACATATATTATCTGCTGAAATTAATTTACCATTTGCTAATTCGAGTAAAAATTTACAATCCAAAGGCGTCAATGGACAACTTAATTTAGCACAAAAATCTCTACTCATATAGCTTCTATCCGCACCCGAATCAAATAAAACGTAAGCAGATTTATTGTCAATAAGAAACGTACCCGTAACAAGCTCCGGGTCTTCCTGTGCCTCTGCAGCATTAATATTGAAAACTCTTCCGCGGCCTTGTCCATTCGTGTTCTCCTGGTTCGGGCAATTTCTAATAATGTGGCCCGGTTTTTCACATTTATAACAAACTACATTGGCATAACTTGCTCCGACACTACTTGCTCTGCCATTACTCGTTCTGACACCATTTGTTCCTTTCGTTCTATTAACCCCTGGTCCGTAGACCTAACACTTCGCCGCGCTATGACCATTTCTTTTACACTTGTTGCAAAATTTGGTGCAGAACCCCGAGTGATACTTTTCACACCTTTGGCATAGCTGCTTCTGATTGTTGTTGTTGTTGCGGTTATTATTGTTATTGGGATGATTGTTGTAGTTGCTGTTGTTGTTGTTGTTGTTGTTGTTGTTGTTGTTGTTGGGCCGTTTGTTGTAGTTGCGATTGATGTTGCGATTGTTGGGATAATTGTTGCGATTATTGTTGTAATTGCTGTTGTTGTTGTATTGGTGATTCTTATCACCGTTTTCCTCCCACTTTCTTTTGACTTGCTTTACATTGGCCTCTTCAGCAGTCTGTTCTTTAATTCTTTCTTCAATCTGGTTCACTAGTTTGTGAGCCATTCTACATGCCTGTTGTATAGAGGCGGGCTCGTGTGAACTTATATCTTCTTGGATTCTTTCCGGTAATCCTTTCACAAACGCGTCGATCTTCTCTTCCTCATCTTCGAATGCTCCCGGACACAATAGGCACAATTCTGTGAATCATCTTTCGTACGTGGTAATATCAAATCCTTGGGTTCGTAACCCTCTAAGTTCTGTCTTGAGCTTATTGACCTCGGTTCTGGGACGGTACTTCTTGTTCATCAAGTGCTTGAATGCTGACCACGGTAGTGCGTACGCATCGTCTTGTCCCACTTGCTCTAGATAGGTATTCCACCATGTTAACGCAGAACCTATGAAGGTATGCGTAGCGTACTTCACTTTGTCCTCTTCAGTACACTTACTTATGGCAAACACCGATTCGACCTTCTTGGTCCACCGTTTCAATCCGATCGGTCCTTCGGTTCCATCAAATTCCAAAGGTTTGCAGGCAGTGAATTCTTTGTAGGTGCATCCTACACGATTTCCTATACTGCCAGATCCAAGGTTATTGTTGGTATGTAGCGCAGCCTGTACTGCGGCTATGTTTGAAGCTAGAAAAGTACGGAATTCCTCTTCAATCATATTCACGGTGTGTCGAGTAGTCGGTGCCATTTCCTTCAAAATAGTCAAATGGAACAAGTTAATCATACATAATATTAAGAGTAGTTAATAGTATTTCGTAGCATAATATGAACTCATTTATAAAAGCTTTTTCTTCATATTAGCATTTTATAAGTTTAAATTCGGGTAGTACCTACCCGTTAAGTTCATACTTAGTAGCTAATATACAATTCAACTACTACAATTCTATATGAAAAACTGATTATAATAATATTTCGCGTTCAAACTTTTATACAATATTTTACAAACTTACAATACCGCTTATTTTACATAAAGCATGAAATATAGCACACAATAACTTTGATACAAGATAGTTGTGAAGATAATTCTAGCTAGTACACAAGTCGTTCAGCAAAGGCAATAAAGACACGTAATTCATACGTCCAGAAACAAGTCATGCATTCTGGTTTTACTAGGATTACTTCCCATCCTTGGTCTTGTGGAACATAACCGTTATGGCCGTTGATAAGACAGCGTGTTGTAACGTCGTCAAAAGGACGAAGGTTACGTAATGTCCAACAGTCCCGTAACAATCTAAAAACCTCATTTCTTACCCCAATTATCGACTCCGTCACTTGTGGAAACGTTTTGTTTAATAGTTGTAGCCCGATGTTCTTGTTCTCACTTTGGTGAGAAGCGAACATTACTAATCCGTAAGCATAACATGCTTCTTTATGTTGCATGTTAGCCGCTTTTTCTAAATCACGAAGTCCAATATTCGGATATATTGAGTCAAAATAATTTCTTAACCCGTTGCGTAAAATAGCATTTGGGTTCCCCGCAATATATGCGTCAAAGTAAACACATCGTAACTTATGGGTTTCCCAATGTGATATCCCCCATCTTTCAAACGAAAGTCTCTTATAAACCAAGACATTCTTGGAACGTTCTTCGAATGTCTTACAAACTGATCTCGCCTTAAATAGTTGTGCCGAGGAATTCTGACCAACTCTAGACAAGATTTCATCAATCATGTCTCCGGGTAGGTCTCTTAAAATATTGGGTTGTCTATCCATTTTGTGTTTTTAAACTGTAAAATAGACAAGAGTTAGATTCATAAAAAAATACTTATTAATACAAGCAATTTTTACATATATCATAAAGCATAAGCACACTATATTACATATATTACTCCACACGAATACAACTATCTTATTCCGACTCGCTTGTTTCTTCTTCTTCGGTTTTGGATCGTTTTGCCAAGTTTCTAGGGATATATGATGTTCCGCTAATACGAGCCGTCGTTGTCCACATTGGTTTAGAAAAACCTGGTGGTTTAGAGGTTCCCGGGTCATTGTTACAACTTAAGGACTTCGGGGGTTGACGATACATATAAAGTTCATCGGGGTTGGAATTAGATTTCTCTATTTTTATGCCCTTTCCCTTATTATTTTCTTTTGCCTTTTTAAATTCAGTTGGGGTAATTTCTATAACATCATCGGAATTCTCGTCGGAATCTGATTCATCGGAGAATTGGTAATCCTCCCAATATTTTGCTTCCTTGGCGGAAACACCATTGACCATAATTAACCTTGGTCGATTGGTTGAGGATTTTCTTTTACTTAACCGTTTTATTATTTCCCCCACCGGTTCTATTTCTTCATCTGGTTCCGATTCTTCGTCCGGTTCCGATTCTTCTTCCGGTTCCGACTCTTCTTCCGGTTCCTCTTCGGGAACTTGTGAATCAGTCCACGAATCATTCCAATTTACATTTGACTCTTCATTATTATTAGGTGAGTCAATGGGACTTGTTCTAGAGGTAGACATCTATCACATAATATCAAACGCGTTAAGAGATTAATATATCACATAATATTCACATGTTAAAAATATATAGTTTCCAACAAAATTTGTTAAGCAATCATTTTTCAAGTAAACACGGTCGAAGTCCAGACTCACTAATGCATCCTAACAAACACGATAAGACACACTAATGCAAAATTCTGGTTCTCTAAGACCAACGCTCGGATACCAACTGAAATGTCCCGTTCTTATTGATTAAAAACGTTCCATATTAATTGATTTCGTTGCGAGGTTTTGACCTCTATATGAGACGTTTTTCAAAGACTGCATTCATTTTAAAACAAACCATAACCTTTATTTCATCAATAAAGGTTTAAAAAGCTTTACGTAGATTATCAAATAATGATAATCTAAAATATCCTGTTTACACACGACCATTACATAATGGTTTACAATACAAATATGTTACAACAAAATAAGTTTCTTGAATGCAGTTTTTACACAATATCATACAAACATGGACTCCAAATCTCATCCTTATTTAAGTATGCGACAGCGGAAGCTCTTAATAATCACCTGAGAATAAACATGCTTAAAACGTCAACAAAAATGTTGGTGAGTTATAGGTTTAACCTATATATATCAAATCATAATAATAGACCACAAGATTTCATATTTCAATACACATCCCATACATAGAGATAAAAGTCATTCATATGGTGAACACGTGGTAACCGACATTAACAAGATGCATATGTAAGAATATCCCCATCATTCCGGGACACCCTTCGGATATGATATAAATTTCGAAGTACTAAAGCATCCGGTACTTTGGATGGGGCTTGTTGGGCCCGATAGATCTATCTTTAGGATTCGCGTCAATTAGGGTGTCTGTTCCCTAATTCTTAGATTACCAGACTTAATAAAAAAGGGGCATATTCGATTTCGATAATTCAACCATAGAATGTAGTTTCACGTACTTGTGTCTATTTTGTAAATCATTTATAAAACCTGCATGTATTCTCATCCCAAAAATATTAGATTTTAAAAGTGGGACTATAACTCACTTTCACAGATTTTTACTTCGTCGGGAAGTAAGACTTGGCCACTGGTTGATTCACGAACCTATAACAATATATACATATATATCAAAGTATGTTCAAAATATATTTACAACACTTTTAATATATTTTGATGTTTTAAGTTTATTAAGTCAGCTGTCCTCGTTAGTAACCTACAACTAGTTGTCCACAATTAGATGTACAGAAATAAATCGATAAATATTATCTTGAATCAATCCACGACCCAGTGTATACGTATCTCAGTATTGATCACAACTCAAACTATATATATTTTGGAATCAACCTCAACCCTGTATAGCTAACTCCAACATTCACATATAGAGTGTCTATGGTTGTTCCGAAATATATATAGATGTGTCGACATGATAGGTCGAAACATTGTATACGTGTCTATGGTATCGCAAGATTACATAATATACAATACAAGTTGATTAAGTTATGGTTGGAATAGATTTGTTACCAATTTTCACGTAGCTAAAATGAGAAAAATTATCCAATCTTGTTTTACCCATAACTTCTTCATTTTAAATCCGTTTTGAGTGAATCAAATTGCTATGGTTT
Organism: Rutidosis leptorrhynchoides; assembly: GCF_046630445.1. Taxonomy (NCBI): domain Eukaryota; kingdom Viridiplantae; phylum Streptophyta; class Magnoliopsida; order Asterales; family Asteraceae; genus Rutidosis; species Rutidosis leptorrhynchoides. The sequence continues at coordinate 152,512,100 of NC_092337.1, forward strand.
CATATTGAACTCTATTTTATGAATCTAAATATAAAAAGTATAGGTTTATAGTCGGAAAAATAAGTTACAAGTCGTTTTTGTAAAGGTAGTCATTTCAGTCGAAAGAACGACGTCTAGATGACCATTTTAGAAAACATACTTCCACTTTGAGTTTAACCATAATTTTTGGATATAGTTTCATGTTCATAATAAAAATCATTTTCTCAGAATAACAACTTTTAAATCAAAGTTTAACATAGTTTTTAATTAACTAACCCAAAACAGCCCGCGGTGTTACTACGACGGCGTAAATCCGGTTTTACGGTGTTTTTCGTGTTTCCAGGTTTTAAATCATTAAGTTAGCATATCATATAGATATAGAACATGTGTTTAGTTTATTTTAAAAGTCAAGTTAGAAGGATTAACTTTTGTTTGCGAACAAGTTTAGAATTAACTAAACTATGTTCTAGTGATTACAAGTTTAAACCTTCGAATAAGATAGCTTTATATGTATGAATCGAATGATGTTATGAACATCATTACTACCTTAAGTTCCTTGGATAAACCTACTGGAAAAGAGAAAAATGGATCTAGCTTCAACGGATCCTTGGATGGCTCGAAGTTCTTGAAGCAGAATCATGACACGAAAACAAGTTCAAGTAAGATCATCACTTGAAATAAGATTGTTATAGTTATAGAAATTGAACCAAAGTTTGAATATGATTATTACCTTGTATTAGAATGATAACCTACTGTAAGAAACAAAGATTTCTTGAGGTTGGATGATCACCTTACAAGATTGGAAGTGAGCTAGCAAACTTGAAAGTATTCTTGATTTTATGAAACTAGAACTTTTGGAATTTATGAAGAACACTTAGAACTTGAAGATAGAACTTGAGAGAGATCAATTAGATGAAGAAAATTGAAGAATGAAAGTGTTTGTAGGTGTTTTTGGTCGTTGGTGTATGGATTAGATATAAAGGATATGTAATTTTGTTTTCATGTAAATAAGTCATGAATGATTACTCATATTTTTGTAATTTTATGAGATTTTTCATGCTAGTTGCCAAATGATGGTTCCCACATGTGTTAGGTGACTCACATGGGCTGCTAAGAGCTGATCATTGGAGTGTATATACCAATAGTACATACATCTAAAAGCTGTGTATTGTACGAGTACGAATACGGGTGCATACGAGTAGAATTGTTGATGAAACTGAACGAGGATGTAATTGTAAGCATTTTTGTTAAGTAGAAGTATTTTGATAAGTGTCTTGAAGTCTTTCAAAAGTGTATGAATACATATTAAAACACTACATGTATATACATTTTAACTGAGTCGTTAAGTCATCGTTAGTCGTTACATGTAAATGTTGTTTTGAAACCTTTAGGTTAACGATCTTGTTGAATGTTGTTAACCCATTGTTTATTATAACAAATGAGATGTTAAATTATTATATTATCATGATATTATGATATATAATATATCTTAGTATGATGTATATACAGTTAAATGTCATTACAACGATAATCGTTACATATATGTCTCGTTTCGAAATCATTAAGTTAGTAGTCTTATTTTTTACATATGTATTTCATTGTTAATACACTTAATAATATATTTACTTATCATTTAACATAATTAACCAAGTGTATCAATATCTTAATATGATTCATATGTACCTAGTAAGACGTTGTTATAACGATAATCGTTATATATATCGTTTTCGAGTTTCTTAAATTAATAGTCTCATTTTTATGTATATAACTCATTGTTAAAATACCTAATGAGATACATACTTATAATAAAAACATGTTAACTATATATATAACCATATATATGTCATTGTATAGTTTTTACAAGTTTTAACGTTCGTGAATCACCGGTCAACTTGGGTGGTCAATTGTCTATATGAAACATATTTTAATTAATCAAGTCTTAACAAGTTTGATTGCTTAACATGTTGGAAACATTTAATCATGTAAATATCAATCTCAATTAATATATATAAACATGGAAAAGTTCGGGTCACTACACAAACCGTGCCCAAAACTAACCAATAATCACTAACACAAGTGAGAATGGTCCTAATACGCCAATTAAACCCGAACTCAAGTGTTAAACACGTGTCATACCCATTTTGACACTTAAACCCTAATTTTGACCCATAAGGTCAAAATCTCACCATTTACAAGTTTTGACACCAAAACACATTTAACTTGATTTTATACTTCAACTTAATCCATTTCAAGTTTATAAACCTCATTAAATCGCCAAATGGGTCATAATCACCACCAAACCCTAATTTGACCCAAAGTCACAATTAGTCAACCAAATAACCTTAAATGGGTTTCAATACTTCCATAATCACTAACTTAAGTGATTAAACTCAATTTCAAGTCCTAAACATGGCCAATTAGTTCACCAACCCAAAATCCACCAACAATTAACAATAAACCCAATTACTAGCATCACTAAACCCATTTCATCATCTAAAAGGGTTTTTCATCAAACTAACTCAAACCCTAACTTGAATATCAAATCAAATAGATGAAATTCGGAGTTTGAGCTTACCAATACCACCACAACGTAGCTAGGAACGAAAGGAACAACTTTAGAACTCGAGCTTTTGATCAATTCGGCCTCCTTCTTCACCAAAACCCTAAATCTCTCTCTAGAACTCTTACTCTCTCACTAGATAAGGTTGGGAGTGTTTGATGAGTGAAAATGTGATCCAAACTGATCAAAGGATCAGTTTTGATGACCCCAAACCGACCCCAAGTGAAAAGACCAAAGTACCCTTCATTTAGACCTTTTAAAAAGGCTGAAAATTGCATCAGACGGGTTCGGCGCGCCGCGCCGAAAGGTGGAGCGCCGCTCCAACCTTCAGGTCAGTTTTCAGTTTCTTGTTTTGGCCATAACTTTTTGACCGTAGCTCCGTTTTCGATGAATCAAATATCGTTGGAAACGTGATAAGATTTCATTTCCAATGGTAAGGCTTTGGAACATCAACACAAACTTTATTTGGGGTTGAAAGGATACGTACACACCTTGTCACTTCAGACAACGTCCAGTTTCCTTCGGCGTCCGAGCAAGCAACACGTAAACTTCATACACGCATCGTACACCATAAATACATTATGTACAATAAATATTTGGGTCTTAAAAACTATCAACTATTCATCCTCTATCCGAGGATTAATGATCAGACGGTTGTGTTAGAGCTTCCAGCAGAGTTAGCAGGGATACATAACACTTTCAACGTATATTACCTTAGGAAGTATAAGGTCGATGATGAGACGCAACTGGTTCCGTTGAGTGATTTGAGGGTAGACCTAAATCAAAAGTTAGTTGAAGAACCGGTTAGGATAATCGATAGAAAGGTAAATAAGTTGAGAAAGAAGGAGATCCACATGGTGCTTGTTGAGTGGAAGCATAGTTTAGGATCGAACCTTACGTGGGAGACCGAAGAGCTGATGAAGGCTCGTTATCCACGTCTGTTTGACCAAGACCAGATTCCGAGGACGGAATCTCTTTAAGGGGGGTGGATTTGTTACATCCTCAGATTGGGCCTAGATGTAAGATGACCTTTTTGCCCTTAGGCATAATTGTGTGATTAATTATGCTTTTATTTTAATTATATGTTTAGTGTTATTTTGTTATGTGGTTAAGACCAGTTTGTGACAAGGGTCACAGAATAGCTTCGTTTATTTAATTTGGACTCCGTTAGGGCAGTCAAATTAAGTACGAAAGTTATTAGATAACTGGTAAATACCCGTGTGTGATGGGGTATGGTATTTAACCCACATATATAAGCAAGAAGTCAGCTCACTTCTTCCATTTTCTGGAAATTTCTCAAACATCCCGTACCTAAATTTCTTACCACTTGTAAACCCTAGATTTCTAATTTGTGTTCTAGAGTTCAAATCATTCATATCATCTTGTTCTATACGAATTACTGAGTCTATAGAGGTAAGAATCAAAGTATTTCAAGCTCTAATACGAATTCTAGAGTTCAGGACGTTAGCATAGTTGTAACCCTTTGCATGTTCAGTTGCTTATGTTTGATCTGTTAGATATTATCCATTCACTTAGCAGTTGTGCTAATTCCCCCACATTTCCACCCCCTTGCAGGTTTAGGTACTGCTGTTTAGGATGGATGTTGAGAACGGGTCAGAAGACATGTTTGAGTATGCGTTGACTCTGATGTTGTCACTTTTGTAATGTTTTTATGTAACACCGACGTTTTTGAAAGGTTGTAACAATGTTAACTAAGTTGATTTGATAACTATGGTTTGTAAATATTAACTAAGGTTGTTTTGGTAATTATGTAAATACTTCCACTGTGTTAAAAAAAAATTAAGGGTGTTACACTTTGTAAATGACCTATGGGCGCGTATATTTCAATGGTGGAATAAAGGTAACATTACATCTAAACTCTAAACTCAAAACCCAAAACCCTAAACTCAAAACCCAAAACCCTAAACTCTAAACCGTTTGTGTTAAAAACTCAATCTGAATCCTAAATCTAAACCCTAAACCCTAAGTTTCTAAACCCTAATATCTAAAACCCCAAAATACGCTCGAAAAACACGATAATTGTTATAGATTAATTCTTCGAGCGTTTCCCGTCAAAATAAAAACATTTATTACAAAGTGTCTTTATTAAATATTCATATTTTCATCCAATCTATAATGTTCGTGAATAAAGTTTTTTCAAAAAACGAAAAAAAAATAATTTTTACTTTCCCCAATTGGTTACTTCCCCTTGATCCTATATATATATATATATATATATATATATATATATATATATATATATATATATATATATATATATATATATATATATATATATATCCGGAATTTAGAGTCCAGCTTGAACCCATTGATGCAAATAGGGATGGCAATGGGCGAGAAAAAACCTGTGACCCGCGGGTACCCGACCCGTGATGGGCGGGTAAAATCATTAAATTCTACCCGCGTGCACGGGTACGGGTAAAAAATTATACCCGCCAACGGGTCGCGGATACATACTACCCGTCGCGGGTAAAACCCGATCCGCTAATCTGTGAGCCTTTTTTTTATTTAACCGCGATTTTATACATACAATTATCAAATTTAAAAATGATTTTATTTGTAATGCAATAATGATTAAAAATAATATTAAATATAAGTAAAAAACTTGATTTTCACGTCATTTTACACATGTATCTTGTACATGTAGTTCATAAATAAAAAAATTATCTAAATTTTCGAAAAGAAATTTAACGAAGTTGTATATTACTATTACCCGTGGGTTTAGCCGCGGGTCATGGGTATTCGCGAGTCACGGGCATGGGCGAAGTTTTTTTACCCGCGAGCTGGTAACGGGTCTCAACGAGCAAAAAAAACCCAACGGACGGGTCGCGGGTATATAGAACCCGTGCCCGTTACCCGCGGGCGCCATCCCTAGATGCAAAATGCAATTATAAGCACTTTATATATCAAAATATTTACAATTTATAACTATCATTATTGATTTAATGTAATTTTAATTACTAATAGCATTACTAAATTAAATTTTGGTCTAAACCCACAACGTTGTGGCCTCGCGAAGCAGTGAATTAAGAGGACCATGTGAAGAATTATCTATACACAAAACATAGAAGTTTTTTAATTCATACATTTTTTAGTTACTCCCTTCGTTCTATATAAACGTCCACTTTGACTTTTTATTAAATTTAAAATATGTTAATAAAGTTATCTAATTTATTCTTCATTTAATTTAATTCGGTTATAAAGTTAAAGAGTAATTAATAAATTAATTGATATATTTAATATTAAGTTGCTAATTATAAAAAAGACATAATTAAAAACATTAATTTTTGTTGTCATTTAGAGTAAAAAACATTAATTTTAAAGCAAATAAAAATAATAAGGTGAATAGTTTTATGACACAAAATGAAAGGAACAAGTATTCGGGTCGGCCCGCATCGCTGGGCCCAAGATCGCTAGTCTAAAATAATATAAAAAAAAAAAAAGACCAACTTCAAGTTTTGAACCTGCATCCCTTCAAATTTCAACAAACATCCTTACCAACTAATCTACATATTCATTCTAATAAATTTATAGTTTGTTTAACATATATCCCTTAAAATTAGAGGGTTGGTCAAAGTTAAAAAGGTAGTCAAAATGGGTGAAATTTAACATAATGTAAAAATCGGGGGTGTAAGGTGACAAAATTGCAAAAAAGTTTCAAATGAATAGTGACATTTTTTTGGCCTTTTGTGTTTTCTATTTGAACTAGTGAAATGACCCGTGAAACCACGGGTTTGTTTAAACGAAACAGTTTAATGGTATTAAGTGAACGTAAATGCTAAAGTTATTTAGTTTAATGACCCGTGAAACCACATAGTCCTACTAAGAAACTCGTCAGCTAAACATTTCATCAAACACCTAAAATGCATATTAAACAATCCACATTTAATCATAAGAGATAATATTAGTTGTCATTTTATTTTAAAAGTATAAATTAAAATATAATTGTAGAATTGGTTTACTTCTGCCTAACTTTTATACCTTCTCGTATTTAATTCAAAATAATTAATCAAAATTATTTAATTTTAATAATTAAAATAATTATTAATAAGATTTAATAATAATAAGTAATTAATAAGATTTAATTTCAATTTAAAATTATTTAGATTAATGACATCATCCACAATGCTTAGATTTTTTTTCTTTTTCTTTTTGATTTTTTCTCAACAAAGAAATTAGCCTAATAATGACATCAACATTTTAGCAATATAATAGAAACTATAGATATATAGATATATAGATAACTAGTTTTATGAACCCGTGCGTTGCACAGAAAGGTAAAAAGTTACTAATTCATCAATTTTAACAAATGTCTGCGAATGTGTTAGTTGTGTGTTACTATGATTTTGACTTTGGTGTGTTATGTTCCATTTCTTCTAATAATATGTATCTTAACAAATTATAATAAATCTAGTTTACTATACATTATTAATTCATGTCATCCGACTTATATGAATGTATAAATCATCGGGGTATTTAATATAAGTTGGAATCTCACTAGATGAAAAGTTAAAAGTTTGAAGATACCAAATAAAACATTCTGTCAGTTCTAATAAGATCATAGAGTATCAAGTAAAAAATTGAATATATAGTAATATGATCCCGCTACTATAGGTGCTGCAACATTTCCTTGTATAACGTTTTGTGTTGTTTTTGATAATTCTTTATCCCTGTTTAAAATCAGCACCTTCAGTCCCTTTCTATTAGTAACTCTAGACAGAGCAACACAAAGTTGCCCGTGACTAAAAACTGGTTTTGGTAGAAATAAACCAACATGTTGTAAGGATTGTCCTTGGCTTTTATTGATTGTCATCGCAAAGCATACAGATAAAGGGTATTGTCTTCTTTGAAATCTGAAAGAAATTCTTTTATCTTTATCTTTTAAAAGTAAAAGATAACAATCGACCATATATATTATTATAACCCGCGTTTTCGCGGAACAAACATGAAAGTTGTATTAAGTCTATATGAATAAAAGTACACACAAAATTAAAATATAGTAATGGTATTATGTAATTATGTAACTGAACATAATATAAAAAATAAATAAACAATACACAAAATAAATCTTAAAAATAATTTGAATTTTTACTAACAAGAAAAAATCATCATGATTTTGGTCAAAATATCAATATATTACTGTACTACTTAATGTGGTAAGTCTGTTGAAGTAATATTTTATGATGACTTTGATAATCTTGCTTTGTGTTAGTGTATAAATTTTAAGAGTCATCAATTATAATTGTTATTAAGCATCTATAGAAATGGCACCCATGAGCAACTAATCAAAATTCCTATATTTACAACCTGCCCACCATGATTCATATTTATCTAGTGGTCTATGTACCCGTCAACAGATATAATAAGCTAACACAATTCAACTAATCACACAAACTTGTAGATTATATAAAGACAAAATTACACGGGGTCCCTGTGGTATGTTTGAAATTACAACCGGAGTCCAAAAGAATTTTTTCGACATGGGGGGTCACTGTGGTATGCACTTGTTTCATGGGGAGTCCAGTTGCCTAACTTCCATGCAATTCTAACGGTTGAGTGATGCACATGACTTGCACACGAGGGTAAACTCGTCTTTTTAAATCCTTTTACCCCATATCACATTTTCCTTTTAAATCAACTTGTACCTCTCGCTATAAGACTTGCACATAGTTCTTAAAGAATTACTGTATAAGCTGCATCTTGTTTACCACCATCAATATATCTTTGTAATTAACCCCCATTTCCAGATTTCATTACTTCCGTATTTCTTTTCCCTTCAATTTTTCTTCTAATTTCTCAAAACACAACAAATGCTTATTTTCTCTTTAATCTTCTTCTCATTTCTTAGAAACTTAATGGTTCAAATTAACAACTGAAAGACGTGGGTTTTGAGGTGTAAGAGGAAGTACTTAATGGTTCAAATTAACAACTGAAATAAGTTGTTATAAATGAGATGAAGGTGATGAAAAAATAATTGAGGTAAGCACCAGTGAAATCGAAATCGTTGTCATCGGAGTTCTACCAACTGTGGCTCCGTCTTGGCTCAACCGCCACCACTCGCCAGAACCCTAGTAAACCGACCTTAGATAGAGGAGTCAAAGTGCTGCGTAATTTGATGTTAATTGGTAAACCTCACAAATTGATGGCTTTGTATCTTAAATTCAATACCCATGTCTTCAAATTTGAAACTGATTTATATTGTTAAGGTTCTGTATATTAAATTGGTGGTGGGGAAAAGAGGAACAATGGTAAAATTGGGTGTGGAGGTTTCAAATTTTGATTTTTGGATTTGATTTAAGCTCAAATGATAAAAGGTGAAATCAAAACTGGATATGTGTATTTAAAATGAATCTAAAATTGGGTATTGAATGATACGGAGTAGATTAATGAATTGAAATGGGTATTAAGAGGTGTGATTTAGGTTTTAAATAAAGTCGACGGTTCTAATTTTGTCAAGGTTTTAGGGTTTCAAGAATGCAGGTGTGATATAGGGTTTCAAGAGTGCAGATGTAGACAAAAGGGAAAGGGGGAGAGTAAATACCTAAAATACCCTTATGTGCACTGCACAAGATGAAGTTTAACGGAAAAATTTAACGTTGTTAGAGAATTGGGCTCCCCATGAAACAAGTGCATACCACAGTGACCCCATGTCGGAAAAAATCTTTTGGACTCCAGGTGTAATTTCAAACATACCACAGGGACCCCCCGTGTAATTTTGTCTTATATAAATACCTCATTCTGTTTCACCATAAGTGTTAACTATTAACTTTTCAAAATATATTTTTGTCAACTTTGACTGTAAATATTTTTATTTGTGATATATATTATTTTTAGTAGTCAATTTGGTTTACGTAGGATAATTTAAATTAGATTAATTGAGAAGATGACAAATAAGCGCACATGCTTTATAATAATGTATAGATGTATAGATATGTCACTTTCCATCAAATATTATTATCTACAATTTTAATAATTTGTTTCGTCAGAATGCAAATCTTAATTATTTACTGTATCAGTTTTCCTCTGAAAATAAAAGGCTAACAGGTAAAGAAGTCTGTATACTCATTGATTAATTGAAAAACTAACTCTCTAACAACACTATAAAAGGAGATGCTTATTCCAGCATAAGGGCATCTCATCAATCACTCATACATCAAACTCATTAAATTCGATCCAATGATAAAAATACTTAAAGGCGTAAAGTGAGATCATAATCCCACTACCTTCGAAAAACCGTCACCAAATAACCAAACACCTCCCTCTCCCTTAATCATAGTTAATCACACTCTAATCCACCATTAATTCGTGAGTCAACCTAATCCTAATCAATATTAGGATTACGCCAAAAAGGTGTACAAACAATTGCCTCTATCCGTGGGACCCTACGTCTTTTACAAAATCTAAACCTTGTTTAAACACTAAACCACTATGGTTGACCCAGAATCTCCCCCGGAGTTCTCTTTACTCCAATATAATGTGCAAGCTGAAGGGAGTGCTAGAACTCCCACTACTCCAGTAATGCCCTTAACCACAAACCGAGATAACTCAGATCCACCACCTTTGTTGGATAAAATATTTATCCTCAAGAATTACGACAGTATCAAAGAAGTTATCAAAAAACTACGCGTTGAGGGTCACCTCAAGAGCAAACGAGTCCTCACACATGATAGTGAGGAATATGATGAAGAGATTGAAATGGAATCTCCACCTAGGCGAAACCCTTTGCCTAAAGATCCAATAGTTCCGGTGCCAAATGTACCAAACAGTGGAGTTACACCGAACACTAATGGTGTCCCTAACCACAATGCCTCTAGCGCGCTGAACGCCAATGGTGTCCCCAACCACAATGCCTCGGGCGCCCTAAACACCAATGGTGTCCCTAACAACAATGCCTTCCTCAATAATGCTTCGATCAACACAGGAGGGTCCGTAATCCCGCCTTTTGTCCTTGGGGGACCTTTCCCTTGGATGGCTCCCAACACACCTTATTACAACGCTGCCATGAGCCAACCAAATACGCATTTTCCTTAAGGATCCCAGCTGCCGACTTGGAACGGCGGATACTGGGTGTGTCCACGCCAACCACAAGGGTATGGAACACAAAACGGTGTTAACGGCACCAACGGTGCCCCTTTAGCAAACAACACTGCTGATGTAGACAACTTTTGGAAGAACCAGAAGACGCCTTTCACTACAGGCATCCAAAACCACCCGTTACCCACGGGGATGAGGATACCTTCGCACCTGGGTTACTACGAAGGAAAGGAAGATCCGGACGATTATACCAACGTATTCGAAGGAGCCGCCAGGATGGCCAAATGGGACATGGTCGTGGCCTGCCATGCCTTCTCATACATGCTCAAAAGTGACGCGAGAATATGGTTTGACTCTTTAGCCAAAGACTCGATATCAAGCTTCGACGAACTAAAGCGACATTTCAAGTCCAAGTTCAGTCAGAAAAAGCGTCACAAGAAAAATCATGTTGCCACACACAGTATTCAACAGAAGGAACACGAAGCAACTCGAGCTTTCCTTAGTCGGTACACCGATGAAACCCATCAAATAGCTGGCCTACCGGAGACACAAAGAATCTCAGGCCTACTGTGACACCGCTGATTTTTTTTATATAATAAATACGTGGCGGAAGCATAATATTTATTAAATACGGTATCGACATTTGTACAAACCGGTGTCACGTGTCATTAAAACAATTTACATATTAACAGGAAGAGACGTAAATACATTCTGTTTTCAAAAGAACACGGTTTAAACTATAAAAGATCACATCAGAGTTCATCCTGTCAAACATAACATCACCATGCCCGTCTTCTCCCAAAAAGCACTATCTATAAAAGCTATCAACCTGCAGGGAGGAGATGGAGAGGAATTAGCACGAAGCTAAGTGAGTACGACTAACTACAGGCCATAGCATACATAAGTGTTATACTAATCATGTCACAATAGTCTAACACACAAACATCACCCAAGTGCCGTCTACAGAGACTCTGGTGGCTCGGCCAAACCATTAACCACCAGCTGATCGGACTGGGGCTTACCAGAAGTTCCTCCACCAGCGTATGTATATACATAATCCACACGCGACGGACGCGTCATTCACATATATATACACCACGGCTGTCTAGGCTACCACAGAGGAACCCAACCCGCAGGTTGATCTCTCCTACCGAGGCTACCACACAATAGGGACGCACTGGGCTCCAGCAGACAAGCATAAACTAACATGCAGTCATCACAAGAACTAAATAACCACAACAATAAGTATATCTAACAAGCATGGCAATCATAATATAACATGCTTCTATATACTATATTCTCCAGTTAGTCCCACTCACCGATTACCAGCAAACGAGAAGGTATTCAGCTATCTAATCACTGAACTTTCTCTTTCTCCTTTTCTCCTGAGAAAACATATACACAAGTTAGTTTCTGTTCGTTAACATCAAATAACATAATATATAAATTTTTGTCAGAAAAAGTGTCCGCTAAATTTTTTTTGCTTAACACTTGTGCACTTTCAAAATTTACATCATAAACATCAAAATACAAACGGGCAGCATAACGGCTAAAAATCAACACTTAGGTAAAATATTCTGCCCTGGGCACTCAGTCGGTCGACTAACTCTGAGAGTCGGTAAACTGTGGACACAACCGGTCGACTGACCTTCCCAGTCGGTCGATTCATTTGGTATTACATCAATCGGCCGAAGGTAAATCTCATTCGGTCGGTTCACTCAACAGTCGGTCAGTTGTCTTCGTCAATCGGCTGGTTCAATCATCAGTCGGTCGACTGTCGACCGACAGTCGGCCGAGTGTGTTCATCTTCATCAGAAACTGAACAAAGGCTACGGACTTCACGATGAAATTCTCAAATCTCGATCTAAAGTTCGTTTTAAACACCAAAATTGACCACAACTTGTTCACTACTTGTTATAGACTCAAAACCCACAACAATTTGACCATAACAACACTTAAATCACTTGTTTTGACACAAATTCAAGCTTTTTACAAAACTCACACAAAACTATGAATTTAACAACGAATTGAACACAAAAACACATGTTACTTACCTTGATAGACTCAGTAAAAGATAACAAACACAATTCTAACACCAATTTGAGCTCAAGATCAATATTTAAGGATTAGGGTTTGAATGTAGGTGGAAGGGAAGGTACGGGAGTGTTTTGGGAAGGATCTGGAAAATGAAAGAGAGAGACTGCCTAAGTCATCTAAAGTCGGTTTAGTTCCCACACTGTGTGACACACGGGTATTTATCAGTTATCTGATATCTTTCGTACGTCATTTGGCAACCCAAACAAAGTCCAAATTAAATAAACAAACCTGTTCTGTGACCCTTGTCACAAACTGGTCCTAACCACATCATTAAATAATAATAAACATTAAATAAAAATAAAAGCATATAGTAACACATTACTAACTTAAGGGCAAAAAAATAGTAATCTTACAGCTAGGCCCGATTGAGGATGTTACAAATCTACCCCCCTTAAGAAGATTCCGTCCTCGGAATCTGGTCAAGGTCAAACAAATGGGGATAGCGCGCCCTCATTAACTCCTCGGTTTCCCACGTCAAGTTAGAACCTAAACTGTGCCGCCATTCCACTAATACCATTGGAATCTGTTTCTTTCTTAACTTTGTGACTTTCTTGTCCACTATTCTAACTGGTTCTTCCACTAATTTCTTAGTCAAATCAACTTTCAGATCCTTCAACGGAAGAATCTGATTTTCATCATCCACTTTGCACTTTCTCAGATAGCACACGTTGAACGTGTTTTGTATTCCTGCTAACTCTGATGGAAGATCTAAAACAACAGTCTGATCATTCAAAATTTCTTTGATCGAAAATGGCCCAATAAACCTCGGTGCTAGTTTACCACGTTTACCAAATCTGATCACCCCTTTGCATGGCGAAACTTTCAGATAAACACAATCACCTACATTAAATGTCACAGGACGTATGCGCGGATCAGCATACATCTTTTGTCGGTCTCTGGCCGCTTTTAACTTTTCACGTGCAATTTCAACCTTTTCTGCAGTTATCTGAAAAATTTCGGGACCTGCAAATTGTTTCTCACCTGCTTCTAACCAACACGTAGGAGTTCTGCATTTTCGACCATACAACATTTCATATGGCGGCATTCCAATACTCGAATGATACGAATTGTTGTAAGCAAACTCTATCAGTGGAAGATGCGAATCCCAAGAACCACCATATTCTAAGACACACGCTCCCAACATGTCTTCTAACGTTTGAATCGTTCGCTCACTCTGACCGTCTGTTTGTGGATGATATGCTGTACTTAAATTCACACGCGTACCCTGATTCTGTTGTTAACTGTTCCAGAAGTTCGATACAAACCTAGTATCTCTATCGGAAACTATTGACAACGGTACACCATGTCGACTAACGATCTCTTTCAAGTACAATTCTGCCAAATCACTCAACGAAGCTGTTTCACGGGTAGCTAAGAAGTGAGCACTCTTTGTCAGACGATCCACTATCACCCAGATCATGTCGTGTCCTTTCTGGGTTCGGGGTAACTTGGTTACAAAATCCATCGTTATATGATCCCATTTCGACTGAGGAATTTTTAACTGTCGTAGAGACCCATACGGTTTCTGATGTTCTGCCTTAACTTGCGCACAAATATGACATTTTTCGACAAAATTCGCAACATCTGTCTTCATTGTCGGTCACCAATACAATGTTTTCAAGTCTCTATACATCTTTGTACTACCTGGATGCACTGATAATCTTGATTTATGCGCTTAAGTAAGGATTAAATCCCTCAAATCTCCAAGCAAAGGCACCCAAATTCGATCTTTATAGGTCTTTAATCCTCTAGAATCATTGCATAGGTCAAATTTTCTTTTAGTCATTTGTTCAGTCTTTAGGTTTTCGTCGTTCAAAGCTACTAACTGAACAGTTTTCAATCGATCAATCAAGTCTAAAACTATTTCAATTCTCATAAATCTAACATTTTCGATGGTTTTCTTGCGACTCAGAGCATCTGCGACCACATTTGCTTTACCCGGATGGTACTTAATCTCACAATTGTAGTCTTTAATCAATTCTAAACATCGATGTTGACGCATATTTAATTCTTTCTGCGAAAAGATATATTGAAGACTCTTATAATCTGTATAGATTTCACAATGTGTACCATACAAATAATGTCTCTAAAGCTTCAAAGCAAACACAACTGCAGTTAACTCTAAATCATGAGTAGGGTAGTTTCGTTCATGATTCTTCAACTGTCGTGAAGCATACGGTATAACTTTATTTCTCTGCATCAAAACGCAACCCAAACCTACACATGCCGCATCGCAGTAGACCACAAAATCTTCTGTTCCCTCTGGTAAAGCTAAAACCGGCGCTTGACATAACAACTGTTTGAGAGTCTGAAAAGCCTTTTCTTGTTCATCAGTCCATCGAAAGGCTACATCTTTTCTAGTTAACTTATTCAACGGACCTGCTATTTTAGAGAAGTCTTTGATAAATCGACGGTAATAACCTGCTAAACCCAGAAAACTCTTAATTTCTGTCGGCGTTTTCGGTGAGTTCCAATTCATTACGGCCTCTATCTTAGAGTGATCTACTTTAATACCCTGTTCACAAATCACATGACCGAGAAACTGTACCTCCCGCAACCAAAATTCATACTTAGAAAACTTAGCGTACAACTGTTCCTGTTTCTGAAGTTCTAATACTAATCTCAAATGTGTAGCATGATCTTTCTCGGTTTTCGAATATATCAAGATATCATCTATGAAGACAATCACAAACTTGTCAAGATAATGATGACACACCCTGTTCATGAGATCCATAAACACTGCTGGCGCGTTTGTTAACCCAAATGTCATAACTAAAAATTCATAATGACCATATCTAGTTCCGAACGCTGTTTTCGGTATATCACTCTCTGCAACACGTACCTGATGATACCCTAAACATAAATCAATCTTTGAAAAGTAGGAAGTACCCTGTAACTGATCAAATAAGTCATCTATTCTCGGTAAGGGATTCCTATTCTTTATTGTTCTCTTATTCAAATCACGGTAATCTATATACATACGAAGCGACCCATCTTTCTATTTCACAAACAATACAGGAGCACCCCACGGTGAAGAACTTGGTCGGATAAACCCCTTATCTAACAGTTCCTGAATCTGAAACATCATTTCTCGGATTTCTGACGGAGCTAATCTGTAAGGAGCTTTTGCAACTGGCATAGCACCGGGAACCAAATCAATTTTATACTCTACTTCACGTACTGGAGGTAACCCTGGTAAATCATCTGGAAATACTTTGGGAAATTCTGACACAATGGGAATATCGGTCACCTGCTTCTTCTCTTTCTTAACATCAATCACGTAGGCTAAGAATGAATCACACCCTTTCGTTATTGCCTTCTGAGCTTTCATTAGGGAAACCATAGGAAAGTTAAATCCACTGCGCTCTCCCCTAGCTATCACTCGGGATCCATCGGCCAAACGAAAAAAAATCATATTCTTATCACACTTAATATTAGCCCTATTAGCTCTTAACCAATTCATACCTATGACTATATCTGTCACGACCCTACTTTTTCCGTTATCTTTTACCGTTAATTATTTAACGACCGTTAACTGTTAATTGGGTTACATCATTTCATGACCTATATTATTATTTTAGTAATAATATATTAATTATTATGTGTTATGTGAATATATGTATTCATATTTTAAATCGTACGTTTATACGAATCGCGGATTTCTATCCGGCGAATCTTTTCGGTTTTTAAACCAACGGTCGCGTTTTCGGGAGATTTAAATCCTATTTATTTTAAATATGATATTTTAAGGTCATATAATTATATAGTGTATTTATATTTATTTTTCGTCGCGCGTTTGTTATCTTTCCGGATTTTTAATCGCGTAAGTGCGTTTTCGCGTTTCGGGTTTCGTTCGGGCATTTGGGCCACAAGGTTTCCTCCATTTATCTACTTGGCCCACCATGGGGCCCACCCCATCCCAATTTCGGCCGAAACCAAGGGGGGGAGGGAGAATACTCCCCATATTTCTTTTTTTTGGCAATTTATTTTATCACTTCCTCATTTATCTAAACCTAAATTCTATTTTGCTCTCTTCTCCTCTTCCCTTGTCCCCTAACCATTGACTACCACCACCATAACATCATCATCTTCAACAATTTTCATAGCTTGGATCAAGGATTGTTATACATCAACGCGTTCCTCGTTCCGTTCTCTACGCGATTATACTTCTCGTTTCTTGATTAGGGTATAAACCCTAACCCTAGAACTTTTAATTTTTCCTTACTTTTCTGTATTTTGATGATTTATTAATAGTATGATGAGTATTAGTTGTTGTAATGTTGATTGTATGCGTAGAATTGCTCGTTTACATATGTTTTCGGTTTGATATAATTTGGACAGCAGCTTTTTCGTGTGTTTCTGACTTTGTAACTGATATAAAAGTTAAAATAAAATATATAAATGAGTTCCTCTCATCAAGACATTAATTTTAGACACCGGATTCATGTCGTTTCGATTCCCGGAACCCTAGTTATGATCAAAGTGGTATTGTGTTAAGATTGAATGTGATTTTGGTATGAACCAGGTTTGGTCCGACTTTGTGACCATATTTGGTGACTTTAGGGTGTGTTAGTGTGTTAGGACTGATGGTGGGGCGAACTTTCATGTTCGGGTCATCTCAATCCGAGCCACGAATCACCCGTTACGTCCAAAACACGTTTTTGATTGAATTGAAGTTGCAAGTAGTGTGTTGGCTGTACATCACGACTTGTGGACTGTTCTTGGGGTGTTCTTGAGTGTACCAAAGTGTCGGGTGATTTGCTTAGGCAGAAATATATGTAAGGCTCGCCGAAAACCGACACCCGGGGCTCAGGATACGACCCGATGAACTTTTGATTTAAAACTTTTGACTAATTATTAAACTTAGGATATAAATAATGGATTTCATTATAATTTAATTACTTATGATAAAAAAAAGTAATTATTATTATTTACAACTTATGATATATATATTTATTATATCATTTAATTAATATTTATGATTTAATTAACTTTTTAATTAAACATATGATTAATAATACTTCATTATTAATGGAAAAATACTTATGATAAGTATTAAACTTATATTATGAGATTATTATAATAAGACTTATAATAAGGATTAAATAATTATTTAATTATTATAAGACTTAGTTATTATTTAATTATAATTTAATTATTAAATACTTATGATTTAATAATTATAATTAGAAACTTATGATATGATTAATAATTCATTATTAATTAATAATACTTATGATATGATTTAAAAATTATTATTAATTAATAATACTTATATTATGACTAATATTTAATTAATTAATTAAATACTTATGTTATATTAATTATATCATTTAAACTTATATTAACTTTAATAATTCATTTTAATTTAATTAAACTTATGTTATGACATAATTAGACATATTTAACTTTAATAAAGGTTATAACTTATATTATGATTATAACTTACACTTTTAAAATTAGCGTTGACCATGTTTGACCAAGTTTGACTTTTGAGTTGACTTTCGGTTGACTTTGACTTTCAGTTGACTTTTGTTGACTTTCTAATTAAGGAAGCTTTCCTAACTTATAAACTTTCCTAATATAGCAACTTTCTAAATTTGGAAACTTTCTAAATTTGGAAACTTTCCAAAAATAGAAACTTTCCAAAAATGGAAACCTGCTAAAAATAGAAACTTTCTAAAAATAGAAAGTGTGTGTCAAAGCTGTTCCGATCAAACCGATGCATATTGAGTTTTGTTCTATGATTACTTGCAACATGTACAATAGCTATCATACTAAGACTTGACCTAAGTTAGTTAATTATATCGACCTGCTTTATTTATAGGTCGGCGTTGTGATCATTCCTGATCACTGTACTACATTTTCTGTTCGCTTAATTGTGTTGGTTACTTCATTACTTTTAAGGTGAGTTATAGTCCCGTTTTTACATAATTTTCAAAGTATATTTTTGGGATGTGATTACATGCATTTTATTTCACGTTTAGACACAAGTGACAATTAAATTTAAATTATTCATTGTGAGTTGGACAAAAATATTCCCTAGTCTGGTAACTGTAATCATTGGTTTCTACCGGTGAACGCAAATCCTACGGATAGATCTATCGGGTTTGACAACCCCATTTCGAGCTAGTCGCGCTAGCAATTTATAATCGAAATGTTTAGTACTTCCTATTTTGTTGTAGATACACTGTCCAGTGTATATTTTTATTGTGTTTGGCAAGGGTAAATAAATGGTTAAGTGGTTACCAGGTGGCTCATTGTTAATGGAATAATGTTTAATGTTTTCTAACATTTTTAAATCTTGTGGTCTAAAGTTTATTTAATTATTTAAACCTATAATTCACTCAACCTTTGTGTTGGCAGTTTACTCGCATGTTTTCACAGGTACTTGAGTTTATGTGCTGCTTCCGCTGTGTTTAGAAGAGTCTGCATACATTTGGGCAGATTTTTATGAAACAATTTATGAAACTTTGGCTTGCATTCAGTTTTTGGATATTTAATACTTGTGGGTTGTTGACAATGTTTTTGTGTCAACTTTGGATTATTAATATGTTGGGTTACTTTTAAACTACATATTTTGGTATGCTTTCCTTTTTGGGAAACTTTTGATATAAAAGAATACAATGTCATTTATTAAATTCATTTAAGTTCGATCAAGCTGTGGGACCAAGTGACGGAGCCGTTAAATGTTTTGACGGGGCCATCACAGTTGGTATCAGAGCGCTGGTTGTAGGGAACTAGGCGGTCTTAATGTGGTCAACCCGTGGTTCTTAGGGTGCATTAGAGTCTAGTCTACAGCCCGACCCTTTTGCTATAGCATTATTATGCATTTCATTTCGGATGTGTTATATCATTAGCATTTATATCTTTTGGTATGTGGTTTTTGATTTTACTGTTTGCAGATGTCGACTTCGAGCGATAACTCGGTTGCTGCTCCTGCTCCTCCGGCTGCTGCCAGACGCCGTGCTGATCAACCGGAGATTGATGATCCTGTTTACTACTACTTTTCCACACTTACCCATATGAACAGGGCTTACAATGAAGTGACGCGTATTAATGCTCTCAGTGATTGTATGCGTACTTTGCCACATAACGAGATGATGGACCAGATACGAGCTAGTATGGATTCGTTTGTTAGCTTCAAGAACAATGTCGAGATCGAGAGTCGTAAGCGTAACCGTGAAGTTGACGCTAGGTTCGAGGCTCTCGAGAGCACAATTCGTGTTTTGAAGGAAGAGTTGGAAGAAGTGAAAGGAAAGTTGCGGAAGTATAAGCCACCTGCTGAGACTCATGCTGGCCCAACTTATCACACCCGCTCAAAGAAGATGTGATATGATGATTCATGATTGATAATTTATTTCATAAGACTTAATGTCCTTTCATACATACATTTTTGGGTTATGTACGGCGTTTTACCGAGGATTTTATTAAGATTTTGTTATGGGATGTTTTTCATTATGTATGGATGGTTATTTTTATGACATCTATTATCATTATCACATTTTATTTCTGATATTGTGACTCTTGGCATGTTATATTATGCGTAATGTAGATCATGTATGTTAGGTGCTATGTATGTTGTATGATGTTATCATAAAATATGTATGCATGTGGTGGATATTTCTATAACAATCATAACTGTCATGTTATTACTCATAGTGGTTATTGACTATTATTTTAATGGTTAATCTTTTCAAGTTCGATCTATTCCTTTATAACACAACCGTTAGTACTAAACGCGTTGCTTGTGGTTTCAGGACGATTGTGTTATTCTGTTTTGAAGATCATGCCTCCTAGAGAGTCCAACGAAGCCCGTATCCAAGTCTTGTTACCGAAGGGATAGCTGCTGCTATGGCAGCGAATGCTAATGCAAATGCTAATGCGAACAACAATCAGGTGGGATGCTCCCACAAAACGTTCATGGCTAGTCGCCCACAGGAATTCAGTGGTACAGAAGGACCCATAGGACTTACCCGCTGGTTCGAGAAAATCGAGTCTATTTTCAGGGTTACTCGAGTCCGAGAGGAAGACAAGGTTAGTTTTGCTAGCTGCACTTTGAAGGATAGTGCATTGACCTGGTGGAACAACTTGGTTAACAGTTTGGGAAATGATGTGGCTTATGGTTTAACTTGGAATAATTTCAAGGAAAGAATGATCACCCGCTACCGTCCTAGGGGTGAGCTTAAGAAGTTAGAGGTTGAACTTAAAAACTTGAAAATGAAGGGCACCGAATTAGATGCCAACGAGCAGAGATTCTTTGAGTTGACTTTATTGTGCCCTAATGTTTATGCCGATGAGAATCTCAAGATTGAAGCTTACATTGATGGGTTGTCTGAGAAAATTGAACATGGAGTTGAATCTAGTGAGCCCCAGACTATTGAGGCCGCGATGTTTATGGCTCATAAGTTGAATGATAAAATCTTGAGAAGAAGCAAGGCTGCTGTAACCGAACCCAGTGAAGAGGCTGTTAAGAAAGCTGATAATGGGAAGAAAAAGTGGGATAATAACCGCAATCAAAACCAGAATCAGTAGAAAAAGCAGGATACTTCTGGTTCGAATAACCGCAGTCAGCGTATGTGTCCACGTTGTTACAAGGCTCATGATGGTTTCTGTACCGTGACTTGCAAGAGGTGTTCCAAATAGGGACACATTGCTAAGGATTGTACGGTGCTTCTTCCGGGTTCTACTGCTCCTGCCGCAGGTGGTAATATTGCTGGTAATAGAGGTGGTAATGGTAATGGCAGTGGAAAGTCGAATAATGGTGGTAATCCGAGAGTTTGTTACGAGTGTGGGAAGCCGGGGCATTTCCGTGATGCCTGTCCCAACAAGAAGACTGCAGAGACTGCGCGTGGTAGAGCGTTCAACATTAACGCCAGGGATGCTGAGGAAGATCCTAAACTTGTTACTGGTACGTTCTCGGTTAACGATTTATCAGTTTATGTACTATTTGATTCAGGGGCTGATTTGAGTTTTGTGTCGAGTAAATTAAGTCCAAAAATCAAAACACCGTTAACTCCTTTAGACAATACTTATGTTGTTGAAATAGCTAATGGTAAGGTACTCACTGCTAAGACTGTGCATCGTAAGTGTAACATTAGTTTAGCTGGTAGAGATTTTGAGATAGATTTGGTACCGATTGAACTTGGTAGTTTTGATGTTGTTATTGGGATGGATTGGTTATCTGCGAATCGTGCTGAGATTGTGTGTTATGATAAAGCTATTCGTATTACTAATGTGGTTGGAGAGCCGCTGATGGTTTTTGGAGATAAGAAATGCCGACAGTTAAATCTTATTAGCTGTTTGAAAGTTCTTAAACATCTTCGCAAAGGCTGTCATGCTATTCTAGCCCATGTTGTTGATTCCGAAAGAGAAACGAAGAGTGTTGGAGATGTTCATATTGTTAGAGATTTTCCCGAGGTATTTCCCGAAGATTTACCTGGCCTTACGCCGCAGCGCGCGGTAGAATTTCAAATTGATCTTGTTCCCGGTGCTGCTCCCGTAGCACGTGCTCCTTATCGTCTTGCGCCTTCTGAACTTCAAGAATTGTCAAGTCAACTCCGTGAGTTGTTAGACAAAGGTTTTATTCGTCCTAGTCCGTCCCCTTGGGGAGCTCCTGTTCTGTTTGTTAAGAAGAAGGATGGTTCTTTTTGTTTGTGCATTGATTATCGTGAGTTGAACAAGCTTACTATTAAAAACCGTTATCCCCTTCCGAGAATTGATGATCTGTTCGATCAACTTCAGGGTTCATCTGTTTATTCAAAAATCGAACTTCGTTCTGGCTATCATCAGTTGCGTGTTAAAGAATCTGATGTTTCGAAAACTGCTTTTCGCACCCGTTACGGTTCCTTTGAGTTTCTTGTTATGCCGTTCGGATTGACGAATGCACCTACTGTGTTCATTGACCTCATGAACCGTGTGTGTAGACCCTATCTGGACAAGTTCGTTATTGTGTTTATCGACGACATCCTTATTTATTCGAAGAATGATGAAGAGCACGAGGAACATTTGAAGTTAGTACTTGATCTGTTGAGGAAGGAAGAGTTGTACGCTAAGTTCTCTAAGTGTGCATTCTGGTTACGAGAAGTTCAATTCCTTGGACATATTGTTAGTAAGCAAGGGATTCAAGTTGATCCTGCTAAGATTGAGGCGATTGAAAAGTGGGAAACTCCGAAAACTCCTACCTAGATTCGTCAGTTCCTAGGATTGGCAGGTTACTATCGAAGGTTCATTCAAGATTTCTCTCGTATCGCGAAACCTCTGACTGCTTTAACGCATAAAGGGAAGAACTACGAGTGGAAGGATGAACAAGAGACTGCTTTTCAGATTTTAAAGAAGAAGTTGACTACCGCTCCGATATTGTCACTACCTGAGGGTAATGATGATTTTGTTGTTTATTGTGATGCTTCACATCAGGGCTTTGGCTATGTTTTGATGCAGCGAAAGAAAGTTATTGCGTACGCATCACGTCAGTTGAAGATTCACGAGCAGAACTATACAACTCATGATTTAGAGTTGGGGGCCGTTGTTTTTGCACTTAAGATTTGGAGACATTATTTGTATGGGGTCAAGAGTACTGTGTACATAGATCACAAAAGTCTTCAACATATCCTTGATCAGAAACAGTTGAACATGAGACAACGAAGATGGATTGAGACGTTGAATGATTACGATTGTGAACTTTTGTATCATCCGGGTAAGGCCAATGTTGTGGCTGATGCGTTGAGTTGTAAAGAAAGGGCTGAACCTCGCAGGTTTAGAGCCTTGAATATGACAATTAGAACAAACATCGCAAGGCAGATTCTTGAGGCACAACAAGAAGCCTTAAAGGAAGAGAATTTTGTGAAAGAGAACGTAAGAGGTATGGCTAAGAAATTTGAGATTCGAGCAGATGGTACTAGGTACTTGGTAGGACGTCTTTGGGTTCCGAAGTTTGGTGAACTGCGACAACTTGTTTTGGATGAGGCTCATAAGTCTAGGTACTCTATTCATCCTGGTTCAGGAAAGATGTATCATGATCTTAAGGAGCTGTATTGGTGGCCAAATTTGAAAGGTGATGTGGCTACGTATGTGGCTAAGTGTTTGTCCTGTGCTAAGGTTAAAGCTGAACATCAAAAACTGTCTGGACTGTTGGTACAATCCGAGATTCCCGAGTGGAAGTGGGAAGGAATTAAATTGGATTTTATTACTAAGTTACCGAGAGTTGCGGGTGGCTATGACACTATTTGGGTGATTGTTGATCGACTCACTAAGTCGGCTCACTTTTTGCTGATTAGAGAAACAGATTCAATGGAGAAGCTTACTCGTTTGTACTTGAAGGAGATTGTTTCTAGGCATGGTGTTCATGTATCCATTATTTCGGACCGAGACAGTCGATTTATATCGAGGTTTTGGCGATCTTTACAGGAAGCCTTGGGAACTAGGTTAGATATGAGCACCGCTTATCATCCTCAAACGGATGGTCAGAGTGAAAGGACCATTCAGACATTAGAAGATATGTTACGAGCGTGTGTTATCGATTTTGGTAATGGGTGGGATAAATATTTGCCGCTAGCTGAATTTCCTTATAACAACAGTTATCACGCAAGTATTCAAGCTGCACCATTTGAAGCTCTGTACGGTAGGAAGTGTAGGTCTCCTGTCTGTTGGAATCAGGTTGGGGATGCTCAACTCACAGGTCCAGAATTATTCACGAGACTACCGAGAAGATTGTACAGATTAAGGAAATATTGAGAACCGCTAGAAGTCGGCAAAAGAGTTATGCCGATAGGGGAAGGAAGGATGTGGAATTTCAAGTTGGCGATCGTGTTATTGTAACATCCCGCCTTTTTCCGTCTACTTTTCCGTTATACTATTTTAAACTCCGTTATATGCTTATAACATCTTTCGTTAAAAAGCGTTTTAAATTATCTCGTTTAGGTAATTCACGCACCCGTTTCCAAAGTTGAGGGACTAAGTTTGACAAAGGAGCAAAGAGGTGACTAGGTCAAAGAGTCAACACTCTTCCTCCTCCATTCATTATTTCTTTTCTTTTCCATTTTTCTCTAATACTTTCACAAATTCTCTCAAACACCACTTCAAGGATTCATCATCCAAATCAAATCGAGCAAGCATCCATCTAAACAAATTGCATATTTGAAATCCTCTCATCTTCCTCTTCGATTCCATACCGATTTCATCAAGTTTGGGTAACTTTCTAAAATCACTAGATTTTGTGTTCTTGATGTTTTTAACTTATAAAGTTGTTAATTAGTGTCTATGGCTCAAGTCTAACATGATTATATGATTTATATGCTCGATTTCGTTATTTGAAGTAACTAGCTTGAATATGAACTTTGGTGTGTTTGACTTGGTAATTTGGTTGCTTAAATGTTGTTATTATGGTAAAGTGCAAGTATTAAATGTGTTACTAGTAGCACTAGATTCAATTTGATGTGTGGGTTGTTTTAGAAAACTTCATAAACTTGATTATTGGTTTTGGTGGATTTGGATTAAGGTTTGATAAACTTGAAATGAACTGTTGATGCTTTGAATGACATGAAATGTTATTTGTAAGTGTTAGGTTGTATTGTATGCTTGATCACCTTCGAAACGGCATATCATTCATGTAAATTGGTTGCCGAATCATCGAATTTCATTTATGAACTTGAATGCATTTAATGAGGAGCTTTGAATGTGATTTTGGTTGTTGTAAAAGTTAATGTGATGGATGAAATGTGTTTAGTTGTTTTCCTTGTCAAAATACCTTTCCGATGATATAAGATACATGCTTTGGTTGTTTGCGGGTCATAAATGGTGATTGGTTGAAGTTAGGTTCGTGCATAAAACATAAAAACTGCCAGAATTCTCTGCACAGGTAATGGCGCGGCGCACCATATATCCGCGCGGCGCGCCAAAGTGGTCTGTCCAACTTTGTCGATTTTCGAATAATGTTTGCTATGCTACGAACCTCCGATTCACATGTAACTTGTTCTAACATGCTCATATATGATTAAAAACCTCAGAAAAATAGTTCGGGACCCGACCCGAACGTGTTGACTTTTTCGTTAACTTTGACCGACCAAAGTTTGACTTTTTGTCAAACTTAACCAAATGATTATGCAACCTTCCTAACTTGTTTCTATACTTGTATCTTGCATGAAACTTGACAATTTGATTTCACATGCTACATAATCGAGTCGTAACGAGCCATAGGACTAATTGAACATCTTTGACCTATCGTGTTTACCGTTATTGATACGACCTATTTGTTTAGGTCAAGACTAGCACTATCCTTCGCACACGTTATTTTGTGAAGTACTTTTCGTACGTGCACTCAAGGTGAGATCATAGTCCCACTTTTACTCTTTTTGAACTTACATTTGGGATGAGAAAACATAAACATTTCTTTTACTAAGTGAACACAAGTACAGGAAAACAAACATTCTACATACGAGTTTAGAACAAAATCCTCAATTCGATTATCATTAGTTACACTTGCCGGGTGTAAGCGAGAACTTATGTTGTATGGATCCATATGGGTTTGACAAACCCTCATTCAAACGGTTCGCTACCGTTTACGAATGAAATATATTTTCGTGAAACAGTGTATGTTCTAACACTATTGTGATGGGGTTCTATGGAAGGAAAGTTAAGCATTGATAATTGGGTGCTCGTGAAACAAACTTTTGGAATGTATTACTATTATATCAATGTTACAAATCTTGTGGTTCATTTGTACTTACTTACTTAAACCTATGATTTCACCAACGTTTTTGTTGACAGATTTCTATGTTTTTCTCAGGTCCTTGAACGTTTTGTGATACATGCTTCCGCTCATTACTTTTGATGCTTTGCTTGGATATCGAGTATACATGCATACGTGGAGCGTCTTTTGGCTACTTTTAAATTGTGTCGCATATGTTTCAATTGTACTTTAAACTTTGTTATGTAACTAGTTGTCGAACTACTTTGTAAACCTTGAAACATCTTTACTTTTGAAATAAATGCGACATACTTTTGGTCAAACGTTGTTTTAAAGACTTATGACCACGTAACGGGACCTAAGTAGACGGCGCCGTCAATGACGATTTTGTCGGATCACTACAGATGGTATCAGAGCGTTGGTTGTAGGGATTTAGAGTTCATTGGTGTCAACCTCGAGTCATAGGGTACATTGGTGAGTCTAGACTACAACCGGCATATAGACTTGAAGTAGGAATTACTTGACTACTTGTGCATTTATACTCGAACGCTTCTACTCATATCTACTCTTAGTTCATCTTAATCTCACGTTGTTTAATTTGATTGACACGCCACCTTGACTATATGAAATGATGTCGAATGCACATATGAATCAGGGTAATATAATTTCCGGGATTATATTACGGTGACTCATATGAACGTTCCGACATTGTGGCATAAAGAATTTAAGGCGAGTCAAGGAAAATTTTCTCTTTATCTTTATTCCATATCACGGTTAGTATTATTTAGAATACTAACCAACGGTATTCTTGTGTCTTGAAGGAACAATGGCTCGTCGACGCGCTCCTCCCGAAACTCCCGAACAAGCTCTACAACGAATGATAGCCACCGCTGTAGATGCGGCCATGGCCGGTCACTCTTCCAACAACAATAACAATAACAACAATCACAACAACAACAACAACAACAACAATGGAGCCGGTAACTCAAACGAAGGGTGCTCCTACAAATCCTTCATGGGGTGCAAACCTCACACTTTTGATGGAACCGGGGGACCGGTCGTGCTCACCCGATGGTTTGAGCAAACGGAAGCTGTCTTTAGCATAAGCGGTTGTCGGGACCAAGACAAGGTCAAATACTCCACTCACACCTTCGCCGGTGTCGCTCTTACATGGTGGAATACTTATGTACAATCGGTGGGTACCGATGAAGCTCACGCCCTCTCTTGGGCCGACTTGAGGGAAAAGATGATTGTCGAATATTTCCCTCGTGAAGAAACCCGAAGGCTCGAACAAGAGCTAAGAACTTTAAAGGCGATCGGAAATGATCTCAAGGCTTATAATCAACGATTTTCCGAACTAGCCTTGATGTGCCCAAATCTTGTGAACCCCGAAGCTTTAAGGGTTGAACTTTACATGGATGGTCTTCTAAAGAGTATCAAACACGGAGTAATGTCATCCAAACCCACTAATCATCAAGAAGCTTTGAACATGGCCCGCAAATTGATAGAAACGGTTGACGAAATCGTAGTTCCGGCACCTAAGGCCGAGGATAAATCGGGCTGCAACAAAAGAAAGTGGGAACCCTCCCAATCAAGCAACAATAACTTTGCTAAGAAGCCTTACACCTCCGACGGCAAGAAGAGTTATGCCGGGAACCTACCCCTTTGCAACAAATGCAACAAACATCACTTTGGTGAATGTGGCAAGTTAATTTGCCACCGGTGCCAAGGAGTTGGTCATAAGGCCAATGAGTGTAAAAGTGTTGCCCCCATCACTCGAAAGGGGCCCAATGCACCAAAAACGGGCACTTGTTATGAATGTGGCCAAACGGGCCATTATAGAAATGCATGCCCGAAGAGGAAAGATAACCCCAATACGCGCGGCCGAGCTTTCAACATCAACACCGAGGAAGCCCGAGATGATAATGAATTAGTCACGGGCACGTTTCTTCTCAACAACACTTATGTTACTTGTTTATTCGATTCGGGTGCCGATAAGAGTTTTGTATCCAATACTTTGACTCATTCTTTTAATACTCCACCACGTTCACTAGATACCACTTATACCATTGAAGTGGCCAACGGAAAACTATTGAGTGCCGACACATATTACCGGGGGTGTACGTTAAACATTTTGGGTAATGAGTTTGAAATCGACTTGATACCCATGGAACTAGGTAGCTTCGATGTAATAATCGGTATGAATTGGCTAGCCAAAACGAAATCTCACATCCTTTGTGATCTTAACGCAATCCGAATCCCTATCGAGAATGGTGAACCTTTGATCGTCTATGGCGATAAGAGTTGCACCGGACTCAACCTCGTTTCGTGCATTAAAGTTAGAAAGCTACTCCGTAAGGGTTGTTTTGCGATCCTTGCTCACGTTAAGAAAGTCGAGTCCGATGAGAAGCACATCGATGATGTGCCAATTGTTAGTGACTATTCCGATGTATTTCCCGACGAATTGCCGGGTCTTCCACCTCATCGACCGGTTGAATTCCAAATCGATCTTATTCCGGGAGCTGCACCCGTAGCACGTGCACCATATAGACTCGCTCCATCCGAAATGCAAGAATTGCAAAGTCAAATCCAAGAACTACTTAATCGTGGTTTTATCCAACCTAGCCATTCACCTTGGGGCGCTCCGATTTTGTTTATTAAAAAGAAAGACGGATCCCTACGAATGTGCATTGACTATCGTGAACTAAACAAATTGACGGTTAAGAACCGATATCCTCTTCCTCGCATCGATGACCTCTTTGATCAATTACAAGGGTCTTGTGTATATTCAAAAATCGATCTCCGCTCGGGTTATCATCAATTGAGGGTTAAGGGGGAAGATGTCTCCAAAATCGCTTTCCGAACTCATTATGGTAGTTATGAATTTCTTGTAATGCCATTGGTCTCACTAACGCACCAGCGGTGTTCATGGATCTTATGAACCGTGTGTGCAAACCGTATCTTGACAAATTCATTATCGTGTTCATCGATGATATTTTAGTCTATTCAAAAAGCGAAGAAGAACACGAGGAACACCTCCGACTTGTGCTTTAACTTTTAAGACAAGAACAACTCTATGCCAAATTCTCCAAGTGTGAATTTTGGTTAAAGGAAGTTCAATTTCTTGGTCATGTTGTAAGTGACCAAGGTATTAAAGTCGATCCAACGAAAATTGAAGCCATTAGTAAATGGGAGACTCCTACTACTCCTACTCACATCCGTCAATTCTTGGGTCTCGCCGGATACTACCGTAGATTCATCAAGGATTTTTCTTTGGTTGCTCGTCCTCTAACCACGTTAACTCATAAGGGAAGAAAATTCGTTTGGGCAACCGAACATGAATCCGCATTCCAAATCTTGAAAACGAAGCTAACCACCGCTCCTATCTTGTCACTTCCCGAAGGCAATGATGACTTTGTTGTATATTGCGATGCCTCGAAACATGGTTTTGGGTGTGTATTGATGCAACGAACGAAAGTCATTGCTTATGCTTCTCGACAACTCAAAATTCATGAAAGAAACTACACGACGCATGATCTCGAACTCGGAGCCGTTGTCTTTACACTTAAAATGTGGAGACACTATCTTTATGGAACCAAGAGTACTATCTTTACCGACCACAAAAGTCTCCAACACATTTTCGATCAAAAGCAACTAAACATGAGACAACGAAGGTGGATTGAAACCTTAAACGATTACGATTGCAAGCTTCGTTACCATCCCGGGAAGGCAAACGTAGTAGCCGATGCCTTAAGGCGAAAAGAAAGAGCGGTGCCTCTTCGTGTCCGAGCCTTAAACATCACCATCCACACAAACCTTAATAGCCAAATTCGGGTGGCCCAAGATGAGGCTCTTAAGGATGAAAACCTTTCACACGAGCTCTTGAACATTCTCGTCTCTCGATTCGAAATTAGGGAGACCGGACTCCGATATTACGCCGGAAGGATTTGGGTGCCTAGTTATGGGGACCTACGAAGCCTTATTTTAGATGAAGCCCATAAGTCACGATACTCGATTCACCCCGGTGTCAATAAGATGTACCACGACCTTAAACAACTATATTTGTGCCCGAACATCAAAAGGGACGTAGCTACTTATGTTTCCAAGTGTTTGACATGTTCCAAAGTCAAAGCCGAACACCAAAGACCGTCCGGACTACTTCAACAACCCGAGATCCTGCAATGGAAGTGGGAAAGGATAACGATGGATTTTATCACCAAGCTACCAAAAACGACGGGCGGTTATGATACCATTTGGATTATTGTTGACCGCCTCACCAAATCCGCACACTTCCTTGCCATGAAAGAAACGGACAAAATGGAGAAACTTGCACAACTTTACATTAAGGAGATCGTAGCCCGACACGGTGTACCTTTATCGATTATCTCCGACCGAGATGGCCGTTTCATTTCTAGATTTTGGCGTACATTGCAAGAAGCGTTGGGAACGCGTTTAGACATGAGCACCGCATATCATCCTCAAACCGATGGACAAAGCGAACGTACAATTCAAACCTTAGAGGACATGTTACGAGCTTGCGTGGTTGATTTCGGAAAAGCTTGGGACAAGCACTTACCTCTCGCCGAGTTCTCTTACAACAATAGTTATCACGCGAGTATTAAAGTCGCACCTTTTGAAGCGCTATATGGCCAAAAATGTCGTTCACCTCTTTGTTGGGCCGAAGTAGGCGACGTACAAATCACCGGACCCGAACTCATTCACGAAACCACCGAGAAGATCGTTCAAATCCGAGATAGGCTTCGGACGGCCCGGAGTCGTCAAAAGTGCTATACCGACAAAAGACGCAACGACCTTGAATTTCAAGTCGGTGACCGCGTCATGTTAAAAGTCGCACCTTGGAAGGGTGTAATCCGTTTTGGGAAACGCGGGAAGCTAAATCCACGGTATATTGGTCCTTTCAAAATCTTGGAGCGTATTGGAACCGTTGCTTATCGTTTAGATCTTCCGCCTCAATTGAACTCCGTTCATCCTACCTTCCATGTATCTAACTTGAAAAAGTGTCTTGCCGAACCCGATATCGTCATCCCTCTCGAGGAACTTACTATTGATGACAAACTTCATTTTTTGGAGGAACCGGTTGAAATTGTGGACACCTCCGTCAAGACATTGAAACAAAGCCGAATTCCGATTGATAAAGTCCGTTGGAACGCTAAAAGGGGACCCGAGTTTACTTGGGAAAGGCAAGATCAAATGCAAAATAAATACCCTCATTTGTTCCCGGCTCCGGAAACGCAAGATCCCAAGGAAGAAACAACGACTACTACGCCTACTTAAATTTCGGGACGAAATTTCTTTTAAGGAGTAGGTAATGTAACATCCCGCCTTTTTCCGTCTACTTTTCCGTTATACTATTTTAAACTCCGTTATATTCTTATAACATCTTCCGTTAAAACGCGTTTTAAATTATCTCGTTTAGGTAATTCACGCACCCGTTTCCAAAGTTGAGGGACTAAGTTTGACAAAGGAGCAAAGAGGTGACTAGGTCAAAGAGTCAACACTCTTCCTCCTCCATTCATTATTTCTTTTCTTTTCCATTTTTCTCTAATACTTTCACAAATTCTCTCAAACACCACTTCAAGGATTCATCATCCAAATCAAATCAAGCAAGCATCCATCTAAACAAATTGCATATTTGGAATCCTCTCATCTTCCTCTTCGATTCCATACCGATTTCATCAAGTTTGGGTAACTTTATAAAATCACTAGATTTTGTGTTCTTGATGTTTTTAACTTATAAAGTTGTTAATTAGTGTCTATGGCTCAAGTCTAACATGATTATATGATTTATATGCTCGATTTCGTTATTTGAAGTAACTAGCTTGAATATGAACTTTGGTGTGTTTGACTTGGTAATTTGGTTGCTTAAATGTTGTTGTTATGGTAAAGTGCAAGTATTAAATGTGTTACTAGTAGCACTAGCTTCAATTTGATGTGTGGGTTGTTTTAGAAAACTTCATAAACTTGATTATTGGTTTTGGTGGATTTGGATTAAGGTTTGATAAACTTGAAATGAACTGTTGATGCTTTGAATGACATGCAATGTTATTTGTAAGTGTTAGGTTGTATTGTATGCTTGATCACCTTCGAAACGGCATATCATTCATGTAAATTGGTTGCCGAATCATCGAATTTCATTTATGAACTTGAATGCATTTAATGAGGAGCTTTGAATGTGATTTTGGTTGTTGTAAAAGTAAATGTGATGGATGAAATGTGTTTAGTTGTTTTCCTTGTCAAAATACCTTTCCGATGATATAAGATACATGCTTTGGTTGTTTGCGGGTCATAAATGGTGATTGGTTGAAGTTAGGATCGTGCATAAAACATAAAAACTGCCAGAATTCTCTGCACAGGTAATGGCGCGGCGCGCCATATAGCCGCGCGGCGCGCCAAAGTGGTCTGTCCAACTTTGTCAATTTTCGAATAATGTTTGCTATGCTACGCACCTCCGATTCACATGTAACTTGTTCTAACATGCTCATATATGATTAAAAACCTCAGAAAAATAGTTCGGGACCCGACCCGAACGTGTTGACTTTTTCGTTGACTTTGACCGACCAAAGTTTGACTTTTTGTCAAACTTAACCAAATGATTATGCAACCTTCCTAACTTGTTTCTATACTTGTATCTTGCATGAAACTTGACAATTTGATTTCACATGCTACATAATCGAGTCGTAACGAGCCATAGGACTAATTGAACATCTTTGACCTATCGTGTTTACCGTTATTGATACGACCTATTTGTTTAGGTCAAGACTAGCACTATCCTTCGCACACGTTATTTTGTGAAGTACTTTTCGTACGTGCACTCAAGGTGAGATCATAGTCCCACTTTTACTCTTTTTGAACTTACATTTGGGATGAGAAAACATAAACATTTCTTTTACTAAGTGAACACAAGTACAGGAAAACAAACATTCTACATACGAGTTTAGAACAAAATCCTCAATTCGATTATAATTAGTTACACTTGCCGGGTGTAAGCGAGAACTTATGTTGTATGGATCCATATGGGTTTGACAAACCCTCATTCAAACGGTTCGCTACCGTTTACGAATGAAATATATTTTCGTGAAACAGTGTATGTTCTAACACTATTGTGATGGGGTTCTATGGAAGGAAAGTTAAGCATTGATAATTGGGCGCTCGTGAAACAAAATTTTGGAATGTATTACTATTATATCAATGTTACAAATCTTGTGGTTCATTTGTACTTACTTACTTAAACCTATGATTTCACCAACGTTTTCGTTGACAGATTTCTATGTTTTTCTCAGGTCCTTGAACGTTTTGTGATACATGCTTCCGCTCATTACTTTTGATGCTTTGCTTGGATATCGAGTATACATGCATACGTGGAGCGTCTTTTGGCTACTTTTAAATTGTGCCGCATATGTTTCAATTGTACTTTAAACTTTGTTATGTAACTAGTTGTCGAACTACTTTGTAAACCTTGAAACATCTTTACTTTTGAAATAAATGCGACATACTTTTGGTCAAACGTTGTTTTAAAGACTTATGACCACGTAACGGGACCTAAGTAGATGGCACCGACAATGACGATTTTGTCGGGTCGCTACAGTTATGTTAAAGGTTTCACCTTGGAAGGGTGTAATCCGTTTTGGTAAAAGGGGAAAGTTAAGTCCTCATTTTGTTGGACCGTTTGAGATTGTTGAGAGAGTTGGACCGGCAGCTTATCGTTTGAAGTTGCCACAAGAACTCAGTGCTGTTCACGATGTCTTTCATGTATCGAACTTAAAGAAGTGTTTGGCCGAGGCCGACAAGACTATTCCTTTGGAAGAACTTCATGTTGATAAGCAACTACACTTTATTGAGGAACCTATTGAAATTATGGATCGAGAAGTTAAGACTCTTAAGTAGAGCCGAATTCCTATCGTCTGGGTTAGATGGAACGCCAAACGCGGTCCCGAGTTCACTTGGGAGCGTGAAGATCAGATGAAGCAGAAGTACCCGCATTTGTTCCCAGATGCTGAGTCAACCCCTGCACCTGCTTAAATTTCGGGACGAAATTTCCGTAACGGGAAGGTACTGTCACGACCACTCTTTTTCCGTTATCTTTTACCGTTAATTATTTAACGACCGTTAACTGTTAATTGGGTTACGTCATTTCATGACCTATATTATTATTTTAGTAATAATATATTAATTATTATGTGTTATGTGAATATATGTATTCATATTTTAAATCGTACGTTTATACGAATTGCGGATTTCTATCCGACGAATCTTTTCGCTTTTTAAACCAACGGTCGCGTTTTTGGGATATTTAAATCCTATTTATTTTAAATATGATATTTTAAGGTCATATAATTATATAGTGTATTTATAATTATTTTTCGCCGCGCGTTTGTTATCTTTCCGGATTTTTAATCGCGTAAGTGCGTTTTCGCGTTTCGGGTTTCGTTCGGGCATTTGGGCCACAAGGTTTCCTCCATTTATCAACTTGGCCCACCATGGGGCCCACCCCATCCCAATTTCGGCCGAAACCAAGGGGGGGGGGAGGGAGAATACTCCCCATATTTCTTTTTTTTGGCAATTTATTTTATCACTTCCTCATTTATCTAAACCTAAATTCTATTTTGCTCTCTTCTCCTCTTCCCTTGTCCCCTAACCGTCGCCTACCACCACCATAACATCATCATCTTCAACAATTTTCATAGCTTGGATAAAGGATTGTTATACATCAACGCGTTCCTCGTTCCGTTCTCTACGCGATTATACTTCTCGTTTCTTGATTAGGGTATAAACCCTAACCCTAGAACTTTTATTTTTTCCTTACTTTTCTGTATTTTGATGATTTATTAATAGTATGATGAGTATTAGTTGTTGTAATGTTGATTGTATGCGTAGAATTGCTCGTTTACATATGTTTTCGGTTTGATATAATTTGGACAGCAGCTTTTTCGTGTGTTTCTGACTTTGTAACTGATATAAAAGTTAAAATAAAGTATATAAATTAGTTCCTCTCATCAAGACATTAATTTTAGACACCGGATTCATGTCGTTTCGATTCCCGGAACCCTAGTTATGATCAAAGTGGTATTTTATTAAGATTGAATGTGATTTTGGTATGAACCAGGTTTGGTCTGATTTTGTGACCATATTTGGTGACTTTAGGGTGTGTTAGCATGTTATGACTGATGGTGGGGCGAACTTTCATGTTCGGGTCATCTCAGTCCGAGCCACGAATCACCCGTTACGTCCGAAACACGTTTTTGATTGAATTGAAGTTGCAAGTAGTGTGTTGGCTGTACATCACGACTTGTGGACTATTCTTGGGGTGTTCTTGAGTGTACCAAAGTGTCGGGTGATTTGCTTAGGCAGAAATATATGTAAGGCTCGCCGAAAACCGACACCCGGGGCTCAGGATACGACCCGATGAACTTTTGATTTAAAACTTTTGACTAATTATTAAACTTGGGATATAAATAATGGATTTCATTATAATTTAATTACTTATGATAAAAAAAGTAATTATTATTATTTACAACTTATGATATATATATATTTATTATATCATTTAATTAATATTTATGATTTAATTAACTTTTTAATTAAACATATGATTAATAATACTTCATTATTAATGGAAAATTACTTATGATAAGTATTAAACTTATATTATGAGATTATTATAATAAGACTTATAATAAGGATTAAATAATTATTTAATTATTATAAGACTTAGTTATTATTTAATTATAATTTAATTATTAAATACTTATGATTTAATAATTATAATTAGAAACTTATGATATGATTAATAATTCATTATTAATTAATAATACTTATGATATGATTTAAAAATTATTATTAATTAATAATACTTATATTATGAATAATATTTAATTAATTAATTAAATACTTATGTTATATTAATTATATCATTTAAAATTATATTAACTTTAATAATTCATTTTAATTTAATTAAACTTATGTTATTACATAATTAGACATATTTAACTTTAATAAACGTTATAACTTATATTATTATTATAACTTACACTTTTAAAATTAACGTTGACCATGTTTGACCAAGGTTGACTTTTGAGTTGACTTTCGGTTGACTTTGACTTTCAGTTGACTTTTGTTGACTTTCTAATTAAGGAAGCTTTCCTAACTTATAAACTTTCCTAATATAGCAACTTTCTAAATTTGGAAACTTTCCAAAAATAGAAACGTTCCAAAAATAGAAACTTTCCAAAAATAGAAACTTTCCAAAAATAGAAACTTTCCAAAAATGGAAACCTGCTAAAAATAGAAACTTTCTAAAAATAGAAAGTGTGTGTCCGTAAGCTGTTCCGATCAAACCGATGCATATTGAGTTTTGTTCTATGATTACTTGCAACATGTACAATAGCTATCATACTAAGACTTGATCTAAGTTAGTTAATTATATTGACCTGCTTTATTTATAGGTCGGCGTTGTGATCATTCTTGATCACTGTACTACATTTGCTGTTCGCTTAATTATGTTGGTTACTTCATTACTTTTAAGGTGAGTTATAGTCCCGTTTTTACGTACTTTTCAAAGTATATTTTTGGGATGTGATTACATGCATTTTATTTCACGTTTAGACACAAGTGACAATTAAATTTAAATTATTCATTGTGAGTTGGACAAAAATATTCCCTAGTCTGGTAACTGTAATCATTGGTTTCTACCGGTGAACGCGAATCCTACGGATAGATCTATCGGGTTTGACAACCCCATTTCGAGCTAGTCGCGCTAGTAATTTATAATCGGAATGTTTAGTACTTCGTATTTTGTTGTAGATACACTGTCCAGTGTATATTTTTATTGTGTTTGGCAAGGGTAAATAAAGGGTTAAGTGGTTACCATGTGGCTCATTGTTAATGGAATAATGTTTAATGTTTTCTAACATTTTTAAATCTTGTGGTCTAAAGTTTATTTAATTATTTAAACCTATAATTCACTCAACCTTTGTGTTGACAGTTTACTCGCATGTTTTCACAGGTACTTGAGTTTATCTGATGCTTCCGCTGTGTTTAGAAGAGTCTGCATGCATTTGGGCAGATTTTTATGAAACAATTTATGAAACTTTGGCTTGCATTCAGTTTTTAGATATTTAATACTTGTGGGTTGTTGACAATGTTTTTGTGTCAACTTTGGATTATTAATATGTTGGGTTACTTTTAAACTACATATTTTGGTATGCTTTCCTTTTTGGGAAACTTTTGATATAAAAGAATGCAATGTCATTTATTAAATTCATTTAAGTTCGATCAAGTTGTGGGACCAAGTGACGGAGCCGTTAAGTATTTTGACGGGGCCATCACAATATCAAAGCTAGGTATAGGCATCAACAAACAGGTTAAAGGAAAGGAATGGCCGTCGATTTCGATGGTAATTCCAGACACAGATGATGTGCATGGAACCATTTTACCATCAACTACTTCTATCCCCAAAGGCTCATCTAACATCCTAACAGGCAACTTCAACTTATCACAGAAGCTTAAGGACATAAAAGACCGATTCGCTCCAGAATCAAATAACACACGAGCTGGCAAGGAATTTACCAAGAACATACCGGTAATGACGTTATCGGTAGCGGTTGCAGCGTCTACCGTCATCTGAAACGCCCTTGCCTCTGCCGTTGGAGGATTCTTTCTCTTCTGCCCGGCAGTAGAAGTAGAAGATCCCCCGGAAGTAACTGACCTCACCCATGACCCTGCCCCAGAACCGGATCTTGACGCAGATGGATAATTTGCTGATCTATTCCCCTCTTGATGGCAACTCCAACAAACATTAGACTTAAAAGAACAAGATGTTGATTCATGACCTAACACTCCACATTTCAAACACCTTCTGGTCATTGGAGAACACGGACCGACATGGATCGACTTGCAAACATTACACCACCCAGACTGACTAGAACCCGATCCACTCATACCAGACTTACTTTTCTGTTTAAACCCACCTCACTTCTTAGCACGAAATCCTGATTACTTACTTGATTGTTGAACAGACTGACCACCCGATTGACCTTCTGATTTACCCCCAAAAGATCCACTTCTGGAACTTTCTCTTTTTGCTGCCATTATATCACCTTCTGTAACTTTAGCCATCTCATGAGCCTGTGCCAAGGTTGTTGCAAATCTCGTAACGGTTCTGTACTCCGGCTTAATCACCCGCATAAAATGCTGAATCTTATCTTTCTCAGTTGGTACCCACTGTTGAACGAACCTTAGCTTAGATCTGAAATCTCCGAAAACGTCATCAATCGTCATACTTTCTGTCATCTTCATACTCAGAAACCCGGTTTTCAATCTTTCCATCTCATACTCAGAAAAATACTGCTCACGAACTTTAGCAGCAAATTGTTCCCAGGTAATTTGACTGATCTGTTCTTTAGGTAAATATGCAGTGATAGAGTCCCACCATTCCATTGCTTCACCTTTGAGAAGCCTACTAGCAAATAACACCATGGATTCTGACTCACAAAAACATGCTTCTAACGCCCTCTCCACTTCTCTTAGCCAATTGAGGGTCATCGTAGGGTTTGTGTGTCCGCTGTACTCAGGAGGTTTGCAGTCCATAAACTGTTTATACGTACACTTCTTTCTTGTCTCAGGGACTTGAAAAGGGTATATGATCTGATTTGGAAATGACTGATTAAACGGGAATGGCATTTGGAGGTTTTGATAAGTATTTTGTGGAAACTGTGAATGAGAACTGCCACCGGCTTGATTATAAAAGTTTGAAGGAAAAGTTGTGTTTAACGCAGTGGTATTAGGGTTCCATTGCGCCCGTTCTTGTTCCAATTCCTTAATTTTCTCCTGAGCTTCTAGTAACTGGCTTTGAAGTTCTATTACTTCTTGAGAAGTTTCTTCTTCTGAAGACACATGACCATCTTTGTCAGGGGCTCTGAATGTACCAGTTCCAGGGGCAGCAGGGCCAGTAGCATTAGCTTCGTTATCTGTCATTGCTGCACTACCACAACACTCACACCAAAGCTTAGTATAAATTCTGTTAGTACTAACAACTAACACATATCCTGTCCTAATACTCACTTAACCCATCCCCAACATGTTATGTTTGACATGACTCTTCTAAGTTTGGGAACATGACATGTAGATCACAATGCACATGCTGCCAAACTCAGCTCTGATACCAACTTGTGACACAACTGATTTTTTTATAATAAATACGTGGCGGAAGCATAATATTAATTAAATACGGTATCGACATTTTTACAAACCGGTGTCACGTGTCATTAAAACAATTTACATATTAACAGGAAGAGACGTAAATACATTCTGTTTTCAAAAGAACACGGTTTAAACTATAAAAGATCACATCAGAGTTCATCCTGTCAAACATAACATCACCATGCCCGTCTTCTCCCAAAAAGCACTATCTACAAAAGCTATCAACCTGCAGGGAGGAGATGGAGGGGAATTAGCACGAAGCTAAGTGAGTACGACTAACTACAGGCCATAGCATACATAAGTGTTATACTAATCATGTCACAATAGTCTAACACACAAACATCACCCAAGTGCCGTCTACAGAGACTCTGGCGGCTCGGCCAAACCATTAACCACTAGCTGATCGGACTTGGGCTTACCAGAAGTTCCTCCACCACCGTATGTATATACATAATCCACACGCGACGGACACGTCATTCACAAATATATACACCACGGCTGTCTAGGCTACTACAGAGGAACCCAACCCGCAGGTTGATCTCTCCTACCAAGGCTACCACACAATAGGGACGCACTGGGCTCCAGCAGACAAGCATAAACTAACATGCAGTCATCACAAGAACTAACTAACTACAACAATAAGTATATCTAACAAGCATGGCAATCATAATATAACATGCTTCTATATACTATATTCTCCAGTTAGTCCCACTCACCGATTACCAGCAAACGAGAAGGTATTCAGCTATCTAATCACTGAACCTTCTCGTTCTCCTTTTCTCCTGAGAAAACATATACACAAGTTAGTTTCTGTTCGTTAACATCAAATAACATAATATATAAATTTTTGTCAAAAAAAGTGTCCGCTAATTTTTTTTTGCTTAACACTTATGCACTTTCAAAATTTACATCATAAACATCAAAATACAAACGGGCAGCATAACGGCTAAAAATCAACACTTAGGTAAAATATTCTGCCCTGGGCACTCAGTCGGTCGACTGACTCTGACAGTTTGTCAACTGTGGACACAACCGGTCGACTGACCTTCCCAGTCGGTCGATTCATTTGGTATTACATCAATCGGCCGAAGGTAAATCTCAGTCGGTTTGTTCACTCAACAGTCGATCGGTTGTCTTCGTCAATCGGCCGGTTCAACC
Source organism: Rutidosis leptorrhynchoides (assembly GCF_046630445.1). Classification (NCBI taxonomy): domain Eukaryota; kingdom Viridiplantae; phylum Streptophyta; class Magnoliopsida; order Asterales; family Asteraceae; genus Rutidosis; species Rutidosis leptorrhynchoides. The sequence continues at coordinate 152,552,851 of NC_092337.1, forward strand.
ATCAGTCGGTCGACTGTTGACCGACAGTCGGCTGAGTGTGTTCATCTTCATCAGAAACTGAACAAAGGCTACGGACTTCACGATGAAATCCTCAAATCTCGATCTAAAGCTCGTTTTAAACACCAAAATCGACCACAACTTGTTCACTACTTGTTATAGACTCAAAACCCACAATAATTTGACCATAACAACACTTAAATCACTTGTTTTGACACAAATTCAAGCTTTTTACAAAACTCACACAAAACTATGAATTTAACAACGAATTGAACACAAAAACACATGTTACTTACCTTGATAGACTCAGTAAATGATAACAAACACAATTCTAACACCAATTTGAGCTCAAGATCAATATTTAAGGCTCGGCCAAACCATTAACCACCAGCTGATCGGACTGGGGCTTACCAGAAGTTCCTCCACCAGCGTATGTATATACATAATCCACACGCGACGGACGCGTCATTCACATATATATACACCACGGCTGTCTAGGCTACCACAGAGGAACCCAACCCGCAGGTTGATCTCTCCTACCGAGGCTACCACACAATAGGGACGCACTGGGCTCCAGCAGACAAGCATAAACTAACATGCAGTCATCACAAGAACTAACTAACCACAACAATAAGTATATCTAACAAGCATGACAATCATAATATAACATGCTTCTATATAATATATTCTCCAGTTAGTCCCACTCACCGATTACCAGCAAACGAGAAGGTATTCAACTATCTAATCACTGAACCTTCTCTTTCTCCTTTTCTCCTGAGAAAACATATACACAAGTTAGTTTCTGTTTGTTAACATCAAATAACATAATATATAAATTTTTGTCAGAAAAAGTGTCCGCTAAATTTTTTTTGCTTAACACTTCAAAATTTACATCATAAACATCAAAATACAAACGGGCAGCATAACGGCTAAAAATCAACACTTAGGTAAAATATTCTGCCCTGGGCACTCAGTCGGTCGACTGACTCTGACAGTCGGTCGACTGTGGACACAACCGGTCGACTGACCTTCCCAGTCGGTCGATTCATTTGGTATTACATCAATCGGCTGACGGTAAATCTCAGTCGGTCGGTTCACTCAACAGTCGGTCGGTTGTCTTCGTCAATCGGCCGGTTCAACCATCAGTCGGTCGACTGTCGACCGACAGTCGGCCGAGTGTGTTCATCTTCATCAGAAACTGAACAAAGGCTACGGACTTCACGATGAAATCCTCAAATCTTGATCTAAAGCTCGTTTTAAACACCAAAATCGACTACAACTTGTTCACTACTTGTTATAGACTCAAAACCCACAACAATTTGACCATAACAACACTTAAATCACTTGTTTTGATACAAATTCAAGCTTTTTACAAAACTCACACAAAACTATGAATTTAACAACGAATTGAACACAAAAACACATGTTACTTACCTTGATAGACTCAGTAAATGATAACAAACACAATTCTAACACCAATTTGAGCTCAAGATCAATATTTAAGGATTAGGGTTTGATTGTAGGTGGAAGGGAAGGTACGGGAGTGTTTTGGGAAGGATCTGGAAAATGCAAGAGAGAGACTGCCTAAGTCATCTAAAGTGGGTTTAGTTCCCACACTGTGTGACACACGGGTATTTATCAGTTATCTGATATCTTTCGTACGTCATTTGGCAACCCAAACGAAGTCCAAATTAAATAAACAAACCTGTTCTGTGACCCTTGTCACAAACTGGTCCTAACCACATCGGTAGTTAATACAACATAATTTTACAACGGTAGCTAGTGCGTAATGCAATGCAAAATCATCTCACCGAGGGTAGCTAAAACGGTAGCTAGTGCGTAGTGCAATGCAAAATCATCTCACCGTTACTAACTACTAAATCGAACCAAATAATTTTACAATGGTAGCTAATGCGTAGTGCAATGCAAAATCATCTCACCGATGGTTGCTAAAACGGTAGCTAGTGCGTAGTGCAACGAAAAATCATCTCACCATTACTAACTACAAAATCGAACCATTTCGGTAGCTAATGCGTAGTGCAATGACAAAATCATCTCACCGATGGTCGATAATACAATCCCATAGAAATCGAACCTCTGAATCCAAATAATTCTATCATAGAACGTAGTTTTGAATATTTGTGTCTATTTCGTCAAACGTTTATAGAAGCAGTTCATGTATTCTCAGTTCAAAAATATGTATCTCAAAAGCATTTAATAAAATAGTTATAAAAATAGAGCATGTATTCTCAGTCCCAAAAATGTAAAGAGTAAAAGGGAATCAAATGAACTCCTATACGATATTTTGTAGTAAAAATATGCATACGACGGAACTGAACAATGCAGGGTTGGCCTCAGATTCACGAACCTATATCATGTATATATATTAACACATATAATGGTAATCGTATAAATTTATGTAGTATTAGTGATTTAATTGTTATTTTAATTATGTGTCTCATTAATAACTTAGTTAATTACATTTATTAATATTTATTATAAAAATATAATATAGTCATGTCATATGTAGTAAATATGGTTTTATATAACTAATAGTTGTGACGACCCGGAAATTTCTGATCAAATTTAAACTTAATCTTTATATGATTTCGACATGATAAGCAAAGTCTGTAAAGTGAGTCACAAAATTTTTGAACTATTTACATGAATTCATTCGTCCTTCGACCATTTCCGACGATTCACGAACAATTAATTGTAAATAGATGTGTACATATAAATAATTATATAAATATGCATGTATAATAATTTTAAATATATTAATAAACTATTATGTGATTGAGTGGTTATATAAAATAAATTATGATATAATAAAACATATTACTAAAATTTATTATATATACAGTATCTTGAATAAAAATATATATATTTATAAAGCTTTGAATATGCCTATAAAAGTTGTAACACCTGTTTGATATATCATTATTCTTAAGCAAATCTAAAAATATACTCTTTTTATATTCATAACGAAGTTAATAACAAATAATATATATTAACAATCGTAGGTTAATTGTAATTTATAAATAATATATATATATATATATATATATATATATATATATATATATATATATATATATATATATATATATATATATATATATAGAAGATTATAATAATTCATTCTATGTAAATAATTAGTTTGTTATACTAATATTAATATTATTATTATTATTATTAATATTATTAACATTAACATATTATTATATTTATTGCATTTATTAATTTGTAATAAAAAAAACAATATATATATGCATAAACAAATTACTACGCATTTTAGAGATCACAGATATATATATATATATATATATATATATATATATATATATATATATATATATATATATATATATATATATATATATATATATATTTTGGTTTCTTCTTCCTCTCCTGTTCTGCTTTTGGCCCGTGTTGCTATCATCTTCTACTTTTTTCTATTTACCTGTGATTGTATGTCGAGTTAAATTATGTACATAGGAACTCATTCATGAAAACAATCCATTATCGATTAAATCTGTTCCATCTGTTATATTTTTTCTTCTTCTTTAAACTCCCTGTTCGTAGCCTATTGATCCAAAATTCACCAGTCCAAATTCTGGAACTTTTCAATACGGATTAATTACAGTAATCCGTTCACTTTATGATTCCTAAACTTCTTAAATCATCACTACAACTTTACAGAAATTTATTTCAGTGAATTCGATTAAATTTGACCTTTGTGTTCATCTTTGACCCATTTAACCTTTGAATTGATTCAAAACGATTTGTCAAGAAGTAAAAGTGCAGAAGTGTTCTAAATCAGGTCGTGAATGTTTCCTCAAATTCTCGGGTCTTAATTCGTTATATCGACTGCGAATTCTTGAGTCGAAGTTTTAAAATTTAAAAGTCAACTCTGTGTTCTTGATCAAATTCGAGTTTGTCATGATAATTCAGATTAAATTGATGTTTGAGAAAGATTCTAGGATGGATTTGAAAAAATATTTCGTGTTATGGTCGTTGGCTAATACACTCTTGAAATCAAAATCATTGATTTTTTTTTCCTTTTGCTCGTCGAACAGCAGCACAGCAGGTAGACTGCATATTTTTTTTGCTTTGTTTTGTTCTTTTTGTTAATCAATAAACACCCTTTATTGTTTTTTGATTGTTACACGTTTTAAACAAACAATAATTTGAAGTTAGGATTTTGTTATGGATCATTTGATTTGATGATGGAAGAAGGTGAGGGAATAACAGAAAACAGAAAAAGAAATGGGATAAAACAAATTAAATCCGTAATAAATCAGAGAAATCAGAAGTGGTGGAGTGGTGTTGTGTAATTCGGGTTAAGCTTAAGGTCATTGGTTCGAGCCCGAGCTTGGGCGTGGACATCAACATTTTTATTATTATTACTCCTTGTAAGGTAGTTTATCACATTATTCATTATTTTTATTATTATTATTATCATTATCATTATTATGTTAGTTGTTATTATCAACAATATTAGTATTATCATTTAGTATTATCATTACTAATATTATTATTTATAGTATTATTATTATATTATTTTCGCTAGTAATATTATTATGATTTCAAGAATACTAATGATAGTGCTCCAAATGAACATATATTTAGTAGCAATATCCTCCCAATATGTAAATTATTTAGTTGTAATTGTTCCATATTCAAGTAATATTCGTTTATATTTAATAAGTGCGAAGACAAAAGGCGAAAACGAAGAATTGAAGACGGAAAGGTCCAAAATGCTCAAATGTACAAAGATACAATTAAAGTGGTTCAAATTATTGATGAAGAACGTCTAAAAATGACAAGAGTACAAGTTGCGGAACGCAAAGTACACGATATAAAATAATACGCGAAGACGTCCGAAAGTTCGGAACCGGGACCCGAGCCAAGAAGAAACGCCCGACGCAACGGACCAAAAATATCTAGTCTACTATGCACAAGAATAAAATATAATATATAAATAATTATATTAATTATTTATATATTTATATTTATTTTAAATTATGTCGACGAACAAGAAAACAAAAATGATTGAGCTGGATTCTGGTGGCCATGCGAGTCGCATGGCCAGAAGGCCATTCTCATGCGAGTCGCATGACTAGAAAAATCAGGCCAAGTTCTATAAATTGCCAGTTTTTCGTCCGAGTTTGAAAACACCACACACATATACATAATAATACTCCGTAAGAATAATGTAATAATAATAATAAATTTATAATATATAAATAAATATAGTATAGATTAGTGTTATATTAGATTAGTTTGGGTTATGTAAAAGTTATTTTTACGGGTTTTGAAGTCGAAATTCTGTCCGTGTACCACTACGCGAGAAATAATCAATGTAAGCTATGTTCTCCTTTTTAAATTAATGTCTCGTACTTAAGTTATTATTATGCTTATTTAATCCGAAGTAATCATAATGTTGGGCTAATTACTAAAATGGGTAATTGGGCTTTGTACCATAATTGGGGTTTGGACAAAAGAACGACACTTGTGGAAATTAGACTATGAGCTATTAATGGGCTTTATATTTGTTTAACTAAATGATAGTTTGTTAATGTTAATATAAAGATTTACAATTGGGCGTCCCTATAAATTACCATATACACTCGATCGGACACGATGGGCGGGGTATTTATATGTACGAATAATCGTTCATTTAACCGGACACGGGAATGGATTAATAGCCACTAGAATAATTAAAACAGGGGTGAAATTACATTCAAGGGTAATTGGTGTAATTGTTAACAAAGTAGTAAAACCTTGGTTTACACGCAGTCGATAACCTGGTGTATTCATTAAACAAAGTATTAAAACCTTGTTACAATTCGAATCCCCAATTAGTTGGAATATTTAACTTCGGGTATAATAATAATTTGACGAGAGCACTCGCATTTTATATTTATGACTGATGGACTGTTATGGACAAAAACCAGACGGACATATTAAATAATCCAGGACAAAGGACAATTAACCCATGGGCATAAAATTAAAATCAAAACGTCAAACATCATGGTTACGGAAGTTTAAATAAGCATAATATATTTTATTTCATTTTTTCTCGTACTTTTATTTATTGTCATTTCAATTATTGTTATTTATTTTATATTGTTATTTAAATATCGTCATTTACTATACGCTTCGCTTAAAATATAAATCGACAAACCGGTCATTAAACGGTAAAACCCCCACTTTTATATATTATTATATATATATTTATATATTTTTGTACAAATATAATTATATAAAAATAAGTGTTTCATAAGCCCGTCTCCCTGTGGAACGAACCGGACTTACTAAAAACTATACTACTCCGCGACTAGGTACACTGCCTATTGTGTTGTAGCAAGGTTTTGGTATATCCATTTTGTAAATATTTAATTAAAACTTGTTAAATTTTGTAGCATTCCGTATTAAAAATATAGTATATTTCGTAACCCCACGCTACGACATCAAGTTTTTGGCGCCGCTGCCGGGGAGTCGGCAAAATATTTATATCATTTTTAGAAAAACAATATAAAATCCTAAAAATTAAAAAACTTAAAAAAAAAAAAAAAAACCGAAAAAAAAAAATATATATTTTTATATAGTTTTAAGATTTTTATTTATAAAATTATCAAATATTTCTATTTTTAGTTTTATAAAAATATTAAGTTTTTATTTAAATTATATATATATTTTATTTAATATATAAAACAGAAAATATAAATAAATATAAATAATACGGTTGAACCTGTCATTTGACCCCCCTCATTTGAACCGGCTCTGGAGGTCATGCGACTCGCATGACCCTTAGCCTGAACCCCATGCGAGTCGCATGAGGGGTCTGACAGGGCCACATACAACCCTACTTTTGCATTAAATACGGTATATTATTTAATTTTATTATATTTAACCCTAGTTAGTTTATTTGTTTAATATAATTAGTTTTTAGTTTTATTTGTATTTTACTTTTAATTAGTTTTATTAATATATAAATTGATATCTTTAATAAATAATAATATAAAAATTATATTGTACTTTTTACCATTTTTTTTATATATTTTTATATTTTGTATCTTTTTATCGTTTTAGCGTAATTTGTGTATTTTTATTCGTTCGTGCTTAGTTTTAAGTCTAGTTTTTGTCGTAGTTTTAATTTTTATTTCTAGAATTTTTAGGCTTTGCCGTAAAATCCCTTAAGTGCTTATTCCTTAGACTAAGATTTAGGTGCTTTAGAATTTTGCGACGCCGTGTTTCGACGTTTTTCTTTCTTATTTTTATTTTTCGACACTTTTCGACGCGCAATCTATTTCTTTCTATTTTCTCGACACTCTAATTTTTAGGACCTAGAATTTTCTCTATTTCTTATCTAATATCTCAAACGGAAAGAAAAATTATTTAAGTGGTTAAATTAATGGACGTTGACATTTTTCTGGTTCGTAGTAATAGTTGGATTTGTTAGTGGCTAGTTGTGGGCTTCCGATTTAAAAGGTCCTGGCTACCTGCTGCATCTTTTGGCTATTCGAAACGTGGGCAAAAATCAGAAAAGTCTATTAATTGGACAACTTATTTAAGTTTTTCTATTTTTATAACTAATAGGAATTGCGCAAAACTGTAGCTAAAATTTGGCCATCGCAATAAAATGGAAAATTTTGAAAACAAGGCCTTGGAAACTCTTTTTGAACTCCAAAATCAATTAAATCAATACTCTCAAACGAGTGTTGATGACAATTCGGTCAGTCAATCTTGGATCGCGAACGACGAAACAATAACTGGTTGTGAAATCTGTGGAGATTATCACTCAACATGGGAATGTTACTATTACGTTCCTATGGAAAATTACAAACCCACGGAACCTGAATGGAACGATTATGAAGAACACAATTCAAATTGGGATTATTCCCAAGAATATATCCAAAATCAACAACCAGAAGACGAGGAAAATTACGTGTCCGAAAATTCTTTAGATTATATGAGAATCAAACTCGAAGAACTTGATGCTCAAAAGGAACAAATGAGAGAGTTTGTAAACCGGCAAGCTGAAACTCTATCAGATTATACACCTGTTGATCTGAGGAGTATTGTGCAAGAAAATTTCAAATCATCGAATTTTGATGAATTCGAGAGCTCCGAAATCACCAACTATCCCGATGATACTTTTTATTCAGTCTTACCAATTTCACAACATATCGACACATTAGCCTCTACCGACGAAATCATCAGTCCATCAATGGATAAAGATGAAGTAAGGGAGACAAATTGGTACTATTGGGAAAACGATAACGTTGAAAATTTTACCCTCGAAACCAAACCGAACTTCACCATTCCACAACCTTCCAACCCAATATTCTCAATAGGGGAGTCATCTACTGAAGATGAACCACGAGATGTAATAGATAATGACACCTCGGATTTTACCCAATTGGGTAATAGAGGTGAAAACTTTAATCCCAAGAATAAACGGAAGGAAATATTAGGAATTGTCCGCCCTATAATAGGTATGTCGGTGTATATCGATCCATTTGACCAAGAACCAGAAAAGAGACATATCCATTTACTAAAAGCTACACTTAAAAAAGAATTAAGTAGTGACGATCGGGTGAGTCTAAACTTTAAACCCATTGATATATTATACACCACCCGAGATGTAAATAACTGGCTCACTACTCTAATTCGTGGAACTTATTCTACCCACTTCACATGTCGTCAGCTAAGAGTGGGGAAGTTTAACCCCATTTAACGTTAAATTAGAGGTTCGGGTTAGTGCATAACTCGTTAATAAACATGCATGATAAGTTAGGGTAAAAGACGCATTTTCAAAGATTAGCAAACAGTTCAGAAAAGCAACCATTTTTGAAGAAAAACATGTGTGATAATACAAGAAGGAATGAACGATGAGGCGCGCCATCTATCATTCGTCGAGCTTTGTAAGTACAAACTAGGTATTCTTAATCACTTTTCTACACTAATCACCCTCATGAATTTATAATTAGAGTCTGATTTCATGCAAATGAGGGCATTGCATGATCTCAAGTGTGGGGAAGGGTTATAAATTCTCTCGGGTTTACACTTGGTTTATTTGCCAAATTTTGTGAAAATTTGAAAAAAATTTCAACTAAATGAATTTAAAATCATGTTTATACATATTTATGAACGATGAAAACTAGGTGTTAATACCGAAATTATCGTTACCTTAAAAAGGACATAAATTGAGAAACAACCCAAAACGCTTGAATTCATTTAAGAATGAAATAGAAGAGAATAAAAAGGCAAAGAAATAAACTAAGTGTGGGGAGAATGTACCAAGTTATTCAATTAAAAATTATCTATCACATGTTTCTGTAAAGTTATTGCAGGTGCTTTTGTTTTGAACTAAATTAATAGTTTTACCCGGTTTATTGTGATACTTTTGAAAGAAAGATGGATCTACACGATGAATCAATTCCATCATTAGAAGGAAGTAAAGTCTTCCGAAAAAGACACGCGCTTCTTGATTTAGGTCATGAAGTTGTCGTCCAGACCAGCTGTAGGTTGACGAAAAATCTAGAAAAGTCATCACTAAAATCGGCTGGAAATCCACGGACCTCAGCATCAAACAGGGTCGCCAAGTGGTCAGATTTATCCTAACCATGAGAAGGATTTATCTCGTACAATGGGGGGGCACCGTGCAAATTAGCTTGATAAGACTAATGAATCAGATCCCCAGAAAGGATAATCTCCTTTAAAGATCAAAAATCAGCTTTTAAGCCTGATATTACTCAATCCTTGAGATTGACCTTAAAGATTGAGAATTCAAAGTCACGGAATTCGATGATATCTAAACTCGAGCTTGAACGAGAAAATATTTTGATAAAAATTACAAACCGATTTGTTTTCTGAAAACCCATTTTCAATGCGTTCATTACCATTGAACGTTAAATCCTAGGAATTCACCTGGAATTCATTAGGTCACCTGAACCAAATCGGGTGTCAACCGTAAGAACGGTGGTTGCATAGCATGGTCGAAGACAGGACCTTGTGCCAGACCGAAAAATCAAAGGATGATCTTTACTATTGCTCCTACCAAGGATAGTTCTAGCATCCGACACGTTAATTAGACCATGAACAAATGCATGTCATTAGACATTGCCTTAACAGTTTCTTGTTCATCGCTTTCCTTTACAACCGGACGGTAGTTTACCGAAAGGTAATATACGGAATAAGTAAACTGGATGTGTGCTTTCCGATACCAGGATAGCAGTGGATTACACGAACCTAAAAGTTTTAAGCCAAAATATTGATCCACAAATATATTTTGCAACACCAATGGTGGGTCAAATCAGAAAACTTGTCTAGGGTAAAATCTAGCTTGAATTTTCAAAAGATCAAATGTTTTCATAAAGATCCAATTTCCTAAAGGATCTAAATTTTTATAGTCATGTGGGACTGTAAACCGCCTTTCAAATGTGCACTTTGCTTTGGAAACCGAAAGTAAATCGGCTATTTGATTGCCAGTGTCGTTGACCTAAACCCGAGGCAACTATAAATGACACACCCACCTTTAACCATGGTTCTATCGTTACTATCATTATTTATACCGCCATATCAAAATCACTGATGTACAAAGTGTGAAGAATAAAGAAGTGATTCGTGTAATGTATTATAATTTCAAGCTATGTATTGCTTGAGGACAAGCAACGTTCAAGTGTGGGGATATTTGATAGTGCTCCAAATGAACATATATTTAGTAGCAATATCCTCCCAATATGTAAATTATTTAGTTGTAATTGTTCCATATTCAAGTAATATTCGTTTATATTTAATAAGTGCGAAGACAAAAGGCGAAAACGAAGAATTGAAGACGGAAAGGTCCAAAATGCTCAAATGTACAAAGATACAATTAAAGTGGTTCAAATTATTGATGAAGAACGTCTAAAAATGACAAGAGTACAAGTTGCGGAACGCAAAGTACACGATATAAAATAATACGCGAAGACGTCCGAAAATTCGGAACCGGGACCCGAGCCAAGAAGAAACGCCCGACGCAACGGACCAAAAATATCTAGTCTACTATGCACAAGAATAAAATATAATATATAAATAATTATATTAATTATTTATATATTTATATTTATTTTAAATTATGTCGACGAACAAGAAAACAAAAATGATTGAGCTGGATTCTGGTGGCCATGCGAGTCGCATGGCCAGAAGGCCATTCTCATGCGAGTCGCATGACTAGAAAAATCAGGCCAAGTTCTATAAATTGCCAGTTTTTCGTCCGAGTTTGAAAACACCACACACATATACATAATAATACTCCGTAAGAATAATGTAATAATAATAATAAATTTATAATATATAAATAAATATAGTATAGATTAGTGTTATATTAGATTAGTTTGGGTTATGTAAAAGTTATTTTTACGGGTTTTGAAGTCGAAATTCTGTCCGTGTACCACTACGCGAGAAATAATCAATGTAAGCTATGTTCTCCTTTTTAAATTAATGTCTCGTACTTAAGTTATTATTATGCTTATTTAATCCGAAGTAATCATAATGTTGGGCTAATTACTAAAATGGGTAATTGGGCTTTGTACCATAATTGGGGTTTGGACAAAAGAACGACACTTGTGGAAATTAGACTATGAGCTATTAATGGGCTTTATATTTGTTTAACTAAATGATAGTTTGTTAATGTTAATATAAAGATTTACAATTGGGCGTCCCTATAAATTACCATATACACTCGATCGGACACGATGGGCGGGGTATTTATATGTACGAATAATCGTTCATTTAACCGGACACGGGAATAGATTAATAGCCACTAGAATAATTAAAACAGGGGTGAAATTACATTCAAGGGTAATTGGTGTAATTGTTAACAAAGTAGTAAAACCTTGGTTTACACGCAGTCGATAACCTGGTGTATTCATTAAACAAAGTATTAAAACCTTGTTACAATTCGAATCCCCAATTAGTTGGAATATTTAACTTCGGGTATAATAATAATTTGACGAGGGCACTCGCATTTTATATTTATGACTGATGGACTGTTATGGACAAAAACCAGAAGGACATATTAAATAATCCAGGACAAAGGACAATTAACCCATGGGCATAAAATTAAAATCAAAACGTCAAACATCATGGTTACGGAAGTTTAAATAAGCATAATATATTTTATTTCATTTTTTCTCGTACTTTTATTTATTGTCATTTCAATTATTGTTATTTATTTTATATTGTTATTTAAATATCGTCATTTACTATACGCTTCACTTAAAATATAAATCGACAAACCGGTCATTAAACGGTAAAACCCCCACTTTTATATATTATTATATATATATTTATATATTTTTGTACAAATATAATTATATAAAAATAAGTGTTTCATAAGCCCGTCTCCCTGTGGAACGAACCGGACTTACTAAAAACTATACTACTCCGCGACTAGGTACACTGCCTATTGTGTTGTAGCAAGGTTTTGGTATATCCATTTTGTAAATATTTAATTAAAACTTGTTAAATTTTGTAGCATTCCGTATTAAAAATATAGTATATTTCGTAACCCCACGCTACGACATCAACTAAACATGTTAATTTATAATAAAAGGTGTTAAGATATAAAGACTAGGAAATTGATTATAATTATATGGATACATATAGAATATGATTATGAATACAAATTAATATTAAAAGAAACTATAGTCATTAGTTATAAATTAAAAACGAAAGATATGATTATTATAACTATGAATATACAGGTTTAATAATATTGTTAAGATTTAAAAATATAGAAATTTTGGATATAAATATTATTATGAAAATTATTAAAATCTTAACTAAAGTATGTTTTAAAAGAATTATTATAATTAATATTATCCTAGTCATTTTAATATAACTTTGTATTACAATCAATATTAATATCATTAATAACATTGTTATTATCACTTTTATCAATATTATTATAAAATATCATTAATTTTATTAACTTTAGTATTATCAAAATTAATAATAATTTCATAAACAAATGATTTTCATATAAAAAGATATATATTTAATATACATAACTCTATATTAATATTACGATATATAAAATAAAAATATATAAATAAATAAGGAAACTTATAAATTATTAAATACAACAATTACATCACTAATAATAATATATAGATTTATTCAATTACAAGTATATGTTTTAATATATATACACAAATGATATTATAGGTTCGTGAATCCGAGGCCAACCCTGCATTGTTCAATGTCGTCATATGTATTTTTACTACAAAATACAGTATTGTGAGTTTCATTTGCTCCCTTTTTAAATTCTTTTGCAATATATATTTTTGGGACTGAGAATACATGCACTTTTATAACTGTTTTACGAAATAGACACAAGTAATCGAAACTACATTATATGGTTGAATGATCGAAGCCAAATATGCCCCTTTTTCTTTTTAGCCTAAGAATTAGTAAACCAGTCTACTAATTGACGCGAATCCTAAAGATAGATCTATTGGGCCTAACGAACCCCATCCGTTGGAGCGGATGCTTTAGTACTTCGATGTTGTTTTTATCATGTCCGAAGGATTTCCCGGAATTATAGCGGATATTCTTATAAGCATCTTGTTAATGTCGGTTACCAGGTGTTCAATCAATATGAATGTTTTTTGTCTCTATGCATGGGACGTATATTTATGAGAACTGGAAATGGAATTCTCGTGGTCTATTAAAATGATGAAAATGATCGTTTATGATAAACTAATGAACTCACCAACCTTTTGATTGACACTTTAAAGCATGTTTATTCTCAAGTGTTAAAGAAATCTTCCGCTGTGCATTAGCTCAATTTAAGGATATTACTTGGAGTCATTCATGGCATATTTCGAAAGACGTTGCATTCGAGTCGTTGAGTTCAGTAAAGATTATGATTAAGTAAATGATAGATTAGATCATTTATAGATGAATATTATGAAATGGTATGCATGCCTGTCAACTTTCGATGTAATGAAAGTTGTCTTTTAAAACGAATGCAATGTTTGTAAAATGTATCATATAGAGGTCATATACCTCGCGATGTAATCATATGTTATTGTATTCGTTCTTATGGATTAGGATGGGTCTTTACATGTGGTATCAGAGCGATGGTCTTAGCGAACCAGGTCTTGCATTAGTGTGTCTAACTAGTAGTTGTTTAGATGCATTAGTGAGTATGGACTTCGACCGTGTCTGCATGTCAAAAGTTTTACTTATCATTTCGTGTCGAAAAGTATCTGCTTATCATTCTTAGAAAATTACCTGCTTATCATTCTTAGTCTAGACATGGCTTACTGCATTTAGTGCATCGATAGTGTATAGACAAAATTCATATCTTAGCGTATCTGTTACTGTAGATTTGCCTGACATATTCCGTAAATCCCTCCGTAATCTACGCAACCTTTTGTCCTATATATATATATATATGTATTCTATGTAAAAAGAATATCATCCGATATCTGAAAATCATTTCATATCGAAAAACCCTTTATTCAATCGTACGAAATGGAACTCGCTACTAGTTCAAGTCCCTCGGATTCCGACATGGAGTCCCACTCAAGCCCTGAAAGTAGTGTGACCGGAATGGACCAACCAATCAGCCATCATCTATTCTGGATGAATTGGGGCTGGGTTCGTAGCCTACTTAGTCATTGGAGACAAGAAGAAGGCGATCCCTTTCATCCACCATATTGTCCTCTTGGCGAAGAACCTGACGCACTTATCGGCGAACCTGTCTGAAACACCATTTTCTCTCTCATTTCCAGAGTATCTCGTCATGATTATATACTAAACAAAATTCTAGATTTTATTTATTCGCTCGTCCGAACCGACAATCACCCCGGTGTAATAGAAGAAGTCAACGAGTTTCGCGCTCGGGTAGTGGCTTTGGAGAATATGGTGCAAAGGTTACAAACACCAGCATCAGCACCAGCAGCATAACTAGTACCACCATCATCAACGCCAACAGTACCATTACTACCCCCAACCACAATTACGTCGTAAACCTCAACTTTACAATCTGTTCCACAAACATCAACGTCATACGCACCATAGATACCAAGGAGTACTAATAAGAATCAAAGATGAAGTATTGATTTATAACTTCATTGGAGAAACATTCTGCAGCGATTATGTAATCCCTAAAGTTTTAGAGATTATGTACTCTAGTTCTAACCGAAAATCATATGAGTTTAACATCATATTAACTCATTAAATCCATGATTACATCTGAAGAAAATATATATGCAAGTATATTTTCATAAAGATTGTAATTAAAAATTCTTTTGTACAAACTGTTAATGGTGAAAATATTTTAACGGGTAGGTAATACCCGAGGAATATTTAGATTTCACATTAATCAGTTACACGGTACATTCTGCAAATATGATTCAACAGTCATCTACTATCCTACTTACATCCACCGATATACAAATCCGTTCACAACAGAATAACCATATTCATCCAATTTCATATTTGGATTTTGATTTATCAGAATCCAACAAGTGGCATAATGAAGAAAAAATTGACAAAATAAAATTTGTTAAAAACAAACAAATTAACTATAAGAAATTTTGTTAAGAATCCACGCTAACTGTTCCTAGCTAATTGTTCCTAGCTAACTGATTACATTTTATTTATCGCAATTTAATTATCGCAATTTACATTCTCGCAATTTTATTTATCGTCATTTAATTTCTGTTATTTATTTACGCACTTTAAATATCGGGACACGTATACAAGGTTTTGACATATCATATCGAAGCATCTATATGCTGTAATGCTAGAGTTCGCTATACAGGGTTGAGGTTGATTCTATAATAATATATATACTTTGAGTTGTGATCGAGTCTGAGACATGTACATGGGTCACGATACGTATTAATTAATTCGAATATTATATATGAATTATTGAATTGCTAACTGTGGACTAGTAACTGTGGACTACCAACATTGGACAATTAAAATGAATTAAAATATTGATTATAACATATGAAACTAAATAATTCTTCAAGTTTTCCACTTGATTTCATCTTAACCTCATTTGTATCTTGACGATTACAATCTGCGTTCAAAACTTTCATGATTCTTGAAAACACCTCAATGGAGAGGATGAACCAACCGCACTTCATCTACGGAAGAAAAGATTAATGCATATAGTTATGCACCTGAAAACACTCGGAACCTGAGTAAACGTTTGACACGTATCTGTGCTAGCTCCCTTGGCGTTATTATTACCGAAAATCACTTCGCAATTCCTTTTCAATTTAGCCAATTTTGTCACAGCTTCAGCAAATCAACTTCGACTTTCGTTCGAATAAACCTTATTATAAAGGTTACCCCTTCATCATCGTTACCGAAGAATCGATTATATCCCACCACATTAGTAGTAAACTTACCAGCAACTTCATTACTCATTGGCTTAAGTCTCTCCGAAGAACCATTATATTTTTTCATTAAAACCCTATCATATACTCATTTGCATCTTGTAACGAGAATAGCCATACCAATTACCGAGAATCGGGAGTCAGTATTTTGAATTTCGCAGCATTTCTACATCAACAGTTATATGTATACATATAACATCTATCTCTTAGAATTATGATCTTTAATTTTGAAATTCTGAAAAGCCCCCAGTCTACGAATCAATAATTTGAATGTAAAAAGGCTGAAAGAAGCAACAAAAATTGTAAACAACTTTAATAGTCGAAAGTTTGATGACAAAGAATAGTATGTTGGCAAGGCTCGAAAAAGTTGGAACTGGAAAACGGATTGAGCAAACCATGAAGGAGGCTGTGGACAAATCACAACGACTAAATATGCCTTTAAAGAATCCAAATGATTCAGTATCTGCTGAAGTCATTAACCAACACCTTGCTCCTGACTCTAAACCTTTATGGACAAATCTTCTGCATCATCTTCGATATGAGAAATTCTAAGATATCAGCGTATCTTTCATTATAAATATCCTCGATATTTCTGAAGATATTTTCATAACTAATCTTATCTGAAATCATTTATCTTTTCACGTTATCTGTATTACACCATAAAGGAAACTGTTTAGTTTCTACATTCTGTAAACCTTCAAGTTTAAATTATGGATGATTTTTGAAGTAGTGTTGGAAATTGATGCATGAGTTAGTATAATATAATGATACTTGATCAATGTGATTATATTAAGTAAGTCATGCTGAGTTTCTAATGGAACGTGATGATTCACAGACCCTAACGTCATTATGTGCCATGATACACGACTCTTGTATTCTCTTTAACCTCTAAAATATCAAGAAAATATTTCTTGATGATTCGGCCTTTTTCGAGGTATTCTAGTAATTTGACAAGTCAAGATCGTGCCATTACAATTTTCTTCTTAGAACATTAATAATGTTCATTCCAAAATTCTTATCTACGAATTCTGGACCATTACAAGTGGTGCTTAATCGCAAGAAGAAGAAACGAAGGGACAAAGCTCCGAAATAGAAATTGGGGTATAAATCGCAGCAAATAAAAGAGAGCATTAACTGTGGATGACAATGATTTTAGAAAATAGAAGCAGGGACATCGAAATATAAGGGGAAATATAAAACCCAATAAAACCCAGAAACTATAAACCTTATATATCGATGCATATAGCAATGTAAAGACAAGGAAGAACTAGAAACACTATAAACCCAAGAGTAGAGTAAAAGTAAATAGATTCTTCCGGCGGTAGATGAAAAAGAAGAATGATAGATATGAATGTGAGGAATATATCAAGAAATAGAACTGGATGAAGCATATTGATGAATGCTTTAAAATATGAATTGAAGAGAAAGAATAGAAGGTGTGAGTTGTAAAGAAACGAAGGGGGTGGATTTATAGTAAAATATCCGACAGAGCAATCAAAACAGATGATCGCATTTAAAATGGATCCTAATTCCCTTAATTTTCAAATAATGAAATCTTATTACAAAGACTTTCTCCAAATCTCTTGAACTTGAAATCAATCCTATCTACGTCAAAAGATATGACGAAACTTTATTTTCTCATTCCACTCTTTTGTGATAGCTTCACTCGTACTCTTCGAGTAATCGAATTATCTTATCCATATTACTCAACAGTAATAAAACTCTACTTATCAGCTCATATTCGTCTGGAAAACATTCTTATTGTTAGCTATGATGACCTCGATCAAATTTTGGGATGAAATTTCTTTAACAGGTAGGTACTGTGACGACCCCGAAATTTTTGATCAAATTTAAACTTAATCTTTATATGATTTTGACATGATAAGCAAAGTCTGTAAAGTGAGTCACAAATTTTTTGAACTATTTACATGAATTCATTCGTCCTTCGACCATTTCTGATGATTCACGAACAATTAATTGTAAATAGATGTGTACATATAAATAATTATATAAATATGCATGTATAATAATTTTAAATATATTAATAAACTATTATGTGATTGAGTGGTTATATAAAATAAATAATGATATAATAAAACATATTACTAAAATGTATTATATATACATTATCTTGAATAAATATATATATATATATTTATAATGCTTTGAATATGCCTATAAAAGTTGTAACACCTGTTTGATATATCATTATTCTTAAGCAAATCTAAAAATATACTCGTTTTATGTTCATAACGAAGTTAATAACAAATAATATATATTAAAAATCGTAGGTTAATTGTAATTTATAAACTTTATATATATATATATATATATATATATATATATATATATATATATATATATATATATATATATATATATATATATATATATATATATATATATATATATATATATATATAGAAGATTATAATAATTCATTCTATGTAAATAATTAGTCTGTTTTACTAATATTAATATTATTATTATTATTATTATTAATATTATTAACATTAACATATTATTATATTTATTACATTTATTAATTTGTAATAAAAAGAAAACAATATATATATACAGAAACAAATTACAACGCGTTTTAGAGATCACAGATATATATATTTTTTTGTTTGGTTTCTTCTTCCTCTCCTGTTCTGCTTTTGGCCCGTGTTGCTATCATCTTCTACTTTTTTTTCTATTTACCTGTGATTGTATGTCGAGTTAAATTCTGTACATAGGAACTCATTCATGAAAACAATCCATTATCGATTAAATCTATTCCATCTGTTATATTTTTTTTCTTTAAACTCCCTGTTCGTAGCCTATTGATCCAAAATTCACCAGTCCAAATTCTGGAACTTTTCAATACGGATTAATTACAGTAATCCGTTCACTTTATGATTCCTAAACTTCTTAAATCATCACTACAACTTTACAGAAATTTATTTCAGTGAATTCGATTAAATTTGACCTTTGTGTTCATCTTTGACCCATTTAACCTTTGAATTCATTCAAAACGATTTGTCAAGAAGTAAAAGTGCAGAAGTGTTCTAAATCAGGTCGTGAATGTTTCCTCAAATTCTCGGGTCTTAATTCGTTATATCGACTACGAATTCTTGAGTCAAAGTTTTAAAATTTAAAAGTCAACTCTGTGTTCTTGATCAAATTCGAGTTTGTCATGATAATTCAGATTAAATTGATGTTTGAGAAATATTCTAGGATGGATTTAAAAAATATTTCGTGTTATGGTCGTTGGCTAATACACTCTTGAAATCAAAATCATTGATTTTGATTTTTTTTTCCTTTTGCTCGTCGAACAGCAGCACAGCAGGTAGACTGCATATTTTTTTTTGTTCTTTTTGTTAATCAATAAACACCCTTTATTATTTTCTGATTGTTACACGTTTTAAACAAACAATAATTTGAAGTTAGGATTTCGTTATGGATCATTTGATTTGATGATGGAAGAAGGTGAGGGAATAACAGAAAACAGAAAAAGAAATGGGATAAAACAAATTAAATTCGTAATAAATCAGAGAAAGCAGAAGTGGTGGAGTGGTGTTGTGTAATTCACGTTAAGCTTAAGGTCATGGGTTCGAGCCCGAGCTTGGGCGTGGACAGCAACATTTTTATTATTATTACTCCTTGTGAGGTAGCTTATCACATTATTCATTATTGTTATTATTATTATTATTATTATTATTATTATTATTATTATTATTATTATTATT
Source organism: Rutidosis leptorrhynchoides (assembly GCF_046630445.1). Taxonomy (NCBI): domain Eukaryota; kingdom Viridiplantae; phylum Streptophyta; class Magnoliopsida; order Asterales; family Asteraceae; genus Rutidosis; species Rutidosis leptorrhynchoides. The sequence goes on from NC_092337.1 coordinate 152,572,994, forward strand.
ATTATTATTATTATTATTATTATTATTATTATTATTATTATTATAATTATTATTATAATTATTATTATTATTATTATTATTATTATTATTATCATTATCATTATTATGTTAGTTGTTATTATCAACAATATTAGTATTATCATTTAGTATTATCATTACTAATATTATTATTTATAGTATTATTATTATATTATTTTCGCTAGTAATATTATTATGATTTCAAGAATACTAAACATGTTAATTTATAATAAAAGGTGTAAAGATAAAGACTAGGAAATTGATTATAATTATATGGATACATATAGAATATGATTATGAATACAAATTAATATTAAAAGAAACTATAGTCATTAGTTATAAATTAAAAACGAAAGATATGATTATTATAACTATGAATATACAGGTTTAATAATATTGTTAAGATTTAAAAATATAGAAATTTTGGATATAAATATTATTATGAAAATTATTAAAATCTTAACTAAAGTATGTTTTAAAAGAATTATTATAATTAATATTATCCTAGTCATTTTAATACAACTTTGTATTACAATCAATATTAATATCATTAATAACATTGTTATTATCACTTTTATCCAATATTATTATAAAATATCATTAATTTTATTAACTTTAGTATTATCAAAATTAATAATAATTTCATAAACAAATGATTTTCATATAAAAAGATATATATTTAATATACATAACTTAACTATATTAATATTACGATATATAAAATAAAAATACATAAATAAATAAGGAAACTTATAAATTATTAAATACAACAATTACATCACTAATAATAATATATAGATTTATTCAATTACAAGTATATGTTTTAATATATATACACAAATGATATTATAGGTTCGTGAATCCGAGGCCAACCCTGCATTGTTCAATGTCGTCATATGTATTTTTACTACAAAATACAGTATTGTGAGTTTCATTTCCTCCCTTTCTAAATGCTTTTGCAATATATATTTTTGGGACTGAGAATACATGCACTTTTATAACTGTTTTACGAAATAGACACAAGTAATCGAAACTACATTATATGGTTGAATGATCGAAGCCGAATATGCCCCTTTTGCTTGGTAGCCTAAGAATTAGTAAACCAGTCTACTAATTGACGCGAATCCTAAAGATAGATCTATTGGGCCTAATGAACCCCATCCGTTAGAGCGGATGCTTTAGTACTTCGATGTTATTTTTATCATGTCCGAAGGATTTCTCGGAATGATAGGGGATATTCTTATATGCATCTTGTTAATGTCGGTTACCAGGTATTCAATCCATATGAATGATTTTTGTCTCTATGCATGTGACGTATATTTATGAGAACTGGAAATGAAATTCTTGTGGTCTATTAAAATGATGAAAATGATCGTTTATGATAAACTAATGAACTCACCAACCTTTTGGTTGACACTTTAACACATGTTTATTCTCAGGTGTTAAAGAAATCTTCCGCTGTGTATTAGCTCAATTTAAGGATATTACTTGGAGTCATTCATGGCATATTTCGAAAGACGTTGCATTCGAGTCATTGAGTTCAGTAAAGATTATGATTAAGTAAATGACAGATTAGATCATTTATAGATGAATATTATGAAATGGTATGCATGCCTGTCAACTTTCGATGTAATGAAAGTTGTCTTTTAAAACGAATGCAATATTTGTAAAATGTATCATATAGAGGTCATATACCTCACGATGTAATCATATATTATTGTATTCGTTCTTTTGGTTTAGGACGGGTCTTTACAATAGTTATTTGCTAAAATAATATTGTTAACAATAAATAAAAAGTTATTTCATCCTACAATAATAATAATAGTTATAAAAAATGATACTTTTAATAATAATGAATACTAATAATAATAACTATAAAAATATGATTTTACTAATAATAATAATACTAATATTTATATTAATAATTATAATGAAAATAATACTACTAAAAATAATACTAATACTTATGATAATAATAATAATAATAAAAATAAGAATAGTTAATAATAACAATAATATTAATGATAATAATAATAATAAAAATAATTAAAATGAGTAAACTACCTTCAAGCTTTTTCCTAAAAATAAAATGCCTCAGACCGGGCTTGAATCCCCGACCTCTCGCTCAACCATTACTCCACTAACCATTAATCTGCCCGTTCGTTTTTGCATTAAACCCCTAGCTTAATTCTTTTAACATGATTATACCTGAAGCCCAATACAAAAGAATGGAATACGGCCCAAATAAAGAAAAACGAACCATGGTGGCCCAATTAGGAAACGAAGCAAGCAGTCCAATAACTCAGTTTGATCGCAAAAAAATTTTAACGGGTTTGATACAGTCAAACGGCGATAGAAGTGGAAACAGAACCAAGTTCGTACATGTTTATCATCATCATGATTCACTTCATCATCATATTACCCTAGTATCATCATCATTATCATCGTCATCATCAATACACTATTCATTGTCTTCCTCTCTATCCTTTCATCACCATCATCTTCATATCGACTATCATCTTCTTCTCCACCTTTATCGTTATTGATTATCATCAAATAGGAACAAAACAAAAGCGTAAATGGTTTATAGTTGATAGTGATTTCGTGTTGGGCAAAAGCAATCAATCGAGTAGCATAGCAAACAGTGGAGTCGTTTTAATGATCGAAAGAAAACTGAATTAAAACAAAGAAAAATAAAGTTGTTGCAGGTGTGGATGGTAGCGGTTTACTGCAGCAATATTTGAGGGTTGTTGATGGGGTTTGCGACGATTTAACAAAGAAACAGAAATAAAAGAAAAAGAAATAGCAGCTACAGTGATGTGTTAAATGGTGGTTTTAGGTTGGTTTAAGGTTGTTCGATGGCTGCAAAACAGGAACACAAGACAGATGGATACGGTAGCAGTCGAATACGATGGAGTTTGAGTTCGATGGTGGTTGTTTCCAAGTGATCGAATGGTGACCTATGGTGGTGATGACTTCTCAAGGTGAATGGAGGGGATGGTGGGTTGAAGTTTACGGTGGTGGTTGTCTTGTCGACCCGTAAACATACAATAGCAGTAGGTACAATTCAAACAAGTAATGTTTTGAATCTTGATAATCGGTAATCGAAAAGAAGAAAATTAGAAGGAGTAATAAGATGACGGTTTAGTGGATGTGGGTTTGTTGAACAATAACTATACAAGTGGGTTCTAAATTCTTGGTCGAATATAATGAAAGTAAAAAGTAGTAATCGATCGATGGGTTAACTTTGGTGATTAAATGGGTGTTGGTGTGGTGTTCGGAGATGGTTGCTCGTGGTGGCGAGTGGTGGCCGGTGAGGTTGAGATGATGGATGGTGGTGGCTCATGGTTTTGGTGATGGAGTGAGTTCTTAATAATTATATATATATATATATATATATATATATATATATATATATATATATATATATATATATATATATATATATATATATATATATATATATATATATAAATGGGTTTAGCGGTGGTTCTCCGGTTAAAGGTGATGGTGATTCAAGATGTTTAACTTAGCGATGGTTTGTGATGGTGATCGAAGATCATATTTGGAAACAGGGTTCATAGGTGATGGGTTAGATGATGAAGAAGAAGAGTGGTCTCAGTTATGTTAGAATATAGAATATACATATAGGAAAAGAGTGATATATTACATATAATTGAGTTAGTGAAAAAAACGGTGATTCTCCATTATCATAATATTTAGAATTTAAAAACTACACTCATATTATAGCCATCGGACTCTTGTCCTATCTTCAGTCGACATCTCATTGTATCGTGTCATTTTCTAAACAGTTACGGAAAAATTTAATTCAGAAAAATCTCATATTTTAAAATTAAATCCTTTTATTTATTTTGGTCATTATGGTATAAAATTCGGTCATTAACTATTAAATAAAAATTACATTAATTATTCACTCACAACCCCAAGTAAAATATAAAAAGTTTTAAAATTTAACAAATACTTCCTAAATACATTTTTAATAAGCCTATAATTTGTATCACTCATTTTCGGATCACAGTTTATTTTAAAATAATATAAGTTTGATTTTTAACTTACTTAATATCGATCGAATAAAACTTGAGCGTTATTATCGCTTACAAAATAAATTTAAAACTATATATATTCAATATATTTCATTTACATATATAGATATGTTTTAAATAATAATCATATATATTATTTTATTTTACATTATTAATTCTAACAATTACTTCATATAATATTTCAAATTATATTCCCAATTATTACTTATACATGTATATATATACACACCTATCTATTTACAATTAATTGTTCGTGAATCGTCGAGAACAGTCGAAGGTCAATTGAATATATGAATCAGTTCAAAATTTTTGAGACTCAACCTAACAGACTTTTCTTATCGTGTCAAAAACATATAAAGATTAAGTTTAAATTTGATCGGAAATTTCCGGGTCGTCATAGTACCTACTCGTTAAAGAAATTTCGTCCCGAAATTTGATTGGGATCGTCATGGCTGACAATGAATATGTTTTCATGACTCATATGAGTTGATAAATAGAGTTTTATCATCATTGAGTAATATGGATGAAACAATTTGATTATGTGAAGAGTACGAGTGAAGCTATCGCAGAAGAGTGAAATGAGTAAATGTAGGTTCATCTTAACCAGTGACGTAGTCACGGTTGATTTCCGAAATTCAGGGATTTTAGAGGAAATCTTCGTAATAAGATTTGGTTCTTCGGTAATTAAGGAAATTAGGATCCTCTTTGGTTAAATGAGATAATCTGTTTTGATTATTCTGTCGAATATTTCACTATAAATCTACCCTCTTTATTTCCTTTATATTATGGAGTTCCATCCTTTTATTTTCTCTTCCCGACTTTAAGTCAAGCGAATAATGGTCCAGAATTCGTAGGTATGGAGTTTCGAATGAACATAACTAATGTTCTAAGAGAGAAATTGTAATAGCACGATCTTGATTGGTTAAATTACCAGAATTTAAGAGAAAAGATAGAACTATCAAGAAAATATGTTCTTGATATGTCTATAGATTAGATAGAATATATATGAGTCATGTAACATGGCACATGATGACGTTATGATCTGTGAATCATCACGTTTCATTAGAAACTCAGCATGACTTACTATAATATAATCACGTTGATCAAGTGTCGTTATATTATACTAACTCATGCTTCAGTTCCCAACACTACTTCAAAAACATTCATATTTTAAATTTGAAGGTTTACAGAATATAGAAACTAAAATATTTTCCTTTTATGATATAACATAGATAGTGCGGAGATATAATTAATATCGGACGAGAATATTTACGAAGATATCTTCAAAAATATTGAGGATATTTATAATGAAAGATACGATGATATCTTATAATTCTACAATCAAAATGTGATGAAGAAATTCATTCACAATGATTTAGAACAATTATGGAACAAGGTATTCGCTAAAGATTTCTTCCGAAACAGAATCATCTGAATTCTTTTTGTACAAGTTTAGTCCTTGTGATTTGTTCAGAGTCTCCTTCATGGTTTGCTCAATCCATTTTTCCAGTACAAATTTTCCATTGAGTGTTTCCAACACTCCATTCTTTATCATTAACTTTTGACTGTTAAGACAATCTTCAGTTTTCACTGTTTCATCAGCTTTTTCAAAGTTCAATGTATTGATTCGTAGGCTGGGTGCTTTTCAGAATTTTGAGAATGGAAGATCATAATTGTGACGACCCGGAAATTTCCGACCAAATTTAAACTTAATATTTATATGATTTCGACACGATAAGCTAAGACTGTAATGTTGAGTCTCAAAATTTTTGTATTTGTTTATATGGATTCAGTTAACCTTTGACCATTCTCAATGATTCACGAACAATTTATTTGAAAATAAATATGTGATTAAATATATATACATATATATAAATATAATTATATATGATAATTAAAAATAATAAAATAGGATTTAAACATTTGAATTAAAAAGGTAAGATAAGTTATAAAATAATTATGTTGTAATCTATATATATATAAATATATTTGATTTTTATGTATATTACAATATGTGTATAGAGTATAGATATTCAATTACTTATCATATAATTAGTAACTATGATATAATTAATAAATTGTGATATTAACATATCAAATGTAATTACAAGCCAAAAATAAAATTTATTATTATCATCAAAATTAATAATGTTAATATTAAAAAACGTATTAGTTAAATTATTATTTGCAATGTACCATATATATATATATATATACACACACACACACACATATATATGAAATTGATACATTTAATTTGTTATAATATTATTATTATCAACAGTATTATTATCATTATTATTCACTAATATTATTATTAATATTGTTAGTATAATCAGTATTACTAAAAATCATAAAATTATTATAATTATCATTATCATTATAATACAACTTTTTAAATTTTATCATTTAAATAATTATCATCATTATTAGTAACATTATTAGTATTATCTTTATTACTAAAATTGATAAAATTATCATAATTCTTGTTATTATATTATAATAATTATCATTGTTATTATTATAAAAATAATATAAATTAATATTATTAATACTAATATTATTTCTGTATTTATTGTTATTAATATTTTTATATTATTAACAATATACATAGTTTTCTTTAATAAATCAAAATACAGATAAAAAGAATAACTTTCTGTTTCACATCCTCATCGAGACTTTAGCTATTTTGTTCCTGTCTCTAATTCTGTTTCAGATTCGAATTAAATCACAGATGAAGTCAAAATCTGTTAGAAATCTCCATCTCCTTTTATTTTTTTAATATTTTTTGTACCTGAATATATATGTCATGACCCAGAAATTTCGGTCAAATTTAAACTCTGATAACTCCGACAAGATAAGCAAATTGATGTGTTGCATTAAAATTTTTTTCATACATTTAATTAATCATTGGACTTTACCCTACGATTCACGAACAACCTATAATTTAAAACTCGAACCTGTCATGATGTATATATGATTTTACTTTCTAAATGAAAACGTTTTATAATATAATAATTTCTATTATTATAACCTCTTAATAAAATGATTTTGAATATAATTAGTTCTAGAAAATTAAATTTTATAATATTTATATATGAAATGATAAAAAAATTTACTATTAAACGATGCTATTTCAAATTAAAATTTTTACGTATTAAGTCATTTTATTTTTATGATATAATTTTTGTAATTATTTTTAAGAAACGAAGTTAAATTAACAATGTACAATTTGTAAAGCACAACGTACAACAACGTGTAGCTTAAATAGTTAAATTTAAATTAATTCATTTACTATTCATTGAATAGTAAATGAAACGAAATTAATTCATTTACTATTCACATGAAAATGACATGATAGAAATTATTAATTATAAGTTACATAATATACCCCTGAAGTATTTAATAAATACGACTTTTTAAAAATTTACGATTCAAATTTGATTCTAAATTTATTATCATATTATTATATTTTATTTCAATTTTATTATATTATTATATTTATTATATTATTATATTAAAATTTATATTATATTATATATCTTTGTCCAGTCAAAAACTAGGAAACCACATATTACGCTTATAAACTTTATAAACGAACCTTTTTACAACTAATTTTATAAAGCTTAAGACCAAAACAGATATATATATATACAAATATAAAAAGTTGAATTTTTATCTATATTTTTACCCGTCAATTATTAGCAACAGAGTACGAAATAACGTTCCGTGAAAACTGTCGGTAGAAATTGACAAAAGATTTCACAAGTTTTTTTTTAAATTATTATTATATTATTATATGTTACTTCAATATTATTATATTATTATATTATTAAACTAAAAATATCTACATCTATATCTCTATATATATGCACACATATGGAGATATAATACTCAGTAAAATTTTTCTTCTAAGTCACAAAAACACTTAGATTACATTATTATTATTATTATTATTATTATTATTATTATTATTATTATTATTATTATTATTATTATTATTATTATTATTATTATTATTATTATTATTATTATTATTATTATTATTATTATTATTATTATTAATTATTATTATTAATCTTATTATTATTATTATTATTAATAATATTATAGTATTAGTATTACTATCATATAATACATAAAATACTACGACGGGGTTACGTTCGGGTGATTTCAAAACAAGTTTTTCAAATGGTTTAAAGCTAAGGAATTCATGGGTATTAAATAAGGAGGTTATGGGTATTGATTTGGGTATTGTTCGTGAATCAAAGGCCAACCTTGCATTTATCATTTCCGTTGCATCTGCATACTTTTCCTACAATATTGAACCACAATATTGATACGTGAGTTTTCATAGCTCCCTTTTTAAATGCTTTTGCATTATATATCTTTGGGTTGAGAATACATGCGTATTTTATAACTATTTTACGAAATAGGCACAAGTACTAAAACTAATTCTACGTGGGTTTAAACCAGAAATATCCCCTTAGCTTGGTAACTATAACTACTGGTGTATGACTGGTAGGTGCGAATCCTAAAGATAGATCTATTGGGCCTGACAAACCCCATCCGGACTATGGGATGCTTTAGTACTTCAAGGTTTATATAATACACCTGATTTGGTGTACTTTCAGAGGGTAAAACATGAACGTTAAGGCTTGTTACCGGGTGCCTACAACTTATAGAATGTTTTTATACACTTGCGAGTGTATGGTTATTTATGAAACTGAAATCTTGTGGTCTATTAAAACTATTGAAACTCATCGTTTATGATAAAACTATGAACTCACCAACCTTTTTGGTTGACACTTTTAAGCATGTTTATTCTCAGGTATTAAAAAAACTTCCGCTGTTTAACTACTATGTGCATGGAGTCTTACATGGCATATTTTGCAAGGAAACTTTGCATTCAAACATTAATATGTATTATATTTTGACTGTTTAGTCAACTGATGTATTATTATGAACTATCACTTATTGGATTGTCTATATGTAGAAATCACCACAAGTCGAAAACATTTATATACATGCTTTAAAAATGTACACAGATTTTAAAACTTTCTTATATAGAAAGCGCGTCTTTTGAAATGAATGCAATGTTTGTAAAACGTATCATATAGAGGGAAAACCTTGCAATGGGACCGATGAATGATGTGCTGCGTCAATAGGGATTTTGGCGGGCCATCACAGTTGGCATCAGAGCGTTGGTCTTAGCGAACCAGAATTTGCATTAGTGTGTCTAACCAGTAGTTGTTAGGATGCATTAGTGAGTCTGGAATTCGACCGTATCTGCATATTATAAATTTTGCTTATCATTTCTTGTCCAAAATTACATGCTTATCGTTCTTAAGTCTAGACGCGTTTTCCTGCATTTATTGCATAAATAGTGTATAGACGAATTCCTATATTAGCATATCTATTACTATGAACTTTGCCTGACATTTTCCAAAGATTCCTCCGTAATTTATGGGATTTTGATATTATATATACATATGTAAATTATGTATTGAAGAATACCAAATCTAAGTCCTATAATCTATTTCATACCAAAGATTCTTTCCCTGATTATACAAGATGGATCCCACATCTAGTTCAAATTCCTCGAATTCCGACAGCTATTCCGATATGGAATTCGACCTGAGCTCCAAAAGCAGCGTAACTGGAATGGATCAACCAATTAGCCATCATCTATTCTGAATGAATTGGGGATGGGTTCGTAATCTACTTAACCATTGGAGAAAAAAAGAAGGTGATCTCTTCCATCCATCACATTCACCTCTTGGCGAAGAACCTGAAGTACTTACCGGCGAACCTGTTCGAAACACCCTTTTCTCTCTCATTTCCAGAGTATCTCGTCACGATTATATACTATCCCAAATTCTAAATCTTATTCATCCGCTCGTCCGAACCGACAATCATCCCGGTGTAATAGAAGAAGGTAACGAGCTTCGCGCTCACGTGACGGCTTTGGAGAATATGGTGCAAGGATTACAAGCACCATCAACAACACCAGTATCGCTAAAAACATCCACATCGGAAGCCTCAATACCACAAACACTAGCAGCATCACCGACATCAACAGTACCATCATCAACATCAACAGTATCATTAGCACCACCAACAATCACATCCGCATCCCACACCTCAATATCACATATAAAATTTGTACTTCGAGCATCAACATCATACGCACCATAGGTACCAAGGAGTACCAACAACAACAAACGATAAAGTATCGATTCATCACTTCGTTGAAGCAATATTCTGCAGAGAATATGTAATTTCTAAAAATTTTTAGAGATTACTTATTCTAGTTCTAACCATAAACCAGAAGAGTAGATGGATAGAGATGATAGAGGAAACCCTGAAAAGAATGGTGTGTGATCTACAAGCTAGACTGGTTATACAAGCGCCACCAGAAGTACCACCAGCATCACCATTAGTATCACCAACACCAGTAACACCTGTAGCACCACAAGCTCCACCAACTCCATAACCACCGACGATATCGACACCACAATCACCGAGGAGTATATTGGAATAACGAGCTATGAGGTATTAACTCATTATTTCCAAAGAATTTATATATCATATATATGAATTTTGGAAACCATAATATATTTTTTCGTACTAAGCTATTAAGTATGAATTGAAAAAGGGTAGATACTACTCGGTTAATTCATATTACTAATATGCTATGATGTACATCCTTAGTTAACTACAATCTCTGTTTCAAACCAATGAATTCCATTTCATAATAAACCAAGTGTATTATTCAACTACATGTTTGATTTTACACTCCCATTTTCGATATACTCGAAACTTTCCAGAAAACATCATTCGTACTTTGCGGAATTCACAAGTATTTCATGAGCATCAACATCATTCACCAAGAAATATCAATAAGAATAAATAATGATGTATTAATTACATTAGTGAAATACTCCGCAAAGATTATGTAATCTCTAATGTTTAAGGGATTATTCATTTCTAGTTCCAACCATAAACCAAATGAGATTAATATAATATTAAATTATTAAATCCATATTACATCAGAAGAAAATATACATATATATATTTTCATAAAGACTGTAATAAAAATTCTTTTGTACAAAATATTACTTGTGAAATTTTATTTTAACCGGTAGGTAATACCCGAGAAATACTTAAGTTCACATTAATATGTTACACTGTACATGTTCAATGATGTTTCAACAATCGTTAATTATACTCTCTCCTTTCATAACAATATACAACATTTCACAAAAATCAAGACAACCATTTTCCATGCCAATTCAATTACATATTCTGATTTTGACAAATCAAAATCCAAGTCAAGATTTAAGAAGTGTCATCAATCTTAAATTCCTACATCCTTCGAAACCATACTTTGAATTCAAAATGTTATTCATAAAACTCAGGAGAATATTATTCGTATCTTTCATAATTCGTGATGATTTCACCTCCACCATCATATACTAACGGATACAAACTGCGTTCAAACACTCCAAATCAAAATTCATGAAAGCACCTCAGATTGAAAATCAACGAATCAGACTCGTTATATATGAGAATGCGAATGAAGCAGCCAAAGCTGTTGATGATCTTAAATAGTCAAAAGTTGATAATAAAGAAAAGTATGTTAGAAAAGAAATTTGGAACTGAAAAACGGATTGAGCAAACTATGAAGGAGGCTGTTGACAAATCACAAGGACTAAATTCGTACCTAAAGAATTTAGATAATTCAGTTTCTGATGGAAATCTCAGAAGATATGCAATCTCTTTACATATTCTAAATCCTTGCGGAAGAATTTTCTTCATCATCCTTTGATTTTTTTTTTTAAATTCTAAGATATCATCGTATCTTCCATTATAAATATCCTCAATATTTCTGAAAAATACCACCATAACTATTCTTGTCTGAAATTAATTATCTCTTCGCGTTATCTGTATTACATCATAACGGGAACTGTTTTAGTTCAAAATTTTTGTAACATTCGAATTTAAGTTCATTGATATTATAGAGTAGTGTTGGAATGAAAGCATGAGTTAGTGTAATATAATGACGCCCGATCAACGTAATTATATTATAGTAAGTCATGCGAAAGTTCTAATGACATATGATGAAGGTAGTACTTGATCAACATTACCCTCACCATGTACCATGTTACGCGACTCTTTTATTTTACTTAACATATGAACATACCAAGAATGTATTTTCTTGATAGTTTTATACTTTCCGTGATTCCAGTAGTTTGTGAATATAATCGTGCCATTACATTTTCTTTCTGCTTATAACACTAGTTATGCTCATTTGAAATCCTATCTATCATATTTTCGGAGAAATCTTTATCATTTCATTTGTATTTCTCAATAGTGAGAAATTATCTATTTATTGAACTTGTGCTTATCATAAAACGGAACCCGACCCATTTAGGGTACTCGAAATACTCCATTCATCGATCTTATCATTTTCTTTGATAATGATTATACTAACAATCGAATTCATTTTAAGAATTTAAGTTATATCATATTTCATGATACGAAAATATCCTCGTTTTCGTTATCAACTTTCCTTAGCCAAATTTCGGGACGAAATTTCTTTTAACGGGTAGGTACTGCCATGACCCGGAAATTTCGGTCAAATTTAAAATCTAATAACTCCGACAAGATAAGCAAATTGATGTGTTGCATTAAAATATTTTTTCATACATTTAATTAACCATTGGACATTACCCTACGATTCACGAACAACCTATAATTTAAAACTCGAACCCGTCATGATTTATATATGATTTTACTTTCTTAAATGAAAACGTTTTATGATATAATAATTTCTATTATTATAACCTCTTAATAAAATGATTTTGAATATAATTAGTTCTAGAAAATTAAATTTTATAATATTTATATATGAAATGATAAAAAATTTAATATTAAACGATGCTATTTCAAATTAAAAATTTTACATATTAAGTCGTTTTATTTTTATGATATAATTTTTGTAAATTTTTTTAAGAAACGAAGTTAAATTAACAATGTACAATTTGTAAAGCACAACGTACAACAACGTGTAGCTTAAATAGTTAAATTTAAATTAATTTATTTACTATTCATTAAATAGTAAATGAAACGAAATTAATTCATTTACTATTCACATGAAAGCGACATGATAGAAATTATTAATTATATGTTACATAATATACCCCTGAAGTATTTAATAAATACAACTTTTTAAAAATTTACGATTCAAATTTGATTCTAAATTTATTATTATATTATTATATTTTATTTCAATATTATTATATTATTTTATTTATTATATTATTATATTAAAATTTATATTATATTATATATCTTTGTCCAGTCAAAAACTAGTTAAACACATATTACGCTTATAAATTTTATAAACGAACCCTTTTACAACTAATTTTATAAAGCTTAAGACCAAAACAGATATATATATATATATATATATATATATATATATATATATATATATATATATATATATATATATATATATATATATATATATATATATATATATATATATACAAATATAAAAAGTGAAATTTTTATCTATATTTTTACCCGTCAATTATTAGCAACAGAGTACGAAATACCGGTCTGTGAAAACTGTCGGTAGAAATTGACAAAAGATTTCACACATTTTTTTAAAATTATTATTATATTATTACTTTATTATATTATATTATTATATTTATATTATTATATTATTATATTTTATTTCAATATTATTATATTATTATATTATTAAACTAAAAATATCTACATCTATATCTCTATATATATGCACACATATGGAGATATCATACTCAGTAAAATTTTTCTTCTAAGTCACACAAACACTTAGATTACATTATTATAATTATAATTATAATTATTATTATTATTAATTATTTTTATTAATCTTATTATTATTATTAATAATAATATTATAGTATTAGTATTACTATCATATAATACATAAAATACTACGACGGGGTTACGTTCGGGTGATTTCAAAACAAGTTTTTCAAATGGTTTAAAGCTAAGGAATTCATGGGTATTAAATAAGGAGGTTATGGGTATTGATCGGGGGTATTGTTCGTGAATCAAAGGCCAACCATGCATTTATCATTTCCGTTGCGTCTGCATACTTTTCCTACAATATTGAACCACAATATTGATACGTGAGTTTTCATAGCTCCCTTTTTAAATGCTTTTGCATTATATATCTATGGGCCGAGAATACATGCGTATTTTATAACTATTTTACGAAATAGGCACAAGTACTAAAACTAATTCTACGTGGGTTTAAACCAGAAATATCCCCTTAGCTTGGTAACTATAAATACTGGTGTATGACTGGTAGGCGCGAATTCTAAAGATAGATCTATTGGGCCTGACAAACCCCATCCTGACTATGGGATGCCTTAGTACTTCGAGGTTTATATAACACACCTGCTTCCGTGTACTTTCAGAGGGTAAAACATGAACGTTAAGGCTTGTTACCGGGTGCCTACAACTTATAGAATGTTTTTATACACTTGTGAGTGTATGGTTATTTATGAAACTGAAATCTTGTGGTCTATTAAAACTATTGAAACTCATCGTTTATGATAAAACTATGAACTCACCAACCTTTTTGGTTGGCACTTTTACGCATGTTTATTCTCAGGTATTAAAAAAGCTTCCGCTATTTAACTACTATGTGCATGAAGTCTTACATGACATATTTTTCAAGGAAACTTTGCATTCAAACATTAATATGTATTATATTTTGACTGTTTAGTCAACTGATGTATTATTATGAACTATCATTTATTGGATTGTCTATATGTAGAAATCACCACAAGCCGAAAACATTTATATACATGCTTTAAAAATGTATACAGATTTTAAAACTTTCTTATATAGAAAGCGCGTCTTTTGAAATGAATGCAATGTTTGTAAAACGTATCATATAGAGGGCAAACCTCGCAATGGGACCGATGAATGATGTGCTGCGTCAATACGGATTTTGGCAGGCCATCACAATATAATCCTATTGATCGTGGATTCTTATTAAACTCACAAACTCTAGTGTATTAGGATACCATTTAACCACATTTTCGATTAACAATTATAAATACTCTTTACAGACTTAAAATGGATTGAATTAAATCAAAAAAATAGAAGAATAACAGGCCACTGCCCTGTTCTTAGTTATTTTGTTCAAAACAGACGATTTTGTAATCAATTTCAATTTGTGTAAATGTTGTTATCTTAGAAAACTTTCGTTTAAACTATCTGCAAGTTTTCAATGTCCAATTTAAACTATCGAGTTCGAATTTGAAGGTCAAAGTTTCGATTTGAAAAAGTCAACTGATTGTTCTTAGAACAAATTCGAAATTTCTGTTTTATTTCCAGTTAAATTAATGATTTATAAAGCTTCTAGGAGTAATTCTAAACATCTTTCGTATTCAAATATTTGTCTAAAACATTCTAGAAATCAAAAACGCGATTTGAGTTCATAAGTGTTCTTATCGACACTATTATTGCTGTTCGATTTTTTTTTTCTGTTTTGTTAATCAAGAACACTCGAAAACCGGTATTTTGTTTCAATTCCAATTCATTAGTTAAACCTTGTATTGCTATTATGATTAACTCTGGTCGATTAGTTGTTAAGAAAGAAGGTGAAGAAGAAATAGAAATAGGAACAGACAGTCAGGTTATATGCATATGGGGTGAGAATAAATCAGATAAACAGAAATGACGTGATGGTTATGAGTGTTTGCGGGTGAGCGGGACGTCGCGGGTTCGAGCCCGGCTTGGGTCGTTTATTTCTTTTTAAGGGCTTACATCAAGGTAGCCTTCCTAATTTTTATTTATTTGTATTATTATTATTATTATTATTATTATTATTATTATTATTATTATTATTATTATTATTATTATTATTATTATTATATTATTATTATTATTATTATTATTATTATTATTATTATTATTATTATTATTATTATTATTATTGTTATTGCTAGTATTATTATTGTTATTATTATAATTATGAACATGTTAATAACGTTGATATTTTGAAATTAACAATATGTTAATATGGTAGAATTATGGAAAATACTTATAATTACATGAAGATATATACAATTATGAATATGATTATGAATTAACAAAATAGGAACAACAGTTATAAGTCTAGAAATTTAACACGAAGTTTACGATAAATCTGATTATTATTATTATTATTATTATTATTATTATTATTATTATTATTATTATTATTATTATTATTATTATTATTATTATTATTAATACTGTTATTATTAGAAATTATTATAATTAGTAGAAGTGTCATTACTTTAAATCTACCATTTTTATTAAAACTATTATTGTTGCTATTATTATTATTATTATTATTATTATTATTATTATTATTATTATTATTATTATTATTATTATTATTATTATTATTATTATTATTATTATTATTATTATTATTATTATTATTAGTATTAAAAATTATTATTACTATTATTATACTTATTCTAATATTATTATAACTATTAAATTACAAACACAGATTATAATTAATATACATAATTTAAGATTATTAACACTTTTGTTTATCTAAAATATACAAAATGAATATATAATAAAACATATAAGATATTGATATAAAAATCACTAATAAAAAATATATATATATATATATACAAAATTGTTCGATTACGATTATAGGTTTTAATATATATACAAATGTTATAGGTTCGTGAATCCGAGGCCAACCCTGCATTGTTCAATATCGTCGTATGAATATTTTTACTACAAAATATTGAATAGTGAGTTTCATTTGCTCCCTTTTTAAATGCTTTTGCAATATATATTTTTGGGACTGAGAATACATGCGCTACTACTATTTTATGAAATAGACACAAGTAATCGAAACTACATTCTATGGTTGAATTATCGAAATCGAATATGCCCTTTTTATCTTGTCCAAAGTTGTCTCGGAATGATGACGAATTTATCATGTCCGAAGTTGTCCCGGAATGATGGCAAATTTATCATGTCCGAAGTTGTCCCGGAATGATGGCAAATTTATCATGTCCGAAGTTGTTCCGGAATGATGGCGAATTTATCATGTCTGAAGTTGTCCCGGAATGATGAGAATATTCTATATGCATCTTGTTAATGTCGGTTACAAGGTGTTCAATCCATATGAATGATTTTTATGCAGATGCATGATATTTATGAGAAATGAAATGAAAATCATGTGGTCTATTAAATTAATGGAAATGATTGTTTATGATAAACTAATGAACTCACCAACTTTTTAGTTGACACTTGAAAGCATGTTTATTCTCAGGTATGAAAGAAATCTTCCGCTGTGCATTTGCTCATTTTAGAGATATTACTTGGAGTCATTCATGACATATTTCAAAAGAAGTTGCATTCGAGTCATTGAGTTCATCAAGATTATTATTAAGTCAATTATAGTTTGATATATTATGAAATGGTATGCATGCCTGTCAACTTTCGATTTAATGAAAGTTTGTCTTTTAAAAACGAATGCAATGTTTGTTAAATGTATCATATAGAGGTCAAATACCTCGCGGTGTAACCAAATGTAATGTATTCGTCTAGATAGATTAGGACGGGTCTTTACAGTTGGCATCAGAGCGGTGGTCTTAGCGAACCAGGTCTTGCATTAGTGTGTCTAACTGATAGTTGTTTAGATGCATTAATAAGTCTGGACTTCGACCGTGTCTGCATGTCAAAAGTTTTGCTTATCATTTCGTGTCGGAAATCATCTGCCTATCATCCTTAAGAAATTACATGCTTATCATTCTTAGTCTAGACACATCTTACTGCATTGATTGCATGAATAGTGTATAGACAAAATTCATATCTTATCGTATCTGCTAATTCATATCTTAGCGTATTTGTTTCTGTAAACTTTGCCTGATATATTCAGTAAATTCCTCTGTAATCTACAAATTCTTTTGTTTTATATATAGATATTCTAGGTAATTAGAATATCATCCAATATCTGAAAATCATTTCATATCGAAAAATCCTTTATTCAATCGTACGAAATGGAACTCGCCACTAGTTCAAGTTCCTCGGATTCCAATATGGAGTTTCACTAGAGTTCCGAAAGCAGTGTGACCGAAATTGATCAACCAATTAGCCATCATCTATTCTGGATGAATTAGGGATGAGTTCGTAGTCGACTTAATCAATGGAGACGCGAAGAAGGCGATCCCTTCCACCAACCGAATTTATCTCCTAGCGATGAACCTGAAGCACTTATCGGCGAACCTATCCGAAACACCATTTTCAGCCTCATTTCCAGGGTAGCTCGACACGATTATATTCTATCCACTATTCTAAACCTTATTCTTCCACTCGTTCCGACCGACAACCATTCCGGTGTAATAGAAGAAGTCAACAAGCTTCGCGCCTGAATAATGACTTTGGAAAATATGGTGCAAAACGTATCAGCTTCAGCAACATCACTGGCACCAACAGTACCAGCAACAACACCACTACCACCAACAAACCAAGTTTCAACAACCCATGCCTCAACATCTCATTCTGTACCTCGAGTATAATTATCGTTCTACGAATCGTTCTACATCAATTATCTTCATTCTACGTGACGATTATATAATTTCTAATGTTTTAGAGATTATGTGTTCTAGTTCTAACGATAAATCAAATAAGATTAATATCATATTAACTCATTAAATCCACAATTATATCTGAAGAAAATATATATGTATATATGTTTTCATAAAGATTGTAATCAAAAATTCTTTTGTACAAACTGTTAATGGTGAAAATATTTTAACGGGTAGGTAATACCCGAGGAATATTTAGATTTCACATTAATAAGTTACACTGTACATTCTTTCAAATCTGATTCAACGGTCATTTACTATCCTACTTACATCCACCGATGCATGTATCCGTTCACCACAGAATAACCATTTTCATTCAATTTTATATTTGGATTTTGACCTATCAGAGTCCGACAAGTGGCATAATGAAGAAAACATTGGACAAAATAAAATTTGTTAGAAAAAAACAAATTAACTATGAGAAATGATGTTAAGAATCCACGCTAACAAAATCCTAGCTAACTGTTCCTAGCTAACTGTTAATTCCTATTTACATTTATTTATCGCAATTTACTTATCGCAATTTTAATTCTCGCAATTTTATTTATCGTCAATTAATTTATGTTACTTATTTTTATGCACTTTAAATATCGGGACACGTATACAATGTTTTAACATATCATATCGACGTCATCTATATATATTATTTGGAATAACCATAGACACTCTATATGCAGTAATGATCGAGTTCTCTATACAGGGTTGAGGTTGATTCTAAAATTATATATATACCTTGAGTTGTGATCGAGTCTGAGACATGTATATAACGGGTCACGACATGTATTAATTAATTCGAATATTATATATAACTGTGGACTATTAACTGTGGACTACCAACATTGGACAATTAAAATGAATTAAAATATTGATTATAACATATGAAACTAAACAATTCTTCAAGTTTGCCACTTGATTTCATCTTAAACCTCATTTGTATCTTGACGATTACAATCTGCGTTCAAACTTTTCATGATCCTTGAAAACACCTCAATCGAGAGGATGAACCAACCGCACTTTATCCACGGAAGAAAAGATTGATACATATAGTTATGCACCTGAAAACACTCGAAAACTGAGTAAAAGTTTAACACGTAACTGTGCTAGCTCCTTTGGCATTGTTATTACTGAAAATAACATTGCAATTTCCTTTTCAAATTAGCCAATTTTGTTACAGCTCCAGCAACTTCGACTTTTCGTTCGAATCAATCTTATTATAACCTCGATATGTACGTTGCTCTTTTGTCATCGTTATCGGAGAACCATTTATATTCCACCACATTAGCAGAAACTTACCAACAACTTCATTACTCATTGGCTTAAGTCGCTCCAAAGAACCATTATATTTGTTCATTAAAACTCTATCATATACTCATCCGCACCTGGTAACGAGAATTGCCATACCAATTACCAGAAATCAGCAATCAGTATTTTGAATCTCGCAGCATTTTCTACGCCAACAGTTATATAGATAACATCTATCTCCTAGATTTACATACTTCGAATGTGACGTTTCTGAAAAACATCCCAATCTACGATTTAGTTCTCTGAATTTTTGGAAAAACTGAATGAAGCAGCAGAAACTGTAAGACAACTGTAACAGTCAAAAGTTTGACGATAAAAGTGTGTTGGCAAAGCTCAGAAAAAGAGAAGGTTTGGAACTGGAAAACGGATTGAGCAAAATATGAATGAAGCTGTGGACAAGTCACAAAGACTAAATCTTCCTGCAAAGGATCCAAATGATTCTGTGCCAGATGAAGTCATTAACGAATACCTTACTTCTGACTCTAAACCTTTATGGCCAAATCTCCTTCATCATCCATCGACATTAGAAATTCTAAGATATCATCGTATCTTTCATTATAAATATCCTCCATATTTATGAAGATATTTCCATAAGTATTCTTATCTGAAATCATTTATCTCTTCGCCCTATCTATATTACATCAAAAAAGAAACTATGTTAGTTTCTAAATTCTGAAAACTTTCGAGTTCAAAATAAGAATGTTTTTGAGGTAGTGTTGGGAACTGAAGCATGAATTAGTATAATATAATGACACTTGATCAACGTGATTATATTACAGTAAGTCATACTGAGTTTCTAAATAAAATGTGATGATTCACAGATCATAACGTCATCATGTGCCATGTTACATGACTCTTACATTCTACCTCATCTCTAAACACATTAAGAACATATCTTCTTGATAGTTCTATTTTTCCGGATATTCAGTAATGTGACAAGTCAAGACCGTGTCATTACATTTTCCTTATGTGAACATTAATTATGTTCATTCCAAAATTCATACCTATGTATTCTGGACCATTATTCGCTTGATTAAAGTCGGGAAGAGGATACAAAAGCATGAAGCTCCGAAATAGGAATGGGAGTATAAATCGCAGCAAATAGGAGAGAGCATTAACTGTGGATAACAGTGATTATAGAAGATAGAAGTAGGGACTTTGAAATATAAGAGAAAATATTAAGCCCAATAACAACGCGGAGGTTACAAATCGTGGATATTAATACAAATAGCAATATAAAGACACGGTATAATTAAGAATGATATCACCCAAAGTAATAGTAGAAGTAAACAGATTTTTCTGGTGGAAGATTGAAAAGAAGGATGACAGAAATGATAATTAGAAAAATATCAAGGATTAGAACGGGATTAAGCATTCTCACAATATTTTGGATGTATGAACTAAGAAAGAAAGTATAGGAATGGTGAGAATAATGGAACGGAAGAGTTTAATTTATAATGGAAATATCAGACGTAGCAATCATGACAGATAACCGCATTTAATTATAGAGATCCTAATTTCCTTAAATCCCAAAGAATCATATCTTATATATTTCCAAAGATTTTCTTTTAAATTCCTTGAACCCCGAAAATCCACCGTGACTACGTCAAAAGTTAACTCTCTATCTCAATCTTTTGTGATAGCTTCACTCATACGTTTCACATAATCGAATTGTTTTATCTATATGAGTCAATAATGATAAAACTCTATTTATCGACTCATATTCGTCATGAAAACATTTTTATTGTTAGCCATGACGACCTCACTTAAATTTCGGGAAAAAATTTCTTTAACGGTTAGGTACTGTGACGACCCGAAAATTTCTGACTAAATTTAAACTTAATCTTTATATGATTTCGACACGATAAGCTAAGACTGTAATGTTGAGTCTCAAAATTTTTGTATTTGTTTATATGGATTCAGTTAACCTTTGACCATTCCCGATGATTCACGAACAATTTATTTGAAAATAAATATGTGATTAAATATATATACATATATATAAATATAATTATATATGATAATTAAAAATAATAAAATAGGATTTAAACATTTGAATTAAAAAGGTAAGATAAGTTATAAAATAATTAGTAACTATGATATAATTAATAAATTGTGATATTAACATATCAAATGTAATTACAAGCCAAAAATAAAATTTATTATTATCATCAAAATTAATAATGTTAATATTAAAAACCGTATTAGTTAAATTATTATTTCCAATGTACTATATATATATATATATATATATATATATATATATATATATATATATATATATATATATATATATATATATATATATATATATATATATATATATATATATATATATATATATATGAAATCGATACATTTAATTTGTTATAATATTATTATTATCAAAAGTATTATTATCATTATTATTCACTAATATTATTATTAATATTGTTATTATAATCAGTATTACTAAAAATCATAAAATTATTATAATTATGATTATCATTATAATACAACTTATTAAATTTTATCATTTAAATAATTACCATCATTATTAGTAACATTATTAGTATTATCTTTTTTACTAAAATTGTTAAAATTATCATAATTCTTGTTTTTATATTATAATAATTATCATTGTTATTATTATAAAAATAATACAAATTAATATTATTAATACTAATATTATTTCTATATTTATTATTATTAATATTTTTATATTATTAACAATATACATAGTTTTCTTTAATAAATCAAAATACATATAAAAAGAATAACTTTCTGTTTGACATCCACATCGAGATTTTAGCTATTTTTTTCTTGTCTCTAATTCTGTTTCAGATTCGAATTAAATCACAGATGAAGTCAAAATCTGTTAGAAATCTCTATCTCCTTTTATTTTTTTAATATTTGTTTTGTACCTGAATATATATTCCTGTCGATCGTGGATTCTTATTAAACTCATAAACTCTTGTGTATTAGGATACCAGTTAACCACATTTTCGATTAACAATTACAAATACTCTTTACAGACTTCAAATGGATCGAATTAAATCAAAAAAATAGAAGAATAACAGGCCAGTTATTTTTTTCAAAATAGACAATTTTGTAATCAATTTCAATTTGTGTAAATGTAGTTATCTTAGAAAACTTTCGTTTAAACTATCTGCAAGTTTTCATTATCCAATTTATACTATCGAGTTCGAATTTGAAGGTCAAAGTTTCGATTTGAAAAAGTCAACTGATTGTTCTTAGAACAAATTTGAAATTTCTGTTTTGTTTCCAGTTAAATTAATGATTTGTAAAGCTTCTAGGAGTAATTCTAAACATATTTCATATTCAAATATTTGTCTAAAACATTCTAGAAATCAAAAAAGCGATTTGAGTTCATAAGTGTTCTTATCGACACTATTATTGCTGTTCGAATTTTTTTTTTATGTTTTGTTAATCAAGAACACTCGAAAACTGGTATTTTGTTTCAATTCCAATTCATTAGTTAAACCTTGTATTGCTGTTATGATTAACTCTGGTCAATTAGTTGTTAAGAAAGAAGGTGAAGAAGAAATAGAAATAGAAACAGACAGTCAGGTTATATATATATATATATATATATATATATATATATATATATATATATATATATATATATATATATATATATATATAGGGTGAGAATAAATCAGATAAACAGAAATCGCGTGATGGTTATGAGTGTTTGCGGGTGTGCGGGACGTCGCGGGTTCGAGCCCGGCTTGGGGCATTTATTTCTTTTTAAGGGCTTACTGATGTAAAGAACGTTTCATATGATTTATATTAGGAAAAATATCGATTATTAGAACTATTACACAACTACGGGCAGTGTACCCGATCGTGTAGTAGCATAGATAATGGTTTAGTCCGTGTATGGTTCCAAGGACAATTGTACGTATCAAACTACAATTAGAAACTATATTATGATTAACTAAGTTAATGAAATTGAAAGGTACAAAATATTTTGGTTTTGCCCTTTAACGATGGGCAAATCAAGAGGATTTCTAGTTTTATAAGTAAAGGAACTGTTTTTGGTATTTTTAGTTTTAAACAATTGTAAATACAGCAAGTAAAGATAGTTTGAAATAAATCAAAGAGACGAAATGTTCATCTAGATCTTTTACCCTCGGTATTGGATGTAAGTTTTGATATTAAGGCCCGATTGAATGATTATGTGTGTAAGTTACCTATTAGATTTACCAAGAGTTCTCTTTAGTAAATATGCAAACACAATTACAAGATCAAGGGTTCCCTTTTCACTATAGTTCTTGTATTTGTAATCAGATAACTTAGCTAGTTCTAAGGCTTGAAACTTGACTTCTATGTTCATAGTTATCAATAATTGTACAAACATTCGTTGCATACAATTCATCCCTATATCGTCTAATCATTTGAATCTAATTTACCCCCTTGGTCCGGTTTAGTAAACAATCAATCTAAGACAAGTTGATTGTAAATCAATATGATAAATCAACAAGAGTTCTCTTTATCAACAACATATCAATTAACTAGATACAAATGATTTTAACTTCAATAAGCATGTTCTTGATTCAAGCTTAAAACTATCACACATAATACATACAATCAATAAGTTTACATCCAATACTTTGGTTATTAATCTAGACAAACATTATGGAATTAGCCAATAATCATTTTAACAAACAAAACAACAATCAAATGATAAGTAGAATTCATAGTTTGAGAACAAGAAAACAACCTACTAGAAGAATGAATCTTGGATTGAGAAAGAATTAAATCTTGATTCTTGATTGTTAGACCTCTTCTAAGAGCTTGGAGTTCTCCAAAATTGCTCATAAATTCGTCTCCAGAACTGATTTGATCGTGTATCTCCAACTGGTCTCTCAATCATTCACTTTTAAAGTTGTAAAAGTGGGTCAAAAAGTAAAAAGCAGGCTGAAACCTACTACTGGACGGCGTCCCTGATTCTGGATGGCGTCCAGTACTAAAAGACTTGGATGGCGTCCAAGTGTGAAGAGTAGGACGGCGTCCCAATTGCTTGGACGGCGTCCAGATCAACTAATGTTCACTGTCTCACTTTTTTATGTTCTCCCTTAATTTGGACGGAGTCCCAATCATTTTGGACAGCGTCCAATATATCTGAAGCCTTGTTTTATCATTTTAGAGCGCTAATTTGACCATAACTTGTGTCGGGATCAACCATTATGATATTACAACTCATATAATGGTCATAAATCATCAAAACTCTTCACAAATCACTTTCTGATACAAATTTGCATATCTTTGTGTATTACTTGTAGAAACCGCCTTAACTATCCTTGATTCGAGAGCATTTATTATGATATTGCGAGAGATATATATGATGAAATCGAGCAATATCAAACACCCCACACTTAAACCTTGCTTGTCCTCAAGCAAATCTTAATATCAAACATACTAACACAATATAGAGTACAAACATCACACAAATTACTCGAAGCACACGAAACACAAACGTTTATATGAAACGCAACTCACGCTATATGAAACACACGCTTTAAGTAAATCACACCTTTATTGTTATCACACTCACGCTATATACACAATGAGAACACACGCACACATTTTTGGGAGATTAGAGCCAAGTATCCGAAAAATTTGATCCTACGAAAATCAGGACCTTATGAAAACATTTTATGTTTTTGAAAATGTAGTGCTAGTTTTTACACTAGGCACGTTTTTCGATTTTGTCGAATTTTCTGAATTTTTAAAAATGAGTGCGGGTTTTCCGCTATTGGTCAAGCCAATCCCTCCCACAGTACCTAACATCACGAGATGTTGGTAAGAAAATAATGTGCTTAGGAGGATACACATTGCGTCCGGATATCATCGATAATCATGAGGTAATCATCTAATCCGTTAAATCAATCATGAAGATTGAGGTTCATCAGTCTTAAAAGCTGATATTTTACCTTTCCGGAGGTTATCCACTGAGGATCTGATCAATCACAGATATTTTGTGTATCATGGTGCGCTCCCCATTTGACAAGACAGATCTCCCTCATCAAGATAAGTCTTACTACCAGTTTCCCTGTTTGATGTTGAGGCCTGGTATATTTCCAGTCGATGTTAGCAATGAATTTTCAAGATTTTTCGTCACCCTACAACTGGTCTGGACTATAACTTCTGAAATAAATCAGCAAGTGTGTCGATTGGGAGACTTTAATCCTTTGGGTTATACAAAGTAGTCGAGCGCATGTATTGCCCTGGTTCTAAACAATGAAGACCGCCCTTAGGTTTTTGATCTGGCACGAGGTCCAGTTTCCGACCAAGCTATGCAATCACTGCTCTCTCACGGTTTACACTCGTTTTGGTACAAGTGACCTACAAGTTAGCTTAACTAAACTAGTAGGATTTTCATCCAAATAATTGAATGATAGTGCAACTTCAAAGACTATTAATAATTTAAAACATAACTCTACATTTATTTTAATAGTTTTTAGGACAAAATGTATGTAAAATGGTTTTTTTGGACAATTTTCGTTTCTAAGGCTGCTAAAATTTTAAAATTTTAATCATAAACGCCTTAATTTTTGTAAAACGAATTCCCGATAAATTTATATTCTCCCACCCCACACTTGAGATCATGCAAGGCCCTCATTGCATGAAATCAGAAAAAAGGATTAAATTTAGAGGGCAAAGTGATAGGGTGATTGTAGAAATTTTCAAATTTTTAACCTGTAAATCGTGGAACATGTAGACGGATGCCGCTGAACTTACTGCCAGCATAAGAGCATCGTCCACTCCGCGATTAGCATCAAACATAGATCATAATATCAAATGTTGTTGAACTTAATGCCAGTCTTTTGAAGTTTAATCACGCTGCACAAAATAACAAACCAAACAAATAATACTAAAAATAACGGTGTTTCTACAACCACAACCATTATCAAATTAGTTTAAAAATACAAACTAAACATTTGTTTAATACACACCATAACAAATAAATAGATAGTCTCAAAGTAATGTAACAAAATGATAACAGGCACGCAGGCCTTCAGTTATCGTACGGCCAAAAGTAATTTCTTGAGCCATCTCTACTTGGGCGTCCCTGCGGGTATTGCTACTCAAACCTGTTCCTGGCATCCTGCAACGCAGCGTTAGAATCATAAATTAGGTAATGAGGAGGTGGGTTTTGAGGATCAGTTAGTATGTGGATGTCAGGCGTGTTGTCCCATAGTACTGATCGGGGTTGGAATAAAATAACTCAGTATTATGGTTATTCCAATCAATACCATAACTTTTCCATCCCTGATTATGTATTTAAGCAATCTGGCGTTGCTCCATTCTCTGTTGACTATCCCACATACGATCGTTATGAGTCCTATGCTCATTCGGACTCAACCTCATGTTATTCACACTATTAACCAAATTATCCCAACTAGTTTGGGATGGATTCCAAGGACCTGGATCATGAACATTAGTTTGAGCTTCCATTTCTGCTTCCTCTTCCTCTTGTTGTTCCTGTTGAACATTTACTCCACTACCACTTGCTCCACCTGCGACAAAAGGCACTAAACGCCTATTTCCGTCGTACATAAAAATCTCAGCATTTACATAAGAAACTTTCTTTATAGATTTCATGGTGTGATCACACTCCATCGATCGGATGAAATCTATGTTAACGTGATGAGCAATCCTCGTGATATAGTGGCCCCCAAGAAGCGGTTTTTCTCTCCGTGTCTCAGTGGCGATGGCTAGAAAATAGTTGCCTATCATCCCCGGAATATCAGTATAGCAACCCCGTTTTATTTGATCCATTATCCATAGATCCAACGATTTAACCTTTTCATTTCCCTCGACTCTTGCATTGAAAGTGCATGCAATAAGTCGATGAAGGAGTCTATCATCAGGGCTTGCAATTTCATTATACCGGTGCCTACTTGATTTAAATGGCCTAGATGCATTCGGCCCACAAATTCTTCGCCAAAAACCTATCTCATTAAAGGGAACTCTACCATGGTAATCGGAAGTTGTCAAGTAAATTCTCAATTGGTTGTCGTTAAGCTCCTCGAAAATGCCCAACACTCTACATAACCCAACACTTCCCAACCCTCTATCTTCACCCCCTAGTCGAAACCGAAGAAATTCATTTGACAAAGGATCACGAACGTTATTAAACCTTAAAGTTGAGTAAAATTCCTTTAATAACACCGAATAAATTTTTTCGCGGATGCTAAAAACCTGCTCCCATGCGTAGGAAATGATCCTATCGTAGGGAATGGATAATTTAGTGACCCGAAAATTTTTTGACTAATTTTAAACCAAACTCTCGATACGATTTAATAGTTTTGATACGATAAGCAAAGTTTGTAATGTTGAGTCTTAGAAATTTTGATCTGTTTACATGCATTCAGTTAACCTTTGACCATTCTCGACGATTCACGAACAATTAGTTGTAAATAGTTATGTGTGTGAGAAAATAAATATTTAAATAAAATATAAGCGCATATATTAAGTTGAATGAATATTATACCATTTAATCATTTGAATTAAAATGTGTAAAGTAGTATACAAAATAAATAAAATGTTATCGAAGAAATATATATAAATATATATAAAATATATATATATATATATATATATATATATATATATATATATATATATATATATATATATATATATGAAATCTGTATACAATTAATATTACATGTATATTCTAATATATATATAATATATATACAAATATTAAATATGTTATCATATAATAATAAGTATTACATCATAATTAATACTATGTAATATTATGTTAAATGTAATTATAAGTCAAAATATAGTATTATAATAATATTTTTAGTACTTTTGTTATTACAATTAATATTGATATAGTATTATTATCTTTAGTATTATTATTAGATATTATTATTATGAATTATTATTATAAATTATTATTATTATCATTATTATGATAATCATTAGAAAACAACACAATTTATTATCATTAATAATGTTATTATAAATAAAAGTATTATTATTATGGTTATTATTAGTATGACTATTATTAACATATTAGTATTATTATTACTATTATATGTAATAATAAAATATGTATCATTTATAAATATTAGTATCATTAATATAAATATAATTATAATTATTAATATCATATTTATGATTATTATTAATATATGTATTACTATTATTATTACGATTAGGATTAAGAATTGATGTTATGGCAGCCTTAGTCATTAATCTAAAAATTAAACATGAAGACTATGATTATGATTAATATATGTATTGTTATTAATATTACTTATTAATAAGTATTAGGTATTGGTATAAAAGCTGTTATTTTTATTATCATTATTAATAAACTTTTCACTTTAGTTAAAATTACTGTTATTATTATTATAAGATTTGTTATTAAAAATTAACACTAATATTAATATTAATAAAAGCACTAATATTATTGTCATTATTAGTAATACTAGTATTATCATTATCAATATTCTAAATCACTACTAATATTATTTTGTTATTATTATTATTACTATCTTTAGCAAACAAATGAAATATGTACATAAATATATATATTTAACACATATAATATAACAAAATTTAATATTTTTATATACAAAATTAACATATAAAACATATATATATATATATATATATATATATATATATATATATATATATATATATATATATATATTATTAACATAAAAAATGATATAATTAATAAATTCATATATATATATATACATATATATGTGTGTTCAACTACAACTATGAATATTAATAAATACACAAATGATATAGGTTTGTGAATCTGAGGTCAACCCTGCATTGTTCAAAATAGTCATATGTATTTTTACTACAAAATACGTTAGGTGTGTTTCATTTGATTCCCCTTTTTACTCTTTACATTTTTGGGACTGAGAATACATGCGCTTTTATAAATGTTTGACGCAATAGACACAAGTACCTTAACTGCATTCTATGATAGAATTATCTGGGATTGGGGTTAATTATTATGACACGCATTAGCCCCCGGTTTCCGTTAGAGCGTATGAGCTCCCGAGCCGGGTGGATAGTTTATTATTTATGACATTTTGGCACCGGTTATCCTATATTTTATAAACATGTGTTCAGCCGTGGGGTGTAAAGAGGCACAGAGGTTCTATATTTTGAAGGCACATGTATTCAGCCGTGGGGTGAAAGACCAGCACATATGGTTACTATTATATTCTGAATCCTCACCAGGTGTTCTTTATATGAAAGATATTTTTTTGTGCAGTTGGAATGGGACTTCTGCACATTTTATAATATGTAAAATCTTGTGGTCTATTAAAAAGGATGAAAATGTAATGATTACTATAAACTAATGAACTCACCAACCCTTTTGGTTGACACTTGAAAGCATGTTTATTCTCAGGTTTGAAAGGAATCTCCCGCTGTGCATTAGCTCATTTTAAGGATATTACTTGGAGTCATTCATGACATATTTCAAAAGACGTTGCATTCGAGTCGTTGAAGTTCATTAGAGATTATTATCAAGTAAATGACTGATTTGGTCATTTATAGTTGAATATTATGAAATGGTATGCATACCTGTCAATTTTTGATGAAATGAAAGTTTGTCTTTTAAAAACGAATGCAATGTTTGTAAAATGTATCATTTAGAGGTCAAGTACCTCGCGATGAAATCAACTATTATGAATCATTTATAATCGATATGGACTTCGTCCGGATGGATTAGGACGGGGCGTTTCAATTGGTATCAGAGCGGTGGTCTTAGCGAACCAGGTCTGCATTAGTGTGTCTAACAGGTCGTTGTTAGTATGCATTAGTGAGTCTGCATTAGTGTGTCTAACAGGTAGTTGTTAGGATGCATTAGTGAGTCTGCATTAGTATGTCTAACAGTTAGTTGTTAGGATGCATTAGTGAAGTCTGGACTTCGACCTAGTAGTTGTTAGGTTATATTAATGAGTCTGGACTTGAACCTGGTCTGCATGTCAAAAGTTTTGCTTATCATTTCTTATCGAAAATTACATGCTCATCATTCTTAGTCTAGACACATCTTACTGCATTGATTGTATGAATAGTGTATAGACAAAAACTCATATCTTAGCGTAACTGCTAATTCATATCTTAGCGTATCTGTTACTGTAGACTTTATCTGACACATTTCCTTAATTCCCTTCGTAATCTACGGGATCTTCTGTATTATGCATAGATATTCTATGTAATTAGAATATCATCCGATATCCAAAAATCATTTCATATCGAAAAATCCTTTATTCAATCATACGCAATGGAACTCATCACTAGTTCAAGTCCCTCGAATTCCGATATGGAGTCCCACTTCAGCTCCGAAAGCAGCGTCACCAGAATGAATCAATCAATCAGCCATCCCCAATTCATCTGATGGGTTCGTAGTCGACTTAATCATTGGAGACGAGAAGAAGGTGATCCTTTTCACCAACCAAATTTTCCTCTTGGCGATGAACCTGAAGCACTCACCGGCGAACCAATTAGAAACACTATTTCTACCCTCATTACCCGAATATCTCGCCATGATTATATACTATCTCAAATTCAAAACCTTATTCACTCGCCGTTCCTACCGACAATCATCCTGGAGTAATAGGTCAACGAGCTTCGCAATCGAGTTGTAGTCTTGAAAAATATGGTGCAAAATGTACCAGCTTCAGCAACATTATCGGCCCCAACAGTACCACCAACAATAACATCCGCATCCCAAGCCTCAATTTCACAATCTGTTCCACGAACATCAATATCATACGCACCATGGATACCAAGGAGTACCAACAGCAATTAACAATGAAGTATTGAACCATAACTTCATTAATATTCTGCGAAGAATATGTGGATCCTAATAATTAACGATGAAGTATTGATCCATAACTTCATTAATATTTTGCGAAGAATATGTGGTTCCTAATAGTTTTAGAGATTACTTATTCTAACTCAAACCGAAAATCAAATGAGTCTAATATTATATTGACTCATTAAATCCATAAATACATCTGAAGAAAATATATATGTAAGTATATTTTCATAAAGATTGTAATTAAAAATTCTTTCGTACAAACTTTTAATGGTGAAAATATTTTAACGGGTAGGTAATACCCGAGGAATATTTAGATTTCATATTAATAAGTTACACTGTGCATTCTTCAAATCTGATTCAACAGTCATTTCCTATCCTACTTACATCCACAGATACATGAATCCGTTCACCACAGAATAACCATTTCCATTCAAATTTCATATTTGGTATGTGACCTATCAGAATCCAACAAGTGGCATAATGAAGAAAACAATTGACGGAATAAAATTTGTTAGAAACAAACAAATTAATTATGAGAAATTTTGTTAAGAATCCACGCTAACAAAATCCTAGCTAACTGTTCCTATATGACTATATCCTTATAATATACTAGTCTTGGTTGAACTATTGGACTTGTGGACTACCAACATTGGACAATTAAAATAAATTAAAATATTAATTATAACATATGAAATTAAACATCTCTTCAAGTTTGCCACTTGATTTCATCTTAAACCTCAATTGTATCTTGATGATTGCAATCTGCGTTCAAACCTTTCATGATTCTTGAAAACACCTCAATCGAGAGGATGAACCAACCGCACTTCATCTACGGAAGAAAAGATTGATGCATATAGTTATGGACCTAAAAACGCTCGGAACCTGAGTAAACGTTTAACATATATATGTGCTAACTCCTTTGGCGTCTTTATTACCAAAAATAACTTTGCAATTCCTTTCCAAATTAGCTAATTTTGTCACAGCTCCAGCAAATCAACATCGACCTTTCGTTCGAATAAACTCTATTATAACCTTGATATATAAGTTTGCCTTTCGTCAACATTACCAGAGAATCATATATATCCCACCACAATTAGCAGTAAACTTACCAGCAACTTCATTACTCATTGGCTTAATTCTCTCCGAAGAACCATTATAGTTGTTCGTTAAAACCTATTCATATACTCATTCACATCTTATAACGAGAATTGCCATAGCAATTACTGAGAATCCGCAAACAGTATTTCGAATCTCGCAGTGTTTTCACTTCAACAGTTATATATATACATATAACTGCTGGAAATTTTGAACTCCCATTTTGAAATTCTGAAAAGCACTCTAGTCTACGAATTAGTTCTTTGAATTTTGAGAAAACTGACAAAGCAGCGAAAACTGTTAATGACTTTAACAATCAAAAGCTTGATGATAAAGATTGGAGTGTTGAAAAAGCTCAAGAATTTTGATAAACGGATTGAGCAAACCATGAAGGAGACTAAGGACAAATACAAGGACCAAACCCTGTATTTAAAGAATCCGGATGATTCTGTTCTGATGAAATTTTTAGCGAATACCTTGCTCCTTAATCGCTCTAAATCATCGTGAATGAATTTCTTCATCACAATTTGATTCCGAAATCCTAAGATATCATCGTACCTTTCTTTATTAATATCCTCAATATTTCTGAAGATATCTTCATAAATATTCTCATTCGATATTAATTATCTCTCTGCGCTATCCGTATTATATTATAAAAGGAAACTATTTTAGTTTCTATATTCTGCGAACCTTCGAATTTAAAATATGAATGTTTTTGAAGTAGTGTTGGGAACTGATGCATGAGTTAGTATAATATAATGACACTTGATCAACGTGATTATATTACAGTAATTCATGCTGAGCTTCTAATGAAACATGGTGATTCTCAGTACCATCATCATGTGCCATGTTACACGACTCTTACATTCTACCCAATCTCCAAACATATTAAGAACATATCTTCTTGATAGTTCTAATTTTTTTCTTGAATTCTGGTAATTTAACCAATCAAAATCATGCTATTACAATTTCTCTCTTAAGAACATTAGTTATGTTCATTCGAAACTCCATACCTACGAATTCTGGACCATTACCCGCTTGACTTAAAGTCGGGAAAAGAAAACAAATGGATGGAACTCCAAAAATATAAAAGAAATGAAGAGGGGGATTTATAATAAAATATCAGACAGAGAAATCGAGACAGATTATCGCATTTAATCAAAGAAGATCCTGATTTCCTTAATCGCCGTGTAACAACCCAACCCGTTAACCATCCGTAAAAGTGCCATAAAAAATTTTTTGAGACCAGTTGATCTGGACGGCGTCCAGTAATCTGGACGGCGTCCTGTTGTAAAAACCAGGACGGCGTCCAGCCATCTGGGACGGCGTCCAGATGTGCTGCCAGATTCTGATCAGTTTTACGTTTTACACACGGGTGAAAAACCCGCTTCCCGACACTTTTAAACCAACACACTTTCACAATATATTACAATAGGTTAAACTAAGAGTTTTTCATAATAAAAACCAAGTTTTACGACACCGGGCCCACATCGACCCAAAATACCACAAGTGACTATTTCGACCCATTAGTTTATACAAAACATCGACCGAGCATGGGATTGGGGATACGCTACCCAATCCTAAACAAATCCAAAGGCAAGTCTTCTAAAGCAACTACGTAAGTCCACTAGTCCCCGCGCTTACCCGAGCAACCGCATCCATGCAATCTATAAAAATGTAAACAACGAGAGGGTAAGCTAACGCTTAGTGAGTGAAAATATACTACATACATATATATGTATAAAATGGACACGCCACAATAATAATCAAATAGCGCATACCGAAGCATCCAAGTATAAGGCAAGCTAAACCTAGCATACCGTACGTTCACTAAGCACAAGCTAACAACACCAACAATATAGTAAGTTCGCAAACAACGTTGCGAACAATGCCAATAAGCTACAACAAGAAGGTTAGCTACATCACGTCAATACAACATTATACGTATACAATATATATATAACAACGCGTAAAACTCCCAAGGTTAACCATAACGCTATGGTGCTACCGGCTCGTGGTTCACACCATACGCAATTGAATCATACTCTTTTATAGTGCTACCAGCTCGTGGTTCACACTTGATGCTACCAGCTCGTGGTTCACATCAATTATTTTATAGTGCTACCGGCACGTGGTTCACACTCGATGCTACCGGCTCGTGGTTCACATCAATTATTTTATAGTGCTACCGGCTCGTGGTTCACACTCGATGCTACCGGCTCGTGGTTTACATCAATTATTTTATAGTGCTACCGGCTCGTGGTTCACACTCGATGCTACTGGCTCGTGGTTCACATCCTATCACACACACACATTATGGCACTACCGGCTCGATGGTTCATACCATAACATTCACAAATAAATACGCCATATACACATACGTATAATTATTCCACTCACAATACTACCCTTCGCCATTGGGGTTATATCTAAGTCCTCATCACAATATTAACCCTTCGCCATTGGGGTTATATAATCCACATCATACCGCGTGTGATAATGTACACACAAATTGTGTACCCCGCCAAAGGTGGCCAACCAAAACGCACAACCGTGCCAATTGGACCTATACACAAGTCCATCAAATTCACCTATATGTGAAGTGAGCTCTATAACCAAGAAACACTTCAACCCGACCCGCACCCATCCTACACATACATATGCACATAGGATATTAACACTCACCTAGTCGTCTTGATGAATGCTTCCAAGTAAACCGCAACGCGCCAAATGGAAAGTACCAATACCACCACAACGTAGCTAGGAGCGAGATGAACAACTTTAGAACCCGAGCTTTTGCGAGAATCCGACTCCTTCTTCTCCAAATCCACCTCTCTCTCTAGAACTTCTCCTCTCTCTCTAAATAATGTTGGGAGTGTTTGTGAAGATGAAATATGATCCACAAATGACCAAGGAACCAGCCTTGAAGGCTCCAAACCAGCATCTAAGTGATTTTACCATTTTACCCCTTTTAAAATAATTAAAACAGCTGGCTCGACAGTCTGTTTGGAC
The DNA here is from genome assembly GCF_046630445.1 of Rutidosis leptorrhynchoides. Lineage (NCBI taxonomy): Eukaryota > Viridiplantae > Streptophyta > Magnoliopsida > Asterales > Asteraceae > Rutidosis > Rutidosis leptorrhynchoides. The sequence goes on from NC_092337.1 coordinate 152,609,002, forward strand.
GGCGTCCCAAACTATGGACGGCGTCCCACCTTTTGTTGCTGGGCGGCGTCCCCCCTATCGGGACGGCGTCCCACCTTTTGTTGCTGGACGGTGTCCCTCCTATCTGGACGGCGTCCCGACCTACTGCAAAATCAGAAACAAAAACAGGGTGTTACAACTCTCCCCCACTTAGAATCGATCACGTCCTCGTGATCCTCGTCACTTAACCAAACGGACCACACTCCACGGTCCTCAACATAAGTCCCAATCCGACTTTCCTAGTCAACTCTTCCCAAGGAATCACCTTTAACAACTAGAATCGTCTCCCGCAATTTATCAAACCCACTATCCGAGCACTAAAACCATGCTCACTCCCTATCATCGGGAAAACTCAACCAATCTCGGACCGAGATATCAACCCTTCAGCGTACCATTACAGGTACAATGCTAGAAGTAACCAAGTCAACCTAAGGTCAACAACACGAAACGATGGAGACCGAACCAAACGAATCCTTACGGATAACACCAATCACTAAACATCCCTTGTAGTGCGCAATACGACCCATACGCAACTACCGTAACATCATAACAAACGGTTAAAACCGATAGCGCCCAAAACGACTATGGCAAAGCTAGTCCTAAGGTGTACAAAATTGGCTATTGTCACACCCGTGACAACATGTGAGCGAAACACGGCTATCGCATCACAAATCACACCACACGGTCCTCACGACCCCACCATCGGCGTATAAAACAACCGATAGTTCCCACAACACAACTCAAGAATGGTACTCTCATTTCCCACCGGTACTCGCATTTCCCGATAATGTTATGCCATACCGACGTAACATTACTCTCCTAATGAAGTCAGCGGACCCCGAAGGCCATGCTTCACCAATCTCAACACCGGATGAAGTCAGCGGACCCGAAAGTCATGCTTCACCGATATATCACCTCGCTCATGATGAAGTCAGCGGACCCGAAGATCATGCTTCACCAATCGCATACTCCCATGATGAAGTCAGCGGACCCTAAAGGTCATGCTCCACCAATCAACAACCATGATGAAGTCAGCGGACCCGAAGATCATGCTTCACCAATCAACCACACCATAATGAAGTCAGCGGACCCTGAAGGTCATGCTTCATTAATCAACAATCCCATGATGAAGTCAGCGAACTCCGAAAGTCATGCTTCATCATTCATCAATACCACGATGAAGTCAGCGGACCCCGAAGGTCATGCTTCATCAATCACATACGCACTTTCGGCCTCAAACAACGAGTAGTGCAATATCGCGCTCTGTTACACTATAGTGAACCCTAGCGGATACCACTAACCATCCACAATCGAGCAAGAACCACCTATATCGAACATAGGTACCAAACAATAATTCTCCAAAAGAGAACCCGACTCACACACATCCCTTAACCGAGGGATTTTACCTTGCTCGCCAAACACGTCCATTATCTCTCAACGAGATTCACCAACATACACCTCAGTGATAATTTACAAATCCAATATCATAAGTACAAGTTAACCAAAATTGTACTCTACCACAAATCGACCCAAACTGTGTCTCGACCAAATTTCCAGATCTACCAAAAGCATCATCCGAAATCTCACACTAAAACTTCCTCGTGCGGGAGTGTAACTCCCCCACTTGGAACTACGTTCCAATATCCACAACTCGTACAATGCTACCAAAGGTAGACTTTACCAAAAATTGGGTTCACACGACCCATCACTACATCTTGCTCCAACCTTGAGCATACGAAGGATTTTAACCAATCCTTAAAACCTTTCGAACCAAAAGTGCACCACAAATTACACAAACCAATACCCTCGCAATCTTCCAATTGCTTTAGTTTGTCAACTTCGACTTACTCACTCATGTACCTAAGGGTTTCACTTCGGTACCCTAAGCACAATGTAACCGCAACACCATCGGAGTCGAACACCACGCTAGTAGGTAAAAAAGAGGCACCTAATGTCGCGTCATGTAGGCTCCATTACCAACATACATCGATATCCAAAACACTCTATCTCAAGGGTTCCAACCCCCCGACGAACCTCATGGTTCATCAATCTCAACACAAAAGCGAACACGCGCTTAACAACCGAACACCAAAACCCATTTCCATGGCTTGGTAGAACATTTCCCAAATACTAAGGAATGCTTGGTTGCACCAAGTCTTAAGCCCTTCGCCCGACAATCCAACGTCACCATAGGGTACTTCCATTAGGAACGTCACCCATAACATCAATATGCACAAAACAAGGCATTTAATCAACTCAAACGCAATGGCTCATAATAAATAATCAAAGGACATATTTATTAAAACGAAACTTACCTTAACGTCTCCTTGCCGCACCCGTCCCCACTAACTTGGGACATTCCGACTTACGATGTCCTTCTTCTTGGCAATTGAAACACACCATACCATCACCCTTTGGTACCGAACATTCCCAAGACTTGTGACCCCTCACACCACAATTGTAACATCTATCCGCACTAGAATCCGGTATACCCGTTCGCGTACCACCCGTGCTCACACTCGGACCCTTAGTCCTCTTACTCGGAGCACCATAAGAAACAACCCTTCTCTCCCTTGAAGGTTCACCCTTCTTCGATCGCGAATACGACTCAAAACCTCTAGCCACCGCGAATAATTCCGCAAACGACTTCGCGTAACCCCGGCTAATCTTACTCTTCAAGTCATCATTCAAAGTCCGATAGAAATCCTCCATCAACAAACGATCATTCCCCAAATACTCCGGGCAAAAACGGGCCTTCGCCATAAAGGTCGTCTTGAGAGTATTCAAATCCATAGAACCCTGTTGCAAATTTCGCAACTCATTACGCATTTCCGACAAATTGGCTGAAGTCCGGAACTCCTCGAAGAATTCCTTCTTAAACCCGTCCCATGATAACGCCATAAACAGTTCACCACCGACAAGATCAATCTTACCATCCAACCAATCCTTTGCCCTACCCCGCAACAAACTAGTAGCGAGTCTTGTCCTCTTCTCAGGAGGGCATTCAATAGTACGAAAAAACCCTTCAACATCGGAAATCCATGTGGTGCTAACCAAAGGATCCGGTTTCCCGTCATACATCGGAGGTTTAGTTCTCATGAAGCTCTTAAGACAATGCTCCATTTCACCACTAGTTCGAAATTCGGAATACCTCCTATCCATTTCTTCTCGAAATACACTCATTTGCTCCGCAACGGCGGCCGCAACTCTAGAGTTAAACTCCTCGTCATTCGTCTCGATCTCGTTTCGCGTCGTCATTCTAAAGAATGCAAAACAATTAGTCCATGAACGTATAAAACAACACGCATAACACTGTCCCATCTTGCTCGACACTCGTGGTACATCACTTGTTAAACACGATTTGCACCCGTAATAAGGTTTGCAAGTCCTTATTACGCATACACATCGTATCCCCTCGTTAGTACAACGACCATCTTGCTCGATGATATTCGCAACGCAACATAAACACAAACATAACACAATTGTATATTAATAATATCTACGTATTAATATACACGTTAGTCCACCTATCAATTAAGGCACTAACCAAATTCCCATTTCGACCCGTAATCCTACAAGTCCCGCAACAAATAAGCATACACAAAAGTGTAAGTCTAGGCACCTATCTCAAGTCACCTAAATCCCTTAGACCATGCTCTGATACCACTTGTAACAACCCAACCCGTTAACCATCCGTAAAAGTGCCATAAAAATTTTTTTTTGAGACCAGTTGATCTGGACGGCGTCCAGTAATCTGGATGGCGTCCTGTTGTAAAAACCAGGACGGCGTCCAGCCATCTGGGACGACGTCCAGATGTGCTGCCAGATTCTGATCAGTTTTACGTTTTACACACGGGTGAAAAACCCGCTTCCCGACACTTTTAAACCAACACACTTTCACAATATATTACAATAGGTTAAACTAAGAGTTTTTCATAATAAAAACCGAGTTTTACGACACCGGGCCCACATCGACCCAAAATACCACAAGTGACTATTTCGACCCATTAGTTTATACAAAACATAGACCGAGCATGGGATTGGGGATACGCTACCCAATCCTAAACAAATCCAAAGGCAAGTCTTCTAAAGCAACTACGCAAGTCCACTAGTCCCCGCGCTTACCCGAGCAACCGCATCCATGCATTCTATAAAAATGTAAACAGCGAGAGGGTATGCTAACGCTTAGTGAGTGAAAATATACTACATACATATATATGTATAAAATGGACACGCCACAATAATAATCAAATAGCGCATACCGAAGCATCCAAGTATAAGGCAAGCTAAACCTAGCATACCGTACGTTCACTAAGCACAAGCTAACAACACCAACAATATAGTAAGTTCGCAAACAACGTTGCGAACAATGACAATAAGCTACAACCAGAAGGTTAGCTACATCACGTCAATACAACATTATACGTATATAATATATATATAACAATGCGTAAAACTCCCAAGGTTAACCATAACGCTATGGTGCTACCGGCTCGTGGTTCACACCATACGCAATTGAGTCATACTCTTTTATAGTGCTACCAGCTCGTGGTTCACACTCGATGCTACCGGCTCGTGGTTCACATCAATTATTTTATAGTGCTACCGGCACGTGGTTCACACTCGATGCTACCGGCTCGTGGTTCACATCAATTATTTTATAGTGCTACCGGCTCGTGGTTCACACTCGATGCTACCGGCTCGTGGTTCACATCAATTATTTTATAGTGCTACCGGCTCGTGGTTCACACTCGATGCTACCGGCTCGTGGTTCACATCCTATCACACACACACATTATGGCACTACCGGCTCGATGGTTCATACCATAACATTCACAAATAAATACGCCATATACACATACCTATAATTATTCCACTCACAATACTACCCTTCGCCATTGGGGTTATATCTAAGTCCGCATCACAATATTAACCCTTCGCCATTGGGGTTATATAATCCACATCATACCGCGTGTGATAATGTACACACAAATTGTGTACCCCGCCAAAGGTGGCCAACCAAAACGCACAACCGTGCCAATTGGACCTATACACAAGTCCATAAAATTCACCTATATGTGAAGTGAGCTCTATAACCAAGAAACACTTCAACCCGACCCGCACCCATCCTACACATACATATGCACATAGGATATTAACACTCACCTAGTCGTCTTGATGAATGCTTCCAAGTAAACCGCAACGCGCCAAATGGAAAGTACCAATACCACCACAACGTAGCTAGGAGCGAGATGAACAACTTTAGAACCCGAGCTTTTGCGAGAATCCGACTCCTTCTTCTCCAAATCCACCTCTCTCTCTATAGAACTTCTACTCTCTCTCTAAATAATGTTGGGAGTGTTTGTGAAGATGAAATATGATCCACAAATGACCAAGGAACCAGCCTTGAAGGCTCCAAACCGGCATCTAAGTGATTTTACCATTTTACCCCTTTTAAAATAATTAAAACAGCTGGCTCGACAGACCGTTTGGAAGGCGTCCCAAACTTTGGACGGCGTCCCCCCTATCGGGACGGCGTCCCACCTTTTGTTGCTGGACGGCGTCCCTCCTATCTGGACGGCGTCCCGACCTACTGCAAAATCAGAAACAAAAACAGGGTGTTACACGCCGAAGAACCAAATCTTATTGCAAAGATTTTCTTTAAACCTCATGAATTCCGGAAATCAATCATAACTACGTCATTAGTTAAAATGATTCTACATTACTCACTTCACTCTCTTGCGATAGCTTCACATGTACTCTTCGAGTAATTGAATTGTTTTATCCAAATTACTCAAGGATTATAGAACTCTAATTCCTAGCTCGGATGCATCATGAAAACATACTTATTGTCAGCCATGACCATCTCAATCAAATTTCGAGACGAAATTTCTTTAACTGGTAGGTACTGTAGTGACCCGGAAAAATTTCGACTAATTTTAAACCAAACTCTCGATACGATTTAATAGTTTTGATACAATAAGCAAAGTCTGTAATGTTGAGTCTCAGAAATTTTGATCTGTTTACATGCATTCAGTTAACCTTTGACCATTCTCGACGATTCACGAACAATTAGTTGTAAATAGTTATGTGTGTGAGAAAATAAATATTTAAATAAAATATAAGCGCATATATTAAGTTGAATGAATATTATACCATTTAATCATTTGAATTAAAATGTGTAAAGTAGTATACAAAATAAATAAAATGTTATCGAAGAAATATATATAAATATATATATATGAAATCTGTATATAATTAATATTACATGTATATTCTAATATATATATATAATATATATACAAATATTAAATATGTTATCATATAATAATAAGTATTACATCATAATTAATACTATGTAATATTATGTTAAATGTAATTATAAGTCAAAATATAGTATTATAATAATATTTTTAGTACTTTTGTTATTACAATTAATATTGATATAGTATTATTATCTTTAGTATTATTATTAGATATTAATATTATGAATTATTATTATAAATTATTATTATTATTATCATTATTATGATAATCATTAGAAAACAACACAATTTATTATAATTAATAATGTTATTATAAATAAAAGTATTATTATTATGGTTATTATTAGTATGACTATTATTAATATATTAGTATTATTATTACTATTATCTGTAATAATAAAATATATATCATTTATAAATATTAGTATCATTAATATAAATATAATTATAATTATTAATATCATATTTATGATTATTATTAATATATGTATTACTATTATTATTACGATTAGGATTAAGAATTGATGTTATGGTAGCCTTAATTATTAATCTAAAAATTAAACATGAAGACTATGATTATGATTAATATATGTATTGTTATTAATATTACTTATTAATAAGTATTAGGTATTGGTATAAAAGCTGTTATTTTTATTATCATTATTAATAAAATTTTCACTTAAGTTAAAATTACTGTTATTATTATTATAAGATTTGTTATTAAAAATTAACACTAATATTAATATTAATAAAAGCACTAATATTATTGTCATTATTACTAATACTAGTATTATCATTATCAATATTCTAAATCACTACTAATATTATTTTGTTATTATTATTATTACTATCTTTAGCAAACAAATGAAATATGTACATAAATATATATATTTAACACATATAATATAACAAAATTTAATATTTTTATATACAAAATTAACATATAAAACATATATATATATATATATATATATATATATATATATATATATATATATATATATATATATATATATATATATATATATATATATATATATATATATATATATATATATATATATATTATTAACATAAAAAAATGATATAATTAATAAATTCATATATATATACATATATATGTGTGTTCAACTACAACCATGAATATTAATAAATACACAAATGATATAGGTTCGTGAATCCGAGGTCAACCCTGCATTGTTCAAAATAGTCATATGTATTTTTACTACAAAATACATTAGGTGAGTTTCATTTGATTCCCTTTTTACTCTTTACATTTTTGGGACTGAGAATACATGCGCTTTTATAAATGTTTGACACAATAGACACAAGTACCTTAACTGCATTCTATGATAGAATTATCTGGGATTGGGGTTAATTATTATGACACGCATTAGCCCCCGGTTTCCGTTAGATCGTATGAGCTCCCGAGCCGGGTGGATGGTTTATTATTTATGACATTTTGGCACAGGTTGTCCTATATTTTATAAACATGTGTTAAGCCGTGGGGTGTAAAGACCGGCACAGAGGTTCTATATTTTGAAGGCACATGTATTCAGCCATGGGGTGAAAGACCGGCATGAAATGTCCCGTTCTTATTGATTAAAAACGTTCCATATTAATTGATTTCGTTGCGAGGTTTTGACCTCTATATGAGACGTTTTTCAAAGACTGCATTCATTTTAAAACAAACCATAACCTTTATTTCATCAATAAAGGTTTAAAAAGCTTTACGTAGATTATCAAATAATGATAATCTAAAATATCCTGTTTACACACGACCATTACATAATGGTTTACAATACAAATATGTTACAACAAAATAAGTTTCTTGAATGCAGTTTTTACACAATATCACACAAGCATGAACTCCAAATCTCGTCCTTATTTAAGTATGCGATAGCGGAAGCTCTTAATAATCACCTGAGAATAAACATGCTTAAAACGTCAACAAAAATGTTGGTGAGTTATAGGTTTAACCTATATATATCAAATCATAATAATAGACCACAAGATTTCATATTTCAATACACATCCCATACATAGAGATAAAAATCATTCATATGGTGAACACCTGGTTACCAACATTAACAAGATGCATATATAAGAATATCCCCATCATTCCGTGACACCCTTCGGATATGATATAAATTTTGAAGTACTAAAGTATCCGGTACTTTGGATGGGGTTTGTTAGGCCCAATAGATCTATCTTTAGGATTCACGTCAATTAGGGTGTCTGTTCCCTAATTCTTAGATTACCAGACTTAATAAAAAGGGGCATATTCGATTTCGATAATTCAACCATAGAATGTAGTTTCACGTACTTGTGTCTATTTTGTAAATCATTTATAAAACCTGCATGTATTCTCATCCCAAAAATATTAGATTTTAAAAGTGGGACTATAACTCACATTCACAGATTTTTACTTCGTCGGGAAGTAAGACTTGGCCACTGGTTGATTCACGAACCTATAACAATATATACATATCTATCAAAGTATGTTCAAAATATATTTACAACACTTTTAATATATTTTGATGTTTTAAGTTTATTAAGTCAGCTGTCCTCGTTAGTAACCTACAACTAGTTGTCCACAGTTAGATGTACAGAAATAAATCGATAAATATTATCTTGAATCAATCCACGACCCAGTGTATAAGTATCTCAGTATTGATCACAACTCAAACTATATATATTTTGGAATCAACCTCAACCCTGTATAGTTAACTCCAACATTCACATATAGAGTGTCTATGGTTGTTCCGAAATATATATAGATGTGTCGACATGATAGGTCGAAACATTGTATACGTGTCTATGGTATCTCAAGATTACATAATATACAATACAAGTTGATTAAGTTATGGTTGGAATAGATTTGTTACCAATTTTCACGTAGCTAAAATGAGAAAAATTATCCAATCTTGTTTTACCCATAACTTCTTCATTTTAAATCCGTTTTGAGTGAATCAAATTGCTATGGTTTCATATTGAACTCTATTTTATGAATATATACAGAAAAAGTATAGGTTTATAGTCGGAAAAATAAGTTACAAGTCATTTTTGTAAAGGTAGTCATTTAAGTCGAAAGAACGACGTCTAGATGACCATTTTAGAAAACATACTTCCACTTTGAGTTTAACCATAATTTTTGGATATAGTTTCATGTTCATAATAAAAATCATTTTCTCAGAATAACAACTTTTAAATCAAAGTTTATCATAGTTTTTAATTAACTAACCCAAAACAGCCCGCGGTGTTACTACGACGGCGTAAATTGTTTTACGGTGTTTTTCGTGTTTCCAGGTTTTAAATCATTAAGTTAGCATATCATATAGATATAGAACATGTGTTTAGTTGATTTTAAAAGTCAAGTTAGAAGGATTAACTTTTGTTTGCGAACAAGTTTAGAATTAACTAAACTATGTTCTAGTGATTACAAGTTTAAACCTTCGAATAAGATAGCTTTATATGTATGAATCGATTGATGTTATGAACATCATTACTACCTTAAGTTCCTTAGATAAACCTACTGGAAAAGAGAAAAATGGATCTAGCTTCAACGGATCCTTGGATGGCTCGAAGTTCTTGAAGCAGAATCATGACACGAAAACAAGTTCAAGTAAGATCATCACTTGAAATAAGATTGTTATAGTTATAGAAATTGAACCAAAGTTTGAATATGATTATTACCTTGTATTAGAATGATAACCTACTGTAAGAAACAAAGATTTCTTAAGGTTGGATGATCACCTTACAAGATTGGAAGTGAGCTAGCAAACTTGAAAGTATTCTTGATTTTATGTAACTAGAACTTGTAGAATATATGAAGAACACTTAGAACTTGAAGATAGAACTTGAGAGAGATCAATTAGATGAAGAAAATTGAATAATGAAAGTGTTTGTAGGTGTTTTTGGTCATTGGTGTATGGATTAGATATAAAGGATATGTAATTTTGTTTTCATGTAAATAAGTCATGAATGATTACTCATATTTTTGTAATTTTATGAGATATTTCATGCTAGTTGCCAAATGAAGGTTCCCACATGTGTTAGGTGACTCACATGGGCTGCTAAGAGCTGATCATTGTAGTGTATATACCAATAGTACATACATCTAAAAGCTGTGTATTGTACGAGTACGAATACGGGTGCATACGAGTAGAATTGTTGATGAAACTGAACGAGGATGTAATTGTAAGCATGTTTGTTAAGTAGAAGTATTTTGATAAGTGTATTGAAGTCTTTCAAAAGTGTATAAATACATATTAAAACACTACATGTATATACATTTTAACTGAGTCGTTAAGTCATCGTTAGTCGTTACATGTAAGTGTTGTTTTGAAACCTTTAGGTTAACGATCTTGTTAAATGTTGTTAACCCAATGTTTATAATATCAAATGAGATTTTAAATTATTATTTTATCATGATATTATCATGTATGAATATCTCTTAATATGATATATATACATTAAATGTCTTTACAACGATAATCGTTACATATATGTCTCGTTTAAAAATCATTAAGTTAGTAGTCTTGTTTTTACATATGTAGTTCATTGTTAATATACTTAATGATATGTTTAATTATCATAGTATCATGTTAAATATATATATATATATATATATCCATATATATGTCATCATATAGTTTTTACAAGTTTTAACGTTCGTGAATCACCGGTCAACTTGGGTGTTCAATTGTCTATATGAAACATATTTCAATTAATCAAGTCTTAACAAGTTTGATTGCTTAACATGTTGGAAACATTTAATCATGTAAATATCAATCTCAATTAATATATATAAACATGGAAAAGTTCGGGTCACTACAGTACCTACCCGTTAAATAAATTTCGTCCCGAAATTTTAAGCTGTTGAAGGTGTTGACGAATCTTCTGGAAATAGATGCGGGTATTTCTTCTTCATCTGATCTTCACGCTCCCAGGTGAACTCGGGTCATCTACGAGCATTCCATTGAACCTTAACAATTGGTATCTTGTTTTGCTTAAGTCTTTTAACCTCACGATCCATTATTTCGACGGGTTCTTCGATGAATTGAAGTTTTTCGTTGATTTGGATTTCATCTAACGGAATAGTGAGATCTTCTTTAGCAAAACATTTCTTCAAATTCGAGACGTGGAAAGTGTTATGTACAGCCGCGAGTTGTTGAGGTAACTCAAGTCGGTAAGCTACTGGTCCGACACGATCAATAATCTTGAATGGTCCAATATACCTTGGATTTAATTTCCCTCGTTTACCAAATCGAACAACGCCTTTCCAAGGTGCAACTTTAAGCATGACCATCTCTCCAATTTCAAAATCTATATCTTTTCTTTTAATGTCAGCGTAGCTCTTTTGTCGACTTTGGGCGGTTTTCAACCGTTGTTGAATTTGGATGATCTTCTCGGTAGTTTCTTGTATAATCTCCGGACCCGTAATCTGTCTATCCCCCACTTCACTCCAACAAATCGGAGACCTGTACTTTCTACCATAAAGTGCTTCAAACGGCGCCATCTCAATGCTTGAATGGTAGCTGTTGTTGTAGGAAAATTCTGCTAACGGTAGATGTCGATCCCAACTGTTTCCGAAATCAATAACACATGCTCGTAGCATGTCTTCAAGCATTTGTATCGTCCTTTCGCTCTGCCCATCAGTTTGTGGATGATAGGCAGTACTCATGTCTAGACGAGTTCCTAATGCTTGCTGTAATGTCTGCCAGAATCTTGAAATAAATCTGCCATCCCTATCAGAGATAATAGAGATTGGTATTCCATGTCTGGAGACGACTTCCTTCAAATACAGTCGTGCTAACTTCTTCATCTTGTCATCTTCTCTTATTGGCAGGAAATGTGCTGATTTGGTGAGACGATCAACTATTACCCAAATAGTATCAAAACCACTTGCAGTCCTTGGCAATTTAGTGATGAAATCCATGGTAATATTTTCCCATTTCCATTCTGGGATTTCGGGTTGTTGAAGTAGACCTGATAGTTTCTGATGCTCAGCTTTGACCTTAGAACACGTCAAACATTCTCCTACGTATTTAGCAACATCGGCTTTCATACCCGGCCACCAAAAATGTTTCTTGAGATCCTTGTACATCTTCCCCGTTCCAGGAAGTATTGAGTATCTGGTTTTATGAGCTTCTCTAAGTACCATTTCTCTCATATCTCCAAATTTTGGTACCCAAATCCTTTCAGCCCTATACCGGGTTCCGTCTTCCCGAATATTAAGATGCTTCTCCGATCCTTTGGGTATTTCATCCTTTAAATTTCCCTCTTTTAAAACTCCTTGTTGCGCCTCCTTTATTTGAGTAGTAAGGTTATTATGAATCATTATATTCATAGATTTTACTCGAATGGGTTCTCTGTCCTTCCTGCTCAAGGCATCGGCTACCACATTTGCCTTCCCCGGGTGGTAACGAATCTCAAAGTCGTAATCATTCAATAATTCAATCCACCTACGCTGCCTCATATTTAGTTGTTTCTGATTAAATATGTGTTGAAGACTTTTGTGGTCGGTATATATAATACTTTTGACCCCATATAAGTAGTGCCTCCAAGTCTTTAATGCAAAAACAACCGCGCCTAATTCCAAATCATGCGTCGTATAATTTTGTTCGTGAATCTTCAATTGTCTAGACGCATAAGCAATCACCTTCGTTCGTTACATTAATACACAACCGAGACCTTGCTTTGATGCGTCACAATAAATCACAAAATCATCATTCCCTTCAGGGAATGACAATATAGGTGCCGTAGTTAGCTTTTTCTTCAATAACTAAAACGCTTTCTCTTGTTCATCATTCCATTCAAATTTCTTCCCTTTATGCGTTAATGCAGTCAAGGGTTTTGCTATTCTGGAAAAGTCTTGGATGAACCTTCTGTAGTAACCAGCTAGTCCTAAAAACTAGCGTATGTGTTTCGGAGTTTTCGGGGTTTCCCACTTTTCAACAGTTTCTATCTTTGCCGGATCCACCTTAATACCTTCTTTGTTCACTATGTGACCGAGGAATTGAACTTCTTCCAACCAAAATGCACACTTTGAAAACTTAACGTACAATTCTTCCTTCCTCAATACTTCTAACACCTTTCTCAAATGTTCACCGTGTTCTTGGTCATTCTTTGAGTAAATAAGTATGTCATCAATGAAAACAATGACAAACTTGTCAAGGTATGGTCCACACACTCGGTTCATAAGGTCCATGAACACAGCTGGTGCATTAGTTAAACCAAACGGCATGACCATAAACTCGTAATGACCGTAACGTGTTTTGAAAGCAGTCTTTGGAATATCATCTTCTTTCACCCGCATTTGATGATACCCGGAACGTAAGTCAATCTTTGAATAAACAGACGAGCCTTGTAGTTGATCAAATAAGTCGTCGATTCTCGGTAGTGGGTAATGGTTCTTGATGGTAAGTTTATTCAACTCTCGGTAGTCGATACACAACCTGAAATGTACCATCTTTCTACTTGATAAACAAAACAGGAGCTCCCCACGGTGATGTTCTTGGTCGAATGAAACCACGCTCTAAAAGTTCTTGTAATTGGCTTTGCAGTTCTTTCATCTCGCTGGGTGCGAGTCTGTAAGGAGCACGAGCTATTGGTGCAGCTCCTGGTACAAGATCTATTTGAAATTCAACGGATCGATGTGGGGGTAATCCTGGTAATTCTTTCGAAAATACATCGGGAAATTCTTTTGCAATGGGAACATCATTGATGCTCTTTTCTTCAGTTTGTACTTTCTCGACGTGTGCTAGAACAGCATAGCAACCTTTTCTTATTAGTTTTTGTGCCTTCAAATTACTAATAAGATGTAGCTTCGTGTTGCCCTTTTCTCCGTACACCATTAAGGGTTTTCCTTTTTCTCGTATAATGCGAATTGCATTTTTGTAACAAACGATCTCTGCTTTCACTTCTTTCAACCAGTCCATACCGATTATCACATCAAAACTCCCTAACTCTACTGGTATCAAATCAATCTTAAATGTTTCGCTAACCAGTTTAATTTCTCGATTCCGACATATATTATCTGCTGAAATTAATTTACCATTTGCTAATTCGAGTAAAAATTTACTATCCAAAGGCGTCAATGGACAACTTAATTTAGCACAAAAATCTCTACTCATATAGCTTCTATCCGCACCCGAATCAAATAAAACGTAAGCAGATTTATTGTCAATAAGAAACGTACCCGTAACAAGCTCCGTGTCTTCCTGTGCCTCTGCCGCATTAATATTGAAAACTCTTCCGCGGCCTTATCCATTCGTGTTCTCCTGGTTCGGGCAATTTCTAATAATGTGGCCCGGTTTTCCACATTTATAACAAACTACATTGGCATATCTTGCTCCGACACTACTTGCTCCGCCATTACTCGTTCCGACACCATTTGTTCCTTTCGTTCTATTAACCCCTGGTCCGTAGACCTCACACTTCGCCGCACTATGACCATTTCTTTTACACTTGTTGCAAAATTTGGTGCAGAACCCCGAGTGATACTTTTCACACCTTTGGCATAGCTGCTTCTGATTGTTGTTGTTGTTGCGATTATTATTGTAGTTGGGATGATTGTTTTAGTTGATGTTGTTGTTGTTGTTGTTGGGCCGTTTGTTGTAGTTGCGATTGATGTTGCGATTGTTGGGATAATTGTTGCGATTATTGTTGTAATTGCTGTTGTTGTTGTATTGGTGATTCTTATCACCGTTTTCCTCCCACTTTCTTTTGACTTACTTCACATTGGCCTCTTCAGCAGTCTGTTCTTTAATTCTTTCTTCAATCTGGTTCACTAGTTTGTGAGCCATTCTACATGCCTGTTGTATGGAGGCGGGCTCATGTGAACTTATATCTTCTTGGATTCTTTCCGGTAATCCTTTCACAAACGCGTCGATCTTCTCTTCCTCATCTTCGAATGCTCCCGGACACAATAGGCACAATTCTGTGAATCGTCTTTCGTACGTGGTAATATCAAATCCTTGGGTTCGTAACCCTCTAAGTTCTGTCTTGAGCTTATTGACCTCGGTTCTGGGACGGTACTTCTCGTTCATCAAGTGCTTGAATGCTGACCACGGTAGTGCGTACGCATCGTCTTGTCCCACTTGCTCTAGATAGGTATTCCACCATGTTACCGCAAAACCTGTGTAGGTATGTGTAGCGTACTTCACTTTGTCCTCTTCAGTACACTTACTTATGGCAAACACCGATTCGACCTTCTCGGTCCACCGTTTCAATCCGATCGGTCCTTCGGTTCCATCAAATTCCAAAGGTTTGCAGGCAGTGAATTCTTTGTAGGTGCATCCTACACGATTTCCTGTACTGCTAGATCCAAGGTTATTATTGGTATGTAGCGCAGCCTGTACTGCGGCTATGTTTGAAGCTAGAAAAGTACGGAATTCCTCTTCATTCATATTCACGGTGTGTCGAGTAGTCGGTGCCATTTCCTTCAAAATAGTCAAATGGAACAAGTTAATCATTCAGAATATTAAGAGTAGTTAATAGTATTTCGTAGCATAATATGAACTCATTTATAAAAGCTTTTTCTTCATATTAGCGTTTTATAAGTTTAAATTCGGGTAGTACCTACCCGTTAAGTTCATACTTAGTAACTAATATACAATTCAACTACTACAATTCTATATGAAAAACTGATTATAATAATATTTCGCGTTCAAACTTTTACACAATATTTTACAAACTTACAATACCGCTTATTTTACATATAGCATGAAATATAGCACACAATAAATTTGATACAAGATGGTTGTGGAGATAATTCTAGTTAGTACACAAGTCGTTCAGCAAAGGCAATAAAGACACGTAATTCATACGTCCAGAAACAAGTCATGCATTCTGGTTTTACTAGGATTACTTCCCATCCTTGGTCTTGTGGAACATAACCGTTATGGTCGTTGATAAGACAACGTGTTGTAACGTCGTCAAAGGGACGAGGGTTACGTAATGTCCAACAGTCCCGTAACAATCTAAAAACCTCATTTCTTACCCCAATTACCGACTCCGTCACTTGTGGGAACTTTTTGTTTAATAGTTGTAGCCCGATGTTCTTGTTCTCACTTTGGTGAGAAGCGAACATTACTAATCCGTAAGCATAACATGCTTCTTTATGTTGCATGTTAGCCGCTTTTTCTAAATCACGAAGTCCAATATTCGGATATATTGAGTCAAAATAATTTCTTAACCCATTGCGTAAAATAGCATTTGGGTTCCCCGCAATATATGCATCAAAGTAAACACATCGTAACTTATGGATTTCCCAATGTGATATCCCCCATCTTTCGAACGAAAGCCTTTTATAAACCAAGGCATTCTTGGAACGTTCTTCGAATGTCTTACAAACTGATCTCGCCTTAAATAGTTGTGTCGAAGAATTCTGACCGACTCTAGACAAGATTTCATCAATCATGTCTCCGGGTAGGTCTCTTAAAATATTGGGTTGTCTATCTATTTTGTTTTTTTATACTGTAAAATAGACAAGAGTTAGATTCATAAAAAAATACTTATTAATACAAGCAATTTTTACATATATCATAAAGCATAAGCACACTATATTACATATATTACACCACACGAATACAACTATCTTATTCCGACTCGCTTGTTTCTTCTTCTTCGGTTTTGGTTCGTTTTGCCAAGTTTCTAGGGATATATGATGTTCCCCTAATACGAGCCGTCGTTTTCCATATTGGTTTAGAAAAACCTGGTGGTTTAGAGGTTCCCGGGTCATTGTTACAACTTAAGGACTTCGGGGGTTGACGATACATATAAAGTTCATCGGGGTTGGAATTAGATTTCTCTATTTTTATGCCCTTTCCCTTATTATTTTCTTTTTCCTTTTTAAATTCAGTTGGGGTAATTTCTATAACATCATCGGAATTCTCTTCGGAATCCGATTCATCGGAGAATTGGTAATCCTCCCAATATTTTGCTTCCTTGGCGGAAACACCATTGACCATAATTAACCTTGGTCGGTTGGTTGAGGATTTTCTTTTACTTAATCGTTTTATTATTTCCCCCACCGGTTCTATTTCTTCATCCGGTTCCGATTCTTCTTCCGGTTCCGATTCTTCTTCCGGTTCCGACTCTTCTTCCGGTTCCTCTTCGGGAACTTGTGAATCAGTCCACGAATCATTCCAATTTACATTTGACTCTTCATTATTATTAGGTGAGTCAATGGGACTTGTTCTAGAGGTAGACATCTATCACATAATATCAAACGCGTTAAGAGATTAATATATCACATAATATTCACATGTTAAAAATATATAGTTTCCAACAAAATTTGTTAAGCAATCATTTTTCAAGTAAACACGGTCGAAGTCCAGACTCACTAATGGATCCTAACAAACTCGATAAGACACACTAATGCAAAATTCTGGTTCTCTAAGACCAACGCTCGGATACCAACTGAAATGTCCCGTTCTTATTGATTAAAAACGTTCCATATTAATTGATTTTGTTGCGAGGTTTTGACCTCTATATGAGACGTTTTTCAAAGACTGCATTCATTTTAAAACAAACCATAACCTTTATTTCATCAATAAAGGTTTAAAAAGCTTTACGTAGATTATCAAATAATGATAATCTAAAATATCCTGTTTACACACGACCATTACATAATGGTTTACAATACAAATATGTTACAACAAAATAAGTTTCTTGAATGCAGTTTTTACACAATATCATACAAGCATGGACTCCAAATCTCGTCCTTATTTAAGTATGCGATAGCGGAAGCTCTTAATAATCAACTGAGAATAAACATGCTTAAAACGTCAACAAAAATGTTGGTGAGTTATAGGTTTAACCTATATATATCAAATCATAATAATAGACCACAAGATTTCATATTTCAATACACATCCCATACATAGAGATAAAAATCATTCATATGGTGAACACCTGGTGACCGACATTAACAAGATGCATATATAAGAATATCCCCATCATTCCGGGACACCCTTCGGATATGATATAAATTTCGAAGTACTAAAGCATCCGGTACTTTGGATGGGGTTTGTTAGGCCCAATAGATCTATCTTTAGGATTCGCGTCAATTAGGGTGTCTGTTCCCTAATTCTTAGATTACCAGACTTAATAAAAAGGGGCATATTCGATTTCAATAATTCAACCATAGAATGTAGTTTCACGTACTTGTGTCTATTTTGTAAATCATTTATAAAACCTGCATGTATTCTCATCCCAAAAATATTAGATTTTAAAAGTGGGACTATAACTCACATTCACAGATTTTTACTTCGTCGGGAAGTAAGACTTGGCCACTGGTTGATTCACGAACCTATAACAATATATACATATCTATCAAAGTATGTTCAAAATATATTTACAACACTTTTAATATATTTTGATGTTTTAAATTTATTAAGTCAGCTGTCCTCGTTAGTAACCTACAACTAGTTGTCCACAGTTAGATGTACAGAAATAAATCGATAAATATTATCTTGAATCAATCCACGACCCAGTGTATACATATCTCAGTATTGATCACAACTCAAACTATATATATTTTGGAATCAACCTCAACCCTGTATAGCTAAGTCCAACATTCACATATAGAGTGTCTATGGTTGTTCCGAAATATATATAGAGGTGTCGACATGATAGGTCAAAACATTGTATACGTGTCTATGGTATCTCAAGATTACATAATATACAATACAAGTTGATTAAGTTATGGTTGGAATAGATTTGTTACCAATTTTCACGTAGCTAAAATGAGAAAAATTATCCAATCTTGTTTTACCCATAACTTCTTCATTTTAAATCCGTTTTGAGTGAATCAAATTGCTATGGTTTCATATTGAACTCTATTTTATTAATCTATACAGAAAAAGTATAGGTTTATAGTCGGAAAAATAAGTTACAAGTCATTTTTGTAAAGGTAGTCATTTCAGTCGAAAGAACGACGTCTAAACGACCATTTTAGAAAACATACTTCCACTTTGAGTTTAACCATAATTTTTGGATATAGTTTCATGTTCATAATAAAAATCATTTTCTCAGAATAACAACTTTTAAATCAAAGTTTATCATAGTTTTTAATTAACTAACCCAAAACAGCCCGCGGTGTTACTACGACGGCGTAAATCCGGTTTTACGGTGTTTTTCGTGTTTCCAGGTTTTAAATCATTAAGTTAGCATATCATATAGATATAGAACATGTGTTTAGTTGATTTTAAAAGTTAAGTTAGAAGGATTAACTTTTGTTTGCGAACAAGTTTAGAATTAACTAAACTATGTCCTAGTGATTACAAGTTTAAACCTTCGAATAAGATAGCTTTATATGTATGAATCGAATGATGTTATGAACATCATTACTACCTTAAGTTCCTTGGATAAACCTACTGGAAAAGAGAAAAATGGATCTAGCTTCAACGGATCCTTGGATGGCTCGAAGTTCTTGAAGCAGAATCATGACACGAAAACAAGTTCAAGTAAGATCATCACTTGAAATAAGATTGTTATAGTTATAGAAATTAAACCAAAGTTTGAATATGATTATTACCTTGTATTAGAATGATAACCTACTGTAAGAAACAAAGATTTCTTAATGTTGGATGATCACCTTACAAGATTGGAAGTGAGCTAGCAAACTTGAAAGTATTCTTGATTTTATGTAACTAGAACTTGTAGAATATATGAAGAACACTTAGAACTTGAAGATAGAACTTGAGAGAGATCAATTAGATGAAGAAAATTGAATAATGAAAGTGTTTGTAGGTGTTTTTGGTCATTGGTGTATGGATTAGATATAAAGGATATGTAATTTTGTTTTCATGTAAATAAGTCATGAATGATTACTCATATTGTTATAATTTTATGAGATATTTCATGCTAGTTGCCAAATGATGGTTCCCACATGTGTTAGGTGACTCACATGGGCTACTAAGAGCTGATCATTGGAGTGTATATACCAATAGTACATACATCTAAAAGCTGTGTATTGTACGAGTACGAATACGGGTGCATACGAGTAGAATTGTTAATGAAACTGAACGAGGATGTAATTGTAAGCATTTTTGTTAAGTAGAAGTATTTTGATAAGTGTATTGAAGTCTTTCAAAAGTGTATAAATTCATATTAAAACACTACATGTATATACATTTTAACTGAGTCGTTAAGTCATCGTTAGTCGTTACATGTAAGTGTTGTTTTGAAACCTTTAGGTTAACGATCTTGTTAAATGTTGTTAACCCAATGTTTATAATATCAAATGAGATTTTAAATTATTATATTATCATGATATTATCATGTATGAATATCTCTTAATATGATATATATACATTAAATGTCTTTACAACGATAATCGTTACATATATGTCTCGTTTAAAAATCATTAAGTTAGTAGTCTTGTTTTTACATATGTAGTTCATTATTAATATACTTAATGATATGTTTACTTATCATAGTATCATGTTAACTATATATATATATATATATATATATATATATATATCCATATATATGTCATCATATAGTTTTTACAAGTTTTAACGTTCGTGAATCACCGGTCAACTTGGGTGGTCAATTGTCTATATGAAACATATTTCAATTAATCAAGTCTTAACAAGTTTGATTGCTTAACATGTTGAAAACATTTAATCATGTAAATATCAATCTCAATTAATATATATAAACATGGAAAAGTTTGGGTCACTACACGGCACAGATGGTTACTATTATATTCTGAATCCTCACCAGGTGTTCTTCATATGAAAGATATTTTTTTTGTGCAGTTGGAATGGGACTTCTGCATGTTTTATAATATGTAAAATCTTGTGGTCTATTAAAAAGGATGAAAATTAAATGATTACTATAAACTAATGAACTCACCAACCCTTTTGGTTGACACTTGAAAGCATATTTATTCTCAGGTTTGAAAGAAATCTTCCGCTGTGCATTAGCTCATTTTAAGGATATTACTTGGAGTCATTCATGACATATTTCAAAAGACGTTGCATTCGAGTCATTGAAGTTCATTAGAGAATATTATCAAGTAAATGACTGATTAGGTCATTTATAGTTGAATATTATGAAATAGTATGCATACCTGTCAACTTTCAATGAAATGAAAGTTTGTCTTTTAAAAACGAATGCAATGTTTGTAAAATGTATCATTTAGAGGTCAAGTACCTCGCGATGAAATCAACTATTATGAATCGTTTATAATCGATATGTACTTCATCCGGATGGATTAGGATGGGGCGTTTCAGCTAATAGGCGGGAAACATGGTTGTGCAAACCCGCCTCATCCAATGGGGCCCAAATAAAATACCACGTGGCATTTATTGGCCTACTATTTATCCTATTAAAAGTCTCTACGTAATCTTCGTCATTCTGAATTTGTCTTAACCAAACTTGAGGATCATTTAGGTCCTCCTCTTCTTCTTCAGAAGATAATGTATAATGTTGTTGTGGTGGTGGTGGAACGTTTCTTGATGTTCTGCCCCCTTTTTGATTGTCCACCTCGGCTAGATTGTCCCTGCAAAACACAATAACACCAAACCAAAAGAACATAGAAACCGTTGTGTTAGTGTTAGCTAAAAACATAACCGAGTGGCTAGGGAATTTAGTCATTCCATTCAAAGTTCATAAGCATTGTGATTCATATAAGAAAAGGTGTATGTTCAAAATATTTAATCAAAGTCAACCAAAGTCAACATAAGCTTGCAAATACACTTTCAAAAATGTGGATCACAAAATTAACAATTAGGCATCAACTTAGGACTCAAGCCTGTTGCGTTCATAAATCTAGGTCATAACATGTAAACTTGCATTCTAATGATGAAAACAGTTTTTTTTATTGAAAGCATAACACAAGTAGCACAATTTAGTTCAAAATGACCATTATCTTCTCATAACGCAACTACATTATAGCAATCCATACCATCAATCCACTTCAATAGGTCTAAACATGTGAAAATTCAAGCATACATCTTTTATAAAAACATTACAATTCAAAGCATGCTAGAAATTTAAGAAAATTCAATTCATGACCCGGCCATATTGACATTATTAACACCATCAACATATTAAGCATTCACAATCTTCATAAACATCACGAACAAGCCCAATATCTTGAAGTAACAACCCTAATTTCGGATTTAATTTCTACAAACCCTAGGTTCATGACCACACCCATTAAACATGTAATTATTGCAAAATCAAGACATAATGGGTAATTAAACAACTAAGGCATGTTAATATAAGTAAGATTTATGCAAATAAAACACCCCGCACTTATCTTTCACATAATCATACATACAAGCTTATAAATTGAGAAATCCAGAAAGAAAAGTGTGAAAAGGTAGTAGTATTACCCTAGAAGTCATGATTCAAGAACAAATTTGAAGGAAGAAATCACGAAATTGAAAGAAGAAATTAGGGTTTTTTGAGAGTTGGTTCATTTGTAAAAGAGAAAAATAGAGAGGAGCGTGTTTTGTGGTTGAAAAATGGGGTGGATAGGGTTTAAAATGCGTTTTATTTTTTCTGGGTCAGGTATCTGGAAGGTGTCCAAGAACTGGGACGGCGTCCCATTGTGAAGAATTGGACGGCGTCCAGAAAATAGGACGGCTTCCCATTGTGAAGTGTTGGACGGCGTCCAGAAAGTAGGACGACATCCAAATGAACTAATGTTTTCTGTTACCATTTCTTCCAAAACCTTTGTTACTGGACGGCATCCAAATGGATTAGGACGGCGTCCAAATGTTCGGGAGGCTCAGTTCATTAATAAAATCATAAAAATCACCAATTTCAACACAGACAAGTTCAAATACCCATCATATATCATTTTGCACATACAAAAACAAGCACACAAGTGTAAAACATACAATTCAAACAATATACACGCGTGAACTTTCTTTAACGAGTTTTTTACCCAACTCGTCCCAATTTTTGATTTAAGCTTTGTTCTCGAAGTTGAGGCTAACCTCATCTTCGATTTCTAGGGGACCATCGACATAGTGTTTGTCCCGGTGGCCATTCACTTTAAAAATGTCACCCTTCCAGTTCACCACTTCAATCGTACCATAAGGGTAAACTCTTCTAACAATAAATGGTCTCGACCATCGGGACATAAGCTTTCCTGGCGATAACTTAAAACAGGCATTGTAAACAAGGACACGATCTCCTTCCATGAATTCCTTTGGGCTTTTCAATCGCTTATCGTGCAATTGTTTGGTCTTTTCTTTATAAATTAGAGAGTTGTCATAGGCTTCAAGCCTCAACTCGTCTAATTCATTCAATTGGGTCAAACGTAACCGACCCGCCTCTTTGTAATTCAAATTACATGCCCTTAGCGCCCAATGCACTTTGTGTTCAATCTCCAAAGGGAGATGGCATGATTTTCCGTATACCATTCGGAAAGGAGTGGTTCCAATAGGTGTTTTATAGGCCGTGCGAAAAGCCCACAATGCATCGTTTAACTTAACAGACCACTCTTTTGTATTTGCACCAACGGTCTTTTCAAGTATGCGTTTTAAAGATCGATTGGTATTCTCCACCTGCCCACTTGTTTAGGGATGATAAGATGTTGAAATTTTATGGATCACTCCATATCTTTTCAACACCTTTTCTAATTGCTTATTGCAAAAGTGGGTGCCTCGGTCACTGATAAGGGCTTTTAGTGTGCCAAACCTTGAGAAAAGTTCCATCAAAAAGGTTACTACAACTCGACCATCATTTGTTGGAAGAGGTTTTGCCTCCGCCCATTTTGAAACATAGTCTATTGCAACAAGTTTGTAGAGATAAGAATGAGACTTTGGAAAGGGCCCCATAAAGTCAATTCCCCAAACATTGAACACCTCGCATACTTGGATGCTTTGTTGAGGCATTTCATCCTGTTTAGTGATTTGACCGGCCCGTTGGCACGCGTCACAAGCTTTACAAATGGCGTGGGCATCTTTGAATATTGTTGGCTAATAGAATTCGGCCTCGTAAACTTTCCTCCCAGTAATTTGGGGTCCAAAGTGCCCACCCGTAGGACCAAGGTGACAATCAAGAAGAATTTGAGTGCATTCCTTCCCCGAAATGCACCTGCGAATAACTCCATCCGCACATCGCCTAAATAGATAAGGGTCTTCCCAAAAATAGTATTTTAGGTCACTAAAGAATTTCTTCCTTTTCTGATGTGACCAACCGGTTTCTAGGTACCCCCCAACAATGTAATTGGCGAAATCAACATACAATGGGTCTTCCACCTTCTCTACTCGCATGAGGTATTCACCGGGAAAATCATCTTTAATACTCGATTCATGGAGTACTTCAAGATTGGGATTTTCAAGTCTATAAAGATGGTCAGCCGCGAGATTTTCGGCACCTTTCTTGTCCTTAATCTCGATATCAAATTCTTGCAAGAGAAAGACCCATCTTAGCAATTGAGCTTTGGCATCTGGCTTAGAGAAAAGGTATTTCAATGCCGAATGATCGGTGAAGACAATTGTCTTCGATAGGACAAGATATGATCAGAATTTGTCAAAAGAAAAAACGATAGCAAGGAGCTCTTTTTCTGTTGTTGTGTAGTTTACTTAGGCTCCTTGTAAAGTCTTGCTTGAATAATAAATGGGTTGAAAATGTTTCTCAACCCGTTGGCCTAAAACTGAACCAACTGCAAAATCCAATGCATCGCACATTAGCTCGAATGGTAATGACCAATTTGGAGCTATGATTATTGGTGCGTTAACTAGTTTTTGTTTTAAAATGTTGAATGCCTTATTGCATTCACTTGTGAAAACAAAGGGTGCATCTTTTTCAAGAAGTTTATTCAACGGCGTTGTAATTTTTGAAAAATCTTTAATAAATTGTCGGTAAAACCAGGCATGCCCAAGAAAACTTCTCACACCCTTCACATTTGAAGGAGGTGGAAGGTTGGCAATGACGTGAACCTTTGCTGGATCCACCTGAATACCAACACTTGAGATTTTGTGCCCTAAGACAATGCCTTCTTTAACCATAAAGTGACATTTCTCCCAATTTAGCACTAAGTTTGATTTCTCACACCTAATTAGCATTTTCTCCAAATTTAGAAGGCATGAATCGAAAGTGTCACCGAAGACTGAAAAGTCATCCATGAACAATTCCATGCATTCTTCAATCATATCATATAAAATGGCCATCATGCACCTTTGGAATGTTGCGGGAGCATTACATAGACCAAAGGGCATTCGATGGTATGAAAAGGTTCCATAGGGACACGTGAAGGTAGTCTTTTCTTGATCCTCGGGGGAAATGGGAATTTGAAAGTACCCCGAAAAACTATCTTGGAAACAATAAAAGCTATTTCCCGCTAGTCTCTCTAACATTTTGATCAATGAATGGTAGCGGAAAATGGTCTTTTCTAGTAGCATCATTTAACTTAAAATAATCAATACAAACTCGCCACCCCGTGACAGTTCGTGTTGTGATTAGCTCGTCTTTAGCATTTGTGGTAACAGTTATACCACCCTTTCTAGGAACAAAATGGACCGGGCTTATCCACGGACTATCTGAGATTGGGTAGATTAGACCTGCATCTAGCAATTTAATGATTTCCTTCTTGACAACATCTTGCATATGAGGATTTAGTCTCCTTTGACGTTGCACCACTGGTTTGGAATTTTCTTCCATTAAGATCTTGTGAGTGCAATAAGAATGACTAATTCCTTTTATATCATGGATTTCGCATGCAATAGCCTGTTTGTGGGCCTGTAACAAGGAAACAAGACGTTCTTTTTCATGTTTAGAAAGAAGTGAGGAAATAATTACCGAAAGCTTCGAATCTTCCTGAAGAAAAGCATACTCAAGATGATCAGGGAGCGGCTTAAGCTCCAAAATTGGAGGTTCCTCTATTGAGGGTTTACTCCGATACTTGCTATCCTTGTTCAGTTGTTCTAACTCCTCCTCAGTTGGTTCATACCCATTTGCCATCAATGTGGCCATCACATCCATTTCTTCTTCAAGAAATTCTTCATGTCCACTCGCCAAATCGTATACACCTGTTTCATCCGATTCGAAAATTCCTGCAAGAACTCATAATGCGAATCTATACTTTGCATAAAATAACAAGTATCATCTAAAGATTCTGGATATTTCAATGACTTGTTAATTGCAAAAATCTCACTAGCTTCACCAATTCTAAAGGTCAACTGCTGGTCATAAACATCAATGACACATCTAGCAGTATTTAAAAATGGTCGACCCAAAATAATTGGTATTCTTTCATCAACTTCCATGTCTAAAATCACAAAGTCTGCTGGAAAAATCAGATTCCCGGTCTTAACTAACATATTTTCTATTATTCCTCGAGAGAATTTTATAGAGCGATCAGCTAGTTAAATAGCCATTCGTGTGATCTTGAGTTTCCCGGGGGCTAATTTAAGGTAAATCGAATAGGGCATTAAATTTATACTAGCCCCCAAATCAGCTAATGCCCTCATACAATCAAGGTCACCCATTAGACATGGAATAGTGAAACAACCCGGATCTTGAAGCTTTTCGGGAAGTGTGTTGGACACCAGCACTGAACATCTAGCATTTAAAGTGACCGATGAAACGCTTTCCATCTTCTTTCGGTTGGTGAGCATGTCCTTCAAGAATCGAGCATATTTAGGCATTCCTGCAATAACATTAATAAAAGGTAAATTTACGTTAACTTTCTTGATGAGCTCCATGAATCTTGATTTTTTTTCCTCGAGCTTCTCCAATCTTTGTTTTCTTGGGAATGGGAGTGGTGGTTGATACGCTTTAACAACCGGTTTGACTCGCACCATGTCTTCTTGACCGTCTGTGTGCTCATTGTCAACACCTTCAACCACATTTTCCAGCTCCTTCTCCTTCTCCGGTTCATTTACACTACCTGGTTCATTCTCTTTCATTAATGGAACACGAAAGTCAGAGACTTCTGGCATTCTTGATGGATCATAGGTTACCCCACTTCCGGTGGTGATAGCTTTTGCTTGCTCGTTTCGGGGATTAGATTGCGTGTTGCTTGGCAGTTCCCCCGGTTTTCTTTCGCTTAATAATTTAGCAAGATTACTCATCTGTTGTTCCAATACTTGAATGGAAGATTGTTGGTTTCTAAATTGTTGCTCATTCTTCTCATTCGTTTGGCTTATATTGGTAACAAGTTGAGTTTGCGATGCAATTAACTTCTCCAACAAACTCTCCATATTTGACTTTTTCTCTTCATGTTGGGGTTTTTGATAAAAACCCAGAGTTTGTTGTTGGAACCCACTACTTGACCCTTGTTGGAAATTGGAATTTTGACTTTGAGGGTTGTAAGGGTTATTGAAGTTTCGGTTAAATTGGGCTCTTCCTTGAAATTGGTTGTTATTCCTTTGGCTTATGAAAGCTACTTCTTCTTTCTGAGCCATTGTCAAACCTGCATCACAATCTTTTCCTAAATGTAAACCACCACAGTATTCACACCCCACCTTCATTCCATGGATTTCCTTGGTGATCTTTTCTATGTTTCGAGCAACACCATCTATCTTCACGCTAAGAGAACCAATGTCATCATAAGCACCGGCGCTTGAGACTTGAGCATGACGGGTCATGGGTCTTTCTTGATGCCATTCATGAGAATATTCGGCTTGCTTTTCGATTATCTCATAAGCGTCTTGCTCAGTTTTGTCCATGAGTGAACCTCCTGCCGCTTGATCAATGGAAATTCGGGTTGCAACATCACAACCCTTGTAAAAGATTTGAACTTTTTGGAAGGTATCCAAACCATGGTTTGGACAACCTCTTAGCATTTTGGAAAATTGATTCAATGCTTCATACAAGGTTTCCATCGGCTTTTGACAAAATTGGGTAATTTCTTGTTGGAGTCTCGCGGACTTAGAAGCTGGAAAATATTTCTTAAGAAATTTTTCCAACATACCATCCCAAGTTTCTATCGTAGCCTTGGGCAATGAATCTAACCAACTCCGTGCTTCCTCGTAGAGTGTCCATGGGAAAAGTCTTAAAAATATGGCTTTATCAGTGTCCGGTTGAAGCTTGAATAGAAGACATATCTCTTGAAAAAGACGAATATGCTCATTTGCATCTTCATTCGGACCACCACCAAATTGACATCTGTTGTTAATCATTTGGAGATTAGGTCCTTTTATTTCAAATTTTACCTCCCCAGGTGTCTGAGTAATTGCACTTCCTTTTCCGGTTCGGGTTGCCTTCATCTTGGCCACCATTGATTGTCTTGGTACCACCGGTCTTGCCTCTCCTTCCATTTCGAAATTTAGAGGATGAACGGGTTCACAAAATTCAGAATATCGTGGCTTGGTTGTACTTGATTCTGAATCGAAAGTTTCTTGCTTTGATGAAGATTCAAAAATTTCAAGTACTTCTTTTGGGATTCTACCAAGCTTTCTATCAGGTTCTGTAAGCGGTGTAAGTAATGGAGAATCTGAACTTCGGGTATGTGGCATATGCAACCTAAAATCTGTCAATCACACAACTAATAAAACTATTAAACGCACCGATTCTATAAGTTTAAAAATCAAAGACTATTAATAATTTAAAAAAAATTAAGAAACTACTTAATCACAAATTAGTTAATAATTCTATTTTGACACAAAACTGTCCCCGGCAGCGGCGCCAAAAACTTGATGTAAAGAACGTGTCATATGATTTATATTAGGAAAAATACCGGTTATTAGAACTATTACACAACTACGGGCAGTGTACCCGATCATGTAGTAGTATAGATAATGGTTTAGTCCGTGTATCGTTCCAAGGACAAATGTACGTATCAAACTACAATTAGAAACTATATTATGATTAACTAAGTTAATGAAATTGAAAGGTACAAAATATTTTGGATTTGCCCTTTAACGATGGGCGAATCAAGAGGATTTCTAGTTTTATAAGTAAAGGAACTGTTTTTTGTATTTTTAGTTTTAAACAATTGTAAATAAAGCAAGTAAAGATAGTTTGAATTAAATCAAAGAGATGAAATATTCATCTAGATCTTTTACCCTCAGTATTGGATGTAAGTTTTGATATTAAGGCCCGATTGAATGATTATGTGTGTAAGTTACCTATTAGATTTACCAAGAGTTCTCTTTAGTAAATATGTAAACACAATTACAAGATCAAGGGTTCCCTTTTCACTACATTTCATGTATTTGTAATCGGATATCTTAGCTAGTTCTAAGGCTTGAAATTTGACTTCTATGTTTATAGTTATCAATAATTGTACAAACATTCGTTGCATACAATTCATCCCTATATCGTCTAATCATTTGAATCTAATTTACCCCCTTGGTCCGGTTTAGTAAACAATCAATCTAAGACAAGTTGATTATAAATCAATATGATAAATCAATTAACTAGATACAAATGATTTTAACTTCAATAAGTATGTTCTTGATTCAAGCTTAAAACTATCACACATAATACATACAATCAATAAGTTTACATTCAATACTTTGGTTATTAATCTAGACAAACATTATGGAATTAGCCAACAATCATTTTAACAAACAAAACAGCAATCAAATGATAAGTAGAATTCATTGTTTGAGAACAAGAAAACAACCTACTAGAAGAATGAATCTTGGATTGAGAAAGAATTGAATCTTGATTCTTGATTGTTAGACCTCTTCTAAGAGCTTGAAGTTCTCCAAAATTGCTCCTAAATTCGTCTCCAGAACTGATTTGATCGTGTATCTCCAACTGGTCTCTCAATCATTCACTTTTAAAGTGGTAAAAGTGGGTCAAAAAGCAAAAAGTAGGCTGAAACCTACTACTGGACGGCGTCCCTGATTCTGGATGGCGTCCAGTACTAAAAGACTTGGACGGCGTCCAAGTGTGAAGAGTAGGACGGCGTCCCAATTTCTTGGACGGCGTCCAGATCAACTAATGTTCACTGTCTCGCTTTTTTTATGTTCTCCCTTAATTTGGACGGAGTCCCAATCATTTTGTACGGCGTCCAACATATCTGAAGCCTTGTTTTACCATTTTTGAGCGCTAATTTGACCATAACTTGTGTCGGGATCAACCATTATGATATCACAACTCATATAATGGTCATAAATCATCAAAACCCTTCACAAATCACTTTCCGATACAAATTAGCATATCTTTGTGTATTACTTGTAGAAACCGCCTTAACTATCCTTGATTCGAGAGCATTTATTATGATATTGCGAGAGATATATATGATGAAATTGAGCAATATCACTTACATCAAGGTAGCCTTCCTAATTTTTTTTAATTTGTATTATTATTATTATTATTATTATTATTATTATTATTATTATTGCTAATATTATTATTGTTATTATTATAATTATGAACATGTTAATAACGTTGATATTTTGAATTTAACTATATGTTAATATGGTAGAATTATGGAAAATACTTATAATTATTTGAAGATCTATACAATTATGAATATGATTATGAATTAACAAAATAGGAACAACAGTTATAAGTCTAGAAATTTAACACGAAGTTTACGATAAATCTGATTATTATTATTATTAATACTGTTATTATTAGAAATTATTATAATTACTAGAAGTGTCATTACTTTAAATCTACCGTTTTTATTAAAACTATTATTGTTGCTATTTTTATTATTATTATTATTATTATTATTATTATTATTATTATTATTATTATTATTATTAGTATTAAAATTTATTATTACTATTATTATACTTATTCTAATATTATTATAACTATTAAATTGCAAACACAGATTATAATTAATATACATAATTTAAGATTATTAACACTTTTGTTTATCTAAAATATACAAAATGAATATATAGTAAAACATATAAGATATTGATATAAAAATCACTAATAAAAAAAATATATATAAAATTGTTCGATTACGATTATAGGTTTTAATATATATACAAATGTTATAGGTTCGTGAATCCGAGGCCAACCCTGCATTGTTCAATATCGTCGTATGAATATTTTTACTACAAAATATTGAATAGTGAGTTTCATTTGCTCCCTTTTTAAATGCTTTTGCAATATATATTTTTGGGACTGAGAATACATGCGCTACTTTTATAAATGTTTTACGAAATAGACACAAGTAATCGAAACTACATTCTATGGTTGAATTATCAAAACCAAATATGCCCTTTTTATCATGTCCGAAGTTGTCCCGGAATGATGGCAAATTTATCATGTCCGAAGTTGTCCCGGAATGATGGCGAATTTATCATGTCCGAAGTTGTCCTGGAATGATGGCAAATTTATCATGTCCAAAGTTGTCCTGGAATGATGGCGAATTTATCATGTCCGAAGTTGTCCCGAAATGATGGGAATATTCTGTATGCATCTTGTTAATGTCGGTTACCAGGTGTTCAATCCATATGAATGATTTTTATGCAGATGCATGATATTTATGAGAAATGAAATGAAAATCTTGTGGTCTATTAAATTAATGGAAATGATTGTTTATGATAAACTAATGAACTCACCAACCTTTTGGTTGACACTTGAAAGAATGTTTATTCTCAGGTATGAAAGAAATCTTCCACTGTGCATTTGCTCATTTTAGAGATATTACTTGGAGTCATTCATGACATATTTCAAAAGACGTTGCATTCGAGTCGTTGAGTTCATCAAGATTATTTTTAAGTCAATTATAGTTTGATATATTATTAAATGGTATGCATGCCTGTCAACTTTCGATGTAGTGAAAGTTTGTCTTTTAAAAACGAATGCAATGTTTGTAAAATGTATCGTATAGAGGTCAAATACCTCGCGGTGTAACCAAATGTAATGTATTCGTCCAGATGGATTAGGACGGGTCTTTACAATAATTCTAAGAGATAAATGTTATATGTATTCGTATAACCGTTGTTGTAGAAATGTCGCGAGATTCAAAATACTGATTGCTGACTTTCAGTAATTGTTATGGCAATTCTTGTTACAATATGCGGGTGAGTATATGATAGGGTTTCGATAAAGATAACGATTTTTTGAAAAGTTAAAGATCAACGAAGTTGTTGGTAAGTTTACTGCTAATGTGGTGAGATATAAACGGTTCTCTGGTAATGATGATGAAAGACAAACTTATATATCAAGGTTATAATAAGGCTAATTCGAATGAAAGTCGAAGTTGATTTGCTGAAGCTATGACAAAACTGGCTAATTTGAAAAGGGATTGCAAAGTTATTTTCGGTAATAACAACGCCAAAGGTGCTAGCACAGATACGTGTTAAACGTTTACTTAGGTTCCGAGAGTTTTTCAGGTGCATAACTATATGCATAAATCTTTTCTTCCGTAGATGAAGTTCGGTTGGTTTATCCTCTCGATTGAGGTGTTTTCAAGAATCATGAAAGGTTTGAATGTAGATTGTAATCGTTGAGATAAAAATGAGGTTTAAGATGAAATCAAGTGGCAAACTTGAAGAAATGTTTAGTTTCATATGTTATAATCAATATTTTAATTCATTTTAATTGTTCAATGTTATTAGTCCACAGTTAGTAGTTCAACAATTCATATATAGTTTAATATATAATATTCGAATTAATTAATACGTGTCGTGACCCATTATATACATGTCTCAGACTCGATCACAACTCAAAGTATATATATTATTTGAGAATCAACCTCAACCCTGTATAGCTAACTCGAACATTACCGCATATAGAGTGTCTATGGTTATTCCAAATAATATATATAGATGATGTCAATATGATATGTCAAAACATTGAATATGTGTCCCGATATTTAAAGTGCGTAAAATAAATAACAGAAATTAAGTGAAGATAAATAAAATTGCGAGAATGAAAATTGCGATAAATAAATTGCGATAAATAAATTGCGATAAATAAAATGTAATACGAAATTAACAGTTAGCTAGGAACAGTTAGCTAGGATTTTGTTAGCGTGGATTCTTAACAGAATTTCTCATTGTTAATTTGTTTGTTTCTAACAAATTTTATTTTGTCCAATGTTTTCTTCATTATGCCACTTGTTGGATTCTGATAAGTAAAAATCCAATTATGAAATTGAATGAAAATGGTTATTTTGCGGTAAACGGATACGTATATCTGTGAATGTAAGTAGGATATTAAATGAATGTTGAATCAGATTCAAAGAATGTACAGTGTAACTTATTAATGTGAAATCTAAATATTCCTCGAGTGTTACCTACCCGTTAAAATATTTTCATCATTAACAGTTTGTACAAAAGAAATTTTAATTACATTCTTTATGAAAAAATATATACATATATATTTTCTTCAGATGTAATCATGGATTTAATGAGTTAATATGATATTAAACTCATTTGATTTATCGTTAGAATTAGAATATATAATCTCTAAAACATTAGAGATTACATAATCGTCATGTCGAACGAAGATAAAATAGATAGAACTATACGTAGAACGATGATTATGCTCGTGGTACAGAATGTGATATTGAAGCATATGATGTTGAAACTTGGGTTGTTGGTGGTACTGTTGGTGCTGGTGATGTTGCTGAGGCTGGTAAGTTTTGCACCATATTTTCCAAATTGATTACTCGAGCGTGAAGCTCGTTGACTTCTTCCATTATTCCGGGATGATTGTCGGTCGGAACGAGTGGATGAATAAGGTTTAGAATTATGGATAGAATATAATCGTGTCGAGATACTCTGGAAATGAGAAAGAAAATGGTGTTTCGAATAGGTTCGCCGGTAAGTACTTCAGGTTCTTCACCAAGAGGTGAATTCGGTTGGTGAAAGGGATCTCCTTCTTCGCGTTTTCATTGATTAAGTAGGCTATGAACCCATCACTAATTCATCCAGAATAGATGATGGCTAATTGATTGATCCATTCCGGTTATACTGCTTTTGGAGCTCGAGTGGAAATCCATATCGGAATAGCTGTCGGAATCTGAGGAACTTGAACTAGTTGTGAATTCCGTCTTGTACGGTTAGATAAAGAGTTTTCGATATGAAATGATTTTTGGATATCGGATGATATTCTAATTACATAGAATACCTATGTTTAGTGCAGAAGATCCCGTAGATTACGGAGAAATTTACGGGATATGTCAGGCAAAGTTTACAGTAATAGATACGCTAAGATATGAATTAGCAGATACGCTAAGATATGAATTTTGTCTATACACTATTCATGCAATCAATGTAGTAAGATATGTCTAGACTAGAAATGATAAGCAGATAATTTCCTAAGGATGATAAGCAGATGATTTCCGACTAGAATTGATAAGCAAAACTATTGACATGCAGACACGGTCGAAGTCCAGACTCACTAATGCATCTAAACAACTACCAGTTAGACACACTGATGCATGACCTGGTTCGCTAAGACCACCGCTCTGATACCAATTGAAATACCCCGTTCATATACATTATAAACGATTCACAATAGTTGATTTCATCGCGAGGTATTTGACCTCTATATGATACATTTTACAAACATTGCATTCATTTTTAAAAGACAAACTTTCTTTACATCGAAAGTTGATGGCATGCATACCATTTCATAATACATCCAACTATAATTGAATTTAAAATAATCTTGTTAAACTTAACGACTTGAATGCAACGTCTTTCAAAATATGCCATGAATGACTCCAAGTAATATCCTTAAAATGAGCTAATGCACAGCGGAAGACTTCTTTAATACCTGAGAATAAAGATGCTTTAAAGTGTCAACCAAAAGGTTGGTGAGTTCATTAGTTTATCGTAAATAATCATTTCCAATAATATAATAGACCATAAGATACTCATATTTAGAAAACAATCTATGCGGGTCTACTCCTGCTATAAAATCATTCATATGAAGAACACCGGAACCTTTCAAAACAATTTACCAATGGTAGCTAATGCGTAGTGCAATGACAAAATCATCTCACCGTGGTGGTTAATACAACATAATTTTACAACGGTAGCTAGTGCATAGTGCAATGCAAAATCATCTCACCTAGGGTAGCTAAAACGGTAGCTAGTGCGTAGTGCAATGTAAAATCATCTCACCGTTACTAACTACTAAATCGAACTGAATAATTTTACAACGGTAGCTAATGCGTAGGGCAATGCAAAATCATCTCACCGAGGGTAGCTAAAACGGTAGCTAGTGCGTAGTGCAATGCAAAATCATCTCACCGTTACTAATTACAAAATCAAACCATTTCGGCAGCTAATGCGTAGTGCAATGACAAAATCATCTCACCGATGGTCGATAAAACAATCCCATAGAAATCGAACCTCTGAATCTAAATAATTCTATCATAGAATGTAGCTTTGAATATTTGTGTCTATTTCGTCAAACGTTTATAGAAGCAGTTCATGTATTCTCAGTTCAAAAATATGTATCTCAAAAGCATTTAGTAAAGCAGTTATAAAAATAGCGCATATATTCTCAGTCCCAAAAATGTAAAGAGTAAAAGGGAATCAAATGAACTCACTATACGATATTTTGTAGTAAAACTATGCATACGACGGAACTGAACAATGCAGGGTTGGCCTTGGATTCACGAACCTATATCATGTATATATATATTAACACATATAATGGTAATCGAATAAATTTATGTAGTATTAGTGATTTAATTGTTATTTTAATTATGTGTCTCGTTAATAACTTAGTTAATTACATTTATTAATATTTATTATAAAAATATAATATAGTCATGTAATATGTAGTAAATATGGTTTTATATAACTAACAGTTATTTGCTAAAATAATATTGATAACAATAAATAAAAAGTTATTTCATCCTATAATAATAATAATAATAATAATAATAATAATAATAATAATAATAATAATAATAATAATAATAATAATAATAATAATAATAATAATAATAATAATAATAATAATAATACTAATAATAATAATAGTTATAAAAAAATGATACTTTTAATAATAATGAATACTAATAATAATAACTATAAAAATATGATTTTACTAATAATAATAATACTAATATTTATATTAATAATTATAATGATAATAATACTACTAAAAATAATACTAATACTTATGATAATAATAATAATAAAAATAATAATAGTTAATAATAACAATAATATTAATGATAATAATAATAATAAAAATAATTAAAATGAGTAAACTACCTTCAAGCTTTTCCTAAAAATAAAATGCCTCAGACCGGGCTTGAACCCCCTACCTCTCACTCAACCATTACTCCACTAACCATTAATCTGCCCGTTCGTTTTTGCATTAAACCCCTAGCTTAATTCTTTTAACATGATTATACCTGAAGCCCAATACAAAAGAATGGAATACGGCCCAAATAAAGAAAAACGAACCATGGTGGCCCAATTAGGAAACGAAGCAAGCAGTCCAATAACTCAGTTTGATCGCAAAAACATTTTAACGGGTTTGATACATTTTGAATTTTTGTCCCCCCATTCTGAATTTTTGTTTTGTAGGTTTTGTATGAAATTAATATATAATTTTAAATTTAAGTTTTGTGTGAATTTAAAAACAAAAATTACTTTATTTCATTAAGTTTAAAAAAATGATTTCTAAAATTCGTCGTAAGTTAAAAACTAGGTCATGGAACCGAAATTGCTTTACCCGAGGGCGGGGCGAAAAATTTTGTTATCATTATTTTTAATTTTATTGATCTAAAGTATACAAAAAAAATTAAAAAAAAAACCGAAAATCTTTGCTTTTAAAACAATCGCTTTAAATGACAAATTTTAAATTTTGTCGAGGAACGGACTAGGTAAACATACCGAAACTACCTAAAGTAAAAGGAAACAAAATTTTAAAAAATTATTCATTTAAAGTGTTTTAATAATTAAAGGTTTTTAAATATATATATATATATATATATATATATATATATATATATATATATATATATATATATATATATATATATATATATATATATATATATAAATATTATGTATGTTTGTAATTTTTCTTATGTACAAAACAGTATAAAACAGCGCACTTTCAAAGACTGACATTAAGTTCAGCAAAAGGTACTAATTTTGATGACAAGACACAAAATATCAAATGCGATATAAAATAATATGTTTGCAAACTCGGTATTTTATAATTATAGTCTGATTTCATGCAAATGGGGGCATTGCATGATTTCAAGTGTGGGGAAGGGTTATAAATTCTCTCGGGATTACACTTAGTTTAATTGCCAAATTTTGTGAAAATTTGAAAAATTCTCAACTAAATGAATTCAAAATCATGTTTATACATATTTATGAACGATAAAACTAGGTGTTAATGCCGAAATTATTGTTACCTTGGAGAGAACATAAATGGAGAAACAACCCAAAACACTTGAATTCATTTAAAATGTAATAGAAGAGAATAAAAAGGCAAAGAAAGAAACAAAATAAAAGCTAAGTGTGGAAAGAATTTACCAAGTTCTGGTAAAACACATATTACATATTTGGTACAGATTATTGTAGGTACTTTTGCTCTGGACTAAACTAATCAGTTTTACCCGATTTATTGTAATACCTTTGAAAGAATAGATGGATCTACACGATGAATCAATTCCATCATTAAAAGGAAGTAAAGTCTTCCGGAAAAGACACGCGCTTCTTGATTTAGGTCAAGAAGTTGTCGTCCAGACCAGCTGTAGGTTGACGAAAAATCTAGAAAAGTCATCTCTAAAATCAGCAGGAAATCCACGGTCCTCAGCATCAAACAGGGTCGCCAAGTGGTCAGACTTATCCTAACCATGAGAGGATCTGTCTCGTAAAATGGGGAGGGTGCCGTGCAAATTAGCTTGATAAGACTAATGAATCAGACCCCCAGAAAGGATAATCTCCTTAAAGATTAAAAATCAGCATTTAAGCCTGATATTACTCAATCCTTGAGATTGACCTTAAAGATTGAGATTTACAAACTCATGGAATTCAATGATATCTAGACTCGAGCTTGAACGAGAAAATATTTTGATCAAAATTAAAACCGATTTGTTTTCTGAAAACCTATTTTCAATGCGTTCATTACCATTGAACGTAAAATCCTAAGAATTCACAGGATTCATTAGGTCACCTTAACCAAATCGGGGGTCAACCGTAAGAACGGTGGTTGCATAGCATGGTCGAAGACAGGACCTTGTGCCATACCGAAAAATTATAGGGTGATCTTTACTATTGCTCCTACAAAGGATAGTAATTGCATCCGACACGTTGTGGACCATGAACATCTGCATGTCATTAGACATTGCCTTAATAGTTGCTTGTTCAACGCTTTCCTTTACAACCGGACGGTAGTTTACTGAAAGGTAATATACGGGACAAGTAAACTAGACGTGTGCTTTCCTAATACAAGGTTAGCAAGTGGGTGACACAAAACCGCAAGTTTTGAACTAAAATTTTCAAATCTGAAACCCACAAAACGCACAAAAATATTTTGCAAACACCAGTGAAGGGTTATTCCAGAAAACTTATCTAGGGTAAAAGCTAGAATGAATTTTCAAAAGATCAAATGTTTTCATAAAGATCCAATTTCCTTAAAGGATATAAATTTTCATAGTCATGTGGGACTGTAAACCACATCGTTACTATCATTTCTTATACCGCAGTATCAAAATCACTGATGTATAAAGTGTGAGAATAAAAAAAAGTGATTCGAGTGAAGTGTGATTTAATTTCAAGTTCTGTATTGCTTGAGGACAAGCAACGCTCAAGTGTGGGGATATTTGATAGTGCTCTAAATGAACATATATTTAGTATCAATATCCTTCTAATATGTAAAGCTTTTAGTTGCAATTGTTCTATTTTTATGTAATATTCGTTTAAATAAATAAGTGCGAAGACAAAAGAAGAAAACAACGATTTGAAGACGCAAATGACCAAAAAGCTTAATTGTACAAGATACGATCCAGGTGGTTCAATTTATTGATGAGAAACGTCTAAAAATTACAAGATATCAGCCGCGGAACGCAAAGTACAAGATATCTACGCGTACGAAAGGACGTTCGAAAATCTGGAACCGAGACATAAACCGGGCGTAAACGTACAAGACAACGGAGCTAAAATTACAAGTCAACATTGCACAAGAATATAATATAATATAGATATAATTATATAAAATTATATATATATTATATTATATATAATAAATTAATCAACAGCCCACGTTTTGAATCAAAAATATCTGCACCCAGCTGGCCAAGCGATCGCATGGCCTGGAAGAACAAATTCCATGCAATCGCATGGCTTCAGATTCCTGGCCAAGTCTATAAATTCAGCAATTTTCGGACGAGTTTAATACACATCTTTTTCTTTTCCTTCTCTGTAACGAAAACATATATATATATATATATTTATAATATTAAGT
Source organism: Rutidosis leptorrhynchoides (assembly GCF_046630445.1). Classification (NCBI taxonomy): domain Eukaryota; kingdom Viridiplantae; phylum Streptophyta; class Magnoliopsida; order Asterales; family Asteraceae; genus Rutidosis; species Rutidosis leptorrhynchoides. The sequence continues at coordinate 152,648,589 of NC_092337.1, forward strand.
TTAAATTAAGTTTAATAATAATTGGGTTATTGTAAGAAATGTTTTAAGGTTTTATAAGACGGAACTCTGTCTGTATAACGCTACGTGATTAATCACCACTGTATCCTATGTTCTTCCTTTTTAAATTAATGTCTCGTAACTAAGTTATTATTATGCTTATTTGAGCCGAAGTAATTGTGATGTTGGACTAAATATTAAAATGGGGTTATTGGATTTTGTACCATAATTCGGGTTTGGACAAAAGACCGACACTTGTTGACATTAGACTATGAACTATTAATAGATGGGGGGTATTGTCTAATCGAATGATAACTCATTGGAATCTGTCGAACCTATCTTCAAATTAGTTAATCTAATAATTATTAAATGATTATGCATGTCCTATTTAGTGACGTTTATACGACATCTTTTACGATTATTTAATTAATTATTCGGGTTGGGTAATTGATTATTCAAACTGATCAAGTGGGTAAATTAATATTCATATCTTATTAAAACAGGGGTGGATTACATACAAGGATAATTGGTTTAATTGTTAACAAAGTATTAAAACCTTGGATTACACGCAGTCGATAACCTGGTGTAATTATTAACAAAGTATTAAAACCTTATTACAGTTCGAATCCCTAATTAGTTAGAATATTTGACTTCGGGAATAAGGTTAACTTAACGAGTATTTTATAATTATGACCGATGGACTATTATGGACAAAAACCAGACAGGTATCAAAAAAATCCAGGACAAAGGACAATTAACCCAGATAAATAAATTAAAATCAAAACGTCAAACATCATGATTACGGAAGTTTAAATAAGCATAATACTTTTATTTCATATTTCATCGTACCTTTATTTACTGTCATTTTAATTACTGCAATTTACTTTATCACAATTTAAATTCTGTCATTTATATTATCGTCATTTATTTTTACGCTTTATTTAAAATCGACAAACCGGTCATTAAACGGTAAAACCCCCCTTTTATATAATATTATTACTACTTATATAATATAATGTTCGTGAACAAAGTTTTTTCAAAAAACGAAAAAAAAAGTTTTTGCTTCCCTCCGCTTCCCCCCGAATGGTTACTTCCCTCTTGATTCTACCACTATCTATATATATAAATATACATATACATATACATATATATACATATACATATATATACATATACATATATATACATATAAATATATATATATATATATATATATATATATATATATATATATATATATATATATATATATATATATATATATATATATATATATATATATATATATATATATATATATATATATAGTGGTAGGATCAAGAGGGAAGTAACCATTCGGGGGGAAGCGGGGGGAAGCAAAAACCTTTTTTTTCTTTTTTTGAAAAAACTTTGTTCACGAACATTATAGATGAGATGAAAATATGAAATTTAGTAGAGACACTTTGTGATAAATGTTTTTATTTTGACGGGAAAACGCTCGAAGAAGTAATATATAACAATTATCGTGTTTTTCGAGCGTATTTTGAGGTTTTAGCTATTGGGGTTTAGATATTAGGGTTTAGATATTAGGGTTTATAGGGTTTAGATATTAGGGTTTAGAAATTTAGGGTTTAGGGTTTAGATTTAGGGTTTAGATTTAGGATTTAGATTGAGTTTTTAACACGAACGGTTTAGAGTTTAGGGTTTAGGGTTAAAGGTTTAGGGTTTAAGGTTTGGTGTTGGGTTTATGGAATAAACCCAAAACACCAAACCCTAAACCCTAAACCCTAAACTCTAAATCGGGCTAAATTTTACTTCACAAAACATGGAAAAAAACGTTCATATTATTCACGAACAATATTATCTTGAATGTTATTTTTCTCGATCGTTTTCCCGCCTAAATAATAACATTCATCACGAAGTGTCTCTTCTAAATATTCATATTATCGTGTGATCTTGATGCCGGAAAAAAAAAATTTCAAAAAAACGAAAAAAATAAAATAAATTTGCTTCCCCCCGCTTCCCCCGGTTGGTTACTTCCCCATTGATCTTGCCCCTATATATATATATATATATATATATATATATATATATATATATATATATATACATATATATATATATATATATATATATATATATATATATATATATATATATATATATATATATATATATATAGTTGTTAAAAATATAGTACGTATCACTAGCTCCCTGTGGAACGAACTGGACTTACTAAAAACTACACTACTCTACGATTAGGTACACTGCCTACAAGTGTTGTAGCAAGGTTTAGGTATATTCCATAAATAAATAAATAAATAAATAACTCGTGTAAAATTGTATCATATTTAATAGTATTTAGTAGTAACTATAAGAGTATTACGTACCCCTTCGCTTTAACACCAATGGCTGCAAAACAGGAACATAAGATAGATGGATACGGTAGCAGTAGAATACAATGGAGTTTGAGTTCGATGGTGGTTATTTCCAAGTGATCGAATGGTGACCCATGGTGGTGATGACTTCTCAAGGTGAATGGTGGGGATGGTGGGTTGAAGTTCACGGTGGTGGTTGTCTTGTCGACCCGTAAACATACAATAGCAGTAGGTACAATTCAAACAAGTAATGTTTTAAATCTTGATAATCAGTAATCGAACAGAAGAAAATTAGAGGAGTAATAAGATGACGGTTTAGTGGATGTGGGTTTGTTGAACAATAACTATACAAGTGAGTTCTAAATTCTTGGTCGAATATAATGAAAGAAAAAAGTAGTAATCGATCGATGGGTTAACTTTGGTGATTAAATGGGTGTTGGTGGTGGTGTTCGGAGATGGTTGCAAGTGGTGGTGAGTGGTGGCCGGTGAGGTAGAGATGATGGATGGTGGTGGCTCATGGTTTTGGTGATGGAGTGAGTTCTTAACAATTGTATGTATATGTATATATCTATGTGTATATATATATATATATATATATATATATATATATATATATATATATATATATATACATACATATACATACAATTGTTAAGAACTCACTCCATCACCAAAAGCGGTGGTTCTCCGGTTAAAGGTGATGGTGATTCAAGATGTTTAACTTAGAGATGGTTTGTGATGGTTATCGAAGATCATATTTGGAAACAGGGTTCATAGGTGATGGGTTAGATGATGAAGAAGAAGAGTGGTCTCAGTTATGTTAGAATATAGAATATACATATAGGAAAAGAGTGATATATTACATATAATTGAGTTAGTGAAAAAAACAGTGATTCTCCATTATCATAATATTTAGAATTTAAAAACTACACTCATAGTATAGCCATTGGACTCTTGTCCTATCTTCAGTCGACATCTCCTTATATCGTGTCATTTGCTAAACAGTTACGGAAAAATTTAATTCAGAAAAATCTCATATTTTAAAATTAAATCCTTTTATTTATTTTGGTCATTATGGTATAAAATTCGGTCATTAACTATTAAATAAAAATTGCATTAATTATTCACTCCCAACCCCAAGTAAAATATAAAAAGTTTTAAAATTTAACAAATACTTCCTAAATACATTTTTAATAAGTCTATAATTTGTATCACTCATTTTCGGATCACAGTTTATTTTAAAATAATATAAGTTTGATTTTTAACTTACTTAATATCGATCGAATAACACTTGAGCGTTATTGTCGCTTACAAAATAAATTAAAAACTATATATATATATATATATATATATATATATATATATATATATATATATATATATATATATATATATATATATATATATATATATATATATTCAATATATTTCATTTACATATATAGATATGTTTTAAATAATATATATATATATATATATATATATATATATATATATATATATATATATATTTCATTTACATATATAGATATGTTTTAAATAATAATCATATATATTATTTTATTTTACATTATTAATTCTAACAATTACTTCATATAATATTTCAAATTATATTCCCAATTATTACTTATACATATATATATATACACACCTATCTATTTACAATTAATTTTTCGTGAATCGTCGAGAACAGTCGAAGGTCAATTTTTTTTTTTTTTTTTTTTTTTTTTTTTTTTGAAAGGCAATGTTAGTGGTTAGAAGTTAATTCACGAAAATCCCCCCCCCCCCCCCCCCCCGAGACTCGAACCCTGGTCTCCTCGAACACCATGTTAACATGGTGACCATTGGTGACCAATTTTTTTTTTTTTTTTTTTTTTTTTTTTTTTTTGAAAGGCAATGTTAGTGGTTAGAAGTTAATTCACGAAAATCCCCCCCCCCCCCCCCCGAGACTCGAACCCTGGTCTCCTCGAACACCATGTTAACATGTTAACAGTCGAAGGTCAATTGAATATATGAATCAGTTCAAAATTTTTGAGACTCAACCTAACAGACTTTTCTTATCGTGTCAAAAACATAAAAAGATTAAGTTTAAATTTGATCAGAAATTTCCAGATCGTCACACTGTATGGTTGCAGGGCCCGTTCCCTAGTAGAACATCTTACTCGGGACCTCCCAGATAGCTACGAGAAATTTCTCGACAGAGCCTATGTTTGGCTAGTTGCGAAGGAAACTGCCGGAACCTTCATATACGAAGACCAGTCCAATTCAAAGCGAAAGGAAAAGTTCAGTAACCGGGAAGAAAGGCATGGGAAAAGAGAGGATAAAGGACGCTATGCCCCTTACAAAAGGGAAAATAACGCCGAAATCCTAGGAACACTCATCAAAACTCCGAAGGAAATCCTTTCCACGGAAAATGCAGCACAAGCCTTCAAAGCACCATCAAAGTTGGCTAATAAAGGAAAACTCAGAGACACAAGCAAGTTCTGCAACTTCCATAATGACTATGGTCATGAGACAGACGAATGCATTCAGCTGAAGCTTGGCATCGAAGACGCAATAAGATCAGGGAAAATTTCGCAATTGGTGAAGGGAATTTGAAAGACAACGAAGGCTTCCGAGCCTGTTACCGAAGACAAAAAGCCTAAAATGGGCAAAGCAATCTTAGCCATAGAGAGTTGCTTCACAGTTGAATCCCGAAGGCATTTCAAAAGAAGAAGATCACACCAAGTCATTGACTGGGAGAAAATCTCCTTCCCTGCGCTAGATACTATCACGCCTTCTGATCAACCGGTCACTATCAGCAGCATAATATTCTATAGAGATGTACACAGAATCTATCTCGACAGCGGTAGCTCGTGTGACGTTATGTACGAGCACTGCTTTCAGCAGCTCAGCCCAGCAATTAAGGCACGATTGATGCCACCACGAGTAACCCTAGTTGGCTTCTCAGGAGAAAGGTGCTGGCCGATAGGTGAAATAGACCTTGATTTCACCATTGGAGAGCCACCTATGACAAGGATGGAGACATTAGACTTAATTGTTGTTCAAGAAAATTCAAAACACAACATTCTGCTAGGGAGAATGACAATGATGAAAATGGGAATCGTAGTATCCACTGTGCACCAGCTATTCAAGTTTCATACAAGCCAAGGGATAACTACCCTCCTGTTAACCTATGACCAAGGCAAGGTGATCATGGCTATCAAAGAAACTATGGTGAACCCTGGAGAAACCAACCTAGAAACCAAAGAAGAGAACTCACATGAAGAAAAGGTATCCATCAACCCTTTCTTCCCTGAGCAGCAAATTACCATCGGAAGGTAATTACCTATGTACTTGAAGGTGGGACTACGCAAGTTACTTCAATCCAATATGGATGTCTTTGCCTGGGAGTTTAAAGATATGATGGGGATCCCCCGAACTCTAAATATCCAAGGGGCAGAAGTGATAACGGAACACAGGCTCAACGAATACAAGCACTTAGAGCCCATCCACCAAAAGAAGAGAAATTTAGCTTCGGAGAGGGACAAAGCTGCATGTGAGGAAGTAGAAGAGTTACTTAAGGAAGGGATAATATGCGAAGCCAAATATCCCACTTGGCTGGCCAACCCTGTAATGGTTAAGAAATCGGAAGGAGGTTGGAGAATGTGTGTTGATTTCACCAATATCAACAAAGCATGCCCAAAGGATTGTTATCCCCTGCCTGAAATAGAATGGAAAGTGGAGTCGCTCAACGGATACAAGTTTAAATGTTTCCTAGATGCCTACAAAGGGTACCACCAAATCTAGATGGCAAAGGAGGACGAAGAGAAAACCTCTTTCTATACCAGCAAAGGCATATTCTGCTACCAGAAAATTCCATTCGGGTTAAAGAACGCCGGAGCAACCTATCAATGGTTAGTGGACAAAGCCTTCCACAAGCAGTTAGGCAGAAACCTAGAGGCTTATGTTGACGATATGGTGATCAAAATCATTGGGGAATCTGACCTCTTAACCAACATAGAGGAGACGTTTCAAAACCTAAGGTCGATCAACATGAAGCTAAACCCGAAGAAATGTTATTTTGGCATTGAAGAAGGAAGGTTCCTTGGTTACTACATAATGAAGAAAGGAATGCAAGCCAATTCAGACAAAGTCGACCGAATCAAAGAGCTCATAGTTCCAAGTACTTTGAAGGAAATCCAAAGCTTGAATGGAAAATTGGCCTCGCTTAGCCGTTTTCTATCAAAGGGAGCTGAGAAACAACTACCGTTCTTCAAAATCCTCAAGGATTACTTGGGCAAAAAGAAAATTACCTGGACCACCGAAGCAGACCAAGCCTTTAAAGAGATGAAGGCATACATTTCAGACCTCCCGGTGTTAACCTCTCCAGACAAAGGGGAAACCCTATATGTCTACTTAGCAACATCCAAGTAAAGTATCAGTGCCGTACTAATCGCAGAAAGGGCACGAAGCCAAATTACAATATACTTCGTCAGCAGAACACTCCATGGGGCCGAAGTCAATTACACCGAGCTGGAAAAATTAACGCTGGCACTAGTGCACGCTGCGCGAAAGCTCTGAAGGTATTTTCAGGCTCACCCAATCATTGTCTTGACAAACAAACCAATTCGACAAGTGCTCATGAAATCGAAGAAATCCGGAAGGATGGCCAAATGGGCCATCGAGTTGGGCGAACATGTCATAGAATTTCAAGTGAGAAACTCAATCAAAGGACAAGTCTTGGCTGACTTCATAGCCGAAACAATCGAAGAAGAAGAAATGCCTTCAACACAAATCATCATCCCGCCAATCGAGCACGAAGAATGGAAGTTATTTACGAATGGGGCCTCAAGCTCTGATGGTTTCGGAGCAGGGCTCATGTTAGTAAGCCCCGAAGGAAAAGAATTCACTTATGCCTTACGTTTTGAGTTCAGCACGACAAACAACGAGGCAGAGTATGAAGCCCTACTTGCTGGACTAAGGCTGGAAATAGATCTTAACATACAACAACTTAAGGTATTCGTTGATTCTTAACTTGTAGCGAACCAAGTGACAGGGACCTTCGAAGCAAGAAGCCCCACTATTCAACAATACTTGGAAAAATCGAAGGAACTCATTGAGCAGTTTAAAGGCTTCGAGATAGAACATGTCAGAAGAAGTCAGAATAAGAAAGCAGATGCCTTGAGCAAACTTGCCTCCATCACTTTTGCCCACTTAGCAAAAGAAGTCCTGGTTGAAACATTAGAGCGCAGATCTATAGAAGCTAAAGAGGTGAATGACCTCTATCCAGATGAAGACAACACATGGATGGAACCAATAAAGAACTACCTGCATATTTGCTACTACCAGAAGACAAAGGAGAGGCAAGAAAAATCAGAATCAAGGCACCTTCGTATAAACTTCAAGATGGCAAGTTTTACCGAAAGTCTTTTCTCACCCATGGCTGAGGTGCGTGGGGCATCCCAGGCAACCATTATCATCCAAGAAATGCACGAAGGAGTGTGCGTTTTTCATGCAGGGCCAAGGTCTATTGTGGCTAAAATCATGAGGCTAGGATATTACTGGCCAACCATGCACCAAGACATGGTCACCACCTTACAAACCTGCGAGTCATATCAAATCCATGTGAAAGTCCCAAAGCAGCCCAAGCAAGAACTCATATCCATACTCTCAGCATGGTCATTCGCCAAATGGGGGATCAACATAGTGGGACCGTTAACAGGAGCTCCAGGAGGAATATTGTTCTTAGTAGTAGCACTGGATTACTTCACCAAATGGGCTGAAGCCAAACCACTAAAGAAAACAACAGGAAAGCACATCAAAAAGTTCGTATGTGAACATATAGTGTGCAGATTTGGGATTCCCCAAGAAATTGTTTCAGACAACGGTAAGCAATTTTCTGAAGGAATATTCCTCAAATTTTGCGGAAGGCTGCAGATCAAGCACACCTTCACATCCATATACCACACTCAAAGGAATGGACAGGTGGAAGTTACCAACAAAGATCTCATTAAGGGAATCGAAAAAAGGCTGGGCAAATGCCATCAAGGATGGGTTGAAGAGTTACCATTGGTACTGTGGGCATACAGAACAACCCCAAAGAGAAGCAACGGAGAAACACCAATTAGCTTGGCCTACGGAACAGAAGCAGTCCTTCCTGCAGAAATCCAAGTGTTAAGTAACCGAACAACAAACACTAAAGATAACGAAGAAAACCTGTGTTTAAACCTTGACCTGGTCGAAGAAAGAAGAGATGCGGCCCTCATTCGAGAGGCCTCTTACAAGAAAACCATCGAGAAATACTACAACAAAAGGGTGAAACACACAACCTTCAAAGTGGGGGATTACATTCTAGGACTCAACTCCACCATCAAGGTAGAGTACGAAGGAAAATTAGGAGTCAACTGGGAAGGTCCATACGTGGTCTCCGAAGCCTTCGGCAACGGGTCATACAAGTTGGAAGACACTTCCAGAAAAGCAATACCTCGCACGTGGAATGGAGCCAACCTACGAAGGTTTTACTTTTAAGCTTTTTTTTCCTTAATTATTGTAGGGGAAAAAATGTAAAAGGTAGTCGAAGTCTATACTTCCTACATTAAACTTAATGAGATCCACTAGTATATTTTGATTATCCTACGTGTATGTTGTTTCGACGGGTTCAAATAAAATAATCACACACCCACGATGGCAACAAGAAAGCATGGATGAGGTACACATGACTTATGTCATAAAAAAACTAAAGCAACATATACATACAATAATTTCCTTATAAATCCGTAAGTAAATATCTACAGGAACGCCAAACGATATTTACTAGGATAAAACCAAACATTATAAAGGTTTCCTTCGAAAAAGGAAAACCAATGTTATAAAATATTCTATAAAAGAATATAAATACAATCACACTTTCCGAATGATAGAAACAAGCATACTAAAAAATGTGCCCCAAGTACGAGGGTACGATCCAGATAAACGTTTTCTAAAATAAAGAAAACAAACAAGAGCATCGTATAAAGTTTCCTTTAAAAACTGATGCTCCACCAAAGTACTTTAAATCCCACCTCCTGCATACAGGAAGGGATAAAAGTATAGTAAAAAGCCCCCTTATAAAGGGTTGATACTAAACAAGGTATACCATTAAAGAAAGTGCTAGAAAGTGACAAGTTTCCTTTAGCAACAGGGAAACCATGAGATATACTAAAAAATACCTCCGGGCACTCATTCAAAAGAATGAATCAAAGAGGTATTCACCAAACGCTAAATGATAACTTGATCATCAAACGTTTCAAGGCTATGCAAGTAATTTAGCCAGCATAAGAGAATTCCTGCAAATATTTCATGCACCATAACATGATCAAACATGACATACAACATATAGGAAGCACAGAAATATTTGAAAACTAGAATAGCATACTAAATTACAAGCATGACCACATTGTTCAGAGGACACAAAGGCCAGATACCAAATATTTAACAAGGCCTATAAGCCATAAATCACAAAATCAAAAAAGGCACGCAAGCCTCCAAACCATGATGATTGTTTAAAAGACATAACAAATCATAAAAGGGTGAAATTGTTCAATTGACTGGCACTACGGTCACCATCACAAACAGCTAACAAAAGAAAACCACGATTACCAAATGATTGAAGAGTTAAGGTTGGGGTTGAGTACTATCAGCAGCAAGCTTAAGCAGATCCACAGGCTTCGTATCATGATGATCAGCAACGACGGCAACATAGTTAAATTGGGCATTGAGCAATTTCTCACAGGCAGTATCCACTAGGCACCAACTTCGTTAGTATACTCTTCAAAATCAGAAAGCTGGATAGTACCTTTGGCTGCAAGCTCCTCGAGGAGCAGACATCGCTCATGTTGCCTCGTTACAAAAATAATGCCAGCCAAATAATCGCTTAACTCCTTGCTGTCCACCAATTGCATACAGACATAGGGGATCACCTCTGCAACCACTCGTTTGTAATCAGACCTAAGGACCTCATTCCTCCCCCTCTCTGCCTCCAACTTCACACCCATCTCTGCCAAACCTTCCCTACCCTGCCTTTTCAATGTCTGCTACCTTGAAATCTCATCCCTTGCTAATTTCAGATCTTCCTCCAAAGAGGGGGTCATCAGGATTTGACGTTGCAAATGCTTAATAAGTTCAGCATTGGAAGAGTTAACAAGCTTCAAACCATGGGCTTCAGTCTCTAATGCTATAACATCATCCCTGGACTTCTCATAATGAGAAAGCAAAAGGTGATGCATCACTGCAAACTTGTAGTTTTGAATGGCACATTCCTCCATAAACCTCTGGGGATCAGCAAAAGCAGACTCAAGCTCATCAAAAACAATACTTGCCACTTTTGCATGACATGTGGCAGCAGTGGGGATGATAGGCAAAGGCTCTGCAAATAAAGAAAGCACACATTAACTACCAAAAATTAAAAAAGATATGTGATAAGCATACAAAGGATAGGAGGAAGGAAAGAATACCAGAAATGGTATTTTCATCCGAAGCTTCACAGTGACCAGAATCATTACCATCATCAAGTGACAACTTGGCTTTCTTGGAAGGAGGGGATTGATCAACTTCTCTCTTCATCTTAGACACCTTCAAACATTTGGAAGCCCTAAGCTGAATTCTCTTTTTAGGAGGAGAATCAGGCAAGGCATCCACATCAACCGTTTGATGATCTGAAGCAACTTGAGCTTTCCCCTGATCCTTGAGAAAAGCTGATGAAGAGGTAGCTGATTTAAGTTTGCTTTGAATCTCTGCATTGCCAGAGACAGAGGGGGAACCAACATTTTCACAATGGTTGTAGTAGCATGAGCAGCAATCTTCATCTCCTTCACACCAAAGTTCTTTAGAACATTTCTCAAAGCCATCTCTGCAAAAGAACAATGCAAATAAGCATAACACAACATGCACAAACATGATAAAAATCCTAAAAATTGTATTTAACCTACCCTTTTCCCCAAACAAGAATACTGGATTTTGTGTTCCTTTCTCCCAAGAAGGGGACATTCCAAGCTTAAAGAGAATAGAATCAGGAAAAGTTGAAGCGATGATAGGATGGCGACAAATCCTACTAAAAAGTGGAAGATCTTTCGCACTCTCAGGAACATGATCTCTATATTCCTTAGGGATTTCTTGATTCTTTGAGTCAAAAAGAGAAGGATAATTCGCAGGAGAAAAAACCTTTCTTCATAAAGACAAACTTGTTCTTCCACCCTCGGATCTCAGAACTTTGAGAAAAGAAACAGATAGGGGTATCAGAGATTCTACCACCCCTCTTTCGACGCTTACCAATGGTTAACCAATTACTAGCATCACAAAGATTGAAAAAACAACGAAATAAATCAACCGACGGTTGATCAACGTAGGCTCTGCATATAACCTCGAAGGTCATGACCTTCTTGGTTGTTAAAGGGTGAAAGATTGAAATATGCACTTGAAAGTGATTTAAAACATCAAGATAGAAGCGAGAGACAGGGATTCTAACATTGCATTCAGTAAAAATTTCGTAATAAACACCAACATAACCGTTTGGGGGTTGGAGAATCGGTTTATCATATTCTGGTGAAATAATATCACCATCAGACAAACCTAGAGTTTCTATCAGTTGAGTACCATGATCAAAAGTAACAGATGAAAAGGTAGATCGAAGACCTTATTTTGCCATTCAACAAAAAATCAAGAAAAGAAAAAGATGAAAGAAGAGGGATGTACACCTGAAATCGAAAGAACAAGAAGATTTTTTTCACCGGTTGAAGAATGGAGAAATCAAGTTTGAAATAAATAAAATGAAAGTTTAAATCAATGCAATTAAACCCTACAGCGAAACCGTCCAATCACCCTGCAAAATCATCAGTGTCAAAAAGAAAAAGACCAAATTACCTCAGTATAAAGAGAGACGAACCAAAGATTCGCTAGGGGTAATTGCGTAATTTTGCTAAAGATATAAATTATAGCGGCTGTAGAGATGTCTAATCAAAAAGATTAACATTTAAATAAAACATATTGCATTTCCCAAAAATGCAATATATATATATATATATATATATATATATATATATATATATATATATATATATATATATATATATATATATATATATATATATATATATATATATATATATATAAATCCTATTAAAATATGATCATAATCATATGAGAAAAAAGGATTATACACAAAAAGGGTTACACAATATATCCTAACAAGACCACTACACTACCCAAAGTAGATTATACATCAAGTGAGGATATAAAGCAATCCGACATAAGATCAAAGGAATCAGGCAATAAATGTGAGGCCAAAATAAGTAAATCACTGAAGGAGATTTCAATAAATCAAACGAAACATAAATGAGAGTCAATAGAGTTTAATTTCACGAAGCAAATTAAGCGATATACTCCATAAATTTAAACTGGGGGGCTTGATAGTGTACCCAATATCTCGAGCTAATTTTGTAAGGTATAAAACAATTGCCCGAAGGCAATAGATAACGAAGACATCCTAGGTACCAGTACCGAAGGACTGCCACCATGTCACATGACTGTATGGAACGAAGAGATATGGAAAATATTCTCTACAAACAGTATTCGGCGCCACCAAGGAAAATGAGGAAATCATCTATATGACTTTCCTTGAGCACTGTAGCGCCGTCACCCCATTTAAGGAAAGTTTACCAACATCTCCATAGTCACTTTGGAGATTGGTCAAGACTTCAAAACCAGGGACTAGCTCTCTAACAACACTATAAAAGGAGATGCTTATTCCAGCATAAGGGCATCTCATCAATCACTCATACATCAAACACATTAAATTCGATCCAATGATAAAAATACCTTAAAGGCGTAAAGTGAGATCATAATCCCACTACTTTTGGGGAACCGCCACCAAATAACCAAAAACCTCCCTCTCCCTTAATCATAGTTAATCATACTCTAATCCACCATTAATTAGTGAGTCAACCTAATGCTAATCAACATTAGGATTAAGCCAAAAAAGTGTACAAACAAGTTTGAAAACTACAGATGAGATAGTATCTTCAAACTAGCCATCACACGGTATTCGTTAACAATTGCACTCCTTCGATCCAAAGAGCTATGAACCAACTTGTTCCTCCATTTCATATTAGACTTATCAAAATATGTCTTATCGTCAAAGTTACATTATTTATCTTAATCGATCAAGAAGTAGAATTTAAAAAGCTGATAGCATTTGCGACATTGTTTTTGATCAAATCATTCATATTCCACCAGGATAAAATGTTTCGTCATAGAGGATGAGTTACTCTGCATTCTGTAAATTTTGTATCATTGGTTGTAGAAGCATTGTCACATAAAGGGCAGTCAATCGAATTTCGTGGCACCCCAAATTTGTCTTGTGGTAACCTCCGAACAAACAAATTTATTTTTGTTATATAATTTAAATATGATATTTCAATTATGATTAATTGATACAAATTTATTAGAAAAGTGAAATAATAAATTATGTGTGAATAATTTATTAAGTGGTCAAATGAATTAGCTTTATGAAGATGGTCACATAAAATATATGTTTCGTTGAATTGGGCTTCATTAGGACCGCCTAACGAAAACATTGTGTTTTATATAACGAGTATGTTACCTATTAAATAAAAAAAACCTAATTGGCAATCCTGCAGTGTTTTCCGTTCTCCCTCAATACTCACGGCGGGTTCAAACTTCATTGCTCCACCATGCCATCTCGTGATGATCATATCAACACAGCAAAAGTCGCGACATCAATGTACGTATGTACTTTTCCTCCTGCTTTTGGAATCAATGACCTTCGAAATCTTTGCAAGGAACATGGAAATGTATGGATGTCTATATCGCTCGGAAGCTATCAAAACAAGGGTGCCGATTCGACTTTCGTCGATCTGTATTGGCAACTATCATCTACACGCATCTTTGGCAAAATCTGATCGAGATACATTCGCTAAGAAAAAACCTAATCCTTTTGTGAATTCTTCATAATCTGCGGCTCACCCATCTAGGGTTCATGATCTTCAAAATTTTCCTACCTAACGAGTGAAAACTTTTGCATCTAAATTTCATAGGGGGATCCCTAAACTAATTACACCTTCTCTTAAAACTCCTGTCATCCCAGATTTGGATCTAATCAAATCTGTAGAGGCTCCTATTCTCTTATTTGTTAAGTTGAAGAATCCTAAACTTATTCCTTAAGTCAAAAGAATTTGGCACGTGTAAGGTTTTCTTAACATCGATATACATCATCTCGGTGATTCTTGGATAGATGTTGTATTCCCGAACGAAAATGCATTAAAGGTCTTCTCTACCAATGAAACTGTTTACCGTATGTAGTTTAATGGTATAATTATGAGGATCTCTTTGTGATTTATGTAGTTTGTGATTTATGCTCATATGTTTGAGTACCATTGACATGAACACTTAGTCGAGTAATTAAAATGCTAATCTGCAACTAAAACTTTATCGATTGACATGTGTTAAATTTTTTAACCAACATGAGTTACCTACTGATGTGGTTGACTTATGTTGACCATATTGACGGTGGTTGACCATCGGTTGACTTGCTTTGACTTTTGTTGACTTTTGTTAAAACTGTGAGTCGAACTTGAGCAATAGGACTATGTGCACTCTATGGACCGACCTAGGTATTAGACACATATTGAATAACTTATATTCTTTAGGTTGAGTCTGCGGGTGAAGGACCTACGTCTTGTTTAACTATTGTGCTACTTGTAGCTATGCTAAAGATGAGTTTTAGCCCATTTTTCTTTACTGTTTTTGGGGTGAGAATACATGCTTAATGTTTTACAAAAAGTTTATTATACGAGATTTCACAATCCTACTTCTTTTAATTATTTGCTGTTTACACTTGGGATGTGGATACATACTGTTTGAAACAAATTTTACAATCAGACATGATGATTTAGAAACAAACTACGTATTGCATGATTTCAGACTAAAACCCCTTAGCTCGAATATGTTAATTACTTTATGTATGCGTGAATCATATGGACAGATCTGTTGGGTTTGACGAACCCCACCCTGCATACTGTGGTGCATGTTACTTCGCAAACTATACACTTGGTCGGTGTATACAAAACTATAGGATAAAGGAAATCGCGTAGGTAACTATTCGTAAGAGTTAAAGCTTCATAATTAGAGTGCTCAGAAGATGCATACACTTTAGAAATTATGGCTGATATACATCGTGGTTTACAAAAATTTGAACTCTGAGATTTTATTGGCTATAAAGATTTGCACTTTGACATTTTATTGTCTGCAAAGATTTGCACTTTGACACTTTATTGTCTACAAAGGTTTGAACTTTGACATTTTATTGTCTGCAAATATTTAAACTATGACATTTTTGGTGGTTTACAATGATTTGAACTATGACACTTTGTTGTCTACAAAGATTTGAACTATGACATTTTGGTGGTCTACAAACATCTGAACTACGAAATTTTTGGTCGTCTATCTTTATTACTATTATGAAATTAAACCTATAACTCACCAACCTTTATGATGACCTTTAGCATGTCTTATTCTTAGGTACTAGATGATTTGCTTATGCTATTTTCTAGAGGTTGCATGCTTGCATAGCTGGAGTTCAGCTTTTGTTTCAAACACTATTATTCGCATTTTACATTTAATACCTATGTTTTACAAGTGTAATTCGTGATCTTTTGAATTAATTACTTATTTTGAAAACTTTTGGAAAATAAATGAGAATAATTTTGGAAAACGTCTCATATAGAGGGCGTAACCGTTATGTTGTGAGACCGAATGGTAACATTTCGCCAAATGGAATTTGGTGGGGTGGTTCATGGTTAAACTGTACCAAGTCACATGGGACTTTAACCACGGCCCTCCTTTCATTTGTGCACCTTGATTTAGATCGCAAGAGTAACCGATGTCAACGCATTTAAATGTAGTGTCATTGTCTTGAACACGAAGACGACCGTAGATGGAACGCCCAGCTTAAAACTTTGGTTCCACCCGTATAAGCAAATTGGTAATTTTGAAGTTTAAAGTTTATGATCCTTATGAAGTTCGTTCAAGAAGAGATTGTATTATTTGAAGACTTGTTGGTGGTTTTGAAGATTAGTCTTGCTTGAGGACAAGCAAGGTTCAAGTGTGGGAGAATTTTGTAATGCCCAAATTATTTATTTATTTAGATGCGTTATCGGTTCTCGTTATAATTGTTTGAACACTTTCTGATAATGTTTGGTTCTTATATGATTGAATTGAAGAATTATGGTCAAGGAAGACAAACGAAAGGCGAGCAAAAGATCCAAGTTCAAGCAGAAAAATCTCACATTTCAAATAACAACCTCACATCTCGAAGACCTCACAAAACGCGAGATTCATGTTAAAAATACGAAACTCCAGTTTTTCCAGATTTCAATCCTTGGTCGTTTGGTCGCGTTTCACTATCGGTTTTGGAGTTTGAAGCACCTCGAGAAACACGAGGTCAAGGTTGCGAAACGTAGATTTTGACGTACAGAGCAAGTTTTTAATTCCCTATAAATACCCCATTTAATCCCCTCATTAGGTATGACTTAATTTACGAATTCTGGAGCAACAAAGGTTGAATTTTGGAGTTTTTATCATTGTTCATAAAGTTTTAACACCTTGAAATTTTGAGCTTGTGTAATCATTAGGTACATTTATTTTTTTAACGCCCTTATACTTGTACCAGAAAATGAATTTTTTTTAAAAATCGCATGGCGGACACCAAAGGGGTCGCTGCGCGAACCTACGTGTCCCAAAACCTGTTCGCATTTTCTGTTGTGTGCGGCACACACATGCATGTGCACGGCGCACACTTCACCCAGACCAATTTTCAACCTTTTTTGAGCACTTTTGACCCATTTAAATGACCTCTTCAAAATTTTATTAAGAACCTACCATAAAACACTTCTAATGCATGTAAACTGCCATTTTAAACCAACTAAAATGATTACAACAATAATTTAGTTTACACTATCCATTACATAATCGAAATAACAATTTTGACCCAATTACACAACATGTGGATTAAGACTCGACATCCCAACCTGATGCAGAAACTTACTCAGGTATGTCAAACTTGACCCATTTCAACTTATATGTCAATCTTGACCCATTTCAACATATCAACATTAGATTCACCAATAACCCTTTCAACAATTTTATAAACTTGACACAACTTATATTCATTATCGATCTTAGCCTTACATTGAGCTTGCTTAAATCCTTCATCAACTTTTATACAAAAACCTTTGGCCACTTAGTTGAACCCAAAACATTTAACGAACATAAACTCAACACGTCAATACATGTAATCACCCAAATCGTGATCCAATTTGAGACTTACAATTCCAGTTACAAAACCATTTTGATTATACTTGAAATCCCTAAAACTAAACAACCTTGAATCACAAGCATTTGTACACATGATGTGATGACCCGGGAATTTCTGACCAAATTTAAACTTTATTCTTATATGATTTCGATACGATAAGCAAAGTCTGTAATGTTAAAGTCTCAAAAACCTTGAATTTTGTTTATGTAATCATTTGAACCTCGATCAAATCCCGACGATTCACGAACAATTATTTGTAAATAAATATATATACATAGTATATAAATATAAATAAAAGAATATATAATATTATGATTTAATAAAGAGTACTTTAATTAATTGGAATGTAATGATTAGGATAATTAAGCTACTATTAAAATAATTATATATATATATATATATATATATATATATATATATATATATATATATATATATATATATATATATATATATATATATATATATATATATATGTTATTATGAATCTATATAAGATTTCTATTAACTATTCAGTAAATGGCATCACATAATATAATATTACGTAAATAATAAATGGTATTACATTAAATTACAGGTTTGAATATAATTTGTATATTAATATTAGTTTCATTACTTTCATTATTATTATTGTTGTTAATATATTATTTACCTGATATTTAAAATATAATTAAATATCTAAGTAATATATATATATATATCTACATATATATATATATATATATATATATATATATATATATATATATATATATATATATATATATATATATATATATATGACTGAGATACAAAATTATTGATTGTATGAATACTATTATACATATAAAAATTAAATATTCAATGTATATATATTATGACATTACATAATTCATACTATATAATATTAATACATGTAATGGCAAAAATAAAACATAGTTGCTATATTTACTTTCATTAAAAACATAAATATTAATATTAGTATTATATGATACATGTAATTTGTTACACTATTTATTATTATTATTATAAGTATTATTTATTATTATTATCAGCGTCTTTAATACTAGTATTATTATTATTATTAGTTATTATTAATATAATTAGTAATAACAATATTATTATTAAGTTTATATTTATTAATAAATGATAATAACAGATATAAATATTCCATATCATTATCATATTTAGCTTTTGACTATGATCTTGTTATTTAGCTCCAGATACTAACAAATGCCGTTACTAGTCTCTATCTGTTTTAACATATTTCTTTTGTTCCTTTATAAATTGGAATCAGATCAGACTCAGTACGTATCTGTTCAGCATTTTTTTTTATTTTTTTTGTTTCTACTTCTGTCGACGACTTCTTCAGCCATATATCAATAGAATATCTCTGATTGTGTAAAACTCATTCGAATAATCATCACATTTATCTCTACTCTTGCAAATTCAGAATCCAAAAACAGAAAAGATAGAACAGAAAAGAGTCGGCTCTGTTCTTCTCACTTTTTCACCATAATTATATTTCAAACGTTATTTTAAAACGTGTAAATGTAGAGTCCTTAGGATTCTTTCACTCAAACTAACTGCAAGGTATCCAATTCCAATTCTTCAAAACAAGACCGAATTCCTGAGTCAAAGTTTTAGGTTTCTAAAAGTCAACTAATGTTCTATAATCAAATTCGTATCTTCCGTTGTGATTTCACTCAAATTGACGACTCCAATAGATCATATGAGTGATTTGAAACTTACTTTGTGTTGTAACATTTTTCCAAAACGATTTCAAAATAAAAATCACTATATTAATTTTTTTTTAAACCGTGACCAGTACAGCAGCAAGGGTGTTCATATATTTTTAGTGGTTTTCAATTAATTTAAATCCCTATCAGTCGCCTCTGTATTAGGTTTAAATAAAAAAACTTAATCAGTAATTTGTTGCTAATGTATCTTGACCTCTGATCGATTTAAATGTGGGAGAAGATGAAGAACAGCAGAAATGGGTTAAATAAAAATGGTTTATGGTTTATAACAGAAAAGTAAAAGCAGTGAGATGGTTTCGGTACGTGTAGGGTAAACGTGAGGTCACGGGTCCGAGCCTGGGTGTGGGCAGTCTTTTTTTGGAAATTTTTCTTTATGAGGTAGTTACTCTCATTTACTATTATTATTATTGCTATTACCATGATTATTATTATTTTTATTGTTATTAGTAATATAATTATAATTAATAGTATTGTTATTATTACTAATACAAGATTTATGAACATTTATTATTATTGTTTTTATTAAGGTTATAATTATTATCATTATCATTATATCTAAAAGTATTATAATTATCACTAGTATTGTTATAAGTATTATTGATATTATTACTACTAATATTACATATGTATTATTGTTATTATAATTATGATCATTATTATTACTATTATCATTATTATGAACATATACAATTTATCATTATAAATATTATTATTAGTATCATTTTATAAATTGATAGTATTATTATGGTTATTATCAACAAAGGTATTAGTAATAAAATCATTACTGACGTTATCATTTATTATTAGTATTATGACTATTGACACAACTATGAATAATATTATTATTATTATGATCATTAACATATCATTTTAGTGCTATTATTAACGTAAGTATTTTTTTTTACAATATCGTTATTATTATTAGTAAATCATAATTTTCAAAACTATCATTTTCGTTACAGATAATATTTTGACCTAACATATATATTATAATTGTACTAATAGTTTATATACCTATATATAAAACATATTAACATTATTTACATAAATACTTATATATATAACAAACCAATGAATTTTAGATATAATACTAACCATATAAATATATATATAGATATATTAATATAATTAAATATATAGATATTAATCATTTTAAATATATATACAACATAAATATATAACTATATATGTAATAATCATTTACAAATATATATATATATATATATATATATATATATATATATATATATATATATATATATATATATATATACAAATTAAACAGATAATATATAAAGAGATAGTATATGAAATTGTTCGAGTACGGTTATATGTATTAATGAAAATACAAATGATATAGGTTCGTGAATCCGAGGCTAACCCTACACTTGTTCAATAATGTCATATGTATTTTTACTACAAAATACAGTATAGTGAGTTTCATTTGCTCCCTTTTTAATTACTTTTGCAATATATAATTTTGGGCTGAGAATACATGCGCTGCTTTTATAAATGTTTTACGAAATAGGGACAAGTGATTAAAAATGATATTCTGCGGATTGATGTGCTAGGTAATTTAATTACATGTTATAAGAGCATGTAAGCGCGAATCCTAAAGATAGATCTATCGGACTTAACACCCCCATCCTGTAGGCTGCACTAGACATAAGAGCTAGTGGGCAGTTGTTTAGTACTTTGAGGATTATTTATACACTTGCGAGTGTAAATATCCATCTTTGCGAAGATGACTTATCATATTATTGTTAAGGTTGGTTACTAAGGCCTCAACATAAGCAGAACGGTTTTATATACTTGCGAGTGTACATATATTTATAAATGAAAATCTTGTGGTCTATTAATATATTGAAATGATTGATATGATAAATTATGAACTCACCAACCTTTTAGTTGACACTTTTAAGAATATTTATTCTCATGTACGAATTAAATCTTCCGCTATGCATTTGATCATTTTAAAGATATTACATGGAGTCGTTCAAGACATATAGAGGTCTGTACCTCGCAATGGAACCAGTTGTTGAAGACTTCGTCCAGGTGGATTAGGACGGGTCATTACAGTTGGTATCAAAGCGGTGGTCTTAGCGAACCAGGTCTTGCATTAGTATGTCTAACTGATAGTTGATTAGATGCATTAGTGAGTCTGGACTTCGACCGTGTCTGCATGTCAAAAGTTTTGCTTATCATTTCGTGTCGAAAATTACCTGCTTATCATCCTTAGGAAATTTCCTGCTTATCATTCTTAGTCTAGACACGTTTTACTGCATTGACTGCAGGAATAGTGTATAGACAAAAATTCATATCTTAGCGTATCTGATAATTCATATCTTAGCGCATCTGTTACTGTAGACTTGCCTGACATATGCCGTAAATTCCTCCGTAGTCTACGAAATCTTTAGTACTATATATATAGATATTCTATGTAGTTAGAATATCATCCAAATATTCGAAAATCATTTCATATCGAAAAATCCTTATTCAATCGTACGAAATGGAACTCGTCACTAGTTCAAGTCCCTCGGATTCCGATATGGAGTTTCACTCGAGCTCCGAAAGCAGCGTCACCAGAATGAACCAACCAATCAGCCATCCCCAACTCATCTGATGAGTTCGTAGTCTATTTAATCAATGGAGGCGTGAAGAAGGCGATCCCTTCCACCAACCGAATTTACCTCTTGGCAATGAACCTGAAACACTTAGGGTATTCACCCTCATTTCCAGGATATCTCGCAATGATTATATGATATTCCAAATTCTAAACCATATTCATCCGCACGTTCCGACCGACAGTCATCCTGGAGTAATGGAAGAAGTTAACGAGCTTCGCGCTCGAGTAATCAATTTGAAGAATATGGTGCAAAATTTACCAGCTTTAACAATATCACCGGCACCAACAGTACCATCAACATCAACACCAGTACCACCAACAAACCAAGTTTCAACACCACATGCCTCAACATCTCATTCTGTACCTCGAGTAAAATTATCGTTCTACATCAATTATCTTCATTCTACGTGACAATTATATAATTTCTAATGTTTTAGAGATTATGTGTTCTAGTTCTAACGATAAATCAAATGAGATTAATATCATATTAACTCATTAAATCCACGATTATATCTGAAGAAAATATATATGTATATATGTTTTCATAAAGATTGTAATCAAAAATTCTTTTGTACAAACTGTTAATGGCGAAAATATTTTAACGGGTAGGTAATACCCGAGGAATATTTAGATTTTACATTAATAAGTTACATTGTACATTCTTTCAAATCTGATTCAACAATCATTTACTATCCTATTTACAACCACCGATATACGTATCCGTTCACTGCAAAATAACCATTTTCATTCAATTTCATATTTGGATTTTGACCTATCAGAATCCAACAAGTGGCATAATGAAGAAAACATTGAACAAAATAAAATTTGTTAGAAACAAACAAATTAACCATGAGAAAATTTTGTTAAGAATCCACGCTAACAAAATCCTAGCTAACTGTTCCCAGCTAACTGTTAATTCCTTATTACATTTATTTATCGCAATTTATTTATCGCAATTTAAATTCTCGCAATTTTATTTATTGTCATTTAATTTCTGTTATTTATTTTACACACTTTAAATATCGGGACACGAATACAAGGTTTTGACATATCATATCGACGCATCTATATATATTATTTAGAATAACCATAGACACTCTATATGCAGTAATGCGAGAGTTAGCTATACAGGGTTGAGGTTGATTCTACAATAATATATATAATTTGAGTTGTGATCGGGTCTGAGACATATACACGAGTCACGATACATATTAATTAATTCAAATATTATAAACTATATATGAATTATTAGAATGTTAACTGTGGACTATCGACTGTGGACTAATAACATTTGACAATTAAAATGAATTAAAATATTGACTTTAACATATGAAACTAAACATTTCTTCAAGTTTGCCACTTGATTTAATCATAAACCTCATTTATATCTGGACGATTACAATCTGAGTTCAAACTTTTCATGATTCTTGAAAACTCCTCAGTCGAGTGGATGAACCAACCGCATTTCATCTACAGAAGAAAAGATTGATGCATATAGTTATACACACTCGGAACCTGAGTAAACGTTTAACACGTATCTGTGCTAGCTCATTTGGCATTGTAATTACCATAAATAACAATGCAATTCTTTTCCGAATTAGCCAATTTTGTCACAGCTCCAGCAAGTCAACTTCGTCTTTTCAACCGTACTAGTCTTATTATAACCTTGATATATATGTGATGTTATGCGAGGTGTATATGAAATAGCTTATATTTTAATAGGAAAAACTATTAAATACGATACAATTTTACACAAAATATTTTTTTATTTATAGAATGGATATACCTAAACCTTGCTACAACACTTATAGGCAGTGTACCTAATCGTACAGTAGTGTAGTTTTTAGTAAGTCCGGTTCGTTCCACAGGGAAAATTAAACAAGCTTAACGCTATATTAGTTTTAATTTATAAAAATACAAATATATATATAAGTAATATTATTATTATAAAAAGGGGGTTTTTACCGTTTAATGACCGGTTTGTCGATTTTAAAACTTTAGTCGCAGTTAAAACCTAATGTAAAATATTAAATAAATAAAAGACTTAATTTAAAGCGTAAAGTAAATAACGATAATAAAATTGCGATAAATAAAAGTGCGATAATTAAAAAGTATGATAATTAAAAGTGCAATTAAATACAATGACAATAAATAAAAGAGCGATAATTAGAAGTGCAATTAAATATGAAAATAAAGGAATTATGCTTATTTAAACTTCCGTAATCATGATGTTTGACGTGTTGATTTTAGTTTATTCCCATGGGTTAATTGTCCTTTGTCCTGGATTATTTAATATGTCCCTCTGGTTTTTGTCCATAACAGTCCATCAGTCATAAATATAAAGTGCGAGTGTCTTCGTCAAATTATCCTTATACCCGAAGTCAAATATTCCAACTAATTGGGGACTTAAACTGTAACAAGGTTTTAATACTTTGTTTAATAATTACACCAGGATATCGACTGCGTGTAACCCAAGGTTTTAATACTTTGTTATCAATTATGCCAAGTGTCCTTGTACATATTTTCACCCCTGTTTTAATAATTCCATAGACTATTAATCCATTCCCGTGTCCGGTTAAATGAATTATTATTCGTACATATAAATATCCCGCCCATCGTGTCCGATCGAGTGTATATGGTTATTTATAGGTATGTCCAATTGTAAATCTTTATATTAAAATTAACAAACTATCATTTA
Organism: Rutidosis leptorrhynchoides; assembly: GCF_046630445.1. Classification (NCBI taxonomy): domain Eukaryota; kingdom Viridiplantae; phylum Streptophyta; class Magnoliopsida; order Asterales; family Asteraceae; genus Rutidosis; species Rutidosis leptorrhynchoides. The sequence continues at coordinate 152,673,355 of NC_092337.1, forward strand.
GTTAAACAAATATAAAGCCCATTAATAGCCCATAGTCTAATTTCCACAAGTGTCGTTCTTTTGTCCAAACCCCAATTATGGTACAAAGCCCAATTACCCAATTTTAGTAATTAGCCCAACATCATGATTACTTCGGTATTAAATAAGCATAATAATAACTTAGCTACGAGACATTAAATTAAAAAGGTTGAACATAACTTACAATGATTAAAAATAGCGTAGCGTTACACGGACAGAATTTCGACTTACACCCTTACAACATTCGCTAACATACCCTTATTATTAGAAATTAAAATTAAAATTAAAATTAAAATTAATATATATATATATATATATATATATATATATATATATATATATATATATATATATATATATATATATATATATATATATATATATATATTTTACGTATGAAGGAAGAAGAAAAAGATGTGTTTGATGTTCACCAAAAACGCAATTTTTATAGGCATGTCAGCTGCTACAGGGGCTCATGTGATCGCATGAGCTTTGCTCCTCTAGGCCATGCGATCGCATGGCCAGCTGGAGAGGCTCACATGTCTTGGTTTTTTCTGCCGACGGTTTTTATAATATAATATAATATATATATTAATTTTAAGAATTAATTATATATTATATTATATTCATGTGCATAGTTGACTTTTAATTTTTAGTCCGTTGCGTCGAGCGTTGAGAGTTGACTCTGGTCCCGGTTCCGGATTTTCGAACGTCCTTGCGTACAATTTAATATCTTGTATTTTGCGTTTTGCGTCTTGTACTCTTGTAATTTTGAGACGTTTCTCATCAATAATTGGAACCACTTTGATTGTATTTTGTACTTTTGAGCTTTTTGGTCGTTTGCGTCTTCAATTTGTCGAATCTGTCTTTTGCCTTCACCTTTTATTATTTAAACGAATATCACTTGTAAATAGAACAGTTGCAACTAAAAGCTTGTCTTTCTTGAGGGATAATGCTATGAAATATATGTTTGTTTTTAGCATTATCAAATATTCCCACACTTGAGCGTTGCTTGTCCTCAAGCAATATAGTCTTGAAATATACTAGAATCACTTCTTTATTCTTCACACTTTGTACATCAGTGATTTCTTTACGGCGGTATAAACAATGGTAGTAACAATGTGGTTTACAGTCCCACATGACTATAAAAGTTTAGATCCATTAAGGAAATTGGATCTTTATGAAAACATTTTATCTTTTGAAAATTAAATCTAGCTTTTACCCTAGATAAGTTTTCCAGAATAACCCTTCACCGGTGTTTGCAAATTCTTTTTGTGGGTTTGGTGGGTTTCATATTTAAAATTTTTAGCTCAAAACTTAAGGTTTTGTGTCACCCACTTGCTAACCTTGTATTGGGAAAGCAACACGTCCAGTATACTTGCTCCGTATATTACCTTTCGATAAACTACCGTCCGGTTGTAAAGAAAAGCGTTGAACAAGCAACTGTTAAGGCAATGTCCCCTGACATGCGGTTAAGTTTTTGGTCTATAACATGTCGGATGCAATTACTATCCTTGGTAGGAGCAATAGTAATGCTCACCCTTATAATTTTTCTTCGGTCTGGCACAAGGTCCTGTCTTTGACCATGCTATGCAACCACCGTTCTTACGGTTGACACCCGATTTGGTTCAGGTGACCTAATGAATTCCAGGTAAATTCCTAGGATTTTACGTTCAATGGTAATGAACGCATTGAAAATGGGTTTTCAGAAAACAAATCGGTTTGCAATTTTGATCAAAATATTTTCTCGTTCAAGCTCGAGTTTAGATATCATCGAATTCCATGAGTTTGTAATTCTCAATCTTTAAGGTCAATCTCTAGGATTGAGTAATATCAGTCTTAAAAGCTGATTTTTGATCTTTAAGGAGATTATCCTTTATAGGAATCTGATTCATTAGTCTTATCTAGCTAATTTGCACGGCGTCCTCCCTATTTTACAAGACAGATCCTCTCATGGTTAGGATAAGTCTGACCACTTGGCGACCCTGTTTGATGCTGAGGTCCGTGGATTTCCTGCTGATTTTAGAGATGACTTTTCTAGATTTTTCGTCAACCTACAGCTGGTCTGGACGACAACTTCATGACCTAAATCAAGAAGCGCGTGTCTTTTTCGAAAGACTTTACTTCCTTTTAATGATGGAATTGATTCATCGTGTAGATCCATCTTTCTTACAGTAAATCGGGTAAAACTTTTTAGTTTAGTCCAAAGCAAAAGTATCTTCAATTATTTGTTACAGAAATATGTGACTTATGTTTTAAATAACTTGGTAAATTTTTCCACACTTGGCTTTTATTTTCTTTTATTTTCTTTTATTTGCCTTTTTATTGTCCTCTATTCCATTTTAAATGAATTCTAACATTTTGGTTTGTTTATCAATTTATGTCCTTTCCGAGGTAACAATAATTTCGGTGTTAACACCTAGTTTTATTGTTCATAAATATGTATAAACATGATTTTGAGTTCATTTAATTGAAAATTTTGAAAAATTTTACTAGAATTGGGTAGTCAGTATATAAGACTAGGGCTGTTCTTTATTATCAGAGAGCACTAGATTATAATACAACTACTGCTTTACTAGTATTTTTAATGGTAACCAAGTGTTTAAATTAAAAGTTTTTAAAATCCGAAAGAATTTAATCCCTTCCCACACTTAAGATCTTGCAATGCCCTCATTTGCAAGAAATCAGTAACAATTTAAATTATTGAGGGTGATTAGCGTAGAAAAATGATTAAATTTTACCAAGGTTTCCAAACATATTGCCTTCATTTGAATGATAAATGGTGCACATCATTTGTTCATTCCGTCTTGTTGTTACATCACATTTGTTTTTCGTTTTGTCGTCAAAAGTACTAGCTTTTGCTGAACTTAATGCCAGTCTTTGAAAACGCGCTGTTTTACCCTGTTTTGTACAATCGACAATATACATACAATACAAATATAAACATGCATGGCAATTTGAAATGGGACTTAAAATCCCACTTTCAAACTTTCAAATCCTAAATGGGAAATATTAGTACACAATATTAATAAAAATGATAAAAATTACACAAGTATATCCAATAACATAAGTTTAAACATGAATAAGTAAAAAGATAAAAACATAAAAATCATAAAAATAACCAATGGAACCAAATCAGTCTGGATAGGGGTTCCAGTTCATCTCGTCAGGTGGGTTCCATTGTTGGTTATAGGTGTTCTGATAGGCTTGGTTATAGTCATACCGGTTAAAGGGTGGTCGGATGTCGGGGTTGTGTGGCGGAAAATGAGCAGGTCGAGTAGGCACGTAATTATTTGGTACCTGATATGATAGCTGGCTCATGATTTGGTGCTGATGAACTAACCAGCTATCGTGTTGGTGTCGCCTATAATCCTCGTATACTCGCTCGGAGTTCCACTGCTCATACATACTATGTCTGGCCGCGTTCGTCATTGCTTCCTCATCTATACGCACGTGGACGTCAAGAATAGCATCTCGAAAGACATCCCTAATGTCTTCCGCTTCCTCCATTTCCTCGTCTGAACCTCTCTCTACCTGAGGATGATTACCTTCATTGGGAACTGCCTGGTTGCGTCTACTCTTCAATACCTTAGCACCCGCATAAGCCCGCAATCCTATGGTCTCATCCTGTTCTCTACAAACCTGTAATGGACCCCCTTGGTTCCTATCAACACCTAAATACTCTCCAATGAGAGTAACAAAAATACCTCCTCCTATTATACTCCCGTCCTGCATTCCTTCTACCATTTTAGATAAATAAAAACTAACACAGTAAGGGATATTAACAAAGCTTCTCGGGTCTCGAATACACTTTAGGTAAAATAAATCATGTAAGGTCATTTTCTCCTTATTGTGACCTCTCTGTGTAATCGAGTTAGCCAAAAATCTATGAATTACACGAAGCTCGGCTTTGTTAATATGTAAGTAGGAGTGTTTTCCTCCCAGTGTAAAAACATTATAGTTTGACATACGCCTCCAAACGGCGTTCGCGTCAAAGTTCCTATCTACCCTTTCACCACGATAAATCAAATTCATACAATTGGGTAGTAGCAATTCATTAGGAGTGTAAATCTGTAATGCCCTGGCCATGTCCATCATGGACATTCTGTACATCCTACCGCCAATTATAAATCTAAGAAAACTTCTATCATCTAACCTATCTACATCTACATTTAACGCTATAGTACTCATCAGCTCAACACACCATTCCTTATATACAGGTCTACGAATGGTGAAAAGACGTTCCCAATCTGTAAAAGAAGAACTGTCATACCTTTGAATCAAATGCTGTCTAACACGGTCAGCTAGATGGACCGTTTCTAAAGGATTCCAATCAATTACCCTCGGCACCTCTACCTCTTTTGTTACCAATTTAAATTTATTACTTTGATATGTCGGGTAATCTCTCCATCGTCTATCGAATCTCAGATTAGGATGTAACGTGTGTTCCGGAATTGTTGGGTATTCTACAGGCGGATGCATCGAAAATACTATGAATTCATTAGGTAACTGTAGCGGGTCATAATAGGGTACATGTTGATCAGGCTGTTGTTGTGGTTCCTGTTGTGGTACTTGTTCAGGTTCATATTGCATTTCTGGTTCTGGTTTTGGAGCTGGAGCAGGTCATCTAGATGATGACGATGATGAACCTCCAGTATCGGCTTTCTACAAAACACATTAAACACAAAGTTTGTGCATCCAAATATGCATTAGTGTTAGCAAAATAACAACTTAAAACAATCACAATAACATGTTAAATCAAAATTAAACTTATACACATTTTCACATTTTTTACAATTCTATACTTTTTCAAATAAGCACAGTGTTTTCCCTTTTTTTTTTTTTAAAAAACCTTATGACTTTTAAAATATATAATTAATTAAAAATTAAAATTTTGTTTCTTTTTAGGAGTGAGGGCGTTTCGGATCGATATCCTAGTCCGTCCCTCGACAAAATTTTAAAATTTGTCAATTTAAAGCGTGGTTTTAAAAGTAAAGATTTTTGGGTTTTTTTTTTTTTTTGTTTTTGGCATACTTTAATTCAATAAGATTAAAAATAATGATAATAAAAGTTCTCGTCCCTCCCTCGAGTAAAGCAATTTCGGTTCAACGACCTAGTCTTCAACTCACGACGAATTTTAAAAATCAAATTTTTAACTTAACGAAATAAAGTAAATTTTTGTTTTTAAATTCACACCAAACTTAAATTTAAGATGCATATTAAAAATTCATATTAAAAATTCACAACAAACTTAAATTATATTTTTGTTTTTATACATACAAACTTATATTAAAAATATTAAATTTTCAAATATTTACAATTTTTAAATATATTGATTTAAAAAGTTTACAATATTTTAATATTAATTTTAAAAACAAAGTAAAAATAGAATTAAAAATATTTTTGGTCTTTTATCCCACTTTAATCAATCAAATATTATCAAAAATATACGCCCCTTTTTTCGGTAAAGTAATTTCAGTTCCATAACCTAGTTTAACTCATGACGAATTTTTGAAATACTTTGGGTTGATTGATTAAAGATATTTATACCTTAAGAATAAACGGTAAATTTCGCAGTGATGTAGTAAATTTTTGTATGATATCAATATTTTCTGTCGCAAGACCTAATTTTATCGAATACCAATTTAATACTTTATAGTGAACAAATTAGCGTTTATTATCAAAAGGTTAAAAATAAAAAAATAAAAATAAAAACTGAAAACTGTACAAACTTACCTGTGAAAAAGATTTCTTAGTGATATGCTCTAGCCCACTCATAAGATAGTCGAACTAATTGGTTTTCCATGGCTACATAGGCGTAACCTCGAGCATTTAACGTTTTTTCTTCTAAACATATGAACGGTCCGTCTCTGCATAGAGTAACAAGTTCGGTATTGGAATATTTTGATTATTTGAACATTTACCTTCGTGTGACCATTTTCCGCATTTGTGACATCTTTCAAGGTGTCGTGCTCTTCTTTTCGCTGCGGATTTTGATTTTCCTTTACCAAATTGTAACTTATTATTTTCGCATCTGGATTCTTTTCTTACTCCGTCCAATTTGCCTCTGATTAATGATACTATTTCACTTAGAAGGGTGTCATTATTACGTTTAGTGATCAAAGCGTGTAGCATTAGACCATGGTTTAATTCACAGGAATTCTTCATCTCGTAAAACCTAAAACAATAAAAATTCAGAATGGGGGGAGAAGACTAGTTCTTTAGGGTCTGCTAGGGAAAGACCATTCGGGTTCCATTCTCGAGAACTACACGAAAACAGAACATCTAACTCTAACAGAAATACATATTATCCTTAAAAGGCTTGATTCTCCCCACACTTAGTTAGCTGTGGTATCGAAATTGTGATTAACTTCGTTGTCGACTTCCATTGGACTATCTATGTAATGTTTAACTCTGTGACCATTAACCTTAAATTCAATCCCATTTGAATTTATTAATTCTACAGTTCCGTATGGGAAAACTCTTTTGACTATGAATGGTCCAGACCATCTTGATTTCAATTTTTTAGGAAATAGCTTGAATCGTGAATTGAAAAGAAGAACTCTGTCTCCTTCTTTGAATTCTTTTGAACTTCTGATTCTTTTATCATGCCATTTCTTCGTTCTTTCTTTATAGATTAACGAATTATCGTATGCTTCATGTCTCAAATCTTCTAATTCATTTAATTGACTTAACCATAGACGTCCCGCTTCATGTAAATCAAGATTACATATCTTCAAAGCCCAAAATGCTTTGTGTTCAATTTCTACTGGAAGATGACATGCTTTTCCGTAAACGAGTTTAAAAGGTGTGGTTCCAATTGGAGTTTTGTAGGCTGTTCTAAAAGCCCAGAGTGCATCCTCCAATTTCATGGACCATTCCTTCGGATTTGATCCTACGGTTTTCTCTAGAATACGTTTTAAAGCTCAGTTGGTATTTTCAACTTGTCCACTTGTTTGTGGATGATAAGCAGTAGAGATTTTATGAGTTACTCCATATCTTTTAAGAACTTTCTCAAGTTGATTATTACAGAAATGAGTTCCCCGATCACTTATTAAAGCTTTCGGTGTTCCAAACCTTGCAAAAAGACGTTTTAAAAAGTTGACTACAACTCGTGCATCGTTAGTTGAGAGAGCTTGTGCTTCCGCCCATTTAGATACATAATCAATGGCTACGAGAATGTAGAGATTATTATGAGATTTTGGAAATGGACCCATAAAGTCAATACCCCAAATGTCAAATACTTCACATACTTGAATGACATTTTGTGGCATTTCATCACGTTGACTTATTTTTCTGGCCCTTTGACATGCATCACAGGATTTGCAAAGAAGGTGTGCGTCTTTGAAAATTGTAGGCCAATAGAATCCAGCATCGTAAACTTTTCTTGCTGTTAGTTGAGGCCCATAATGCCCTCCTGTTGGTCCTGTGTGACAATGGTTTAAGATTTTACTAGCTTCATCTCCGAATACACATCGGCGTATTATTCCATTGGGACAACTTTTAAACAAATGTGGATCTTCCCAGAAATAGTGTTTTATATCACTAAAGAATTTCTTTCATTTTTGGTACGATAATCCCTTTTCAAGGAATCCACATACTAAGTAGTTTGCATAGTCTGCAAACCATGGAATTTCATTATAATCTATCTTCAATAGATATTCATCAGGAAAGTTGTCTTGTATGGCCGATTCATTTAGAACTTCTAATTCAGGATTTTCAAGACGAGAAAGATGATCAGCGGCGAGATTTTCTGCTCCCTTTTTATCTCGGATTTCAATATCAAACTCTTGTAAGAGTAAGATCCAACGGATTAATCTTGGTTTGGCATCTTGTTTCGAAAATAGGTATCTAAGAGCAGAATGGTCGGTATAGACCACTGTTTTTGCTAGAACGAGATATGAACGAAATTTGTCAAACGCAAAGACAATAGCAAGGAGTTCTTTTTTAGTAGTTGTATAATTCGTTTGTGCTCCTTGTAACATCTTACTAGCATAATATATAGGTTGAAATCGTTTTTCAATCCTTTGTCCTAAAACGGTTCCCATTGCAAAATCACTTGCATCGCACATAAGTTCAAATGGTAGATTCCAATTTGGAGTTATCATAATCGGCGCATTAGTGAGTTTTTCTTTAAGAATATTAAAAGATTTGATGCAATCATCTGAAAAGATGAATGGAGCATCCTTTTCTAGGAGTTTATTCATAGGAGTGGCAATTTTAGAAAAATCTTTTATGAAACGTCGGTAAAAACCGGCATGCCCTAGAAAACTCCTAACTCATCTTACATTGGTGGGATGTGAAAGTTTAGTAATTACATCTACTTTAGCTCTATCCACTTCAATTCCTTCCTTTGAGATTTTATGTCCAAGAACGATGCCTTCTTTAACCATGAAATGGCATTTCTCCTAATTAAGAACTAGATTTGATTGTTCGCATCTAATAAGCATTCGTTCAAGATTAACTAAACATGATTCAAATATATCACCGAAGACTGAAAAGTCATCCATGAAAACTTCCATGCATTCTTCTATCATGTCGTGAAAAATCGCCATCATGCACCTTTGAAAGGTTGCAGGGGCGTTGCAAAGTCCAAATGGCATGCGTTTGTAAGCAAAAGTACCATAAGGGCATGTGAATGTGGTTTTTTCTTGATCCTCGGGTGCTATTGGAATTTGAAAATATCAGAAAAAACCATCAAGAAAACAATAGTAACTGTTTTCGGCTAATCTTTCCAACATTTGATCAATGAAAGGTAAGGGAAAGTGATCTTTTCTGGTGGCGTCATTTAATTTTCTATAATCAATACAAACACGCCATCCTGTTACAGTCCTAGCAGGAATAAGCTCATTTTTCTCATTTGTAATGACAGTCATGCCACCTTTCTTAGGTGCGCATTGAACTGGGCTTACCCATGGACTATCAGAAATTGGATAAATTAAACCTGCATCTAGCAGTTTAATAATTTCTTTCTTAACAACATCTTGCATATTAGGATTTAGTCTTCATTGACGTTGCACATACGTTTTATGACCTTCTTCCATAAGGATTTTATGTGTGCAATACGAAGGACTTATTCCTTTAATATCATGAATTTTCCATGCAATAGCTGGTTTATGAGCTTTTAGCACAGAAATGAGCTGAGATTTTTCATTTTCAGTAAGAGAAGACGATATGATTACAGGTAATTCAGATTCACCATGTAAATAAGCATATTCCAAATGGTTTGGAAGTGACTTTAACTCTAATGTCGGTGGTTCTTCTATCGATGATTTATATCGATATCTGTCTTCCTCTTTTAGCAATTGAATTTCTTCTGTTGTTGGTTCATATCCATTAGCCATAAGTGTAGCTAACATTTCAGTTTCATCAATTGGTTCAGTTCCTTCTCCTAAAGAACATTCTCCTGTTCCTTGTAATTCTGGAAATTCTTCTAATAATTCTGCATGTGAATCTATAGTTTGAATATAATAACATGTATCATCTACAGATTGCAGTTATTGCATTGCTCTATCAACTGAAAAGGTAACACTCTCGTCCTCTATACTTAGGGTCAGTTTCTTACTAAACACGTCTATTATGGCTTTGGCCGTGTTTAAGAATGGTCTTCCTAATATGAGAGGTACTCGAGAATCTTCTTCCGTGTCCAGAATAACAAAATCGACTGGAAATACTAAAGTACCAACTTTAACTAGCATGTTCTCCATTATCCCTCTAGGATATTTTACTGATCTATCGGCTAGTTGTATAGAAGGTCTAGTTTAGCGTATAATGAATACGGCATTAAATTTATACTAGCACCTAAGTCTGCCAATGCTTCTATTGAACTAAGACTACCCAGAAAACATGGAATTGTGAAACTTCCTGGATCAGATAATTTTTCTGGTATCTTATTCAACAGCACTGCAGAACAATTAGCATTCATACTAACAGCTGAGAGTTCTTCCATTTTCTTTCTATTTGTAATTAGATCTTTCAGAAATTTAGCATATCTAGGCATTCCTGAAATCACATCAATGAAAGGAAGATTTACATTTATTTGTTTAAACTTATCCAAGAATTTAGATTGCTCGGCTTCAAGTCTCTCTTTTCTCATTTTACTTGGGTAAGGAAGTGGTGGTTGGTATGGTTTAACATAAGGTTTAGCCTTAATTGTGTTATCTTCATTAACCTTTTCAACTATCGGTTCTTTTTCCTTATCTTGTTCAGGTTTTGGTTCTTGTGGAGTAGGAATAGAGTCATCAGAAATTACAGGTATTTCAGGTGGTTTAAGTGTAATACCACTTCTTGTGGTAATAGCTTTAGCTGTTTCATTCCGGGGGTTAGCATTTGTATCACTAGGTAGACTTTCCGGTTTTCTTTCACCTATTAACCTTGCTAGGTTACTTACTTCTTGTTCCAAATTTTGAATAGAAGCTTGTTGATTTCTAAATGCTTGAGCATTTTGTTCATTGGTTTGTTTCTGAGATGTGAAAAACTGTGTTTGAGATTCAACTAGCTTCGTTATCATATCTTCTAAATTTGGATTTTTATCATCGGTTTGTGGTGGTTTGTTTTGAAAATTAGGTCTTTGCTGATTGTAAGTATTATTGGATAATTGTTGATTATTTGGACCTTGTTGGTTGTTGTATGGAACATTTTGGTTATAGTTCTGATTTTGATTGTAGATCGGTCTTGGCGGTTGATAATTATTCTGATAATTATTTCCAGGCCTTTGGTTTAGATATGAAACATTCTCTCTTTATTCCATTGTTAGTTCAATACTAAGACAATCTTTTGTCAAATGTGGTCCTCCACACTGCTCACAACTAATTCGTATTGAGTGAATATCTTTAGCCATCTTTTCCATTCGTCTCTCGACAGCATCTATCTTTGCAGAAATGGAATCTAAGTCGTGGCTAGAATCGGCTCTAGCTGCTTTAGATGATCTAACGATATATTTTTCTTGGTGCCACTCATGTGAGTGGGAAGCAGTGTTATCAATAATTTTGTAAGCATCAGTTGCGGTTTTCTTCATAATAGAACCACCAGCTGCTATATCGATGTCTTTTCTTGTAGTGATGTCGCATCCTTGGTAGAATATTTGTACTATTTGACAGGTGTCTAAACCATGTTGCGGACATCCTCTTAATAACTTTTCAAATCTTGTCCAAGCCTCATATAGAGTTTCATTTGGCTTCTGTGTGAACGTAACAATTTCTCCTTGAAGTCTCACGGCTTTAGATGCCGGAAAGAATTGTTTAAGAAATTTTTCAACTAAAACGTCCCATGTATCAATCGCTCCTTCAGGTAACGATTCTAACCAATCTTTGGCTTCTCCCTTTAATGTCCAGGGAAATAACATGAGATATATCTGTTCATCTTCAACTTCTCTTATTTTAAATAGAGTGCAGATCCTATTAAATGTACGAAAATGTTCATTTGGATCTTCCTTCGGCGCACCACTAAATTGGCATTGATTAGTCACCATGTGTAGAATTTGTCATTTGATTTCATAATCTGGCGCATTAATGTCTGGTTGAGTAATTGCGCGACCTTGGCCAGTGCGTTTAGCTCGCATTCGGTCTTCCATACTTAGAGGTTCCAGATTCTCCATGATTGAATTTGTTGAATCTGAATCACTAGAGGATTCTGATTTAATGGTTCGTTCCTCGACAATCTACGTTTGAATGATTGGTAGTTCCGGAGAAAAGATTAGTGGTTCAGGATCTATGAATCGTCCCTGAATATTCTCCGGATTCTCAGTTGTGAGGTCGGGTTCAAAAAATGGATTATCGAAAATTTGTATTGGAGTACTTGGTCGACTGGATAACGATTCTAAAGAAAAATCAACGGCGACAATATTTGCTAGATGTCTTGATCGAGTTACACGTGGTGAACGTACAAAAGGTGGTGAACGTTTTGCTCGGTGCATTCACTGAATATCCTATTAGTTATAAAAATAAGAAAAATTATATAAGTTATCAAATTAATAGACTTTTCTGATTTTGCCCATGTTTCGAATAGCCAAAAGATGCAGCAGAGGGGCAGGATTCGTTTGGTCTCAATATAATTGAGTACTGTTTGGCTCCAATAACCCGGTCCACGTACAATTCCAACTATTACTACGAACCAGAAAATTTTGATGTCTATCAATTTAACAGCTTAAAATAAATTTTCGTAATTTAAAGAAATTTAGAGAAGAAGTAGAAAATAAAATCTAAGTCCTAAAACTAGAATGGCGAGAAATAAGAAAGAAAAAGAGCGCGTCGAAAAACGTCGAAAAATAAAAGATTGGAAAATAATAGGCGTCGAAAAATAAAAATAAGAAAGTAGCGCGTCGAAACTTAAAAAGGAACTAAAAACTAAAAATTAAAAGTTGAGTCTAAAAATATTAAAGCTTAAAAGAAATACTATATCCCAAATGGCAATAACTTAAAAAGGTACTAAAACTTAAAAAGGCGTCGCAAAATTCTAAAGCACCTAAATCTTAGTCTAAAGAAAAAGCACTTAAGGGATTTTACGGCAAAGCCTAAAAATCTAGAAATAAAAATACTATGGTAAGAACTATGACTTAAAACTAAATATGAGCGAAAAATACAAAAAATACGCTAAAACGAATAAAAAGGGACAAAATATAAAAATATACTTAAAGTTGTAAAAAGTACAATGTTTATAAAAATATTATTTTTATATTATTTATTTTATAAAACTATTAATTTTATAATTTAATTAAACTAACTATAACTTAAATTACAAATTAAATAAAAACTAAAACTAAATAATAAATTAATTATAACCTAATTAGGGTTTTATAATAATAATTAAATATACACCGTAATTAATGCTGAATTAGGGTTGTTTGTGGCCTGTCAGAAGACCTCATGCGATCGCATGAGTTTTTGCCTTCGGACTCATGCGATCACATGAGCTAGGTTTTTGGGCCACGGTCTGGGCTGCTACAGTACCAGGCCGAGAGTTTTTATATTTTTTTTTCTATTTTAATGATTTATATATTTATAATATATTTATATAAATTAAATAAAACTTATATTTTTATAAAATAAAGATAAAGAAACTTTTATAGAACTTATATATTTAACAAACTTTTAAAAATATTTATATTTTTGTTTTTCTTTTTATATTTTTGCAATTTAAAACGTATTTTTACAAAAACGTATTTTTACAAAAGGAAACTAAAAATTAATAAAAAAATTTTTATAGCGTTGCTCTTCCGGCGTTTAAGCAGGAATGTTCCCCGGCAGCGGCGCCAAAAATACTTGATGTTATGCGAGGTGTATATGAAATAGCTTATGTTTTACTAGGAAAAACTATTAAATACGATACAATTTTACACAAGATATTTTTTTATTTATAGAATGGATATACCTAAACCTTGCTACAACACTTATAGGCAGTATACCTAATCGTACAGTAGTGTAGTTTTTAGTAAGTCCGGTTCGTTCTACAGGGAAAATTAAACAAGCTTAACGCTATATTAGTTTTAATTTATAAAAATACAAATATATATATAAGTAATATTATTATTATAAAAAGGGGTTTTTACCGTTTAATGACCGGTTTGTCGATTTTAAAACTTTAGTCGCAGTTAAAACCAAATGTAAAATATTAAATAAATAAAAGACTTAATTTAAAGCGTAAAGTAAATAACGATAATAAAATTGCGATAAATAAAAGTGCGATAATTAAAAAGTACGATAATTATAAGTGCAATTAAATACAATGACAATAAATAAAAGAGCGATAATTAGAAGTGCAATTAAATATGAAAATAAAGGAATTATGCTTATTTAAACTTCCGTAATCATGATGTTTGACGTGTTGATTTTAGTTTATTCCCATGGGTTAATTGTCCTTTGTCCTGGATTATTTAATATGTCCGTCTGGTTTTTGTCCATAACAGTCCATCAGTCATAAATATAAAGTGCGAGTGTCCTCGTCAAATTATCCTTATACCCGAAGTCAAATATTCCAACTAATTGGGGACTTAAACTGTAACAAGGTTTTAATACTTTGTTTAATAATTACACCAGGATATCGACTGCGTGTAACCCAAGGTTTTAATACTTTGTTATCAATTATGCCAAGTGTCCTTGTACATATTTTCACCCCTGTTTTAATAATTCCATAGACTATTAATCCATTCCCGTGTCCGGTTAAATGAACGATTATTCGTACATATAAATATCCCGCCCATGGTGTCCGATCGAGTGTATATGGTTATTTATAGGTACGTTCAATTGTAAATCTTTATATTAAAATTAACAAACTATCATTTAGTTAAACAAATATAAAGCCCATTAATAGCCCATAGTCTAATTTCCACAAGTGTCGTTCTTTTGTCCAAACCCCAATTATGGTACAAAGCCCAATTACCCAATTTTAGTAATTAGCCTAACATCATGATTACTTCGGTATTAAATAAGCATAATAATAACTTAGCTACGAGACATTAAATTAAAAAGGTTGAACATAACTTACAATGATTAAAAATAGCGTAGCGTTACACGGACAGAATTTCGACTTACACCCTTACAACATTCGCTAACATAACCTTATTATTAGAAATTAAAATTAAAATTAAAATTATAATATATATATATATATATATATATATATATATATATATATATATATATATATATATATATATTACGTATGAAGGAAGAAGAAAAAGATGTGTTTGATGTTCACCAAAAACGCGATTTTTATAGGCATGTCAGCTGCTACAGGGGCTCATGCGATCGCATGAGCTTTGCTCCTCTAGGCCATGCGATCGCATGGCCAGCTGGAGAGGCTCACATGTCTTGGTTTTTTCTGCCGACGGTTTTTATAATATAATATAATATATATATTAATTTTAAGAATTAATTATATATTATATTATATTCATGTGCATAGTTGACTTTTAATTTTTAGTCCGTTGTGTCGAGCGTTGAGAGTTGACTCTGGTCCCGGTTCCGGATTTTCGAACGTCCTTGCGTACAATTTAATATCTTGTATTTTGCGTTTTGCGACTTGTACTCTTGTAATTTTGAGACGTTTCTCATCAATAATTGGAACCACTTTGATTGTATTTTGTACTTTTGAGCTTTTTGGTCGTTTGCGTCTTCAATTTGTCGAATCTGTCTTTTGTCTTCACCTTTTATTATTTAAACGAATATCACTTGTAAATAGAACAGTTGCAACTAAAAGCTTGTCTTTCTTGAGGGATAATGCTATGAAATATATGTTTGTTTTTAGCATTATCAATATGCATGCTCATTTATTGTTACTGTAGAACCTTTCATATTCTACCATGTTACCAGCAGACGTACCAGTAATCTCATTGCTTCTTGGTTTAAATCTCTCCGATAAATCATTATATTTATTCATTGAAACCCTATCATATACTCATCCGCATCTTGTAACGAGAAATGCCATACCAATTACCGGGATCAACAATTAGTACTTTGAAAACTCACAGCATATCTACATCAACAGTTATATGTATACATATAACATTTATCTCATAGAATTATGATCTTCCATTCTGAAATTTTGAAGAGCATTCAGTCTACAAATCAATACTCTGAATATTGAAAAGTTGAATGAAGTAACAGAAACTGTAGACAACCGTAAATGACCGTAACAGTCAGAAGTTGATGGTAAAGAAGGATACGTTGGAAAAGCTCAGAAAAGTTGGAACTGGAAAACGAATTGAGCTAACCACGAAGGAGACCAAGGACAAATACAAGGACTATACCCTATATTCAAAGAATCCAGATAATTCTGGATCCGATGAAATCTTTAGAGAATATCTTGCTCCGAAGTCATGTTAAAATCGTGCGGAAAAATTTTTCTACATCAACCTTCGAACTTAAAAATTCCAAAATATCATCATAAATATCTTCGATATTTCTGAAGATATTTTAATAAATATTCTCGTCCGAAATTATTTATCACTTCGTGCTATCTATATTACATCATAAAGGAAACTACTTTAGTTTCTAAATTTGTTTAAAAATTCGAGTTTGAAATATGAATGATTTTGAAGTAGTGTTGGAAACTGATGCATGAGTTAGTATAATATAATGACACTTGATCAACGTGATTATATTACAGTAAGTCATGCTGAGTTTCTAATGAAACGTGATGATGCACAGACCCTACCGTCATCATGTACCATGTTACACAACTCTTACATTCCATCTAATCTATAAACATATCAAGAACATAATTCTTGATAGTTCTACCTTTATCTTCTATTTTGGTAATTTGACAAATCAAATCGTGCTAATACATTCTTTCCTATTTAGAACATGATGTTCATTCAAAACTTCATACTTACGAATTCTGGACCATTACTCGCTTTACTAGAGCTCGAGAAGAGAATAAAAAGGCAAAGAGCTCCAAAATATAAGAGAAAATATAAGGCCCAATAACAACACGAAGGTTACAAACCGTGGATTTTAATACGAATAGCAATATAAAGACACGGTATAATTAAGAATAGTATCACCCCAAGGTAATAGTAGAAATAAACAGATTTTTCTGGTGGAAGATTGAAAAGAAGAATAACAGAAATGATAAATTAGAAAAATATCAAGGATTAGAACGGGGTTAAGCATTTTCACAATCTTTTGGATGTATGAACTAAGAAAGAAAGTATAGGAATGGTGAAATGGAACGGAAGAGCTTAATTTATAATGGAAGTATCAGACAGAGTAATCGAGATAGATCGTTATATTTAATTATGGAGATCTTAATTTCCTTATTCGTCGAAGAATTAAATCTTTCATATCTCGATGATTTTCTCTAAATCCCTCGAATTCCGAAAATCAACCGTGACTACGTCACCGGTTAAGTCAAATTTTCATTTACTCATTTTCACTCTGTTGTAATAGCTTCACTCGTACTCTTCGAATAATTGAATTGTTTTATCCATATTACCTCAATGATGATAAAACTCTATTTATCAACTCATATTCGTCATGAAAACATTTTTATTGTTAGCCATGACCACCTCACTCAAATTTCGGGACGAAATTTCTTTAACGGGTAGGTACTGTGACGACCCGAGAATTTCCGACCAAATTTAAACTTTATTCTTATATGATTTCGATACGATAACAAAGTCTGTAATGTTGAAGTCTCAAAAACCTTGAATTTTGTTTATGTAATCATTTGAACCTCGATCAAATCCCGACGATTCACGAACAATTATTTGTAAATAAATATGTATACATAGTATATAAATATAAATAAAAGAATATATAATATTATGATTTAATAAAGAGTACTTTAATTAATTAGAATGTAATGATTAGGATAATTAAGCTACTATTAAAATAATTATATATATATATATATATATATATATATATATATATATATATATATATATATATATATGTTATTATGAATCTATATAAGATTTCTATTAACTATTCAGTAAATGGCATCACATAATATAATATTACGTAAATAATAAATGGTATTACATTAAATTACAGGTTTGAATATAATTTGTATATTAATATTAGTTTGATTACTTTCATTATTATTATTATTGTTAATATATTATTTACCTGATATTTTAAATATAATTAAATATGTAAGTAGTATAAATATATATATATATATATATATATATATATATATATATATATATATATATATATATATATATATATATATATATATATATATATATATATATATATATATATATATATATATATATATATATGACCGAGATACAAAATTATTGATTGTATGAATACTATTATACATATAAAAATTAAATATTCAATGTATATATATTATGACATTACATAATTCATAATATATAATATTAATACATGTAATGGCAAAAATAAAACATGGTTGCTATATTTACTTTCATTAAAAACATAAATATTAATATTAGTATTATATGATACATGTAATTTGTGACACTATTTATTATTATTATAAGTATTATTTATTATTATTATCAGTGTCTTTAATACTAGTATTATTATTATTAGTTATTATTAATATAATTATTAATAACAATATTATTATTAAGTTTATATTTATTAATAAATGATAATAACAGATATAAATATTCCATATCATTATCATATTTAGCTTTTGACTATGATCTTGTTATTTAGCTCCAGATACTAACAAATGCCGTTACTAGTCTCTATCTGTTTTAACATATTTCTTTTGTTCCTTTATAAATTGGAATCAGATCAGACTCAGTACGTATCTGTTCAGCATTTTTTTTATTTTTATTTTGTTTCTACTTCTTTATTGATTGAACCTGTCGACGACTTCTTCAGCCATATATCAATCGAATATCTCTGATTGTGTAAAACTCATTCGAATAATCATCACATTTATCTCTACTCTTGCAAATTCAGAATCCAAAAACAGAAAAGATAGAACAGAAAAGAGTCGGCTCTGTTCTTCTCACTTTTTCACCATAATTATATTTCAAACGTTATTTCAAAATGTGTAAATGTAGTGTCCTTAGGATTCTTTCACTCAAACTAAGTGCAAGGTATCCAATTCCAATTCTTCAAAACAAGAACGAATTCCTGAGTTAAAGTTTTAGGTTTCTAAAAGTCAACTAATGTTCTATAATCAAATTCGTGTCTTCCGTTGTGATTTCACTCAAATTGACGACTTCAATAGATCATATGAGTGATTTGAAACTTACTTTGTGTTGTAACATTTTTCCAAAACGATTTCAAAATAAAAATCACTATATTAAATTTTTTTTTTTAAACCGTGACCAGTACAGCAGCAAGGGTGTTCATATATTTTTAGTGGTTTTTAATTAATTTAAATCCATATCAGTCACCTCTGTATTAGGTTTAAATACAAAAACTTAATCAGTAATTTGTTGCTAATGTATCTTGACCACTGATCGATTTAAATGTGGGAGAAGATGAAGAACAGCAGAAATGGGTTAAATAAAAACGGTTTATGGTTTATAACAGAAAAGTAAAAGCAGTGAGATGGTTTGGGTACGTGTAGGGTAAACGTGAGGTCACGGGTTCTAGCCTGGGTGTAGGCAGTCTTTTTTTGGAAATTTTTCTGTACGAGGTAGTTACTCTCATTTACTATTATTATTATTGCTATTACCATGATTATTATTATTGTTATTGTTATTAGTAATATAATTATAATTAATAGTATTGTTATTATTACTAATACAAGATTTATGAACATTTATTATTATTGTTATTATTAAGGTTATAATTATTATCATTATCATTATATCTAAAAGTATTATAATTATCATTAGTATTGTTATAAGTATTATTGATATTATTACTACTAATATTACATATGTATTATTGTTATTATAATTATGATCATTATTATTACTATTATCATTATTATGAACATATACAATTTATCATTATAAATATTATTATTAGTATCATTTTATAAATTGATAGTATTATTATGGTTATTATCAACAAAGGTATTAGTAATAAAATCATTACTTATCATTTATTATTAGTATTATGACTATTGACATAACTATGAATAATATTATTATTATTAT
This sequence comes from Rutidosis leptorrhynchoides, assembly GCF_046630445.1. Taxonomy (NCBI): domain Eukaryota; kingdom Viridiplantae; phylum Streptophyta; class Magnoliopsida; order Asterales; family Asteraceae; genus Rutidosis; species Rutidosis leptorrhynchoides. Next base: position 152,692,922 of record NC_092337.1, read on the forward strand.
GATCATTAACTTATCATTTTAGTGCTATTATTAACGTAAGTATTTTTTTTACAATATCGTTATTATTATTAGTAAATCATAATTTTTAAAACTATCATTTTTGTTACAGATAATATTTTGACCTAACATATATATTATAATTGTACTAATAGTTTATATACCTATATATAAAACATATTAACATTATTTACATAAATACTTATATATATAACAAACCAATGAATTTTAGATATAATACTAACCATATAAATATATATATAGTTATATTAATATAATTAAATATATAGATATTAATCATTTTAAATATATATAAAACATAAATATATAACTATATATGTAATAATCATTTACAAATATATATATATATATATATATATATATATATATATATATATATATATATACAAATTAAACAGATAATATATAAAGAGATAGTATATGAAATTGTTCGAGTACGGTTATATGTATTAATGAAAATACAAATGATATAGGTTCGTGAATCCGAGGCCAACCCTACACTTGTTCAATGACGTCATATGTATTTTTACTACAAAATACAGTATAGTGAGTTTCATTTGCTCCCTTTTTAATTGCTTTTGTAATATATAATTTTAGGCTGAGAATACATGCGCTGCTTTTATAAATGCTTTACGAAATAGAGACAAGTGATTAAAAATGATATTCTGCGGATTGATGTGCTAGGTAATTTAATTACATGTTATAAGAGCATGTAAGCGCGAATCCTAAAGATAGATCTATCGAGCTTAACACCCCCATCCTGTAGGCTGCACTAGACATAAGAGCTAGTGCGCGGATGTTTAGTACTTCGAGGATTATTTATACACTTGCGAGTGTACATATCCATCTTTGCGAAGATGACTTATCATATTATTGTTAAGGTTGGTTACTGAGGCCTCAACATAAGCAGAACGATTTTATACACTTGCGAGTGTACATATATTTATAAATGGAAATCTTGTGGTCTATTAATATATTGAAATGATTGATATGATAAACCTATGAACTCACCAACCTTTTGGTTGACACTTTTAAGCATGTTTATTCTCAGGTACGAATTAAGTCTTCCGCTGTGCATTTGATCATTTTAAAGATATTACATGGAGTCGTTCAAGACATATAGAGGTCTGTACCTCGCAATGGAACCAGTTGTTGAAGACTTCGTCCAGGTGGATTAGGACGGGTCATTACACATGATCATACGCCTTCAAAAAACATAGATCATCATAATAAAGAAAGATTTAAAAAAGTTGCTTTCACTTACTTGAGCCAGCTTCTTACTTAAATTCCTTGCAAAATCGCTACTTCCTGGACACTTGCTATATACCTTTAGGAACTTGCAAGATCCATTTTCTTCACTTGACCCAATACATTCGTGCAAGTCCACTTTATAATCCCTTTCCGCTTTTCAAGTACCTATATACATAACAACAATGAATATGGGTAAGCTCAATGCTTAGTGAGTAACATAGAGAGTTCAAGAATAAGTGTCCGTAAACTTGGTACACTATAAATAGCAACAATTATCCTTCGTAACCCATCTTCTTGGCGGCTAATCTCTTTAGAAGGGTTTGTAAGTCCTTGCTTCATGAACACATCATACTCTGCATCACTTAGACATCATAACAACACATATCTACAACATATTACATTCATAAAAAGAACTTTACAATAATTGTAAATCATCAATCACATAATACTTACCTTGCGTACTCGTATATATACATGTGCATCCCTACTTACCTGTTGTGGCCTCATGATCGGCTTGTCCAAGTGAAATTCCTTCTTCATTGATCTATCATGGACTCATATCTCGTCACTCTACCCGTATTCCTTTACTATAAAATTCTTTAAAGACTTCTTTAACATTTTGAAATTGAATTAGCAAACTTAACACATCATAATATCATCTACCATATTCATCGCTAACTAGCCATTAGCAACCATAACGTAAACTAATAAAATTAACTTCATCAAAATCTTTAACTTATTAACTTAACGTAAACAAAATACTTGTTCTACTCAACCATAATATTCATGAACCTAACGAAAAACACATCATAATATCGAATACAAAATTAACACATTAATTAGTATATGATCCTACTTATGAAACTCACATTGGTCTCTTTTGCAAGTTTGGCCACTTTCCTTCTCTTGGTTAGCTCCTAATAACAATGCTAATCATGTTAGTTACTTGCTTAACACATAATCATTCATTTATGTCTATCTTAACTCAGGTAGGTAACTTTTGCACAACAAATGCAAACTTACTCGTTCTTACCCCTTAATTCAATATCATTCTTTATAGTAAATTCTTTAACACACTTTATTCTTGAAATCACATTCTTTCAGGTTCATTATTCTTTCCATTCATTAATTTATCCGATTTTCATACAATACCACAATTCTCGACTATTTTTAGATCAAAACAGCATTAAACTTTGTTGAGTAACAATACATATGGTATTCCCAATTCATTCACCCCTTGTTAACTTTAAAGATTAACTTTAAACATCAACATTTCTTAATAACATCTCTTGACTTTCATTCTTAACAACAAGTACCATATAACGACTCCAACAACTCAAAACATAAATATTTTCATACAATTTTGTCAAAATCTCACAATTACCTTCATTGAGGCATTTCATCAAACACCTAGTATGCAGAAACTGATTTTGACTACTAGCAACATCAAATTCACCATTTTCATTACATAAGTTCTTAAAGCAAGTTTATACATAAACTTGCATCTTAACATCACATAAATTCGTTTTTGAATATTATCATGATATACTCAACATATAGAAACAATAACTAAGCATGAGTCATTCATCAATTGCATCCAATTTCAACAAGATACATACCTTGAGTGTCTAGGTTTCTTAAGAAATCCCTAATTTCACACATTAGAGAAGATGATAATGAATTAAAGGGTAGTATACTTGAAGAAATTGTCTCTAATTCTTGAATATAAAGTTGCATGTAAGATTCAAGCCTTAATTTGGGTTCTCCCCCTTTTCCCCTTCTCAAACACGACACACGCACATACATACTCTGGGATTTTAATTTTTTTTTCAACTGATTCATTTCTTCCTTTCATTTCAGATATAAATTAAATGAACTATGGCTTTATTACATTTTCTACCCTCTCTACCATAAATATTAATGAAAGTCCTTTCATTAACTTTGCATTCATAGTCCTTGAATACATTTAACTTACAAACTCAATAATTCTTCTTTTATTATTATTTTATTAGAAAAACAAACACAAAAGAGCAATTATGATTTATATATCATTGAAACTCATCTATAGATGTATCATTTTTAATAATGATAAAAATTCGGGATGTTACAATTTTACTCTTTTGATTATTACAATGATTATGAATTGTTTATCTTTGTGGTTATCTATCTTTTGCACCGTTATTGAACCGTTATTGATGGATTGTTTATCTTAAGCTTTTTGTATAATTGATTAATTGCTCTTGAATATGTTGATTGAAGAACTACTGTTACTTATGCATGATAATTAGTTTTATTGCAAGTCTGATAGTTAGGTTAACAATAGTAAACGTGATGAATGAACGTTTCTAGATTATTGATAAATAATTTAGGATTCCTTAAGTTATATGCTGGACACCATTATAAGTAGATGTTAGAAATATTAACTATTAATGAGCTAAATTAATTGTGAGGTTAAACATGGACACCGAATTAATCTAAAATTGGATTATAATCTTGAGTACTTTGAAGTTGATTAATTGTGTACATGCGGGAAAACAGCGTTTCCTTAGTTTACAATAGTAGAACTTAATTAGGATGCACTTTTATTTTAACATTCGTAATTTAGTGCAGGATAACCGCCTAGGTTACAATTGTGGTGAATTATCTTGTATTTAGAATAGTGACAGATTCTAGGTTAATTACTTGTTAAGAAACTGTGAGAGTCGATAGATAATTGTAGTCTTGCCACTGTATCAATTATTATAACGGGTTTAACAAACTATCATAGTCAAGGTAATTGATTGAATGTTGATACCCTTGTTTAATATGAAATCTGGTTTACTTACTTTTCGTGTCATTAGTTAATTTCAACTTAAAACTCCCGATTTACTTAGAATAATAGTATTAAATTCTTAATTCAACTCACATTGTGGTATGAACTGGATTTGCCATTAATCTATTAGTGCATGAGTAGGATAGTTGTCAATTTGTGTCTTAATTGATAATATATTTTCTAGTTTAATTTATAGGTTAGATTTACCACATCACAAACTTTGAGGATTTCCCGAGTTTAAATCTGCTCGGGGGTTACCCCTTCCTGATTTTCGGGTGGGTTTCCTCCATAACGTGCGTGGGTGACAATGATCGCAAATGTGGTTCAGTCCCCTCTGGATGATATCTAAATAGCCGTTAAAAAAATCAAAATTGAAAAGCAATTGTTTTTATTAATATTTTTTGACAATAAAAACATACTTTAATATTAATACATCTACTAAATGGTGTAATTTTCAAGCCATATGATTGGATTACAAGAGAGTTAGAAATTCTAGATGTATGTTCATACTCATTGGAATTTTTCTTTCCTTTTGTTTGTTTTATTCTAATTTTTTTACTTTTATATATATATATATATATATATATATATATATATATATATATATATATATATATATATATATATATATATATATATATGAGTTGGAAATTCTAGATGTATGTTCATACTCATATGTATTTTTCTTTCCTTTTCTTTATTTTTTTTCTAATTTGTTTTACTTATATATATATATATATATATATATATATATATATATATATATATATATATATATATATATATATATATATATATATATATATATATATGGGGAAGTAACCAATCGGGGGAAGCAATATTTTTTTTTTTGAATTTTTTTCAGGAATTAAGATCACACGAAAATATGAACATTTAAAAAGACACTTCGTGATGAATGTTATTATTTTGGCGGAAAAACGATCGACAAAAATAACATTCAAGATAATATTGTTCGTGAAGAATGTTAACGTTTTTTTCATGTTTTGTGAAGTAAAATTTAGCCCGATTTAGAGTTTAGGGTTTAGGGTTTGGTGTTTTGGGTTTATTCCATAAACCGAAAACACCAAACCTTAAACCCTAAACCCTAAACTCTAAACCGTTCGTGCTAAAAACTCAACCTAAATCCTAAATCTAAACCCTAAACCCTAAACTCAATAAACCCTAATATCTAAAACCTCAACATACGCTCGAAAAACACGATTATTGTTATATATTACTTCTTCGAACGTTTTTCCGCCAAAATAAAAACATTTATCACAAAGTATCTTTATTAAATGTTCATATTTTCATCCAATCTATAATGTTCGTGAATAAAGTTTTTCAAAAAACGAAAAAAAAAAATTGTTTCCCCCCGTTTCCCCCCGATTGGTTACTTCCCTCTTGATCCTACCACTATATATATATATATATATATATATATATATATATATATATATATATATATATATATATATATATATATATATATATATATATATATATATATATATATAGGGGTAGGATCAAGAGGGAAGTAACCAATCGGGGGGAAGCAAAAACTTTTTTTTTCTTCGTTTTTTGAAAAAACTTTGTTCACGAACATTATAGATGAGATGAAAATATGAACACTTAGTAGAGACACTTTGTGATAAATTTTTTTATTTTGGCGGGAAAACGCTCGAAGAAGTAATATATAACAATTATCGCGTTTTTAGAGCGTATATTGAGGTTTTAGATATTAGGGTTTAGATATTAGGGTTTATAGGGTTTAGATATTAGGGTTTAGAAATTTAGGGTTTAGGGTTTAGATTTAGGATTTAGATTGAGTTTTTAACACGAACGGTTTAGAGTTTAGGGTTTAGGGTTTAGGGTTTAGGGTTTGGTGTTTTCGGTTTATGGAATAAACCTAAAATACCAAACCCTAAACCCTAAACCCTAAAACCTAAACTCTAAATCGGGCTAAATTTTTACTTCACATAACATGAAAAAAAAACGTTCATATTCTTCACGAACAATATTATCTTGAATGTTATTTTTGTCGATCGTTTTCCTGCCTAAATAATAACATTCATCACGAAGTGTCTCTTCTAAATGTTCATATTTTTGTGTGATCTTGATGCCGGAAAAAAAAATTCCAAAAAAACGAAAAAATTTTTTTTTTTTTGCTTCCCTCCGCTTCCCCCCGATTGGTTACTTCTCCATTGATCCTGCCCCTATATATATATATATATATATATATATATATATATATATATATATATATATATATATATATATATATATATATATATATATATATATATATATATATATATATATATATATATATATATGTATGTATGTATAAGCCTATGACCGCCGCTTAGAGGCTATATTGAACTTCAGGCTTGATTTAAAACCCATGAAAACTCGCTCTTACCATTTTTATGGCGTCTCGATTTTATTACTTTTTATTTATTTATTTATCTCTATTTATTTAAATTATTTACTTTATTCATTTTTAGTTTGTTTTTTTATATTATTATTATTATTATTATTATTATTATTATTATTATTATTATTATTATTATTATTATTATTATTATTATTATTATTATTATTATTATTATTATTATTTTCTACAACTTTTTGAGCCGGAGGTCCTATTGGAAGTAATCTCTTTATCCGTCGAACAGAGAGAGGGAGGACTTTCTCTACTCTTGTGAGTGTTTCACTCGGGGTGGAGAAATGATTTCTCTTTATTCTAGGATAGAGGAAGGGTTGTCTACGCCTCAACTTCCCATACCTCACGTATGTGGGATTGGGCATGTTGTTGTTGTTGTTGTTGTTGTTGTTGTTGTTGTTGTTGTTGTTGTTGTTGTTGTGGTTGTTGTGTGTGTGTGTGTGTGTATATATATATATATATATATATATATATATATATATATATATATATATATATATATATATATATATATATATATATATATATATATATGTCACTTAGCTTTTAAAGTAATATTTTTGCATATTGAAAACTTAACCCAAAAAAAAATTATCTTATCTTTTTAAGACGTTTTCCTTTTTAAGATTATTAATTTTTTTACTAATATTTAATATAAAGGGTAATGTTTTTTTCCATATTTCTTCACAATGGTAATGTTATTTTTTTACATAATCCTTAAATAATATTTTTGTACACGTACATATATGTACTCTATTACTTTTATTCGTAATACTTTTAACATATGATCGACTAACAAAAGATTGCTACATTTCGTGTTCCGCAGCAAAACGCAGACCTAGGTTGCTTGTAAATGACAAGAAATGAACACTTAATCCAAATAATGAAACCCCACATCAACATAACGACTACAAATTATTGTCAGAGCTCAAACTGAAAAATCGCTAAAACCTTAACACAAGCACACTGCCAAACAAAGAAACGACAACAAGCACGGGAAAACCACAAAACACTCAAACATATGCAAAGACATAAACCAAAGAGGGAAACAATCAAAATGTTAACGCAAGATTGAAATCCATCTACGGATCAACTAGCTTACCAAACGAGACTCCCCACCAAACGAAAGCTCGATCGATATCCTTCACGGATTCAGAGAAGTTCTTCATTTTCTCACCTTGTACTGGCCTCGTAGGACGCGCTATTTTAGGATTTGCAGGGACATTGCATGGAGCATCAGAGTGGATATGAATTTCTCTAACCTTAACTGCTCCGCAGCACGGAAAGGGGACATTATCAATAAGTATATCACGGTATAAGGGCCTCGATTCCAAAACAGTTTCAACACAAGGATTATTCACAGGAACAGTGGGATCCGATATTATACTACCCTCTGCCAGACCTCATACAAGAGAAAAATTTTTATGTAAACCGCAATCGCCTAGACTATCCAGAGCAAAAAATGTGCCCGGATTAGTACATGAATCCGAAGCCAAAACGGTATGTTCATCAACACCTCTATTGTTCAGATCATTCGGAACAACTTAACAATCCGATCATTCAAATCAACATAAACGTCATTCAAGGTAATGAGAGGGTCATTTAGCTTGAGATTCTGAAGCCAAACAGTGATAGGGCTATCCACCATGTTTAGTTTGAGATTTTAAAGCATGGTTAACTTCATTGAAATGGTTTGAATATACATCATGACTCACAGTGAATTGCTCCTGATTATCAGCACCACCATCACCACCATTCAATCTACCTCTCGGAATATCACCATGACCGAATCAAACCCCGATGACCGAATCATCATATCGATATCCCATGACCGAATCATCATATAGCCAGAATTAAGTTTTTATATATATATATATATATATATATATATATATATATATATATATATATATATATATATATATATATATATACTTTCTTAACGATGTCGATTATTGGAGAGTGTGGAAGCTACTACAATCTGCAGCAAGTCGGAATAGGCTTTAGCGAGGTATTGAACACTTCCCAAGGGCATAGCCACTTCTAATATGTTTTCCGGCGAGAAATACTTTGCCAGAAAACCGGAAATAGCGACCCAAGAGAACCAGAAGAAACCATCGACTCAATCGAAAAATTATTCGAAGATAAGGAGGTCGTCGGCACTAGGGCGGTCAGGCACAAGGGTAGAAGGCCACGAGTTAAGCTTTGTTTTCTTCATCTGAACAAACCACTATGAAACCATTTGAATCCTAGTTTATACTGTTTAACAAGAACACCCCTTTGGTGGATGCACACCACCAATTTCGCTTAAGAAAAAGCTCGATAATCAACTAGCAGAACGCTCAAACTTATACTCTTGAATAAGCCGAAGTTAATGTTTAAATTAGCTCTCATTACCAAATTACGCCTATGGGATTGAAGGTCAAACTTTGGACTAATTTGAGGTCCAGACCAAATAAGCCAACCAATGTACAAGGTTATGCCAAACAAAGAAGCTCCATTTAACAATTCAACATCCGAAATAGCAATAGCATGCGATTTGTACTTTATGAAGGCGTATTCACTCTCCAGCTAACATTTAAACTCCACTACCAACCTAACTTGCCGCACGCTTCTTGAACAATTACACTGTTGAAACAAGCCTTAAGTCTTCTAACGAAGATGGAACAAGCAGAGGATTCATGATCGTCGGAGAAGGTTTACCTGTACTTGAAAAGCTTGGAAGAGACCATTCATTGTACGGGAAATTTTGAAAATTTTGATTAAGAAAAAATTCCGCGCTTCCCAAGTTAGAGGGAAAAACGCATCAGTCACTATTTTTATGATTAATTGTTAAGAGCAATAGTTTTTTTATGATTAATTTGTCAGCCAGTGACTGGGCCATTAGCCACCTACCCAATCATATCCAGCAAGTCACAAACTGTGCTCACTTCCTACACTCGTTAAGAGGAAATCTCGGGATTTTGCACCCAAAGAAAACCCTCCGAGGGAATTTTGCTAGATATGGAAAAAACCCACCATTTGAAAGAAACCCCCATATGACTATACCAATTTCAAAAGCAAATTTCATTATGAAATCTTCAATTGAGACTCGAATTCGAGACTTCCGAACACTCAGAAAAGGATGGTAACCACTCAGTTATAGTTAGTTTTTTGAATGGAAGAAATTAGTGGAAACAAAACGAGACTAGAAGATAGAATAGACGTAACCTTCATAAATACCTATCTATAGTCAACTTTGGCCAACAAATATGACCATAACAGCCCAAACGCACGGTGACTTAGAAATGATTAATTGATACACATCATCTCTTATAAATAACATGTTGCGGACGGAGTTGTTATCTTTGTAGAAACTTTGGATATGTCAGAAACTTTTTAATGGATTAGGTCTCGCCTATTTCTATTGTTTCAGCGTTGGGTGTTTTGCTCTTATATTGTGTGTAAGTGTTCGGTGAAATTGAGTTTCGTTACGGGCAGTGGCGGAACTTGGATAAATTCTCCGGAGGGACATAATTTTTAATTACGAGTAAAGACAAGAGTATGTACATTTAAACAGTAATATATAATTTTGATTAGTCTTATCAAGTAGCTATAAGAGCACTCCCAATGGGAGTGCCAATCTATTGCCAATCCATTGCCAATCTCAAACACTCATTGGAAGTGTGTTGTTAATTCTTAGTCAATTCCATTTTGCCATCCATTTAGTGTATTTGAAGCATAATGCATCACGACATTTTGGCTTTATTTATTTGTACACTTTGCTTTAAAACTAGTATTATGATTTAAATAATTAATGTTGAAAGTGATATGTGATGGGTTAGTGATATGAAGGAAATGAGAAGGAAATTGTGATGTGGCGCTGATGTGGCAGTGTGTTAATCTGAAGAAGTGCGTCATGATTGGAAATGCTCTAAACAAACAAACTAATTATTAAAACATACATTATTAGATAAAAAGATGTAATGTAACATATATAGTGTATAAATTTAGAGTCTGCTACATGAAACAAAATACAAATTCAAATATATAATTAATATACAGAGTGATACGTATGTATTTACTTTATATAATATATATATATATATATAAAGATATATAAAGATATAATAAATCTATATAAAGTGTACCCTATACCATCTATGATGAATGAGAAAGACAAGTCATTGTTTCAAATGTACTTTTAATTATTTATTTATTAGCCATCACGTGGTCAAAAAAAACACACGTAAAGAACACCTCTTTCTTCTCCATTATCTTCCTCTATCAGTTTCTCCCCTTCCATGTTTCCTTCTTCAAAACAACATCTTGAAGTATAATATCCTGTAAAACCGTTCCAAATACACACTACTTACCCAAAATTCAGAGGGATGAATGCCCCTTCCAACCTCTACTAAGTTCCGCCCCTGTTACGGGCTAGGCTTACTTACGCATGCATCAGAATGTCACGTGTTTACGTCATCAAATACAAGTCGACCATTTATTTTTCGGATATATTTCTCATTTTGTTGTTGTTGCAATAGTTTGTATCAATTATCCTTGTCAATGGTGTGTTAGTGTTCAGTATAGTGTATGTTTAATGGAATAGGGGCCTAGTTCATTAAGACCATTCACAGTGGTGCCGCTGTGATGGGGCGTGATGAGGTGTTTTTGTGGGGTATAGTGCTGATTTGGCGATGGTTATGGTGTGATGGTGTGATGAAGTTTGTAGTGGGATGACGTGATGGTTATGTGATGGGGTATTTGGTCCCACATTTTTATTTAATGTGAAGGGTATATAGATAAATATATCAGCAAAATGAGGTGGCAATCCCTCATTCGAGACTCACCCCGGTGATGCAAGATCACGCCAACGGATTTTTGGCTCCATCACGCTGGCGTGATGGAGGCGTGATGATGGTAATTTCTAGGTGATAACGCTGCAGTAGGAATGGTCTAAGTAGCATCAAATACATTGTTCGGATCTAGTCAATCGACAAGGCGTATCAGGGTCTGAATCAATGTGTAATTGAATTAGATCGTTGGATCTATTAATATTTGAATATTGTTATTAATATTTGAATACGTGTGGCGCATGAGGTGTTTTTTTTTTTAAATATATTTCAATTTTAATAAATAATCTCTAAAATAGATATTTAATGATTTTGATCTCTTACCGCATTTCGTTTTAGTAGACGAATGTTTTTTTTTCCTAACATCATTTGTAAATTTAAAAATATATATTATGAGTTATGAAAACACATGTTTTAGCTTTGTTTCCTGTGTGTTAGAAACTAAGTTGATGATACAATAAGTTTATATATGTGCATGGATATCATCTGTGTATAATATGATGAATAAGGGTGATGAATGATGAGATCCTAATGAAGTTCAGGTGTTTAATAATCACTTAGAGTCACAATTCATATAGTTACAATTAAGAGAGAGTTTTTTATAAGGTTGAGAGCATGTGTGTGTAATCATGGTGAAAGAATAGGTGTAAAGTGTGGTAAGTTATCAAACTCTAAGTTTGATAATGGTATTTATACTCTGTACCATCACTACTTACATCGCTAGTAATCAATACAACATACTCATATATTTGAGTCATAACAATCTCTCATCAGAATATTGTGAAAATATGTCTTTGTGGTCTTGAAATCTTCCCATTAGAATAGGCGTAGATGTTTGACTTGAAATGGAGAAACTTCTTCTTTTGGAATATTCTCCGTTGTCGAGTACTGAATTCTGAAACTTTGAGAGGAATGACGGAAGGAACTTTATTTTTTAGCCCCTCTGGAACAGTGTATATCTCGCTCCTCCTCAATTAGATATAGGGGGTTAGAAGAGTTTATGTGTATTTTGAGTATTTTGGTGGTGTAAAAGCTTAATAGGTATCCTAATTTTTTTTGCTGAAGATTATCTTGTCAACATATTAACATTTGCATCATTTCTCCCCCTCATGATGATTATGTGCAACATGATCATCATGTAACATAGGTTGAAACAGCAAAGTATACCTTGAAGACCGGGGCAAAACAGTGAAGTGTGTATACGTCACCTTGTAACTAAATTGGATTGAAATCATTGTTGGCGTACCATTTGTAGGCACAATCGATTTAATTAACTGATCTTGCATTCCATCGAGGTGTGATATACAGATTTCTTAACATTTTTCAAAACACGGTCAACTTTAGCAATCGGTGTTTTGATGGAGGTCGTCGAATGATTTCTTTAAACTACATTGAACTCTTGGTTGCTTAGGTTTATGAGCAAACTGTCCATATTTATCACAAATTTTTTGATTTCTCCATTTTTCCCATAAGTAGGTTCAAAAATGGTCTATTTTTCGATTTGTTAATTCGAATAATGTCTTGTCTGTGGGAAACTGATTTGTGAGGTTTAGGAACCTTGGTTATCTCTGATTCAGGAACGTTCTTCTCATCCGTAGGAATGGTGTATCCTGGGGGATACACGCATAAAAACATCATTTTTATACAGAAGAATGGATTAAAAAGCATAAAAGATAACAGTACTTGGCAGTTTTTAGCAATTGCCGTCCAGCGCATAGCAGGCCGCCCAACGTCATGTGTAAGCCCTGCAGGCAGCCTTAATGCTTAAGCCCTTTTACTAGACGCGTGAACGGCATGCAACCACGTCAGCACACACCACCGACCTTCCGGATACTTCGCATAACAGAATTAATCAGCGATTGACACTTGTATCCCGAGAATTTCGAACATTCTACGCCTATAAATAGACTCCCTGGGTCACCACATTTCATATCTGAACTTCGGTCAGAGAGAAGTACACTTTCTCTCTCACACAGTTCTTTCTCACTCTAAAACATTAACCTCTTAGTATCAAAACGCTAGACAAATCAATTACAGATTGATCCACAGATTGATTGAGGCCACCCCACGGATCTCTCATCCGTGTTCCGAGTCTGTAGGGATTATTTCCCGAGGGCAAACATCAATCAACATACTATCGCTCCACGCTAGGCTGATATTGTTTTGTACTGGTACCTTACACCCGCTATACGAAAAATCATACCAACATATGGCGCCATCCGTCTCAAAGACCAACAAGAATACCAAGAGCACAAAGGTAACTGAAACTACTTCAACACGAGCAGCACTCGAACCAATCAATGAAATTATCATTGAGAACATACCAGTGGATCAATTAACTCTGGAAGAAACTTCAATCGAAGAAGAGGATCAATTGCACACTGGTGCAATAGAAGAGCATGTGCATGAAACCATACCACGATTGAAGAAATCATTGATAGGAAGCTCTAGTGGAGGAGTGTGGAAAGCTAGGCGAGGAACACACAATGTTTTTTTTAAGAGAACATCTGTTGTGAAGCATACCAGTAAAGGAAAGTCCATTTCTAAGCAGCAATTGTTCAAACTATTCAATCAGTTAAATACTTTAGTGGATGATACTGAGCGTGAACGTCATGATGAAGGTTTTGTGGAGAATGAATGGGACTATAGGGAAGAAGAAGAGCAGTTCTTTTTGACTGAGGAAATGGCAGGAGAGTTATTAAATGTAATTTTAACCAAAACGGCGCCATCAAAGTATAAACAGAAGTTGGCACAACCCGCTATCCGTGCAACGGCTGTGGATAATTTGTTTGCTTTGATTACAGGAGATGAGGCTATCAAACCGCCCGCAATGGAAGAGTCAACACAATGCTTTATCACGCGAATTGCAGAATATCCATTACCACGAAATTTAGGGATTTCGTCAATTGGTGTTTATGATGGAACAACTGATCCAGAAGATTTTCTGTAAGACCCGAGTATTCGTAGTGTACATATGTGTATATAAGTGTATTGTGCGGTACTTGGATCGGGGTTTGGTTGTATATATTTTTAAAAGGCAAAAGAAGCTGGACTGGGAGGGTTGCGCGCCGCGCGGCCTAGTGGCGCGCCGCGCCATCTGTCTGTGACAGAATCCTCTTTTCCTTTTAATTAGACAATTGGAGGGCATTTTGGTCAATTCACTTTGGAGCCCAAATTTAATACCTTGGATCAGTTTTGGAGCTTCATTCACTCCACTTCCAACAACCTTATCCTCTCAAATTCAATTTCTAGTGAGAGAGTGCATCCTTGAGTGAGAAAGCTTCATTAGAGCTTGAAGGAGGTTGAATCGGGTCTTGGTGCAAGTTCTAAAGTCGTTCATCTAGTCGATAGCTACGTGGTGATTGTGTTGGTAAGTTATAAAACCCAATTTCCTACTTTAATTGCATTAGGGGTTTGGGTTTGGGTTATTAAGACTCATAAAACCCATTTGCTATTAAATTAGGGGTTTCTTGGGGAATTTGGGTCATGAAGACTCAAGGATGACCAATTAGGGTTTTCAAAGTGTTAAATTAGATTATGAACCTAAATTGGCTAGTTTATGTACTAGAACACCTTAATGATATGTGAATGGGTGTTATTTGGGTTAGTGGTTGACCCAAAATGGGTAGGTTGACTTTGAAAGTGTCAAATGGGTCAAAATGAACCTAAGCTAATTAATATGTGTGGGTGAAGCCTAAAACTAGTGTTAAAATGTGTAATGAACCTACTTTGGTCAATGATAGGGTTTTGTGATGAGTTAACCCAATTTTAGGGTTAAGGGTGCAAATGGGTCGGATTTG
Source organism: Rutidosis leptorrhynchoides (assembly GCF_046630445.1). Taxonomy (NCBI): domain Eukaryota; kingdom Viridiplantae; phylum Streptophyta; class Magnoliopsida; order Asterales; family Asteraceae; genus Rutidosis; species Rutidosis leptorrhynchoides. The sequence continues at coordinate 152,708,078 of NC_092337.1, forward strand.
CACCATGGGTCAAATTAACACTAGGAGTGAGCTTTAGAGTGTTGACCAACTCGAGTTGTGATTTTGATATTGTGATAAATGTAATAGGTGCGTTACATTGAAGTGTTCAAGCTCGGTTATCTTTCACCAAGAGATTTTGAGGTGAGTGAAATAATTATATGCGTATGTATATAATGTATCTATTTGTTGTAGCGTGAAAAGTGTAGTGTCGAGGTGTTAAGACACCACGTTTCACGTGAAGAGTGTAGCATCGAGGTGTTAAGATGCCACTCGGGTGTAGCATCGAGGTGTTAAGATGCCACCTAGGAGTGTAGTGTCGAGGTGTTAAGACACCACTCCGTAAAATAATGAGTGAAGCATCGAGGTGTTAAGATGCCACTCGGGGTGAAGTGCCGAGGTGTTAAGGTGCCACCCTAGGGGTTAGTGGTGCGAGGTGTTAAGTGCCCTAACGGATGTTACGAACACCGATGGCGTTTTCGTGAGCGCCGTTCCCTTGTACTATTGGTTAACCATGGTTATTTGTGTTGTAAGCATATTATATTATTCGAGTTATATTTATATGCGGTTGTTATGCTAGCTTGTGGTATTGGAGATGTATAGCTTGATATTGCGACGATAAGCTAATGTTGTTTGCTAGCATGTTTGCGGTTGTGTAAGTGTATGCAAGTAGGTATAATTATATATGTATTCATATAATTATTGCATTCACTAAGCCTTGCTTACCCTTTCGTTGTTTACCATTTTATAGGTTCGGTTTTGGACAAGGGTAAGGGCATCGTTTTGGACTAGAGATCCCGCTTGATGCTAGGGGACGCTTTTGGCTTTAGTAGCTCTTGGAGTTTGACCGATAGTTGGGTAGTTTAATCCCAAACGCCATGCTCATTGTGTAGTTTGGAACTTAAACTTTTGGTGGTCGAAACTCGTACATTTGTATTAAACTCGTAAAATGGCCGATGTGGGCCCCGCTTGTAATACTTTAATTTTATGTTTGAAACATGTTAGTTTTACATATTTGGTAGTATGGTAAAAAGCGTTTTGTCTAAAAGTGCCGGGAACTAGTCAATCTTTTCGCGGTTAAAAAGTCCCGGGGACAGCCAGATATGGCGCGGCGCGCGGGCCATATGGCGCGGCGCGCCGATGGTCTGCAACATAAATTTTTTTTTATTTCGTATTTTCACAAGGTTTTGTCGGGTGTTGGTTTGGGTTGTTACAAGTGGTATCAGAGCATGGTCTAAGGGATTTAGGTGACTTGAGATAGGCGCCTAGACTTAGACTTTTTGTGTGCGCGTTTATGCGGGACTTGTAGGACTTTGGGTCGGATCGGGATTGGTTTGTGCATAGGTTTATGTAAACTAATCATGTGCTATTTGTTATGTATGTTTAGCGAGCATCGAGCGAGATGGACGTTGTACTAGCAAGTTAATGCGACGTGCTCGCGTAACAATGATTACCTACCATTGTTACGGGTTCAAATCGTGTCAAACAAGCGATGTACGACGATTGTTGAGCAAGATGGGGTAGTGTGGTGTATATGTATATACTTATGTGTTAAATCCTTTTCGTCTCGTTGTTTAATCTATTCCGTCTTATAGAATGAAGATGAGAAACGGGCATGATATCAACGGCGGAGGTACTAGTGAAGAAGTCGAGTTTACGACCAAGGTTGAGGCCATTTTGAAAAGGCATCATGAAGCTTTTCTCGAGGATGTTAAGAAGATGTTCCTAGATACGATTGACGAGCAATTAGTCAATGTGGTAAAGGAGCAAGTTAAGGCCGTTCTTCGCGAAGATAATGTGGGAAGACGGGACTTTTTCTATAAGAATTTCAAAGACTCTCAACCTCCCTCTTTTGATGGTGAAAGAGATCCTCTTAAGAGCGCCCGTTGGATCTCCGATATGGAGGGGGCCTTCCGTACTTGTGAATGTCCTCTCGATAAGAGGACAAGGTACGGGTGTAGTATGTTGAGGGGCGATGCCAAGTTGTGGTGGGACGCAAAGCTCCAAGTTTATGGTGAAGAACAATGCATGGAATTCACTTGGGATGAATTCAAGTCCGAATTTTTCAAGGAATACCGAACTTCGGCCGATCTTACTAGGCTTAAGGACGAGTTACGTTCCTTGAGGCAAGGGTCGATGGATTTGAACACTCTCAAATCCGTGTTTTTGTCCAAGACCCAATTTTGCCCGGAGTACGTCGGGAATGATAAAATGTTGAAGGAAGATTTCTATCGAACCTTGAACGACAACTATCAAGATAAGATTAGTGTGAACGTAGTGAAAAGCTTTGATGAGTTGTTTGACATGGCCAAAGGTTTCGAGTCGCTCATCTTAAGAAAGAGTGGTTTTACTTTTGGCAAGAGAAAAAGTGAAGGTTCGAGCTATTCAAACTTTTTGAACAAAAAGAACAAGAAAAGTTCCGAAAGTGTCAATAGCGTGAGGAAGGGCGCTTCCGGTGGTTTTACTTTTAGGTGCTATAATTGTGGGCAAGCGGGTCATATGGCTCGTGATTGTCCAAAACCATCTTCCGGAAACAAGCTCACTTGTTTTAATTGCGGTAAAGAAGGGCATAAGAAGCCGGAGTGTCCCGATTTGCGCAACGATAATGTTAAGCGTTTAGAGAAGACGGCGGGTACGGCTAGGGGTCACAACTATTTGATGACCAATGATGAAGCCAAACAATCGCGCGAAGTTGTCTCAGGTACTTACATGGTTAATTTTAATCCGGCAAGGATTCTTTTCGATAGCGGTGCAAATTTGTCGTTTGTGTCTCCTAAATTTGTACCTAAACTTAATAGACCGTTAGCTAAGTTAAGTCGTCCGATAGAAGTCGAAATAGCGGACGGCAAGACGGTGCTAGTGGTTGATGTGTGTGAAAATTGTGATGTTGTTTTTGGTGCTGAAACCTTTAAAATTGATCTTATTCCAATGACCTTGGGCGATTTTGATATTGTTATTGGTATGGATTGGCTCGATCTTAATAGAGCCAATATTGCATGCCACGATAAATTCATTCGGGTGAAGACCCCAAGTGGGGGAGAATTAATTATTCATGGCGATAAGCGAAGGAGACTTGTACCGATATGCACTTTTGCACGGGCACGTCGTTTCCTTGTTAGAGGTGGCATGGCTTTTCTTGCTCATGTTGTTGATACTCGCAATGAGCCACCACCTAGTCGTGAAATTCCGGTTGTTAGTGAATTCGAAGACGTTTTTCCGGACGAATTACCGGGTGTTCCGGCGGAAAGACAAGTTGAGTTTCGTATTAAGTTGGTTCCGGGAGCTACTCCCATTGCTAAAACTCCTTATCGTTTAGCACCAACAGAAATGCAAGAGTTGTTAAATCAAACCCAAGAGTTGCTCGAGAAGGGTTTTATTCGACCGAGTGCTTCGCCATGGGGCGCTCCGGTGTTATTTGTGAAGAAGAAAGATGGTAGTATGCGTATGTGCATTGATTACCGTGAGTTGAATAAAGTGACGATCAAGAATCGTTATCCGTTACCTAGGATCGACGATTTGTTTGATCAACTCCAAGGTGCAACGTATTTCTCTAAAATCGACCTACGGTCCGGCTATCACCAAATGCGGGTCCGTGAGGAAGATATTGAGAAAACGGCTTTTCGAACGCGTTATGGGCATTTTGAGTTTGTGGTAATGCCTTTTGGTCTTACGAATGCACCGGCGGCATTCATGGATCTTATGAACCGAGTGTGCCAACCTATGTTGGACAAGTCGGTAATAGTGTTCATTGACGACATACTAGTCTACTCGAAAAGTATGAACGAACATGAACATCATTTGCGTGAAGTATTGAAGACGCTACGAAAGGAGAAGTTGTATGCAAAGTTCTCCAAATGTGAATTTTGGCTAAGGGAAGTTCAATTCCTTGGTCATATCGTGAACGAAAACGGTATTCAAGTAGATCCGGGGAAGATCGAAACGGTGAAGAGTTGGGGACGACCGACTACGCCTACGGAAATCCGAAGTTTTCTCGGATTGGCTGGTTATTATCGTCGGTTTATCCAAGACTTTTCTAAGATTGCTTCTCCATTGACGAAGTTGACAAGAAAGAATGCTAGGTTCAATTGGGAGAACGAGCAAGAAATTGCTTTTCAATTGTTAAAAGAGAAGTTGTGTCAAGCTCCGGTGTTAGTGTTGCCGGAAGGTGTTGAAGACATGGTGGTTTATTGTGATGCTTCCTTAAATGGTCTCGGGTGTGTTCTAATGCAAAGAGGTAAGGTCATCGCTTATGCCTCTCGACAATTAAAGGAACATGAAACGAGGTATCCGACTCATGATCTTGAGTTGGCAGCGGTAGTGCATGCGTTAAAAATTTGGCGCCATTACTTGTATGGTGTCAAGTGTACGATTTATTCGGATCATAAGAGTTTGAAACATCTCTTTAATCAACGAGATTTGAATTATCGCCAACGTAGGTGGATGGATGTGGTGAAAGACTACGATTGTGAAATACTTTATCATCCGGGTAAGGCGAATGTGGTCGCGGATGCATTGAGTCGAAAGAGTCAACATCCGGCGATAAAAGTGGGGTCGTTACGTTTGATTATTACCAACGATTTTCTTGAAAAGCTTGGTGAGATTCAAATAGAGGCTTATGTTCACAACAAGCATACGGAGCGAATCGTGGGCCAATCGGAGTTTATTACTATGGGTCCGCGTGGGTTGTTGTCCTTTCAAGGAAGGGTGTGGGTGCCTAAGATGGGTGATTACCGACGGGTGCTACTTGATGAAGCACATAAGTCAAAATATTCTATTCATCCGGGCGCGACGAAAATGTACCTTGACTTGAAGAAAGATTATTGGTGGCCGGGCATGAAGCGTGATGTTGTGAAGTATGTTGAGCAATGCGTCACGTGTTTGCAAGTAAAAGCCGAACACCAAAAACCGTATGGTAAATTACAACCGTTAGAAATCCCGAAATGGAAATGGGAGCACATTACCATGGATTTCATTACAAAGTTACCTAAAACGGTGAGAACCCAATTCGATTCGATTTGGGTTATAGTTGACCGATTGACAAAAAGCGCTTTGTTTCTTCCCATTAAAGAAGCGATATCGTCGGAGACCTTGGCTAAGTTGTTTATCAAGGAAGTGGTCGCTCGTCATGGGGTTCCTATATCTATTATCTCGGACCGAGATACCCGTTTTACATCTCGATTTTGGGAAAAGTTTCATGAAGATATGGGTACGCAATTGAAGTTGAGCACGGCGTATCATCCTCAAACGGATGGTCAAACCGAACGTACGAACCAAACTCTAGAAGATATGTTACGGGCGTGCATTATTGATTTTGATGGTAGTTGGGACGAGCATTTGCCTTTGGTGGAATTCTCGTACAATAATAGTTATCATACTAGTATCGGGATGCCACCGTATGAGATGCTCTATGGGCGTAGATGTCGAACTCTCATTTGTTGGGGAGAAGTGGGTCAACGAGAGATCGGGAGTACCGATTTGGTTTTGGAGACGAACAACAAGATTGATATTATTCGGGAACATTTGAAGAAGGCTCAAGATAGGCAAAAGTCGTGTGCCGACAAACGTAGGCGAACGATCGAATTTCAAGAAGGCGACATGGTGATGCTTAAAGTTTCGCCATGGAAGGGTATTATTCGATTTCGAAAACGGGGAAAGTTAGCTCCTCGGTTTATTGGGCCATTCAAGGTTTTAGCTCGTGTTGGTGAAGTTGCATATCGATTGGAATTACCCGAAGAGCTTGCGGGGATCCATAATACATTTCATGTTTCCCACCTCCGTAAGTGTCTTGCGGATGACTCCTCATGGATGCCTTTAGACGAGATCGAGCTAAACAACAAGTTAGAATATGTCAAGGAACCGATTTCTATCCTTGACGAGAAGGTGAAAATGTTGAGAAATAAAGAGGTGAAAACTTTCAAGGTTCAATGGCGACGAAGTAAAGGTTCCGAGTTCACTTGGGAACCCGAAGAGTTCGTGTTGGTTTATCTTCCCTCGTGTCATGCGGCTTGGATTGCGAGGACGCAATCCGAATAAGTGGGGGAGAGTTGTAAGACCCGAGTATTCGTAGTGTACATATGTGTATATAAGTGTATTGTGCGGTACTTGGATCGGGGTTTGGTTGTATATATTTTTAAAAGGCAAAAGAAGCTGGACTGGGAGGGTTGCGCGCCGCGCGGCCTAGTGGCGCGCCGCGCCATCTGTCTGTGACAGAATCCTCTTTTCCTTTTAATTAGACAATTGGAGGGCATTTTGGTCAATTCACTTTGGAGCCCGAATTTAATACCTTGGATCAGTTTTGGAGCTTCATTCACTCCACTTCCAACAACCTTATCCTCTCAAATTCAATTTCTAGTGAGAGAGTGCATCCTTGAGTGAGAAAGCTTCATTAGAGCTTGAAGGAGGTTGAATCGGGTCTTGGTGCAAGTTCTAAAGTCGTTCATCTAGTCGATAGCTACGTGGTGATTGTGTTGGTAAGTTATAACACCCAATTTCCTACTTTAATTGCATTAGGGGTTAGGGTTTGGGTTATTAAGACTCATAAAACCCATTTGCTAGTAAATTAGGGGTTTCTTGGGGAATTTGGGTCATGAAGACTCAAGGATGACCAATTAGGGTTTTCAAAGTGTTAAATTAGATTATGAACCTAAATTGGTTAGTTTATGTACTAGAACACCTTAATGATATGTGAATGGGTGTTATTTGGGTTAGTGGTTGACCCAAAATGGGTAGGTTGACTTTGAAAGTGTCAAATGGGTCAAAATGAACCTAAGCTAATTAATATGTGTGGGTGAAGCCTAAAACTAGTGTTAAAATGTGTAATGAACCTACTTTGGTCAATGATAGGGTTTTGTGATGAGTTAACCCGATTTTAGGGTTAAGGGTGCAAATGGGTCGGATTTGCACCATGGGTCAAATTAACACTAGGAGTGAGCTTTAGAGTGTTGACCAACTCGAGTTGTGATTTTGATATTGTGATAAATGTAATAGGTGCGTTACATTGAAGTGTTCAAGCTCGGTTATCTTTCACCAAGAGATTTTGAGGTGAGTGGAATAATTATATGCGTATGTATATAATGTATCTATTTGTTGTAGCGTGAAAGGTGTAGTGTCGAGGTGTTAAGACACCACGTTTCACGTGAAGAGTGTAGCATCGAGGTGTTAAGATGCCACTCGGGTGTAGCATCGAGGTGTTAAGATGCCACCTAGGAGTGTAGTGTCGAGGTGTTAAGACACCACTCCGTAAAATAATGAGTGAAGCATCGAGGTGTTAAGATGCCACTCGGGGTGAAGTGCCGAGGTGTTAAGGTGCCACCCTAGGGGTTAGTGGTGCGAGGTGTTAAGTGCCCTAACGGATGTTACGAACACCGATGGCGTTTTCGCGAGCGCCGTTCCCTTGTACTATTGGTTAACCATGGTTATTTGAGTTGTAAGCATATTATATTATTCGAGTTATATTTATATGCGGTTGTTATGCTAGCTTGTGGTATTGGAGATGTATAGATTGATATTGCGACGATAAGCTAATGTTGTTTGCTAGCATGTTTGCGGTTGTGTAAGTGTATGCAAGTAGGTATAATTATATATGTATTCATATAATTATTGCATTCACTAAGCCTTGCTTACCCTCTCGTTGTTTATCATTTTATAGGTTCGGTTTTGGACAAGGGTAAGGGCATCGTTTCGGACTAGAGATCCCGCTTGATGCTAGGGGACGCTTTTGGCTTTAGTAGCTCTTGGAGTTTGACCGATAGTTGGGTAGTTTAATCCCAAACGCCATGCTCATTGTGTAGTTTGGAACTTAAACTTTTGGTGGTCGAAACTCGTACATTTGTATTAAACTCGTAAAACGGCCGATGTGGGCCCCGCTTGTAAAACTTTAATTTTATGTTTGAAACATGTTAGTTTTACATATTTGGTAGTATGGTAAAAAGCGTTTTGTCTGCCGGGAACTAGTCAATCTTTTCGCGGTTAAAAAGTCCCGGGGACAGCCAGATATGGCGCGGCGCGCGGGCCATATGGCGCGGCGCGCCGATGGTCTGCAACAAAATTTTTTTTTTTATTTCGTATTTTCACAAGGTTTTGTCGGGTGTTGGTTTGGGTTGTTACATTTTCTTACTATGTTTGAGGGTGTTATGTGATTGCAACATTGGGAAGATGAAACTGCATGTCATATGTTTCCTATGGTGCTGTAGAAAATGGCACGAGAGTGGTTTGCGAGTCTTCCGCCCAGAAGCATTACTAGTTTCCTTGATTTAAGGGCAAAATTTGTCACGCTGTACCAAAGTTTAAGGAGCTGTACATTGTCTCATTTGGATGCACATGAAATCACAATGCACCAGAATGAATCTTTTAGCAATTCCATGAAGCGTTACACAATTGAGTGTCAAAAAATACCTGATATACCAGAATCTCATCTTGTATCAGGCTTAATTTTTTGTCTGAATCAGCGAAGTTTTGCAAGTTTAATTCATGCATTGCGTTATGATGTCCCAAAAACATTGCATCAGGCATTGATTGTTGCATAGAAACATTTAAGGGCTAGTGAAATGGGGCATCCAAGAGTTGATAATTACCAGAGGAATTATAGGCAGCAGAGCGGAGGACGCAACACGAATGACAATTATCAGAGACAGTGTGGTTTTGACAACAGTTATCAAAGGGAACAACATGGTTGACGGGGAAATAATCACCCGAATGACAATTACCATTATCGAAAACCATTAGACAGACATCCACTCATCATGGCTTTAACAAAAACTCCAAAAGAGATCTTATTCACTGAACCTATTAATAAAACCTTTAATCCTCCACCACCAATGGAGGAATGACAAGGACCACAGAGTGATAGGTGGTGTGATTTCCACGAGGCATACGGACATGATACTAATAATTTCAAGTCATTAATGAGGGTGATTATTGCTAAGATCAAAGCAGAAGAATTGACCCACTTATTAGCAGGAAAGCAATACAGGAGGAATGACCCAATAACCGTTTTGCTTGGCAAGGAAAAGTACGTCACGGTGGACGGCGGGAGTGGAACAGAAGAGAGGAGAGAAAAAATGAGATGGATCCAACCCCTGAAAAGCACATTAAGGTTATTTGGAATGAGGGGGATGCGTATGATTCAGACGGAGAATGTAGGACAGAACAGTGGATGTATGCTCCTATCACATTCCATACTATTCCAAATTGGTGATTGTCAGAAGATCATGTTGTTATCTCAACTGTAATTGCAAACAAATACATTACCAGAATCTATACTGATACAGGTAGTGAGGCAGACATCTTATATCTGGATTGTTTCATAGATTATCCGTTCAGCATGAAGGACAGATTACGTTACACAAACTTGAAGATTGCTGGCATCACGGGAGAATCAATGAAGGCAGTGGTAAGATTAAATTGGATATAATGATGGGAGCACACCCTCTGGTTCGAACTGAAATTATAGACTTCACAGTGCTTGATGGCAGATTGAGGTTCAATGCTTTGTTCGGTAGGCGGACTCTATGAAAATTTGGAGCAATTACTTCAACACCACATGCAGAATTATGATTTCTAGCTCCAAATGGCATAACCGTGGTGCACTCTGAATATGTGGAGCCAGCAAGAGAAAGGTCAGTTGTTTATGGGGCACATGAGAACTTTGTTAGGGGAGGACCGTCAAGGCAGTTATTTAGCAGAAATGATGTGAGTGAGTATTTCAAACCACCTAAAATGTGGGAGCCTTAAAAGCATGGCTCAGGACGCTGCACATAAAATATACTGTTAACATGAATTGTGCAGTACAGTTTGTTACGCATGTTTTTTATTTTATCAGTTCAAATAAGCACAGTGCAATTTTTTGTAGTTTTCATGATAGGCTTGATAACCCTATCCATACGAAAATGTTACACAAAAATATTGTAAGTGCAGCAGTTAAACATCAATGATATATTCTCTTTTCCCAACACGCAAAACGTTACGCGTTACGAATGTAGAACATTGCATTCTTACCTACCCACAAAAGGCAAGGCATTTTTATGCCCCCGATGGTAGAGGCTCTTGTGTCAACATTATAGATACAAGGGATCGACTAGCGTAAGCTAGAGGGCACCGTGAAATGTCCCGTTCATATTGATTATAAACGTTCCATATTAATTGATTTCGTTGCGAGGTTTTGACCTCTATATGAGACGTTTTTCAAAGACTACATTCATTTTTAAAACAACCATAACCTTTATTTTATCAATAAAGGTTTCAAAAGCATTACGTAGATTATCAAATAATGATAATCTAAAATATACTATTTACACACGACCATTACATAATGGTTTACAATAGAAATATATTACATCGACATATGTTTCTTGAATGCAGTTTTTACATAATATCATACAAACATGGACTCCAAATCTTGTCCTTATTTTAGTATGCAATAGCGGAAGCTCTTAATATTCACCTGAGAATAAACATGCTTTAAACGTCAACAAAAATGTTGGTGAGTTATAGGTTTAACCTATATATCAAATCGTAACAATAGACCACAAGATTTCATATTTCAATATACATCCCATACATAGAGATAAAAATCATTCATATGGTGAACACCTGGTAACCGACATTAACAAGATGCATATATAAGAATTGATATGATATAAATTTCGAAGTACTAAAGCATCCGATACTTTGGATGGGGTTTGTTAGGCCCAATAGATCTATCTTTAGGATTCGCGTCAATTAGGGTGTCTGTTCCCTAATTCTTAGATTACAAGACTTAATAAAAAGGGGCATATTCAATTTTGATAATTCAACCATAGAATGTAGTTTCACGTACTTGTGTCTATTTTGTAAATCATTTATAAAACCTGCATGTATTCTCATCTCAAAAATATTAGATTTTAAAACTGGGACTATAACTCACTTTCACATATTTTTACTTCGTCGGGAAGTAAGACTTGGCCACTGGTTGATTCATGAACCTATAACAATATATACATATATATCAAAGTATGTTCAAAATATATTTACAACACTTTTAATACATTTTGATGTTTTAAGTTTATTAAGTCAGCTGTCCTCGTTAGTAACCTACAACTAGTTGTCCACAGTTAGATGTACAGAAATAAATCGATAAATATTATCTTGAATCAATCCATGACCCGGTGTATACATATCTCAGTATTGATCACAACTCAAACTATATATATATTTTGGAATCAACCTCAACCCTGTATAGCTAACTCCAACATTCACATATAGAGTGTCTATGGTTGTTCCGCAATATATATATAGATGGGTCGACATGATAGGTCGAAACATTGTATACGTGTCTATGGTATCTCAAGATTACATAATATACAATATAAGTTGATTAGGTTATGGTTGGAATAGATTTATTACTAACTTTCACGTAGGTAAAATGAGTAGTTTTTATCAATCTTGTTTTACTCGCCATTTCTTCGTTTCTAATCCGTTTTGAGTGATTCCAATGGCCACGGTTTCGTATTGAACTTAAATTTATAAATCTAAATAGAAAAAGTATAAGTTTGTAGTCGAAAATACAAGTTACAAGTCGTTTTTGAAAGAGGTAGTCATTTCCGTCGAAAGAACGACATCTTGATGACCATTTTGAAAAACATACTTTCACTTTGAGTTTAACCATGATTTTGGATATAGTTTCATGTTCATAAGAAAAATCATTTTTCTAGAAGTATGGCTTTTAAATCCAAGTTCTTCTTAGCTTTTAATTATCCCAACCAAAACAGCCCCCGGTTTTACTACGACGGCGTATATCCAGTTTTATGGTGTTTATCGTGTTTCCAGGTTTTAAATCATTAAGTTAGCATATCATATAGATATAGAACATGTGTTTAGTTGATTTTAGAAGTCTAGTTAGAAGGATTAACTTTATTTGCGAACAAGTTTAAAAATGGATCTAGCTTCAAAGGATCCTTGGATGGCTTGAAAGTTCTTGAAGCAGAATCATGACACGAAAATAATTTCAAGTAAGATTTCCACTCGAAATAAGATTGTTATAGTTATAGAAATTGAATTAAAGTTTGAATATGATTATTACCTTGTATTAGAAAGATAACCAACTGTAAGTAACAAAGGTTTCTTGATCTTGGATGATTACTTGGAATGGATTTAGAAAACTTGGAAGTAAACTTGCAATCTTGGAAGTATTCTTGATTTTATGAAACTAGAACTTTTGGAATTTATGAAGAACACTTAGAACTTGAAGATAGAACTTGAGAGAGAGCAATTAGATGAAGAAAATTGAAGAATGAAAGTGTTTGTAGGTGTTTTTGGTCGTTGGTGTATGGATTAGATATAAAGGATATGTAATTTTGTTTTCATGTAAATAAGTCATGAATGATTACTCATATTTTTGTAATTTTATGAGATATTTCATGCTAGTTGCCAAATTATGGTTCCACATGTGTTAGGTGACTCACGTGGGCTGCTAAGAGTTGATCATTGGAGTGTATATACCAATAGTACATACATCTAAAAGCTGTGTATTGTACGAGTACAAATACGGGTGCATACGAGTAGAATTGTTGATGAAACTGAACTAGGATGTAATTGTAAGTATTTTTGTTAAGTAGAAGTATTTTGATAAGTGTCTTGAAGTCTTTCAAAGGTGTATGAATACATATTAAAACACTACATGTATATACATTTTAACTGAGTCGTTAAGTCATCGTTAGTCGTTACATGTAAGTATAGTTTTGAAACCTTTAGGTTAACGATCTTGTTAAATGTTGTTAACCCAATGTTTATAATATCAAAAGAGATTTTAAATTATTATATTATCATGATATTATGATGTACGAATATCTCTTAATATGATATATATACATTAAATGTCGTTACAACGATAATCGTTACATATATGTCTCGTTTCAAAATCATTAAGTTAGTAGTCTTGTTTTTACATATGTAGTTCATTGTTAATATACTTAATGATATGTTTACTTATCATAATATCATGTTAACTATATATATAACCATATATATGTCATCATATAGTTTTTACAAGTTTTAACGTTCGTGAATCACCGGTCAACTTGGGTGGTCAATTGTCTATATGAAACCTATTTCAATTAATCAAGTCTTAACAAGTTTGATTGCTTAACATTTTAGAAACACTTAATCATGTAAAATAACAATTTCATTTAATATATATATAAACATGGAAAAGTTCGGGTCACTACAGTACCTACCCGTTAAATAAATTTCGTCCCAAAATTTTAAGCAGTTGGAGGTGTTGACGTATCTTCTGGAAATAAATGCGGGTATTTCTTCTTCATCTGATCTTCTCATTCCCAGGTGAACTCGGGTCCTCTACAAGCATTCCATCGAACCTTAACAATTGGTATCTTGTTTTGCTTAAGTCTTTTAACCTCACGATCCATTATTTCGACGGGTTCTTCGATGAATTGAAGTTTTTCGTTGATTTGAATTTCATCTAACGGAATAATGAGATCTTCTTTAGCAAAACATTTCTTCAAATTCAAGACGTGGAAAGTGTTATGTACAGCCACGAGTTGTTGAGGTAACTCAAGTCGGTAAGCTACTGGTCCGACACGATCAATAATCTTGAATGGTCCAATATACCTTGGATTTAATTTCCCTCATTTACCAAATCGAACAACGCCTTTCCAAGGTGCAACTTTAAGCATGACCATCTCTCCAATTTCAAATTCTATATCTTTTCTTTTAATGTCAGCGTAGCTCTTTTGTCGACTTTGGGCGGTTTTCAATCGTTGTTGAATTTGGATGATCTTCTCGGTAGTTTCTTGTATTATCTCCGGACCCGTAATCTGTCTATCCCCCACTTCACTCCAACAAATCGGAGACCTGCACTTTCTACCATAAAGTGCTTCAAACGGCGCCATCTCAATGCTTGAATGGTAGCTGTTGTTGTAGGAAAATTCTGCTAACGGTAGATGTCGATCCCAACTGTTTCCGAAATCAATAACACATGCTCGTAGTATGTCTTCAAGCGTTTGTATCGTCCATTCGCTCTTCCCATCAGTTTGTGGATGATAGGCAGTACTCATGTCTAGACAAGTTCCTAATGCTTGCTGTAATGTCTGCCAGAATCTTGAAATAAATCTGCCATCCTTATCAGAGATAATAGAGATTGGTATTCCATGTCTGGAGATGACTTCCTTCAAATACATTCGTGCTAACTTCTCCATCTTGTCATCTTCTCTTATTGGCAGGAAGTGTGCTGATTTGGTAAGACGATCAACTATTACCCAAATAGTATCAAAACCACTTGCAGTCCTTGACAATTTAGTGATGAAATCCATGGTAATGTTTTCCCATTTCCATTTCGGGATTTCGGGTTGTTGAAGTAGACCTGATGGTTTTTGATGCTCAGCTTTGACCTTAGAACACGTCAAACATTCTCCTACGTATTTAGCAACATCGGCTTTCATACCCAGCCACCAAAAATGTTTCTTGAGATCCTTGTACATCTTCCCCGTTACAGGATGTATTGAGTATCTGGTTTTATGAGCTTCTCTAAGTACCATTTCTCTCATATCTCCAAATTTTGGTACCCAAATTCTTTCAGCCCTATACCGGGTTCCGTCTTCCCGAATATTAAGATGCTTCTCTGATCCTTTGGGTATTTCATCCTTTAAAATTTCCCTCTTTTAAAACTCCTTGTTGCGCCTCCTTTATTTGAGTAGTAAGGTTAGTGTGAATCATTATATTCATAGATTTTACTCGAATGGGTTCTCTGTCCTTTCTGCTCAAGGCGTCGGCTACCACATTTGCCTTCCCCGGGTGGTAACGAATCTCAAAGTCATAATCATTCAACAATTCAATCCACCTACGCTGCCTCATATTCAGTTGTTTCTAATTAAATATGTGTTGAAGACTTTTGTGGTATATATAATACTTTTGACCCCATATAAGTAGTGCCTCCAAGTCTTCAATGCAAAAACAACCGCACCTAATTCCAAATCATGCGGCGTATAATTTTGTTCATGAATCTTCAATTGTCTAGACGCATAAGCAATCACCTTCGTTCGTTGCATTAATACACAACCAAGACCTTGCTTTGATGCGTCACAATAAATCACAAAATCATCATTCCCTTTAAGCAATGACAATATAGGTGCCGTAGTTAGATTTTTCTTCAATAACTGAAACGCTTTCTCTTGTTCATCCTTCCATTCAAATTTCTTCCCTTTATGCGTTAATGCGGTCAAGGGTTTTGCTATTCTGGAAAAGTCTTGGATGAACCTTCTGTAGTAACCAGGTAGTCCTAAAAACTGGCGTATGTGTTTCGGAGTTTTCGGGGTTTCCCACTTTTCAACAGTTTCTATCTTTGCCGGATCCACCTTAATACCTTCTTTGTTCACTATGTGACCGAGGAATTGAACTTCTTCCAACCAAAATGCACACTTTAAAAACTTAGCGTACAATTCTTCCTTCCTCAATACTTCTAACACCTTTCTCAAATGTTCACCATGTTCTTGGTCATTCTTTGAGTAAATAAGTATGTCATCAATGAAAACAATGACAAACTTGTCAAGGTATGGTCCACACACTCAGTTTATAAGGTCCATGAACACAGCTGGTGCATTAGTTAAACCAAACGGCATGACCATAAACTCGTAATGACCGTAACGTGTTCTGAAAGCAGTCTTTGGAATATCATCTTCTTTCACCCCCATTTGATGATACCCGGAACGTAAGTCAATCTTTGAATAAACAGACGAGCCTTGTAGTTGATCAAATAAGTCATCGATTCTCGGTAGTGGGTAGCGGTTCTTGATGGTAAGTTTGTTCAACTCTCGGTAGTCGATACACAACCTGAATGTACCATCTTTCTTCTTGACAAACAAAACAGGAGCTCCCCACGGTGATGTGCTTGGTCGAATGAAACCACGCTCTAAAAGTTCTTGTAATTGGCTTTGTAGTTCTTTCATCTCGCTGGGTGCGAGTCTGTAAGGAGCACGAGCTATTGGTGCAGCTCCTGGTACAAGATCTATTTGAAATTCAACAGATCGATGTGGAGGTAGTCCCGGTAATTCTTTCGGAAATACATCGGGAAATTCTTTTGCGATGGGAACATCATTGATGCTCTTTTCTTCAGTTTGTACTTTCTCGACGTGTGCTAGAATAGCATAGCAACCTTTTCTTATTAGTTTTTGTGCCTTCAAATTACTAATAAGATGTAGCTTCGTGTTGCCCTTTTCTCCGTACTCCATTAAGGGTTCTCCTTCTTCTCGTACAATGCGAATTGCATTTTTATAACATACAATCTCTGCTTTCACCTTCTTCAGCCAGTCCATGCCAACTATTACATCAAAACTCCCTAACTCTACGGGTATCAAATCAATCTTAAATATTTCGCTACCCAGTTTAATTTCTCGATTCCGGCATATATAATCTGCTGAAATTAATTTACCGTTTGCTAATTCGAGTAAAAATTTACTATCTAACGGCGTCAATGGAGAACTTAATTTAGCACAAAAATCTCTACTCATATAGCTTCTATCCGCACCCAAATTAAATAAAACGTAAGCAGATTTATTGTCAATAAGAAACGTACCCGTAACAAGCTCCGGGTCTTCCTGTGCCTCTGCCGCATTAATATTGAAAACTCTTTCGCGGCTTTGTCCATTCGTGTTCTCCTGGTTCGGGAAATTTCTAATAATGTGGCCCGGTTTTCCACATTTATAACAAACTACATTGGCATAACTTGCTCCGACACTACTTGCTCCGCCATTACTCGTTCCGACACCATTTGTTCCTTTTGTTCTGTTAACCCCTGGTCCGTAGACCTCACACTTCGCCGCGCTATGACCATTTCTTTTACACTTATTGCAAAATTTGGTGCAGAACCCTGAGTGATACTTTTCACACCTTTAGCATAGCTGCTTCTGATTGTTGTTGTTGTTGCGGTTATTATTGTTGTTGGGATGATTGTTGTTGTTGTTGTTGTTGTTGTTGTTGTTGTTGTTGGGCCATTTGTTGTAGTTGCGATTGATGTTGCGATTGTTGGAATAGTTGTTGCGATTATTGTTGTAATTGCTGTTGTTGTTGTATTGGTGATTCTTATCACCGTTTTCCTCCCACTTTCTTTTGACTTGCTTTACATTGGCCTCTTCAGCAGTCTGTTCTTTAATTCTTTCTTCAATCTGGTTCACTAGTTTGTGAGCCATTCTACATGCCTGTTGTATGGAGGCGGGCTCATGTGAACTTATATCTTCTTGGATTCTTTCCGGTAATCCTTTCACAAACGCGTCGATCTTCTCTTCCTCATCTTCGAACGCTCCAGGACACAATAGGCATAATTCTGTGAATCGTCTTTCGTACGTGGTAATATCAAATCCTTGGGTTCGTAACCCTCTAAGTTCTGTCTTGAGCTTATTGACCTCGGTTCTGGGACGGTACTTCTCGTTCATCAAGTACTTGAATGCTGACCACGGTAGTGCGTAAGCATCATCTTGTCCCACTTGCTCTAGATAGGTATTCCACCATTTTAATGCAGAACCTGTGAAGGTATGCGTAGCGTACTTCACTTTGTCCTCTTCAGTACACTTACTTATGGCAAACACCGATTCGACCTTCTCGGTCCACCGTTTCAATCCGATCGGTCCTTTGGTTCCATCAAATTCCAAAGGTTTGCAGGCAGTGAATTCTTTGTAGGTGCATCCTACACGATTTCCTGTACTGCTAGATCCAAGCTTATTGTTGGTATGTAGCGCAGCCTGTACTGCGGCTATATTTGAAGCAAGAAAGGTACGAAATTTCTCTTCGCTCATATTCAAGGTGTGTCGAGTAGTCGGTGCCATTTCCTTCAAAATAGTCAAATGAAACGAGTTAATCATATAGAATATCAAGAGTAGTCAATAGTATATCGTAGCGTAATATGAACTTATTTATAAAAGCTCTTTCTTCATATTAGCGTTTTATACTCTTTAATTCGGGTAGTACCTACCCGTTAAGTTCATACTTAGTAGCTAACATACCATTTCAACTACTACAATTCTTTATGAAAAACTAATCACAAAAAAAAATATATCATATTCAAACCTTTATACAATAACTTGCAAACTTACAATACCGCTTTTTTTTTTTACATATAGCATGAAATATAGCACATAAAACTTTGATACAAAGTAGTTGCGAAGATAATTCTAGTTAATAAATAAGGCGTTCAGCAAAGGCAATAAAGACAAGTAATTCATACGTCTAGAAACAAGTCATGCATTCTGGTTTTACTAATACCACTTCCCATCCTTGGTTTTGTGGAACATAACCATTGTGACCGATAGTAAGACAATGTGTTGTAACGTCATCAAAAGGATGAAGGTTACGTAATGACCAACAGTCTCGTAATAACCTAAAAACCTCATTTCTTACCCCAATTACCGACTCCGTCACTTGTGGGAACGTTTCGTTTAATAGTTGTAGCCCGATGTTCTTGTTCTCACTTTGGTGAGAAGAGAACATTACTAACCCGTAAGCATAACATGCTTCTTTATGTTGCATATTAGCCGCTTTTTCTAAATCACGAAGTCCTGTATTCGGATATATTGAGTCAAAATAATTTCTTAACCCGTTGCGTAAAATAGCATTTGGGTTCCCCGCAATATATGCGTCAAAGTAAACACATCGTAACTTATGGATTTCCCAATGTGATATTCCCCATCTTTCGAACGAAAGCCTTTTATAAATCAAGGCATTCTTGGAACGTTCTTCGAATGTCTTACAAACTGATCTCGCCATAAATTGTTGTGCCGAGGAATTCTGACCGACTCTAGATAAGATTTCATCAATCATGTCTCCGGGTAGGTCTCTTAAAATATTGGGTTGTCTATCCATTTTGTGTTTTTATACTGTAAAATAGATAAGAGTTAGATTCATAAAAAAAATACTTATTAATACAAGCAATTTTTACATATATCATAAAGCATAAGCACACTATATTACATATATTACACCACACGAATACAACTATCTTATTCCGACTCGCTCGTTTCTTCTTCTTCGGTTTTGGTTCGTTTTGCCAAGTTTCTAGGGATATATGATGTTCCCCTAATACGAGCCGTCATTTTCCACATTGGTTTAGAAAAACCTGGTGGTTTAGAGGTTCCCGGGTTATTGTCACAACTTAAGAAATACGGGTATTGACGATACATATAAAGTTCATCGGGTTTGGAATCAAATTTCTCTATTTTTATGCCCTTTCCCTTATTGTTCTCTTTTGCCTTATTAAATTGTGCTGGGGTAATTTCTATAACATCATCGGAATCCTTGTCGGGATCCGATTCATCAGAAAATTGGTAATCCTCCCAATACTTTGCTTCCTTGGCGGAAACACCATTGACCATAATTAACTTTGGTCGGTTGGTTGAGGATTTTCTTCTACTTAACCGTTTTATTATTTCCCCCACTGGTTCTATTTCTTCTTCCGGTTCCGATTCTTCTTCCGGTTCCGACTCTTCTTCCGGTTCCTCTTCGGGAACTTGTGAATCAGTCCACGAATCATTCCAATTTACATTTGACTCTTCATTATTATTAGGTGAGTCAATGGGACTTGTTCTAGAGGTAGACATCTATCACATAATATCAAACACGTTAAGAGATTAATATATCACATAATATTCACATGTTAAAAATATATAGTTTCCAACAAAATTTGTTAAGCAATCATTTTTCAAGTAAACACGGTCGAAGTCCAGACTCACTAATGCATCCTAACAAACTCGATAAGACACACTAATGCAAAATTCTGGTTCTCTAAGACCAACGCTCGGATACCAACTGAAATGTCCCGTTCATATTGATTATAAACGTTCCATATTAATTGATTTCGTTGCGAGGTTTTGACCTCTATATGAGATGTTTTTCAAAGACTGCATTCATTTTTAAAACAATCATAACCTTTATTTTATCAATAAAGGTTTCAAAAGCATTACGTAGATTATCAAATAATGATAATCTAAAATATACTGTTTACACACGACCATTACATAATGGTTTACAATAGAAATATATTACATCGACATATGTTTCTTGAATGTAGTTTTTACATAATATCATACAAACATGGACTCCAAATCTTGTCCTTATTTTAGTATGCAACAGCGGAAGCTCTTAATATTTACCTGAGAATAAACATGCTTTAAACGTCAACAAAAATGTTGGTGAGTTATAGGTTTAACCTATATATCAAATCGTAACAATAGACCACAAGATTTCATATTTCAATATACATCCCATACATAGAGATAAAAATCATTCATATGGTGAACACCTGGTAACCGACATTAACAAGATGCATATATAAGAATATCCCCATCATTCCGGGACACCCTTCGGATATGATATAAATTTTGAAGTACTAAAGCATCCGGTACTTTGGATGGGGTTTGTTAGGCCCAATAGATCTATCTTTAGGATTCGCGTCAATTAGGGTGTATGTTCCCTAATTCTTAGATTACCAGACTTAATAAAAAGGGACATATTCAATTTTGATAATTCAACCATAGAATGTAGTTACACGTACTTGTGTCTATTTTGTAAATCATTTATAAAACCTGCATGTATTCTCATCCCAAAAATTTTAGATTTTAAAAGTGGGACTATAACTCACTTTCACAGATTTTTACTTCGTCGGGAAGTAAGTGGCCACTAGTTGATTCACGAACCTATAACAATATATACATATATATCAAAGTATGTTCAAAATATATTTACAACACTTTTAATACATTTTGATGTTTTAAGTTTATTAAGTCAGCTGTCCTCGTTAGTAACCTACAACTAGTTGTCCACAGTTAGATGTACAGAAATAAATCGATAAATATTATCTTGAATCAATCCACGACCCGGTGTATACGTATCTCAGTATTGATCACAACTCAAACTATATATATATTTTGGAATCAACCTCAACCTTGTATAGCTAACTCCAACATTCATATATAGAGTGTCTATAGTTGTTCCGCAATATATATATAGATGGGTTGACATGATAGGTTGAAACATTGTATACGTGTCTATGGTATCTCAAGATTACATAATATACAATATAAGTTGATTAGGTTATGGTTGGAATAGATTTATTACTAACTTTCACGTAGGTAAAATGAGTAGTTTTTATCAATCTTGTTTTACTCGCCATTTCTTCGTTTCTAATCCGTTTTGAGTGATTCCAGAGGCCACGGTTTCGTATTGGACTTAAATTTATAAATCTAAACGGAAAAAGTATAAGTTTATAGTCGAAAATACAAGTTACAAGTCGTTTTTGAAAGAGGTAGTCATTTCCGTCGAAAGAACGACATCTTGATGACCATTTTGAAAAACATACTTTCACTTTGAGTTTAACTATGATTTTTGGATATAGTTTCATGTTCATAAGAAAAATCATTTTTCCAGAACTTTTAAATCAAAGTTCTTCTTAGCTTTTAATTATCCCAACAAAAACAGCCCCCGGTTTTACTACGACGGCGTATATCCAGTTTTATGGTGTTTATCATGTTTCCGAGTTTTAAATCATTAAGTTAGCATATCATATATATATAGAACATGTGTTTAGTTGATTTTAAAAGTCTAGTTAGAAGGATTAACTTTATTTGCGAACAAGTTTAAAAATAGATCTAGCTTCAAAGGATCTTTGGATGGCTTGAAAGTTCTTGATGCAGAATCATGACACGAAAACAATTTCAAGTAAGATTTCCACTCGAAATAAGATTTTTATAGTTATAGAAATTGAATTAAAGTTTGAATATGATTATTACCTTGTACTAGAAAGATAACCTACTGTAAGTAACAAATATTTCTTGATCTTGGATGATTACTTGGAATGGATTTAGAAAACTTGGAAGTAAACATGCAATCTTGGAAGTATTCTTGATTTTATGAAACTAGAACTTTTAGAATTTATGAAGAACACTTAGAACTTGAAGATAGAACTTGAGAGAGATCAATTAGATGAACAAAATTGAAGAATTAAAGTGTTTGTAGGTGTTTTTGGTCGTTGGTGTATGGATTAGATATAAAGGATATGTAATTTTGTTTTCATGTAAATAAGTCATGAATGATTACTCATATTTTTGTAATTTTATGAGATATTTCATGCTAGTTGCCAAATGATGGTTCCCACATATGTTAGGTGACTCACATGGACTACTAAGAGCTGATCATTGGAGTGTATATACCAATAGTACATACATCTAAAAGCTGTGTATTGTACGAGTACAAATACGGGTGCATACGAGTAGAATTGTTGATGAAACTGAACGAGGATGTAATTGTAAGTATTTTTGTTAAGTAGAAGTATTTTGATAAGTGTCTTGAAGTCTTTTAAAAGTGTATGAATACATATTAAAACACTACATGTATATACATTTTAACTGAGTCGTTAAGTCATCGTTAATCGTTACATGTAAGTGTTGTTTTGAAACCTTTAGGTTAATGATCTTGTTAAATATTGTTAACCCAATGTTTATAATATCAAAAGAGATTTTAAATTATTATATTATCATGATATTATGATGTACGAATATCTCTTAATATGATATATATACATTAAATGTCGTTACAACGATAATCGTTACATATATGTCTCGTTTCAAAATCATTAAGTTAGTAGTCTTGTTTTTACATATGTAGTTCATTGATAATATACTTAATGATATGTTTACTTATCATAATATCATGTTAACTATATATATAACCATATATATGTCATCATATAGTTTTTACAAGTTTTAACGTTCGTGAATCACCGATCAACTTGGGTGGTCAATTGTCTATATGAAACCTATTTCAATTAATCAAGACTTAACAAGTTTGATTGCTTAACATGTTGGAAACACTTAATCATGTAAAATAACAATTTCATTTAATATATATATATAAACATGGAAAAGTTCGGGTCACTACACACCGAGGCAAAAATACGATATCTCTTAAATGTCATGACATACAGAATGGTTTATCTCAACTGTATAAATCCATTATTCGAAAAACAGAAAAATTAAAACATAAAATACAAGTGTATTTTGAAAACCGCACAACGCCTAAGCGCAATACGCTAAACGGAATACAGATCATTCTTTAACAACATATTTTATACAGACTTATCATTTTTATGATACATTATTAAACATAAGAGTATCATGATTGATTCATTATTTATTTAACTTCAAATCTTTATAAATAAGTATTCTTACGCAAGGCGGAGAACGGATAACATATTGATACATCCGGCAAATGAAAACAATCAAGGCATATATATTTTATTGACATGCTGATGCAAAAATTATGACATATCATATAATAGCACTCATATACATTATGGCATATCATAGCAAAAATTATTGTCTTGATAAGTCCATCAGTATAACCTTATCAGATATTCAAAAATCTTTGATGCAGAGCGGATGACGGATAAAGGATTTATGCATATATCATGAGAAAAGCAGTTAAGGAAATTTATTTTGAGTAGGGTATGAAATATGGCATTCAGGTTGCCTATTGCTAACAATAGTTACACACATGTACAATATCAAACATGTTGAAGCATATAATAAACATAAAGCAGCATTATGAATATCAAAAATATGCAATACAGTTAAATAAAGTATGGTTATTACAGACATATTACAAATTGTTCAGATTGGAACTTCTAAAATATCTTTGATAGAAGCATCCTGCTTCTAACACACCTCCTCCAAAGAAACAATCTTTAAGGAAGACACTTCATTTATTGTAGCCTGCAGTTTAACCTCAGCATCATGTTTGATGTGTTTTGTAATTACAGCTGGTAATGGGTCAGGCTTGTCAGGAAGAACATTCAAAATCTCTTTAACAACATCAGAAATGTCCTTCTCAGTTGAAGCTACAAGATATTTGTCAAAGGTGAGACTAACAATTTTAGAATTTAATACTCTATGTACAAGAGCAGGAATGCCAGCTTTCAAGTCCACATAATTCTTTTGAGAATTAGCAGCAGCAGCAGTACTATATTCAACCACAAGCTTTTCTCCTTCCAACATTTTCTTTAACTCTTCATTTTCCTTTACCAACTTTTTCCTTTTCCTCCATTACCTTCTCCTTCTCAACCCTCTCTGCAATAGACTTTTCTTCCACCAACTGCATAATTTCCTCTTTCTTCTTTGTCAAATCCGCTGCAGTTTTCAATTTTAAATTAGCTTCTTTCAAATCAATTTCCAACTTCTTTAATCTGTTGGCATTGTGAACAGAATTGGCAACAATGGTTTCTTGGGCTTCCTGTATTTTTAGGCCATGTACTACATGTTGACCAAGTAAAACCATAGCTGCAGCAGTAGATTGTCAGCTTTGTTTATGTGTAATGGTGGATAAAGAAGAAGACAAATCAACAATTATGTTTGCCTGCATTAGATAGATATAATCATAATAAGCATATCAGTAGCAATGAAGTAATGGTATTAGGCTTCAAATTTTTGGAAACAGAAGATATACCTTAAGAAACTCAATAAAACTGGCAGAGATATTGAGAGGGTCCTCAAGAAAAGTTTTCAAGCCGGCCAGCAACACGGCGGAAGACGGTTGGGTGGAAGAAGATGATTGAGTAGTACCGGTACCCTTGGAAATTAATGGGTTGTTGAACGGTGGAGTCTCAAAAGTATCATCATCATGTGTATCATCATCATTGGTTTCATCATCATCCTCATCATCATCATCTTCAACATCAATAGCTTTATTACTCTCATCCTTATCACCACCAACAGTGGTTTCATCATCTTCTTCTGGCAGAATCATTTCTATGAAACAGGGAGACAAATGAGCATACAATTAGCATTATAACGTTTTATGAAAATTATTAAAAATGGCATAAGTGGGAGACATACTTCTTTTCTTTGATTTATCGGATGTTTCACCTGCTGCACGCTTCCATACATGCTTTGTGCATTTACCGTATTTCTTCGCGCCAGACGGTTTGGGGGTTGTTTCAATGATTTCTACATCAGAAGAAGAAGGTTGTGCAACACTTCCATCTCTGCCTTCTGTATGCCGTTGAGGACTTTTAAGTTGCTCTTCAAATTCTGCATCTTTTACTTTATCAGCTTCAATCTCAACAGGGGTTTTTGGTCGTTCAGATACAGTAAGGGGGTCCAAGTTAGGTTTCTTGAAAGTCTTGTAAACCTGCATCTCTTCTTCTGCAACAAATGAAAACACACACAATAGAAACAACATATAAGGATGCATATAATTCATGTTAACATAATTTAAGCATGACATATTAATAAAAGTGCCTACAATGGCCTTTCCAGTGCAGCATTGGCATTTGATCAGCACGCCAATTGTCACTCATATTACAGAGGACTAAAATGGCTTCATAGTTAGCATATGACCTTTGTGGAAGTTTCAGTTCCTTCCAAGCTTCAATTTTTTCCTTTTCATCATCAGATGGCACGATGGATTTGCTCACCCCTATTTTTATTTTTCTTCATCCACTAACACTTACCCAGGTATCTTGAATAACTCTTTCATTAACAAAAATGTAGGGTTCTTTCCAGCTTTTCAAGGAGGTTTCCTTCTCACCAGTAAACGCCTTATTTGGCTTATAGTCAAATGTGTACCAGCATTTACTAACTAATCAAGTCCTAAATAACTCATGGAAAATATTTACACTTGGTATTTCCTCTACAGCATTACGGTACATCTCAAAAAGTATAATTTTTTGCAATCCTAGAGGATGAACTTGGCTAAGACCTATCCCATAGTGGGCAAGAATTTTTTAAAGAAAGGCGGAGGGAGGAATACGAAGATTTCCTATGGTTAGTTGAATTTTATACAGGGTAATCATCTTCTTCAATGGTTTGTTGGCTCTATCGCTAGATGAAGGAAACATGGGGTTCAGCAATCTAAGATTTCTATGATCTCTACATAGTTTGTCTATCTCTGCTTCGGTTATACTGGAAGGAATAGTACTGACGTCACGTGTATCTTTCTGAGAAGATGTGCTGCTGGATTCGACCATGGTAGCAACAAAAAACCAAACTATAGAAACAGAGGAGAAGGAGATTCAAAAACTAACCTTGAACAAATTAACTGCTATGAACCCTAGAAAGCAATTGCAAATATTCTTCAAAGCAAATGATCAGTTTCAGAAAAGGGAAAATGAAATGGAAATGGATTATTTATAGTCAAATTGGAAGACGATGAACAGGTATGATTGTGCCACATGTACGACCCATATTATTTAGGTAAACAATTTAAATTTCGAAAATAAATCAAAATAACATAAGAAGAGTTTTGGGGGCAAATTCATAATTGGAAGTATGACGTCAGGACAGAAAAACAGACGGCTAAAGCAGTTTTGTGTCTTCGAGAAAAAAGGCATCTTTTATTTTTAGTTTAATGACTTTATTTTGTGCAAAAATAAAGACATTAAACTGGGGTGACTTAATGGTGTATCCTAAGGGATACACGCATAAAAACATCATTTTTATACAGAAGAATGGATTAAAAAGCATAAAAGATAACAGTACTTGGAAGTTTTTAGCAATTTTCGTCCAGCGCATAGCAGGTCGACCAGCATCATGCGTAAGCCCTGCAGGCAGCTTCAATGCTTAAGCCCTTTTACTAGGCGCATGAGCGGCACACAGCCATGTCAGCACACACTATCGACCTTCTGGATACTTCACATAACAGAATTAATCAGCGATTGACACGTGTATCCCGAGAATTTTGGACATTCTATGCCTATAAAACACCCCCTGGGTTACTGATGTGTTAAAAGTGTGTGCAAGAATGCGTGCCTTTGTAATCTACTTTTGAATTTATAATATCTTAATTTACGATTTACTTTTTACACCCTAACGAGCAACAAAACTCGATCAGATGTAGTTTAGTATTTTGTAAGTTAAGGTTCGTCCTAAGAGAACGGGTGGATTTAAGAATATAGATTTTGGTTTTTAAACTTTAAATGACAATAAACAAATAAATTGCAAATAAGAAACTTAGAAGAAATAAACAATGATAAATGAAACACATGCTTAAATCTTTCACACCTTGTTCACAATTGCCTTTTTGAATTAAGATCAAACTCAGATTGATAATTGACCTAAGAATACCTACTTCAAGATTAATTGATCAGGTTAACCCTAAAATAGATGGCTAGACTTCCTGCTTGCATTTATACCTGATAATAGGTTTAGTGTGATTAACCAAACCCTAATTATAGTTACTAGCTATAATCCTCACGACTAAATCAATCCAATTATATTTAAGTTTATCAAGCTTTAAGCATAGTGATGTCTGTTAAAACCTAATAATAATTGATTCGTGTAAACCTGATTAATTTAACTATGGTATTTTAATCAGACATAAAACATAACAAGAATTTCAGAGATTCTGTCAAAACATAAAATCTGTTTATATCACATAAAGCCGGCGGCTTTGTCAACGAAGCCGGCGGCTTCATTGAGGTTTTTGAATAATTGCGCCAAATACTTTTTAATTTGGTCTGAGTATAAACAACATACGAATTTTAAATAATCCAGATGAAGCTGGTGACTTTGGTCCTTGAAGCAGGCGGCTTCATGTCCCACCTTTGGATTTCTATTTTCTTTCATATAGTTTAACAGTTCAGGCAATTGATCACAAGATGTTACTTGGTTCAAGCATATGCAAGGCTATTAGCCCATAACTAAAGTAAAAACAAATAAAGGATAAGAAATAAGACAAAGAATCATACCGACATAGAAGAAATTGAAAACCAAATGATTGATTAATGAACTTGAATGTTGAAAGGAAATAAAGACCTAACTAATTCGTACTTGAATTCTGAAAAATAGAGAAAACTGAATCGAATTCCAAAAACTCTGACCTAAGGCCTCTAGTTATAATATTTCAGGACGGTTACCCAAGCCGGTGGCTTCAGGGTGAAGCCGGCGGCTTCCCTGAGTCGGTGACTTTCTCTTCAAGCAAAACGTGGTCCTTAAGCCAAAAACACGTAACTGTCTTCCCCAAGCCGGCAGTTTGTAACCAAGCCGGCGACTTCATTTATTCGGCAAATCTTTTGGATTTGGTTTCCTTATTCATTTGAACTTGCTCATCAAGTCGAGAAACCGTGTCTTCAATGTCGGCGGCTTCATTGTGAAGCCGGCAGCTTTACTTCACTTTTTCTTTGGCTCCAAGTTTAACATATTTTACGAACAAAACTGGAACATTCTGGAAATCCATGGAGAAGCCGGCGGCTTTGTAGCCCTTAGGCTGGCGGCTTCATCTTACATTCTTCATTTTTCACCGTTTTTGCTCCTGTTTCGTTCATAACTTAAACAAAATATCAGAATTACCTATTTCCACCTTTTACCCATTTTAGTGCGTTTTGGTATCAAAATAAGTCTAAAATAACAAGATAACTTCTCAAATGTTATAAAAATATTGTATAATTTAGGAGTTATCAAATACCCCACACTTGAACTTTTACTTGTCCTCAAGTAAATTTATCATATTATTTCAAAATGGGATAAATATAAACAATTTTAAATGGGTATAGAAAGTTGAAGCAAAATTGCAAAGTCAAACAGATGTCTAATTATAAGTTAGTTTTTATTATTAAAAGAACTAGTCTGAACCAGACCAAGGAATACAAGCAGTCATAATGTTTATTAAATAAGATTTATACAGTTTGGTCATCATTGGACTCTTTTGTATTCTATAGAAATGTATGTTTCTCTTTGGAACTATTTTCTTTTGTTGGCCTTCATTGGGCTCTTTTTCCTTTTTAGCAATTGCTTCTAGCAATTTCTCTTTCTTGGCCCGAATTTGGACTCTTTTGCTGCCTCAGTGGTCCATGCTTATTATGCCATATGGTAGTGGCTATAAGTTTGTACTCGTTTCACAATTTTTGCCATTTACTTTTAAACAAGTAATCCGATCTCGAAATTGAGAGTAGTTCTTTATTAGCTTTAAGATTTAAGTTAGTAAAAAGACATAAGTTTGACTAAGAATTTATACTTTTGAAAAATTTAAAATTATACCCATTTTTTACTTATTTTAGCTTTAGAAAATTTAATTCAATCAATTGATTACCTATTGATTACCTCCCACCCCACACTTAGAAAGTTGCAATGTCCTCATTGCATAAACTAAATAAAAAAATGAAAGTAAGTGTAAGTGAGAAAAAGTAATTCTCCCCTTTTTCGAGCCTTTAAACGTAGAAGCATCTTTAATTGCTTCTCAACCTGTTCGTCCTTCAATCATCATCGCAAACATATACAAGAGAATAAACCAAGCAAACATATAATAATAAAAAGGTTCCCAAGCATACGATAATTAAACATAGTTAAAGTTATTACAGACCAAAGTTTAGATAATCATAATAAAAAAATGTTTTAAAACATAACATAGCCAAATCAAATCAACACAGGGGTCTCAACATCCCCTACTCCTCATCATCATCAAAACTGTTAGCAGCAGCCTGGATCTGGGCTAGAGCATAGGCACGGTCATAACGTGCTGGTGGATAAGCAACATCTGGAGCATAATATGGTGGCGGCTCATTGTACGTGGCCTCAAAGGGATCTCTACTCGGATAGTGGCTATAAAACCTTTCACTATTATGAACTCCCCACTGAACCGAATAATCAATACGACCAAGCTCATAAGTAGACTCCCTCCTAAATGCATCAAAATCATTCCTATCCTCCTAACGCTTAGCCAGAAGCACTAAGTGATGATCCCCCATCATAGCCGACATCTGACCCTGATTAGTGTTCAGAGCAGTCATCATCTCAATCACCCTAGATAGGTCATCCGATCCACCGTGGGTGCCTCTCCTACCACCCCTAGATCGACTGCTCGATGCCTTAGTGTGAGGTGCCTCATATGGCTACTCAACATCCATTAACTGACCAACCATCGGCTCATACGGAATAAAACTCTCACCTGCTCCTCTCTTAACAACCTTAGCACTCATCTAGATCCTAGCATTTACCTCACCAACCTTAGTCATAAGCGGCTGTAACCCAATAGTAAGAACCCCTAAAGCTCTAGCAATTATGGTCACAAAATAACCACCACATACAGCACTCGCCTGAGTCCTACCCCTCGTTGAGCTACTCAAGTAATCGGCTACACAATAAGGAATGTTCACTACATTATGATTAAACAACTAAGACAAACACCAACAATCATGCTGAGTTAACTTCTCCGTGTTCTCCTTTCTCAAAGCGATAGTGTGAGAAATCAGAACATGAAAACATTGCATGTATGGAAAGGCAATGTGCTTCCTCCTCACATCAGTATTAAGAAAACCTATAGACGAATCACCAAATTCACTCCAAGCCGCATCATAGTTAAAACCCTGACTAGTACCCGATCGTCCCTGTCTAGCAGCAGTCATCAAATAACCCTCAAACTAAGTCTCATCAACACGCTCCCCATAGATACCCGAAGCTCGAGCAATACCAACCATGCTCATGGACTGCTCACGTCCACCCAAGCAAAATCTAAAGAACGAGGAATCTGTCGCACTCTGAATGTGACGGGAACAAACAGTAGAAGCAAGCAGCTCATAAACCAGGCTAGGGTAAATGGTCTCCTAACTGATAAACAAGTTGAACCAATCTTCAAACACTACACTCATCCCCCATCCGTTAGCTAGGGGTACCAAATAATTAGTCTGAAGCATCTCCCTATAGGTATCAAACAAACCAGCGGAATTGAGCGCAGACCAATCAATCGTATAAGGAGCCAACATCTCCTGACGCAGCATTCTTTTGAGCCTGCGTGCCATAGTATCAAACCTATAATCATCTCGAGGAAACCTCAACCACTCATGTAAAGCAGCCCAGTTCATTCTAATTTCAGTCTCCTCACGCTCCTCCATGTTCCTAACTCTCTGTATTATCACAATTCAAATAAACATTAGCAAAATAAAACTAACAGCCGAACGAAGTCGGCGGCTTCTTTAATCTAGGCCGGTGGCTTCATAACCTGCATAAACAATTTTCACAAAATTTTCCAGAAACCTGTATAAACATCATAATTTTCAAATCGGATAATTTTATCAGGATGCCGACAGCTTTACTATCTTGCCAGCGGCTTTATACTAGTTTCCATATTTTAGGGGTTTTCAGCATTCATTAACATAAATCAAACAGATCTAACATATACAAACAAACATGCTATAACAATTCATAACTCAGCAATTAACAAGCAAAAATTCATCAATGAATCAGGTGGATGAGGCCGGCGGCTTCATGCTGTTGTCGGCGGCTTCATGTTTTTTTTTTCATAGCAGTCATGGAAGATTTTATAGAAAAAGGATTTAAATAGTGTAAAGTTTAAAGATCGAAACTTACCTTATCAGCCATGAGTGATTGCAAGTGGGATTAAGCAAATAGCAAATTTTCTTCTTGAGAGCGTTTTTGAATAGTTGTAAGTGTAAAAATGAAGAAATGGGGCGGTTTAGGGTTAAAAACTGTCTGGAGTGCAAAATCGGCGGCCTTAAAGCCAAGCCGGTGGCTTCGTTGGTCAAAAGGTATTAAATGAAATGACAGTCTACAGCTTTTTCTGTTTTATACCAGGCCATCGGCTTCAGTAGCACAAGCCGGCGGCTTTATTTGAAATTTTAAATTTTTAAATTTTTGAAACATGAAAATAAAATACAAGTATTCTACAAAACTCTACAGTATTTAAAGTCAAAAAATTTAAGTTTTAATTGGGGTGAGGGAAATTACTTCCCCTCCAGGTAATACATCTTTTTCAAAGTAGATTTTCAATCTATGACCATTTATTTTAAATGTTTCACCCTTTTTATTATATAATTCAACATATATAGTGGAGAAAGATTGCTTAACTATGAAAGGACCCATCCATCTAGATTTTAACTTTCCAGGAGAAAATTTATATTTTGATTGGAAAATTAAGACTTTATCCCCTGGTTGAAATATTTTAATATTTTTGATTCGTGAATCATGCCATCTTTTCGTTTTCTCTTTATAAGTTATTGAGTTTTCATAAGCCTAAAGTCTAAGTTCATCAATTTGGTTTAGTTGAAATAATCTATGTTTTTCCGTCTCCTTAGGATCTAAGTTACATTGTTTTAAAGCCCAATATGTACGGTGTTCAATTTCAACGGGTAGATGACAAGCTTTTCCATAAACCAACCTAAACGGAGTAGTTCCTATAGGTGTTTTGTAGGCAGTTCCAAAAGCCCATAATGCATCATCTAATTTTTGAGACCAAAGTTTTGGGTTATTTTCAACTGTTCGTTCGAGTATTCTTTTCAATCCTCGATTAGTATTTTCAACCTGACCACTCGTTTGAGGGTAATAAGCTGTAGAAAAATGATGGTTAACACCATATCTTTTAAGAACTCTTTCAAGTAGTTGATTAGTGAAATGGGTTCCACGATCACTAATTAAAGCTTTAGGAAAACCAAATCGACAAAATAATTTTTTAAGAAAGTCGACTACTACTCGTGAGTCATTAGTGGGAAGAGCTTTTGCTTCAGCCCATTTAGAAACGTAATCAACTGCTACGAGAATGTATTGGTTTCTTTCGGAAGAAGGAAATGGTCACATAAAATCAATACCCAACACATCAAATATTTCACATACTTGAATATTTTGATGGGGCATCTCATCACGCTTTGAGAGATTTCCTCCTCGTTGGCATGCATCACATGACCGAAGTAACTTATGTGCATCTTGAAATATGGTAGGCCAATAAAATCCATAATCTAATACTTTGCGAGCCGTGTAATTTGGACCAAAATGTCCTCCTGGTGCACTACTATGGCATTGTATTAGGATTTCATTTGCTTTTTTACCATGTACGCAACGTCGAATGATTTGGTCGGGTCCTTCTTTAAATAAGTAAGGACTTTCCCAAAAATAATGTTTTAAATCAGCGAAGAATTTTTTTTTATTGATACGTAAAATCTTTCCTTAATTCTTTTGCGGCTAAATAGTTTGCAAAGTCAGCAAACCATGGGTATGACTCATCAGAGATCATCATGAGACATTCATCAGGGAATGTATCTCTAATTTCAATGGAATCGTCTGGATCAGAATTCTCTAAACGTGAAAGATGATCTGCTGCCAGATTTTCAGCTCCTTTTTTATCGATAACTTGCATATCAAATTATTGTAGGAGTAAAACCCATCGTAAGAGTCTAGCTTTAGCATCAGGTTTAGTGAGCACATATTTAAGTGCAGAATGATCGTTGTAAACTGTTACTTTATTCATTATTAAATATGAACGAAATTTTTCTAGTGCGAAGACTATAGCTAACAATTCTTTTTCAGTGATTGTATAATTTAATTGAGCCCCTGCTAATGATTTACTAGCATAATAGATTGGATGAAAGTGTTTTTCTCTTCGTTGCCCTAAAACAGCTCCTATAGCGTAATCACTAGCGTCACACATAAGTTCGAAAGGTTTTGACCAGTCAGGTGATACTATAATAGGTGTGTTGGTATGTTTTTCTTTTAAAATAGAGAACGCTTTCTTACAGTCTTTGTTAAATTCAAAAGGTGCGTCCTTCTCTAGGAGTTTTGTTAATGGACGAGCAATTGTTGAGAAATCTTGAATAAAATGTCTATAAAATCCAGCATGTCCTAGAAAACTTCTAATTGCTTTAACATTAGTAGGTTCAGGAAGATTGGAAATAACATTGATTTTTTGCTTTATCAACTTCAATCCCTTTATTAGAAATTTTATGGCCAAGGACAATGCCTTCTTTTACCATAAAATGGCATTTTTCCCAATTACGAACAAGGTTTGTTTTTTCACAACGAGCAAGCATTTTATCAAGATTAGATAGACAAGAATCGAAAGATGTTCCAAAGATGTAGAAATCATCCATATAAACTTCCATGAAATCTTCCACCATGTCGTGAAAGATAGCTGTCATACATCTTTGGAAGGTGCCAGGGGCATTACATAACCCAAAAGGCATTCTTCGATAGGCGAAAGTACCAAAAGGGCAAGTGAAAGTGGTTTTCTCTTGATCCTTAGGGTCTATTGGGATTTGAAAGTATACAGAGAAACCATCTAAGAAACAATAGTATTCCTTTCCCGTTAATCATTCAATCATTTGATCGATGAACGGAAGCGGAAATTGGTCTTTTCGAGTAGCTTCGTTCAATTTACCATAATCTATACAAACTCGACAACCGGTAACTGTTCGAGTGGGAATTAATTCATTATTTTTATTTTGGACAACATTAGTTCCTCCCTTTTTAGGGACACACTGTACTGGACTAACCCATTGGCTATCAGATATTGGATAAATCATTCCTGCGTCTAATAATTTTAACACTTCCTTTTTTACTACTTCAGCCATGTTAGGGTTTAAAAGTCTTTGCCTTTGAATTACTGGTTTTCGTTCTCTTCTAATAAAATTTTATGAGTACAGAAGGTGGGGTCAATCCCCGGAATATCCGAGGTTTTCCAAGCAAAGGCCTTTTTATGTTTCTTTAGAACTTCAATAAGTTGACCTTTTTGAATTGCAGATAATTCGGAAGATATAATAACAGGAAGATCAGAATTATCTTTCAGAAAAACATATTCTAAGTGAGAAGGCAATTCTTTAAGTTCTAATTTTGGTGGTACTTCAAGTAAATGTTTTATTCTTAGTTCATCAGTTATAGGTTCATGTTCTTCTTCTTTTACAAAATTATCATTCATTAATTCTTCAAATTCATCATCAAGATTTTCCTCTTTTATTTCACACACAAATTCATCTATATCCAGTGATAGAAATTCATTGACTTCCTCTTCAATACAGGTTTCTATATATTTTATCATTGGATAAGAGAGATCTAATTCAAGATTATTATTCAGGGTAATCCTGTCATCTCATATCCCTAGACTATATGTCTTAGTTTGCATTTTAAATTCAAAAGCAGTAGTTCTTAAAAATGGTCTTCCTAATATTATAGGGATTTTATCATTTTCTTTCATTTCTAAGATAACAAAGTGAGCGGGAAAGGTGAATTTATTAATTTTTACTGGTATATTTTCGGCTATCCCCATTGTGTAATTAAAAGAGCTATCAGCTAAGCAAATAGACATTCTGGTGTGAGTTAATTCTCCCAGACCTAGTCTTTTATATAATGAATACGGCATTAAATTTATACTAGCGCCGATATCTGCTAATGCTTGATATACTCTAGAATCATTAAATGAGCACAGGACAGTAATACTTCTTGCATCGCCTAGCTTTTCAGGTATGTCAAACTTTTGAAAAATGGATTTACATTCTGTGATAATAAACCTAAAAGAATTTTTGGCATCTTTTTCTTTGTTAGACAACAGGGTTTTTAAATATTTTCCATAATGTGGATTTTCTTTCAATAAGTCTATTAAAGGGATATTAACATTTATGTTATTAAACATATTAGCGAAATTCTCTATACGTTTTTGTTGTTTGGCTTTCCTTAGTTGTTGAGGGTATGGAACGGGTTCTAAAGGTACATCTGTCTTCAAGGGAATTTCATCTTTACTTTTTATAGTACTAGCTTCCTTAGCTGATTCATGTTTTTCTTCTTGACTAGGTGTGACAGGATCTTGTGATGT
Source organism: Rutidosis leptorrhynchoides (assembly GCF_046630445.1). Taxonomy (NCBI): domain Eukaryota; kingdom Viridiplantae; phylum Streptophyta; class Magnoliopsida; order Asterales; family Asteraceae; genus Rutidosis; species Rutidosis leptorrhynchoides. Next base: position 152,743,628 of record NC_092337.1, read on the forward strand.
TTTACCACTCCTAGTAGTTATAACTTGTACTTCTAAATTTCCTCTTGGATTTCTAAGGTATTAGATGGCAGTGTTCCATTTTCCCTAACAGCTAATTGCTTAGACAAGGTTCCTAGATCCTTTTTCTAAATTTAATATCAAATTTTGATGATTGTGGTATAACTTAGAGATCTTATATAAAATAACATTATTTAGTTCAGTTTGGTTATAAATATATCCTCTCATTACATCTGCTAATCCTTTACTTATAGTTTCCTCTTGTGATACCTAGGAGACATTTTTAGTCATAGGTTTTTCCTTCAATTCCCTTATTTCTTTTTTCAGAACCTCTAGCTTTTCCTGTAAGGAGATTATCTCGTTTCGAGCTTCAATTTTAAGTTCTTGTCGATTTTTATTCAATTGATACCAATCATATGACTGAATGGCTAGATCGGAAATTAATTGTTGTAAGTCCTCGGGAGTTTTAGAAAGGGCTGCACCTCCAGCGGCGGTGTCTATTTCTTTTCTAGTAGCTATAGTAATATTCTTGTAGAATTGCATTAATCTTTGAACATTGTTTAATCCATGTTAAGGACATGACTTTATTAATTTTTCATATCTAGACCAAACATCATATAAAGTTACTTGAGGTTCTTGTTTAAATTGATTTATTTCATTTTGTAATCTTATCATTTTAGAAGGTGGGAAGAATCTTTTTAAAAATTTTCAACCATTTGATCCCATGTTGCTATTTTTCTTTCAGCAAGTTTATTAAACCAATCTTTAGCTTCTCCCTTGAGTGTCTAGGGAAAAAGAATAAGATAAATGTGTTCATCCTCTATTTGATTATATTTAAAAAGCGTACACATACTAGCAAAGTTACGGAGATGTTGATAAGCATCCTCTTCAATAGTTCCATTAAAATGACATTCTTCTTTAATTAGATCCAATATTTTTTTTTTCAATAGTGAAACTAGTTTTGATAGTTGGTGGAATTATAGCAGTTCTATGAATTTGTCTTGAAGCTCTTAAGTGATCTTCTATAGAGAGTTTTAAATCATTCATTATGTATTCTAAGTGTTTTAGATGCTTTAAGTATTTTATGTTATTCACCAACAAATGGCCGTCAGCGTCTAGGTTCCGGCAGAGCCCTTTAAATCGGAAGCCCAGCAACCTTTCCCTAAAGGAAGACAGTCACCACTCGTATGTAGGTGTTTTAAAGTATATTCTTTTGATTCCACTGCTGTAACGCCCCGTACAAAACTATCATGTACGGATCATCAACAACAGGATCATCACAAGGTCAAACACTATATGCTGTTTGAAAACCGATTTGCATTCATTAAAAGATAACGTTTTACAAAGATAACATGTCATAAGACTTATTACAAACCATTGCTCCAAAATTACATAAGTTTACGAATGCAAAACATAAGTTTCATAATTTGAGACATCTCTAGTAATGCAGCGGATAACTAGTACAGTAGGTCCATAACAGCAATTCAATAACAGCATGACAGCAAGTGTAACAGCATGACATCAAGTCTAACAGCGAAAACAATAAACCTCTAGGCACCTGAGAAATACATGCTTAAAAAGTCAACATGAATGTTGGTAAGCTATAGTTTAAGTTGTAATAGTAACGTAAGATAGGCCACGAGATTTCAGTGCTGCAACAGCGTATCAAAACAGTATGAAAAGTATATGTATAACCGTGGGCACCCGGTAACTAGACTTAATGTTTATAACCCCCTAAAAGTACACTTGGCGAGTGCGTATATTCACGAAGTATTAAACACCCGTTAAATGCTAGCGCGACTAGCCCGAGTGGGGATGTCAAACCCTATGGATCCATATCTAAGATTCGCGTTCACCGGTTCAAAAACCAATGACTAAACATTACCGTGCTAAGGGGAATGTTTATGCCGTTGTATAACCCACACACATATAAAGTTTAAGTACTCGTGCCTAACATGTAAAATGTAAAAATCGCATGTATTCTCAGTCCCAAAATAGTTAAAGTAAAAAGGGATGCTATAACTCACAGTGACAAAAGCGGTAAAATCGGTAATGAAGGTACGCAAGTAGTAAGTCGGTCCGAAAGGTCGTCAACCTAAATCAAAGGTTACTAGGTCAGTAGGTTGTATTTATAAATTCTAATAGTGCATAAAATAAGTTTAAGTGTCATCATCATCATCATTCATCATCATAAAAGCTAAGTTTGACAAGAATAGAGATCGAAACAATAGGCTGATTCGGTCAGCTGCTACGACCTCTACGTAAATCGAAAAGACGCATAGTCAGTGGCTATGGCTCCGTACATGAGTCCCCTAACAGCTGACCAATTTTCAGAACCTAAATCGTCTTCGTTTGGCCGTGGGGACGGTTTAAGTGCGAGTAGGTCAGAAATTTCAGCACAACGTTAATAGGGTGTAGTGACTATCGGAGGGCCATAAATCCTAAACCGTAACTCGGATTAAGACGAGGCCTAAACGGAAAATCATCTACTCGCACCGAACTAACAGAAAATAAACTTTCCAGTAGCCCAGGTGGTTTTATCAGATACGAAAATAAGTGGACAAGTGCTCCGGTGGGGTTCTTGGTGCTTGATGCTCATCACGGTTGTCATCCTTGATGCTTGTAGCTTCAAGTGTACAACTCGTTGATGGTTTAGCATCACTTGTGACCAAGATTCACCATAAATACACAATATGTTAAGACAAGGTAAGAACACAACTCATTCATGAGTCTTAGATGGATGATGAACCAAGGTTACATCATATCCTTAGTCTTAACACAATTTCAATTCACAATAACAACTAAAGTTACAAACTTTACATTAATTCAACAAGTAATAGCACAATCTAATTCAAATGAGGTGATGGAACCCTAAACTAGAGAGCTTGGATCCATTTCACACAAGTTACAAGGTTGCAAAGCTAGAAAGCTTGAACTTTTAAGTGTTCTTGAAGATCTTGAAGCATAAAGCTTGGATCTTTAAGATATATGAAGATAACAAACACAAGTTTGAATCTTTTTCACAAAACAACATGATCAAAGCAAAAAGAACTTAGATCTAACAAAAAAATATGAAGATTCAAGCTAGAAAGCTTGCATCTTGATTGTTCTTGAAGATCTTGAAGCATAAAGCTTGGATCTTGAAGATGTATGAAGATTACAAACAAAAGTTTGAATCTTTATCATAAAATAGAAAGATTAAAGTATAAAAGAAGTAGATCTACAAAAGATATGAAGATTCAAGCTAAAAAGCTTGAATCTTCCATGTTCTTGAAAGATTCATGCTTGAATCAACAAGATATAAGTAAGATCAAAGCTAAAAGGAACTTTGATCTCCATAAAATGATGATGATGATGATCATGAATTTGAAAAGAAAAAGAAGAAGGAAAAGAAGACTTACAAGTAATGCTAGAAAGGAAAGAAAGAAAGAACAAGTGTGTGAAAAACTAAAATGATCAAGTGTGGAAATGAGGGACTAAAGGCTAGTATTTATATGCATAATTTCACTTAGATTGATGACATGGCAAGGCCATTTGGCCGAAATTTTGAGGAGGGGAGGGGGAGACACCATGTTGCTTTATGGATCATGGTTGTCTAAAGTGTGTCCTTTTGCTAGAATCTCATGTGACAATTAGATAAACCTTATACATTATGCTAGTATGACTCATAATTAATTAATTAATTATTTATTTATTTATTATTATGGGTTACTAGTAATAATACTTGGGCTAATTAATTGGGTCACTAGCTAGAGTAGGGTGGGCTTGAGCCCAACAAGGTAGAAAGTCCAACAAGACTATCTATTGGGCTTTAGCAATTAAATAAATAAAATTAAGCATCTAACGGCCCAGGTAATTATTATTATAAAATAATAATTAATATTTCGAAGTCCAAAAGTTCCGGTTCCGACAAAAGTCAAACGTTCGCGCAGTCCGCGGTTTATTCGTAACGGCAAGTAACACTAACGGTTATAAAGCATCCAATGGACAAGTTAAGCATTCCATATACACCAAGGCATGTTTTTAAGCATATATGAACATAAAACACGTGTGCCAAGGTTCCGAAGTAATAAAGTAACACAGTACGCACAAATACGCAGTTTCGCTAAAATACAAGGCATAAAAGCAAGTCGAAAAAGTCGGGTCATTACATTACCCACCTGTTATTGGAAATTTCGTCCCGAAATTTAAGCTGATGGTAATGGAGTTGGAAAAAGGTGAGGATACTTCTGCTTCATTTGATCCTCTCGCTCCCAGGTAAACTCAGGTCCACGCTTGGCATTCCATCGAACTCGGACAATTGGAATCTTATTGCATTTCAAGGTTTTGACCTCACGGTCCATAATTTTGACAGGTTCTTCCACGAAGTGGAGTTGGTCATCAATGGTAAGTTCTTCCAATGGTATGATAAGTTTCGGTGGAGCAAGACATTTCTTTAAATTTGATACATGAAAGGTAGGATGAACGGCACTCAACTGAGTCGGAAGATCCAAACGGTAAGCAACGGGTCCAACACGTTCCAAAATTTCAAAAGGACCAATATATCGCGGGTTTAACTTTCCGCGCTTTCCAAAACGGATTACACCCTTCCAAGGTGCGACCTTCAACATTACTCGGTCACCCACGTTGAATTCGAAGTCTTTACGTTTAAGATCAGCATAACTCTTTTGGCGATCGCGGGCCGTCTTAAGTCTTGCCTGAATCTGAGAAATCTTCTCCGTCGTTTCATGGACTATCACGGGTCCGGTGATTTGCACTTCGCCTAACTCAGCCCAACAAATGGGAGAACGGCACTTGCGGCCATACAACGCTTCAAAAGGCGCAGCTTTAATACTCGAATGATAACTGTTGTTGTAAGAGAATTCGGATAGCGGCAGATGCCTTTCCCAAGACTTTCCGAAGTCAATAACACAGGCACACAACATGTCCTCCAATGTCTGAATCGTTCGTTCACTCTGGCCGTCGGTCTGGGGGTGATACGCGGTGCTCATGTCGAGACGGGTTTCCAAAGCTTCTTGCAAGGAACGCCAAAATCTGGAAGCAAAACGGGGATCGCGATCTGAGATAATTGATAGAGGCACACCATGACGAGATACAACTTCTTTGATGTACAGTTGAGCAAGTTTCTCCATTGTGTCTGTTTCTTTCATCGCTAGAAAATGAGCAGATTTGGTAAGACGGTCAATGATAACCCAGATTGTATCGTATCTGCCCACCGTCTTTGGTAGCTTCGTGATGAAATACATTGTAATTGCTTCCCATTTCCATTGTGGGATTTCTGGTTGCTGAAGTAATCCAGATGGCCTCTGATGTTCAGCCTTAACCTTCGAACAAGTTAAACACCTTCCAACATAAGTTGCAACATCCTTCTTAAGATTTGGCCACCAATACTGTTCCTTGAGATCGTGGTACATTTTTTCGGCTCCTGGATGAATCGAATATCTCGACTTGTGGGCTTCATCAAGTATAAGGTTCCGTAGATCTCCATAACGAGGTACCCAAATTCTTCCGGCATAACATCGGAGTCCAGACTCCTTAACCTCGAATCTGACTGTGGAAGTTCGAATGGATGGTGATGTTCAGAGCCCGAACGCGAAGAGGTACCGTCCTCTCCTTTCGACTTAAGGCGTCAGCTACAACATTGGCCTTGCCCGGATGGTAGCGAAGTTCACAATCGTAGTCGTTTAGCATCTCAATCCATCGACGCTGTCTCATGTTCAGTTGCTTCTGATCGAAGATGTGTTGGAGACTCTTGTGATCGGTAAAGATAGTACTCTTTGTTCCATAAAGATAGTGTCTCCACAGTTTTAATGCGAAGACAACGGCTCCAAGTTCTAGATCGTGAGTAGTGTAGTTTCGCTCGTGGACCTTCAGTTGACGAGATGCATAAGCAATGACCTTCGTTCTTTGCATCAACACACAACCAAAACCATTCTTCGAAGCATCGCAGTACACAACGAAGTCGTCACTGCCTTCAGGAAGAGATAAGATAGGTGCGGTGGTTAACTTCTGCTTCAGGGTTTGAAATGCTGCTTCTTGTTCGGTTTTCCAAACGAACTTCTTTCCTTTGTGAGTCAGTGCAGTCAAAGGACGCAAGATCAACGAAAAACCTTTAATAAACCTTCTGTAGTAACCGGTAAGACCTAGAAATTGGCGGATGTGAGTCGGAGTAGTGGGGGTTTCCCACATGCTGATAGCCTTGACCTTGGCGGGATCAACTTTTATACCTTGATCACTCACAATATGACCCAGAAATTGGACTTCCTTCAGCCAAAATTCACACTTGGAGAATTTGGCATAAAGCTGCTCTTGTCTCAAGAGTTCAAGCACTAACCGAAGATGTTGCTCATGTTCTTATTCGTTCTTGGAGTAGATGAGGATATCATCTATGAAGACGATAACGAATTTATCCAGATAAGGCTTGCAGACACGATTCATGAGGTCCATAAACACGGCTGGTGCGTTGGTTAATCCGAATGGCATCACGAGAAACTCGTAATGAACATAGCGGGTTCTAAACGCAGTCTTCATCACATCACTCTCCTTCACCCTCAACTGGTGATAACCAGATCGCAAATCGATCTTAGAGTAAACGCTTGATCCTTGCAGCTGATTAAAAAGATGGTCAATTCGGGGAAGAGGATATCGGTTCTTAATCGTCAACTTGTTCAGCTCACGATAATCGATACACATGCGGAAGGATCCATCCTTCTTCTTCACGAATAAAACAGGTGCGCCCCAAGGCGACGAGCTCGGTTGGATAAACCCTCGGTCGAGCAATTCCTGCAGTTGACTCTGCAACTCTTGCAGTTCTGAAGGTGCCAGACGATACGGCGCACGAGCTACGGGTGCAGCTCCCGGCACTAGATCAATTTGGAACTCCACTGCTCTGGGTGGCGGTAATCCAGGCAACTCTTCCGGAAAGACGCCGGGGAATTCATTCACGATTCGCACGTCATTCACACTCTTCTCCTCTGATTCTAAATCCTTCACGTGTGCTAAAACGGCAAGTCGTCCTTTCTTCATGATCTTCTGCGCTTTCATACAACAAATGAGATTCAGTTTCAAACTACATCTCTCTCCGTATATAACCAGTGGCTTACCATCTCCTTGTGGTATACGAAGAGCTTTATCTCCACAGATAACATCGGCCCTTACTTTAGTCAACCAGTCCATGCCGACAGTCACGTCAAAGCTTCCCAATTTGATGGGTATCAAGTAAATTTCGAAATAAACACCAGCTATGTTAATAATAGCTCCTCGGCCAATTTGGTCAACCTTTTCAAGTTTACCGTTGGCTACCTCGACAAGCATACTTTCTTTTAAAGGAACTAATGACCAATTTATCTTATCACAAAAGTGTCTACATACATAACTTCTATCGGCACCGGTATCAAATAGGACAGAAGCTAAAAGATTTTTGATAGTGAATATACATGTCACCAAGTCGGGGTTCTCACGTGCATCCCTTGCATTAACATTAAAAGCTCTACCACGCGGTGGTCCGCTGTCCTTCTTCTTATTGGGACAATCATTCCTAAAGTGGTCCTGCTGTCCACACTCATAGCATTTCCTTGGCCCGTTTTGGTTTGTCGTTGCAGCTGGGACGGGAATCTTGCAGTTCTTACCAACATGTCCGATCCTGTTGCACTTTTCACAAACCGCATTACAGTACCCAGTGTGGTGTTTGTAACACCTCTTACACTGCGGTAGAGTGCCCTTGTAGTTCGGGTTTGAACTTGTGCCGGGGTTGGGGTTTCCACCGTTGTTGTGTCTCTTAGCGGGGGTTTGATCATAGGTCCTCCCCTTACTGTTATCCCACTTTCGCTTGTCACTACTACCCGCTTCAGACTTGGACTTCACCGGTTCATCGATGAGAATCTGATTCATGAGTGTATGCGCCATGCGCATTGCTTCGGGAACATTCGGTGGCTTGGACGAGGTGACATTACCCTTGATGGACTTAGGGAGTCCCCAAAAGTATCTCTCCATACGCTTGAATTCCGGGGTGACCATGGTAGGACACATAAGAGCTAACTCAAGAAACCTCCGATTGTAACCATCGAGATCGTTGCCAACCGCTTTCAATTGCATAAACTCTATTTCCATCTTTTGTATCTCGGTTCTCAGACAATACTCATCAATCATAGCCACTTTGAACTCCTCCCATGTCGTAGCATACGCCTCATCAATACCTTGTGCCTGAGCCATGGTGTTCCACCACGTGAGGGCGCCATCAGATAGCGTGCAGGAAGCAAATTTGGTTTTGTTGGACTCGGAACAGTTTCTGACTCAGAATACTGATTCAAGCTTTTCAAACCATCTTGTGAGACCAACAGGCCCCTCAGTTCCGTTGAAGTTATGTGGTTTACAGCTCCGGAATTCCTTGTAGGTGCACTCTTTTCGAACGGGTTGGATAACCGGCGGTGGTTCAGCTTGAGGGTTCATTTTCGCCAAGGCTGCGGCGACTCGTTCATTAATCATCTCTTCGATTTGAGCTGCTGTGGGTGTTGTTCGTGTGTTTGCCATTGCCCTTCGAAACAGAAATTTTGACTTAAGTCAAAATCCATCATTTAATATATAATAATATAGTATATAGTAAACAGGGAAACAACACAACGCATGCCAATATAGTAACGCAACCAGGTATAAATACCGCAAAACCAACATACAGTAACGTAAATAGAACACTATGCAAGGATTAAACAACGCAAAGTTCCATTAATAAAGAGTTGCATACATAAGTTCGTACATTACATAAGGAAAACATGAAACTACAAACGAGATTACAAAATGAAACCTACTACAAAGCTCTATGGTGATGGTGGGTAAAGGATGTCCAGCACATGGGACATCTGCTCCTCGAGCTCAGTTACCCGAGCACGGAGGATCTCCACCTCCCTTGCCAGTTCCTTGACAGGGGGAGGGGCTAGCAGAGCAGGCGGTGCTGCTGGTGCAGGTGGTGCTGGTGGTGTAGATGGTCCGGCTCCAGAGGTAGATGCTGCACGGCGGTAAGGCTTACGCACGAACGGATCAGCGGGGTGAGGCTCGACCCGCTTACGGGCGGTAACCCTACGACATTGGCCATGTGCGTCAGTGAATGCTCGACCTCCGTTGATCCCCAGAATAATGGTGAATCGAAATGGTACCGCTTCTTCGGCGGGGTGGAGGGTGGCTGCACAGGTGCATCATCAAGGTTCTCCTCGTCGTAGTCGTCGTCACTAGTGTCGTCTGTGGATGAGTCATCAGATGATGAATCAGCTGGGGGTGGCGATGATCGGCGACCGGTAGTCATGATCCGGTATCTGAAAGGTGGGATCGGTATGACACGTCCATCAGGAAGGCGTCGGCACCAATGGTTATGCTCATTACAGAACGGGACGTCCCTGTATTCCCCGAGAATCACAACACCACCGGGGCGGGGCTGTGGCTCCTGAGGTACCGGGGCAACTGGAGCTGGAATCTCCGGAGGGTCCTGGGCTCCGACTGCGGTAACCACTGGTACAGGTGTATGGCTGCTGGTTCTGGAGGATGAAGCGCCGGGGTCACTGGTTAACGGGATATGTGTGTCAGTAGCAGCAGTAGGTGAGGTGGTTGACGAGTCTGAATCGCTGCCCAAATAATGACAGGTGGAATATCCGACATCTGAACAAGGAAAATAAATTTTCCATATCAGTAAGTCATAAGCAAGCAAGTATTAGGCACTATAGCAACCTAGCATGGCAATCAGTACTAATCAGAGATAACATGTGAAAGCAGATAGTAGTCACGCCAAGGCAGAAATAGGCATACAGTAAGTTCGCATGGCAGTAAAGATAAGCAATAGTATGAAGTAAGATCATACAGCAGAAAGTAGGCAAAGCATGCAGTAAGTCTCGTAGAAACAAGTAAACTAGCAAGTTGTAGATTAGTCCTATTAGTGAATCCTACTTAGGTCCGGTCTAGACTCACTAATGCAACCTAATTCCCTACAACCAATGCTCTGATACCAACTGTAACGCCTCGTACAAAACCATCATGTACGGATCATCAACAACAGGATCATCACAAGGTCAAACACTATATGCTGTTTGAAAACCAATTTGCATTCATTAAAAGATAACGTTTTACAAAGATAACATGTCATAAGACTTATTACAAACCATTGCTCCAAAATTACAGAAGTTTACGAATGCAAAACATAAGTTTCATAATTTGAGACATCTCTAGTAATGCAGCGGATAACTAGTACAGTAGGTCCATAACAGCAATTCAATAACAGCATGACAGTAAGTGTAACAGCATGACATCAAGTCTAACAGCAGAAGCAATAAACCTCTAGGAACCTGAGAAATACACGCTTAAAAAGTCAACACGAATGTTGGTGAGCTATAGTTTAAGTTGTAATAGTAACATAAGATAGGCCACGAGATTTCAGTGCTGCAACAACGTATCAAAACAGTATGAAAATTATATGTATAACCGTGGGCACCCGGTAACTAGACTTAACGTTTATAACCCCCTGAAAGTACACTTGGTGAGTGCGTATGTTCACGAAGTATTAAACACCCGTTAAATGCTAGTGTGACTAGCCCGAGTGGGGATGTCAAACCCTATGGATCCATATCTAAGATTCGCGTTCACCGGTTCAAAAACCAATGACTAAACGTTATCGTGCTAAGGGGAATGTTTATGCCGTTGTATAACCTACACACATATAAAGTTTAAGTACTCGTGCCTAGCATGTAAAATGTAAAAAGCACATGTATTCTCAGTCCCAAAATAGTTAAAGTAAAAAGGGATGCTATAACTCATAGTGACAAAAGCGGTAAAGTCGGTAATGAAGGTACGCAAGTAGTAAGTCGGTCCGAAAGGTCGTCAACCTAAATCAAAGGTTACTAGGTCAGTAGGTTGTCTTTATAAATTCCAATAGTTCATAAAATAAGTTTAAGTGTCATCATCATCATCATTCATCATCATAAAAGCTAAGTAAGTTTGACAAGAATAGAGATCGAAATAATAGGCTGATTCGGTCAGCTGCTACGACCTCTACGTAAATTAAAAAGACACATAGTTAGTGGCTATGGCTCCGTATATGAGTCCCCTAATAGCTGACCAATTTTCAGAACCTAAATCGTCTTCGTTTAAGTGCGAGTAGGTCAGAAATTTTAGCACAACGTTAATAGGGTGTAGTGACTATCGGATGGCCATAAATCCTAAACCGTAACTCGGATTAAGACGAGGCCTAAACGGAAAATCATCTACTCGCACCCAACTAACTGAAAATCATCTTTCTAGTAGCCCAGGTGGTATGATCAGATACGAAAATCAGTAGATAAGTGCTCCGGTGGGGTTCTTGGTGCTTGATGCTCATCACGGTTCTCATCCTTGATGCTTGTAGCTTCAAGTGTACAAATCTTTGATGGTTTAGCATCACTTGTGACCAAGATTCACCATCAATACACAATATGTTAAGACCAAGTAAGAACACAACTCATTCATGAGTCTTAGATGGATGATGAACCAAGGTTACATCATATCCTTAGTCTTAACACAATTTCAATTCACAATAACAACTAAAGTTACAAACTTTACATTAATTCAACAAGTAATAGCACAATCTAAGTCAAATGAGGTGATGGAACCCTAAGCTAGAGAGCTTGGATCCATTTCACACAAGTTACAAGGTTGCAAAGCTAGAAAGCTTGAACCTTTAAGTGTTCTTGAAGATCTTGAAGCATAAAGCTTGGATCTTTAAGATATATGAAGATAACAAACAAAAGTTTGAATCTTTTTCACAAAACAACATGATTAAATCAAAAAGAACTTAGATCTAACAAAAAGATATGAAGATTCAAGCTAGAAAGCTTGCATCTTGATTGTTCTTGAAAATCTTGAAGCATAAAGCTTGGATCTTGAAGATGCATGAAGATTACAAACAAAAGTTTGAATCTTTATCATAAAATAGAAAGATTAAAGTATAAAAGAAGTAGATCTACAAAAGATATGAAGATTCAAGCTAAAAAGCTTGAATCTTCCATGTTCTTCAAAGATTCATGCTTGAATCAACAAGATATAAGTAAGATCAAAGCTAAAAGGAACTTTGATCTCCATAAAATGATGATGGTGATCATGAATTTGAAAAGAAAAAGAAGAAGGAAAAGAAGACTTACAAGTAATGCTAGAAAGGAAAGAAAGAAAGAAAGAACAAGTGTGTGAAAAACCAAAATGATCAAGTGTGGAAATGAGGGACTAAAGGCTAGTATTTATAGGCATAATTTCAATTGAATTAATGACATAGCAAGGCCATTTGGCCGAAATTTTGAGGAGGGGAGGGGGAGACACCATGTTGCTTTATGGATCATGGTTGTCTAAAGTGTGTCCTTTTGCTAGAATCACATGTAACAATTAGATAAACCTTATCCATTATGCTAGTATGACTCATAATTAATTATTTATTTATTATTATAGGTTACTAGTAATAATACTTGGGCTAATTAATTGGGTCACTAGCTAGAGTAGGGTGGGCTTGAGCCCAACAAGGTAGAAAGTCCAACAAGACTATCTATTGGGCTTTATCAACTAAATAAATAAAATTAAGCATCCAACGGCCCAGGTAATTATTATTATAAAATGATAATTAATATTTCGCAGTCCAAAAGTTTCGGTTCTGACAAAAGTCAAACGTGCGCGCAGTCCGCGGTTTATTCGTAACGGCAAGTAACACTAATGGTTATAAAGCATCCAATGGACAAGTTAAGCATTCCACATACACCAAGGCATTTTTTTTAAGCATATATGAATATAAAACACGTGTGCCAAGGTTCTGGAGTAATAAAGTAACACTGTACGCACAAATACGCAGTTTCGCTAAAATACAAGGCATAAAAGCAAGTCGAAAAAGTTAGGTCGTTACAACTGCGATCCCCGACAACGGCGCCAAAAAGTTGATGTGTTAAAAATGTGTGCAAGAATGCGTGCCTTTGTAATCTACTTTTGAATTTATAATATCTTAATTTACGATTTACTTTTAGCACCCTAACGAGCAACAAAACCCGATTAGATGTAGTTTAGTATTTTGTAAGTTAAGGTTCGTCCCAAGAGAACGAGTGGATTTAAGAATATAGATTTTGGTTTTTAAACTTTAATCTTTCACACCTTGTTCACATGCTTGAATCTTTCACACCTTGTTCACAATTGCCTTTTTGAATTAAGATCGAACTCAGATTGATAATTGACCTAAGAATACCTACTTCAAGATTATTTGATCAGGTTAACCCTAAAATAGATGGCTAGACTTCCTGCTTGCATTAAGACATGATAATAGGTTTAGTGTGATTAACCAAACCTTAATTATAGTTACTAGCTATAATCCTCACGACTAAATCAATTCGATTATATTTAAGTTTATCAAGCGTTAAGCATAGTGATATTCTAGTTAAAACCTAATAATAATTAATTCGTGTAAACCAGATTAATTTAATAGTGCTATTTTAATCAGACACAAAACATAACAAGAATTCCAGAGATTCTGTCAAAACATAATGTAATGACCCGACTTTTTCAACTTACTTTTGTGCTTGTTACTTTCTGTGAAACTGTGTATTTGTGCGTACTATGTTGGGTTATAATCTGGGATCTCATTTCAGGATTAATTACTTTCGCTAATAACATACAACGTGCCATTAAGTACTTAGTTACTTAACTTGATCCTCGAATGCTTTTATGACCGTTAGTGTCACTTGACGTTTAGAACGAGCTATATGTTTTGGTACACGTTTAACTTTTGTCGTAATTGGAATATTACGACTACGTAATACTAATTATTATTTCCTAATAACAATTACTTGGGTTTATGGTTGGTTAATTACGTTTAGTAATTTACTTATGCTCACTAGTTAGTCTTGTTGGACTTTCTACCTTGTTGGACTCAAGCCCACCCTACTCTAGCTAATGGACTATTTAATTAGCCCAATTTTAAATGGATTATGACCCATATAAATGTAAGATAAAAACCCACTAATTTAAGCCAACATACTAGCATTTTTGTTAACCATAATCACAAATGTTGCATGGGATCCTAACAATAAGCACCACCTTTAGACCACCACTAACCAAAAAGTAAAAAGGTGTCCCCCTTGTCCCCCTAAACCCCACGGCAACCCTCACCCCTCACCACTATAAATACCAAGCTATTTCCTTCCATTTCACACTTGATCTCATTCACATTTTACACACACTTACTCCTTAATTCTCTCTAGTCTTTCTCACTCTAAAAGGTGTAAGTTTCAAATTTTCTTCTTCTTCTTCTTTTCTTCTTGTTTTCGACATCATCATCGTCACTAAAGGATCAAGCTTTTTAGCTTCTTGATCTTGTTATATCTTCAAGATTCAAACTTTGATTTGAATCCTTCAAGAACATAAAAGATTCAAGCTTTCTAGCTTTGAATCTTCATTATTTTGATGGATCTAAGATCTATAGCTTAAGATCACTTTATTTTTGTTAAAAGATCAAAACTTGTGTCTATGATCTTCATGTAACTTGTTGATCTAGCCTTTTGCTTTAAGGATCTTCAAGAACATTAAAGATCCAAGCTTTCTAGCTTAGGGTTTCATTATTTTGTTAAAGATCTTAGCTTTTTAGCTTATGGTCTCATTACTTTTACTAGATCTTAGCTTTCTACCTTATGGTCTCATTAATCTTGTAAAGATCCAAGCTTTCTAGCTTAGGGTTTCTTAATACTTGAGATCTAAGATATTAATATAGATCTTACTTACTTGGAACCTTTTTATTTATGGTGATAAAAATCAAATCTTCATCATCTCATATGATGAAGATGCTTAAATTGTGTCAAAAGGACAAAGGTTGAAGCTTTATTGTGTTTATGCAATAAAGAGACAACCTTGATGTTCAAAACTTGTAGAATGTTAGCTTTTGCTCTTAATTGTGTGTTGATGGTTGAAACTTGGTCAAAGTGATGCTAAAACATCAAAGAGTTTTACACTTGAAGCTTACACGCATCAAGGATGAGAACCGTGATGAGCATCAAGCACCAAGAAACCCACCGGAGCACTTGTTTGCTGTTTTTCGGGGTCTGATTAGACTCCTAGGACTTTTGGAAAATTGATTTTACGATAGTTCATTTCGAGTAGATGACTTTTCGTTTTGGACTCTCCTAAATCGGATATAAGGTTTAGGATTTATAGCCTTCTTGAAATCACTACGCCCTTGTAACGACGTACTGAAAATTCTAACCTACTCGCGCTTAAACCGTCGCCACGGTCAAACGACATCGAGTTAGGATCTGAAAAATTGGACAGTGGTTAAAGGACTCACATACGGAGCCTTGGCCACTGACCACGCGTCTTTTCGTTTTGTATAAAGGTGGTAGCAGCTGTCTGAAGTCAGCCTTTTGTTTCGATCTCTATTCTTGTTGAAAACTTACTTTATCTTTTACGAATGATGATGATGATACTTAAGACTTAATTTATTCACTTTTAAACTTTTGGGGACAATATACTAACTTAGTGACCTTTGACTTAGGTTGACGACCTTTCGGACCGACTTACTACCTGCATACTTTTCATATCGACTTTTACTGCTTATTCACTGTGAGTTATAGCTTCCCTTTTTACTTTACTATTTTTGGGACTGAGAATACATGCGCTTTTTATGTTTTACATACTAGACACGAGTATTAAACTTTACATATGTGTGGGTGACATAACGGCACAAAGATTCCCCTTAGCTCGGTAACGTTTAGTCATTGGTTTATGAACCGGTGAACGCGAATCTTAGATATGGATCCATAGGGTTTGACATCCCCACCCGGGCTAGTCGCGCTAGCATTCAACGGGTGTTTAATACTTCTTAAACAGACGCACTCACCAAGTGTACTTGTAGGGGGTATTATTATTACGTTAAGTTAGTTACCAGGTACCCACGAATAAGCATATACTTTTCATCTTATTTTGAATACGAAATCTCGTGGTCTACATTACATTACTGAATACAAACAAACTATAGCTCACCAACATTCGTGTTGACCTTTAAGCGTGTATTTCTCAGGTGCTTAGACGTTGTTGCTTCCGCTGTTAGACTTGCTGTATTGGTGTTAGACTTACTGTTACAGACTCGCTGTGTTAGACTTCTGCTGCATTACTTAGAGATGTCTCAATCATGGAACTTTTATTTTGCATTCGCAACTTATGTTATTTTGAATAATGGCTTTGTAACGACCTTTGTATCACGTTATCTTTTGTAAAACGTTATCTTTTCATGAATGCAAAACTTGTTTTAAAACAGCATGTAGTATTATACCGTGTAATGGACCTGTTGTTGACGATTCGTACATGATGGTTTTGTACGGGGCGTCACACATAAAATCTGTTTATATCACATAAAGCCGGTGGCTTTGTCAACGAAGCCGGCGGCTTTGTCAACGAAGCCGGCGGCTTTGTCAACGAAGCCGGCGGCTTCGCTGAGGTTTTTGAATAATTGCACCGGATACTTTTTAATTTGATCTGAGTATAAACAACATACGAATTTTAAATAATCCAGATGAAGCCGGTGGCTTTGGTCCATGAAGCCGGCTTCTTCATGTCCCACCTTCGTATTTCTGTTTTCTTCCATATAGTTTAACAGTTCAGGCAATTGATCACAAGATGTTACGCAATTGATCACAAGATGTTACTTGATTCAAGCATATGTGTGACGATCGCTCCAAATCCATATGGACGAACACGTCATTCATCGATTTCATTGCGAGGTATTTGACCTCTATATGATACGTTTTATAAACATTGCATTCTTTTGAAAAGGCAAACCAAATATGAATATTTAAATCAAAGGTTTTCGACATCTGATGATTTCTACATATAGACAATCACTGTAATAATAGTTTACAATAGTACTTCCGTTGACAATGCAGTCAAAATACGATACATGGTGATGATTTGGTGAATGCAACGTTTTCTTGAAAAATATGTCATGTAAGACTCCATGCACATAGCTTGTCTATCATATAAGCAAACAGCGGAAGACTTCTAGGAAACCTGAGAATAAACATGCTAACAAGTGTCAACACAAAGGTTGGTGAGTTCATAGTTTTAGTGTTTCGCATAATCTGTATATAAAAGTGGATCACAAGATTTCAGTTGTTCAATCCAGAAACGTTTATCAAAATATTCTACGAAATTGAGCACCCTGGTAACTAAACTTAACGTATATATAATTTGTACCCTTTGTATAATCATCTTAATAATACACGCAAACCAACGTGTACGCTTCTCAAATAGCATACGTCCGTTAAAAGGCTAGTGCTCTAGCTCAGACGGGGATATCAATCCCTATGGATCCATATACTACTACTCGCGCCCACCAGTTCTTATAACTGGCAGTTACTAGTTACCAAAGCTAAGGGATTTTCGGTTCAAACTCAGTGTAGAATTTAGTATGTACTTGTATCCATTGTGTTTAAAATAAAGTGCATGTATTCTCAGCCCAAAAATATATATTGCAAAAGCAATTAAAAAGGGGGCAAATGAAACTCACGCATATAAATATTGTATATCGGTTAATAAAGCATTTGTATGTATTCTCAGCCCAAAAATGTAGAGAGTAAAAGGGATCTTATGAAACTCACGCATATAAATATTGTATATCGGTTAATAAAGCATTTGCATGTATTCTCAGCCCAAAAATGTAGAGAGTAAAAGGGATCTTATGAAACTCACCTTAGCAGCATATAAAGTCGTCCACCAAAATGTGACCAAAACTCGGATTACCAAATAATCGTAGATCTCAACGTATCAATATTGTGATTCAATATTTCAGAAAAGTACGTAGACGCAACGAAGATGATAAACACTAGGTTTGACTTGAGAACAATACCCTTGAACATTATCCATAATGTCCATAGCTATAACCCATAGTTTTCTTATCTCTATCCCGCTCGAAAACCCGTTTTGAAAGTGACACGCCCATAACATCGTCGTAATATTTTATGTAATAATATTACTAATAATAATAATAATAATAATAATAATAATAATAATAATAATAATAATAATAATAATAATAATAATAATAATAATAAGATTAATAATAATATTAATCTTAATAATAATAATAATATTAATAATATATATAAATATAATATGAGAGAGATAGATAAGAGTTGGAGTGCCTCAGAAATCAGAAAAACGCTCGAATTTATAGATGTGGCCAGATACAGACTGTCATGCGATCGCATGGCCTTCAAGCACATTTCCCATGCGATCGCATGGGAAGGATTTACAGCTCACAAATTTTTGTCTCGTTGTTTGTCGACATATTATTTAATTATAAATATAATATAATTAATTTATAGAATTAATTATATATTATATTAAATTCACGTGCATAGTGGACTTGTAATTTTTGTTCCGATAAGTCGTACGTTGTCACTCGACTTATGTCCCGGTTCCAGTTTCTCGAACGCATTTTCGTACGCTTAGAAAACTAATACTTTATGTTTCGTGACACGTACCTTTGTCAAAATATAGCCTTAAATTATCCATAAACTGTACCACTCAAAGTATATCTTATACTTTTGAGTGTTTTGGTCATTTACTTCTATAAATCATCGTCTCGCTATTTGTTAAAATACATTTTAAAATAGTGTTTGCTGTAGCAAAGTTACTGTAGCAAAGTCAATTTTTACTGTAGCAATTCACTGTCGCAAATTCAATTTCACTGTAGCAAGTAGTGATTTTCGAAAACACTGTAGCATTTTGGGTACTGTAGCAATTTGAAAATACTGTAGCATACTGGTTCATCTTAAACGCTTTAGTTAACTTATCTGAATATCAATCGAATCAATAAACGAATGTTACTATCGTTTACTAAATAACTTGAAATTATATATATGTATATATCTTTTTAATATACATAAATCAGTTTTTAAATACACATTAGAAGTTATTTATAAATAAATTTTAATAATAAGTATTTCAACTTATCATATATATTCAAATAGATATTTAAACCAATAAGTTTAATGTATAGTATCAAACAATTAATACATTGTTAACTTTTCAAGTTATAGTATATATGTATCTATTTACATATAATTGTTCGCGAATCGTCGAAAACAACCGAAGGGTATTTAAATATATAAAAGTAGTTCAAAAATTTTGAGATTCAGTTTTACAGACTTTGCTTATCGTGTCGAAAATGTTAATCATACAAAGATTAAGTTTAAATTTGGTCAGAAATTTCCGGGTCATCACAGTACCTACCCGTTAAAGAAATTTCGTCCCGAAATTTGAGTGAGGTCGTCATGGCTAACAATAAAAATGTTTTCATGACGAATATGAGTCGATAACTAGAGTTTTATCATGGTTGAATAATATAGATACAACAATCCAATTACTCGAAGCGTATGAGAGAAGTTATCGTAATCAAGTGAAATGGAGAATAGAGATGCGTCTTATCTCTTGATGTAGTAACAATTGATTTCCGGATTTTAAGGAATAGAAAATCTTCATAATCTAAATAAGATTTGATTCTTCAGAATTTGCGGAAATTAGGATTTTCTTTGATTAAATGTGTAATCTGCCTCTATTGCTATGTCTGATATTTTGCTATAAATTGACCTCTTCCGTTTCATTTATTTTCACCACTCCTATAATCTTCTTCCTTATTTCATACTTCCTAATAGATTGTGAAAATACTTAATCCAGTTTTGATTCTTGATATTTTCTTAGCTATCGTATCTTTCATTCTTCTTTTTCATCTGCCACCAGAGGAGGTTATTTTCTTCTACTATTACCTTGGGGTTATATTATTTTTCATTCTCCCGTGTCTTTATATTGCTATACGCATTGATATACACGGTTTATAATTTTGAAGTTGTTTTCGGGCTTCATATTTTCCATTATATTTTGGAGCTTCATGCTTTCGTTTTCTCTTCCCGACTTTAAATCAAGCGAATAATGGTCCAGAATTCGTAAGTATGAATTTCGGAATGAACATAATTAATGTTCTAAAAAAAAGGTAATAGCACAATCTGACTTGTCAAATTACCAGAATACCTCGAAAAAGACCGAATCCTTAAGAAAATATTTTCTTGATAGTTTAGAGGTTAAATAGAATGAAAAAGTTATGTAACATGGTTTATAATGAGGGTATGATCTGTCAATTTTTACTGTAGCAATTCACTGTCGCAAATTCAATTTCACTGTAGCAAGTAGTGATTTTCGAAAACACTGTAGCATTTTGGGTACTGTAGCAATTTGAAAATACTGTAGCATACTGGTTCATCTTAAACGCTTTAGTTAACTTATCTGAATATCAATCGAATCAATAAACGAATGTTACTATCGTTTACTAAATAACTTGAAATTATATATATGTATATATCTTTTTAATATACATAAATCAGTTTTTAAATACACATTAGAAGTTATTTATAAATAAATTTTAATAATAAGTATTTCAACTTATCATATATATTCAAATAGATATTTAAACCAATAAGTTTAATGTATAGTATCAAACAATTAATACATTGTTAACTTTTCAAGTTATAGTATATATGTATCTATTTACATATAATTGTTCGCGAATCGTCGAAAACAACCGAAGGGTATTTAAATATATAAAAGTAGTTCAAAAATTTTGAGATTCAGTTTTACAGACTTTGCTTATCGTGTCGAAAATGTTAATCATACAAAGATTAAGTTTAAATTTGGTCAGAAATTTCCGGGTCATCACAATATGCAAGGCTATTAGCCCATAACTAAAGTAAAAACAAATAAAGGATAAGAAATAAGATAAAGAATCATACCGACATAGAAGAAATTGAAAACCAAATGATTGATTAATGAACTTGAATGTTGAAAGGAAATAAAGACCTAACTAATTCGTACTTGAATTCTGAAAAATAGAGAAAACTGAATTAAATTCCAAAAACTCTGACCTAAGGCCTCTATTTATAATATTTCAGGACGGTTACCCAAGCCGGCGGCTTCAGGGTGAAGCCGGCGGCTTCCCTGAGTCGGTGAATTTTTGTTCAAGCAAAACGTGGTCCTTAAGCCAAAAACGCGTAACTGTCTTCCTCAAGCCGGTGACTTGTTACCATGCCAGTGGCTTCATTTATTCGGCAAATCTTTTGGATTTGGTTTCCTTATTCATCTGAACTTGATCAACAAGTCGAGAAACCGTGTCTTCAATGCCGGCGGCTTCATCGTGAAGCCGGATTCATTGTGAAGCTGGCGGCTTTACTTCACTTTTTCTTTGGCTCCAAGTTTAACATATTTTACGAACAAAACTGGAAAATTCTGGAAATCCATGGGGAAGTCAGCGGCTTTGTAGCCCTTAGGCTGGTGGCTTCATCTTACATTCTTCATTTTTCACTGTTTTTGCTCCTGTTTCGTACATAACTTAAACAAAATATCAGAATTACATATTTCCCCTTTTACCCATTTTAGTGCATTTTGGTATTAAAATGACTCTAAAATAACAATATAACTCCTCAAAATATTATAAAAATATTGTATAATTTAGGAATTATCAGTCACCACATTTCATATCTGAACTTCTGTCAGAGAGAAGTACCCTTTCTCTCTCACACAGTTCTTTCTCACTCTAAAACATTAACCACTTAGCAGCAAAACGCTAGACGGATCAATTACAGATTGATCCACAGATTGATTGAGGCCACCCCACGGATCTCTCATCCGTGTTCCGGGTCTGCAGGGATTATTTTCCAAGGGTAAACATCAATCAAAATACTATCGCTCCACGCTAGGCGGATATTGTTTTGTACTGGTACCTTACACCCGCTATATGGAAAATCGTACCAACAGTAAGAAAAAGAACATTTGAATTCCAGAATATGTGACTTGGTGCATTTCGGGGTCTCCCATTGTGTACCCATCGACACCATTGTTGATTTTGGAATTGATGTTGATCTAACATCTTAGTATCTAACACATGTTTTAGATACAAAATGCATTTTTTAAGTTCGTGAATTAATGTTCCGTTAAAATTTTGAACATGATTAAAATCGTGCAGAGTTTTGGAATGGTTTTGGAATCAAGCTCACGTTCGGACTTGAGATGACCATTCTCTTTTGAAAGCACTTGTTTTTCAGCAATTTGCGAATGAAGATCCTAAATGTTGTGAGCAAAACTCTCAGCTTTTTTATTGTATGCTTTTGCTTAAATCTATGAATGAAGGCACTTGTTTTTCAGCAATCCACGAATGTAGATCCTAAATGTTGGGAGCGAAAATCTCAGCTTTTTCGTTGTATGCCTTTGCTTGAATCTGTAAATTAGTTTGAACAGTAGCTGCTTTTCTTTGAAGGTTTTCATTTCTAATTTGTTGTATGAATGAAGTGAATCCAATTCTTTGATTTGAGCTTGCAACTTGTAAATATCTGCCAAAGATGTCTTTTGAATTCTCCGTTCATCTTCCAGCTTACAGATCGATTTAATCTTTCAGTTCCCAATCATTTGATGCATCCTTTAGATCGGAAGACTGTTCTCTTATCAATTAAACCTATGTTTGATGTTGTTGATGAAGTTTATTTTGTACCAAAACATAATTGGAACGTTTACCTTTGTTGTGACACGAGCAACTATATTGATAATGTGCAGTTACATCTGAAGGAGACAGTTCCTCTGGTGTCATCAACAAAGCTCTAGATCAAGGATCATAGCTTGTGTTGCTTGCTCGTAAATAATCATTGCTCACGTTGTTGGAGTGTTGTAACAATAATAACATCTCTTGTTTCGATGGTTGAATCGTTCAAAATCTAGTTTCGGAGGATAATGGAAGGATACTCGTCACTTGAAGTCGTTGGTAGAAAGGTGTTTGTTTTGGACCTTGTTGCACAAAACCAAACTCGAAAATGTTCAAGAATTAATAAATCCCAAACGTATGCGAACTTCTGTAAATTTCGTTCGAAATCTTAACAAGAATTGTTAATTTTTTTTGACTCCGTTACTACTTTCTGTAATATGTTAACCGACTTCGTAAACAATTTAAGAAATGGACTTAAACTGAATTTGGGTCAGATTACAACTTGAGCTATTGATGAGCCTCCTTGATTAATCAGATTAAATATAGGCCTCCTTGATTAATCAACTAATTTATTACCCACAATCTTACGGATTTTTAAAAGAATTATGATCAAGCATAGAATAATCTGGTCAGGTTCGGTCCATGCTTAACATCAAAAGAAGCGGGATTTAAGGGTCAATTGGGTTTAACTCTCCAGTCCGGACTATCGTGAATAACCCCTTGCGAGATGAGGATCTTAGCGGGGGTGGTTAAACATAGACCCACAATCGGCGGGTAGTCCGGTGAACGATGGCTCGCGCTGGGTTGTAGGGTTTATGTTCGTAGAACGTTACTTGTATATCAAGAGTATCTAGTGAAATGCTATAAGTCTGGTAGCGCGGGTATAATTGCGCTATCTAGATAGCGCGGCTAGTCCGTACGTTGATACTTAAAATAGTATGTGTGTAAGTTTCCCAAAGAACGAATCCCTTGCCTTGTGATTTGAGTCCGTTATTTATAGCTACAGTGCTGTTTGCTTATTGGAGCTACGTGTTCCACGTTGCTTTCTTGTCAGTACTTCCTGGTCGTTCGGGGGAGGGGACCAGGGAACAGTATTGTTACTCTTTGCTAGCTGTTGGTCCTTTTATAGACATCGTGACAAGTACAGGACACAACATCTTCATGTAGCGCGCTATCCTAATCTGGCGCACACTAGCACACATTTACTTGCGCCTGAAGTGCCAGAGCGCGAGGGATGTGCACCTATGGTGCAAGTGTGACGCGCAACACGGGCCAATCGGGTATGCGTATCATTATATAGGCCTCCTTGATTAATCAACTAATTTATTACCCGCAATCTTGCGGATTTTTAAAAGAATTGTGTTTATAGTTTTTTATGTGATTGACGATAAATATCTTATAGTTTTAAATGTAGTTTTCATAAAAGAAGAGATGATGTTTATGTAGTATGGACACACACATTAATAGTACATTAGCATTACATGTATAGTTATTTCAAATAAACTAAAAAAAGTCGACAAAATATTGTCTGATAAAATCAGCTAACACTCAGAAAATATCATTTTTAACGACAGTATAAAGGTCACCGACGAGGGCATTACCCACCCACCCAATCATATTCAGGAAATATGTCATTCTCACTTCCTACACCAGTTAAGAGGAAACATCGAGATATTGCACTCATGAAAATGTTCGAGGGAACCTTGCTAGATATGGGCAGAATTCACCATTTGCAAGAAACTTCAGAGAACTGCTTAACCAATTATCAAGCAAACTGGATTATGAAATCCTAAGTGAGACTCGAACTCGGGGTGACTCGGACACCCAGAAGGGCAGTAACTACTTAACAAACATCGTTTATAAAGGAAAAAATTCAAACATTTGGACTAGAAATCCACATAATACTTAATGCGGCAATCCGTTGTACCCCGAATCTTATTATCCTATTAGTAGTGATAATATGAAAGAAAAAAACGTGAATTTAACCTTAACCGTATCTCTAGCATCAGTCATGTTCCTTAACCCATAACATCCGTAAAGTCCCTCGTTATGAATTTATGTTTTTTATTCACATAACATAAATTTTAACCCTAAACCCACCAAGGATGGGCCGTTGCTGACTCCAAAAGAAGGTAAAGGTAAATTAAAGTAAGCTTATGCCAAAGCTTTACCTAGGTCCAACACAAAAAGGGCATAACAAACTAAATGCAAAATCAGTCGATAAAAACAATGGCGATTGTTGTTGGTCTTCTATTAGAAGATTGAAAACGAGTTACAGGATGTTGAATCTAAAAAAAACAGCAAGAATTGGAAGAGATGGCAGACCCCCATTAAAATCAAGGTGTACGACGTGTGCAAAACAAGTCAATCAATCCAAAAAGGGCTCAGAATGGCGATTCGATATAACCAAGCCCAAGCCTGAAGAGTGACAGGGCCATTCAATTGCTTCAGGTTCATATAGTTCGATCAACAAAGAATAATTGTATGACTACGGCTGTCGCCTAAGATTGAAATGGCAGAAAAGGCCATTTTCTCAGTAAGTTTCATTATCATTATATTTTATTCTAGTTTAATTATGAAGATTCTATGATACAATATTAGAGGATTCGGTAGTGGCATTTATTGCTCATGAAAAACCGTCGTTTTTAGTACTTCAAGAAACAAAACTGAATAAGGTAAATAATCAGTGGATACAGTCGCTTTGGGGAGATGTTAATTGTGAGTTCATTCAACGGGAAAAGGTCGGGAAATCGGGTGGCCAACTTCTTATTTGGTATACTTCTGAGTTTGAGGCAGTAGACGTGATTTCAATCGAGTTTATAATTGCTATCAAAGGTAAATGGAAAAGCAATGGTCATATTTTAAACGTGGTAATGTCTACGGGCCCATGAAGACTCCAAGAAACTTAGGTTTTGGGATTCTTTATACGCTCTCGTAAATCACGAGGCTTTGTGGAGATTTTAATGAAGTTAGAAATCAATCGGAACATTTCAATTGTGACTTTATAGAAAATAGAACAAGGTGGTTTAACGACTTCATCCGGTCAAACAACCTTT
This sequence comes from Rutidosis leptorrhynchoides, assembly GCF_046630445.1. NCBI lineage: Eukaryota > Viridiplantae > Streptophyta > Magnoliopsida > Asterales > Asteraceae > Rutidosis > Rutidosis leptorrhynchoides. The sequence continues at coordinate 152,769,230 of NC_092337.1, forward strand.
TTGGTATCCCACTGGGCGGTAGAATTTTTACACGCGTGAGTGATGATGGTATCAAATTCAGTAAACTGGATCGGTTTATGTTTTTCGAAAAATTCTATCACATTTGGGAATGCCTATCAGCAGCTACCTTGGAATGTACAAAATCGGACCATTGCCCGATTGTTCTAAAAGATGGAGATAAGAATTTTGGCCCAAAACCTTTTAAAATCTTTGACATATGGCATAAAGAGGATGGTATAGAGAAATTAGTAACTGATGCGTGGCATGAGTTGAGCTGTACTGGTTCGAGACTAGACGGTATGTTTATGAATAAATTAAAAAGTGTTAAAGCATGTCTCAGGTCCTGGAGTTATGAGAGGTATGGCCAGTTAGATAGCGAGATCTAAAAGCACAAGAATGTGGCTCTAGAATTAGAGCTAAAGGCAGAAACAATGACTCTAGAACATCATGAATTAGATGCGTGGAAGTGCTAAAGGAAAATGTCGACGGATAAGGAAAGGATCAAAGAAGGTATGATTAAACAAAAAGCCTGTGTCCCTCTTGAAGGTGATGAGAATACAAAGTTCTTCCACTCGTTGAATCAAAATAAATACATGAAATGCAACATTCGGAGTTTAAGCATTAATGGTAGTTGGAATGAAAACCCAAGCGATATAGAGGAAGAGGTGTTTAAACATTTTAAGTGTAGATTCGAAGGACTTGACCTGTCTAGACCTTCAATGGAAGAGTTGTTATACTCATCGATATCAAGTGATGAATCAGTGGCCTTGGAACAATCTTTTTTGGAAAAGAAAATTATTGAAGCTATCAATGATTGCGGGAGTACAAAGGCACCGGGCCCTGATGGGTTCAATCTACGTTTTTTCAAAAAGTTTTGGGATGTAATAAATAGTGATTTAATCGACGCGATCTAGTGGTTTTGGGATAAGGGCAGTGTTGCAAAAGTCGATCGACTTGGCCGACGCGTCGTTTTTCAGGCATGGCCGATGCGTCGTTGCTAAAAAGTTGGTCAAATGTAAAAAGTCGGTCAAAGTCAGAAAAAGTAGGTCAAATTCGGAGTTTATCAAAGTCGGTCCAAGTCGGTCAAAGTCAGTCAAAGTCGGTCAAATTTTTTTTTTATTTTCTTTTTGTAATAGTGTTAATAATTGTTAGTTTTTCATGTTTATTGTAAATATAGTTTATATTTTAAGATTCGATCTATATAATATTATATATAAATATATTTAATAAAACTATTTTAAAAAGTCAACGTTAGTCAACGCCCGTTGCGTCCGACGCGTCGTTTTTTAGGCATGATCGATGCGTCCCCGACACGCGTCTTTTATAACATTGGATAAGGGTGAAATATCGAGAGGTTGTAATGCTTCTGTTGAGTCCCCAAAGCAATTAAGGATTTAATTATGACAAAACAGCAGATATGTACAATAGAATGTTATGTGCAGCCAGCACAGGTTTGTTCATGTATAGACATCATATATTGCTATGCCGAGTGTTTAGTTTGCTGCCTAGTCTACCAGCACAAGGTAGACAGTACTCTGCAATTAGTACATGATGTGTACCCAGCAATTCAAGAATATCAAGTGACACAGCATAGAAGAACTAGCATGGCTGGAAAGCAGCTTACTACACGAGACAGCTATGCTCCATTACAAGCATAGTAGTTTCCTGAGTGGTCTACATCAATTGTACTATTCAACAGAAGGTGAAGACAAAGTTGAACAGAAAAGGACACGCATCGGCGGCTGATAAGTGACCTTACAAGACCACGTGAGAATGCAGAAGTTTAACGCAAGTGCAGACATGTGCTATTCTTTGCCAACGCCTAGGGAACACAACATTCTATTTGTTTAATCAAATAGTGGTGCCAAACCGAATTGGGGTGTTCCTGCAAATAGCTACCAAAGAGGAAAGAAGAGACCACGTTCTCTGATGCGGTTGTCCCCACAAGTATAGACATCATATGTACCAGTGGATAATAGAACAATTACACGGTTAATAGGACAACTATAAATAGAAGTATTCACTATTGTAACAACTAGTGGTGTGGGTTTTATTTATTAAGAGTCCAAACGTGTAATAGCTTTAGATAACCTCGATAGCTATAACTTAGGTAAATCTGTATCAACCAACTATCATTCCGCCAAGGATAGTTGTGATTCTTTGTGATTTATATCAATAAAGAATAACCGTTGAAAATTATCTTTGACTCTTATCTAATTTACTTACATGAATACTAATTTGCTTAAACTGTTAAGATAATCAAAAAGAATTGTATTCACCCCCTCTACAATACTCCTGTTGTTAATCAAGGGACCAACAACTGGTATCAGAGCTTCAGTCTTGATAACTTAATATATTGGATCTGAATTCTCTTATGGCCGCATATTTTAATATAGCTTACCTTGAAAATGGGTCATCCAATAGACCACCCAAATTTGATGAAGATAAGTATGAAATCTGGAAAGCTAGGTTTATGCTTCATCTTGAGTCTATTGACCTACTCATACCTGGAATTGCTACTGATGGTCCTTTCATTCCCACTAAAACACTTGATAGTGTTCCTGCTACAGCAGACACTCCTGCTGTTCCTGGCAGAAAGGTTGTTCTTCCCCCATCTAGATGGGTGGATGAGGACAAACGTCGTGTTGGACTTGACCCTAAAATCAGAACCCTGTTAGCTATAACCTTACCTAACTATTTGTTCAAACTGATTAAGGGAAAACTGAATGCTAAGCTTAGGTTAGACTATCTTGATGTTACATATGAGGGTATAGATGAAGTTAGGCAAAATAAGATTATAGCTTTAAAAAGAGAATATGAAATGTTCTTTGCCTACAAAAGTGAGACCCTTAAGCAAACCTTCATTATGTTTAACTCTTTAATTGCTGACTTGCTCACCTTGAAAATCACATATACTGATTTTGAACAAGTCAACAAATTCATTGACTCACTGCCTGCAAAATGGAAACCTGTTACTGACCCATTAAGAATCACTCAGACTTTAAAAATTTTTAACATGTCTTCTCTGTATGGTACACTTTGGAACCATGAGAAGGCAGAGGCCAAACTTGATCTTAATTTGAAAGAAAACTTTAAATCTGCCCCCACCACTTCAAAATCTACAAAGTTAGATGATACTGCTCTTGTTACTACTGCTAAAAAGAAAGCTCAAAAGGATTTACTGGTTCAAAGGTTAATAGCAGAAGAAGAGTCAGCTAAAGATAATGAGGATAGTGGTACTGGGTCTGAGGAAAGCAGTGATGATGAGGATGATGTGGAAGGGTTTGCTGAAGGTATAGCATTGCTTGCTAGGCAGTTCAAAAAGTTCAATCGTAGTAGAACCAGCAAGCCATACAAGGTGAGTAAGAAACCAAGTGCTAGGTATGGTAGCAAATCAGTCAAGGGCCCCAAATCTGAATGTTACAATTGTAGGAAGGTTGGACATTTTGCTGCTGAATGCATGTCTAGGAAAACTTCAACATCACATGCTAACTCCTTCTCAAACGCTGAAAAGTACAAGAACAAGTACAAAGCAATGAAGGCTCAGATGAAGGAAAGCTGAAAGGCTGGTAAAAAGGAGAAGAAGTCAGAAAAGGTACTAGTAGCTAAGCATCATGTTTGGGATGAAACCAGTTCATCTTCATCTTCTGACAGTGAAACTGATGATGATTGTGCTAGTTATGCTTATGGTAAAAAAAAAAGTAGTAGTACATTTATTGCTGACATGAGGGAAGTTGATCAGAAAAGAGACTCACCTCAATGGAAATCTGAAATGCTGTATAAGGTTGATAATTTTCGAACTTATACTAATGATGAAAAAGCTGAAATGTTTGACTACCTGAGAATTGACTTAAGCAGAGAAGCAAACGTGAAGAAGTTTTCAAAATTAAAGTTAAATCTTTAAATGAAAAACTTAAATGCAGATCTGATGAAATTAAGATTTTGAAAGATGAAATTTCTAAACTTGAAAAACAAAATTATGCCTTAAAATCTCTTCATTCAGATGCAGCAGTAGTCCAAAACCAGCTTACTGACCTTAAAAGGGTGGTAGCCTCTTGGTGTTTATCTGCTCAACACACAGTCAAGTGCATTAATGAGCAGATACCTGCCCAGGTTGAGGCATTCTTTGTTGGTGACTATGCTGCTGCTGCTCATGCTGAAGTCACTTTCATGGACCCTATGGTCTTTAACTTCAATTTTTGAATTAAAACCTACTGCATTTAATGCGTAATGGGAGTGATGAGTGTTCAAGCCGATTAAACGTCATGTCAACAGTCTGTGTTCCCTTGAAAACATGTTAGTCTGCCACGTCTGCCCACGCGCCTGCAGATGACAGTTGCCATTTTCTCTCTCCTACATTTTTTCACCAATCCAAAAGGTTAAATAGGGTGATTCATTTTCCATAATAATCCTCAGTTATTAAAATTTCCAATCTCATACTCTTCTCCCAAAAATCCCCAAATATTCAAAACATTCAAACATTCATCTTCAACATTCATCAATGACAGACCAACAGTAACAACCACAACCTATTGAGAACCAACCAGAGGAACAACAACAGCAACAACAACAACAACAACCACCAGAACAGCAACAACAACCACCACCACCGGCACCGGAGGAACAAAATGAACCGGCATAGTTGTTAGCTCTACACCCTACCTTGTAAAGGCTGATACAGCGCCTGATCATGAACTTATTTACCTATCTAGAGGCAATGCTGCTCATGCTCTTTCCATTCCCAAGTCTAAAACACCATGGGCTATGAGACTTTGATTGACTATGTGAGGCAATCTCCACTTGCTCGATCTATCACCGGCGTCCCTTCCAGATTCTATCTGGCCTGCTTAGGCAGATTTTAGTATACGGCCACGATGGCCAACAATCTACAGGGTACTCCATGTATTCGTGGCATGGTCACCGAAACCCTAAATTGCTCTGTCACCGTTGATGCCATCAGACGAGCTCTACAATTCCACCTTCAAGTGATGACGTTAGGAGGGAGGTGTTGAAGATTATTGGTTATGCTGGTGATGTGGTCCACAACCCGTTGAGGAAGCACATGCCACTGTTGTGGTACTATTTCTTTGGTTTGCTGACACAGTGCATCAGCCAGAAGTCCGGAAATTTTGATCAATGCTCAGATTTTGAACTTAAAATAGGTCATGGGTTGCTGTTCAATCGAAACATTGACTATGCTGCCAAGTCTACTTGAGGTTAAGAGAAATGGTGCTTTCACCAAAACGGACACACTTGATTCCCTTTCCAAGGTTTTTAAGCCTTGTTTTTGAAAACGAGCTGGGTGATGCCTACAGGCAAATTCCTGATTTTTCAATCGACCTGCCTTTAAAGTAAGGGGGAATGACAAAGGAGAAACATGCTGCTCCATATGCTGACTTAACGCCAGCAATGCTTGAGTATCTTGCTGCTCGAGGTGGAGCTACCCAATTGACTGCCTCTGGTAGTGCACCAGCTGAGGGGGAGGAACCTCAGCGCAAGCCAGCTGTTCGAAGGAAGAAGCCAGCTACCACAACTAGAACAGCCACCGTCGCAGATACTGGTAAAGCAGTAGTTGTATTAGAATCTAGTGCTCTCTGATCATAAAGAACAACCATAGTCTTATATACTGACTACCCATTTTTGTATTGGAATCTGTTGCTCATCTATTTCTTGGTAACAGGCAAATCCAAACGTACAAAAGCTGGCTCCAAGCATGCCACAGGGGAGGTTGTACCAGTCTCAACTGCTGCTCCTGAAAAGGATGATTCTATGGAACCTGGTGTGTCTCTAGACCAAACAGCAGAAATAACTAACATAATTCAAAAATATTTATCTGCTGACTTAAATGTTGTTAAGCTGATTGGTTTTAAAACTAGTGTTAGGAGTAGCAACCCATACTCCTCTAACCAGGCACTTCCACATTTTTCAAAATTGTTCTTCAGGAAATATCCTCTGCTGACAGTACAACCAGCAGAGAACATACTTGACCCCCAAAGAAGACTTGAGCTGGGTCCTCATCGTGTTGAAACAGCTCATGCTACTACTCAGCCCACTTATAACTTGGATCATGTTAAGATTCACACTAATAAAACAAAACCAGCTAAAACTCTTACACTATCTGAGTCATCATGTGTTGCCAATGAGTCAGCAGAGTCACAACTGCACTTACAGATACCACACTCTGTCTCAATAGAAGGGCTAACTAAAACACATGTTTTTCCCCAGAGACCAACATCAGATGCAATTGTTGAGTCAAATTTATTTGATTCTGCAATTGTTAACAAAACTTGTTACTTTGTTTCAGATATTAGCAGGGCAACAGATGTTAATCCTGGTGTTGTGGCTGGTACTGGAGTGCCTTCTATTGCTGCTAGTACTGGTCCTAATACAGCTATTATTAAACCGACTGCTGCTAATACTACTGAGGATGAAGTGGTTGCTGGTTCCATTAATCTTACTGTTAATGAGGAGATAGCTACTGCTGATGCTTCTGCTACTCCTCCTGTTATCCCCAGTGTTACTGCCTCAACTACTGATTCTGAAGTTGTTGATGAGATGATTGTTGAACCTCCTCTTGTTATTGAAAAGGTTATTGATAAGGTTCTTAAGGAGGTTCTCCTTTCTGATCTTACTGGTTCTCAAGAACCACCATTGGATGCTGGTACCTCTGCTACAGCCACTGCTGCATCTACTAAGGCTGAGGTCTCTGCTGAAAAGCCTAAGTATGTTTGCCAGGTACCAGATCTGGAAGAGGTTGTTCCTAAACCTGTTTTCAAGGGAGTATCCATTACTCCTAAAGTTGCTCATCTAGTGGACCAACTGACGATTGATCCACAGACTGCTCTTGTTGAGGCCAGTAAATTACCTGATGAGGAGCTGACTCAACTACTGTCACAGTTGGACCAGCCAGCCAAAGAAGAAGTTTATGAGAGGCTAGCTACACTTGAGAACATTATCGAGCAGCCATACTGTAACACCCTCAAACTGGGCTTAGTAGTAAATGACCTTTTTATCCTTAGTTAATATTAATTTATTAATATTAGTTATTTTAATAATTATGTTTTCATAATTAGTGGTGTATGGGATAAAGTACGCTTTGTGACAAGGGTCACAGAACAGGTTTTGTTACATGAAATGGACCTCGTTAGAGCTGCCTAATGAGGTACATTGTGTTTTAGATAACTGGTAAATACCCGTGTGAAATGGGGAGTGGGGTTTCCTCACTATGAAGAAACCCCAATTGAATATATACTCCTGTACGTTCCTTCCTTTACCATTTTTAGAAATATCAAACCCTAATCACACTTTAGCTTCTTAAATTCATAAAATCAAATAGTGTAAATAAAGCCTTGTGATTTCGTGCATAAGATTGTTGTGATTTCAAGGATCAAAACGAGGTAAACAACTCTGAATTTGATGAATTAAATTGAGTTTTGTAAAAATGAGTTTTTGAAGCTTGAATCTTGTTGATATGTGTTTGTTATGCTCAATTGATTTTAGAAATAGTTTATATATGTGTTATGTGGTATTCTTGATGCATTAGATTGACCCAAACAAGCAAAAATCGAGTTTTTTGGTCAAAAATGCGAAAAACAGTGTGCTGGAGCTGTTCTTCAGCTCCCACACAAGTGACATGTCACCCGCACGAGTGACCACACTTTTGAGGGTCAACCACACGTGTGAGGACTCACTCGCACTAGTGAGGCCTCAGCCATGCGTGTGAGCACCGATCAGATTTGTGGAAACTTGTTTTGGTCATAACTTTCAAACCGTAACTCTGTTTTTGATAAATAAACTATCGTTGGAATCGTCTTAAAGTTTAATTTCTAATGGTAAGGTTTTAAAATAATAATTCAAACTTTATTTTGGGTCAAAGTTATTCGGAAGCGTGTTTGCTCCATTTTACGCTCATACGGGAGTTGTTATTGATAGGGATTTTTGGGTAAACTTGCGCATAATGGATCATAAACTTATTTGTGTAACTTAATAGCATGATTTGATGGTATGATATCGATTATTCGTTGAATGTTACTGCTGTTCTTCATCACTCGAACGAGTGAGCTTTCACTCGTACGGTTGAGGTAGTCAACCGTGTGGTGAACCGTGCGAGTGAGTGGTGATGAGCAACTTATGTTTGGATTGTGATGATACGTATGGATGTTACGTGACTCGTACGAGTCACTAGTTACTCATGTGATGAACCATACAGATCATGTGATTCATTGTAGGATGTTTGGTCATAGACCAAACGTACGAGTGAGTTGTCAACCGCACGGTTGATTGTTCTCAAACGTGCGTGTGATGGTGTTACTCGTACAGTTGACAGAACACTTGTAAAGTGATTAAGTGTTGATTTTGGCGTTGTTTTCTTATTGTCGGGTTGTTATCAAGATATGATTACTGACTCGGTTTGTATCATTCTCAGGTGATAAAGAAACGGAGAAGACTCAGTAACATTAGACCACTGAGTTCTTGCTGGTAATTGGTGAGTGGGACTATCCCTTATGGATATTGGTATTTAGTAACAAGTGTAGTTACTACCCGATGTTTGGTTAATATAGATTATGATAATCTATGTATGCATGTTAATTATTATTGTAATGATAAGTAGTAGGTTATACTACTGTTATCAGGTTTCCGCTTAGATTAAAATAGTAGAATGCCTGATTAGATTGCCTTGTGGTTATTAGTGATGTTACCTACGGTGAGATTGTAGGTGGGTTATGTGCACATTAGGGAACTGGCCGTGTATAGAACGATCAGTACCGTCAGTGTATAGAAGGGACGGAAAAAGTTAACCGTGTATAGAAGGGTTGGGCTCGGGGGTTATTGTACGGGCAGTATACTGTAATTGACGTATGTAAACGTCAAGAGAGGTATACTGTGGGACAATAACTGGAGCTATCGATATGGCTCTAGCTTGATCAGCTAGTAGTTGTAGACCTGGCAGGGTCAACGATCCTCTTGGGGTTTTATAGCCGTTAGTGCTATGTATAGCCGTTAGTGCTATGAGAGTGAATAGTTGTGTAACGCTATTGATATTATTAGTGAGTAGCTATGTATAGCTATGGATACCTTTATTATATAGGTATGTAAGGCTGTGTAGTATAGTGCCTTTGGTGCCTTTACTGAATAGCTTGTTGATGTTATTGCTACTCTGTTAATTGAATCACTGCCTAGCTCTGTATGATATAGTTAAGTAATGATATATTATGTGATAGCTGTGTAATGCTATGTCCTTATACCCTTGACCTAATGCATGATCCCTAAAAGCTAGGCTTGGTACTTTGTATTAGTATCCATTGGGATATATCACTCACTTAGCGTTATGCTAATCCCCCACATTTTCTCCCCTGCAGGTTATATTGTTTGCATGCTAGAGACGGGAGAAGATAGTTGTACTTTGGTTATGTTTGACACAATGAAGAAATCTGATGTTTGAATTAACTATGCTTCACTGTTTCGAAAAGTAACACCAGTTGAACTGTAATGAATAGTATCATATATGTTTAATATATGCTTATAACCACGATTTGATAAACTGATATTCCGCTGTGTAATTTAAAAAAAAAAAGGTACGGTGTTACAACTTGATATCAGAGCATAGATTTGGCCGCATGTACATTTTGATGAATGTCATGTTCCCAAATCTAGTTTGGAGTTGTGTCAAACATACTAGTGGGGGAAGGGAAAGTGAATATGGGTGGAATACGTGTTAGTTGATAGGTACTAACTGATTATCCACTAAGTTTTTGTGAGATGTTGTGATAAGACATGTATGGCTGATCAAATTCAGGACGTCGATACCCCCTTGACCCCTAGACTAACAAGAGCGTCCTCAGAGGAGCTTAGTGCAGAAGATGATTTACAAAAGTATAATTTTCAATTACAAAGTCAACTGAATGAAATGAGAGATAAAATACGAGAGTTGGAACAACAAAAGTCGCAAGCAGATATTACTACTATTGCTCCATTCACAACTATTCCAGGTACACCTCCAGAATATGTAACTTCGAAAAGTGCGTCTATGCCTATTGGAGACGCAGTGCCACACCGATTGCAACCACAATCTCAAATTCCACTCCAGTCTAATTATTCAAATCCAGCACAGACGTTGTATCCGTATCAGATCTTTCAACAAACCTCAATTGAAACCAAGAAGAAGTGTACCTATAACCAGTTCTTAAATTGTAATCCTCCTACGTATTCGGGCAGTACTAACCCAAGTGACACATTAAATTGGCCAAGAGAAGTGGATCGGGCATTTGAAGTGTGTCAATGTGAACCAGAACTCATAGTTACTTTTGTTTGTCGGTTATTGAAGAATAAAGCTATGGTATGGTGGGATTCTGTCATTACCCATATAACAAAGGAACAATTTGGTTAAATCACTTGGGAGCAATTTTGTGAAAAAGTGTGCGAACACTATTGTACCCCGTACGAGATAGAAAAGTTATGGAGAGAGTTTATGGAATTCAAAATGACCGAACAAATGTCTGTGGATGATGTGATTGATCAATATACTGACAAACTAAGGTTTGTGCATCAATGGGTTCCAGATGAACGATCTAAAATTGATCATTTTGTGGAAATGTTATTACCAGAATATCGAACTTTGGCAAGACCTGCCACCACTTTATCTCAAGCTTTTGTTATGGCAAAAATGGTTGAGGGTGATATTAAAGCTGCAATAAACCGTAAAAAAAAGAATGTAAGGCTTCAGCAGCAAAGTCAAACAATAAGTCAACCTACTTTAAAGTCAAAGAAATCTTTTTGGAACAAGATGAAAAGGAAACAGACTCAGAGTGTATCTAAGTCGAAATTTAAACGTGGTGTGTTCATTATAGAGCAAGTCACGGTGGAGATTGTTCTGAAAGAACGTGCCGATGTTACCGATGTGGTTTAATAGGACATGATGTCCAGTCTTGTTCATTTAAGGATAATGTATGTTTGAATTGTCAGAATGAAGGTCATCGATCTGATCAGTGTCCATCCGTAAGAAAGACATATTCTGAATCAAGGTCTGGGGCAAGGTCAGGATCAACTGAGGGTTCGATGGGAGGATCATCAGTTTTAGTGATGGGGCAGAAGAGGAAGAAATCCTCTTGAATCTATAAGGTATGCTCTTGGTTAATTGTTATATATATGTGTGTACTGTTGATTGTAAACAACTACTTGACTGTGCTTGTAGTCAGTGGGGATTCACTGAGATTAATTATGATACAATTACTTCCTCCCTAAGGGCCGAAGTAATCAAAGGTTTAGTGGTTCCAACCACAATGATTGTGACTGGAAGTACTTTTGGAGATTTAGGGAACTTAGTCTCTATGACATGTCTGTGTGATATTTATAGATTGTTTCTCCGGCTTTTTGTAATGTGTTTTCTCCGCTGCATGATTATGTGCATGTGAAGTGATTACTTTTCGCCCTAAAGTAAAAGTAGTCGGTGGTTTGATGACTCATGTTACATAAGTTATGTATGGAGACCATTGACATTATTGGGATTTTATTCCCTTTTGATTGGTTGCCATGCCTTAGGTGATTGCTATGTTCTCTAAGACTGGTTAAATATGATGCAATAGTTATGCTTTTCATGATTCTTGTAATTTGTTGGTTATATACTACATGTGACTTTTGGCTGTAGTGACCCGAACTTTTCCATGTTTATATATATTAATTGAGATTGATATTTACATGATTAAATGTTTCCAACATGTTAAGCAATCAAACTTGTTAAAACTTGATTAATTGAAATATGTTTCATATAGACAATTGACCACCCAAGTTGACCGGTGATTCACGAACGTTAAAACTTGTAAAAACTATATGATGACATATATATGGATATATATATAGTTAACATGATACTATGATAAGTAAACATATCATTAAGTATATTAACAATGAACTACATATGTAAAAACAAGACTACTAACTTAATGATTTTTAAACGAGACATATATGTAACGATTATCGTTGTAAAGACATTTAATGTATATATATATCATATTAAGAGATATTCATACATGATAATATCATGATAATATAATAATTTAAAATCTCATTTGATATTATAAACATTGGGTTAACAACATTTAACAAGATCGTTAACCTAAAGGTTTCAAAACAACACTTACATGTAACGACTAACGATGACTTAACGACTCAGTTAAAATGTATATACATGTAGTGTTTTAATATGTATTTATACACTTTTGAAAGACTTCAATACACTTATCAAAATACTTCTACTTAACAAAAATGCTTACAATTACATCCTCGTTCAGTTTCATCAACAATTCTACTCGTATGCACCCGTATTCGTACTCGTACAATACACAGCTTTTAGATATATGTACTATTGGTATATACACTCTAATTATCAGCTCTAAGCAGCCCATGTGAGTCACCTAACACATGTGAGAACCATAATTTGGCAACTAGCATGAAATATCTCATAAAATTACAAAAATATGAGAAATCATTCATGACTTATTTACATGAAAACAAAATTACATATCCTTTATATCTAATCCATACACCAACGACCAAAAACACCTACAAACATTTTCATTCTTCAATTTTCTTCATCTAATTGATCTCTCTCAAGTTCTATCTTCAAGTTCTAAGTGTTCTTCATAAATTCTACAAGTTCTAGTTACATAAAATCAAGAATACTTTCAAGTTTGCTAGCTCACTTCCAATCTTGTAAGGTGATCATCCAACCTCAAGAAATCTTTGTTTCTTACAGTAGGTTATCATTCTAATATAAGGTAATAATCATATTCAAACTTTGGTTCAATTTCTATAACTATAACAATCTTATTTCAAGTGATGATCTTACTTGAACTTGTTTTCGTGTCATGATTCTGCTTCAAGAACTTCGAGCCATCCAAGGATCCGTTGAAGCTAGATCCATTTTTCTATTTTCCAGTAGGTTTATCCAAGGAACTTAAGGTAGTAATGATGTTCATAACATCATTCGATTCATACATATAAAGCTATCTTATTCGAAGGTTTAAACTTGTAATCACTAGAACATAGTTTAGTTAATTCTAAACTTGTTCGCAAACAAAAGTTAATCCTTCTAACTTGACTTTTAAAATCAACTAAACACATGTTCTATATCTATATGATATGCTAACTTAATGATTTAAAACCTGGAAACACGAAAAACACCGTAAAATCGGATTTACACCGTCGTAGTAACACCGCGGGCTGTTTTGGGTTAGTTAATTAAAAACTATGATAAACTTTGATTTAAAAGTTGTTATTCTGAGAAAATGATTTTTATTATGAACATGAAACTATATCCAAAAATTATGGTTAAACTCAAAGTGGAAGTATGTTTTCTAAAATGGTCATCTAGACGTCGTTCTTTCGACTGAAATGACTACCTTTACAAAAACGACTTGTAACTTATTTTTCAGACTATAAACCTATACATTTTCTGTTTAGATTCATAAAATAGAGTTCAATATGAAACCATAGCAATTTGATTCACTCAAAACAGATTTAAAATGAAGAAGTTATGGGTAAAACAAGATTGGATAATTTATCTCATTTTAGCTACGTGAAAATTGGTAACAAATCTATTCCAACCATAACTTAATCAACTTGTATTGTATATTATGTAATCTTGAGATACCATAGACACGTATACAATGTTTCGACCTATCATGTCGACACATCTATATATATTTTGGAACAACCATAGACACTCTATATGTGAATGTTGGAGTTAGCTATACAGGGTTGAGGTTGATTCCAAAATATATATAGTTTGAGTTGTGATCAATACTGAGATACGTATACACTGGGTCGTGGATTGATTCAAGATAATATTTATCGATTTATTTCTGTACATCTAACTGTGGACAACTAGTTGTAGGTTACTAACGAGGACAGCTGACTTAATAAACTTAAAACATCAAAATATATTAAAAGTGTTGTAAATATATTTTGAACATACTTTGATATATATGTATATATTGTTATAGGTTCGTGAATCAACCAGTGGCCAAGTATTACTTCCCGACGAAGTAAAAATCTGCGAAAGTGAGTTTCATTATTTCCCTTTTTATATATATTTTTGGGCTGAGAATACATGCAATGTTTTAATAACTATTTTTCAATATTTATATGCGTGAGTTTCATTTGCCTTTTTACCCTTTTATATTTTTGGGCTGAGAATACATGCGCTGCTTTTATAAATGCTTTACGAAATCGAATATGCTTCTTTTTATTAAGTCTGGTAATCTAAGAATTAGGGAACAGACACCCTAATTGACGCGAACTCTAAAGATAGATCTATTGGGCCTAACAAACCCCATCCAAAGTACCGGATGCTTTAGTACTTCGAAATTTACATCATATCCGAAGGGTGTCCCGGAATGATGGGGATATTCTTATATATGCATCTTGTTAATGTCGGTTACCAGGTGTTCACCATATGAATGATTTTTATCTCTATGTATGGGATGTGTATTGAAATATGAAATCTTGTGGTCTATTATTATGATTTGATATATATAGGTTAAACCTATAACTCACCAACATTTTTGTTGACGTTTTAAGCATGTTTATTCTCAGGTGATTATTAAGAGCTTTCGCTGTCGCATACTTAAATAAGGACGAGATTTGGAGTCCATGCTTGTATGATATTGTGTAAAAACGGCATTCAAGAAACTTATTTTGTTGTAACATATTTGTATTGTAAACCATTATGTAATGGTCGTGTGTAAACAGGATATTTTAGATTATCATTATTTGATAATCTATGTAAAGCTTTTTAAACCTTTATTGATGAAATAAAGGTTATGGTTTGTTTTAAAATGAATGCAGTCTTTGAAAAACGTCTCATATAGAGGTCAAAACCTCGCAACGAAATCAATTAATATGGAACGTTTTTAATCAATAAGAACGGGACATTTCAGTTGGTATCCGAGCGTTGGTCTTAGAGAACCAGAATTTTGCATTAGTGTGTCTTATTGAGTTTGTTAGGATGCATTAGTGAGTCTGGACTTCGACCGTGTTTACTTGAAAAATGATTGCTTAACAAATTTTGTTGAAAACTATATATTTTTAACATGTGAATATTATGTGATATATTAATCTCTTAACGCGTTTGATATTATGTGATAGATTTCTACCTCTAGAACAAGTCCCATTGACTCACCTAATAATAATGAAGAGTCAAATGTAAATTGGAATGATTCGTGGACTGATTCACAAGTTTTCGAAGAGGAACCGGAAGAAGAGTCAGAACCGGAAGAAGAATCGGAACCGGAAGAAGAATCGGAACCGGATGAAGAAATAGAACCGGTGGGGGAAATAATAAAATGGTTAAGTAAAAGAAAATTCTCAACCAACCGACCAAGGTTAATTATGGTCAATGGTGTTTCCGCCAAGGAAGCAAAATATTGGGAGGATTACCAATTCTCCGATGAATCGGATTCCGACGAGAATTCCGATGATGTTATAGAAATTACCCCAACTGAATTTAAAAAGGCAAAAGAAAATAATAAGGGAAAGGGCATAAAAATAGAGAAATCTAATTCCAACCCCGATGAACTTTATATGTATCATCAACCCCCGAAGTCCTTAAGTTGTAACAATGACCCGGGAACCTCTAAACCACCAGGTTTTTCTAAACCAATGTGGAAAACGACGGCTCGTATTAGGAGAACATCATATATCCCTAGAAACTTGGCAAAACGAACCAAAACTGAAGAAGAAGAAACAAGCGAGTCGGAATAAGATAGTTGTATTCGTGTGGTGTAATATATGTAATATAGTGTACTTATGTTTTATGATATATGTAAAAATTAATTGTATTAATAAGTATTTTTTTTATGAATCTAACTCTTGTCTATTTTACAGTATAAAAACACAAAATGGATAGACAACCCAATATTTTAAGAGACCTACCCAGAGACATGATTGATGAAATCTTGTCTAGAGTCGGTCAGAATTCTTCGGCACAACTATTTAAGGTGAGATCAGTTTGTAAGACATTCGAAGAACGTTCCAAGAATGCCTTGGTTTATAAAAGGCTTTCGTTCGAAAGATGGGGGATATCACATTGGGAAATCCATAAGTTACGATGTGTTTACTTTGACGCATATATTGCGGGGAAGCCAAATGCTATTTTACGCAATGGGTTAAGAAATTATTTTGACTCAATATATCCGAATATTGGACTTCGTGATTTAGAAAAAGCGGCTAACATGAAACATAAAGAAGCATGTTATGCTTACGGATTAGTAATGTTCGCTTCTCACCAAAGTGAGAACAAGAACATCGAGCTACAACTATTAAACAAAACGTTCCACAAGTGACGGAGTCGGTAATTGGGGTAAGAAATGAGGTTTTTAGATTGTTACGGGACTGTTGGACATTACGTAACCCTCGTCCCTTTGACGACGTTACAACACGCTGTCTTATCAACGGCCATAACGGTTATGTTCCACAAGACCAAGGATGGGAAGTAATCCTAGTAAAACCAGAATGCATGACTTGTTTCTGTACGTATGAATTACGTGTCTTTATTGCCTTTGCTGAACGACTTGTGTACTAGCTAGAATTATCTTCACAACCATCTTGTATCAAATTTATTGTGTGCTATATTTCATGCTATATGTAAAATAAGCGGTATTGTAAGTTTGTAAAATATTGTGTAAAAGTTTGAACGTGAAATATTATTATAATCAGTTTTTCATATAGAATTGTAGTAGTTGAATTGTATATTAGCTACTAAGTATGAACTTAACGGGTAGGTACTACCCGAATTTAAACTTATAAAATACTAATATGAAGAAAAAGCTTTTATAAATGAGTTCATATTATGCTACGAAATACTATTAACTACTCTTAATATTCTGTATGATTAACTTGTTCCATTTGACTATTTTGAAGGAAATGGCACCGACTACTCGACACACCGTGAATATGAATGAAGAGGAATTCCGTACTTTTCTAGCTTCAAACATAACCGCAGTACAGGCTGCGCTACATACCAACAATAACCTTGGATCTAGCAGTACAGGAAATTGTGTAGGATGCACCTACAAAGAATTCACTGCCTGCAAACCTTTGGAATTTGATGGAACCGAAGGACCGATCGGATTGAAACGGTGGACCGAGAAGGTCGAATCGGTGTTTGCCATAAGTAAGTGTACTGAAGAGGACAAAGTGAAGTACGCTACGCATACCTTCACAGGTTCTGCGTTAACATGGTGGAATACCTATCTAGAGCAAGTGGGACAAGACGATGCGTACGCACTACCGTGGTCAGCATTCAAGCACTTGATGAACGAGAAGTACCGTCCCAGAACCGAGGTCAATAAGCTCAAGACAGAACTTAGAGGGTTACGAACCCAAGGATTTGATATTACCACGTACGAAAGACGATTCACAGAATTGTGCCTATTGTGTCCGGGAGCATTCGAAGATGAGGAAGAGAAGATCGACGCGTTTGTGAAAGGATTACCGGAAAGAATCCAAGAAGATATAAGTTCACACGAGCCCGCCTCCATACAACAGGCATGTAGAATGGCTCACAAACTAGTGAACCATATTGAAGAAAGAATTAAAGAACAGACTGCTGAAGAGGCCAATGTGAAGCAAGTCAAAAGAAAGTGGGAGGAAAACGGTGATAAGAATCACCAATACAACAACAACAGCAATTACAACAATAATCGCAACAATTATCCCAACAATCGCAACATCAATCGCAACTACAACAAACGACCCAACAACAACAACAACAACAACAACAACTACTACTACAACAATCATCCCAACAACAATAATAACCACAACAACAACAACAATCAGAAACAGCTATGCCAAAGGTGTGAAAAGTATCACTCGGGGTTCTGCACCAAATTTTGCAACAAGTGTAAAAGAAATGGTCATAGCGCGGCGAAGTGTGAGGTCTACGGACTAGGGGTTAATAGAACGAAAGGAACAAATGGTGTCAGAACGAGTAATGGCGGAGCAAGTAGTGTCGGAGCAAGTTATGCCAATGTAGTTTGTTATAAATGTGGAAAACCGGGCCACATTATTAGAAATTGCCCGAACCAGGAGAACACGAATGGACAAGGCCGCGGAAGAGTTTTCAATATTAATGCGACAGAGGCACAGGAAGACCCGGAGCTTGTTACGGGTACATTTCTTATTGACAATAAATCTGCTTACGTTTTATTTGATTCGGGTGCGGATAGAAGCTATATGAGTAGAGATTTTTGTGCTAAATTAAGTTGTCCATTGACGCCTTTGGATAGTAAATTTTTACTCGAATTAGCAAATGGTAAATTAATTTCAGTAGATAATATATGTCGGAATCGAGAAATAAAATTGGTTAGCGAAACATTTAAGATTGATTTGATACCAGTAGAGTTAGGGAGTTTTGATGTGATAATCGGTATGGACTGGTTGAAAGAAGTGAAAGCAGAGATCGTTTGTGTCACGTCCTCAGATAGGGCCTGGGGTATTTGTGACTAATTATATCAAATCACAGTTGTATAAACGAGAACGACTCTACATGAGACGTTTTGTTGAGTTTTGCAGCGGAAGATAAATATGTCTTTAATTGATATGATATGTAATGAAGACTCCAAGCATAGCAAGCAATCATCATCAAAGCAGTAGATATACAGCGGAAGCAATATTTAAGTACCTGAGAATAAACATGCTTAAAAAGTCAACACGAGGTTGAGTGAGTTCATAAGTTTGTCATAAATAATGATTTTAGTAATAGTGTTATACCACAAGATTTGTTTTCATAAGTAGATCACTCAGATCCAGTCAAGTTGATCTCTCGCAGGATCAAAAAGTTATGCCAGTGCGTGATATTTAGACTAAACGTTGTTTGCCCCGTGACAAGTTGTTCTGTCCTTGTCGTTTAATTTCATTATCAAGTAATACAAAGACTTAGTCAAATGTATCGGGGACGTTACTCCCGATAGGCCTATCCCCAATAATTAAGAATGCCGCAACAATTAAAAATATCACTGTAGGGACTTAGTAGGACATAGCTGGGTATAGCATAGTTTTAACAGTTGGTACTGATATTTAGACTAGACTTTCAAGTTTGCCCCGTACAAGTTATCGTTTATACTTGTCGGTTGGGGACTTGCTGGTCATAGTCCAACATATCACAGTTTAATAGTTGATACGTGTAAAACAGTTATAAAAGTTGCGCATGTATTCTCAGCCCAAAAATATATAAAAAGGGAGCAGATGAACTCACCTTAAGTAGCAGTTGAAGTATTCCACGCAAGAAGGAAAGTAAACAAGTAAGTGATCTGGATATCAACCTTGAGGTATAGCGTTTGATTAGTTAATGTCTAACTTGACATAAAGTATGTTTATTAATATAGCAACTATATTGACAGTGACGGTTTTCGAGAAAAGTTTCTATTTCTCAAAAGTTTCTATTTTTGGAAACCTACTATTTATGAAAAACTTCCACTTATAGTAAGCTTCTAGTTTAAGAATGTTCGGGTTATAATTCTTAACAAAGATGTTGTACAATCTCGCCCAAACTTCGTCGCTAACATGCAAGTCACTCGAATGATCTATTGTTACCGAGCGGCCCAGGATCTCTTGACCAGAATCTAAGTCTTGGCATTCGAGATCCACAAGCGTCCCATAATGGTAACAAGGATCACCCTAGGCCACAAGTAGCGGTGATGTTTGTAGTCTTTGTACATTATCTTTAATTATAACCTTCACGTTAGGTGCGTATATACATATATATTCATTAATTCGATTTTAATTATAACTCCTATATATTAATTCATAAAAATACTTTTATAATTTTTAGTAACATATATTACTAATTATAACATGTTATTTATTTTAATTTTAATTGCATATAATTTATAACATTATTTACATGTTTCGGTAAAAAAAAATTAAACCGAAGTAAATAGTAAAAAGTAAAAAGTAAAAAGTAAAAAGTAAGAAAAGAATACTTACTAGTAGTAATTCTTCAAAGAGAGAATGAGAGAAATTTTGGTGTGAGTTTGAATGAGAAATGAGGGGTATTTAAACTTGAAAAAATTAGGTAAAAAGAATAAAATAATTAAAAGAAAAAGAAATATTTTAATTTTTAATGGGATTTTAAAATTCAAAAGTATTAAATGTTAGGTCATGGGATAATGCACAAAATAAAATAATAAAAGTAGTTTTCCAATATAATTTTTAATTAAAAAGTAATTTATTTGTTTATTTATTTATTTTATTAAAAAAATCATTTATTTTAAGGATTTTTTATATATATATATTTTTTTAAAATAAACAAATTGATTTACTACTTTTCCAAGAATATTTGTCAATATTTTTTTATATTCATAATAACAATACTGATAATAAAGATATTAATTATTGATATCTTGTTTAAAAAGGATATTAATAATAATAATATTAATATATCAAATTAATGCGTAATTATTTACAAATAATTGTTCGTGAATCGTTGGAATTAGTCGAGGTTAAATGAAATCATATAAAGATTTTTGTTTGAATTTTGCCGAAAATTTACGGGTTGTCACAGTATCCCCCTGTTAATAGAAATTTCGTCCCAAAATTTAGTTGTTGCCATCAGTCGACATTGTTTGTAAACAGGTGAGGATATTTTCGTTTTATTTGGTCTTCACGTTCCCAGGTATGCTCGGGGCCTTTCGTGAATTCCAACTAATAGGATATTGTTTTGTTTATAGCGTTTAAATCTTACGATCCATAAATTCTACGAAGTGCATTTTATTATTAATGCGGAGGTTATCTAAAGGATTTAACAAGAGTGTCATTGATTAGGTTTTCCTCAGAAAGAGATGATGACGTTATACAAGCATTTCAATATACATGAAATGTGTGATGAATAATAGTGAGCTTATTTAAACCTTGAGCGTTTATGCCACAATATTAGGGTAGACAAAATAGAGAGGAGTTCATGAAAATCATAATCATGAAATTTGATAGAGATCGTCATTCTTTACAACAAGAATGATGAATATGAGTTGAAAAATAGAGTTTTATCGACATTAAATAATATGGATAAAACGATTCGATTATAGAAAGAGTATAAATGAAACTATCACAAAAGAGTGAAATGAGGAAATTAAATGTTCACCTTAACTTTTGATATGGTTAAAGTTGATTTCCGGAATTCAAGGGATTTAAAGAAATCTTCTTAATCTTTATAAGATTTGATTCTCCGGTAACTAAGAAAATTCGGATTTTCTTTAATTAAATGCGGTGAATTGTCTCGAT
Organism: Rutidosis leptorrhynchoides; assembly: GCF_046630445.1. Classification (NCBI taxonomy): domain Eukaryota; kingdom Viridiplantae; phylum Streptophyta; class Magnoliopsida; order Asterales; family Asteraceae; genus Rutidosis; species Rutidosis leptorrhynchoides. Next base: position 152,790,509 of record NC_092337.1, read on the forward strand.
TGCTGTGTCTAGAATTTCGCTATAAATTAGCTTCTTCTGTTTCATTATCTTCACCACTTCTATACTTTCTTCCTCAATTCATACTTCCAAAAGATTTCTTAATATGCTCAATCCAGTTCTTGTTCTTGACCTTATATTGGTTATCGCCACAATCTTCCTTCTTTTCCAACTCCCACCAGAGGAGTGTGTTTACTTCTATTATGCTCTAGGATTTATCGTGTTTTTAGTTCTCCCGTGTCTTTATATTGCTATACGCATTGATATACACGGTTTGTAATTTCGGTATTGTTATCGGGCTTTATATTTTCCCTTATTTGTCGAAGCTCTTTGCCTTTTTATTCTCCTCTCGACTCTAAGTAAAGCGAGTAATGGTCCAGAATTTGTATGTATGAAGTTTCGAATGAACTTAATGTTCTAAGCAGGAAGGAAAGTGATATCATGATTTGATTTGTTATATTACAAGAATTACTGAAAATAGAACTATCAAGAATATATGTTCTTGATATGTTCAGAGATTAAGTAGAATGTAAGAGTCGTGTAACATGGCAAATGATGATTATAAAGTCTATGAATCATCATCTTCCATTAAAAATTTAGCATGACTTACTGTAATATAATCACGTTGGCCTGACGTCATTATATTATACTAACTCATGCTTCAATTCCCAACAATACTTCAAATCATTCATAATTTAAACTTGAATTTTACAGAATATAGAAACTAAAACAGTTTCCTTTATGATGTGATAAAGATATCGTAAGGAGATAGTTAATTGCGGTCAAGAATCGTTATAAAGATATCTTCAGAAATATAGAGGATATTTATAACGAAAGATACGGTAATATCTTAGAATTTCTAAGATCCAATGATGAGGAAAATTCTTCTGTTTCCTCTGCATTTAATGCTACCATATCTGAATCATTGGTTATCAATCCGAGATGGTTTCAAGAAATTTTATTGTTTAGATGATTAAACGCTGATTGTAATCGTCAACGGATCTAATGGTTAACGAATAGGTGTTATTAATTTTAAAAGTAATGAATGATAATTTCGGTGGTTTGATATGATAATTCATCATAGAATATGAATGAATACAATTCATGAGAATCAGAATTGAAGAATGTAACATATTAATGTGAGATATAAATATTTCTAGGGTATTACCTACCCGTTAAAATATTTTCACACTTAACAGTTTGTACAATAGAATTTACAATCTTTATGAAGATATACGTTCATATATGTATTCTTCAGATATAATCATGGATTTAATGAGTTAATATATATTAAACTCATCTGATTTGCGGTTTGGAACGAGAGTAAATAATCTCCAAAACCTTAGAAATTTCATAATTGTCGCGAAATATTTTGCTAATGAAGTTATGAATCAATACATTCATCATTACACTTGATTTATTATGAAATGGAGTTTATTGTGTTGAAGCAGTGATTAACAATTATTAAGTCATTAATTAAGGGTGTACATCATAGCATATTAGTGATATGAATTAACCAAGTAGTACATACTAGTTGAGATTCACACGTAATTGCTTAGTACGACAAGATTTATTATTGTTCCAAATCATATATATATATATATATATATATATATAAGATATACATATATAATTCTTCACGAAGAATGAGTCAATACATCTTAGCTCATTATTACTAATATTCCTTGGTATCTATGGGCGTATGATGTTGATGTTTGAGGTACTGAGTGTGATGTTGAGACGTGGGATGCGAATGTTGTTGCTGATGAAGCTGATGCTGTTGGTTGTGATGCTGATGGTACTGGTTATGCTGCTGGTGCAGCTGATGCTTGTAGATATCGCACCGTATTCTCCAGTGCCACCATTCGAGCGCGAAGCTCGTTGACTTCTTCTACCATTTCGGGATGATTGGCGGTTAGAACAAGAGGGTGAATAAGATCTAAAATCTACGATATTATATATTCGTGACGGGATACCCTGGAAAGAAGAGAGAAAATGGTGTTCCGAACTGGTTCGCCGGTAAGTGCTTCAGGTTCTTCACCAAGAGGTGAATTTGATTGATGGAAGGGATCACCTTCTTCTTGCCTCCATTGATTGAGTCGGCTACGAACCCATCCACAATTCATCCAGAATAGATGATGGTTGATTGGTTCGTTTGTTCCAGTTACGCTGCCATTGGAGCTCGAGGAGTTCGAGAAATTCATATTATGTGTTTGGAATAGGGTTTGATATGAAATGGGTATTGAATACCGAATGATATATTCGTCTCCTTGAATACGTATTTATAGCAAAAAGATTTCCGTAATTTACGGAGGAAATTTAGGAAAAGTGGTAGACAAGGTCTATTGGGATAGATATGATAAGATATGATTTGTCTATACTCCAATAATGGCAGTATGACGTGTCGAGATTATAAAATGATAAGTATGTAATCTAATAATCTTTCGATTAAAGACTTTCAATTCGTATAATGTGATAACCCAATGACATATTCCGATTCGCAAACCGATGCATAAAGGTATAAGGCATATAGGTTTGTGATATAACAGGGAGTTAGGTATTTTGAGTATGAATAGTAACAATTATAGGAGTTTCAAAAATCATGGATAATATTTCATGTAATACATATGTAATACACAAAACCATGATAGGTGACATAGGAATGTCAAGAATTTCAGAAATCATGGTGTCACATTTAAATGCGGTGGCGTAATTGGATAATACTTAGGAAAGTGAGCAGAGTTCTTAGGTTGGCTCGGCATTCTAAGATAAGTAAAGTTTCTAAAGTATAGTGTAGCATTTAACAGTTAAAGGCAATAAGTAAAGGCACTACGGTCAAGGAAAGTTGTAGTCCTACATTGCTAAGGTACCTAATTGTATAAGGCACACATAAAATGCAATCCTGGTTCTCTACAACAACCTGTTCTGATACCAATCTGTCACGTCCTCAGATAGGGCCAGGGGTATTTGTGACTAATTATATCAAATCACAGTTGTATAAACGAGAACGACTCTACATGAGACGTTTTGTTGAGTTTTGCAGCGGAAGATAAATATGTCTTTAATTGATATGATATGTAATGAAGACTCCAAGCATAGCAAGCAATCATCATCAAAGCAGTAGATATACAGTGGAAGCAATATTTAAGTACCTGAGAATAAACATGCTTAAAAAGTCAACACGAGGTTGAGTGAGTTCATAAGTTTGTCATAAATAATAATTTCAGTAATAGTGTTAGACCACAAGATTTGTTTTCATAAGTAGATCACTCAGATCCAGTCAAGTTGATCTCTCGCAGGATCAAAAAGTTATGCCAGTGCGTGATATTTAGACTAAACGTTGTTTGCCCCGTGACAAGTTGTTCTGTCCTTGTCGTTTAATTTCATTATCAAGTAATACAAAGACTTAGTCAAATGTATCGGGGACGTTACTCCCGATAGGCCTATCCCCAATAATTAAGAATGCCGCAACAATTAAAAATATCACTGTAGGGACTTAGTCGGACATAGCCGGGTATAGCATAGTTTTAACAGTTGGTACTGATATTTAGACTAGACTTTCAAGTTTGCCCCGTACAAGTTATCGTTTATACTTGTCGGTTGGGGACTTGCTGGTCATAGTCCAACATATTACATACTTATTAATTATTACATCAATTTAATTACAAGTTAAAATATAATTGATATTATTATTATTATTACTTTCATTATCAATTTTAATATCAGTATTACTAATATTATTAATTTATTATATAATGTATAGATACGAGATTTGATACGCGTAACTGTTATATCAATACTAATAGTGTTATTTTTATTAATATTATTGATATCATTACTATTGTTATTAAATAATATAAATACTAATATTATTATTAATGATATTGGTAATACCATTGTTATGAAAATTAGTAAAATTTTTATAATTATTGTTATGATCATTACAAGATAACTTATTATATTTATTATCATTGATATTATTATTATTTATGTCATTATTGTTATTAATAACTATTATTATAATTGATACTAATATTTTTACTATTATTAATATTATTTAAAAGTATCATTATTATTAATATTATTATTATTTCTATTATTATTATTAGTATTTTTATTATTAATAGTATTATTATTATTAATATATTTATGAATTATTAATATTAATATTAATTATATATAAATCATAAAGATTTATAACCGTACTAAATTTGTTAACAATCCCTATCCACTTTTATTATTTTTCTCCTACTTGATTCTGTATGTTGACATATCCTTCGCTATACAACAATCGATCACCTCTGGATTTCTATTTCAATCATCCCAGCCAACAGCACAACCACTTACACATTACCAATCTCTATTATTATCCAAAAATCAAACAAAAATTAAAGAAAAATGAAGCTACTTCTTCTGTTCGTGAATATGGTAAATCAATAGCTCAATTTCGTTTTAAATTTCAAAAACTAATAATGCAGCTGTGTTAGGATTTATTTAATCAAACTATCTGGTAAGTTTCAGTCTTTAATTCCTTCAATTGATCTCAAATTCGAGAGTCAAAGTTTTAAATCAAAAAGTCAAATCTCTTTGTTCATCAAGAAATTAGTAATTATTTTAATGGCTCTGATTAAATTGATGATTCCTAAGGTTTATAGGAAGGATTTAGATTACAATTCATGTTATAATTTTAACCTAAAACGATCTAGAATTTGAATTTCGATTTAGAGTTCTTCGTGTTCTTCACAGGAATTAACAATAGTTTGAAATTGAATAAATTATCAAAATGTAAAAATGAAGATGTATTAGTAATCTCTTATACAAACTATTTGTAAGATTTTAAGTCTCAAATCGATGAATTGAATCCTAATTTTAGAGTCAAAGATCAAACATAAAAAAAAAATCAACTATTTGGTTTATTGAGAAATTTGGACTGGTTTCATTGTTCCTGGATCAATTAAGGATTTACAAGAATTCTAGGTGTAAATTACTATCAAAATCATGTTGTAATTATAAACTAAAAAGGTCAAAATTTTCGAAATCAAATTAAAGTTCATTTTTTTCTTCGCTAACAGACTGCTTTAGTCCTTTTTATTTATTTATTTATTTTTCTTTATTAATCGACATACCATAAACTGATAATCCAGGATATTTCGTTAATGTTAAAACCAAATGAAAATTTCGTTGCTGTGATTCGATTTGAACCTGGATCGTTTACAAGGGTGAGGAAGAAGAAAAGAAAACAGATCAAGTTATAACATTTTAGGTTGTGTTTAAAATAGATAACTAGAGACATCCAAATGGTTAAGGGTTGTTACTGGATTGCAAGAGGTCTCGGGTTAGATTCCGGTGTGGAGTATTTTTTTAAAATATCCTAAAGAGGGTATATTCCTTAATCTTAATTTTATTATTATTATTATTATTATTATTATTATTATAATTATTATAATTATTATTTTTATTATAATTGTTATTGTATTATTGTTATTATTACATGTATATAATTACTATTAGTATTATTATTAATATAAGTGTATTTATAAGAATTATCATTTATTATCATAATATTAGATACAATTATGAATATTATTACTATTGTTATGGAAATAATATAAGTTACTATTATTTTCATAAATATTAGTATTAATATCATTCTAAATTTATTAGTATTATCATTATGTATTATTATTGTCATTATCATTATTATCAATATAATTAGATATTAATAAGTATTAATATTACTATTAGGAGTATCATTATTATTATATTATTAAAATTATTATCCTAACTATTATTAGTAATAAAAATTTGCTATAATTATTATTAGTATTAGTATTTATTATTAATATTATCATTATAATCAGATACAATTTTTATTACTATTATTAATACTATTTTACCAAATAAACATTATGTATATAAAAACATTTATAAGTAACAATACATATAAGTATGTATTAATGATATTAATGACTTTTACATAAGTATACATATATAACAAATTAATATCTATTTTTATATATAATACTAATTAGATATATATATACATATATATATATTAATGTAACTATATAGATGATAAGTAATTTGAATATATATATATATATATATATATATATATATATATATATATATATATATAAAAGATAAATAAGATATAAAATATGAAATTATTCAATTACAAATATATGTTTTAATATATATATACAAATGATATAGTTTCGTGAATCCGAGGCCAACCCTATACTTGTTCAATGTCGTCATATGTATTTTTACTACAAAATACAGTATGGTGAGTTTCATTTGATCCCTTTTTAAATGCTTTTGCAATATATATTTTGGGACTGAGAATACATGGGCTGTTTTTATAAATGCTTTACGAAATAGACACAAGTGATCGAAACTACATTCTATGGTTGGATTATCGAACTGAATATGCCCCTTGTTGAACTTGGTAGCCTAAGAATTGGTGTTTATTATAATTGCCACCAATTGACGCGAATCCTAAAGATAGATCTATGGGCCTTGACAAGCCCCAGTCAGAGAATTTGAACTGCTTTAGTACTTCGATTTATCATGTCCGATGTGAGTCCCAGAATGATGGGGATATTCTATATGCATCCTGTTGAGGTCGGTTACCAGGTGTTCAATCCATATGAATGAATTTTAATTCACGAGTTACGCGTGACAATATATGAGATCTTGTGGTCTATTAAAATGATGAAAATGAATGATTATGATAAACTAATGAACTCACCAACCTTTTGGTTGACACTTGAAAGCATGTTTATTCTCAGGTATGAAAGAAATCTTCTGCTGTGCATTTGCTCATTTTAGAGATATTACTTGGAGTCATTCATGACATATTTCAAAATACGTTGTATTCAAGTTGTTGAGTTCAACAAGATTATTATTAAGTTATTGATATTTTGGATATATTATGAAATGGTATGCATGCCTGTCAACTTTCGATGAAATGAAAGTTTGTCTTTTAAAAACGAATGCAATGTTTGTAAAATGTATCATTTAGAGGTCAAATACCTCGCGATGTAACCAAATGTAATGTATTCGTCCAGATGGATTAGGACGGGTCATTAGAGGTGGTATCAGAGCGGTGGTCTTAGCGAACCAGGTCTTGCATTAGTGTATCTAACTGATAGTTGTTTAGATGCATTAGTGAGTCTGGACTTCGACCGTGTTTGCATGTCAAAAGTTTTGCTTATCATTTCATGTCGAAAATTACCTGTTTATCATTTTTAGTCTAGACACATCTTATTGCATTGATTGCATGAATAGTGTAAAGACAAAATTCATATCTTAGCGTATCTGCTAATTCATATCTTAACGTATCTGTTACAGTAAACTTTACCTGACTTATTTCGTAAATTCCTCCGTAATCTACGAAATCTTTTGCTCTATATATATACAAAATTCTTAGTCTATATATATATATATATATATATATATATATATATATATATATATATATATATATATATATATATATATATATATATATAAAATTCTTAGTCTATATATATATATATATATATATATATATATATATATATATATATATATTCTATGTAATTAGAATACCATCCGATAGCTAGAAAATTATTTCATAACTCAAAATTCTTTATTCAATCGTACGAAATGGAATTCGCCACTAGTTCAAATTCCTTATATTCCGACAACTATTCCAATATGGATTTCGACTCAAGCTCCGAAGACAGTGTAACCGGAATAGATCAACCAATCAGTCATCACCAATTCTGGCTAAAATGGGGTTGGGTTCGAAGTCGACTTAATCAATGGAGACGCGAAGAAGGCGATCCTTTCCGTCAACCGAATTCACCTCTTGATGAAGAACCTGAAGCACTTACCGGCGAACCTGTCCGTAATACCATTTTCTCTTTCATTTCCAGAGTATCTCGTCATGATTATATATTATCTCGAATCCTAGATCTTATTCATCCGCTCGTTCGAACCGACAATCATCCCGGTGTAATAGAAGAAGTCAACGAGCTTCGCGCTCGGGTAGTGGCTTTGGAGAATATGGTGCAAGGGTTACAAGCACCAACGACAACACCGGCAACAACAGTACCACCATCACCAGCACCAGCAGCATGACCAGTACCGCCATCCACAACATCCGCATCCCACACCTCAACATCATAATCTGTACCTCGAGCATCAACGTCATACGCACCATAGATACAAAGGAGTACCAACAACAATGAACGATGAAGTATTGATCCATAACCACATTGAAGAAATATTCTGCAAAGAATATGTGGTTTCTAAAAGTTTTAGAGATTACTTATTCTAGCTCAAACCGAAAATCAAATGAGTTTAATATCACATTAACTCATTAAATCCATGATTACATCTGAAGAAATATATATGTATTTGTATTTTCATAAAGATTGTAATTAAAATTTCTTTCGTATAAACTGTTAATGGTGAAAATATTTTAACAGGTAGGTAATACCCGAGGAATATTTAGTATTCACATTAATAAGTTACACTGTACATTCTTCGAATCTGATTCAACAGTCATTTACTATCCTACTTACATCCACAGATATACGAATCCGTTCACCGCAGAATAACCATTTTCATTCAATTTCATATTTGGATTTTGACTTATCAGAATCCAATAAGTGGCATAATGAAGAAAACATTGGACAAAATAAAATTTGTAACAAATTAACTATGAGAAATTTTGTTAAGAATCTATGCTAACATTTCCTAGCTAACTGTTCCTAGCTAACTGATTACATTTTATTATCGCATTTTAATTATCACAATATATATTTTCACAATTTTATTTATTGTCATTTAATTTTTGTTATTTATTTTACGCACTTTAAATATCGGGACACGTATACAAGGTTTTGACATATCATATCGACGCATCTATATATATTATTTGGAATCACCATAGACACTCTATATGCAGTAATGCTTGAGTTAGCTATACAGGGTTGAGGTTGATTCTATAATAATATATATACTTTGAGTTGTGATCGAGTCTGAGACATGTACACGGGTCATGAGACGTATTAATTAATTCGAATATTATATATTAAACTATATATGAATTATTGGACTATTAACTGTGGACTATCGACTGTAGACTAATAACATTGGACAATTAAAATGAATTAAAATATTAATTATAAAATATGAAACTAAACATTTCTTCAAGTTTGCCACTTGATCTCATCTTAAACCCCATTTGTATCTTGACAATTACAATCTGCATTCAAACCTTTTATGATTCTTAAAAACACCTTAATCGAGAGGATGAATCAACCGCACTTCATCTACGGAAGAAAAGATTGATGTAGTGACCCGAACTTTTCCATGTTTATATATATTAAATGAAATTGATATTTACATGATTAAGTGTTTCCAACATGTTAAGCAATCAAACTTGTTAAGACTTGATTAATTGAAATAGGTTTCATATAGACAATTGACCACCCAAGTTGACCGGTGATTCACGAACGTTAAAACTTGTAAAAACTATAAGATGACATATATATGATTGTATATATAGTTAACATGATATTATGATAAGTAATTAACTCATTAGGTATTACAACAATGAGTTATATACATAAAATTGAGTTTATTGAATTAAGAAACTCGAAACGATATATATAACGATGAACTACATATGTAAGTAAACGATATATATAACTCAACATTTCATTAAGTGTATTAACAATGAACTACATATGTAAAAACAAGACTACTAACTTAATGATTTCGAAACGAGACATATATGTAACGATTATCGTTGTAACAACATTTAACTGTATATATATCATAATAAGATATATTAATATATCATAATATCATGATAATGTAATAATTTAACATCTCTTTAGATATAATAAACAATGGGTTAACAACATTTAACAAGATCGTTAACCTAAAGGTTTCAAAACAACATTTACATGTAACGACTAACGATGATTTAACGATTCAGTTAAAATGTATATACATGTAGTGTTTTAATATGTATTCATACACTTTTGAAAGACTTCAAGACACTTATCAAAATACTTCTACTTAACAAAAATGCTTACAATTACATCCTCGTTCAGTTTCATCAACAATTCTACTCGTATGCACCCGTATTCGTACTCGTACAATACACAGCTTTTAGATGTATGTACTATTAGTATATACACTCCAATGATCAGCTCTTAGCAACCCATGTGAGTAATCTAACACATGTGGGAACCATCATTTGGCAACTAGCATGAAATATCTCATAAAATTACAAAAAATATTAGTAATCATTCATGACTTATTTACAAGTAAACAAAATTACACATCCTTTATATCTAATCCATATATCAACTGCCAAAAACACCTACAAACACTTTCATTCTTCAATTTTCTTCATCTAATTGATCTCTCTCAAGTTCTATCTTCAAGTTCTAAGTGTTCTTCATAAATTCTATAAGTTCTAGTTTCATAAAATCAAGAATACTTCCAAGTTTGCTAGCTTACTTCCAATCTTGTAAAGTGATCATCCAACCTCAAGAAATCTTTCTTATTTATAGTAAGATATCTTTCTAATACAAGGTAATACTCATATTTAAACTTTGATTCAATTTCTATAACTATAACAATCTTATTTTGAGTGGAAATCTTACTTGAACTTGTTTTCGTGTCATGATTCTGCTTCAAGAACTTTCAAGCCATCCAAGGATCCTTTGAAGCTAGATGTATTTTTCTCATTTCCAGTAGGTTTACCTACTAAAATTAAGGTAGTAATAATGTTCATAACATCATTCGATTCATACATATAAAACTATCTTATTCGAAGATTTAAACTTGTAATCACTAGAACATAGTTTAGTTAATTCTAAACTTGTTCGCAAATAAAGTTAATCCTTCTAAATTGACTTTTAAAATTAACTAAACACATGTTCTATATCTATATGATATGCTAACTTAATGATTTAAAACCTGGAAACACGAAAAATACCGTAAAACCGGACATACGCCGTCGTAGTAACACCGCGGGCTGTTTTGGGTTTGATAATTAAAAACTATGATAAACTTTGATTTAAAAGTTGTTCTTCTGCTAAAATGATTTTTCTTATGAACATGAAACTATATCCAAAAATCATGGTTAAACACAAAGTGGATGTATGTTTTTCAAAATGGTCATCAAGACGTCGTTCTTTCGACTGAAATGACTACCTCTTACAAAAATGACTTGTAACTTATATTTTCAACTATAAACCTAAAAATTTTCTGTATAGATTCATAAAATAGAATTCAATATGAAACCATAGCAATTTGATTCACTCAAAATGGATTTAAAACGAAGAAGTTATGGGTAAAACAAGATTGGATATTTTTTGATTGTTGTAGCTACGGGAAATATTGTAACAATTCTATACAAATCATATCCTAGCTAACTTATATTGTATTATACATGTATTCTAATATATTATGTAATCTTGGGATACCATAGACACGTATGAAAATGTTTTGACATATCATATCGACCCATGTATATATATTATTTGGAACAACCATAGACACTCTATATGCAGTAATGTTTGAGTTAGCTATACAGGGTTGAGGTTGATTCCAAAAATATATATACTTTGAGTTGTGATCTAGCCTGATACGTGTATACACTGGGTCGTGGATTGATTCAAGATAATATATATCGATTTATTTCTGTACATCTAATTGTGGATAACTAGTTGTAGGTTACTAACGAGGACAGTTGACTTAATAAACTTAAAACATTAAAACGTATTAAAAATGTTGTAAATATATTTTGAACATACTTTGATATATATGTACATATTTGTTATAGGTTCGTGAATCGACCAGTGGTCAAGTCTTACTTCCGGACGAAGTAAAAATCTGTGAAAGTGAGTTATAGTCCCACTTTTAAAATCTAATATTTTGGGATGAGAATACATGCAGCTTTTTAAATGTTTTACAAAATAGACACAAGTACATGAAACTACTTTCTATGGTTGAACGATCGAAGCCGAATATGCCCCTTTTTACTTGGTAACCTAAGAATTAGTAAACCAGTCTACTAATTGACGCGAATCCTAAAGATTGATCTATTGGGCCCAACAAACCCCATCCGTTGTAGCGGATGCTTTAGTACTTCAAGTTTTTATATCATGTCGGATGGATGTCCCGGAATGATGGGGATATTCTTATATGCATCTTTTTAATGTCGGTTGCCAGGTATTCACCATATGAATGAATTTTTTCTCTATGTATGGGATGTATATTGAAGTATGAAATCTTGTGATCTATTATTATGATTTGATAATATATAGGTTAAACCTATAACTCACCAATATTTTTGTGGACGTTTTAAACATGTTTATTCTCAGGTGATTATTAAGAGCTTCCGCTGTTGCATACTAAAATAAGGACAAGATTTGGAGTCCATGCTTGTAAGATATTATGTAATAACTGCATTCAAGAAACTTATTTTTGATGTAATATATTCTTATTGTAAACCATTATGTAATGGTCCTGTGTAAACGGTATATTTTAGATTATCATTATTTGATAATCTACGTAATGTTTTTTAAACCTTTATCGATAAAATAAAGGTTATGGTTGTTTTAAAAATGAATGCAGCCTTTGAAAAACGTCTCATATAGAGGTCAAAACCTCGCGACGAAATCAATTAATATGGAACGTTTACAATCAATATGAACGGGACATTTCAGTTGGTATCCGAGCGTTGGTCTTAGAGAACCAGAAATTTGCATTAGTGTGTCTTATCGAGTTTGTTAGGATACATTAGTGAGTCTGGACTTCGACCGTATTTTCTTTAAAAACGATTGCTTAACACTTTTGTTGGAAACTATATATTATTAACATGTAAATATTATGTGATATATTAACCTCTTAATGTGTTTGATATTGTGTGATAGATGCCTACCACTAGTACAAATCCCATCGATTCACCTAATAATAATGAAGAGTCGAATATATTTTGGGAAGATTCACAAATTCCCGAAGAGGAACCGGAAGAAGAGGAACCGGAAGAAGAGGAACCGGAAGAGGAGGAACCGGAAGAAGAAGAGGTTCCGGAGGAAGAAATATTGATACCTATAGTAAATCGATTAAATAAAAGAAAATCATCAACCAACGGACCAAAGTTAAAAATGGTCAATGGTGTTTCCGTCGAGGAAGCAAAATATTGGGAAGATTACCAATTTTTCGATGAATCGGATCCCGATGAGGATTCCGATGATGTTATAGAAATTACCTCGACCCAATTTAATAATGCAAAAGAAAATAATAAGGGAAAAGGTATAAAAATGGAGAAATCTGATTCCAATCCCGATGAACTTTATATGTATCGGCAACATCCGTATTTCCTAAATTGTAACAATAACCCGAGAACCTCTAAACCACCAGGTTTTTCTAAACCATTGTGGAAAATGATGGCTTGTATTAGAGGAACACCATATATCCCTAGAAAATTAGGAAAACGAACCAAGTTCGAAGAAGAAGAAACCAGTGATTCAGAGTAGAGGGTTGTAATCATGTTGTGTATTATATGTATTGTAGTGTGCTTGTACTTTTATGTTCTATGTACAAATTGTTTGTATTGTTTGTACATTATCTTTTACGAATCTAATCCTTGTCTATTTTACAGTATAAAAACAAAATGGACGTTAAAGGTAGACAACCGAATATTTTAGAAGACCTACCAGAGGATATGATTGTGGAAATCTTGTCTAGAGTCGGTCAGAATTCATCAGCACATTTAGTTATGGCAAAATTAACTTGTCAAACATTTGAAAGACTTTCCAGAAATGCCTTAATTTATAAAAGGCTTTCCTTTGATAGGTGGGGTATATCACATTGGGGAGACCGTAAGTTACGCCGTGTTTTCTTTAAAGCGTTAAATGTGGGGAACCCAAATGCAATTTTACGCTATGGGTTAAGAACCTATTTTGACTCAACATATCCCAACATAGGATTTCGTGAGTTAGAAAGAGCTTCTGACATGCAACATAAAGAAGCATGTTATACTTACGGGTTAGTGATGTTCGCTTCCTACCAAAGTGAGAAAAAGAACATCGGGTTACAACTTTTAAATAAAACCTTCCCACAAGTGACAGATTCAGTAGTTGGGGTGAGAAACAAGGTTTTTAGATTATTACGGGGCTGTTGGACATTACGAAACCCTCGTCCTTTTGATGACATTACAACATGCTGCCTAGCCAATGGTCATAACGATTACTTTCCACAAGACCAAGGATGGAAAGTCGTCTTAGTAAAACCAGAATGCATGACTTGTTTCTGGACTTATGAATTACGTGTCTTTATTTCTTTTGCTGAACGACTTACGTATTAACTAGAATTGCCATTATAGCTGCCGAGTAGCAATGTTATTATATGCTATATTTCATCCTATATGTATAATAGCGGTATTGTAAGTTGTAATATATTGTATAAAGTTTGAACGCGAAATATTATTGTAATAAGTTTTCATATAGAATCGTAGTAGTTGAATTGTATAATAGCTACTAAGTATGAACTTAACGGGTAGGTACTACCTGAATTAAAACTATAAAGCGCTAATATGAAGAAAAAGCTTTTATAAATGAGTTCATACTATGCTACAAAATACTATTGACTACTCTTAAAATTCTATATGATTAACTCAATTCTTTTGGCTATTTTTGAAGGAAATGGCACCGGTGACTCGTCAGAACTTGAACATGAGTGAGGAAGACTTCCGTGTTTTCCTTGTTGCGAACATAGCCACAGTGCAGGCTGCGATGCAAAATAACAATAACTCTGGATCTAGCAGTGGAACTAATTCCGCAAGAAATCGTGTAGGATGCTCCTACAAAGAATTCACTGCCTGCAAACCTTTGGAATTTGATGGAACCGAAGGACCAATTGGATTGAAATGGTGGACTGAGAAGGTCGAATCGGTGTTTGCCATAAGTAAGTGTACTGAAGAGGACAAAGTTAAGTACGCTACGCATACCTTCACATGTACAATGTTAACATAGTGGAATTCCTATCTCGAGCATGTAGGACAAGATGCTGCTTACGCACTACCATGGTCAGCATTCAAGCAATTGATCAACAAGCAGTATCGTCCCAGAAACAAGGTCAATAAGCTGAAGGTAGAGCTTAGAGGATTACGATCGCAAGGTTTCGATATCACCACGTACGAATGACGATTCACATAATTGTGCCTATTGTGTCCCAGAACGTTCGAAGACGAAGAAGAAAAGATCGACGCATTTGTAAAAGGGTTACCGGAAAGGATTCAAGAAGATGTGAGTTCACACGAGCCCGCCTCCATACAAAAGGCAAGTCGAATGGCTCACAAATTAGTGAACCAGATCGAAGGAAGGATTAAAGAGCAGGCGACCGAAGAGGCTAACATGAAACAAGTCAAGAGAAAGTGGGAAGAAACCAATGACAAGAGTCACCAATACAACAACAACAACAATCACAACCACAATCGCAATAACTATCCTAATAACCGCAACATCAATCGCAACAATAACTTCAACAAACGTCCCAACAACAACTACAATAACCGTCCCAACAACAATAACAACAACAACAACAGCAACAATAACAATCCCAACAACAATCTCAATAACAACAATGGCCATAAAAACTAAAAACAGCCATGCCAAAGATGTGAAGAGCATCACCTGGGGTTCTGCACGACATTTTGCAACAGGTGTAAAAGAAATGGTCATAGCACGAAGAAGTACTAAATCTACGGACCAATGCATAACAGAACTAAAGGAACAAATAATGTCGAAACAAATAACACCGCCATAGTTTGTTTTGGATGTGGAAAATCTGGCCACTTTAGTAGAAATTTCCCAAATCAAGGGAATACTAATGGGCAGGGCCGCGGAAGAGTTTTCAATATTAATACGGCAGAAGCGCAGGAAGACCTGGAGCTTGTTACGGGTGCGTTTCTCATTAACAATAAATCTGCTTATGTTTTATTTATTCGGATGCGGATAGAAGCTATGTGAGTAGAGATTTTTGTGCTAAACTAAGTTGTTCACCGATGCCCTTGGATAATAAATTTTTACTCGAATTAGCAAATGGTAAATTAATTACTATAGATAATATATTTCGGAATCGAGAAATTAAACTGGTTAGCGAAACATTTAAGATTGACTTGATACTAGTAGAGTTAGGGAGTTTTGATGTGATAATCGGTATGTACTGGTTGAAAGAAGTGAAAGCAGAGATCATTTGTTACAAAAATGCAATTCACATTATACGAGAAAAAGAAAAACCCTTAATGGTGTACGGAGAAAAGAGCAGCGTGAAGTTAAATCTTATTAGTAACCTGAAGGCACAAAAACTAATAAGAAAAAGTTGCTATGCTGTGCTAGCACACGTCGAGAAGGTCAATTCCGAAGAAAAGAACATCAATGACGTTCCTATCACAAAAGAATTTCTCGATGTATTTCCGAAAGAATTACCGGGACTACCTCCACACCGATCCGTTGAATTTCAAATAGACCTTGTACCGGGAGCTGCACCAATAGCTAGTGCTCCATACAGACTAGCACCCAGTGAAATGAAGGAACTTCAGAGCCAATTACAAGAACTTTTAGATCGTGGTTTCATTCGACCAAGCACATCACCGTGGGGAGCTCCTGTTTTGTTTATTAAGAAGAAGGATGGTACATTTAGGTTGTGTATCGACTACCGAGAGTTGAACAAACTTACCATCAAGAACCGCTACCCACTACCGAGAATCGACGACTTATTTGATCAACTACAAGGCTCGTCGGTTTATTCGAAGATCGATTTACGTTCTGGGTATCATCAAATGCGGGTGAAGGAGGATGATATTCCAAAGACTGCTTTTAGGACACGTTACTGTCATTACGAGTTTATGGTTATGCCGTTTGGGTTGACTAACGCACCAGCTGTGTTCATGGACCTCATGAACTGAGTGTGTGGACCATACCTTGACAAGTTTGTCATAGTTTTCATCGATGACATACTTATTTACTCAAAGAATGACCAAGAACACGAAGAACATTTGAGAAAAGTGCTAGAGTTGTTAAGGAAAGAAAAACTGTATGCTAAGTTTTCAAAGTGTGCATTTTGGTTGGAAGAAGTTCAATTCCTCTGTCACATAGTAAACAAAGAAGGTATTCAGGTGGATCCAGCAAAGATTGAAACCGTTGAAAAATGGGAAACCCCGAAAACTCCGAAGCATATACGCCAATTTTTAGGACTAGCTGGTTACTACAGAAGGTTCATCCAAGATTTTTCCAGAATAGCAAAACCCTTGACTGCATTAACGCATAAAGGGAGGAAATTTGAATGGAAGGATGAACAAGAGAAAGCATTTCAATTGTTAAAGAAAAAGTTAACTACAGCACCTATATTATCATTACCTAAAGGGAATGATGATTTTGTGATATATTGTGATGCTTCAAAGCAAGGTCTCGGTTGTGTATTAATGCAACGAACGAAGGTAATTGCTTATGCGTCTAGATAATTGAAGATTCACGAGCAGAATTATACGACGCATGATTTGGAATTAGGCGCAGTTGTTTTTGCATTAAATACTTGGAGGCACTACTTATATGGGGTTAAAAGTATTATATATACCGACCACAAAAGTCTTCAACACATATTTAATCAGAAACAACAGTACATGAGACAGCGCAGGTGGATTGAATTGTTGAATGATTACGACTTTGAGATTCGTTACCACCCGGGAAAGGCAAATGTGGTAGCCGACGCCTTGA
This sequence comes from Rutidosis leptorrhynchoides, assembly GCF_046630445.1. Classification (NCBI taxonomy): domain Eukaryota; kingdom Viridiplantae; phylum Streptophyta; class Magnoliopsida; order Asterales; family Asteraceae; genus Rutidosis; species Rutidosis leptorrhynchoides. The sequence goes on from NC_092337.1 coordinate 152,808,304, forward strand.
GCAGAAAGGACAGAGAACCCATTCGAGTAAAAGCTATGAATATAATGATTCACAATAACCTTACTACTCAAATAAAGGAGGTGCAACAAGGAGTTTTAAAAGAGGGAAATTTAAAGGATGAAATACCCAAAGGATCGGAGAAGCATCTTAATATTCGGGAAGACGGAACCCGGTATAGGGCTGAAAGAATTTGGGTACCAAAATTTGGAGATATGAGAGAAATGGTACTTAGAGAAGCTCATAAAACCAGATACTCAATACATCCTGGAACAGGGAAGATGTACAAGGTTCTTAAGAAACATTATTGGTGGCCGGGTATGAAAGCCGATGTTGCTAAATACGTAGGAGAATGTTTGACGTGCTCTAAGGTCAAAGCAGAGCATCAGAAACCATCAGGTCTACTTCAACAACCCGAAATCCTGGAATGGAAATGGGAAAATATTTCCATGGATTCCATCACTAAATTGCCAAGGACTGCAAGTGGTTTTGATACTATTTAGGTAATAGTTGATTGTCTCACCAAATCAGCACACTTCCTGCCAATAAGAGAAGATGACAAGATGGAGAAGTTAGCACGATTGTATTTAAAGGAAGTCGTCTCCAGACATGGAATACCAATCTCTATTATCTCTGATAGGGATGGCAGATTTATTTCAAGATTCTGGCAGATATTACAGCAAGCATTAGGAACTCGTCTAGATATGAGTACTGCTTATCATCCACAAACTGATGGCAGAGCAAAAGGACGATACAAACGCTTGAAGACATGCTACGAGCATGTGTTATTGATTTCAGAAACAGTTGGGATCGACACCTTCCATTAGCAGAATTTTCCTACAACAATAGCTACCATTCAAGCATTGAGATGGTGCCATTTGAAGTACTCTATGGTAGAAAGTGCAGGTCTCTGATTTGTTGGAGTGAAGTGGGGGATAGACACATTACGGATCCTGAGATAATACAAGAAACTACCGAGAAGATAATCCAAATTCAACAACGGTTGAAAACTGCCCAAAGTAGACCAAAGAGCTACGCTGACATTAAAAGAAAAGATATAGAATTCGAAATTGGAGAGATGGTCATGCTTAAAGTTGCACCTTGGAAAGGTGTTGTTCGATTTGGTAAACGAGGGAAATTAAATCCAAGGTATATTGGACCATTCAAAATTATTGATTGTGTCGGACCAGTAGCTTATCGACTTGAATTACCTCAACAACTCGCGGCTGTACATAACACTTTCCACGTCTCGAATTTGAAGAAATGTTTTGCTAAAGAAGATCTCACTATTCTGTTAGACGAATTCCAAATCAATAAACATTCGTGTTGACTTTTTAGCATGTTTTATTCTCAGGTCCTTAGACTGCTTCCGCTGTGATGTGCTTGTTGCCTACATGGAGTCTCTCATGCTTTGTACAAAGTTTATTAATTTCAAAATAAAACTGCGTTGTGTAATAAATAATTGGACTGTGATGTCAACCTGTAAATTAAAGACTTATGTATTTTGGGGTTTTGCTTATACCTAAGCACTCGCCCACATGTTTATAACTTTCTATGTTTAGAAAGTCACTTATTTTAATGAATGCAATATTTTATCAAAACGTATCATATAGAGGTCAAAACCTCACTGTGGAATCAATGATTAATGTGCCGCGTCAATAGCGATTTTGACGGGTCGTTACAGTAACTTACTGTAATATAATCACGTTGATCAAGTGTCATTATATTATACTAACTCATGCATCAGTTCCCCAACATTACTTCAATAACATTCGTATTTTAAGCTCGAAAGTTTACAGAATATAGAAACTAACAGTTTCTATATGATGTAACACTGATAGCACGAAGAGATTAATGATTTCAGATATAATTAGTTATGAAAATATATTCAGAAATATCGAGGATATTTATAAAGAAAGATACGATAATATCTCGGAATATCTAAGATCAGAGGATGATAGAAACTATTGTCCGCAAGTGTTTAGAGTAAAGAGCAAGATATTCGCTAAAGACTTTAGCAGGCATTGAATCATTTGGATTCTTTAAAGTCAAACTTATTCTTTGTGATTTGTCCACGGCTTCCTTCATAGTTTCGCATAATCCACTTTTCGGTACTAAATTTTTGATTGAATGTTTCCAATACTCCATTCTTTATCATCAAACTTTTGACGGTTAAGGTCGTGTACAGTTTTTGCCGCTGTATTCAGCTTTTTCAGAATTTGTGGTATTGATTTGTAGACTGAGTGCTTTTCAGAATTTCAGAATGGGAGATCATAATTCTAAGAGATAAATGTTATATGTATACATATAATTGTTGTTGTAGATATGTTGTGAGTTTTCAAAGTACTGATTACTGATTCTTGGTATTTGGTACGAAAATTCTCGTTATCAGATGCAGATGAGTAGATGATAGGATTTCAATGAATATAATAAGTTTTCATAAAGTCAAAGATCAATGGTGTTGCTGGTGAGTTTACTGCTAATGTAGTGAGATATAAACGGTTTTCCGGTATCGATGACGAAAGGCAACTTATATATCAGGGTTATAATAAGCTAATCCGAGTGAAAAGTCGAAGTTGACTTGTTGGAGCTGTGACAAAATTGGCTAATTTGGAAAGGGATTGCAAAGTTATTTTGGGTAATAATAACACTAAAAAATTAGCATAGCTACGTTTTAAACGTTTACTCAGTTACCAAGAGTTTCTCAGGTGAATAGCTATATGCATCAATCTTTTCTTCCGTAGATGATTTGTGGTTGGTTCATCCTATAGATTGAGGTGTTTTCAAGAATTTATGAAGGATTTGAACGCAGATTATAATCATCGAGATACAAATGAGGTTTTAGATGAAATCAAGTGGCAAACTTGAAGAATTGTTTAGTTTCATATGTTATAATCAATATTTTAATTCATTTTAAATGTCCAATGTTTTTAGTCCACAGTCGATAGTCCACAGTTGACAGTCCAATAATTCATATATAGTTTAATATATAATATTTGAATTAATTAATATGTATCGTGACCCGTGTACATGTCTCAGACTCGATCACAACTCAAACTATATATATTATTGTAGAATCAACCTCAACCCTGTATAGCTAACTCCTGCATTACTGCATATAGAGTGTCTATGGTTATTCCAAATAATATATATAGATGCGTCGATATGATATGTCAAAACATTGTATACGTGTCCCGATATTTAAAGTACGTAAAAATAAATAACAGAAATTAAATGACGATAAATAAAGTGCGTAAAGTAAATAACAGAATTTAAATGACGATAAATAAAATTACGAGAATGTAAATTGCGATAATTAAATTGCAATAAATAAATAAAATGTAATCAGTTAGCTAGGAACAATTAGCTAGGAACAGTTAGCGTGGATTCTTAACAAAATTTCTCATAGTTAATTTGTTTGTTTCTAACAAATTTTATTTTGTCAAATGTTTTCTTCATTATGCCACTTGTTGAATTCTGATAGGTCAAAATCCAAATATGAAATTGAATGAAAATGGTTATTCTACGGTGAACAGACACGTATATCGGTGAGTGCAAATAGGATAGTAAATGACTGTTGAATCAGATTTGAAAGAATGTACAGTGTAACTTATTAATGTGAAATCTGAATATTCCTCGGGTATTACCTACCCGTTAAAATATTTTCACAATTAACACTTTGTACGAAAGAATTTTTAATTACAGTCTTTATGAAAAAAAATATATATACATATATATTTTCTTCAGATGTAATTATGGATTTAATGAGTCAATATGATATTAAACTCATTTGATTTACTGTTAGAACAACAATATAGAATCTCTAAACATTAGAGATTACATAATCGCCATGTCGGAAGAAGATAAATGATGTAGAACGATACGTAGAACGATGATTATACTCGAGATATAGAATGAGATGTTGAGGCATGTGATGTTGAAACTTGGGTTGTTGGTGGTACTGTTGGTGCCGGTGATGTTGCTGAAGCTGGTAAATTTTGCACCATATTCTCCAAATTTATTTCTCGAGCGCGAAGTTTGTTGACTTCTTCTATTATTCCGGGATGATTGTCGGTTGAAACGAGCGAATGAATAAGGTTTGGAATTTTAAATAGAATATAATCATGTCAAGTTATCCGGGAATTGAGGGTGAAAATGGTGTTTCGGACTAGTTCACTGGTAAGTGCTTCGGGTTCTTCATCAAGAGGTAAATTTGGTTGGTGAAAAGGATCGCCTTTTTTGCGTCTCCATTGATTAAGTCGACTACGAACCCTTCAGATGAATTGGGGGTGGCTGATTGATGGATTCATTCTGGTGACACCGCTTTCGAAGCTTAGGTGAATATCCATGTCGGAATAGCTGTCGGAATAACTATCGGAATAGCTATCAAAATCTGAGAGACTCGAACTGATTGAGGGATTCATCTCGTACGAGCAGAGGAAGGATTTTCGATAAGAAATTGATTATAGGATGTAGAATAGTACCCTGCAATACATAATTTACATATGCATATATAATACTAAAATTCCATAAGTTACGGAGGAATCTATGGAACTGTCAGGCAAAGTTTACGGTAATAGATACGCTAAGATATGAATTAGTAGATACGATAAGATACGAATTTTGTCTATACACTATTCATGCAATCATTGCAGTAAGATGTGTCTAGACTAAGAATAATAAGCAGGTAACTTCCTAAGGATGATAAGCAGATGATTTCCGACATGAAATGATAAGCAAAACTTTTGACATGCAGACACGGTCGAAGTCCAGACTCACTAATGCATCCTAACAACTATCAGTTAGACATACTAATGCAAGACCTGGTTCGCTAAGACCACTGCTCTGATACCAACTGAAATGACCCATCCTAATCCATCCGGACGAAGTCCATATCGATTATAAACGATTCAGAATAGTTGATTACATCGCGAGGTACTTGAACTCTATATGATACATTTTACAAACATTGCATTCGTTTTTGAAAAGACAAACTTTCATTACATCGAAAGTTGATGGCAGGCATACTATTTCATAATATATGTAACTATAATTGACTTTAAATAATCTTGATGAACTCAACGACTCGAATACAACGTCTTTTGAAATATGTCATGAATGGCTCCAAGTAATATCTCTAATATGAGCAAATGCACAGCGGAAGATTTCTTTCGTACCTGAGAATAAACATGCTTTAAAGTGTCAACCAAAAGGTTGGTGAGTTCATTAGTTTAACATAAATAATCATTTCATAATTTTTAATAGACCACAAGATTTCATATTTCCATTTCTCATAAACATACGTCCCATGCATAGAGACAAAAATATTATTCATATGGATTGAACACCTGGTAACCGACATTCACAAAATGCATATAAGAATATCCCCATCATTCCGGGATCCTCCTTCGGACATGATATAAATTTCGAAGTACTAAAGCATCCGGTACTTTGGATGGGGCTTGTTGGGCCCGATAGATCTATCTTTAGAGTTCGCGTCAATTCGGGTGTCTGTTCCCTAATTCTTAGATTACCAGACTTAATAAAAAGGGGCATATTCAATTTCGATAATTCAACCATATAATGTAGTTTCGATTACTTGTGTCTATTTCGTAAAACATTTATAAAAATTGCGCATGTATTCTCAGCCCAAAAATATAAAGGGTAAAAAGGCAAATGAAACTCACCATACTGTTTTTTGTAGTAAAAATACATATAACGACATTAATCAACTGAACAATGCAGGGTTGGCCTCGGATTCACGAACCTATATAATTTGTATATATATTAAAAGATATACTCGTAATCGAATAAATCTATTTATTAATAGTAATGTATTTGTTATATTAATACTTTATAAGTTTTATTATTTATTTATATATATTCATTTTTTTTATATAGAAATTTTATTATAATTAACTTATGTAAATTGAATATATTTGTACATATGTAATCTTTATTTTATACTTATAATCTTAATAATATCTTTAAAACCTATTAATAATACTGATAATGTTAAAAATGTTACTTTTAATGATACTTTTAGTTTTAACAAAAACGACATGTTTGAAAATAATGTTACTTTTAGTAGTAATGGTATTACTAATAATACTAATACTGATGATAATAATATCTACAATAATGATAATATTAATAACATTAGCAATACACATAATACTTGTAACTATGATAATATTAATAATTACTATAATACTAATGATAACAATAGTAATAATAATCATAGTAATAATAATAATAATCATTATAGTAATAATAATAATGATAATGATAATAACAATGATACTCCTACTCATAATAATAATAATAATAATACATATTAGTAAAAATTATAACAATACTAATAATTATAATGATAATATTAATAATAATATTACTTATATAATACCAATAACAAGGATAATAACATTTAACTTTATTAATGATAACACTAATCATAACATTAATGGTAGTAATAACTTTGTTTAGCATGTTAATAACAAATAATAGTAACACAATAATAATAACAATAAAAATAATAATAATGATAATAATAATAATAATAATAATAATAATAATAATAATAATAATAATAATAATAATAATAATAATAAAAATGAAAATATAATGTATATACCCTTTCTAAATCTTTTCCAAAAAGAATTGCTCACGACGGGGCTCGAACCCGCGACCTCTCGCTCCCCCGAAAACACCCTAAACCATTGCTCCATCTGCTGTCTTTCTGTTTTAATTAGGATCCTAATTTATTTAACTAGCATTCCTTCTATCTCATCACCTTCCTTAGAATTCAATCGACCAAATTGATAAACCATTGTAACAGTGAATTACGACTCGTCCTATCATTGAATTCGAAACAGAAATGGCGAAAATGGTTGTGATTGGATTAATTAAAACAGATAATGAATGAAAACAGCTGTAAAAAGTATCGATGAAGAGGATGATGAACTCAAACCTTAATCCAACGTTTTAGACCATTTTAAATATAACTTCCTACATGAATTAGTTTACAAATCCATCCTAGAAAACTTCTGGACCCTTAATTGATACAGAAACATCATATCACTTACAAATTTCCATGAAGAACGAATGGTTGACTTTTTAAAAGAATTTCTTTTACTCGTAAATTCAAACTTGATAATTGAAATTGGAAGTTGAAACTTTCCTGATAGATCGTTCTAAGGATTCCTGATAAATCTGCAATCCTAGATTTTTTTAATGAAATCGATTTCGTGTTTTGAAGAAAAGAAAAAAAAATTGAAACAGAGGTAACGAAGCAGAATTATTTATTCTGTTTAATTTTTTTTTTTATGAAGACAATTGAAAGTGATTAAGATTGATATTGATACAGATGAATTTTGAATTATTAATAATATGAGTATCTCGTTTGATTTGCAGTAGGATGGTGTCGACACTAAAGCTCAGCAGATACCTAAATAAATAAATAAGATTTTTAGCTGAATGGGGTTGTTACAGCTTTTTGTATTATAGCAATTATAAAATCAATATTGTTCAACCATAGTACAGATTGTGAGCAGAAAAAGTCGACAAGGGAATCAAGTAATAAGAAAAAAAAATTGTAATCAGATGTGGACATCAAACAGCTTCATATAATGGAACCTGATTTCATAAGTTATATAAATAATTAATACTTGTAATTAATTATAATAATTCTATTAGTAATAATGATTAATAATAATACAAATAATATTAATTAATAATAATAATGCAATAATTCTGTTAAATAATAAAAATATTTTAGAATAATGATAAATAATAATACTAGTTATAGTAATATTAATATTATTATTGATAAAATTAATAATAATAATACAACTTAGATCTTATATATATTTTCTTTTAGAAGTAATAATACAAATCTTAATATTAGTACTAACAATAATAATCATGTTTATGTATCATATATATATATATATATATATATATATATATATATATATATATATATATATATATATATATATATATATATATATATATATATATATATATATTCAAATTACTATAAATAATTATGTTTTACATATCCAAATTCAATACTTGGATAAATGTATTAATTATATACATCAAAACAATTTAAACTCAAAGTATAACATTGCACACTAAATACATTATTAATCGTTGATGATTTATGTTCGAAATCATTTAATAACATATTTTAGTTATTTTAATTTATCTTCCATAATAATTAAATCACTTATTAGTTCTCTACTATATTTATTTTACAATATATGCTTACTTATATGTGTAGTTAATTATATGTACATTTCTATTTACGTTTATAGGTTCGTGAATCGTCGGGAGTAGTCGAAAATCAAATTGAATTCATAAAGATAGTTCACAAGTTTTAAGACTCAACTTTACAGACTTTGCTTATCGTGTCGAGATTATATAAAGATTTAGTTTAAATTTGATCGGAAATTCCCGGGTCATCACATTATATACATAAAATTGAGTTTATTGAATTAAGAAACTCGAAACGATATATATAACGATTATCGTTATAACAACGTCTTACTAAATACATATGAATCATATTAAGATATTGATACACTATATTTAATCATGAGAAATGATAAGTAAACATGTCATTAAGTGTATTAAGAATGAACTACATATGTAAAAACAAGACTACTAACTTAATGATTTCGAAACGAGACATATATGTAACGATTATCGTTGTAACAACATTTAACTGTATATGTATCATACTAAGATATATTAATATATCATAATATCATGATAATGTAATAATTTAACATCTCTTTAGATATAATAAATAATGGGTTAACAACATTTAACAAGATCGTTAACCTAAAGGTTTCAAAACAACATTTACATGTAACGACTAACGATGATTTAATGACTCAGTTAAAATGTATATACATGTAGTGTTTTATTATGTATTCATACATTTTTGAAAGACTTCAAGACACTTATCAAAATACTTCTACATAACAAAAATGCTTACAATTACATCCTCGTTCAGTTTCATCAACAATTTTACTCGTATGCACCCGTATTCGTACTCATACAATACACAGCTTTTAAATGTATGTACTATTGGTATATACACTCCAATTATCAGCTCTTAGCAACCCATGTGGGTAACCTAACACATGTGGGAACCATCATTTGGCAACAAGCATGAAATATCTCATAAAATTACAAAAAATATTAGTAATCATTCATGACTTATTTACAAGTAAACAAAATTACACATCCTTTATATCTAATCCATATACTAATGACTAAAAACACCTACAAACACTTTCATTCTTGAATTTTCTTCATCTAATTGATCTCTCTCAAGTTCTATCTTCAAGTTCTAAGTGTTCTTCATAAATTCTATAAGTTCTAGTTTCATAAAATCAAGAATACTTCCAAGTTTGCTAGCTTACTTCCATTCTTGTAAAGTGATCATCCAACCTCAAGAAATTTTTCTTATTTACAGTAAGATATCTAATACAAGGTAATACTCATATTCAAACTTTGATTCAATTTCTATAACTATAACAATCTTATTTCGAGTGGAAATCTTACTTGAACTTGTTTTCGTGTCATGATTCTGCTTCAAGAACTTTCAAGCCATCCAAGGATTCTTTGAAGCTAGATATATTTTTATCATTTCCAGTAGGTTTACCTACTAAAATTAAGGTAGTAATGATGTTCATAACATCATTCGATTCATACATATAAAACTATCTTATTCGAAGATTTAAACATGTAATCACTAGAACATAGTTTAGTTAATTCTAAATTTGTTCGCAAATAAAGTTAATCCTTCTAACTTGAATTTTAAAATCAACTAAACACATGTTCTATATCTATATGATATACTGACTTAATGATTTAAAATCTGGAAACACGAAAAACACCGTAAAACCGGACATACGCCGTCGTAGTAACACCGCGGGCTGTTTTGGGTTTGATAATTAAAAACTATGATAAACTTTGATTTAAAAGTTGTTCTTCGAGAAAAATAATTTTTCTTATGAACATGAAACTATATCCAAAAATCATGGTTAAACTCAAAGTGGATGTATGTTTTTCAAAATGGTCATCAAGACGTCATTTTTTCGACTGAAATGACTACCTCTTACAAAAATGACTTGTAACTTATATTTTCGACTATAAACCTATAATTTTTCTTTTTAGATTCATAAAATAGAGTTCAATATTAAACAATAGAAATTTGATTCACTCAAAACGGATTTAAAACGAAGAAGTTATCGGTAAAACAAGATTGGATATTTTTTGATTGTTGTAGCTACGGGAAATATTGTAACAATTCTATACAAATCATATCCTAGCTAACTTATATTGTATTATACATGTATTCTAATATATTATGTAATCTTGGGATACCATAGACACGTATGCAAATGTTTTGACATATCATATCGACCCATGTATATATATTATTTGGAACAACCATAGACACTCTATATGCAGTAATATTTGAGTTAGCTATACAAGATTGAGGTTGATTCCAAAAATATATATACTTTGAGTTGTGATCTAGCCTGAGACGTGTATACACTAGGTCGTGGATTGATTCAAGATAATATATATCGATTTATTTCTGTACAACTAATTGTGGACAACTAGTTGTAGGTTACTAACGAGGATAGCTGACTTAATAAACTTAAAACATTAAAACGTATTAAAAATGTTGTAAATATATTTTGAACATACTTTGATATATATGTACATATTTGTTATAGGTTCTTGAATCGACCAGTGGCCAAGTCTTACTTCCCGACGAAGTAAAAATCTGTGAAAGTGAGTTATAGTCCCACTTTTAAAATCTAATATTTTGGGATGAGAATACATGCAGCTTTTTAAATGTTTTACAAAATATAAACAAGTACATGAAACTACTTTCTATGGCCGAATATGCCCCTTTTTACTTGGTAACCTAAGAATTAGTAAACCAGTCTACTAATTGACGCGAATCCTAAAGATAGATCTATTGGGCCCAACAAACCTCATCCGTTGTAGCGGATGCTTTAGTACTTCGAGTTTTTATATCATGTCCGATGGATGTCCCAAAATGATGGGGATATTATTATATGCATCTTGTTAATTTCGGTTGCCAGGTGTTCACCATATGAATGAATTTTATCTCTATGTATGAGATGTATATTGAAGTATGAAATCTTGTGGTCTATTATTATGATTTGATAATATATAGGTTAAACCTATAACTCACCAACATTTTTGTTGACGTTTTAAGCATGTTTATTCTCAGGTGATTATTAAGAGCTTCCGCTGTTGCATACTAAAATAAGGACATGATTTGGAGTCCATGTTGTATGATATTATGTAAAAACTGCATTCAAGAAACTTATTTTTGATGTAATATATTCTTATTGTAAACCATTATGTAATGGTCATGTGTAAACGGTATATTTTAGATTATCATTATTTGATAATCTACGTAATGTTTTTTAAACCTTTATCGATAAAATAAAGGTTATGGTTGTTTTAAAAATGAATGCAGTCTTCGAAAAACGTCTCATATAGAGGTCAAAACCTCGCAACGAAATCAATTAATATGGAACGTTTATAATCAATATGAACGGGACATTTCAATTGATGCATATAGTTATGCACCTGAAAACACTCGGAACTTGAGTAAACATTTAACATGTATCTGTGCTAGCTCCTTTGGCGTTATTATTACCGAAAATGACTTTACAATCTCCCTAAATTAGCCAATTTTGTCACAGCTCTAACAAATCAGCTTCAATTTTTTATTCGAATAAACCTTATTATAAAGATTACCCCTTCATCATCGTTACCGGAGAATCGTTTATATTCCACCACATTAGCAGTAAATTTATCAACAACTGTGTTGATCTTTGATTTTCTGAAAAATCATTATATTCATTGAAACCCTATCATATACTCATCCGCATCTTGTAATGAGTATTGTCATATCAATTACCGAGAATCAACAATCAGTACTTTGAATCTCGCAAAGTTTCTACATCAATAGTTATATGTATACATATAAAATTTATCTCTTAGAATTATAATCTTCCATTCTGAATTTTTGAAAAGCACCCAGTTTGTGAATCGATACTTCAACTTTTGAAAAAGCTAATGAAGTAGTGAAAACTGAAGACTGCCTTAACGGTCAAAAGTTTAATGATAAAGAATGAAGTGTTGAAAAAGCTCAAAGATTTGGATACTGAAAAACGGATTGAGCTAACCCTGAAGGAGACCAAGGACAAATACAAGGACCAAACTCTATATTCAAAAAATCCAGGTAATTCTGGATCCAATGAAATCTTCAGCAAATATCTTGCTCCGAAGTCATGTTAAATCTTGTGGAAAAATCTTTCTTCATCAACCTTCGATCTTAGAAATTCTAAAATATCATCATAAATATCTTCGATATTTCTGAAGATATCTTCATAAATATTATTGTCCGATATTAATTATCTTTTCGCGCTATCTGTGTTATATCATTAAAGAAACTGTTTAGTTTCTAAAATTCTGAAAAATTCAAGTTTGAATTATGAATGATTTTGAAGTAGTGTTGGAAATTGATGCATGAATTATTATAATATAATGACACTTGATCAACGTGATTATATTATAGTAAGTTATGCTGAGTTTTTAATGGAACATGATGATTCACAGATTATAACGCCATCATGTGCCATGTTACATAACTCTTTCATTCGACTTAACCTCTGAAAACATCAAGAAAATATTTCTCTTGATGATTCGGTCTTTTCCGTGATTCTGGAAAAATCGACAAATCAAATCGTGCTATTACCTTTCCTTTTTGCAAAGTATGTTACAATTATTTGAAACTTTACACTTACGAATTCTGGACCGTTACTCGCTTGACTTAAATTCGAGAAGAAGAAAAAAAGCACGGAACTTCGAAATATAAGAGAAAATATAAAGCCCAATAACAACACGGAGGTTACAAACTGTGGATATTAATACGAATAGCAATATAAAGATGCGGTAGAATTAAGAATAGTATCACCCCAAGGTAATAGTAGAAGTAAACAGATTCTTCTGGTGGAAGATTGAAAAGAAGTATGATAGAAATGATAATTAGGAAAATATCAAGGATCAGAACTAGATTAAGCATTTTCACAATCTTTTGGATGTATGAACTAAGAAAGAAAGTATAGGAATGGTGAGAATAATGGAACGGAAGAGTTTAATTTATAATGGAAATATCAGACAGAGTAATAGAGGTAGATCACCGTATTTAATTATAGAGATCTTAATTTCCTTACTCGTCGAAGAATCAAATCTTTTAAGATTTCAAAGATTTTCTTTAATCCCTTGAATTCTTGAATTCAACAAAGACAACGTCAAAAGTTAAGACGCACCTTATTTTCTAAATTCAACCATGACTACGTCAAAAGTTAAAACAAACCTCTATTTCTTTATTTCCTTATTTTGTGATAACTTCACTCGTACTCTTCACATAAACGAATTGTTTTATCCATATTACTCTATGGTGATAAAACTCTATTTTATCAATTCATATTGGTCATGAAAACATTTTTATTGTTAGCCATGACAACCTCACTCAAATTTCGGGACGAAATTTCTTTAACGGGTAGATACTGTGATGACCCGAAAATTTTCGACCAAATTTAAACTTAATCTTTATATGATTCTGACACGATAAGCAAAGTCTGTAATATGAAATCTCAAAAACTTTGAACTATTTTCTTGAATTCATTTGACCTTTGACTAGTACCGACGATTTACGAACAACTAGTTACAAATAGATATATATAGATACATAAATAATTTCAATTAATTAAGTTGTATTTTATTATTTCAACCTATTATATGTACCTTGTTTATATATATATATATATATATATATATATATATATATATATATATATATATATATATATATATATATATATATAAATATAAACAAGGTACATATAATAGGTTGAAATAATAAAATACAACTTAATCAATTGAAATTAAAAATGAAAACAAATGAACAGAATAATTAAGTTATTATGAATATATATATATATATATATATATATATATATATATATATATATACATATATATATATATATATATATATACATATATATATATATATATATATATATATATATATATATATATTTATGAAATCTATATATAAGTAATGGTTTATATATAGCAATATATATATATAGTAATATATATATATATATATATATATATATATATATATATATATATATATATATATATATATATATATATATATATATATATATAATTTATAAATATTCAATAGTTAATACAAGATATTAGGTAATATATATATTACATATTTATTAATTATTACATCAATTTAATTACAAGTTAAAATATAATTGATATTATTATTATTATTAGTTTCATTATCAATATTAATATCAGTATTACTAATATTATTAATTTATTATATAATGTATAGATACGAGATTTGATACGTGTAACTGTTATATCAATACTAATAGTGTTATTTTTATTAATATTATTGATATCATTACTATTGTTATTAAATAATATAAATACTATTATTATTATTAATGATATTGGTAATACCATTGTTATGAAAATTAGTAAATTTTTTTATAATTATTGTTATGATCATTACAAGACAACTTATTATATTTACTATCATTGATATTATTATTATTTATGTCATTATTGTTATTAATAACTATTATTATAATTGATACTAATATTTTTACTATTTTTAATATTTATTAATTATATTAAAAGTATCATTATTATTAATATTATTATTATTTCTATTATTATTATTAGTATTTTTATTATTAATAGTATTATTATTATTATTATTAATATATTTATAAATTATTAATATTAATATTAATTATATATAAATCATAAAGATTTATAACCGTACGAAATTTGTTAACAATCCCTATCCACTTTTATTATTTTTCTCCTACTTGATTCTGTCTGTCGACATATCCTTCGCTATACAACAATCGATCACCTCTGGATTTCTATTTCAATCATCCCAGCCAACAGCACAACCACTTACACATTACCAATCTCTATTATTATCCAAAAATCAAACAAAAATTAAAGAAAAATGAAGCTGCTTCCTCTGTTCGTGAACATGGTAAATCAATAGCTCAATTTCGTATTAAATTTCAAAAACTAATAATGCAGTTGTGTTAGGATTTATTTAATCAAACTATTTAGTAAGTTTCAGTCGTTAATTCCTTCAATTGATCTCGAATTCGAGAGTCAAAGTTTTAAATCAAAAAGTCAAATCTCTTTGTTCATCAAGAAATTAGTAATTGTTTTAATGGCTCTGATTAAATTGATGATTCCTAAGGTTTATAGGAAGGATTTAGAACACAATTCATGTTATAATTTTAACCTAAAACAATCCAGAATTTGAATTTCGATTTAGAGTTCTTCGTGTTCTTCACAGGAATTAACAATAGTTTGAAATTGAATAAATTATCAAAATGTAAAAATGAAGATGTATTAGTAATCTCTTATATAAACTATTTGTAAGATTTCAAGTCTCAAATCGATGAATTGAATCCTAATTTTAGAGTCAAAGATTAAACATAAAAAAATCAACTATTTGGTTCATTGAGAAATTTGGACTGGTTTCATTGTTCCTGAATCAATTAAGCATTTACAAGAATTCTAAGAGTAAATTACTATCAAAATCATGTTGTAATTATAAACTAAAAAGGTCAAAATTTTCGAAATCAAATTAAAGTTCATTTTTTTTTCTTCGCTGACAGACTGCTTCAGTCCTTTTTTTTATTTATTTATTTTTCTTATATTTTTCTTTATTAATCGACATACCATAAACTGATAATCCAGGATATTTCGTTAATGTAAAAACCAAATGAAATTTTTGTTGCTGTGATTCGATTTGAACCTGGATCGTTTACAAGGGTGAGAAAGAAGAAAAGAAAACAGATCGAGTTATAACATTTTAGGTTGTGTTTAAAATAGATAACTAGAGAAAACTGAATGGTTAAGGGTTGTTGCGGGATTGCAAGAGGTCTCGGGTTCGATTCCGGTGTGGAGTATTTTTTTTAAAATTTCCTAAAGAGGGTATATTCCTTAATCTTAATTTTATTATTATTATTAATATTATTATTATTATTATTATTATTATTATTATTATTATTATTATTATTATTATTATTATTATTATTATTATTATTATTGTTATTATAATTGTTATTGTATTATTGTAATTATTACATGTATTATAATTACTATTAGTATTATTATTAATATAAGTGTATTTATAAGAATTATCATTTATTATCATAATATTAGATACAATTATGAATATTATTACTATTGTTATGGAAATAATATAAGTTACAATTATTTTCATAAATATTAGTATTAATATCATTCTAAATTTATTAGTGTTATCATTATGTATTATTATTGTCATTATCATTATTATCAATATGATTAGATAATAATAAGAATTAATATTAATATTAGGAGTATCATTATTATTATATTATTAAAATTATTATTCTAACTATTATTAGTAATAAAAATTTGCTATAATTATTATTAGTATTAGTATTGTTATTATTAATATTATCATTATAATCAGATACAATTTTTATTACTATTATTAATACTATTTTACCAAATAAACATTATGTATATAAAAACATTTATAAGTAACAATACATATAAGTATGTATTAATGATATTAATGACTTTTACATAAGTATACATATATAACAAATTAATATCTATTTTTATATATAATACTAATCAGATATATATATATATATATATATATATATATATATATATATATATATATACATATATAAAAGATAAATAAGATATAAAATATGAAATTATTCAATTACAAATATATGTTTTAATATATATACAAATAATATAGGTTCGTGAATCCGAGGCTAACCCTATACTTGTTCAATGTCGTCATATGTATTTTTACTAGAAAATACAGTATGTTGAGTTTCATTTGCTCCCTTTTTAAATGCTTTTGCAATATATATTTTGGGACTGAGAATACATGCGCTGTTTTTATAAATGCTTTACGAAATAGATACAAGTGATCGAAACTACATTCTATGGTTGGATTATCGAACCGAATATGCCCCTTGTTGAACTTGGTAGCCTAAGAATTGTTGTTTATTATAATTGCCACCAATTGACGCGAATCCTAAAGATAGATCTATGGGCCTTGACAAGCCCCAGTCAGAGAATTTGAACTGCTTTAGTACTTAGATTTATCATGTCCGATGTGAGTCCCGGAATGATGGGGATATTCTATATGCATCCTGTTAAGGTCGGTTACTAGGTGTTCAATCCATATGAATTAATTTTAATTTGCGAGTTATGCGTGACAATATATGAGATCTTGTGGTCTATTAAAATGATGAAAATGAATGATTATGATAAACTAATGAACTCACCAACCTTTTGGTTGACACTTGAAAGCATTTTTATTCTCAGGTATGAAAGAAATCTTCCGCTATGCATTTGCTCATTTTAGAGATATTACTTGGAGTCATTCATGACATATTTCAAAAGACGTTGCATTCGAGTCGTTGAGTTCAACAAGATTATTATTAAGTTATTGATAGTTTGGATATATTATGAAATGGTATGCATGCCTGTAAACTTTCGATAAAATAAAAGTTTGTCTTTTAAAAACGAATGCAATGTTTGTAAAATGTATCATTTAGAGGTCAAATACCTTGTGATGTAACCAAATGTAATGTATTCGTCCAGATGGATTAGGACGGGTCATTAGAACTACTATATATGTTAATATTGAAAGTAATAATATTATTACTATAACAATTATAGTTTAACTTATAATTAAATTTATTATATTAGATATTAACATTACATGATATTAATTATATGATATATATATATATATATATATATATATATATATATATATATATAGTAATAATAATAATAATAATTCTTAACGTCAATACTTAATAATAATAATTCTTATTTCAAATGATTAAATTTTATTATTTTAAATTATTATATTTATTCACATTTATATATTTATACACATGTACATATTTATTTACAAATAATTGTTCGTGAATCGTCGGGCATAGTTAAAGGTTAACTGAATCTATGTAAACATTTCAAGAATTCTTGAGACTCAACTTTACAAACTTTGCTTATCGTGTCGGAATCATAGTAAGATTAAGTTTAAATTTGGTCAGAAATTTCCGGGTCGTCACAGTACCTACCCGTTAAAGAAATTTCGTCCCGAAATTTGATCGAGGTCGTCATGGCTAACGATAAAAATGTTTTCATGACGAATATGAGTCGATAAATAGAGTTTTATCACCATAGAGTAATATGGATAACACAATTTGATTACTCGAAGTGTATAAGTGAAGTTATCGCAAACGAGTGAAATGAGAAAATAAAGATTCGTCTTATGTTTTGACGTAGTCATGGCTGATTTTTGGAATTCAAGGAATTTAGAGATAATCTTCGAAATCTATAAGATCTGATTCTTCAGGATTTAAGGGAATTAGGATCTCTTTAATTAAATGCGGTCATCTGTCTCGATTGTTACGTCTGATTTTCCTTTATAAATTAAACTCTTCCGTTCCATTATTCTCATCATTCCTATACTTTCTTTCTTAATTCCTACATCCAAAAGATTGTGAAAATGCTTAATCCAGTTCTAATCCTTGATATTTTCCTAATTATCATTTCTGTCATCCTTCTTTTCGATCTTCCACCAGAAAAATCTGTTTGCTTCTACTATTACCTTGGGATGATACTATTCTTAATTATACCGTGTCTTTATATTGCTATTCATATTAATATCCACGGTTTGTAACCTCCGTGTTGTTATTGGGCTTTATATTTTCTCTTATAATTTGGAGCTCTTTGCCTTTTTATTCTCTTCTCGACCTCTAGTAAAGCGAGTAACGGTCCAGAATTCATAAGTATGGAGTTTTGAATGAACTTAATGATCTAAACAAGAAAGAACGTAATCGCACGATTTGATTTGTCAAATTACCTGAATTAATGAGAATAGAACTATCAAGAATATATTTTCTTGATATGTTCAGAAGTTAAGCAGAATGAAAGAGTTATGTAACATGGCACGTGATAACGTTATGATCTGTGACTCATCACATCCCATTAGAAACTCATCATGACTTACTGTAATATAATCACGTTGATCCGGTGTCATTATATTATACTAACTCATGCTTCAGTTCCCAACACTACTTCAAAAATATTCACAATTTAAACTCGAAGGATTACAGAATATAGAAACTAAACAGTTTGCTTTATGATGTAATACAGATAGCGCAGAGAGGTAAATGATTTCAGATAAGAATACTTATGAAATATGTTTAGAAATATGGAGGATATTTATAATGAAAGATACGAAGATATCTTAGAATTTCTAATATCAAAAGATGATGAGGAAGATTTGTCCGTAAAGGTTTAGAGTAAGGGGTATGGTATTCGTTAATGACTTCAGCAGATACTGAATCATTTAGATTCTTTGAAGGCAGGTTTAGTCTTTGTGATTTGTCCACGGCCTCCTTCATGATTTGCTCAATCCGTTTTCCAGTTTCAAACTTTTTTTTTTTAGCTTCGTCAACATACTATTATTTATCATCAAACTTTCGACTGTTAATGTCGTTTACAGTTTTTGCTGCTTCATTCAGCTTTCTCAAAAGTTGGAGTATCGATTCATAAACTGTGTGCTTTTCAGAATTTCAGAATGGAAGATCATAATTCTAAGAGATAAATGTTATATGTACACATATAACTGTTGATGTAGAAACGCTGCGAGATTCGAGATACTGATTGTTGATTCTCGGTAATTGGTATGGCAATTATCGTTACAAAAACGCAGATGAGTATATGATAGGGTTTCAATGAATATAATGATTTTTCGGAAAGTCAAAGATCAATGAAGTTACTGGTAAGTTTACTGCTAATGTGATGGGGTATAAAAGGTTTTCCGGTAACAATAACAATGACAAACGTATATAACAAAGTTATAATAAGGTTGATTCGAACAAAAAGTCAAACTTGATTTGATGGAGCTGTGACAAAATTGGCTAATTTGGAGAGAAATTTCAATGTTATTTTTGGTAATAATAATACTAAAGGAGCAAGCACACATACGTTTTAAACGTTTACCCAGGTTCCGAGTGTTTTCAGGTGCATAACTATATGCATCAATTTTTTCTTCCGTAGATGAAGTGCGGTTGGTTCATACTCTCGGTTGAGGTGTTTTCAAGAATCTTGAAAGGTTTGAACGCGGATTGTAATCGTCAAGATACAAATGAGGTTTAAGATGAAATCAAATGGCAAACTTGAAGAAATGTTTAGCTTCATATATTATATTCAATATTTTAATTCATTCTAATTGTCCAATGTCATTTGTCCATAGTTAGGAGTCCACAATTAGTAGTTCAACAATTCATATATAGTTTAATATATAATATTCGAATTAATTATTACGTGTCGTGACCCGTTATATACATGTCTCAGACTCGATCACAACTCAAAGTATATATATTATTTAGAATCAACCTCAACCCTGTATAGCAAACTCAAGCATTACTGCATATAGAGTGTCTATGGTTATTCCAAATAATATATATAGATGCGTCGACATGATATGTCAAAACCTTGTATACGTGTCCCGATATTTAAAGTGCGTAAAATAAATAACAGAAATTAAATGATGATAAATAAAATTGCGAGAATTTAAATTGCGATAAATAAATTGAGATAATTAAATTGCGATAAATAAAATGTAATACGGAATTAATTAGTTAGCTAGGAACAGTTAGCGTGGATTCTTATCAAAATTCTTCTCATAGTTAAATTGTTTGTTTCTAACAATTTTTATTTTTGTCCAATGTTTTCTTCATTATGCCACTTGTTGGATTCTGATAGGTCAAAATCCAAATATGAAATTGAATGAAAATAGTTATTCTGTGGTGAATGGATTCGTATATCTGTGGATGTAAGTAGGATAGTAAATGACTATTGAATCAGATACGAAGAATGTATAGTGTAACTTATTAATGTGAAATCTAAGTATTTCTCGGGTATTACCTACCCGTTAAAATATTTTCACCATTAATCGTTTGTACAAAAGAATTTTTAATTACAATCTTTATGAAAATATACTTACATATATATTCTCTTCAGATGTAATCATGGATTTAATGAGTCAATATGATATTAAACTCATTTGATTTACCGTTAGAACAAGAATATATAATCTCTAGAACATTAGAGATTACATAATCGTCATGCCGTACGAAGATAAATGATGTAGAACGTCATGTAGAACGATGATTATGCTCGAGGTACAGATTGTGATGTTGAGGTGAGTGTTGTTGTGGTTTGTGTTGTTGCTGGTGGTACTGTTGATGCCATTGATGTTGCTGAAGCTGGTGAAATGTCCCGTTCATATTGATTATAAACGTTCCATATTAATTGATTTCGTTGCGAGGTTTTGACCTCTATATGAGACGTTTTTCAAAGACTGCATTCATTTTTAAAACAACCATAACCTTTATTTTATCAATAAAGGTTTTGAAAACATTACGTAGATTATCAAATAATGATAATCTTCTAAAATATAATGTTTACACACGACCATTACATAATGGTTTACAATAGAAATATATTACATCGACATATGTTTCTTGAATGCAGTTTTTACACAATATCATACAAACATGGACTCCAAATCTTGTCCTTATTTTAGTATGCAACAGCGGAAGCTCTTAATATTCACCTGAGAATAAACATGCTTTAAATGTCAACAAAAATGTTGGTGAGTTATAGGTTTAACCTATATATATCAAATCGTAACAATAGACCACAAGATTTCATATTTCAATACACATCCCATACATAGAGATAAAAATCATTCATATGGTGAACACCTGGTAACCGACATTAACAAGATGCATATATTAGAATATCCCCATCATTCTGAGATACCCTTCGGATATGATATAAATTTCGAATTACTAAAGCATCTGGTACTTTGGATGGGGTTTGTTAGGCCCAATAGATCTATCTTTAGAATTCGCGTCAATTAGGGTGTCTGTTCCCTAATTCTTAGATTACCAGACTTAATAAAAAGGGGCATATTCGATTTCGATAATTCAACCATAGAATGTAGTTTCACGTACTTGTGTCTATTTTGTAAATCATTTATAAAACCTGCATGTATTCTCATCCCAAAAATATTAGATTTTAAAAGTGGGACTATAACTCACTTTTACAGATATTTCCTTCCTCGGAAATAAGACTTGGCCACGGATCGATTCACGAACCTATACAAATATGTACATATATATATCAAAGTATGATCAAAATATAATTACAACTATTTTTATTATGTTTTAAAGATTTGAGTGTATTAAATCAGCTGTCCTCGTTAGTAACCTACAACTAGTTGTCCACAGTTAGATGTACAGAAATAAATCGATATATATTATATTGAATCAATCCACGACCCAGTGTATACATGTCTCAGGCTAGATCACAACTCAAAGTATATATATTTTTGGAATCAACCTCAACCCTGTATAGCTAACTCCAACATTACTGCATATAGAGTGTCTATGGTTGTTCCAAATAATATATATACATGGGTCGATATGATATGTCAAAACATTTGCATACGTGTCTATGGTATCTCAAGATTACATAATATATTAGAATATATGTATAATACAATATAAGTTAGCTAGGATATGATTTGTATAGATTTGTTAAACATTTCCCATAGGTAAAAAGATCAAAAATATCCAATCTTGTTTTACCCATAACTTCTTCATTTTAAATCCGTTTTGAGTGAATCAAATTGCTATGGTTTCATATTGAACTTTAATTTAAGAATCCAAATAGAAAAAGTATAGGTTTATTGTCAGAAATTTAAGTTACATGTCAATTACGAAAGAGGTAGTCATTTCCGTCGAAAAAACGACATCTTGTTGACCATTTTGAAAAACATACTTTAACTTTGAGTTTAACCAAGATTTTTGGATATAGTTTCATGTTCATATGAAAAATAATTTTCCTAGAAGAACAACTTTTAAATCAAAGTTTATCATAATTTTTAATTATCCAAACCAAAACAGCCCCCGATTTCACTACGACGGCGTATATCCGATTTTATGGTGTTCATCGTGTTTCCAGGTTTTAAATCATTAAGTTAGCATATAATATAGATATAGAATATGTGTTTAGTTGATTTTAAAAGTCAAGTTAAAAGGATTAACTTTTGTTTGCGAACAAGTTTAGAATTAACTAAACTATGTTCTAGTGATTACAAGTTTAAACCTTCGAATAAGATAGCTTTATATGCATGAATCGAATGATGTTATGAACATCATTACTACCTCAAGTTTTCTGGATAAAACTACTGGAAATGATAAAAATGGATCTAGCTTTAAAGGATCCTTGGATGGCTTGAAAGTTCTTGAAGCAGAATCATGACTCGAAAACAGTTCAAGTAAGATTTTCACTCGAAATAAGATTGTTATAATTGTAGAAATTGAATCAAAATTTGAATATGAATATTACCTTGAATTAGAAAGATAACCTACTATAAATAACAAAGGTTCCTTGATCTTATATGATTACTTGGAATGGATTAGAGAGCTTGAAAGTAGACTTGCAAACTTGAAAATATTCTTGATTTTTATGAAACTATACTTATGGAATTTATGAAGAACACTTAGAACTTGAAGATGGAACTTGAGAGAGATCAATTAGATGTATAAAATTGAAGAATTAAAGTGTTTTTAGGTGTTTTTGGTCGTTGGTATATGGATTAGATATAAAGGATATGTAATTTTGTTTTCATGTAAATAAGTCATGAATGATTACTAATATTTTTGTAATTTTATGAGATATTTCATGCTAGTTGCCAAATGATGGTTCCCACATGTGTTAGGTGACTCACATGGGCTGCTAAGAGCTGATCATTAGAGTGTATATACCAATAGTACATACATCTAAAAGCTGTGTATTGTACGAGTACGAATACGGGTGCATACGAGTAGAATTGTTGATGAAACTGAACGAGGATGTAATTGTAAGCATTTATGTTAAGTAGAAGTACTTTGATATGTGTCTTGAAGTCTTTCAAAAGTGTAAGAATACATATCAAAACACAACATGTATATACATTCTAATGGAGTCGTTAAGTCTTCGTTAGTCGTTACATGTAAGTGTTGTTTTGAAACCTTTAAGTTAACGATCTCAATTAATGTTGTTAACCCAATGTTTATTATATCAAATGAGATGTTAAATTATTATATTATCATGATATTATGATGTATGAATATCTCTTAATATGATATATACATTAAAATATCGTTACAACGATAATCGTTACATATAAGTCTCGTTTCGTAATTCTTGAGTTAGTAGTCTTGTTTTTACATATGTAGTTCATTGTTAACACACTTAATGATATATTTAAATATCATTTTATCATGTTAAATATAGTGTATCAATATCTTAATATGATACATATATATTTAGTAGACGTTATCATAACGATAATCGTTATATATATCATTTCGAGTTTCTTAACTTAGTAAACTCATTTCTTATGTATATCACACATTGTTAATATACTTAGTGAGATACTTACTCATCATAATCTCATGTCAACCATATATATATGTCTATATATACCACAACATGTAGTTTTCACAATTTTGTAACGTTCATGAATCGTCGGTCAACTTGGGTGATCAATTATCTATATGAAACTTATTTCATTTAATCAAGTCTTAACAAGTTTTATTTCTTAACACGTTGGAAACATTTAGCCATGTAAATATCAATCTCAACTAATATATATAAACATGGAAAAGTTCGGATCACTACAGTACCTACCCATTAAATAAATTTCGTCCCGAAATTTTAAGCTGTTGAAGGTGTTGACGAATCTTCTGGAAATAGATGCGGGTATTTCTTCTTCATCTGATCTTCATGCTCCCAGGTAAACTCGGGTCCTCTACGAGCATTCTATCGAACCTTAACAATCGGCATCTTGTTTTGCTTAAGTCTCTTAACCTCACGATCCATTATTTCGACGGGTTCTTCAATGAATTGAAGTTTTTCATTAATTTAGATTTCGTCCCACGGAATAGTGAGATCTTCTTTAGCAAAACATTTCTTCAAATTCGAGACATGGAAAGTGTTATGCACAACCGCGAGTTGTTGAGGTAGCTCCAGTTGGTAAGCTACTGGTCCAACACGATCTATAATCTTGAATGGTCCAATGTACCTTAGATTTAGTTTCCCCCGTTCACCAAATCGAACAACGCCTTTCCAAGGTGAAACCTTAACCATGACCATTTCTCCAATTTCAAACTCTATATCTTTTCTTTTACTGTCCGCGTAGCTCTTTTGTCGACTCTGGGCGATTTTCAATCGTTGTTGAATTTGGATGATTTTCTCGGTAGTTTCTTGTATTATTTCCGGACCCGTAATCTGTCTATCCCCCACTTCATTCCAACAAATCGGAGACCTGTACTTTCTACCATAAAGTGCCTCAAACGGCGCCATCTCAATACTAGAATGATAACTGTTGTTGTAGGAAAATTCTGCTAACGGTAGGTGTCGATCCCAACTGTTTCCGAAATCAATAACACAAGCTCGTAGCATGTCTTCAAGCGTTTGTATCGTCCTTTCGCTTTGCCCATCAGTTTGTGGATGATAGGCAGTACTCATGTCTAGACGAGTCCCCAATACTTGTTGCAACGTCTGCCAGAACCTTGAAACAAATATACCATCCCTATCAGAGATAATAGAGATGGGTATTCCATGTCTGGAGACAACCTCCTTCAAATACAATCGCGCCAACTTCTCCATTTTGTCATCTTCTCTCATTGGCAGGAAGTGTGCTGACTTGGTGAGACGATCAACTATTACCCAAATAGTATCATAACCACTTGCAGTCCTTGAAAATTTAGTAATGAAATCCATGGTAATGTTTTCCCATTTCCATTCCGGGATTTCAGGTTGTTGTAGTAGACCTGATGGTTTCTGATGTTCAGCTTTGACCTTAGAACACATCAAACATTCTCCTACATATTTAGCAATATCGGCTTTCATACCCGGCCACCAAAAGTGTTTCTTGAGATCTTTATACATCTTCCCTGCTCCGGAATGTATTAAATATCTGGTTTTATGTGCTTCTTTAAGTACCATTTCTCTCACATCTCCAAACCTTGTTACCCAAATTCTATCAGCCCTATATCGGGTTCTGTCTTCCTGAATATTAAGATGTTTCTCTGATCCTTTGGGTATCTCATTCTTCAACTTTCCTTCTTTTACAACCCCCTGTTGCGCCTCCTTTATTTGAGTAGTAAGGTTAGTACGAATAATTATATTCATAGCTTTTACCCGTATAGGTTCTCTGTCCTTTCTACTCAAAGCGTCGGCTACCACATTCACCTTCCCCGGATGGTATCGAATCTCAAAATCATAATCATTCAACAGTTCAATCCACCTGCGTTGTCTCATATTCAGTTGCTTCTGATTAAATATATGTTGGAGACTTTTGTGGTCGGTATATATAATACTTTTGACTCCATATAAATAATGCCTCCAAGTCTTTAATGCAAAAACAACAGCACCCAATTCCAAATCGTGAGTTGTATAATTTTGCTCGTGAATCTTCAATTGTCTAGACGCATAAGCAATCACCTGAAATGTCCCGTTCATATTGATTATAAACGTTCCATATAAATTTATTTCATCGCGAGGTTTTGACCTCTATATGAGACGTTTTTCAAAGACTGCATTCATTTTTAAAACAACCATAACCTTTATTTTATCTATAAAGGTTTAAAAAGCATTACGTAGATTATCAAATAATGATAATCTAAAATATACCGTTTACACACGACCATTACATAATGGTTTATAATAAGAATCTATTACATCAAAAATAAGTTTCTTGAATGCAGTTTTTACATAATATCATACAAGCATGGACTCCAAATCTTGTCCTTATTTTAGTATGCAATAGCGGAAGCTCTTAATAATCACCTGAGAATAAACATGCTTAAAATGTCAAAAAAAATGTTGGGGAGTTATAGGTTTAACCTATATATTATCAAATCATAATAATAGACCACAAGATTTCATATTTCAATATACATCCCATACATAGAGATAAAATTCATTCATATGGTGAACACCTGGTAACCGAAATTAACAAGATGCATATAAGAATATCCCCTATCATTCCGGGAAATCCTTCGGACATGATAAAAATGAATTCGAAGTACTAAAGCATCCAGTACTTTGGATGGGGTTCGTTAGGACCAATAGATCTATCTTTAGGATTCGCGTCGATTAGTAGATTGGTTTACTAATTCTTAGGTTACCAAGAAAAAAGGGGCATATTCGGCTTCGATCATTCACCCATATAATATAGTTTCATTTACTTGTGTCTATTTCGTAAAACATTTATAAAACTGCATGTATTCTCATCCCAAAATATTAGATTTTAAAAGTGGGACTATAAATCACTTTCACATATTTTTACTTCGTTGGGAAGTAAGACTTGGCCACTAGTCGATTCACGAACCTATAACAAATATGTACATATATATCAAAGTATGTTCAAAATATATTTACAACACTTTTAATACATTTTGATGTTTTAAGTTTATTAAGTCAGCTGTCCTCGTTAGTAACCTACAACTAGTTGTCCAAAGTTAGATGTACAGAAAAAAATTGATATATATTATCTTGAATCAATCCACGACCCAGTGTATATACGTCTCAGGCTAGATCACAACTCAAAGTATATATATTTTTGGAATCAACCTCAACCCTGTATAGCTAACTCCCACATTACTGCATATAGAGTGTCTATGGTTGTTCCAAATAATATATACACATGGGTCGATATGATATGTCAAAACATTTGCATACGTGTCTATGGTATCCCAAGATTACATAATATATTAGAATACACGTATAATACAATATAAGTTAGCTAGGATATGATTAATATAGATTTGTTACCAATTTTCACGTAGCTACAACAAGAAAAAATATCCAATCTTGTTTTACCCATAACTTATTCGTTTTAAATCGGTTTTGAGTGAATCAAATTGCTATGATTTCATATTGAACTCTATTTTATGAATATGGACAGAAAAAGTATAGGTTTATAGTCGGAAATATGAGTTACAAGTAGTTTTTGTAAAGGTAGTCATTTCAGTCGAAAGAACGACGTCTAGATGACCATTTTGGAAAACATACTTTCACTTTGAGTTTAACCATAATTTTTGGATATAGTTTCATGTTCATAAGAAAAATTATTTTCCCAGAATAACAACTTTTAAATCAAAGTTTATCATAGTTGATGTGAAGCGAGGTGTATATAAAATAGTTATTATTTTACTAGGAAAAACTATTAAATACGATACAATTTTACACAAGATATTTATTTATTTATAGAATGGATATACTTAAACCTTGCTACAACACTTATAGGCAGTGTACCTAATCGTACAGTAGTGTAGTTTTTAGTAAGTCCGGTTCGTTCCACAGGGAAATCTTTGAACAAAGCTCAACGCTATATTAGTTTACTTTTATAAAAATACAAATATATATATAAGTAATATTATTGTTATAAAGGGGGGTTTTTACCGTTTAATGACCGGTTTGTTGATTTTAAAACTTTAGTCGCAGTTAAAACCTAATGTAAAATATAAAATAAATACAAGACTTAAATTAAAGCGTAAAGTAAATAACGATAATGAAATTGCGAATAATAAAATTGCGATAATTAAAAAGTACGATAATTAAAAGTGCGATTAAATAACAATAAATAAAAGTGCGATAATTAGAAGTGCAATTAAATATAAAATAAAGGAAATTAAATATGAAATAAAAGAATTATGCTTATTTAAACTTCCGTAATCATGATGTTTGACGTGTTAATTTTAGTTTTATGCCCATGGGTTAATTGTCCTTTGTCCTGGATTATTTAATATGTCCGTCTGGTTTTTGTCCATAACAGTCCATCAGTCATAAATATAAATTGCAAGTGTCCTTGTCAAATTATTATTATACCCGAAGTTAAATATTCCAACTAATTGGGGATTCGAATTGTAACAAGGTTTTAATACTTTGTTTAATGAATACACCAGGTTATCGACTGCGTGTAAACCAAGGTTTTACTACTTTGTTAACAATTACACCAATTACCCTTGAATGTAATTTCATCCCTGTTTTAATTATTCTAGTGGCTATTAATCCATTCCCGTGTCCGGTTAAATGAACGATTATTCGTACATATAAATACCCCGCCCATCGTGTCCGATCGAGTGTATATGGTAATTTATAGGGACGCCCAATTGTAAATCTTTATATTAACATTAACAAATTTTCATTTAGTTAAACAAATATAAAGCCCATTAATAGCCCATAGTCTAATTTCCACAAGTGTCGTTCTTTTGTCCAAACCCCAATTATGGTACAAAGCCCAATTACCCAATTTTAGTAATTAGCCCAACATCATGATTACTTTGTTTTAAATAAGCATAATAATAACTTAGCTACGAGACATTAATATAAAAAGGTTGAACATAACTTACAATGATTAAAAATAGCGTAGCGTTACACGGACAGAATTTCGACTTACACCCTTACAACATTCGCTAACATACCCTTATTATTAGAATTAAAATTAAAATTAAAACTAAAATATAAATTATATATATATATATATTACTCGTATGAATGAGAAGAAAAAAGATATGAAATTTGATCAGAATTCGGTTGGCTTTATAGCCAGAGTTGAAAATTGGGGCTCCGCGACTCGCGGCAAAATGCCCTTAAAACTCCGCGAGTCGCGGAGATGTATTTACAGCTCACACCCTTGGAGTTTCTTGCTGCCGACGGTTTTTAATATATATATATAATATATATATAATTAATATAATTAATTATATATTATATTATATTTATATACATAGTTAACTTGTAATTTTTAGTCTGTTGCGTCGAGCGTTAAGAGTTGACTCTGGTCCCGGTTCCGGATTTTCGAACGTCCTCGCGTACAATTTAATATCTTGTACTTTGCGTTTTGAATCTTGTACTCTTGTGATTTCGAGACGTTTCTTATCAATAATTGGAACCTTTTTGATTGTCTTTTGTTCTTTTGAGCTTTTTGGTCGTTTGCGTCTTTAAATCGTCGAATCTGTCTTCTGTCTTCACCTTTTATTATTTAAACGAATATCACTTGTAAATAGAACAATTGCAACTAAAAGCTTGTCTTTCTTGAGGAATAATGCTATGAAATATATGTTCATTTTTAGCATTATCAAATATTCCCACACTTGAGCGTTGCTTGTCCTCAAGCAATATTGTCTTGAAATACTAGAATCACTTCTTTATTCTTCACACTTTGTACATCAGTGATTTCTATATGGCGGTATAAACAATGGTAGTAACGATATGGTTTACAGTCCCACATGACTATAAAAATTTAGATCCATTAAGGGAATTGGATCTTTATGAAAACATTTGATCTTTTGAAAATTAAATCTAGTTTTTACCCTAGATAAGTTTTCCGGAATAACCCTTTACCGGTGTTTGCAAAATATTTGTGGGTTTGGTGGGTTTCAGATTTGAAAATTTTAGCTCAAAACTTGCGGTTTTGTGTCACCCACTTGCTAACCTTGTATTTGGAAAGCAACACGTCCAGTTTACTTGTTCCGTATATTACCTTTCGGCAAACTACCGTCCGGTTGTAAAGGAAAGCGTTGAACAAGCAACTGTTAAGGCAATGTCCCGTGACATGCTTTTGATTATGGTCTATAACGTGTCGGACGCAATTACTATCCTTGGTAGGAGCAATAGTAAAGCTCACCCTTATAATTTTTTTCGGTCTGGCACAAGGTCATGTCTTTGACCACTATGCAACCACCGTTCTTACGGTTGACACCCGATTTAGTTCAGGTGACCTAATGAATTTCAGGTGAATTCCTAGGATTTTACGTTCAATGGTAATGAATGCATTGAAAATAGGGTTTATAATTTTGATCAAAATATTTTCTCGTTTAAGCTCGAGTTTAGATATCATTGAATTCCATGAGTTTGAATTCTCAATCTTTAAGGTCAATCTCTAGGATTGAGTAATATCAGTCTTAAAAGCTGATTTTTAATCTTTAAGGAGATTATCCTTTCTGGGGATCTGATTCATTAGTCTTATCAAGCTAATTTGCACGGTGCCTCCCCATTGTACGAGATAAATCCTTCTCATGGTTAGGATAAATCTGACCACTTGGCGACCCTGTTTAATGCTGAGGTCCGTGGATTTCCTGCTGATTTTAGTGATGACTTTTCTAGATTTTTCGTCAACCTACAGCTGGTCTGGACGACAACTTCATGACCTAAATCAAGAAGCACGTTTCTTTTTCGGAAGACTTTACTTCCTTTTAATGATGGAATTGATTCATCGTGTAGATCCATCTCTTCTTTTCTTTCATTGGGTAAAACAGTTTAGTTTAGTCCAAAGCAAAAGTATTTTCAGTTATTTGTTACAGATATATGTGACATATGTTTAAAATAATTTGGTAAATTTTCCCACACTTGGCTTTTTATTTTTCTTTTTATCGTCCTCTATTCCATTTTAAATGAATTTTAACATTTTAATTTGTTTCTCAATTTATGTCCTTTCCGAGGTAACAATAATTTCGGTGTTAAAACCTAGTTTTATCGTTCATAAATATGTATAAACATGATTTTGAATTCATTTAATTGAAAATTTTGAAAAATTTTACTAGAATTGGGTAGTCAGTATATAAGACTAGGGCTGTTCTTTTTTATCAGAGAGCACTAGATTCTAATACAACTACTGCTTTACTAGTATTTTTAATGGTAACCAAGTGTATAAAGTAAAAAATTTTAAAATCCGAAAGAATTTAACCCCTTCCCACACTTAAGATCTTGCAATGCCCTCATTTGCAAGAAATCAGTAACAATTTAAATTATTGAGGGTGATTTGTGTGAAAATGATTAAATTTTTACCAAAGTTTCCAAATATATTGGCGTTTGTTTGCTGAATGATAAATGGTGCACATCATTTGTTCATTCCGTCTTGTTGTTATTTCACATATATTTTGCATCTTGTCGTCAAAATTAGTTGCTTTTGCTGAACTTAATGCCAGTCTTTGAAAATGCGTTGTTTTACCCTGTTGTGTACATAAGATAAACTGCAAACATATATACATATTTTTGAAGTTTGGTATATTACCCCACATTCAAAAATTATTAAAATCTAAGAATAAAAGTTAGATAATTATAAAAATGATTACAATATTAACAAAAATATTAAATGCATCAATAATTACAAATTATAAAATAATAAAAAATAAAATAAAAAGTAAACTAAGGATTATATTGGTACCAATAGGGGTTCCACGCATAACCATAAGTGCTATAGAATGCTTCAGCAGGGTCATACGTAGGATATGGTGGCTGCATCTCTATCGACCAAGGAGGGAAGACGGGTTTCGATGTAGGAATATAGTTTCTACCTATATGTTGGCAATGCGCTATGATCTGGTTCTGATGAACTTGCCAATCTTCAAATGCCCTCTGTCTAGCATTTTCGTATTCCTGAGAAGCTATAAACCTATGCATTTCTTGCATCTCATTCCCCCCTCCTACATTACCTTGCTGCTGGTTTCTCTCTACCTGTGGATGTCTACCATTGTATCGTACTGCGGCGTTATTTCGCCGCTTCAAAACTTTCGCACCATGGTATACATTTAAACCTATAGTGTCGCGGGGTTCCGGCTCTTCTACTAATAATCCCCCCCGACTTATATCCACACCGAGATATTCACCAATCAAAGTAATAAAAATACCACCTCCTATTATGCTATGTGGACGCATCCCCCGAACCATAGCTGATAAATAATAACCCACACAATATGGTATACTTACAGCGCTGTGTGGGTCTCGAATACACATATGGTAAAACAAATCTTGTTCATTTACCTTTTCTTTGTTTTTACCCCTTTGTGTAATCGAATTAGCTAAAAACCTATGTATTACTCTTAATTCGGCTCTATCTATATCCAAATAAGAGTAGTTTCCCCCTTTGAAACGGTGATGGCTTGTCATTTGACTCCACACACCGTGTGTATCAAAATTCTCATCTATCTTTCTACCGTTTAGTATCAATCCTCTACAATCGGCAGACGCTAACTCCTCAGGCGTATATATACGTAAAGCCTGAGCCATGTCCAGTAAAGACATGTTGCGCATCGAACCGCCTAACAAAAATCTAATAAAAGAACGATCGGTTAAACTACCTACCCGATCATTCAACTCTATACTACATAACAACTCTTCACACCATACTTTATATACAGGTCTGCGTATGGTGAATAAACATATCCAGTCATTAAAAGAAGAATTACCATACCTCTGTACCAGTAATTCCCTAATTGGCCCGGCCAATTCTACAGCTTCTAAGGGTCCCCATTCTATGACCCTCGGTACCTCAACAACCTTGGAATGAAGAGTATGCAAACCCCGTTGATATTTTGGATAATCTATCCAAAGTCTGTCAAATCGCAGGTTCGGGTGCAACTGTTCCAAGTGCATATCTGAAAAGGTCATGACTGGATGAGGTACATCCTGCTTGTAGTAGTTATCTACCTCCTGTTGTTCCAAGTTCTCAACAGGAGCATGGCGGGCTTGGGATGAAGATTCACCCCTTTCATTCTGCAAAACACATCAAACACAAATTTTGTGCATCCAAATATGCATTAGTGTCAGCAAAATCATCAATCAAAATAATTACAATGACATTATTAATTTATATCAAACTTAAGCTTATTTTCACATTTTTATCAAATCTACACTTTTTCAAATAAGCATATACGAAAATTTTCGCCAAGTTCATAAGCATTCAACTTAAATAACATGTCAAAATAATCATTACTAGCAATCAAACAAGTCTCAAATGGCATTATCTTTCAAAAATCAAGTTCATGAATTTTAGACTTGAAAAAGTCCACTTTAATTCTCAAAATCATGTTTAGGCTAAAAGTTTGGATCATTTAACTACCTATACATGTTACACTACTCAATTTAGCAACAATTCATGACAAAAATCGGCCATAACCTGTTTATATCAAAAAGCCCCAAATTTGCTCAAGAACACAAACCCTAGATTATTCAAAAATTGAAGTTTAAGGCTTCTAATCATGTTAAACAACATCAATCTAGGTTATACAAGCATAATACATAAACAATTTAAGTCTAATTACACTAAAAAGCATCAAAATCAAATTGGGGAAAAAATAGCTCAAGAACACTAAAATTCGAATTAAATGGTGTTTAGGTGTAGAAATTTACCGTTTTTCTTGAGTAATTCTTAGATATCATCCTTCTCAACATGATTTTAGCAAAAAATTTGGTGATTAACGGTTAAAAATTGGGATTTTTGGGGTGTTTTTGGGTGGTTTTTCGGGGTTTTTTTCGCAGCTATTTCGCTGTGTTTTTGTGTGTTTTTGTGTGGGTTGAGTGAACTGATCGTGCAGCTCTTTTATTTTTTTTCTGTAATTTGGTCCCTCCGCGAGTCGCGGAGGTTTTGCACTGCAAACTCCGCGAGTCGCGGAGTTTACCCTTTTTTTTTTTTTTTTTTTTTTATAATCTTTAACTTATAAAACAATTAAGAAATTAATTTTAAAATTTTGTTTCCCTTGTTATTTAGGACGAGGTCGTTTCGGATCGATGTCCTAGTCCGTCCCTCGACAAAATTTTAAAATTTGTCTTTTTTTAGCGATTGTTTTAAAAGCTAAGATTTTTGGGTTTTTTAATGTTTTTGGCATACTTTAAATCAATAAGATTAAAAATAATGATAATAAAAGTTCTCGTCCCTCCCTCGGGTAAAGCAATTTCGGTTCAAAGACCTAGTTTTCAACTTACGACGAATTTTAAAAATCATATTCTTAACTTAATGAGATAAAGTAAATTTTTGTTTTTAAATTCACACAACTTAAATATAAAATTCAAAATTAAAAATTAAAAATTAAAAATTCACACCAAACTTAAAATTTGAAATGCATAAAATTTAAATTTCATATTTTAAAAATTAAAAATTCACACCAAACTTAATTTAAAAATTCATAAATTCATACCACACTTATATTAATTTTTCAAATATTTACAATTTTAAATATATTGTTTTTACAAAGTTTACAATATTAATTTAAGATTTAAATATTAATTTTAAAAACATGGTAAAAAAAAAATTAAAAATCTTTTTGTCTTTTTATCCCACTTTAATCAATCAAATATTATCAAAAATATGCGCCCCTCTTTTCGGTAAAGTAATTTCGGTTCCAAGACCTAATTTAACTCATGACGAATTTTTGAAATATTTTGGGTTGATTGATTAAAGATATTTATACCTTAAGAATAAACGTTAAATTTCGCAGTGATGTAATAAATTTTTGAATGATATCAATAATTTCGGTCGCCAAACCTAATTTTATTTAATACCAATTTAATACTTTTTAGCGAACAAATTAGCGTTTATTATCAAAAGGTTAAAAATAAAAATAAAAATAAAAACTGTACAGACATACCTGTGAAATAGATTTCTTAGTTATATGATCTATTATATTCATAAGATAGTCGGTTTAATTGGTTTTCCATGGCTGCATAGGCGTAACCTCGAGCATTCATTGTCTTTTCTTCTAAACATATGAACGGTCCGTCTCTGCATAAAGTAACAAATTCGGTATTTGAATAGGTTTGATTATTTGAACATTTACCTCCATGTGACCATTTTCCGCATTTGTGACATCGTTCTAGGTGTCGTGCTCTTCTTTTCGCTGCGGATTTTGATTTTCCTTTACCAAATTGTAACTTATTATCTTCGCATCTGGATCCTTTTCTAACTCCGTCCATTCTTTCTCTGATTACTGATACTAATTCACTCGGTAGTATGTCATTATTTCTTTTAGTGATCAAAGCGTGTAGCATTAGACCATGGTTTAATTCACAGGCAGTCTTCATTTTGTAAAAACCTAAAAAAAATAAAAATTCAGAATGGGGGGAGAAGACTAGTTCTTTAGGGTCTGCTAGGGAAAGACCATTCGGGTTCCATTTTCGAAAACTACACGAAAACAGACAATCTAACTCTAACAGAAATACATATTATCCTTTAAAGACTTGATTCTCCCCACACTTAGTTAGCTGTGGTGTCGAAATTGTGATTAACTTCGTTGTCGACGTCCATCGGACCCTGTATGTAATGTTTAACTCTGTGACCATTAACTTTAAATTCAATCCCATTTGAATTTATTAATTCTATCGTTCCGTATGGGAAAACTCTTTTGACTATGAATGGTCCAGACCATCTTGATTTCAATTTTCCAGGAAATAGCTTGAATCGTGAATTGAAAAGAAGAACTCTGTCTCCTTCTTTGAATTCTTTTGAACTTCTGATTCTTTTATCATGCCATTTCTTCGTTCTTTCTTTATAGATTAACGAATTTTCGTATGCTTCATGTCTTAATTCTTCTAATTCGTTTAGTTGACTTAATCGTAGACGTCCGGCTTCATGTAAATCAAGATTACATGTTTTCAAAGCCCAAAATGCTTTGTGTTCAATTTCTACTGGAAGATGACATGCTTTTCCATACACAAGTCTAAAAGGTGTGGTTCCAATTGGAGTTTTGTAGGCTGTTCTAAAAGCCCAGAGTGCATCCTCCAATTTAATGGACCATTCCTTCGGATTTGATCCTACGGTTTTCTCTAGAATACGTTTTAAAGCTCGGTTTGTATTTTCAACTTGTCCACTTGTTTGTGGATGATATGCGGTGGAGATTTTATGAGTTACTCCATATCTTTTAAGAACTTTCTCAAGTTGATTATTACAGAAATGAGTACCCCGATCACTTATTAAAGCTTTCGGTGTTCCAAACCTTGCAAAAAGACGTTTTAAAAAGTTGACTACAACTCGTGCATCGTTAGTTGGGAGAGCTTGTGCTTTCGCCCATTTAGATACATAATCAATGGCTACGAGTATATATAGATTATTATGAGATTTTGGAAATGGACCCATAAAGTCAATACCCCAAATGTCAAATACTTCACATACTTGGATGACATTTTGTGGCATTTCATCACGTTGACTTATTTTTCCGGCCCTTTGACATGCATCACAGGATTTGCAAAGAAGGTGTGCGTCTTTGTAAATTGTAGGCCAATAGAATCCAGCTTCATAAACTTTTCTTGTTGTTAGTTGAGGCCCATAATGCCCTCCTGTTGGTCCTGTGTGACAATGGTTTAAAATTTTACTAGCTTCATCTCCAAATACACATCGGCGTATTATTCCATCGGGACAACTTTTAAACAGATGTGGATCTTCCCAGAAATAGTGTTTTATATCACTGAAGAATTTCTTTCGTCTTTGGTACGATAATCCTTTTTCAAGGAATCCACAAACAAAGTAGTTTGCATAGTCTGCAAACCATGGGATTTCTTTATAATCTATCTTCAATAGATATTCATCAGGAAAGTTGTCTTGTATGGCCGATTCATTTAGAACTTCTAATTCGGGATTTTCAAGACGAGAAAGATGATCAGCGGCGAGATTTTCTGCTCCTCTTTTATCTCGGATTTCAATATCAAACTCTTGTAAGAGTAAGATCCAACGGATTAATCTTGGTTTAGCATCTTGTTTTGAAAATAGGTATCTAAGAGCAGAATGGTCGGTATAGACCACCGTTTTTGCTAGAACGAGATATGATCGAAATTTGTCAAAAGCAAAGACAATAGCAAGGAGTTCTTTTTCAGTAGTTGTATAGTTCGTTTGTGCTCCTTGTAACGTCTTACTAGCATAATATATAGGTTGAAATCGTTTTTCAATCCTTTGTCCTAAAACGGCTCCCATTGCAAAATCACTTGCATCGCACATTAGTTCAAATGGTAGATTCCAATTTGGTGTTATCATGATTGGTGCATTAGTGAGTTTTTCTTTAAGAATATTAAAAGATTTGATACACTCATCTGAAAAGATGAATGGCGCATCCTTTTCTAGGAGTTTATTCATAGGAGTGGCAATTTTAGAAAAATCTTTTATGAAACGTCGGTAAAAACCGGCATGCCCTAGAAAACTCCTAACTCCTCTAACATTGGTGGGATGTGGAAGTTTAGCAATTACATCTACTTTAGCTCTATCCACTTCAATTCCTTCTTTTGAAATTTTATGTCCAAGAACGATGCCTTCTTTAACCATGAAATGGCATTTCTCCCAATTAAGTACTAGATTTGATTTTTCGCATCTAATTAGCATTCGTTCCAGATTAACTAGACATGATTTAAATGTATCACCGAAGACTGAAAAGTCATCCATGAATACTTCCATGCATTCTTCTATCATGTCATGAAAAATCGCCATCATACACCTTTGAAAGGTTGCAGGGGCGTTACAAAGTCCAAATGGCATGCGTTTGTAAGCAAAAGTACCATAAGGGCACGTGAATGTGGTTTTCTCTTGATCTTCGGGTGCTATTGGAATTTGAAAATATCCGGAAAATCCATCTAGAAAACAATAGTAACTATTTCCGGCTAATCTTTCCAACATTTGATCTATGAAAGGTAAGGGAAAGTGATCTTTTCTGGTGGCGTCATTTAATTTTCTATAATCAATACATACACGCCATCCTGTTACAGTCCTAGTAGGAATAAGCTCATTTTTCTCATTTGTGATGACAGTCATGCCACCCTTCTTAGGCACGCATTGAACTGGGCTTACCCATGGACTATCAGAGATTGGATATATTAAACCTGCATCTAGCAGTTTAATAATCTCTTTCTTAACTACATCTTGCATATTAGGATTTAGTCTTCGTTGACGTTGCACATACGTTTTATGACCTTCTTCCATAAGGATTTTATGTGTGCAATACGAAGGACTTATTCCTTTAATATCATGAATCTTCCATGCAATGGCTGGTTTATGAGCTTTCAACACAGAAATGAGTTGTGATTTCTCATTTTCAGTAAGAGAAGACGATATTATTACAGGTAATTCAGATTCACCATGTAAATAAGCGTATTCCAAATGGTTTGGAAGTGGCTTTAACTCTAATTTCGGAGGTTCTTCTATCGATGATTTATATCGATATCTGTCTTCTTCTTTTAGCATTTGAATTTCTTCTGTTGTTGGTTCATATCCATTAGCTATAAGTGTAGCTAACATTTCAGCTTCATCAATTGGTTCATTACCTTCTCCTAAAGAACATTCTCCTGTTCCTTGTAATTCTGGAAATTCTTCTAATAATTCTGCATGTGCATCTATAGTTTGAATATAATAACATGTATCATCTGCAGATTGTGGTTGTTGCATTGCTCTATCAACTGAAAAGGTA
This sequence comes from Rutidosis leptorrhynchoides, assembly GCF_046630445.1. Lineage (NCBI taxonomy): Eukaryota > Viridiplantae > Streptophyta > Magnoliopsida > Asterales > Asteraceae > Rutidosis > Rutidosis leptorrhynchoides. The sequence continues at coordinate 152,847,834 of NC_092337.1, forward strand.
ACACTCTCATCCTCTATACTTAGGGTCAGTTTCTTACCGAACACGTCTATCATTGCTTTAGCCGTGTTTAAGAATGGTCTTCCTAATATGAGAGGAACTTGAGAATCTTCTTCCATGTCCAAAACAACAAAATCTACTGGAAATACTAAAGTACCAACTTTAACTAGCATGTTCTCCATTATCCCTCTAGGATATTTTATTGATCTATCGGCTAGTTGTATGCTTATTCTGGTTGGTTTTAATTCTCCAAGGTCTAGTTTAGCGTATAGTGAATACGGCATTAGATTTATACTAGCACCTAAGTCTGCCAATGCTTCTATTGAACTAAGACTACCCAGAAAACATGGAATTGTGAAACTTCCTGGATCAGATAATTTTTCTGGTATCTTATTCAACAGCACTGCTGAACAATTAGCATTCATAGTAACAGCCGAGAGTTCTTCCATTTTCTTTCTATTCGTGATTAGATCTTTCAAGAATTTAGCATATCTTGGCATTCCTGAAATCACATCAATGAAAGGAAGATTTACATTTATCTGTTTAAACATATCCAAGAATTTGGATTGCTCGGCTTCAAGTTTTTCTTTCTTCATTTTACTCGGATAAGGAAGTGGTGGTTGGTATGGTTTAACATAAGGTTTATCCTTAACTGTGTTATCTTCATTAACCTTTTCAACTACCGGTTCTTTTTCCTTATCTTGATCAGGTTGTGGTTCTTGTGGAGTAGGAATAGTTTCATCAGAAGTTACAGGTATTTCAGGTGATTTAAGTGTTGTACCACTTCTTGTGGTAATAGCTTTAGCTGTTTCATTCCGGGGGTTAGCATTTGTATCACTAGGTAAACTTCCCGGTTTTCTTTCACCTATTAACCTTGCTAGGTTACTTACTTCTTGTTCCAGATTTTGAATAGAAGCTTGTTGATTTCTAAATGCTTGAGCATTTTGTTCATTGGTTTGTTTTTGAGATGTGAAAAACTGCGTTTGAGTTTCAACTAGCTTCGTCATCATATCTTCTAAATTCGGCTTTTTATCATCGGTTTGTTGTGGTGGTTTGTTTTGAAAATTAGGTCTTTGCTGATTGTAAGTATTATTGGATACTTGTTGATTGCTAGGACCTTGTTGGTTATTGTATGGAATATTTCGGTTATAGTTCTGATTTTGATTGTAAATAGGTCTTGGCGGTTGATAATTATTCTGATAATTATTTCCAGACCTTTGGTTTATGTATGAAATATTCTCTCTTTGTTCCATTGTTAATTCAATACTGAGACAATCTTTTGTCAAATGTGGTCCTCCACACTGCTCACAACTAATTCGTATTGAGTGAATATCCTTAGTCATCTTTTCCATTCGTCTCTCGAAAGCATCTATCTTTGCTGAAATGGAATCTAAGTCATGGCTAGAATCGGCTCTAGCTGCTTTAGATGATCTAATGATATCTTTTTCTTGGTGCCACTCATGTGAGTGGGAAGCAGTGTTATCAATAATTTTGTAAGCATCAGTTTCGGTTTTCTTCATAATAGAACCACCAGCTGCTATATCTATGTCTTTCCTTGTAGTGATGTCGCATCCTTGGTTGAATATTTGTACTATTTGACAGGTGTCTAAACCATGTTGCGGACATCCTCTTAACAACTTTCCATATCTTGTCCACGCCTCATATAGAGTTTCATTTGGTTTCTGTGTGAACGTAACAATTTCTGCTTGAAGTCTTACGGCTTTAGATGCAGGAAAGAATTGTTTAAGAAATTTGTCAATTAAAACATCCCATGTATCGATCGCCCCTTCAGGTAACGATTCCAACCAATCTTTGGCTTCTCCCTTTAAAGTCCAGGGAAATAACATGAGATATATCTGTTCATCCTCCACTTCTCGGATTTTAAATAGTGTGCAGATCCTATTAAAGGTACGTAGATGTTCATTTGGATCTTCCTTCGGCGCACCACTAAATTCGCATTGATTAGTCACCATGTGTAGAATTTGTCCTTTGATTTCATAATCTGGCGCATTAATGTCTGGATGAGTAATTGCGTGACCTTGGCCAGTGCGTTTAGCTCTTATTCGGTCTTCCATACTTAAAGGTTCCAGATTCTCCATAATTGAATTTGTTGAATCGGTATCACTAGATGATTCTGTTTTAATAGTTCGTTCCTCAACAATCTCTGTTTGAATGATTTGTGGTTCCGGAGGAAAGTTTAATGGTTCAGGATCTACGAACCGTTCCTGAATATTCTCTGGATTCTCAATTGTGAGGTTGGGTTCAAAAAATGGATTATCGGAAATTTGAACTGAAGTACTTGGTCTACTTGATGACGATTCTAAAGAAAAATCAACGGCGGTTATATTTGTTAAACGATGTCTTGATCGAGTTACAGGTGGTGAACGTACAAAAGGTGGTGAACGTCTTGCTCGGTGCATTCACAGAATATCCTATTAGTTTTTAAAAGGAAAGAAAAATTATAATAAGTTATCCAATCAATAGACTTTTCTGATTTTGCCCACGTTTCGAATAGCCAAAAGATGCAGCAGAGGGGCAGGATTCGTTTGGTCTCAATATAATTGAGGACTGTTTGGCTCCAATAACCCGGTCCACGTACAAATCCAACTATTACTACGAACCAGAAAATTTTGATGTCTATCAATTTAACTACTCAAAATAAATTTTCGTAATTTTAAGAAATTTAGATAAGAAGTAGAATAAAATTCTAAGTCCTAAAAACTAGAATGGCGAGAAATAAGAAAGACAAAGAGTTCGTCGCAAAAGGTCGAAAAAGAAAAATGGTTGAAAAATAAAAGGTGACGGAAAAATAAAAGAAACTTATAAAAACTTAAAAATACTTAACTAATTTAACCTTATTACTACAACTAACTTAAAATTATAATCGCAAATTGATATTACTAATTGGAATGATAATTGATACATAGTAAAAGGTCTAAAAATATTAAAGCTTACAGGAAAAACTAAATCCCAAATGGAAATAACTTAAAAAGAAACTAAAACTTAAAAAGGCGTCGCAAAATTCTAAAGCACCTAATTCTTAGTCTAAAGAAAAAGCACTTAAGGAATTCTACGGCAAAGCCTAAAAATCTAGGAGTAAAAATAACTATAGCAAAAACTAAGTTTAAAATTAAATATGAGCTAAAAAATACAAATATTACGCTACAACGATTAAAAAGGGACAAAATATAAAAATATACAAAAAGTTGTAAAAAGTACAATTTTTATAAAAAAAATATTATTTTTATATTATTTATTAAATAAAACTACTAATTTTACAATTTAATAAAACTAATTAAACTAAAATATATAAATAAAATAAAAAGTAAAAAAAAAATAAAACTAAAACTAATACTAATAATAATAATAATAATAATTAGGTTTAATAATTAATAATAATTAATATTAACCGTAATTAATGCAGGTTTAGGGCTTCCTGTCGCCTGTCAGAAACCCTCCGCGAGTTGCGGTGATTAAAGAAGAAAACCCCGCGAGTCGCGGGGTTCAGAATTTGAGCTGACAGATTTATCTTTTTACGCGTTTTTCTTTTTTTTTTTTTTTTTATTTTCTGTTTTCTGTTTTTTAAATAAATAAAAGATTTTAAAATAAAACTTATATTTTTATAAACTAAAATAGAAATAAAGAAACTTATAAAACTTAAATATTTACAAAATCTTAAAAATACATATATTTTTGTTTTTTTTTTCTTTTTTTTTTTGAATAATTAAAACGTATTTTTACAAAAGCGACTTTTAATAAAAGTAACTAAAAATTTTTTTTTTTTTTTATATTAGCGTTGCGCTTCCGGTTTTTAAGAGTGTTCCCCGGCAGCGGCGCCAAAAATACTTGATGTGAAGCGAGGTGTATATAAAATAGTTATTATTTTACTAGGAAAAACTATTAAATACGATACAATTTTACACAAGATATTTATTTATTTATAGAATGGATATACTTAAACCTTGCTACAACACTTATAGGCAGTGTACCTAATCGTACAGTAGTGTAGTTTTTAGTAAGTCCGGTTCGTTCCACAGGGAAATCTTTGAACAAAGCTCAACGCTATATTAGTTTACTTTTATAAAAATACAAATATATATATAAGTAATATTATTGTTATAAAGGGGGGTTTTTACCGTTTAATGACCGGTTTGTTGATTTTAAAACTTTAGTCGCAGTTAAAACCTAATGTAAAATATAAAATAAATACAAGACTTAAATTAAAGCGTAAAGTAAATAACGATAATGAAATTGCGAATAATAAAATTGCGATAATTAAAAAGTACGATAATTAAAAGTGCGATTAAATAACAATAAATAAAAGTGCGATAATTAGAAGTGCAATTAAATATAAAATAAAGGAAATTAAATATGAAATAAAAGAATTATGCTTATTTAAACTTCCGTAATCATGATGTTTGACGTGTTAATTTTAGTTTTATGCCCATGGGTTAATTGTCCTTTGTCCTGGATTATTTAATATGTCCGTCTGGTTTTTGTCCATAACAGTCCATCAGTCATAAATATAAATTGCAAGTGTCCTTGTCAAATTATTATTATACCCGAAGTTAAATATTCCAACTAATTGGGGATTCGAATTGTAACAAGGTTTTAATACTTTGTTTAATGAATACACCAGGTTATCGACTGCGTGTAAACCAAGGTTTTACTACTTTGTTAACAATTACACCAATTACCCTTGAATGTAATTTCACCCCTGTTTTAATTATTCTAGTGGCTATTAATCCATTCCCGTGTCCGGTTAAATGAACGATTATTCGTACATATAAATACCCCGCCCATCGTGTCCGATCGAGTGTATATGGTAATTTATAGGGACGCCCAATTGTAAATCTTTATATTAACATTAACAAATTTTCATTTAGTTAAACAAATATAAAGCCCATTAATAGCCCATAGTCTAATTTCCACAAGTGTCGTTCTTTTGTCCAAACCCCAATTATGGTACAAAGCCCAATTACCCAATTTTAGTAATTAGCCCAACATCATGATTACTTTGTTTTAAATAAGCATAATAATAACTTAGCTACGAGACATTAATATAAAAAGGTTGAACATAACTTACAATGATTAAAAATAGCGTAGCGTTACACGGACAGAATTTCGACTTACACCCTTACAACATTCGCTAACATACCCTTATTATTAGAATTAAAATTAAAATTAAAATTAAAATATAAATTATATATATATATTACTCGTATGAATGAGAAGAAAAAAGATATGAAATTTGATCAGAATTCGGTTGGCTTTATAGCCAGAGTTGAAAATTGGGGCTCCGCGACTCGCGGCAAAATGCCCTTAAAACTCCGCGAGTCGCGGAGATGTATTTACAGCTCACACCCTTGGAGTTTCTTGCTGCCGACGGTTTTTAATATATATATATAATATATATATAATTAATATAATTAATTATATATTATATTATATTTATATACATAGTTAACTTGTAATTTTTAGTCCGTTGCGTCGAGCGTTAAGAGTTGACTCTGGTCCCGGTTCCGGATTTTCGAACGTCCTCGCGTACAATTTAATATCTTGTACTTTGCGTTTTGAATCTTGTACTCTTGTGATTTCGAGACGTTTCTTATCAATAATTGGAACCTTTTTGATTGTCTTTTGTTCTTTTGAGCTTTTTGGTCGTTTGCGTCTTTAAATCGTCGAATCTGTCTTCTGTCTTCACCTTTTATTATTTAAACGAATATCACTTGTAAATAGAACAATTGCAACTAAAAGCTTGTCTTTCTTGAGGAATAATGCTATGAAATATATGTTCGTTTTTAGCATTATCAATAGTTTTTAATTAACTAACCCAAAACAGCTCGCGGTGTTACTACGACGGCGTATATCCGGTTTTACGGTGTTTTTCGTGTTTTCAGGTTTTAAATCATTAAGTTAGCATATCATATAGATATAGAACATGTGTTAAGTTGATTTTAAAAGTCAAGTTAAAAGGATTAACTTTTGTTTACGAACAAGTTTAGAATTAACTAAACTATGTTCTAGTGATTACATGTTCAAATCTTCGAATAAGATAGTTTTATATGTATGAATCGAATGATGTTATGAATATTACTACTACCTCAAGTTTAGTAGGTAAACCTACTGGAAGTGACAAGAAATGATCTAGCTTCAAAGGATCTTGGATGGCTTGAAAGTTCTTGAAGTAGAATCATGACACGAAAACAAGTTCAAGTAAGATTTCCACTCGAAATAAGATTGTTATAGTTATAGAAATTGAATCAAAGTTTTAATATGAGTATTACCTTGTATTAGAAAGATATCTTACTGTAAATAAGAAAGATTTCTTGAGGTTGGATGATCACTCTACAAGATTGGAAGTAAGCTAGCAAACTTGGAAGTATTCTTGATTTTATGAAACTAGAACTTGTAGAATTTATGAAGAACACTTAGAACTTGAAGATAGAACTTGAGAGAGATCAATTAGATGAAGAAAATTGAAGAATGAAAGTATTTGTAGGTGTTTTTAGTCGTTGGTATATGGATTAGATATAAAGGATGTGTAATTTTGTTTATATGTAAATAAGTCATGAATGATTACTCATATTTTTGTAATTTTATGAGATATTTCATGCTAGTTGCCAAATGATGGTTCCCACATGTGTTAGGTGACTCACATGGGCTGCTAAGAGGTGATCATTGGAGTGTATATACCAATAGTACATACATCTAAAAGCTGTGTATTGTACGAGTACGAATACGGGTGTATACGAGTAGAATTGTTGATGAAACTGAACGAGGATGTAATTGTAAGCACTTTTGTTAAGTAGAAGTATTTTGATAAGTGTCTTGAAGTCTTTCAAAAGTGTATGAATACATATTAAAACACTACATTTATATACATTTTAACTGAGTCGTTAAGTTAACGATCTTGTTAAATGTTGTTAACCCATTGTTTATTAAATCAAATGAGATGTTAAATTATTACATTATCATGATATCATGATGTATTAATATATCTTATTATGATATATATACATTAAATGTCGTTACAACGATAATCGTTACATATATGTCTCGTTTCAAAATCATTAAGTTAGTAGTCTTGTTTTTACATATGTAGTTCATTGTTAATATACTTAATGATATGTTTACTTATCATAATATCATGTTAACTATATATATATCCATATATATGTCATCATATAGTTTTCACAAGTTTTAACGTTCGTGAATCACCGGTCAACTTGGATGGTCAAATGTCTATATGAAACATATTTCAATTAATCAAGTCTTAACAAGTTTGATTGCTTAACATGTTGGAAACAATTAATCATGTAAATAACAATTTCATTTAATATATATAAATATGGAAAAGTTCGGGTCACTACATCACCTTCGTTCGTTGCATTAATACACAACCGAGACCTTGCTTTGATGCGTCACTATAAATCACAAAATCATCATTCCCTTCAGGCAATGAAAATATAGGTGCCGTAGTTAGCTTTTTTTTTAATAACTTAAACGCCTTCTCTTGTTCATCCTTCCATTCAAATTTCTTCCCTTTATGCGTTAATGCAGTCAAGGGTTTTGCTATTTTGGAGAAATCTTGGGTGAATCTTCTGTAGTAACCAGCCAATCCTAAAAATTGACGTATATTGATAATGCTAAAAACGAACATATATTTCATAGCATTATTCCTCAAGAAAGACAAGCTTTTAGTTGCAATTGTTCTATTTACAAGTGATATTCGTTTAAATAATAAAAGGTGAAGACAAAAGACAGATTCGACGAATTGAAGACGCAAACGACCAAAAAGCTCAAAAGTACAAAAGACAATCAAAAAGGTTCCAATTATTGATAAGAAACGTCTCGAAATTACAAGAGTACAAGATTCAAAACGCAAAGTACAAGATATTAAATTGTACGCAAGGACGTTCGAAAATCCGGAACCGGGACCAGAGTCAACTCTTAACGCTCGACGCAACGGACTAAAAATTACAAGTTAACTATGTATATAAATATAATATAATATATAATTAATTATATTAATTATATATATATTATATTTATAAATAAAAACCGTCGGCAGAGAAAGACTCCAAGGGACTGAGCTGTAAATTCATTCTCCGCGACTCGCGGAGTTTGAAGAGGATTTCACCGCGAGTCGCGGAGCCCCAAAAATCGAAAATCCCTATAAAGCTCGCGCATTCTGATCGTAAAAATTCAACAAAATAATATATCTCTCTCTCTCAATATATCGTATATATTTATATTTATATTTTAATTTTAATTTTAATTTTAATTATAATTCTAATAATAAGGGTATGTTAGCGAATGTTGTAAGGGTGTAAGTCGAAATTCTGTCCGTGTAACGCTACGCTATTTTTAATCATTGTAAGTTATGTTCAACCTTTTTACATTAATGTCTCGTAGCTAAGTTATTATTATGCTTATTTAAAACGAAGTAATCATGATGTTGGGCTAATTACTAAAATTGGGTAATTGGGCTTTGTACCATAATTGGGGTTTGGACAAAAGAACGACACTTGTGGAATTTAGACTATGGGCTATTAATGGGCTTTATATTTGTTTAACTAAATGATAGTTTGTTAATGTTAATATAAAGATTTACAATTGGGCGTCCCTATAAATTACCATATACACTCGATCGGACACGATGGGCGGGGTATTTATATGTACGAATAATCGTTCATTTAACCGGACACGGGAATGGATTAATAGCCACTAGAATAATTAAAACAGGGGTGAAATTACATTCAAGGGTAATTGGTGTAATTGTTAACAAAGTAGTAAAACCTTGGTTTACACGCAGTCGATAACCTGGTGTATTCATTAAACAAAGTATTAAAACCTTGTTACAATTCGAATCCCCAATTAGTTGGAATATTTAACTTCGGGTATAATAATAATTTGACGAGGACACTCGCACTTTATATTTATGACTGATGGACTGTTATGGACAAAAACCAGACGGACATATTAAATAATCCAGGACAAAGGACAATTAACCCATGGGCATAAAACTAAAATCAACACGTCAAACATCATGATTACGGAAGTTTAAATAAGCATAATTCTTTTATTTCATATTTAATTTCCTTTATTTTATATTTAATTGCACTTCTAATTATCGCACTTTTATTTATTGTTATTTAATTGCACTTTTAATTATCGTCCTTTTTAATTATCGCAAGTTTATTTTATCGCACTTTTATTATTCGCAATTTCATTATCGTTATTTACTTTACGCTTTAATTTAAGTCTTGTATTTATTTTATATTTTACATTAGGTTTTAACTGCGACTAAAGTCTTAAAATCGACAAACCGGTCATTAAACGGTAAAAACCCCCCTTTATAATAATAATATTACTTATATATATATTTGTATTTTTATAAAAGTAAACTAATATAGCGTTAAGCTTTGTTTAAAGATTTCCCTGTGGAACGAACCGGACTTACTAAAAACTACACTACTGTACGATTAGGTACACTGCCTATAAGTGTTGTAGCAAGGTTTAAGTATATCCATTCTATAAATAAATAAATATCTTGTGTAAAATTGTATCGTATTTAATAGTTTTTCCTAGTAAAATATAAACTATTTCGTATCCCTTAGCTTTGACTTCAAGTATTTTTGGCGCCGCTGCCGGGGACACTCTTAAAACGCCGGAAGCGCAACGCTAATATAAAAAAAAAAAAAAAATTTAGTTATCTTTTATTCAAATTCGTTTTTGTAAAAATACGTTTTAATTATTCGAAAATATAAAAAGAAAAACAAAAATTTATGTATTTTTAGGAGTTTGATAAATATAAGTTTTATTTTGTAAAAATATGAGTTTTATTTAATTTATCTTATAAATATATTTTATAAATATAAAAAACCGAAAAATATATATATATATATATATATATATATATATATATATATATATATATATATATATATATATATATATATATATATATATATATATATATATAAATCTATTTTTTTTATAAAGTATTTTTTTTTTATCTTAGTTATTAAAGTTAAGTTTTATTTAGATTACATAAATATTTTAATAAGATAATATAAACAGAAAATATAAAAACAGAAAACAGAAAAAAAAAAATAAAGAAAAACGCGTCGAATTTGAAACCTGTCAGTTGAAATTTGAAACCCCGCGAGTCGCGGGGTTTGAAGCATTAAATACCGCAAGTCGCGGAGATTATCTGACAGGCGACAAAACCCTAAATTAGCATTAATTACGGGTGATTAATTATTATTATTATTATTATTAACCCTAGTTTTTATAATTAGTTTTAATTTTAGTTTTACTTTTTATTTATTTTATATTTTGTTTAATTAGTTTAATTAAATTGTAAAATTAGTAGTTTTATTAAATAAATAATATAAAAAATAATATTTTTATAAAAATTGTACTTTTTACAACTTTTTTATATTTTTATATTTTGTCCCTTTTTAATTGTTTTAGCGTAATATTTGTATTTTTAGCTCATATTTAGTTTTAAACTTAGTTTTTGCTATAGTTATTTTTACTCCTAGATTTTTAGTCTTTGCCGTAGAATTCCTTAAGTGCTTTTTCTTAGACTAAGATTTAGGTGCTTTAGAATTTTGCAACGCCTTTTTAAGTTTTAGTTTCTTTTTAAGTTATTTCTATTTGGGATATAGTTTTTCCCATAAGCTTTAATATTTTTAGACACTTTTTACTATGTATCAATTATCATTCCAATTAGTAATCTCAATTTGTGATTATAATTTTAAGTTAGTTGTAGTAATAAGGTTAGGTTAGTCAAGTATTTTTAAGTTTTATAAGTTTCTTTTATTTTTCCGTCACCTTTTCTTTTTCAACCATTTTTCTTTTTCGATTTTTCTTTTTCGACGAACTCTTTTTCTTTCTTATTTCTCGCTATTCTAGTTTTAGGACATAGATTTTTATTCTACTTCTTATCTAAATTTCTTAAAATTACGAAAATTTATTTTAAGTGGTTAAATTAATAGACATCAAAATTTTCTTGTTCGTAGTAATAGTTGGATTTGTACGTGGACCGGGTTATTGGAGCCAAACAGTCCTCAATTATATTGAGACCAAACGAATACTGCCCCTCTGCTGCATCTTTTGGCTATTCAAAACGTGGGCAAAATCAGAAAAGTCTATTGGTTGGATAACTTATTATAATTTTTCTTTCCTTTTTAAAACTAATAGGATATTCAGTGAATGCACCGAGCAAGACGTTCACCACCTTTTGTACGTTCACCACCTGTAACTAGATCAAGACATTTAGCAAATATAACTGCCGTTGATTTTTCTTTAGAATCATCATCCAGTAGACCAAGTACTTCAGTTCAAATTTCCGATAATCCATTTTTTGAAACCAACCTCACAATTGAGAATCCGGAAAATATTCAGGAACGGTTCGTAGATCCTGAACCATTAAACTTTCCTCCGGAGCCACCAATCATTCAAACAGAGATTGTTGAGGAACGAACCATTAAATCGGAATCATCTAGTGATACCGATTCAACAAATTCAATTATGGAAAATCTGGAACCTTTAAGTATGGAAGACCGAATGAGAGCTAAACGCACTGGCCAAGGTCACGCAATTACTCATCCAGACATTAATGCGCCAGATTATGAAATCAAAGGACAAATTCTACACATGGTGACTAATCAATGCCAATTTAGTGGTGCGCCGAAGGAAGATCCAAATGAACATCTACGTACCTTTAATAGGATCTGCACACTATTTAAAATCCGAGAAGTGGAGGATGAACAGATATATCTCATGTTATTTCCCTGGACTTTAAAGGGAGAAGCCAAAGATTGGTTGGAATCGTTACCTGAAGGGGCGATTGATACATGGGACGTTTTAGTTGACAAATTTCTTAAACAATTCTTTCCTGCATCTAAAGCCGTAAGACTTCAAGCAGAAATTGTTACGTTTACACAGAAACCAAATGAAACTCTATATGAGGCGTGGACTAGATATGGAAAGTTGTTAAGAGGATGTCCGCAACATGGTTTAGACACCTGTCAAATAGTACAAATATTCTACCAAGGATGCGACATCACTACAAGAAAAGACATAGATATAGCAGCTGGTGGTTCTATTATGAAGAAAACCGAAACTGGTGCTTACAAAATTATTGATAACACTGCTTCCCACTCACATGAGTGGCACCAAGAAAAACATATCATTAGATCATCTAAAGCAGCTAGAGCCGATTCTAGCCATGACTTAGATTCCATTTCCGCAAAGATAGATGCTGTGGAGAGACGAATGGAAAAGATGACTAAGGATATACACTCAATACGAATTAGTTGTGAGCAGTGTGGAGGACCACATTTCATACATAAACCAAAGGCCTGGAAATAATTATCAGAATAATTATCAACCGCCAAGACCGATTTACAATCAAAACCATAATTATAACAGAAATATTCCATACAACAACCAACAAGGTCCTAGCAATCAACAAGTATCCAATAATACTTATAATCAGCAAAGACCTAATTTTCAAAACAAACCACCACAACAAACCGATGATAAAAAGCCGAATTTAGAAGATATGATGACGAAGCTAGTTGAAACTCAAACGCAGTTTTTCACATCTCAGAAACAAACCAATGAACAAAATGCTCAAGCATTTAGAAATCGACAAGCTTCTATTCAAAATCTGGAACAAGAAGTGAGTAACCTAGCAAGGTTAATAGGTGAAAGAAAACCGGGAAGTCTACCTAGTGATATAAATGCTAACCCCCGAAATGAAACAGCTAAAGCCATTACCACAAGAAGTGGTACAACACTTAAACCACCTGAAATACCTGTAACTTCTGATGAAGCCATTCCTACTCCACAAGAACCACAACCTGATCAAGATAAGGAAAAAGAACCGGTAGTTGAAAAGGTTAATGAAGATAACACAGTTAAGGATAAACCTTATGTTAAACCATACCAACCACCACTTCCTTACCCGAGTAAAATGAAGAAAGAGAAACTTGAAGCCGAGCAATCCAAATTCTTGGATATGTTTAAACAGATAAATGTAAATCTTCCTTTCATTGATGTGATTTCAGGAATGCCTAGATATGCTAAATTCTTGAAAGATCTAATCTCAAATAGAAAGAAAATGGAAGAACTCTCGGCTGTTACTATGAATGCTAATTGTTCAGCAGTGCTGTTGAATAAGATACCAGAAAAACTATCTGATCCAGGAAGTTTCACAATTCCATGTTTTCTGGGTAGTCTTAGTTCAATAGAAGCATTGGCAGACTTAGGTGCTAGTATAAATCTAATGCCGTATTCACTATACGCTAAACTAGACCTTGGAGAATTGAAACCAACCAGAATAAGCATACAACTAGCCGATAGATCAATAAAATATCCTAGAGGGATAATGGAGAACATGCTAGTTAAAGTTGGTACTTTAGTATTTCCAGTAGATTTTATTGTTCTAGACATGGAAGAAGATTCTCAAGTTCCTCTCATATTAGGAAGACCATTCTTAAACACGGCTAAAGCAATGATAGACGTGTTCGGTAAGAAACTGACCCTAAGTATAGAGGATGAGAGTGTTACCTTTTCAGTTGATAGAGCAATGCAACAACCACAATCTGCAGATGATACATGTTATTATATTCAAACTATAGATGCACATGCAGAATTATTAGAAGAATTTCCAGAATTACAAGGAACAGGAGAATGTTCTTTAGGAGAAGGTAATGAACCAATTGATGAAGCTGAAATGTTAGCTACACTTATAGCTAATGGATATGAACCAACAACAGAAGAAATTCAAATGCTAAAAGAAGAAGACAGATATCGATATAAATCATCGATAGAAGAACCTCCGAAATTAGAGTTAAAGCCACTTCCAAACCATTTGGAATACGCTTATTTACATGGTGAATCTGAATTACCTGTAATAATATCGTCTTCTCTTACTGAAAATGAGAAATCACAACTCATTTCTGTGTTGAAAGCTCATAAACCAGCCATTGCATGGAAGATTCATGATATTAAAGGAATAAATCCTTCGTATTGCACACATAAAATCCTTATGGAAGAAGGTCATAAAACGTATGTGCAACGCCAATGAAGACTAAATCCTAATATGCAAGATGTAATTAAGAAAGAGATTATTAAACTGCTAGATGCAGGTTTAATTTATTCAATCTCTGATAGTCCATGGGTAAGCCCAGTTCAATGCGTGCCTAAGAAGGGTGGCATGACTGTCATCACAAATGAGAAAAATGAGCTTATTCCTACTAGGACTGTAACAGGATGGCGTGTGTGTATTGATTATAGAAAATTAAATGACGCCACCAGAAAAGATCACTTTCCCTTACCTTTCATAGATCAAATGTTGGAAAGATTAGCCAAAAATAGTTACTATTGTTTTCTAGATGGATTTTTCGGATATTTTCAAATTCCAATAGCACCCGAAGATCAAGAGAAAACCACATTCACGTGCCCTTATGGTACTTTTGCTTACAAACGCATGCCATTTGGACTTTGCAACGCCCCTGCAACCTTTCAAAGGTGTATGATGGCGATTTTTCACGACATGATAGAAGAATGCATGGAAGTATTCATGGATGACTTTTCAGTCTTCGGTGATACATTTAAATCATGTCTAATTAATCTGGAACGAATGCTAATTAGATGCGAACAATCAAATCTAGTACTTAATTGGGAGAAATGCCATTTCATGGTTAAAGAAGGCATCGTTCTTGGACATAAAATTTCAAAAGAAGGAATTGAAGTGGATAGAGCTAAAGTAGATGTAATCGCTAAACTTCCACATCCCACAAATGTTAGAGGAGTTAGGTGTTTTCTAGGGCATGCCGGTTTTTACCGACGTTTCATAAAAGATTTTTCTAAAATTGCCACTCCTATGAATAAACTCCTAGAAAAGGATGCGCCATTCATCTTTTCAGATGAGTGTATCAAATCTTTTAATATTCTTAAAGAAAAACTCACTAATGCGCCGATCATGATAACACCAAATTGGAATCTACCATTTGAACTAATGTGCGATGCAAGTGATTTTGCAATGGGAGCCGTTTTAGGACAAAGGATTGAAAAACGATTTCAACCTATATATCATGCTAGTAAGACGTTACAAGGAGCACAAACGAACTATACAACTACTGAAAAAGAACTCCTTGCTATTGTCTTTGCTTTTGACAAATTTCGATCATATCTCGTTCTAGCAAAAACAGTGGTCTATACAGACCATTCTGCTCTTAGATACCTATTTTCAAAACAAGATGCTAAACCAAGATTAATCCGTTGGATCTTACTCTTACAAGAGTTTGATATTGAAATCCGAGATAAAAGAGGAGCAGAAAATCTCGCCGCTGATCATCTTTCTCGTCTTGAAAATCCCGAATTAGAAGTTCTAAATGAATCGGCCATACAAGACAACTTTCCTGATGAATATCTATTGAAGATAGATTATAATGAAATCCCATGGTTTGCAGACTATGCAAACTACTTAGTTTGTGGATTCCTTGAAAAAGGATTATCATACCAAAGACGAAAGAAATTCTTCAGTGATATAAAACACTATTTCTGGGAAGATCCACACCTGTTTAAAAGTTGTCCCGATGGAATAATACGCCGATGTGTATTTGGAGATGAAGCTAGTAAAATTTTAAACCATTGTCACACAGGACCAACAGGAGGGCATTATGGGCCTCAACTAACAGCAAGAAAAGTTTATGAAGCTGGATTCTATTGGCCTACAATTTACAAATACGCACACCTTCTTTGCAAATCCTGTGATGCATGTCAAAGGGCCGGAAAAATAAGTCAACGTGATGAAATGCCACAAAATGTCATCCAAGTATGTGAAGTATTTGACATTTGGGGTATTGACTTTATGGGTCCATTTCCAAAATCTCATAATAATCTATATATACTCGTAGCCATTGATTATGTATCTAAATGGGCGGAAGCACAAGCTCTCCCAACTAACGATGCACGAGTTGTAGTCAACTTTTTAAAACGTCTTTTTGCAAGGTTTGGAACACCGAAAGCTTTAATAAGTGATCGGGGTACTCATTTCTGTAATAATCAACTTGAGAAAGTTCTTAAAAGATATGGAGTAACTCATAAAATCTCCACTGCATATCATCCACAAACAAGTGGACAAGTTGAAAATACCAACCGAGCTTTAAAACGTATTCTAGAGAAAACCGTAGGATCAAATCCGAAGGAATGGTCCATTAAATTGGAGGATGCACTCTGGGCTTTTAGAACAGCCTACAAAACTCCAATTGGAACCACACCTTTTAGACTTGTTTATGGAAAAGCATGTCATCTTCCTGTAGAAATTGAACACAAAGCATTTTGGGCTTTGAAGACATGTAATCTTGATTTACATGAAGCTGGACGTCTACGATTAAGTCAACTAAACGAATTAGAAGAATTAAGACATGAAGCATACGAAAATTCGTTAATCTATAAAGAAAGAACGAAGAAATGGCATGATAAAAGAATCAGAAGTTAAAAAGAATTTAAGGAAGGAGACAGGGTTCTTCTTTTCAATTCACGATTCAAGCTATTTCCTGGAAAATTGAAATCAAGATGGTCTGGACCATTCATAGTTAAAAGAGTTTTCCCATACGGAACGATAGAATTAATAAATTCAAAAGGGATTGAATTTAAAGTTAATGGTCACAGAGTTAAACATTACATACATGGTCCGATGGAAGTCGACAACGAAGTTAATCATAATTTCGACACCACAGCTAACTAAGTGTGGGGAGAATCAAGTTTTTAAAGGATAATATATATTTCTGTTAGAGTTAGATTGTCTGTTTTCGTGTAAATCTCGAAAATGGAACCCGAATGGTCTTTCCCTAGCAGACCCTAAAGAACTAGTCTTCTCCCCCCATTCTAAATTTTTATTTTTTTTTAGGTTTTTACAAAATGAAGACTGCCTGTGAACTAAACCATGGTCTAATGCTACACGCTTTGATCACTAAAAGAAATAATGACATACTACCAAGTGAAATAGTATCAGTAATCAGAGAAAGAATGGACGGAGTTAGAAAAGAATCTAGATGCGAAGATAATAAGTTACAATTTGGTAAAGGAAAATCAAAATCCACAGCGAAAAGAAGAGCACGACACCTAGAAAGATGTCACAAATGCGGAAAATGGTCACATGGAGGTAAATGTTCAAATAATCAAACTTATTCAAATACCGAATTTGTTACTTTATGCAGAGACGGACCGTTCATATGTTTAGAAGAAAAGACACTGAATGCTCGAGGTTACGCCTATGTAGCCATGGAAAACCAATTAAACCGACTATCTTATGAATGGGATAGATCATATAACTAAGAAATCTATTTCACAGGTATGTCTGTACAGTTTTTATTTTTATTTTTATTTTTAACCTTTTGATAATAAACGCTAATTTGTTCGCTAAAAAGTATTAAATTGGTATTGAATAAAATTAGGTTTGGCGACCGAAATTATTGATATCATTCAAAAATTTATTACATCACTGCGAAATTTAACGTTTATTCTTAAGGTATAAATATCTTTAATCAATGAACCCAAAATATTTCAAAAATTCATCATGAGTTAAATTAGGTTTTGGAACCGAAATTACTTTACCGAAAAGAGGGGCGCATATTTTTGATAATATTTGATTGATTAAAGTGGGATAAAAAGACAAAAAGATTTTAAATTTTATTTTTACCATGTTTTTAAAATTAATATTTAAATCTTAAATTAATATTGTAAACTTTGTAAAAACAATATATTTAAAATTGTAAATATTTGAAAAATTAATATAAGTTTGATATGAATTTATAAATTTTTAAATTAAGTTTGGTGTGAATTTTTAATTTTTAAAATATGAATTTTTAATTTTATGCATTTCAAATTTTAAGTTTGGTGTGAATTTTTAATATTAATTTTGAATTTCGTATTTAAGTTGTGTGAATTTAAAAACAAAAATTTACTTTATCTCATTAAGTTAAGAATATGATTTTTAAAATTCGTCGTAAGTTGAAGACTAGGTCTTTGAACCAAAATTGCTTTACCCGAGGGAGGGACGAGAACTTTTATTATCATTATTTTTAATCTTATTGAATTAAAGTATGCCAAAAACATTGAAAAAACTCAAAAATCTTAGCTTTTAAAACAATCGCTACAAAAAAGACAAATTTTAAAATTTTGTCGAGGGACGGACTAGGACATCGATCCGAAACGACCTCGTCCTAAATAACAAGGGAAACAAAATTTTAAAATTAAGTACTTAATTGTTTTATAAGTTATTGATTATAAAAAAAAATATATATATCAAACTCCGCGACTCGCGGAGTTTGAAGAGTTATTCACCGCGACTCGCGGAGGGGTCGGAAATCAGAAAAAAAATAAAGAGCTGGAACAGATCAGTCCCAACCCTAAAACAATAAAAACCTACGAAAAACACTCCGCAAAAACACGAAAAAAACCCCCAAAATCACAATTTTTAACCGTTAATCACCAAATCTTTTGCTAAAATCATGTTGAGAAGGATGCTATCTAAGAATTACTCAAGAAAAACGGTAAATTTCTACACCTAAACACCATTTAATCCGAAATTTGGTGTTCTTGAGTCATTTTTTTCCCAATTTGATTTTGATGCTTTTTAGTGTAATTAGGCTTAAATTGTTTATGTATTATGCTTGTATAACCTAGATTGATGATGTTTAACATGATTAGAAGCCTTAAACTTCAAATTTTGAGAAATCTAGGGTTTGTGTTCTTGAGCAAATTTGGGGCTTTTTGATATAAACAGGTTATGGCCGATTTTTGTCATGAATTGTTGCTAAATTAAGTAGTGTAACATGTTTAGGTAGTTAAATGATCCAAACTTTGAGCCTAAATATGATTTTTGAGAATTAAAGTGGACTTTTTCAAGTCTAAAATTCATGAACTTGATTTTTGAAAGATAATGCCATTTGAGACTTGTTTAATTGCTAGTAATGATTATTTTGACATGTTGTTTGAATTGAATGCTTATGAACTTGGCGAACATTTTCGTATATGCTTATTTGAAAAAGTGTAGATTTGATAAAAATGTGAAAATGAGCTTAAGTTTGATATAAATTGATAATGTCATTGTAATTATTTTGATTGATGATTTTGCTGACACTAATGCATATTTGGATGCACAAAAATTGTGTTTGATGTGTTTTGCAGAATGAAAGGGGTGAATCTTCATCCCAAGCCCGCAATGCTCCTGCTGAGAATTTGGAACAACAGGAGGTGGATAACTACTACAAGCAGGATATACCTCATCCAGTCATGACCTTTTCCGATATGCACTTGGAAGAGTTGCACCCGAACCTGAGATTTGACAGACTTTGGATAGATTATCCAAAATACCAAAGGGGTTTGCATACTCTTCATTCTAAGGTTGTTGAGGTACCGAGGGTCATAGAATGGGGACCCTTAGAAGCTGTAGAATTGGCCGGGCCAATTAGGGAATTACTTGTACAGAGGTATGGTAATTCTACTTTTAATGACTGGGTACGTTTATTCACCATGCGTAGACCTGTATATAAAGTATGGTGTGAAGAATTTTTGTGTAGTATAGAGTTGAATGATCGGGTAGCTAGTTTAACCGATCGTTCTTTTATTAGATTTTTGTTAGGCGGTTCGATGCGCCACATGTCTTTACTGGACATGGCTCAGGCTTTACGTATATATACGCCTGAGGAGTTAGCATCCGCTGATTGTAGAGGGTTGATACTAAACGGTAGAAAGATAGATGAAAATTTTGATACACACGGTGTGTGGAGTCAAATGACAAGCCATCACCGTTTCAAAGGGGGAAATTACTCTTATTTGGATATAGATAGAGCCGAATTAAGAGTGATACATAGGTTTTTAGCTAATTCGATTACACAAAGGGGTAAGAACAAGGAAAAAGTAAATGAACAGGATTTGTTTTACCATATGTGTATTCGAGACCCACAAAGCGCTGTAAGTATACCGTATTGTGTGGGTTATTATTTATCAGCTATGGTTCGGGGGATGCGACCGCATAGCATAATAGGAGGTGGTATTTTTATTACTTTGATTGGTGAATATCTCGGTGTGGATATAAGTCGGGGGGGATTATTAGTAGAAGAACCAGAACCCCGCGATACTATAGGTTTAAATGTATACCATGGTGCGAAAGTTTTAAAGAGGCGAAATAACGCCGCAGTACGATACCATGGTAGACATCCACAGGTGGAGAGAAACCAACAGCAAGGTAATGTAGGAGGGGGGAATGAGATGCAAGAAATGCAAAGGTTTATAGCTTCTCAGGAATACGAAAATGCTAGACAGAGAGCATTTGAAGATTGGCAAGTTCATCAGAACCAAATCATAGCTCATTGCCAACATATAGGTAGAAACTATATTCCTACACCGAAACCCATCTTCCCTCCCTGGTCTATAGAGATGCAGCCACCGTATCCTACGTATGACCCTGCCGAAGCATTCTATAGCACCTATGGTTATGCCTGGAACCCCTATTGGTACCAGTATCATCCCTAGTATACTTATTTTTTTTGTAATTTGTAATTATTGATACGTTTAATACTTTTGTTAATATTGTAATCATTTTTATAATTATCTAACTTTTATTCTTAGATTTTAATAATTTTTGAATGTGGGGTAATATACCAAACTTCAAAAATATGTATATATGTTTGCAAGTTTATCTTATGTACACAACAGGGTAAAACAACGCATTTTCAAAGACTGGCATTAAGTTCAGCAAAAGCAACTAATTTTGACGACAAGATGCAAAATATATGTGAAATAACAACAAGACGGAATGAACAAATGATGTGCACCATTTATCATTCAGCAAACAAACGCCAATATATTTGGAAACTTTGGTAAAATTTAATCATTTTCACACTAATCACCCTCAATAATTTAAATTGTTACTGATTTCTTGCAAATGAGGGCATTGCAAGATCTTAAGTGTGGGAAGGGGTTAAATTCTTTCGGATTTTAAAATTTTTTACTTTATACACTTGGTTACCATTAAAAATACTAGTAAAGCAGTAGTTGTATTAGAATCTAGTGCTCTCTGATAATAAAGAACAGCCCTGGTCTTATATACTGACTACCCAATTCTAGTAAATTTTTTCAAAATTTTCAATTAAATGAACTAAAAATCATGTTTATACATATTTATGAACGATAAAACTAGGTTTTAACACCGAAATTATTGTTACCTCAAAAAGGACATAAATTGAGAAACAAACTAAAATGTTAAAATTCATTTAAAATGGAATAGAGGACGATAAAAAGGAAAATAAAAGCCAAGTGTGGGAAAATTTACCAAGTTATCTTAAACATATGTCACATATATCTGTAACAAATAACTGAAAATACTTTTGCTTTGGACTAAACTAAACTGTTTTACCCGATGAAAGAAAAGAAGAGATGGATCTACACGATGAATCAATTCCATCATTAAAAGGAAGTAAAGTCTTCCGAAAAAGACACGCGCTTCTTGATTTAGGTCAAGAAGTTGTCGTCCAGACCAGCTGTAGGTTGACGAAAAATCTAGAAAAGTCATCACTAAAATCAGCAGGAAATCCACGGACCTCAGCATTAAACAGGGTCGCCAAGTGGTCAGATTTATCCTAACCATGAGAAGGATTTATCTCGTACAATGGGGGGGCACCATGCAAATTAGCTGGATAAGACTAATGAATCAGATCCCCAGAAAGGATAATCTCCTTAAAGATTAAAAATCAGCTTTTAAGACTGATATTACTCAATCCTAGAGATTGACCTTAAAGATTGAGAATTCAAACTCATGGAATTCAATGATATCTAAACTCGAGCTTGAACGAGAAAATATTTTGATCAAAATTATAAACCGATTTGTTTTCTGAAAACCCTATTTTCAATGCGTTCATTACCATTGAACGTAAAATCCTAGGAATTCACCTGGAATTCATTAGGTCACCTGAACTAAATCAGGTGTCAACCGTAAGAACGGTGGTTACATAGTGGTCAAAGACAGGACCTTGTGCCATACCGAAAAATTATAAGGGTGAGCTTTACTATTGCTCCTACCAAGGATAGTAATTGCGTCCGACACGTTATAGACCATAATTAAAAGCATGTCAGGGGACATTGCCTTAACAGTTGCTTGTTCAACGCTTTCCTTTACAACCGGATGGTAGTTTATCGAAAGGTAATATACGGGACAAGTAAACTGGACGTGTTGCTTTCCAAATACAAGGTTAGCAAGTGGGTGACACAAAACCGCAAGTTTTGAGCTAAAATTTTCAAATCTGAAACCCACCAAACCCACAAAAATATTTTGCAAACACCGGTAAAGGGTTATCCCGGAAAACTTATCTAGGGTAAAAACTAGATTGAATTTTCAAAAGATCAAATGTTTTCATAAAGATCCAATTTCCTTAATGGATCTAAATTTTTATAGTCATGTGGGACTGTAAACCATATCGTTACTACCATTGTTTATACCGCCGTATAGAAAATCACTGATGTACAAAGTGTGAAGAATAAAGAAGTGATTCTAGTATTTCAAGACGATATTGCTTGAGGACAAGCAACGCTCAAGTGTGGGAATATTTGATAATGCTAAAAACGAACATATATTTCATAGCATTATTCCTCAAGAAAGACAAGCTTTTAGTTGCAATTGTTCTATTTACAAGTGATATTCGTTTAAATAATAAAAGGTGAAGACAAAAGACAGATTCGACGAATTGAAGACGCAAACGACCAAAAAGCTCAAAAGTACAAAAGACAATAAAAAAGGTTCCAATTATTGATAAGAAACGTCTCGAAATTACAAGAGTGCAAGATTCAAAACGCAAAGTACAAGATATTAAATTGTACGCAAGGACGTTCGAAAATCCGGAACCGGGACCAGAGTCAACTCTTAACGCTCGACGCAACGGACTAAAAATTACAAGTTAACTATGTATATAAATATAATATAATATATAATTAATTATATTAATTATATATATTATATTTATAAATAAAAACCGTCGGCAGAGAAAGACTCCAAGGGACTGAGCTGTAAATTCATTCTCCGCGACTCGCGGAGTTTGAAGAGGATTTCACCGCGAGTCGCGGAGCCCCAAAAATCGAAAATCCCTATAAAGCTCGCGCATTCTGATCGTAAAAATTCAACAAAATAATATATCTCTCTCTCTCAATATATCGTATATATTTATATTTATATTTTAATTTTAATTTTAATTTTAATTATAATTCTAATAATAAGGGTATGTTAGCGAATGTTGTAAGGGTGTAAGTCGAAATTCTGTCCGTGTAACGCTACGCTATTTTTAATCATTGTAAGTTTTGTTCAACCTTTTTACATTAATGTCTCGTAGCTAAATTATTATTATGCTTATTTAAAACGAAGTAATCATGATGTTGGGCTAATTACTAAAATTGGGTAATTGGGCTTTGTACCATAATTGGGGTTTGGACAAAAGAACGACACTTGTGGAATTTAGACTATGGGCTATTAATGGGCTTTATATTTGTTTAACTAAATGATAGTTTGTTAATGTTAATATAAAGATTTACAATTGGGCGTCCCTATAAATTACCATATACACTCGATCGGACACGATGGGCGGGGTATTTATATGTACGAATAATCGTTCATTTAACCGGACACGGGAATGGATTAATAGCCACTAGAATAATTAAAACAGGGGTGAAATTACATTCAAAGGTAATTGGTGTAATTGTTAACAAAGTAGTAAAACCTTGGTTTACACGCAGTCGATAACCTGGTGTATTCATTAAACAAAGTATTAAAACCTTGTTACAATTCGAATCCCCAATTAGTTGGAATATTTAACTTCGGGTATAATAATAATTTGACGAGGACACTCGCACTTTATATTTATGACTGATGGACTGTTATGGACAAAAACCAGACGGACATATTAAATAATCCAGGACAAAGGACAATTAACCAATGGGCATAAAACTAAAATCAACACGTCAAACATCATGATTACGGAAGTTTAAATAAGCATAATTCTTTTATTTCATATTTAATTTCCTTTATTTTATATTTAATTGCACTTCTAATTATCGCACTTTTATTTATTGTTATTTAATTGCACTTTTAATTATCGTCCTTTTTAATTATCGCAAGTTTATTTTATCGCACTTTTATTATTCGCAATTTCATTATCGTTATTTACTTTACGCTTTAATTTAAGTCTTGTATTTATTTTATATTTTACATTAGGTTTTAACTGCGACTAAAGTCTTAAAATCGACAAACCGGTCATTAAACGTTAAAAACCCCCCTTTATAATAATAATATTACTTATATATATATTTGTATTTTTATAAAAGTAAACTAATATAGCGTTAAGCTTTGTTTAAAGATTTCCCTGTGGAACGAACCGGACTTACTAAAAACTACACTACTGTACGATTAGGTATACTGCCTATAAGTGTTGTAGCAAGGTTTAAGTATATCCATTCTATAAATAAATAAATATCTTGTGTAAAATTGTATCGTATTTAATAGTTTTTCCTAGTAAAATATAAACTATTTCGTATCCCTTAGCTTTGACTTCATATATGCTTCGGAGTTTTTGGGGTTTCCCACTTTTCAACGATTTTGATCTTTGTCGGGTCCACCTGGATACCTTCTTTGTTCACTATGTGACCGAGGAATTGAACTTCTTCCAACCAAAATGCACACTTTGAAAACTTAGCCTACAGTTTTTCTTTCCTCAATATTTCTAGCACTTTTCTCAAATGTTCTTCGTGCTTTTGATCATTCTTTGAGTAAATAAGTATGTCATCGATGAAAACAATGACAAACTTGTCAAGATATGGCCCACACACTTGGTTCATAAGGTCCATGAACACAGTTGGTGCATTAGTCAATCCAAACGGCATAACCATAAACTCGTAATGACCATAACGCGTCCTAAAAGCAGTTTTTGGAATATCATCCTCCTTTACTCGCATTTGATGATATCCAGAATGTAAATCGATTTTCAAATAAACCGACGAGCCTTGTAGTTGATCAAATAAGTCGTCAATTCTCGGCAGTGGATAACGGTTTTTGATGTTAAGTTTATTCAACTCTCTGTAGTCAATACACAACCTAAATGTACCATCCTTCTTCTTGACAAACAAAACAGGAGCTCCCCATGGTGATGTGCTTGGTCGAATGAAACCACGTTCTAATAGTTCTTGCAGTTGGCTTTGCAGTTCTTTCATCTCACTGGGTGCAAGTCTGTAAGGAGCACAAGCTATTGGTGCAGCTCCTGGTACAAGATCTATTTGAAATTCAACAGATCGATGTGGAGGTAGTCCCTGTAATTCTTTCGGAAATACATCGGGAAATTCTTTTGCGACGGGAACATCATTGATGCTCTTTTGTTCAGTTTGTACTTTCTCGACGTGTGCTAGAACAGCATAGCAACCTTTTCTTATTAGTTTTTGTGCCTTCAAATTACTAATAAGATGTAGCTTCGTGTTGCCCTTTTCTCCGTACACCATTAAGGGTTCTCCTTCTTCTCGTACAATGCGAATTGTATTTTTGTAACATACGATCTCTGCTTTCATCTCCTTCAGCTAGTCCATGCCAACTATTACATCAAAACTCCCTAACTCTACTGGTATCAAATCAATCTTAAATATTTCGCTACCCAGTTTAATTTCTCGATTCCGGCATATATAATCTGCTGAAATTAATTTACCGTTTGCTAATTCGAGTAAAAATTTACTATCTAACGGCGTCAATGGACAACTTAATATAGCACATAAATCTCTACTCATATAGCTTCTATCCGCACCTGAATCAAATAAAACGTAAGCAGATTTATTGTCAATAAGAAACGTACCCGTAACAAGTTCCGGGTCTTCCTGTGCCTCTGCCGCATTAATATTGAAAACTCTTCCGCGGCCTTGTCCATTCGTGTTCTCCTGGTTCGGGCAATTTCTAATAATGTGGCCCGGTTTTCCACATTTATAACAAACTACATTGGCATAACTTGCTCCGACACTACTTGCTCTGCCATTACTTGTTCCGACACCATTTGTTCCTTTCGTTCTGTTAACCCCTGGTCCGTAGACCTCACACTTCTCCGCGCTATGACCATTTCTTTTACACTTGTTGCAAAATTTGGTGCAGAACCCCGAGTGATACTTTTCACACCTTTGGCATAGCTGCTTTTGATTGTTGTTATTGTTGCGGTTGTTATTGTTGTTGGGATGATTGTTGTAGTTGTTGTTGTTGTTGTTGTTGTTGTTGTTGTTGTGCAGTTTGTTGTAGTTGCGATTGATGTTGCGATTGTTGGGATAGTTGTTGTTGTATTGGTGACTCTTATTAGCGTTTTCCTCCCACTTTCTTTTGACTAGCTTCACGTTGGCCTCTTCGGCCACCTGTTCTTTAATTCTTCCCTCAATCTGGTTCACTAGTTTGTGAGCCATTCTACATGCCTTTTGTATGGAGGCAGGCTCGTGTGAACTTATATCTTCTTGGATTCTCTCCGGTACTTTCACAAATGCGTCGATCTTCTCTTCCTCATCTTCGAACGCTCTCGGACACAATAGGCACAATTTTGTGAATCGTCTTTCGTACGAAGTAATATCGAATCCCTGTGTTCGTAACCCTCTAAGTTCTGACTTGAGCTTATTGACCTCGGTTCTGGGACGGTACTTCTCGTTCATCAAGTGCTTGAATGCTGACCACGGTAGCGCGTAAGCAGCATCTTGTCCCACTTGCTCTAGATAGGTATTCCACCATGTTAACGCAATACCTGTGAAGGTATGTGTAGCGTACTTCACTTTGTCTCCTTCAGCACACTTACTTATGGCAAACACCGATTCAACTTTCTCGGTCCACCGTTTCAATCCGATTGGTCCTTCGGTCCCATCAAATTCTGAAGGTTTGCAGGCAGTGAATTCCTTGTAGGAGCATCTGATAATGCTAAAAACGAACATATATTTCATAGCATTATTCCTCAAGAAAGACAAGCTTTTAGTTGCAATTGTTCTATTTACAAGTGATATTCGTTTAAATAATAAAAGGTGAAGACAAAAGACAGATTCGACGATTTGAAGACGCAAACGACCAAAAAGCTCAAAAGAACAAAAGACAATCAAAAAGGTTCCAATTATTGATAAGAAACGTCTCGAAATCACAAGAGTACAAGATTCAAAACGCAAAGTACAAGATATTAAATTGTACGCAAGGACGTTCGAAAAACCGGAACCGGGACCAGAGTCAACTCTTAACGCTCGACGCAACGGACTAAAAATTACAAGTTAACTATGTATATAAATATAATATAATATATAATTAATTATATTAATTATATATATATTATATATATATATTATTAAAACCGTCGGCAGCCAGAAACTCCAAGGGTGTGAAATGAAAATACCTCTCCGCGACTCGCGGAGTTTTAAGGCCATTTTGCCGCGAGTCGCGGAGCCCCAAATTTCACTTCTGGCTATAAAGCCAACCGAATTCTGATCGAATTTATCATCTTTTTTCTCAATCTCTCTCAATATATACGAGTAATATATATTTATATTTATATTTTAATTTTAATTATAATTCTAATAATAAGGGTATGTTAGCGAATGTTGTAAGGGTGTAAGTCGAAATTCTGTCCGTGTAACGCTACGCTATTTTTAATCATTGTAAGTTATGTTCAACCTTTTTATATTAATGTCTCGTAGCTAAGTTATTATTATGCTTATTTAAAACGAAGTAATCATGATGTTGGGCTAATTACTAAAATTGGGTAATTGGGCTTTGTACCATAATTGGGGTTTGGATAAAAGAACGACACTTGTGGAAACTAGGCTATGGACTATTAATGGGCTTTATATTTGTTTAACTAAATGAAAGTTTGTTAATGTTAATATAAAGATTTACAATTGGGCGTCCCTATAAATTACCATATACACTCGATCGGACACGATGGGCGGGGTATTTATTTGTACGAATAATCGTTCATTTAACCGGACACGGGAATGGATTAATAGCCACTAGAATAATTAAAACAGGGGTGAAATTACATTCAAGGGTAATTGGTGTAATTGTTAACAAAGTAGTAAAACCTTGGTTTACACGCAGTCGATAACCTGGTGTATTCATTAAACAAAGTATTAAAACCTTGTTACAATTCGAATCCCCAATTAGTTGGAATATTTATCTTCGGGTATAATAATAATTTGACAAGGACACTTGCAATTTATATTTTTGACTGATGGACTGTTATGGACAAAAACCAGACGGACATATTGAATAATCCAGGACAAAGGACAATTAACCCAAGGGCATAAAACTAAAATCAACACGTCAAACATCATGATTACGGAAGTTTAAATAAGCATAATTCTTTTATTTCATATTTAATTTCCTTTATTTTATATTTAATTGCACTTCTAATTATCGCACTTTTATTTATTGTTATTTTATCGCACTTTTATTTATCGTACTTTTATCGCAATTTAATTATCGTTATTTACTTTACGCTTTAATTTAAGTCTTGTATTTTATATTTTACATTAGGTTTTAACTGCGACTAAAGTTTTAAAATCGACAAACCGGTCATTAAACGGTAAAAACCCCCTTTATAATAATAATATTACTTATATATATATATTTGTATTTTTATAAAAGTAAACTAATATAGCGTTGAGCTTTGTTTAAAGATTTCCCTGTGGAACGAACCGGACTTACTAAAAACTACACTACTGTACGATTAGGTACACTGCCTATAAGTGTTGTAGCAAGGTTTAAGTATATCCATTCTATAAATAAATAAATATCTTGTGTAAAATTGTATCGTATTTAATAGTATTTCCTGCTAAAATTATAAACTATTTTATATACACCTCGTTCGACATCAAGTATTTTTTGGCGCCGCTGCCGGGGAATATCTTAAAAGCCGGAAGCGCAACGCTAATATATAAAAAAAAAAAAAAAAGATTTTTATCTACTTTTATTAAAAGTCATTTTTGTAAAAATACGTTTTAATTATTCAAAAATATAAAAAGAAAAACAAAAATATTAGTATTTTTAAGATTTTGTTAAATATTTAAGTTTTATAAGTTTCTTTATTTTTATTTTAGTTTATAAAAATATAAGTTTTAATTTTAATATCTTTTATTTAATTAAAAAACAGAAAACATAAATAAAAAAAAAAAAAAAAAAAAAAATAAAAAGAAAACGCGTAAAAACAAAACCTGTCAACTGAATTCCTGAACCCCGCGACTCGCGGGGTTTTCCTCTTTATTTGCCGCGACTCGCGGAGGTCTTCTGACACACGGACAAAACCCTAAAGTTGCATTAATTACGGAGTTTTAATTTATTATTATTATTATTTAACTTAATTATTATTATTATTATTATTAATTTTAGTTTTATTTTTACTTTTTACTTTATATATGTATTTTGTTTAATTAGTTTTATTAAAATTGTAAAATTAGTAGTTTTATTAAATAAATAATATAAAAATAATATTTTTAACAAAAATTGTACTTTTTACAACTTTTTGTATATTTTTATATTTTGTACCTTTTTAATCGTTGTAGCGTAATATTTGTATTTTTTAGCTCATATTTAATTTTAAACTTAGTTTTTGCTATAGTTATTTTTACTCCTATATTTTTAGGCTTTGCCTTAGAATTCCTTAAGTGCTTTTTCTTTAGACTAAGATTTAGGTGCTTTAGAATTTTGCGACGCCTTTTTAAGTTTTAGTTTCTTTTTAAGTTATTTCCATTTGGGATTTAGTTTTTCCTGTAAGCTTTAATATTTTTAGACCTTTTACTATGTATCAATTATCATTCCAATTAGTAATTTCAATTTGCAATTATAATTTTAAGTTAGTTGTAGTAATAAGGTTAAATTAGTTAAGTATTTTTAAGTTTTTATAAGTTTCTTTTATTTTTCCGTCACCTTTTATTTTTCAACCATTTTTCTTTTTCGACATTTTTCGACGAACTCTTTTTCTCTCTTATTTCTCGCTATTCTAGTTTTAGGACTTAGAATTTTTTTTCTACTTCTTATCTTAATTTCTTAAAATTACGAAAATTTATTTTGAGTGGTTAAATTGATAGACATCAAAATTTTCTGGTTCGTAGTAATAGTTGGATTTGTACGTGGACCGGGTTATTGGAGCCAAACAGTCCTCAATTATATTGAGACCAAACGAATCCTGCCCCTCTGCTGCATCTTTTGGCTATTCGAAACGTGGGCAAAATCAGAAAAGTCTATTGATTGGATAACTTATTATAATTTTTCTTTCCTTTTAAAAACTAATAGGATATTCAGTGAATGCATCGAGCAAGACGTTCATCACCTTTTGTACGTTCACCACCTGTAACTCGATCAAGACATCGTTTAACAAATATAACCGCCGTTGATTTTTCTTTAGAATCGTCATCCAGTCGACCAAGTACTTCAGTTCAAATTTCCGATAATCCATTTTTTGAAACAAACCTCACAATTGAGAATCCAGAAAATATTCAGGAACGGTTCATAGATCCTGAACCATTAAACTTTCCTCCGGAACCACCAATCATTCAAACAGAGATTGTTGAGGAACGAACTATTAAATCAGAATCATTCAGTGATACCGATTCAACAAATTCAATTATGGAGAATCTGGAACCTTTAAGTATGGAAGACCGAATGAGAGCTAAACGCACTGGCCAAGGTCACGCAATCACTCATCCAGACATTAATGCGCCAGATTATGAAATCAAAGGACAAATTCTACACATGGTGACTAATCAATGCCAATTTAGTGGTGCGCCGAAGGAAGATCCAAATGAACATCTACGTACCTTTAATAGGATCTGCACACTATTTAAAATCCGAGAAGTGGAGGATGAACAGATATATCTCATGTTATTTCCCTGGACTTTAAAGGGAGAAGCCAAAGATTGGTTGGAATCGTTACCTGAAGGAGCGATTGATACATGGGATGTTTTAGTTGACAAATTTCTTAAACAATTCTTTCCTGCATCTAAAGCCGTAAGACTTCAAGCAGAAATTGTTACGTTCACACAAAAGCCAAATGAAACTCTATATGAGGCGTGGACAAGATATGGAAAGTTATTAAGAGGATGTCCGCAACATGGTTTAGACACCTGTCAAATAGTACAAATATTCTACCGAGGATGCGACATCACTACAAGAAAAGACATAGATATAGCAGCTGGTGGTTCGATTATGAAGAAAACCGAAACTGATGCTTACAAAATTATTGATAATACTGCTTCCCACTCACATGAGTGGCACCAAGAAAAAGATATCATTAGATCATCTAAAGCAGCTAGAGCCGATTCTAGCCATGACTTAGATTCCATTTCCGCAAAGATAGATGCTTTCGAGAGACGAATGGAAAAGATGACTAAAGATATTCATGCTATACGAATTAGTTGTGAGCAGTGTGGAGGACCACATTTGACAAAAGATTGTCTCAGTATTGAATTAACAATGGAACAAAGAGAGAATATTTCATACATAAACCAAAGGCCTGGAAATAATTATCAGAATAATTATCAACCGCCAAGACCGATTTACAATCAAAACCAGAATTATAACCGAAATATTCCATACAATAACCAACAAGGTCCTAGCAATCAACAAGTATCCAATAATACTTATAATCAGCAAAGACCAAATTTTCAAAACAAACCACCACAACAAACCGATGATAAAAAGCCGAATTTAGAAGATATGATGACGAAGCTAGTTGAAACTCAAACGCAGTTTTTCACATCTCAAAAACAAACAAATGAACAAAATGCCCAAGCATTTAGAAATCAACAAGCTTCTATTCAAAATCTGGAACAAGAAGTAAGTAACCTAGCAAGGTTAATAGGTGAAAGAAAACCGGGAAGTTTACCTAGTGATACAAATGCTAACCCCCGGAATGAAACAGCTAAAGCTATTACCACAAGAAGTGGTACAACACTTAAACCACCTGAAATACCTGTAACTTCTGATGAAACTATTCCTACTACACAAGAACCACAACCTGATCAGGATAAGGAAAAAGAACCGGTAGTTGAAAAGGTTAATGAAGATAACACAGTTAAGGATAAACCTTATGTTAAACCATACCAACCACCACTTCCTTACCCGAGTAAAATGAAGAAAGAAAAACTTGAAGCCGAGCAATCCAAATTCTTTGATATGTTTAAACAGATAAATGTAAATCTTCCTTTCATTGATGTAATTTCAGGAATGCCAAGATATGCTAAATTCTTGAAAGATCTAATCACGAATAGAAAGAAAATGGAAGAACTCTCGGCTGTTACTATGAATGCCAATTGTTCAGCAGTGCTGTTGAATAAGATACCAGAAAAACTATCTGATCCAGGAAGTTTCACAATTCCATGTTTTCTGGGTAGTCTTAGTTCAATAGAAGCATTAGCAGATTTAGGTGCTAGTATAAATCTAATGCCGTATTCACTATACGCTAAACTAGACCTTGGAGAATTGAAACCAACCAGAATAAGCATACAACTAGCCGATAGATCAATAAAATATCCTAGAGGGATAATGGAGAACATGCTAGTTAAAGTTGGTACTTTAGTATTCCCAGTAGATTTTGTTGTTCTGGACATGGAAGAAGATTCTCAAGTTCCTCTCATATTAGGAAGACCATTCTTAAACACGGCTAAAGCAATGATAGACGTGTTCGGTAAGAAACTGACCCTAAGTATAGAGGATGAGAGTGTTACCTTTTCAGTTGATAGAGCAATGCAACAACCACAATCTGCAGATGATACATGTTATTATATTCAAACTATAGATGCACATGCAGAATTATTAAAAGAATTTCCAGAATTACAAGGAACAGGAGAATGTTCTTTAGGAGAAGGTAATGAACCAATTGATGAAGCTGAAATGTTAGCTACACTAATAGCTAATGGATATGAACCAACAACAGAAGAAATTCAAATGCTAAAAGAAGAAGACAGATATCGATATAAATCATCGATAGAAGAACCTCCGAAATTAGAGTTAAAGCCACTTCCAAACCATTTGGAATACGCTTATTTACATGGTGAATCTGAATTGCCTGTAATAATATCGTCTTCTCTTACTGAAAATGAGAAATCACAGCTCATTTCTGTGTTGAAAGCTCATAAACCAGCCATTGCATGGAAGATTCATGATATTAAAGGAATAAGTCCTTCGTATTGCACACATAAAATCCTTATGGAAGAAGGTCATAAAACGTATGTGCAACGTCAACGAAGACTAAATCCTAATATGCAAGATGTAGTTAAGAAAGAGATTATTAAACTGCTAGATGCAGGTTTGATATATCCAATCTCTGATAGTCCATGGGTAAGCCCAGTTCAATGCGTACCTAAGAAGGGTGGCATGACTGTCATTACAAATGAGAAAAATGAGCTTATTCCTACTAGGACTGTAACAGGATGGCGTGTATGTATTGATTATAGAAAATTAAATGACGCCACCAGAAAAGATCACTTTCCCTTACCTTTCATAGATCAAATGTTGGAAAGATTAGCCGGAAATAGTTACTATTGTTTTCTAGATGGATTTTCCGGATATTTTCAAATTCCAATAGCACCCGAAGACCAAGAGAAAACCACATTCACGTGCCCTTATGGTACTTTTGCTTACAAACGAATGCCATTTGGACTTTGTAACGCCCCTGCAACCTTTCAAAGGTGTATGATGGCGATTTTTCACGACATGATAGAAGAATGCATGGAAGTATTCATGGATGACTTTTCAGTCTTCGGTGATACATTTAAATCATGTCTAGTTAATCTAGAACGAATGCTAATTAGATGCGAAAAATCAAATCTAGTACTTAATTGGGAGAAATGCCATTTCATGGTTAAAGAAGGCATCGTTCTTGGACATAAAATTTCAAAAGAAGGAATTGAAGTGGATAGAGCTAAAGTAGATGTAATTGCTAAACTTCCACATCCCACCAATGTTAGAGGAGTTAGGAGTTTTCTAGGGCATGCCGGTTTTTACCGACGTTTCATAAAAGATTTTTCAAAAATTGCCACTCCTATGAATAAACTCCTAGAAAAGGATGCGCCATTCATCTTTTCAGATGAATGTATCAAATCTTTTAATATTCTTAAAGAAAAACTCACTAATGCGCCGATCATGATAACACCAAATTGGAATCTACCATTTGAACTAATGTGCGATGCAAGTGATTTTGCAATGGGAGCCGTTTTAGGACAAAGGATTGAAAAACGATTTCAACCTATATATTATGCTAGTAAGACATTACAAGGAGCACAAACGAACTATACAACTACTGAAAAAGAACTCCTTGCTATTGTCTTTGCTTTTGATAAATTTCGATCATATCTCGTTCTAGCAAAAACGGTGGTCTATACCGACCATTCTGCTCTTAGATACCTATTTTCAAAACAAGATGCTAAACCAAGATTAATCCGTTGGATCTTACTCTTACAAGAGTTTGATATTGAAATCCGAGATAAAAAAGGAGCAGAAAATCTCGCCGCTGATCATCTTTCTCATCTTGAAAATCCCGAATTAGAAGTTTTGAATGAATCAGCCATACAAGACAACTTTCCTGATGAATATCTATTTAAGATAGATTATAAAGAAATCCCATGGTTTGCAGACTATGCAAACTACTTAGTTTGTGGATTCCTTGAAAAAGGATTATCGTACCAAAGACGAAAGAAATTCTTCAGTGATATAAAACACTATTTCTGGGAAGATCCACATCTGTTTAAAAGTTGTCCCGATGGAATAATACGCCGATGTGTATTTGGAAATGAAGCTAGTAAAATTTTAAACCATTGTCACACAGGACCAACAGGAGGGCATTATGGGCCTCAACTAACAGCAAGAAAAGTTTATGAAGCTGGATTCTATTGGCCTACAATTTACAAAGACGCACACCTTCTTTGCAAATCCTGTGATGCATGTCAAAGGGCCGGAAAAATAAGTCAACGTGATGAAATGCCACAAAATGTCATCCAAGTATGTGAAGTATTTGACATTTGGGGTATTGACTTTATGGGTCCATTTCCAAAATCTCATAATAATCTATATATACTCGTAGCCATTGATTATGTATCTAAATGGGCGGAAGCACAAGCTCTCCCAACTAACGATGCACGAGTTGTAGTAAACTTTTTAAAACGTCTTTTTGCAAGGTTTGGAACACCGAAAGCTTTAATAAGTGATCGGGGTACTCATTTCTGTAATAATCAACTTGAGAAAGTTCTTAAAAGATATGGAGTAACTC
The DNA here is from genome assembly GCF_046630445.1 of Rutidosis leptorrhynchoides. Classification (NCBI taxonomy): domain Eukaryota; kingdom Viridiplantae; phylum Streptophyta; class Magnoliopsida; order Asterales; family Asteraceae; genus Rutidosis; species Rutidosis leptorrhynchoides. The sequence continues at coordinate 152,883,155 of NC_092337.1, forward strand.
ATAAAATCTCCACCGCATATCATCCACAAACAAGTGGACAAGTTGAAAATACCAACCGAGCTTTAAAACGTATTCTAGAGAAAACCGTAGGATCAAATCCGAAGGAATGGTCCATTAAATTGGAGGATGCACTCTGGGCTTTTAGAACAGCCTACAAAACTCCAATTGGAACCACACCTTTTAGACTTGTGTATGGAAAAGCATGTCATCTTCCAGTAGAAATTGAACACAAAGCATTTTGGGCTTTGAAGACATGTAATCTTGATTTACATGAAGCTGGACGTCTACGATTAAGTCAACTAAACGAATTAGAAGAATTAAGACATGAAGCATACGAAAATTCGTTAATCTATAAAGAAAGAACGAAGAAATGGCATGATAAAAGAATCAGAAGTTCAAAAGAATTTAAAGAAGGAGATAGAGTTCTTCTTTTCAATTCACGATTCAAGCTATTTCCTGGAAAATTGAAATCAAGATGGTCTGGACCATTCATAGTCAAAAGAGTTTTCCCATACGGAACGATAGAATTGATAAATTCAAATGGGATTGAATTTAAAGTTAATGGTCACAGAGTTAAACATTACATACATGGTCCGATGGAAGTCGACAACGAAGTTAATCACAATTTCGACACCACAGCTAACTAAGTGTGGGGAGAATCAAGTCTTTAAAGGAAAAATATGTATTTCTGTTAAAGTTAGATTGTCTGTTTTCGTGTAGTTCTCGAAAATGGAACACGTATGGTCTTTCCCTAGCAGACCCTAAAGAACTAGTCTTCTCCCCCCATTCTGAATTTTTATTTTTTTTTAGGTTTTTACGAAATGAAGACTGCCTGTGAACTAAACCATGGTCTAATGCTACACGCTTTGATCACTAAACGTAATAATGACATACTCCCGAGTGAAATAGTATCAGTAATCAGAGAAAGAATGGACGGAGTTAGAAAAGGATCCAGATGCGAAGATAATAAGTTACAATTTGGTAAAGGAAAATCAAAATCCGCAGCGAAAAGAAGAGCACGACACCTAGAAAAATGTCACAAATGCGGAAAATGGTCACATGGAGGTAAATGTTCAAATAATCAAACCTATTCAAATACCGAATTTGTTACTTTATGCAGAGAAGGACCGTTCATATGTTTAGAAGAAAAGACAATGAATGCTCGAGGTTACGCCTATGCAGCCATGGAAAACCAATTAAACCGACTATCTTATGAATATAATAGATCATATAACTAAGAAATCTATTTCACAGGTATGTCTGTATAGTTTTTATTTTTATTTTTATTTTTAACCTTTTGATAATAAACGCTAATTTGTTCGCTAAAAAGTATTAAATTGGTATTAAATAAAATTAGGTTTGGCGACCGAAATTATTGATATCCTTCAAAAATTTATTACATCACTGCGAAATTTAACGTTTATTCTTAAGGTATAAATATCTTTAATCAATCAACCCAAAATATTTCAAAAATTCGTCATGAGTTAAATTAGGTCTTGGAACCGAAATTACTTTACCGAAAAGAGGGGCGCATATTTTTGATAATATTTGATTGATTAAAGTGGGATAAAAAGAAAAAAAAAAAAAGATTTTTAATTTTATTATTTTTTTTTTAATCTTAATATTTAAATCTTAAATTAATATTGTAAACTTTGTAAAAACAATATATTTAAAATTGTAAATATTTGAAAAATTAAATTAAGTTTGGTGTGAATTTATAATATGAATTTTTAAATTAAGTTTGGTGTGAATTTTTAATTTTTAAATATAAAATTTTAATTTTATGCATTTCAAATTTTGAGTTTGGTGTGAATTTTTAATTTTAATTTTGAATTTTATATTTAAGTTGTGTGAATTTAAAAACAAAAATTTACTTTATCTCATTAAGTTAAAAATATGATTTTTAAAAATTCGTCGTAAGTTGAAGACTAGGTCTTTGAACCGAAATTGCTTTACCCGAGGGAGGGACGAGAACTTTTATTATTTTCAATCTTATTGATTTAAAGTATGCCAAAAACATTAAAAAACCCAAAAATCTTAGCTTTTAAAACAATCGCTACAAAAAGACAAATTTTAAAATTTTGTCGAGGAACGGACTAGGACATCGATCCGAAACGACCTCGTCCTAAATAACAAGGGAAACAAAATTTTAAAATTAATTTCTTAATTGTTTTATAAGTTAAAGATTATAAAAAAAAAAAAAAAAAAAAAAAAAAAAAAAAAAAAAAAAAAACTCCGCGACTCGCGGAGTTTTCAGTGAAAACCTCCGCGACTCGCGGAGGGTCCAAAACCCAGAAAAAAAAAATAAAAGAGCTGCTCGACTGATCACTCACACACACACAAAAACACCCAAATACAGCTCGAAAAAACCCGAGAAAACCCACGAAAATCATCCCAAAAACTCGATTTTTCACCGTTAATCTTCAAATTTTTCACTACAATCATGTTGAGAAGGATGATATCTAGGAACTACTCAAGAAAACAGGTACAATTACACCCCAAATCACCTTTAAATCCGAATTTTAGTGTGTTCTTGAGCATATTTTCATAATTTGAATTTTGTTAATTTTTAGTGTAATTAGTGTTAAATTGTTAGTATATTATGCATGTATAACCTAGATTGATGCTTGTTAACATGATTTGAAGCCAAAAACTTCAAAATTTTTAGAATCTAGGGTTTGTGTTCTTGAGCAAATTTGGGGCTTTTTGATATAAACAGGTTATGGCCGATTTTTGTCATGAATTGTTGCTAAATTGAGTAGTGTAACATGTCTAGGTAGTTAAATGATCAAAACTTTGAGCCTAAACATGATTTTGAGAATTAAAGTGGACTTTTTCAAGTCCAAAATTCATGAACTTGATTTTTGAAAGATAATGCCATTTGAGACTTATTTATTTGCTAGTAATGATTATTTTGACATGTTATTTGAATTGAATGCTTATGAACTTGGCGAAAATTTTCATATATGATTATTTGAAAAAGTGTAGATTTGATAAAAATGTGAAAATAAGCTTAAGTTTGATATAAATTAATAATGTCATTGTAATTATTTTGATTGATGATTTTGCTGACACTAATGCATATTTGGATGCACAAAATTTGTGTTTGATGTGTTTTGCAGAATGAAAGGGGTGAATCTTCATCCCAAGCCCGCCATGCTCCTGCTGAGAACTTGGAACAACAGGAGGTAGATAACTACTACAAGCAGGATGTACCTCATCCAGTCATGACCTTTTCAGATATGCACTTGGAACAGTTGCACCCGAACCTGCGATTTGACAGACTTTGGATAGATTATCCAAAATATCAACGGGGTTTGCATACTCTTCATTCCAAGGTTGTTGAGGTACCGAGGGTCATAGAATGGGGACCCTTGGAAGCTGTAGAATTGGCCGGGCCAATTAGGGAATTACTGGTACAGAGGTATGGTAATTCTTCTTTTAATGACTGGATATGTTTATTCACCATACGCAGACCTGTATATAAAGTATGGTGTGAAGAGTTGTTATGTAGTATAGAGTTGAATGATCGGGTAGCCAGTTTAACCGATCGTTCTTTTATTAGATTTTTGTTAGGCGGTTCGATGCGCCACATGTCTTTACTGGACATGGCTCAGGCTTTACGTATATATACGCCTGAGGAATTAGCGTCTGCCGATTGTAGAGGATTGATACTAAACGGTAGGAAAATAGATGAAAATTTTGATACACACGGTGTGTGGAGTCAAATGACAAGCCATCACCGTTTTAAAGGGGGAAACTACTCTTATTTTATAGATAGAGCCGAATTAAGAGTAATACATAGGTTTTTAGCTAACTCGATTACACAAAGGGGTAAAAACAAAGAAAAGGTAAATGAACAAGATTTGTTTTACCATATGTGTATTCGAGACCCACACAGCGCTGTAAGTATACCATATTGTGTGGGTTATTATTTATCAGCTATGGTTCGAGGGATGCGTCCACATAGCATAATAGGGGGTGGTATTTTTATTACTTTGATTGGTGAATATCTCGGTGTGGATATAAGTCGGGGGGGATTATTAGTAGAAGAGCCGGAACCTCGCGACACTATAGGTTTAAATGTGTACCATGGTGCGAAAGTTTTGAAGCGGCGAAACAACGCCGCAGTACGATACAATGGTAGACATCCACAGGTAGAGAGAAACCAGGAACAAGGTAATGTAGGAGGGGGGCAAGAAATGCATAGGTTTATAGCTTCTCAGGAATACGAAAATGCTAGACAGAGAGCATTTGAAGATTGGCAAGTTCATCAGAACCAGATCATAGCGCATTGCCAACATATAGGTAGAAACTATATTCCTACACCGAAGCCCGTCTTCCCTCCTTGGTCGATAGAGATGCAGCCACCATATCCTACGTATGACCCTGCCGAAGCATTCTATAGCACTTATGGTTATGCGTGGAACCCCTATTGGTACCAATATCATCCTTAGTTACTTTTTATTTTTATTATTTTGTAATATGTAATTATTGATATGTTTAATACTTTTGTTAATATTGTAATCATTTTTATAATTATCTAACTTTTATTCTTAGATTTTAATAATTTTTGAATGTGGGGTAATAAACCAAACTTCAAAAATATGTATATATGTTTGCAGTTTATCTTATGTACACAACAGGGTAAAACAACGCATTTTCAAAGACTGGCATTAAGTTCAGCAAAAGCAAGTAATTTTGACGACAATGATGCAAAATATATGTGAAATAACAACAAGACGGAATGAACAAATGACGTGCACCATTTATCATTCAGCAAACAAACGCCAATATATTTGGAAACTTTGGTAAAAATTTAATCATTTTCACACAAATCACCCTCAATAATTTAAATTGTTACTGATTTCTTGCAAATGAGGGCATTGCAAGATCTTAAGTGTGGGAAGGGATTAAATTCTTTCGGATTTTAAAATTTTTATATTAAACACTTGGTTACCATTAAAAATACTAGTAAAGCAGTAGTTGTATTAGAATCTAGTGCTCTCTGATAATAAAGAACAGCCCTGGTCTTATATACTGACTACCCAATTCTAGTAAAATTTTTCAAAATTTTCAATTAAATGAATTCAAAAACATGTTTATACATATTTATGAACGATAAAACTAGGTTTTAACACCGAAATTATTGTTACCTCAAAAAGGACATAAATTGAGAAACAAACTAAAACGTCAAAATTCATTTAAAATGGAATAGAGGACGATAAAAAGAAAAATAAAAAGCCAAGTGTGGGAAAATTTACCAAGTTATTTTAAACATATGCCACATATATTTGTAACAAATAACTGAAAATACTTTTTGCTTTGAACTAAACTAAACTGTTTTACCCAATGAAAGAAAAGAAGAGATGGATCTACACGATGAATCAATTCCATCATTAAAAGGAAGTAAAGTCTTCCGAAAAAGACACGCGCTTCTTGATTTAGGTCATGAAGTTGTCGTTCAGACCAGCTGTAGGTTGACGAAAAATCTAGAAAAGTCATCACTAAAATCAGCAGGAAATCCACGGACCTCAGCATTAAACAGGGTCGCCAAGTGGTCAGATTTATCCTAACCATGAGAAGGATTTATCTCGTACAATGGGGAGGCACCATGCAAATTAGCTGGATAAGACTAATGAATCAGATCCCCAGAAAGGATAATCTCCTTAAAGATTAAAAATCAGCTTTTAAGACTGATATCACTCAATCCTTGAGATTGACCTTAAAGATTGAGAATTCAAACTCATGGAATTCGATGATATCTAAACTCGAGCTTGAACGAGAAAATATTTTGATCAAAAATACAAACCGATTTGTTTTCTGAAAACCCTATTTTCAACACGTTCATTACCATTGAACGTAAAATCCTAGGAATTCACCTGGAATTCATTAGGTCACCTGAACTAAATCGGGTGTCAACCGTAAGAACGGTGGTTGCATAGCATGGTCAAAGACAGGACCTTGTGCCAGACCGACAAATTATAAGGGTGAGCTTTACTATTGCTCCTACCAAGGATAGTAATTGCGTCCGACACATTATAGACCATAATCAAAAGCATGTCACGAGACATTGCCTTAACAGTTGCTTGTTCAACGCTTTCCTTTACAACCGGACGGTAGTTTGCCGAAAGGTAATATACGGAACAAGTAAACTGGACGTGTTGCTTTCCAAATACAAGGTTAGCAAGTGGGTGACACAAAACCGCAAGTTTTGAGCTAAAATTTTCAAATCTGAAACCCACCAAACCCACAAAAATATTTTGCAAACACCGGTAAAGGGTTATTCCGGAAAACTTATCTAGGGTAAAAAACTAGATTTAATTTTCAAAAGATCAAATGTTTTCATAAAGATCCAATTTCCTTAATGGATCTAAATTTTTATAGTCATGTGGGACTGTAAACCATATCGTTACTACCATTGTTTATACCGCCGTATAGAAATCACTGATGTACAAAGTGTGAAGAATAAAGAAGTGATTCTAGTATTTCAAGACAATATTGCTTGAGGACAAGCAACGCTCAAGTGTGGGAATATTTGATAATGCTAAAAACGAACATATATTTCATAGCATTATTCCTCAAGAAAGACAAGCTTTTAGTTGCAATTGTTCTATTTACAAGTGATATTCGTTTAAATAATAAAAGGTGAAGACAAAAGACAGATTCGACGATTTGAAGACGCAAACGACCAAAAAGCTCAAAAGAACAAAAGACAATCAAAAAGGTTCCAATTATTGATAAGAAACGTCTCGAAATCACAAGAGTACAAGATTCAAAACGCAAAGTACAAGATATTAAATTGTACGCAAGGACGTTCGAAAAACCGGAACCGGGACCAGAGTCAACTCTTAACGCTCGACGCAACGGACTAAAAATTACAAGTTAACTATGTATATAAATATAATATAATATATAATTAATTATATTAATTATATATATATTATATATATATATTATTAAAACCGTCGGCAGCCAGAAACTCCAAGGGTGTGAAATGAAAATACCTCTCCGCGACTCGCGGAGTTTTAAGGCCATTTTGCCGCGAGTCGCGGAGCCCCAAATTTCACTTCTGGCTATAAAGCCAACCGAATTCTGATCGAATTTATCATCTTTTTTCTCAATCTCTCTCAATATATACGAGTAATATATATTTATATTTATATTTTAATTTTAATTATAATTCTAATAATAAGGGTATGTTAGCGAATGTTGTAAGGGTGTAAGTCGAAATTCTGTCCGTGTAACGCTACGCTATTTTTAATCATTGTAAGTTATGTTCAACCTTTTTATATTAATGTCTCGTAGCTAAGTTATTATTATGCTTATTTAAAACGAAGTAATCATGATGTTGGGCTAATTACTAAAATTGGGTAATTGGGCTTTGTACCATAATTGGGGTTTGGATAAAAGAACGACACTTGTGGAAACTAGGCTATGGACTATTAATGGGCTTTATATTTGTTTAACTAAATGAAAGTTTGTTAATGTTAATATAAAGATTTACAATTGGGCGTCCCTATAAATTACCATATACACTCGATCGGACACGATGGGCGGGGTATTTATTTGTACGAATAATCGTTCATTTAACCGGACACGGGAATGGATTAATAGCCACTAGAATAATTAAAACAGGGGTGAAATTACATTCAAGGGTAATTGGTGTAATTGTTAACAAAGTAGTAAAACCTTGGTTTACACGCAGTCGATAACCTGGTGTATTCATTAAACAAAGTATTAAAACCTTGTTACAATTCGAATCCCCAATTAGTTGGAATATTTATCTTCGGGTATAATAATAATTTGACAAGGACACTTGCAATTTATATTTTTGACTGATGGACTGTTATGGACAAAAACCAGACGGACATATTGAATAATCCAGGACAAAGGACAATTAACCCAAGGGCATAAAACTAAAATCAACACGTCAAACATCATGATTACGGAAGTTTAAATAAGCATAATTCTTTTATTTCATATTTAATTTCCTTTATTTTATATTTAATTGCACTTCTAATTATCGCACTTTTATTTATTGTTATTTTATCGCACTTTTATTTATCGTACTTTTATCGCAATTTAATTATCGTTATTTACTTTACGCTTTAATTTAAGTCTTGTATTTTATATTTTACATTAGGTTTTAACTGCGACTAAAGTTTTAAAATCGACAAACCGGTCATTAAACGGTAAAAACCCCCTTTATAATAATAATATTACTTATATATATATATTTGTATTTTTATAAAAGTAAACTAATATAGCGTTGAGCTTTGTTTAAAGATTTCCCTGTGGAACGAACCGGACTTACTAAAAACTACACTACTGTACGATTAGGTACACTGCCTATAAGTGTTGTAGCAAGGTTTAAGTATATCCATTCTATAAATAAATAAATATCTTGTGTAAAATTGTATCGTATTTAATAGTATTTCCTGCTAAAATTATAAACTATTTTATATACACCTCGTTCGACATCAGCATCCTACACGATTTCTTGCGCCGTTAGCTGTATTGCTAGATTAAGAGTTATTGTTGGTATGTAGCGCGACCTGTACTGTGGCTATGTTTGAAGCAATAAAGGCACGAAATTCCTCTTCGCTCATATTCAAGGTGTGTCGAGTAGTCGGTACCATTTCCTTCAAAATAGTCAAATGAAACAAGTTAATCATACAGAATATTAAGAGTAGTCAATAGTATCTCGTAGCATAATATGAACTCATTTATAAAAGCTTTTTCTTCATATTAGCGTTTTATAAGTTTAAATTTGGGTATTACCTACCCGTTAAGTTCATACTTAGTAACTAATATACAATTCAACTACTACAATTCCATATGAAAAACTGATTATAATAATATATCACATACAAATATTCTTCAAACTTACAACTTCGCTATATTGCATATAACATGAAATATAGTACACTATAATACAAGACAGTTTTGAAGATAAATCTAGTTAATACATAAGTTGTTTAGCAAAGGAAAAAAGACACGTAATTCATAAGTCCAAAAACAAGTCATGCATTCTGGTTTTACTAAGACGACTTCCCATCCTTGGTCTTGTGGAAAATAACCGTTATGACCATTGGCTAGGCAGCATGTTGTAATGTCGTCAAAAGGACGAGGTTTTCGTAATATCCAACAGCCCCGTAATAATCTAAAAATCTTGTTTCTCACCCCAACTACTGAATCCGTCACTTGTGGGAAAGTTTTATTTAAAAGCTGCAATCCGATGTTCTTTTTCTCACTTTGGTAAAAAGCGAACATCACTAACCCATAAGCATAACATGCTTCTTTATGTTGCATGTTAGAAGCTCTTTCTAATTCACGAAATCCTATGTTGGGGTATGTTGAGTCAAAATAGGTTCTTAACCCGTAGCGTAAAATTGCATTTGGGTTCCCCGCATTTAACGCTTTAAAGAAAACACGGCGTAACTTAAAGTCTCCCCAATGTGATATACCCCACCTATCAAAGGAAAGCCTTTTATAAACTAAGGCATTTCTGGAAAGTCTTTCAAATATTTGACAAGTTAATTTCGCCATAACTAAATGTGCTGATGAATTCTGACCTACTCTAGACAAGATTTTCTCAATCATATCCTTTGGTAGGTCTTCTAAAATATTCGGTTGTCTACCCTTAACGTCCATTTTATTTTTATACTGTAAAATAGACAAGGATTAGATTCGTAATAACAAACAATACAAACAATTTTTACATAGAACATAAAAGTACAAGCACACTACAATACATTTATTACACAACATGCTCACACCCCTCTAATCTGAATCACTGGTTTCTTCTTCTTCGGACTTGGTTTTTTTTTCTTCCTAATCTTCTAGGGATATATGATGTTCCTCTAATACGAGCCGTCTTTTTCCACATTGGTTTAGAAAAACCTGGTGGTTTAGAGGTTCCCGGGTTATTGTCACGATATTGAAAATACGGGTGTTGACGGTACATATAAAGTTCATCGGGGTCGGAATCAGATTTCTATATTTTGATGCCTTTTCCCTTATTATTTTATTTTGCCTCATTAAATTGGGTCAGGGTAATTTCTATAACATCATCGGAATCCTCATCAGGATCCGATTCATCAGAAAATTGGTAATTTTCCCAATATTTTGCTTACTTAGCGGAAACACCATTGACCATTATTAACTTTGGTCCATTGGTTGAGGATTTTCTTTTATTTGACCGGTTTTCTGTGGTTCCTACTATTCCCCCCTCCGGAACCTCTTCTCCCGGTTCCGTTTCCTCTTCTTCCGGTTCTTCGGGAACTTGTGAATCTTGCCAATATATATTCGACTCTTCGTTATTATTAGGTGAGTCAATGGGATTTGTGCTAGAGGTAGACATCTATCACACAATATCAAACATGTTAAGAGATTAATATATCACATAATATTTACATGTTAATAATATATAGTTTCCAACAAAAATGTTAAGCAATCATTTTTAAAGAAAACACGGCCGAAGTCCAGACTCACTAATGCATCCTAACAAACTCGATAAGACACACTAATGCAAATTTTCTGGTTCTCTAAGACCAACGCTCGGATACCAACTGAAATGTCCCGTTCATATTGATTATAAACGTTCCATATTAATTGATTTCGTTGCGAGGTTTTGAACTCTATATGAGACGTTTTTCAAAGACTGCATTCATTTTTAAAACAACCATAACCTTTATTTTATCAATAAAGGTTTTAAAAACATTACGTAGATTATCAAATAATGATAATCTTCTAAAATATAATGTTTACACACGACCATTACATAATGGTTTACAATAGAAATATATTACATCGACATATGTTTCTTGAATGCAGTTTTTACACAATATCATACAAACATGGACTCCAAATCTTTTCCTTATTTTAGTATGCAACAGCGGAAGCTCTTAGTATTCACCTGAGAATAAACATGCTTTAAATGTCAACAAAAATGTTGGTGAGTTATAGGTTTAACCTATATATATCAAATCGTAACAATAGACCACAAGATTTCATATTTCAATACACATCCCATACATAGAGATAAAAATCATTCATATGGTGAACACCTGGTAACCGACATTAACAAGATGCATATATAATAATATCCCCATCATTCCAGGACACCCTTCGGATATGATATAAATTTCGAAGTACTAAAGCATCCGGTACTTTGGATGAGGTTTGTTAGGCCCAATAGATCTATCTTTAGGATTCGCGTCAATTAGGGTGTATGTTCCATAATTCTTAGATTACCAGGCTTAATAAAAAGGGGCATATTCGATTTCGATAATTCAACCATAGAATGTAGTTTCACGTACTTGTGTCTATTTTGTAAATCATTTATAAAACCTGCATGTATTCTCATCCCAAAAATATTAGATTTTAAAAGTGGGACAATAACTCACTTTTACAGATATTTCCTTCCTCGGAAATAAGACTTGGCCACGGATTGATTCACGAACATATACAAATATGTACATATATATATCAAAGTATGATCAAAATATAATTACAACTATTTTTATTATGTTTTAAAGATTTGAGTGTATTAAATCAGCTGTCCTCGTTAGTAACCTACAACTAGTTGTCCACAGTTAGATGTACAGAAATAAATCGATATATATTATCTGAATCAATCCACGACCCAGTGTATACATGTCTCAGGCTAGATCACAACTCAAAGTATATATATTTTTGGAATCAACCTCAACCCTGTATAGCTAACTCCAACATTACTGCATATAGAGTGTCTATGGTTGTTCCTAATAATATATATACATGGGTCGATATGATATGTCAAAACATTTGCATACGTGTCTATGGTACCTCAAGATTACATAATATATTAGAATATATGTATAATACAATATAAGTTAGCTAGGATATGATTTGTATAGATTTGTTAAACATTTCCCGTAGCTAAAAAGATCAAAAATATCCAATCTTGTTTTACCCATAACTTCTTCATTTTAAATCCATTTTGAGTGAATCAAATTGCTATGGTTTCATATTGAACTCTAATTTAAGAATATAAATAGAAAAAGTATAGGTTTATAGTCGGAAATTTAAGTTACATGTCAATTACTAAAGAGGTAGTGATTTCCGTCGAAAGAACGACATCTTGATGACCATTTTGAAAAACATACTTTAACTTTGAGTTTAACCAAGATTTTTGGATATAGTTTCATGTTCATATGAAAAATCATTTTCCGAGAAGAACAACTTTTAAATCAAAGTTTATCATAGTTTTTAATTATCCAAACCAAAACAGCCCCCGGTTTCACTACGACGGCGTATATCCGATTTTATGGTGTTCATCGTGTTTCCAGGTTTTAAATCATTAGGTTAGCATATCATATAGATATAGAACATGTGTTTAGTTGATTTTAAAAGTCAAGTTAGAAAGATTAATTTTTGTTTGCGAACAAGTTTAGAATTAACAAAACTATGTTCTAGTGATTACAAGTTTAAACCTTCGAATAAGATAGTTTTATATGTATGAATCGAATGATGTTATGAACATAATTACTACCTCAAGTTTTCTGGATAAAACTACTGGAAATGAGAAAAATAGATCTAGCTTCAAAGGATCTTTGGATGGCTTAAAAGTTCTTGAAGCAGAATCATGACACGAAAACAGTTCAAGTAAGATTTTCACTCGAAATAAGATTGTTATAATTGTAGAAATTGAATCAAAGTTTGAATATGAATATTACCTTGAATTATAAAGATAACCTACTGTAAATAACAAAGGTTCCTTGATCTTAGATGATTACTTGGAATGGATTAGAAAGCTTGGAAGTAGACTTGCAAACTTGAAAGTATTCTTGATTTTTATGAAACTATACTTATGGAATTTATGAAGAACACTTAGAACTTGAAGATGGAACTTGAGAGAGATCAATTAGATGAAGAAAATTGAAGAATGAAAGTATTTTTAGGTGTTTTTGGTCGTTGGTATATGGATTAGATATAAAGGATATGTAATTTTGTTTTCATGTAAATAAGTCATGAATGATTACTAATATATTTGTAATTTTATGAGATATTTCATGCTAGTTGCCAAATGATGGTTCCCACATGTGTTAGGTGAATCACATGGGCTACTAAGAGCTGATCATTGGAGTGTATATACCAATAGTACATACATCTAAAAGCTGTGTATTGTACGAGTACGAATACGGGTGCATACGAGTAGAATTGTTGATGAAACTGAACGAGGATGTAATTGTAAGAATTTTTGTTAATTAGAAGTACTTTGATATGTGTCTTGAAGTCTTTCAAAAGTGTAAGAATACATATCAAAACACAACATGTACATACATTCTAATGGAGTCGTTAAGTCTTCGTTAGTCGTTACATGTAAGAGTTGTTTTGAAACCTTTAAGTTAACGATCTCAATTAATGTTGTTAACCCAATGTTTATTATATAAAATGAGATGTTAAATTATTATATTATCATGATATTATGATGTATGAATATCTCTTAATATGATATATACATTAAAATATCGTTACAACGATAATCGTTACATATAAGTCTCGTTTCGTAATTCTTGAGTTAGTAGTCTTGCTTTTACATATGTAGTTCATTGTTAACACACTTAATGATATATTTAAATATTATTTTATCATGTTAAATATAGTGTATCAATATCTTAATATGATACATATATATTTAGTAGACGTTATGATAACGATAATCGTTATATATATCATTTCGAGTTTCTTAACTTAGTAAACTCATTTCTTATGTATATCACACATTGTTAATATACTTAGTGAGATAATTACTCATCATAATCTCATGTCAACCATATATATATGTCTATATATACCACAACATGTAGTTTTCACAATTTTGTAACGTTCGTGAATCGCCAGTCAACTTGGGTGATCAATTGTCTATATGAAACTTATTTCATTTAATCAAGTATTAACAAGTTTGATTGCTTAACACGTTGGAAACATTTAGTTATGTAAATATCAATCTTAACTAATATATATAAACATGGAAAAGTTCGGGTCACTACAGCTGGTACGTTTTGCACCATATTTTCCAAGGCTACAACTCGGGCACGAAGCTCAATGACTTTATTACTCCGGGATGATTGTCGGTAGGAACGAGCGTGATAATGCTAAAAACGAACATATATTTCATAGCATTATTCCTCAAGAAAGACAAGCTTTTAGTTGCAATTGTTCTATTTACAAGTGATATTCGTTTAAATAATAAAAGGTGAAGACAAAAGACAGATTCGACGATTTGAAGACGCAAACGACCAAAAAGCTCAAAAGTACAAAAGACAATCAAAAAGGTTCCAATTATTGATAAGAAACGTCTCGAAATTACAAAAGTACAAGATTCAAAACGCAAAGTACAAGATATTAAATTGTACGCGAGGACGTTCGAAAATCCGGAACCGGGACCAGAGTCAACTCTTAACGCTCGACGCAACGGACTAAAAATTACAAGTTAACTATGTATATAAATATAATATAATATATAATTAATTATATTAATTATATATATATTATATATATATTAAAAACCGTCGGCAGAGAAAACTCCAAGGACTGAGCTGTAAATACTATCTCCGCGACTCGCGGAGTTTGAAGGGGTTTTTGCCGCGAGTCGCGGAGCCCCAATTTTCAACTCTGGCTATAAAGCCAACCGAATTCTGATCAAATTTCATCATCTTTTTCTTCCTCTTCATACGTAAAATTTATATTTATATTTATAATTTATATTTTAATTTTAATTATAATTCTAATAATAAGGGTATGTTAGCGAATGTTGTAAGGGTGTAAGTCGAAATTCTGTCCGTGTAACGCTACGCTATTTTTAATCATTGTAAGTTATGTTCAACCTTTTTACATTAATGTCTCGTAGCTAAGTTATTATTATGCTTATTTAAAACGAAGTAATCATGATGTTGGGCTAATTACTAAAATTGGGTAATTGGGCTTTGTACCATAATTGGGGTTTGGACAAAAGAACGACACTTGTGGAAATTAGACTATGGGCTATTAATGGGCTTTATATTTGTTTAACTAAATGAAAGTTTGTTAATGTTAATGTAAAGATTTACAATTGGGCGTCCCTATAAATTACCATATACACTCAATCGGACACGATGGGCGGGGTATTTATATGTATGAATAATCGTTCATTTAACCGGACACGGGAATGAATTAATAGCCACTAGAATAATTAAAACAGGGGTGAAATTACATTCAAGGGTAATTGGTGTAATTGTTAACAAAGTAGTAAAACCTTGGTTTACACGCAGTCGATAACCTGGTGTATTCATTAAACAAAGTATTAAAACCTTGTTATAATTCGAATCCCCAATTAGTTGGAATATTTAACTTCGGGTATAATAATAATTTGACAAGGACACTTGCAATTTATATTTATGACTGATGGACTGTTATGGACAAAAACCAGACGGACATATTGAATAATCCAGGACAAAGGACAATTAACCCATGGGCATAAAACTAAAATCAACACGTCAAACATCATGATTACGGAAGTTTAAATAAGTATAATTCTTTTATTTCATATTTAATTTCCTTTATTTTATATTTAATTGCACTTCTAATTATCGCACTTTTATTTATTGTTATTTAATCGCACTTTTAATTATCGTACTTTTTAATTATCGCAATTTTATTTTATCGCACTTTTATTATTCGCAATTTCATTATCGTTATTTACTTTACGCTTTAATTTAAGTCTTGTATTTATTTTATATTTTACATTAGGTTTTAACTGCGACTAAAGTTTTAAAATCGACAAACCGGTCATTAAACGGTAAAAACCCCCCTTTATAATAATAATATTACTTATATATATATTTGTATTTTTATAAAAGTAAACTAATATAGCGTTGAACTTTGTTTAAAGATTTCCCTGTGGAACGAACCGGACTTACTAAAAACTACACTACTGTACGATTAGGTACACTGCCTATAAGTGTTGTAGCAAGGTTTAAGTATATCCATTCTATAAATAAATAAATATCTTGTGTAAAATTGTATCGTATTTAATAGTGTTTCCTAGTAAAATATAAACTATTTTATATACACCTCGCATAACATCAAGTATTTTTGGCGCCGCTGCCGGGGAACTATCTTAAAAGCCGGAAGCGCAACGCTAATAATAAGAAAGAAAAAAAAAGATTTTTTGTTTACTTTTATTAAAATTCGCTTTTGTAAAAATACGTTTTAAATATTCGAAAAATATAAAAAGAAAAACAAAAATATAAGTTTTTTTAAGATTTTGTTAAATATTTAAGTTTTATAAGTTTCTTTATTTCTATTTTAGTTTATAAAAATATAAGTTTTATTTTAAAATCTTTTATTTATTTAAAAAACAGAAAACATAAAATAAAAAAAAAAATAAAGAAAAACGCGTAAAAAATTGAAAGCTGTCAACAGAATTTCTGAACCCCGCGACTCGCGGGGTTTTCCTCATTAATCACCGCAACTCGCGGAGCCACTCTGACACGCGAACAGAAGCCCTAAAACTGCATTAATTAAGGGTTATTAATTATTATTATTATTATTTAACCTAATTATTATTATTATTATTATTATTAGTTTTAGTTTTATTTTTACTTTTTACTTTTTATTTATATATTTTAGTTAAATTAGTTTTATTAAATTGTAAAATTAGTAGTTTTATAAAATAAATAATATAAAAATAATATTTTTATAAAAATTGTACTTTTTACAACTTTTTGTATATTTTTATATTTTGTCCCTTTTTAATCGTTGTAGCGTAATATTTATATTTTTCGCTCATATTTAATTTTAAACTTAGTTTTTGCTATAGTTATTTTTACTCCTAGATTTTTAGGCTTTGCCGTAGAATTCCTTAAGTGCTTTTTCTTTAGACTAAGATTTATGTGCTTTAGAATTTTGCGACGTCTTTTTAAGTTTTATTTTCTTTTTAAGTTATTTCCATTTGGGATTTAGTTTTTCCTGTAAGCTTTAATATTTTTAGACCTTTTTACTATGTACCAATTATCATTCCAATTAGTAATTTCAATTTGCGATTATAATTTTAAGTTAGTTGTAGTAATAAGGTTAGGTTAGTCAAGTATTTTTAAGTTTTTATAAGTTTCTTTTATTTTTCCGTCACCTTTTATTTTTCAACCATTTTTTCTTTTTCGACCTTTTTCGACGAACTCTTTTTCTTTCTTATTTCTCGCCATTCTAGTTTTTAGGACTTAGAATTTTTTCTACTTCTTATCTAAATTTCTTAAAATTACGAAAATTTATTTTAAGTGGTTAAATTAATAGACATCAAAATTTTCTGGTTCGTAGTAATAGTTGGATTTGTACGTGGACCGGGTTATTGGAGCCAAACAGTCCTCAATTATATTGAGACCAAACGAATCCTGCTCCTCTGCTGCATCTTTTGGCTATTCGAAACGTGGGCAAAATCAGAAAAGTCTATTGATTGGATAACTTATTATAATTTTTCTTTCTTTTTTAAAACTAATAGGATATTCAGTGAATGCACCGAGCAAGACGTTCATCACCTTTTGTACGTTCACCACCTGTAACTCGATCAAGACATCGTTTAACAAATATAACCGCCGTTGATTTTTCTTTAGAATCGTCATCTAGTCAACCAAGTACTTCAGTTCAAATTTCCGATAATCCATTTTTTGAACCCGACCTCACAATTGAGAATCCAGAGAATATTCAGGAACGGTTCATAGATCCTGAACCACTAAACTTTCCTCCGGAACCACCAATCATTCAAACAGAGATTGTTGAGGAACGAACCATTAAAACAGAATCATCTAGTGATACCGATTCAACAAATTCAATTATGGAGAATCTGGAACCTTTAAGTATGGAAGACCGAATGAGAGCTAAACGCACTGGCCAAGGTCACGCAATTACTCATCCAGACATTAATGCGCCAGATTATGAAATCAAAGGACAAATTCTACACATGGTGACTAATCAATGCCAGTTTAGTAGTGCGCCGAAGGAAGATCCAAATGAACATCTACGTACCTTTAATAGGATCTGCACACTATTTAAAATCCGAGAAGTGGAGGATGAACAGATATATCTCATGTTATTTCCCTGGACTTTAAAGGGAGAAGCCAAAGATTGGTTGGAATCGTTACCTGAAGGGGAGATCGATACATGGGACGTTTTAATTGACAAATTTCTTAAACAATTCTTTCCTGCATCTAAAGCCGTAAGACTTCAAGCAGAAATTGTTACGTTCACACAGAAGCCAAATGAAACTCTATATGAGGCGTGGACAAGATATGGAAAGTTGTTAAGAGGATGTCCGCAACATGGTTTAGACACCTGTCAAATAGTACAAATATTCTACCAAGGATGCGACATCACTACAAGGAAAGATATAGATATAGCAGCTGGTGGTTCTATTATGAAGAAAACCGAAACTGATGCTTACAAAATTATTGATAACACTGCTTCCCACTCACATGAGTGGCACCAAGAAAAAGATATCATTAGATCATCTAAAGCAGCTAGAGCCGATTCTAGCCATGACTTAGATTCCATTTCCGCAAAGATAGATGCTGTGGAGAGACGAATGGAAAAGATGACTAAGGATATTCACTCAATACGAATTAGTTGTGAGCAGTGTGGAGGACCACATTTGACAAAAGATTGTCTCAGTATTGAATTAACAATGGAACAAAGAGAGAATATTTCATACATAAACCAAAGGCCTGGAAATAATTATCAGAATAATTATCAACCGCCAAGACCAATTTACAATCAAAACCAGAATTATAACCGAAATATTCCATACAACAACCAACAAGGTCCTAGCAATCAACAAGTATCCAATAATACTTACAATCAGCAAAGACCTAATTTTCAAAACAAACCACCACAACAAACCGATGATAAAAAGCAGAATTTAGAAGATATGATGACGAAGCTAGTTGAAACTCAAACGCAGTTTTTCACATCTCAAAAACAAACTAATGAACAAAATGCTCAAGCATTTAGAAATCAACAAGCTTCTATTCAAAATCTGGAACAAGAAGTAAGTAACCTAGCAAGGTTAATAGGTGAAAGAAAACCGGGAAGTCTACCTAGTGATACAAATGCTAACCCCCGGAATGAAACAGCTAAAGCTATTACCACAAGAAGTGGTACAACACTTAAATCACCTGAAATACCTGTAACTTCTGATGAAACTATTCCTACTCCACAAGAACCACAACCTGATCAAGATTAGGAAAAAGAACCGGTAGTTGAAAAGGTTAATGAAAATAACACAGTTAAGGATAAACCTTATGTTAAACCATACCAACCACCACTTCCTTACCCGAGTAAAATGAAGAAGGAAAAACTTGAAGCCGAGCAATCCAAATTTTTGGATATGTTTAAACAGATAAATGTAAATCTTCCTTTCATTGATGTGATTTCAGGAATGCCAAGATATGCTAAATTCTTGAAAGATCTAATCACGAATAGAAAGAAAATGGAAGAACTCTCGGCTGTTACTATGAATGCTAATTGTTCAGCAGTGTTGTTGAATAAGATACCAGAAAAACTATCTGATCCAGGAAGTTTCACAATTCCATGTTTTCTGGGTAGTCTTAGTTCAATAGAAGCATTGGCAGACTTAGGTGCTAGTATAAATCTAATGCCGTATTCACTATACGCTAAACTAGACCTTGGAGAATTGAAACCAACCAGAATAAGCTTACAACTAGCCGATAGATCAATAAAATATCCTAGAGGGATAATGGAGAACATGCTAGTTAAAGTTGGTACTTTAGTATTTCCAGTAGATTTTGTTGTTTTGGACATGGAAGAAGATTCTCAAGTTCCTCTCATATTAGGAAGACCATTCTTAAACACGGCTAAAGCAATGATAGACGTGTTCGGTAAGAAACTGACCCTAAGTATAGAGGATGAGAGTGTTACCTTTTCAGTTGATAGAGCAATGCAACAACCACAATCTGCAGATGATACATGTTATTATATTCAAACTATAGATGCACATGCAGAATTATTAGAAGAATTTCCAGAATTACAAGGAACAGGAGAATGTTCTTTAGGAGAAGGTAATGAACCAATTGATGAAGCTGAAATGTTAGCTACACTTATAGCTAATGGATATGAACCAACAACAGAAGAAATTCAAATGCTAAAAGAAGAAGACAGATATCGATATAAATCATCGATAGAAGAACCTCCGAAATTAGAGTTAAAGCCACTTCCAAACCATTTGGAATACGCTTATTTACATGGTGAATCTGAATTACCTGTAATAATATCGTCTTCTCTTACTGAAAATGAGAAATCACAACTCATTTCTGTGTTGAAAGCTCATAAACCAGCCATTGCATGGAAGATTCATGATATTAAAGGAATAAGTCCTTCGTATTGCACACATAAAATCCTTATGGAAGAAGGTCATAAAACGTATGTGCAACGCCAACGAAGACTAAATCCTAATATGCAAGATGTAGTTAAGAAAGAGATTATTAAACTGCTAGATGCAGGTTTGATATATCCAATTTCTGATAGTCCATGGGTAAGCCCAGTTCAATGCGTGCCTAAGAAGGGTGGCATGACTGTCATCACAAATGAGAAAAATGAGCTTATTCCTACTAGGACTGTAACAGGATGGCGTGTATGTATTGATTATAGAAAATTAAATGACGCCACCAGAAAAGATCACTTTCCCTTACCTTTCATAGATCAAATGTTGGAAAGATTAGCCGGAAATAGTTACTATTGTTTTCTAGATGGATTTTCCGGATATTTTCAAATTCCAATAGCACCCGAAGATCAAGAGAAAACCACATTCACGTGCCCTTATGGTACTTTTGCTTACAAACGCATGCCATTTGGACTTTGTAACGCCCCTGCAACCTTTCAAAGGTGTATGATGGCGATTTTTCACGACATGATAGAAGAATGCATGGAAGTATTCATGGATGACTTTTCAGTCTTCGGTGATACATTTAAATCATGTCTAGTTAATCTGGAACGAATGCTAATTAGATGCAAAAAATCAAATCTAGTACTTAATTGGGAGAAATGCCATTTCATGGTTAAAGAAGGCATCGTTCTTGGACATAAAATTTCAAAAGAAGGAATTGAAGTGGATAGAGCTAAAGTATATGTAATTGCTAAACTTCCACATCCCACCAATGTTAGAGGAGTTAGGAGTTTTCTAGGGCATGCCGGTTTTTACCGACGTTTCATAAAAGATTTTTCTAAAATTGCCACTCCTATGAATAAACTCCTAGAAAAGGATGCGCCATTCATCTTTTCAGATGAATGTATCAAATCTTTTAATATTCTTAAAGAAAAACTCACTAATGCACCAATCATGATAACACCAAATTGGAATCTACCATTTGAACTAATGTGCGATGCAAGTGATTTTGCAATGGGAGCCGTTTTAGGACAAAGGATTGAAAAACGATTTCAACCTATATACTATGCTAGTAAGACGTTACAAGGAGCACAAACGAACTATACAACTACTGAAAAAGAACTCCTTGCTATTGTCTTTGCTTTTGACAAATTCAGAGCATATCTCGTTCTAGCAAAAACGGTGGTCTATACCGACCATTCTGCTCTTAGATACCTATTTTCAAAACAAGATGCTAAACCAAGATTAATCCGTTGGATCTTACTCTTACAAGAGTTTGATATTGAAATCCGAGATAAAAGAGGAGCAGAAAATCTCGCCGCTGATCATCTTTCTCGTCTTGAAAATCCCGAATTAGAAGTTCTGAATGAATCGGCCATACAAGACAACTTTCCTGATGAATATCTATTGAAGATAGATTATAAAGAAATCTCATGGTTTGCAGACTATGCAAACTACTTAGTTTGTGGATTCCTTGAAAAAGGATTATCGTACCAAAGACGAAAGAAATTCTTCAGTGACATAAAACACTATTTCTGGGAAGATCCACATTTGTTTAAAAGTTGTCCCGATGGAATAATACGCCGATGTGTATTTGGAGATGAAGCTAGTAAAATTTTAAACCATTGTCACACAGGACCAACAGGAGGGCATTATGGGCCTCAACTAACAGCAAGAAAAGTTTATGAAGCTGGATTCTATTGGCCTACAATTTACAAAGACGCACACCTTCTTTGCAAATCCTGTGATGCTTGTCAAAGGGCCGGAAAAATAAGTCAACGTGATGAAATGCCACAAAATGTCATCCAAGTATGTGAAGTATTTGACATTTGGGGTATTGACTTTATGGGTCCATTTCCAAAATCTCATAATAATCTATATATACTCGTAGCCATTGATTATGTATCTAAATGGGCGGAAGCACAAGCTCTCCCAACTAACGATGCACGAGTTGTAGTCAACTTTTTAAAACGTCTTTTTGCAAGGTTTGGAACACCGAAAGCTTTAATAAGTGATCGGGGTACTCATTTCTGTAATAATCAACTTGAGAAAGTTCTTAAAAGATATGGAGTAACTCATAAAATCTCCACCGCATATCATCCACAAACAAGTGGACAAGTTGAAAATACCAACCGAGCTTTAAAACGTATTCTAGAGAAAACCGTAGGATCAAATCCGAAGGAATGGTCCATTAAATTGGAGGATGCACTCTGGGCTTTTAGAACAGCCTACAAAACTCCAATTGGAACCACACCTTTTAGACTTGTTTATGGAAAAGCATGTCATCTTCCAGTAGAAATTGAACACAAAGCATTTTGGGCTTTGAAGACATGTAATCTTGATTTACATGAAGCCGGACGTCTACGATTAAGTCAACTAAATGAATTAGAAGAATTAAGACATGAAGCATACGATAATTCGTTAATCTATAAAGAAAGAACGAAGAAATGGCATGATAAAAGAATCAGAAGTTCAAAAGAATTTAAAGAAGGAGACAGAGTTCTTCTTTTCAATTCACGATTCAAGCTATTTCCTGGAAAATTGAAATCAAGATGGTCTGGACCATTCATAGTCAAAAGAGTTTTCCCATACGGAACGATAGAATTGATAAATTCAAATGGGATTGAATTTAAAGTTAATGGTCACAGAGTTAAACATTACATACATGGTCCGATGGAAGTCGACAACGAAGTTAATCACAATTTCGACACCACAGCTAACTAAGTGTGGGGAGAATCAAGTCTTTAAAGGATAATATGTATTTCTGTTAAGAGTTAGATTGTCTGTTTTCGTGTAGTTCTCGAAAATGGAACACGTATGGTCTTTCCCTAGCAGACCCTAAAGAACTAGTCTTCTCCCCCCATTCTGAATTTTTATTTTTTTAGGTTTTTACAAAATGAAGACTGCCTGTGAACTAAACCATGGTCTAATGCTACACGCTTTGATCACTAAAAGAAATAATGACATACTACCGAGCGAATTAGTATCAGTAATCAGAGAAAGAATGGACGGAGTTAGAAAAGGATCCAGATGCGAAGATAATAAGTTACAATTTGGTAAAGGAAAATCAAAATCCGCAGCGAAAAGAAGAGCACGACACCTAGAACGATGTCTAAAAATGCGGAAAATGGTCACATGGAGGTAAATGTTCAAATAATCAAACCTATTCAAATACCGAATTTGTTACTTTATGCAGAGACGGACCGTTCATATGTTTAGAAGAAAAGACACTGAATGCTCGAGGTTACGCCTATGCAGCCATGGAAAATCAATTAAACCGACTATCTTATGAATGGAATAGATCATATAACTAAAAAATCTATTTCACAGGTATGTCTGTACAGTTTTTTTTATTTTTATTTTTATTTTTAACCTTTTGATAATAAACGCTAATTTGTTCGCTAAAAAGTATTAAATTGGTATTGAATAAAATTAGGTTTGGCGACCGAAATTATTGATATCATTCAAAAATTTATTACATCACTGCGAAATTTAACGTTTATTCTTAAGGTATAAATATCTTTAATCAATCAACCCAAAATATTTCAAAAATTCGTCATGAGTTAAATTAGGTCTTGGAACCGAAATTACTTTACCGAAAAGAGGGGCGCATATTTTTGATAATATTTGATTGATTAAAGTGGGATAAAAAGACAAAAAGATTTTTAATTTTATTTTTACCATGTTTTTAAAATTAATATTTAAATCTTAAATTAATATTGTAAACTTTGTAAAAACAATATATTTAAAATTGTAAATATTTGAAAAATTAATATAAGTTTGATATGAATTTATAAATTTTTAAATTAAGTTGGGTGTGAATTTTTAATTTTTTAAAATATTAATTTTTAATTTTATGCATTTTAAATTTTGAGTTTGGTGTGAATTTTTAATATTAATTTTGAATTTTATATTTATGTTGTGTGAATTTAAAAACAAAAATTTACTTTATCTCATTAAGTTAAGAATATGATTTTTAAAATTCGTCGTAAGTTGAAGACTAGGTCTTTGAACCGAAATTGCTTTACCCGAGGGAGGGACGAGAACTTTTATTATCATTATTTTTAATCTTATTGATTTAAAGTATGCCAAAAATATTGAAAAAACCCAAAAATCTTAGCTTTTAAAACAATCGCTACAAAAAGACAAATTTTAAAATTTTGTCGAAGGACGGACTAGGACATCGATCCGAAACGACCTCGTCCTAAATAACAAGGGAAACAAAATTTTAAAATTAATTACTAAATTGTTTTAATAAGTTAAAGATTATATAAAAAAAAAAAAAAAAATACCAAACTCCGCGACTCGCGGAGTTTGAAGTACAAAATCCCCGCGACTCGCGGAGAGACCGGATTACAGATAAAAAAAATAAGAGCTGCAAACGATCAGTTCACTCACCCACACACAAAACAGAAATATACTGCGAAAAAAGAACCCGAAAAAACCCGAAAATCACCCCCAAAAATCCCAATTTTTAACCGTTAATCACCAAATTTTTTGCTAAAATCATGTTGAGAAGGATGCTATCTAAGAATTACTCAAGAAAAACGGTAAATTTCTACACCTAAACACCATTAATTCGAAATTAGGTGTTCTTGAGCTATTTTTTCCCCAATTTGATTTTGATGCTTTTTAGTGTAATTAGACTTAAATTGTTTATGTATTATGCTTGTATAACCTAGATTGATGCTGTTTAACATGATTAGAAGCCTTAAACTTCAAATTTTGAATAATCTAGGGTTTGTGTTCTTGAGCAAATTTGGGGCTTTTTGATATAAACAGGTTATGGCCGATTTTTGTCATGAATTGTTGCTAAATTAAGTAGTGTAACATGTCTAGGTAGTTAAATGATCCAAACTTTGAGCCTAAACATGATTTTGAGAATTAAAGTGGACTTTTTCAAGTCCAAAATTCATGAACTTGATTTTTGAAAGATAATGCCATTTGAGACTTGTTTGATTGCTAGTAATGATTATTTTGACATGTTATTTGAGTTGAATGCTTATGAACTTGGCGAAAATTTTCGTATATGCTTATTTGAAAAAGTGTAGATTTGATAAAAATATGAAAATGAGCTTAAGTTTGATATAAATTGATAATGTCATTGTAATTATTTTGATTGATGATTTTGCTGACACTAATGCATATTTGGATGCACAAAATTTGTGTTTGATGTGTTTTGCAGAATGAAAGGGGTGAATCTTCATCCCAAGCCCGCAATGCTCCTGCCGAGAATTTGGAACAACAGGAGGTAGATAACTACTACAAGCAGGATGTACCTCATCCAGTCATGACCTTTTCCGATATGCATTTGGAAGAGTTGCACCCGAACCTGAGATTTGACAGACTTTGGATAGATTATCCAAAATATCAACAGGGTTTGCATACTCTTCACTCCAAGGTTGTTGAGGTACCGAGGGTCATAGAATGGGGACCCTTAGAAGCTGTAGAATTGGCCGGGCCAATTAGGGAATTACTTGTACAGAGGTATGGTAATTCTTCTTTTAATGACTGGATATGTTTATTCACCATACGCAGACCTGTATATAAAGTATGGTGTGAAGAGTTGTTATGTAGTATAGAGTTGAATGATCGGGTAGCTAGTTTAACCGATCGTTCTTTTATTAGATTTTTGTTAGGCGGTTCGATGCGCCACATGTCTTTACTGGACATGGCTCAGGCTTTACGTATATATACGCCTGAGGAATTAGCGTCTGCCGATTGTAGAGGATTGATACTAAACGGTAGAAAGATAGATGAAAATTTTGATACACACGGTGTGTGGAGTCAAATGACAAGCCATCACCGTTTCAAAGGGGGAAACTACTCTTATTTGGATATAGATAGAGCCGAATTAAGAGTAATACATAGGTTTTTAGCTAATTCGATTACACAAAGGGGTAAGAACAAAGAAAAAGTAAATGAACAAGATTTGTTTTACCATATGTGTATTCGAGACCCACAAAGCGCTGTAAGTATACCATATTGTGTGGGTTATTATTTATCAGCTATGGTTCGGGGGATGCGACCACATAGCATAATAGGAGGTGGTATTTTTATTACTTTGATTGGTGAATATCTCGGTGTGGATATAAGTCGGGGGGGATTATTACTAGAAGAGCCGGAACCCCGCGACACTATAGGTTTAAATGTATACCATGGTGCGAAAGTTTTGAAGCGGCGAAATAACGCCGCAGTACGATACCATGGTAGACATCCACAGGTGGAGAGAAACCAGGAACAAGGTAATGTAGGAGGGGGGAATGAGATGCAAGAAATGCATAGGTTTATAGCTTCTCAGGAATACGAAAATGCTAGACAGAGAGCATTTGAAGATTGGCAAGTTCATCAGAACCAGATCATAGCGCATTGCCAACATATAGGTAGAAACTATATTCCTACACCGAAACCCGTATTCCCTCCTTGGTCGATAGAGATGCAGCCACCATATCCTACGTATGACCCTGCCGAAGCATTCTATAGCACTTATGGTTATGCCTGGAACCCCTATTGGTACCAATATCATCCTTAGTTTACTTATTTTTTTTTATTTTGTAATTTGTAATTATTGATATGTTTAATACTTTTGTTAATATTGTAATCATTTTTATAATTATCTAACTTTTATTCTTAGATTTTAATAATTTTTGAATGTGGGGTAATTTACCAAACTTCAAAAATATGTATATATGTTTGCAGTTTATCTTATGTACACAACAGGGTAAAACAACGCATTTTCAAAGACTGGCATTAAGTTCAGCAAAAGCAACTAATTTTGACGACAAGATGCAAAATATATGTGAAATAACAACAAGACGGAATGAACAAATGACGTGCACCATTTATCATTCAGCAAACAAACGCCAATATATTTGGAAACTTTGGTAAAAATTTAATCATTTTCACACAAATCACCCTCAATAATTTAAATTGTTACTGATTTCTTGCAAATGAGGGCATTGCAAGATCTTAAGTGTGGGAAGGGGTTAAATTCTTTCGGATTTTAAAAATTTTTATATTAAACACTTGGTTACCATTAAAAATACTAGTAAAGCAGTAGTTGTATTAGAATCTAGTGCTCTCTGATAAAAAAGAACAGCCCTAGTCTTATATACTGACTACCCAATTCTAGTAAAATTTTTCAAAATTTTCAATTAAATGAATTCAAAATCATGTTTATACATATTTATGAACGATAAAACTAGGTTTTAACACCGAAATTATTGTTACCTCGGAAAGGACATAAATTGAGAAACAAACTAAAATGTTAAAATTCATTTAAAATGGAATAGAGGACGATAAAAAGGAAAATAAAAGCCAAGTGTGGGAAAATTTACCAAGTTATCTTAACATATGTCACATATATCTGTAACAAATAACTGAAAATACTTTTGCTTTGGACTAAACTAAACTGTTTTACCCGATGAAAGAAAAGAAAAGATGGATCTACATGATGAATCAATTCCATCATTAAAAGGAAGTTAAGTCTTCCGAAAAAGACACGCGCTTCTTGATTTAGGTCATGAAGTTGTCGTCCAGACCAACTGTAGGTTGACGAAAAATCTAGAAAAGTCATCACTAAAATCAGCAGGAAATCCACGGACCTCAGCATTAAACAGGGTCGCCAAGTGGTCAGATTTATCCTAACCATGAGAAGGATTTATCTCGTACAATGGGGGGGCACCATGCAAATTAGCTGGATAAGACTAATGAATCAGATCCCTAGAAAGGATAATCTCCTTAAAGATTAAAAATCAGCTTTTAAGACTGATATTACTCAATCCTAGAGATTGACCTTAAAGATTGAGAATTCAAACTCATGGAATTCAATGATATCTAAACTCGAGCTTAAACGAGAAAATATTTTGATCAAAACTACAAACCGATTTGTTTTCTGAAAACCCTATTTTCAATGCGTTCATTACCATTGAACGTAAAATCCTAGGAATTCACCTGGAATTCATTAGGTCACCTGAACTAAATCGGGTGTCAACCGTAAGAACGGTGGTTGCATAACATGGTCAAAGACAGGACTTTGTGCCAAACCGACAAATTATAAGGGTGAGCTTTACTATTGCTCCTACCAAGGATAGTAATTGCGTCCGACACGTTATAGACCATAATCAAAAGCATGTCACGGGACATTGCCTTAACAGTTGCTTGTTCAACGCTTTCCTTTACAACCGGACGGTAGTTTACCGAAAGGTAATATACGGGACAAGTAAACTGGACGTGTTGCTTTCCAAATACAAGGTTAGCAAGTGGGTGACACAAAACCGCAAGTTTTGAGCTAAAATTTTCAAATCTGAAACCCACCAAACCCACAAAAATATTTTGCAAACACCGGTAAAGGGTTATTCCGGAAAACTTATCTAGGGTAAAAACTAGATTTCAAAAGATCAAATGTTTTCATAAAGATCCAATTTCCTTAATGGATCTAAATTTTTATAGTCATGTGGGACTGTAAACCATATCGTTACTACCATTGTTTATACCGCCGTATAGAAATCACTGATGTACAAAGTGTGAAGAATAAAGAAGTGATTATAGTATTTCAAGACAATATTGCTTGAGGACAAGCAACACTCAAGTGTGGGAATATTTGATAATGCTAAAAACGAACATATATTTCATAGCATTATTCCTCAAGAAAGACAAGCTTTTAGTTGCAATTGTTCTATTTACAAGTGATATTCGTTTAAATAATAAAAGGTGAAGACAAAAGACAGATTCGACGATTTGAAGACGCAAACGACCAAAAAGCTCAAAAGTACAAAAGACAATCAAAAAGGTTCCAATTATTGATAAGAAACGTCTCGAAATTACAAAAGTACAAGATTCAAAACGCAAAGTACAAGATATTAAATTGTACGCGAGGACGTTCGAAAATCCGGAACCGGGACCAGAGTCAACTCTTAACGCTCGACGCAACGGACTAAAAATTACAAGTTAACTATGTATATAAATATAATATAATATATAATTAATTATATTAATTATATATATATTATATATATATATATATTAAAAACCGTCGGTAGAGAAAACTCCAAGGACTGAGCTGTAAATACTATCTCCGCGACTCGCGGAGTTTGAAGGGGTTTTTGCCGCGAGTCGCGGAACCCCAATTTTCAACTCTGGCTATAAAGCCAACCGAATTCTGATCAAATTTCATCATCTTTTTCTTCCTCTTCATACGTAAAATTTATATTTATATTTATAATTTATATTTTAATTTTAATTATAATTCTAATAATAAGGGTATGTTAGCGAATGTTGTAAGGGTGTAAGTCGAAATTCTGTCCGTGTAACGCTACGCTATTTTTAATCATTGTAAGTTATGTTCAACCTTTTTACATTAATGTCTCGTAGCTAAGTTATTATTATGCTTATTTAAAACGAAGTAATCATGATGTTGGGCTAATTACTAAAATTGGGTAATTGGGCTTTGTACCATAATTGGGGTTTGGACAAAAGAACGACACTTGTGGAAATTAGACTATGGGCTATTAATGGGCTTTATATTTGTTTAACTAAATGAAAGTTTGTTAATGTTAATGTAAAGATTTACAATTGGGCGTCCCTATAAATTACCATATACACTCAATCGGACACGATGGGCGGGGTATTTATATGTATGAATAATCGTTCATTTAACCGGACACGGGAATGAATTAATAGCCACTAGAATAATTAAAACAGGGGTGAAATTACATTCAAGGGTAATTGGTGTAATTGTTAACAAAGTAGTAAAACCTTGGTTTACACGCAGTCGATAACCTGGTGTATTCATTAAACAAAGTATTAAAACCTTGTTACAATTCGAATCCCCAATTAGTTGGAATATTTAACTTCGGGTATAATAATAATTTGACAAGGACACTTGCAATTTATATTTATGACTGATGGACTGTTATGGACAAAAACCAGACGGACATATTGAATAATCCAGGACAAAGGACAATTAACCCATGGGCATAAAACTAAAATCAACACGTCAAACATCATGATTACGGAAGTTTAAATAAGCATAATTCTTTTATTTCATATTTAATTTCCTTTATTTTATATTTAATTGCACTTCTAATTATCGCACTTTTATTTATTGTTATTTAATCGCACTTTTAATTATCGTACTTTTTAATTATCGCAATTTTATTTTATCGCACTTTTATTATTCGCAATTTCATTATCGTTATTTACTTTACGCTTTAATTTAAGTCTTGTATTTATTTTATATTTTACATTAGGTTTTAACTGCGACTAAAGTTTTAAAATCGACAAACCGGTCATTAAACGGTAAAAACCCCCCTTTATAATAATAATATTACTTATATATATATTTGTATTTTTATAAAAGTAAACTAATATAGCGTTGAACTTTGTTTAAAGATTTCCCTGTGGAACGAACCGGACTTACTAAAAACTACACTACTGTACGATTAGGTACACTGCCTATAAGTGTTGTAGCAAGGTTTAAGTATATCCATTCTATAAATAAATAAATATCTTGTGTAAAATTGTATCGTATTTAATAGTGTTTCCTAGTAAAATATAAACTATTTTATATACACCTCGCATAACATCAGAGCGAATGAATAAGATTTAGAATCTGGCTTGTGATATAGTCGTGGCGAGATACTCCGAAAATGAGAGAGAAATGGTATTACGAATAGGTTCACCGGTAAGTGCTTCAGGTTCTTCGCCAAGAGGTGATTTCGGTTGATGGAAAGGATCACCTTCTTCTTGTCTCCATTGATTACGTTGACTACGAATCCATCCCTAATTCATCCAGAATTGATGATGGCTAAATGGTTGATCCATTTCGGTCTCACTGCTTTTGGAGTTTGAGTGGAAATTCATATCGGCATAGTTTTCGGAATCCGAGGGATTTGAACTAGTTGCGAGTTCCATCTCGTATGATAGAGTAAAGGATTTTTCAATATGAAATGATTTTCGAATATTGGATGATATTCTAACTACATAGAATATCTATATATATAGTACTAAAGATTTCGTAGACTACGGAGGAATTTACGGCATATGTCAGGCAAGTCTACAGTAACAGATGTCCTAAGATATGAATTATCAGATGCGCTAGGATATGAATTTTGTCTATACACTATTCATGCAGTCAATGCAGTAAAATGTGTCTAGACTAAGAATGATAAGCAGGTAATTTCCTAAGGATGATAAGCAGGTAATTTTCGACACGAAATGATAAGAAAAACTTTTGACATGCAGACACGGTCGAAGTCCAGACCCACTAATGCATCTAAACAACTATCAGTTAGACATACTAATGCAAGACCTGGTTCGCTACAACCACCGCTCTGATACCAACTTTAACGACCCGTCCTAATCCATCTGGATAAATACATTACATTTGGTTACATCGCGAGGTACTTGACCTTTATATGATATATTTTACAAACATTGCATTCATTTTTAAAAGACAAACTTTCATTACATCGAAAGTTGACGGCATGCATACCATTTCATAATATATCCAACTATAATTGACTTAATAATAATCTTGATGAACTCGACGACTCGAATGGAACGTCTTTTGAAATATGTCATAAATGACTCCAAGTAATATCTCTAATATGAGAAAATGTACGGCGGAAGGTTTCTTTCATACCTGAGAATAAACATGCTTTCAAGTGCCAACCAAAAGGTTGGTGAGTTCATTAGTTTATCGTAATCAATCATTTTCATAATTTAATAGACCACAAGATTTCATATTTCAATTTCTCATAAACTTAATCTCATATCAGGCATTTCGCAAACTGCATAGAGATAAAAATTCATTCATATGGTGAACACCCGGTAACCGACCTTGACAAGATGCATATAGAATATCCCCATCATTCCAGGACTCCCTTCGGACATGATAACTTCGAAGTACTAAAGCATCCGGTACTTTGGATGGGGCTTTTGGGCCCGATAGATCTATCTTTAGGATTCGCGTCAATTAAGGTGTCTGTTCCCTAATTCTTAGAGTACCAGACTAAAAGGGGCATATTCGGTTTAATAATCCACCATAGAATGTAGTTTTAAGTACTTGTGTCTATTTCGTCAAATATTTATAAAGCAGCGCATGTATTCTCAGTCCCAAAAATATATATTGCAAAAGCATTTAAAAAGGGAGCAAATAAAACTCACTATACTGTATTTTGTAGTAAAAATACATATGACGATATTGAACAATGCAGGGTTAGTCTCGGATTCACGAACCTATATCATTTGTGGATATATTAATACATGTAATCGTAATCGATCAATTATATATATATATATATATATATATATATATATATATATATATATATATATATATATATATATATATATATATATATATATATATATATATATTAATAATATACTTGTTATACTATATTTTATTTAGATAAATTTAATATATTTAGTTTATATGTTTTATATAACTATTACTTATCATTAATAATAAAAACTATATGTTAAGGTTTAGTATATAT
Source organism: Rutidosis leptorrhynchoides (assembly GCF_046630445.1). Classification (NCBI taxonomy): domain Eukaryota; kingdom Viridiplantae; phylum Streptophyta; class Magnoliopsida; order Asterales; family Asteraceae; genus Rutidosis; species Rutidosis leptorrhynchoides. The sequence goes on from NC_092337.1 coordinate 152,916,077, forward strand.
TTATATATTAATTGATATAGCTTAACTAATATCTTTTTAGTAATAAAAGTATAGCGTAATGTATTTTTATATAAAAGTATCTTTTTATGATAATATTGATAGTTTTAGTGATACCAAAAATAATAATTTTATAAGAATGATAATAAGTTTAATAATAATAATAATACTAATGATTATATTAATAATAATAAGGATAATATTTATAATACTACTTATTTTACTAATAATAATAATAATATTCTTATTTATAACTATAATCATAATAATAATTATACTTACATAGTCATAAAAATACTAATAAGTGATAAATAATAATAATAATAATAATAATAATAATAATAATAATAATAATAATAATAATAATTATAATTATAATTATAATTATAATACTAATTGATATTTAACACTTATATTAGTGATGAAACTATATTTTTTAATGATAATAATAATATTAGTAGTAACAATAAGGGTAATAATATTAATTGTACTAATAATCTTGTTAATAATAATAATAATAATAATAATTACTTAATAACAACAATAATACATAATAATAAGAACAATCAAGTAATAATATTAAAGATAATAATAATAATAATATTAATAATAATAATAATACTTATTAAGATAGTAATACTACCTTAGAAGTTTTAAAAAAAATCTGCTTCTGTCCAGGTTTGAACCCTCGATCACTTGCCAAACCGTCAACACCCTAACCATTCATCTAATCCTACTTTTCTGTTATAGATTATAACTTAAATGCTTTACACTGTCTGTTTTTCTTCCTCCTCTTCTTCTTCCAACCCAGAAACAAATCGGCCAACGTATAAGAGATCGAATTAATTGATTAATAGATAAGTTTAGGTTCTTCAACTGATCAGAAATGATAAGTGACTGATCAATTTAATTAAAACAGAAAAAAATTTAAAAAAAATTTCTGTACAGCTCATATGAACACTTCATGAACTCAAACATCAATTTAAATTTTAAGACTGTTTTGACTTATAATTATAACATGAAATAAGTTTCAGACGACTCTTATAAACTATCTCAATCAACAATTGAACCTGAAACATCATATGGAATTCGAATTTCGCGATGAACATAATAGTTGACTTTTTATTTGAAAACTTTGACTTCAAAATTCGCCTTTAATTTGATGAATTGGAAACTAATATTTTACAGATAGTTTAAACAAGAGATGCCTAACCAAACTACATTTAAGGATTTTGACATTAATTTCGAATTCAAGCTTTTTTAAAACTTAAGCACGAACAGAGCAGCAGCTATGTTCTTCATCTCTCTTTTTTTTAATTCGACAATTGACGGATATTTTAATTGCTAATTGACTGTGATAAAGAGAAAACTGAATGAGGTAACTCATATTACTAACAATTAGATTGTTTTTATAGTCCAAAAGGTCGACAATATAATTTAATCAGGAACAGAACTAAATTAAAAGGAAATATAATTAAACAGTAGGGTTCAATAGATTGGTACGGTTGAAAATGATATGTAAAAATTGTGGATAGAAACAAAAATGCAATATAGATTAACAGATATGTAACACTGATTCTGTTTCCTTTTTCTGATTTTTATAAAAATTAGTTTTTAGTAATTAATATATATAATTATATTAATAATAATAATTCTATTAATAATTAATAATAATACTAATAATACTAATAATACTAATAAATAAAAATAATACTGATAATAATAAATATTAATGATAATGCTCATAGTAATATTAATAATAATAACATTGATAATAACATCAATAAAATACTAATACCATTATTAACAAATCTAGAATACTATTAATAATAATAATAATAATAATAATAATAATAATAATAATAATAATAATAATAATAATAATAATAATAATAATAATTACTAATAATTATATTACTAATAGTAATATTATTATTATTGATAAGATACTAAATATAATAACCAAAAAAAAATAGTGATAATAATATGATGATATTGATAATTGTTAATAAGTTTTATAATGATAATGATAATAAAAAAATGTTAATAATAATACAAGGTATTAGTTCCTAATAATAATATTAGTTTATAATAATACTAATAATTCTTAATAATAAAGATAATAATATCTAATAATACAAATGATATAACAAGTTACATGTATTCTGTCTCCATATTATAACTTTAATGATAATTATAATACTATTAATAATAATTATTGTAATAATAATATAACAACTTATATTTATATCCATTTTCATAATAGTATTAATAATACTATTATATATGTTAATATTGAAAGTATTAATATTATTACTATAACAATTATAGTTTAACTTATAATTAAATTTATTATATTAGATATTAACATTACATGTTATTAATTATATGATATATATATATATATATATATATATATATATATATATATATATATATATATATATATATATATATATATATATATATATATATATAGTAATAATAATAATAATTCTTAACGTCAATACTTAATAATAATAATTCTTATTTCAAATGATTAAATTTTATTATTTTCAATTATTATATTTATTCACATTTATATATTTATACACCTGTACATATTTATTTACAAATAATTGTTCGTTAATCGTCGGACATAGTTAAAGGTTAACTGAATCTATGTAAACAGTTCAAGAATTCTTGAGACTCAACTTTACAAACTTTGTTTATCGTGTCGGAATCATAGTAAGATTAAGTTTAAATTTGGTCAGAAATTTTCGGGTCGTCACAAATAATAGCAAATAAAAATGAAATTTGAGTTGTAGATCGATGAGGAAGACCTCTTATGCTCTGATACCAACTGAAATATTTTTTTAACTCAATTCGCGTGTGTTAGATGCTAAGTTGATGACAGTAGATGTATATATGTATGTATATATTTCGTGTATAATATGATGAATAAGCATGATGAATGATGAGATGATGATGAAGATCATGAGCAGGTGTTTGACAATCTCTTAGAGTCACAAGTTATATGGTTACAATTAGGAGGTAGTTTGTTACAAGATTGAGAACATGTATTTAATCAAGGTGAAGCAATATGTGTAAAGTGTCGGAAGTTATCAAACCCTAGGTGTGGTAATGGTATTTATGCTTCATACCATCACTACTTACATCACTAACAATCAATAGAACATACACTATATATTTAACTCCTAACAAGTTAGACAATGATTTTGTATTACACAATAAGAATTCACTACAAAAAAAGTTTCATCGTTTGCTGAAAAATGTTATCGCTTCTATGATAGAGTTGCCAGCTCATAATATATTTTTCTAACCATTGACAATTAATTTAGATTTAAAAAAAAATTACATCCAGCTACGTCGCGGGTTTCTTACCTAGTTAGAACCAAACAATATAGTAGCAAACGTTAGCAATGGGTTTAAAGTACCCGGTGTGAACTTCCTAGCAAACAACACACACATAGGTGTTGTCTTACCATTATAAACGCATCCAGTTGAACCAAATCGAATTGAATTCAACAGCTCTTCTGTAATCTCATCCATCTGAAAATTTCTCGGATGCGCGCCCCCTTTTGACCAGTCAACATAAGTTAGAGTACGGTTCGAGTTCATTATCCCATATAACTTGTTTACCATAGTCGGCAAGTAATGTTCATCATTGTAACATGGTGGACGACAATATTCTTTGAACAAGTTGTAGTATTTTTGATCAACAATGATCCCAAGTGCAAGATCGCGATTAACTTCAAACCATTGAGACCCTTTTCGCCAATCTTGGATGGTAACGTTAGGCGACATTTGAGGATTATAGCGACCACGTCCTACATTGCCTATTTCGTCAAAAGAACATAAGTAGCTTGTGTTAGAGTTAATGAGATTGTTGTAGATTGTTGTGAAGTTGAACAACGGGATGCAAGAATCGGATAATAGCACAAATCTTTGATTTGAAGGGTCAAGTAGAGCATTTGTTAGTAGTCTTCTTTCAGCATCTATCATTGAAATACCACCCCATTTAACCGGCTACAAGATAATAATACAAGGGGTCAAGTATTCAGTTTAATAAAAGTATAGGAAGCATATGTATAATAGTAGAAAAAATAGATTAATTAATTTAATTATAAGAGATTACATATAGTTATGTGTTTCTTTAATTTGTTTGTTGCATACAGTTTTTTGTGGCATTAGTGTTTTGTTATTCAATGATGCATTTGTTTTAGTTTTTTGGTGTTTTGTTAATGTATTTATGGACATATAAGTCAGTAGTCAATGTATGCCGTTCGAGTAGACCTCTTGGATCCACTCAAATTGAATAATAGAATCTGTATCAGTTGTAATTTCACTAGATATATCGTCAAATCTATTTTAATTTAAGTTATGTCTTTTGCCGAATATGATTACTATAAAATAAATATTACTTAAATATAATTTATAAACAATCCCTAGTAAATCTGAATATCTTCTCTTAAGTACATCTCTAATTGAATGGATTGATAAATCTAGTTCAACTGAAAAGATAGATAAAGGCTTATCAGACCATTCTCAATCATGACATACTTTCTTACCAGGACTGAGTGCCACATCAACGCCGGATCAACGTCACATCAGCACTTCCTCACCAGAACTAAGTCATGACTAATTACTCCCAACAATCACACCTTTTCTCAAAACAACTTAACCCAATTTATAAATAAAATAGATTAATTTACTTATATTAAAGCATGATGTACAACATGTTTGTTCAAAGCTTCACGCTGGAATGTGGTGAAGTAGGATGAACATGACGAATAACATGATGGCTAGGGAATGCCAATGGAGCCCTCGAGGTCTAAATGAGGAATTGATGATGGCGGAAACCGTTGGGAATGGCCTCACATGCCCAACAATTTTTGCAAATTTATGTCTTGTTGATATATCATGTTCATTATATTTTATACGGATATTGGTCAAAATGCTCATAAATCTCAAATTGTTTGATGATATTCCTTTGAATATTCTTAATTTCCATTTTTATATCTAGCCATGAATCACGCACGGTGCGTGGTGGTTTGTGCGTGTTACAAAGCATTTATCGCAGACATCTTCTTCTACACGCAACACACACCAAATTACTAGCAACAAAGACCGTGTGCTCTTTTAAAAGGGCGTCCATGTCTATTTTTAACGCACAAAAACACACAAACACGCATGAAACATTTGATTTGCCATATTTTGTGCGCTTTTTCAATTTTTATGCTTGATCCCTACTTGATTTCGTAACACCTTCAATCCAGAAGCATTTGTAAACCCGTTTACAAATTATACTATGCATGAACGCATAAAATACCCCCGGTACACGTTTTTGTGACGAAAATTTGTCATAAAAGTTGTTGATCAAGAAATTGGACATTGTGACATCTTTCACAAAGTCTAATAATTAGGTATAATCAATATTTCGTTCGTTTGATTCGTTATTTCGGAAATACATTTCGTTCGAACACTTTATGTGCGTGTATGTAATATATATTAATTCTGAAATACATCACACACGATGTCTGTTGCGTTGTGCGAGTTGCGCGTGAAAATTATTGTAGCAGAGTAAACCAGCAACAATGTTAACACGCACCATGCGCGGACCACCACGCACCGTGTGTGGTGCGTGATTAGAGGCCAAAAATTCAGTGGCGGAAACAGAAATTTCTTTCAACGGGGGAAAAAAATTAAAAGCGTAGCAATTGTTTTGGGCAAAATATGAATGCTTTTGAGTAAAATTGGAGGTTTTTTGGTAGAATATGGAGGTTTTGGACAAAATAATGAGACTTTTGGATAAAATATAGAGGGTTTGATGGCAAAATAGAAAGCTTTTGAACAAAAAAAAAATGTGAGGGCAAAATTAAAAAAGTCCAAAAATATTGCACTAAAAACTTCGAATACTGTTGCTTACTACTTCCGCCAAAATATAATTTAAGAGCATATCCTTAAATACTTTCCGATTTAGGGTCATCTGAGTATCTGACCGATTTCCCTCTTTTACACTTTATACCTTTCATTTTATCATTAATCATTAATCATAATAATCGTATACGGAGTATATATTAGCTTGTCTAGTGCCTCATTATTCCACGTAGCCTAAAATCACCTATATCAGTTATAAATCTGCCATTGATTTTTAGTTTAATAATATATAAATATAAACTATGGATATTTTGGAATTAGTTTACTTAAACATTTAGAGGCTACTAAAATTCACTCTGTTTATAACGAAAGCTTATTAAGACTAAGGATTTGTGTTATGAACCTCGTTTGTAGTTAAATTTTGTAGAACCTAACCTGACTAGTAATTCTTCGGCCGTAGAAGACAGAATCTTGTGGGATGGTGTCTGTGTACGAAGGATGAGTATGGACGTAGATGGAGAAAAGACCTTTATGCCCTTTAAAGAACAATTCCCACAAGGGTGCAAGTGGCAATGGCCCCGGGGTCAAGAACATAAACGCTACCTTAGAAGAAGGGGCATTAGCATTAGTAGTCGATATGTTGATCACACTCTTCACCAATTCTTGATCGTTGATATTGTGTACTATGGGCATTTGTTCTTCTAGTGAAATAGTCGTTGGCGAAAATAACAATGGTTGTGATAGATTCGAAGTTTGGGATGTTGGTGACGATGATATTGGGAGCGAAGAAAATGAATGGAAAATGGAAAAAATTGAAGTTTGAATGACAGAAGAGAAATTTTGTAGATAAAGGGCACAAACAATACCTATTGATAAGCCAATTGAAAAAATAAACAAGTGAAATAAAGAGTTTTTAGAATGAAAAATTTTCAAGATGTTGATGTGAAATGTATGTTTAGTATGAGCAGTCATGCTTATTTGTAATTTTGTATGAAGACTCATTCTACCTATAGTTGGGTATTTATTTATATTTAACTTAAAATATATATGAAGGTACAGTTAAAATTTGATTTACTTAGATCATAAGTTATGGTATTAATTCTGAAACAAATATAAAAAGTACATGTGCCCATTTTGTTGTCATTAGTTTTTCTTTTTTTTTTTTTTTTTTTTTTTGGACAAAAATAGCGAAAACTTTATAGATGAGATCTTCATCGAAAGATGATCCAAATCGAAACGTACAATATAAAACTGGACGGGCTCAAAACTAGTAAACATCACAAATAGACGTTAACTCCAACCGAGCCATGCTATGACAACTAAACAAAAACACTTAAAACCAAACCAAAATACGAGACTAATAAACGCAAAGTGATAAAACTATTACACAACAACAAAGACATAAAAATAATAAGGACATTGAAATTAAAAAGGCCTGTTATTATTGTCATTAGTTACTCAGTGTATGTCAAACATCATAAATTTGCTATCATTTATGTTCACAAGGTGACACAACTAGTAAAGATTTACCTACAAACTCATATTTTTTTTTTTTTTTTGTAAGCGAGGAAACTCTCCTATGAACGAGCACATTGGCTCCCTCATAGAAGGTAAAACCTCAGGTAATCAAGCCCCCCAAGAGCGAGACCTGGTACCGAGTGAATTGCGCATTATGCGCACCCTTTAGTAACACTCCCTTTTTAAATAATTTGGCATAGCCAGAAATTGAAAACTCATATTCACATCACATATTTTTACTAAACTACAGACTCAAATCAGTAAAAACTAGACTAGTTGTCCTTGGATCTATTCATATTATATGGATGAACTGATAATTTATTTGTTCAATTACCAATTGGTTAACAATTACTCTGAAAATGACGACAACAATAAGTTTGTGGTTATATAATAATATAAGGTACATAGGGAGTTCAACTTACGTTAATTATCACTAATTTTTTAAAAATTAATTTTTAATACAGAAATAGATAAGTAATAAATAGCCTGAGTGAATTATGACATACGAATTATTTGTTGAGTACGGAGACCGTTATAGCTAGATTTTTCATTAAGACTATTAAAGTCAAAGTGTTTGAAGCTAATTGTGAAGGTTAATTTGGTTTAATTAAGAGTATAAATAGTATAATAATTGTACAAGTAACATAAATTAAGGAAAACATCATATTTGTAAGTATATTAAACAAGAATCTTAATTAATACTGCATGTCTAAGTCAAATACTTAAAGTTTCAACTTACTCAACGTTGTTGAGTACCATTGCATAAACTAGACTTTTCAAAAGTCAAAATGTTTGAATCTAATTTTTTATACATAAATTTACTTTTAATAACAATTAGGAGAGGGTACTTAAAGGTTTAAGTTAACTAAGATTATGAAAGGTATGTTTATGGCAAAGTGTTACACGTATATACAATAAATTAATTAAGTTATTAAATTATACATGCCCAATTTAGATGAGGTGTTAAAAGGTATCAGGACAGCTTTGACATTTTGTCAAGTTCCTTTTATAGCTTTTTAGCCACATGATTACAAGAAACAAATCAAAATCATACAATAACCAAATGAGTAGCAAACAAATCATATACAAGGCAACAAATTTTTTAGTACTGAATTCTTTGTATCAACTGTATGATTGTAGTATAGTAATATTCCATTTAGTAGCCAAGATTAACAGCAAAACTACTTTGTATTAACAGACTAACAATATTTGTGCACGAAAATAGCACATTTGAAAAATTGTGTAGATTATTGTTTCCACAACGTTACAAGCTATGTACACAACAGCAATAGCACAGATGCAGCCAAATCCAAGGTACACTTTGCTTATGCCAAGTGTACTCACAAGGATCAGGAAACACAAGCCGATAAAGAAGTTTTTGTTATCTAGATCAACCATAAATTAACCATTCTGTCAGTAATAAAACTACAATAAAATAAAATACTCTATATTTGATTCATAATAACTAAACATACCCAATGCACGCCAAGTGATAAAGCAACCGCCTTTGCCCTGATTCTAGAGGCAAAGATCTGCGGTAGTAATAGGGCAGGGACTGGACCCGCACCAAGTGAAAATGCGACCACATACCTGTTTAATTATTTACCATGATCAATTAGATTAGATTAAGCATATAATATATTTTTACTTAAAAGAATCTATATTTTTACTCACAAGACGGTCCCAATAACAGCAAGCCATCCAGAATACGGTGCCAGCGCATCCCAACCAGAAGATAAAGATAGCAGCAGCATTGAAGCAGCCTTTCCACCCCCCAAAAAAACACAAATATAAACAAAATTCTTAAATAAAATTTCATGTGTGTATTTTGATGTGAATAAAGGTTGTGAAAGTAGCGAGTCGGGGACGAGTCAGTCCGCCCTTGGAGGGATGAGTCGGTCGAGTCGGGGACGAGACACGGACGAGTCGAATGTTGACCATCGTTGACTTTTGGTGAATTTAAAAAAAAATTATATTTTGACCAACTCTGACTTTGACAGACTTTGACCCGACTTTTTAGAGGTTTTGAGCGAAAAGGGACGGATTAGTCACCAAACCGATGCGTCGGCCGACTCAACCAACTTTTACAATAGTGTGTGAAATTGTGAATATAAGCTGTGTGATACCATTCCAGTAAAGCTTATGATAAGAAGACTTTTCCGTCCACTTTTGTCCATCAATGAAGATGCTACTATTGTGCCTGCAACAAAGTCAACATTATAAGTCAACTACTTGGCTATTAGCCTTTTCAGATGCAATAATATGCAACTCATCTAACCAAAAACATTTGTGGCCCCCACTAGAGCACTTGCTGCTATATCAGATTCAATTCCTGCATTGTGGAATACTGTAGTAGAATAACACACAACCCCATTTATTCCAGCCAGCTGTTGAAACAAGAAAAGGATGGCACCAACGCTGACAGCTGTCACAACACCATTGGTTATTTCAAATTAAAGATTATGCTTATGTAATGAAGTTTTATTTGTAGGTTTTGTTATACCTTTGATATATCGTTTACTGAAAAGATCAAACCAACCAGCATTGTTTTCTTCAGAACCTTTCTTCATTAAATCAGCCATAACCTCTGTAACCTTTTTTCTCCCATATAGTTTTCTGATTGCTTTCTCAGCTTCAGAAACTTTCTTTTTCTACAATTGCACCATTAACTCTTTTATAAATAGATGCACTATAATTATAATTATAATTATTATAAATATTAAAAATGAAAACCTGAAGGAGCCAACGAGGACTCTCAGGAGTGAATGCCATTCCAAGGGCCAATAGAACCGACGGGATAACAGCAATGCCAAACATTGATCTCCACCTGCATGATAATACATAAACATAATGAGGGATCATAAGATAAAAAAAAACAACATAAAGTTATGTAATTACCATATAGAATTCGTGGATAATGGTAATCCAATCAACAAAGCTGCAAAAACCCCAATGCAAATAAACACCTGATTCATAGCCCCAAGTCTACCGCGATTATCAGTCGGTGATATCTAAACAAAAGAAAAAAAGTGTTTTAGTCTGTTATGTATAAACAGGGTTGATTTTGGAAGAAAATTATGGAACTTTATATAATAAATTGACCTTGGATATATACAGAGGGACGACGGTAGATGATATGCCAATTCCAATGCCACAAAGCAAACGACCTATTATCATAATTTCCATGTTTTTTGCTGTGGCGCTGCAAATATTAAATCATTTTAATAACATATATATTTATATAATATATTGTGTATTGTATTTAAATAGTGTGAAAAACTAGATGCATATCTAAAGGTGTATATGATGCAGCTTCAAATGAATCTCAGTCAACACCTGCAACATCAAGTCAATCACAGTCAACACTCTCTCATTCAATACATTCAGTTAGCAGTTATGGACCAAATGAGACATCATCAAGATATATCAAGCATGCTAGATATTTTACTTACTTTAGTTAGGAGTTTATTATTCTGTTAGGAATTTGTTATAGGATGATAACTTTATTCAAGGCAATGTATTAAGCCTTTCTGCTAGTTTAGCTAACTGATGTAATAGGGTATAAATAGCTCTAGTGTGTACTCTGTATGTTAGATTTTGGGAAAATACAATCATTTCATTTTCACTTTATGGTATCAGACGTTCTCCATCATCCCACCACGCACAAACCCTAATTTCATCCCCAAATCGAACAATCAAATCAACAATTCATCTAATCATACAACAAATTCATCCGCAAACAATCTTCGATTCAATTCATCATCAAATTCTCTTTCAATTAATCATCAATTACAGTAACGGCACCAACAATTGAAGACGTCATCAATACGAATGATATCAATTCCAACAATCATCCATTGTTCTTACACCAAAACAATCATCCTGGACTCATTCTGATCTCCAAGAAACTATCTGGTTCTGAGAATTATGGAAGCTGGAAAAGATCGATGTTAATTGCACTAAATGCGAAGAACAAATTGAAAATTGTGACGAAGGAGTATGAAGAACCTGCACCAGATTCAGTTCTCCGGCCACTTTGGGAACGCAACAACGACATGATAATCTCCTGGATTCTTAATACGGTCTCAGATGAAATCAGCAACAGCCTAAATTTCATCAATACTGCTGCAAATCTTTGGCAAGAACTACAAGAACATTACTCCCAAATTGATGGCCATAGGATCTATCAACTTGCCAATGACATCTCTCAATTGAAACAACATAACAGTACCATTGAAGTTTACTATCACAAGTTAAAAGGTCTATATGATGAAACTGATGCACTTGAGGCACCATACATGTGTAATTGCACCTGCACCTGTGAAAATGGTAAACAAAATGGAGAAAGAGAACAGAGGAAAAGACTTCTCCAATTTCTCATGGGCTTAGATGAGTGTTATGCAACTACCAGAGGTCAAATCTTACTTATGCAACCTTTACCAACCATTGCAAAGGCTTATGGCATGCTTAAACAAGAAGAAAAGCAAAGAGATGGTACTCTGCCAAAATCTGTAATGCCTACTATAATGAGCTATAAACAAAACAACTATCAAAAGTTCACAAAGACTTCTGCCACTGGTAATGAAAGGAAATCCACCTTCAAAGCTGGGGTGACATGTTCCACTTGTTACAGAGAAGGTCATACATCTGAAGAATGTTACAAGAATGTAGGCTATCTACCTGGACACCCTCTACATGGTAAATATCAACCAAAGAATCACAACAAAGGAAAGACTGTGAATAGCATCTTCACCAACAATGTTGCAGATTCATCAAGCTCTCTCACAGATTCAACAAATCAAGATGTTATGGCAGCAAGGATGGATCAATTGCAGAACCAACTTAATCAGGTCTTGTTGATGATGCAGGGAACTTCAAATGACCACCAGGCTCAAGGTATGACTTCTATTATAGCATCATTTTTCTGTCATCTGAACAATGCTTGGGTCATAGATAGTGGGGTCACTGATCATGTGTCCATCACTTTATCAAACATGCATAACATACAACATCACAACACATCCATCTCTGTCACACTCCCAAATAAACAAGTCATCAACGTTTCTATCACTGGCTCAGTCAAACTTACACCTGATCTTACATTACTAAATGTCTTCTATATTCCATCCTTCACTTACAATATACTGTCAATTAGTAAAATAACTCAAACCACCAATTTCTCTGTACTATTCAATCATCTTGAATGTATATTCAGGGCAACCACAAGCAGATTGCCCATGGCAAACTCTATGATGGTCTCTACATCATTCATCCTAAAGCCAACATCAAAAGTCGTTCTTCCATCAACTCTACAACATCCAGCAAAGACAATCATTCACTCTGGCATTCAAGACTTGGCCATTGTTCATACCATACCTTAGACAAAAAAAAATCACTTTCTTTTTCCAAATGTAATATTTCCACAGTTTGCAATATCTGTCCATTAGCAAAACAACATGTACTTACTTTTCCAGTTTCTAACTCTTATGCCAAATCAAAATTTGATCATGTAGATGCAGATGTATGGGGTCCATATAAACATTATACTCTGAATAAATGTACATATTTTCTTACTCTTGTAGATGATTTTTCAAGAACCACATGGACATTCTTATTACCATCAAAATCACATGTTACATCAACTCTCAAACTCTTCTTTGCACATGTCAAAACCCAATTTCAATCCAATATCAAATGTCTTAGGTCAGATAATGGTTTAGAATTCTTAAACAATGAACTCACTACCTTTCTTCAACAACATGGCACAACACACCAAACCACATGTCCTTATACACCACAACAAAATGGTAGGGCTGAAAGAAAACACAGAAATCTTCTAGAAATGGCTAGGGCAATTCACTTTCAAGCTCACTTTCCAATTCATTTTTGGGGTTACAGCTTACTAGCTGCTACCTTCATCACAAACAGACTACCCACTAGAACTTTACAATACAAAAGTCCATATGAAACTCTCCACAACACATCACCTGACCTTAATCATCTAAAGGTTATTGGTTGTCTAGCCTATGCTTACTCACATTCAACTGACAAATTCTCCCCTAGAGCAATTCCTTCCATTTTTCTAGGATACCCTGCACAACAAAAAGGTTATCTTCTATATAATCAACTCACCAAAAAGACTTTTGTGAGCAGAAATGTCCTCTTTCATGAAAACATATTTCCCTTCAACAAAGACACAACACAAAATCCAAACCAAAGCCCTATACCTATCCCTCCACAATCCATCTATATACCACCACCTTCATTCTCATCCACCACTCCTCAATCAAATGCATCTGCAACCTTCAACACACATAATGACATTAATCACTCTACTCCAACTATATCACAAACTTCAACCAACAACAATCCAACAAGTCAATCCATTCCCAACACAGAAAATCAACCTGATCCATCTGTTATTCCATCCAATATCACCAACAACACAATTCCAAATCAAAGAAGATCTCAAAGACAAAAATCTATTCCTGTCAAATTCAATGACTATCAGCTTCCACCATCCAAATCCAAAATCAACTCCATTTCACACAAACATCATCTATCTCACTTTCTAAACTACTCTAATCTTACAAATCCATCTCAACTTCACTTAATAAACAATTTAAACTCAACCAGTGACCCACATAACTATAAACAAGCATCAAAGGATGATAGATGGAATGAAGCTATGAAACAAGAAATATCATCTCTGGAAGCAAATAATACATGGGATTTAGTCCCATTACCCTCTCACAAAACACCAATTGGGTCCAAATGGGTGTACAGGGACAAATACAAATCAGATGGTTCAATTGAAAGGTTTAAGGCACGACTAGTTGCAAAAGGGTATACATAGAAAGAAGGAATAGACTACAAGGAGACCTTTGCTCCAGTTGCCAAGATGGTTACCATTAGAACATTACTTACTGTAGCAGTACAAAGGGATTGGGTCATAGAACAATTAGATGTAAACAATGCTTTCCTACATGGTGACCTACATGAAGAAGTTTACATGTCTATTCCACAAGGGTACCCAAAGCCACTTCAGAAAAATATTGTCTGCAAACTAAGAAAATCCTTATATGGCCTTAAACAAGCAAACAGGCAGTGGTTTACCAAATTAACCACCTTCTTGCAATCCATGGGATTCACACAGAGTTATGCTGATACTTCCTTATTTACCCTACACCAAAATTCTGATGTGATTCATCTTATCATCTATGTAGATGACATTTTGATAACTGGCAACAACAAACAACCGATTACAACAATAAATGAACAACTACACAAGAAGTTCAGCATTAAAGATCTAGGGCAACTTCATTATTATCTGGGCATAGAATTCATAAGAACATCACAAGGCCTAGCACTTACACAGAGAAAATATGCTTTAGAATTGTTAGAACATGCAGGGTTACTTGACACTAAACCTGCAAGTACACCACTTGATCCTCAAACAACTCTGACACTTGATGATTCCCCTTCTTTAGAAGATCCAACTCTATACAAAACCTTGGTTGGAAAGCTAATATATCTAACTATCACCAGACCAGACTTAGCTTTTGCAGCCCAAACACTGAGTCAATTTACCAATGCTCCAACTACATCACACATGAAAGCATTAACAAGAGTTCTGAGATATATAAAAGTCAGTCCTGGTCAAGGTCTTTTTTACACTAAGTCCTCTCAACCTACTATATTAGCTTATTGTGATAGTGACTGGGCTAATTGTCCAATCTCTCGAATATCAGTATCAGGTTACTGTATTTTTATGGGTTCAAATCTCATCTCATGGAGGTCAAAGAAACAAAGTGTTGTATCTAGGTCATCCACAGAAGCTGAGTACAGGGCCCTAGCAGACTGTACATGTGAGCTAACATGGCTCAAATGTTTACACAAAGATTTTGGCATATCCACAGATTCTCCAATTACCATATATTGTGACAACTCCTCAGCAATAACACTGGCATCAAACCCTGTACAACATGCCAGAACCAAGCACATTGAAATTGACTGCCACTTTGTCAGAGACAAGATAAAAAATGGGTCAATTCTTCCCACTTTTATACCCTCCAAGGAACAAGCAGCAGACTTATTAACAAAATCCCTGAGCTACACACCTTATCACTTATGTTTAAGCAAGTTAGGCACTTGTGATCCATACACACTGCCTACTTGTTGGGGTGGGGGGGGGGGGGGGGGGTGGGGGGGAGGTGTATATGATGCAGCTTCAAATGAATCTCAATCAACACCTGCAACATCAAGTCAATCACAGTCAACACTCTCTCATTCAATACATTCAGTTAGCAGTTATGGACCAAATGAGACATCATCAAGATATATCAAGCATGCTAGATATTTTACTTACTTTAGTTAGGAGTTTATTATTCTGTTAGGAATTTGTTATAGGATGATAACTTTATTCAAGGCAATGTATTAAGCCTTTCTGTTAGTTTAGCTAACTGATGTAATAGGGTATAAATAGCTCTAGTGTGTACTCTGTATGTTAGATTTTGGGAAAATACAATCATTTCATTTTCACTTTAATATCTAACCAAAGAATTGCTCCTATGGTAAGCGGGAACGCGTCTAGTATAAAAGTTTTTCGTCTTCCAAAACGGTCTGCAAGTAATCCTCCAGTAAACGAACCGATAGTAGCACCAGCAAGAAGTGTGCTAATAATCCACCCTAAAAAACGACAATCAAAAAGCTATCAAAAAACATATAATAAAATGAGAAACCGAATTTAGATTCGGTAAACGTTACCTTGTAGAACATTGTTATCCGAAATACCAAGATCCCTTGCAAGGTAATCTAATGCACCATTCACCACACTGAAATAATTCATGATCGATTAAAATTTGAAGAACTTTATGAGTATTTATGACTGTAGTAATTATAAGGTGCTGTAGAATGTAGATACCCTAAATGATATCCAAACAATATGGCTCCCAAACTAGCAACACCAACATATCGATAAACTGAACCATACGATTTAGATTGGTTCTTGAGAGGAGCATTTTCTTCAATTTCTGCATCTACAACACAAACTATGAACAATCGTATCATGCAAAGTAATATGTGGACAATAGCTACTACGGAGCAATACATTTACATCATCTTTGATAAATTAATTGCTACAATCAATCATACTTTGTAATGAATCAAGATAGTTCCAGCAGGTAAATCATTTCGATACAAGAATCATACATAAATTAACGCATACCAGGGTTGTTATGTGACGAGTGATGTAACAATGAAACCGAGGGATCAACAGTTACTGGTTGATCAGTTGAACTCATTGTGATTGTATTACGATGGAGACAATTTATCGAACACTTGGAGTGCAGAATTCAAGAAAAAAAAATGAAAATGGAGAAACAGAGAGAATTGAGTAACTGTAAAATGTGATGCTATTATTCTTGTTATTGTAACTGCTACTACAGAGTAGTATACATATACACGTACAGATGCTAACAAACACACTCAAGTACTAACAGAATTCCTAACTAACTAACTAACTAACTAACTAGCTCATATGTAATAGCAGTGGTGTGTACAGTAATTATTTATATTTATATTTATATTATATTGTGAAATAATAAATTGAAAAGAAAAAAGAAGACGAACCAGAAAGCAGGGATTTGAATTTTGGATTTGGCAGTTGAACGGAAGTTGGGAGTGTTAGTGGATACATGGGCGAGCTCAAGGCCCATATGACTCGACCCGACCCGACCCGTACTGAAACCCGAAACAGGAATGTCGTTCGTTCTGGCTCATAAAACAGCTATCGATCAGTTTCTGATTCTAAATTGATGAATCCGGTGGTATTCTTGATTATTAACATGTTAAAAAATTACGCTTCCTTTTTTAAATGATGCATGTAGCTTGCACATTGCAGTTGAATGATGCATGTAGCTTGCACATTGCAGTTGCATCGTATACGGTCAATCAGTCAAACTTCACCAAAAGTCTACAATTTAGTAGTAGTTTGTTTTATTATTAATCACTAGCTCCCAAATTAATTACCCATTTATTTAAATTTAAATTTAAAACCTCTACATAATATTTTTATATATGTAACACAAAAACATAAATAAAAAGTAAGCAGTAAAGCTGAAAAATTAAAAAAAAAAAAAAAAAGTACACGTGACAATCATTTTTTCTTAAACTGTTTATTTTTTATCTAAAGACAATACATTTGAGATGGATTGAGTATGTCTTATGTTTGCGCGTCTGCAGACGTTTTACTGCAGAGTGTTTGTTTTTTCGAACATATAAGATAAAGCAATGTCTTTTCTGTCTGCAAACTCGTAGACTTGGAAATATGTTTCTAAGTGATGTAGACAGGATAAAGTTATTTTGTGGATATAAAAACAAACGGTCTTTACTATTCAACATACATACAAAAATTTAAGTCAAATCTTCACTACACACAAGGTTCGCAGATGTTCAGACAAAAACATCGTAAAAAACAAACAACACCTTAC
The DNA here is from genome assembly GCF_046630445.1 of Rutidosis leptorrhynchoides. Taxonomy (NCBI): domain Eukaryota; kingdom Viridiplantae; phylum Streptophyta; class Magnoliopsida; order Asterales; family Asteraceae; genus Rutidosis; species Rutidosis leptorrhynchoides. The sequence goes on from NC_092337.1 coordinate 152,933,962, forward strand.
TAAAACTCACCAAATAATGCAAATAAAAATAGTATCTTAATTATGTTTACGATATTTTTTTTTTAAAAACTGAACATTAATCGGACATAAAAGAACCCACAAGACTTACAACTAGAGACCGAACGACCGGTCGGTAAGGCTCGTTTGTAGATAGCTTGTGCTCGTAGTTGATAGACTTTTGTTTTCAAGTTTCGAGTCTTGCCTCTTCTTGTTCGGATCCGTCAATTTTCGATGATAGACCCTTGGTTATATAGTTTCCGTTATTTCCATCAAATAAAGAGACCGAACTACCGACAGCCTTCTAAAGAATAATACCTGAAAGAACCAAACTAAGCACAACAATCCTAACAAACTACACCGAAGACTCACAACAAATCAAGAAGACAAGACGAAAAATAACAACCACCATAGACAACATTACTACTTATGCGGAGATGGATCATCGTCTTCATACCCATTAATAAAAGCACCGTCAATCATTATAAAGGAAAACTTATTGTTAGACAAGAACAAACACAGGTTATGTGAAGAGGGCCCACACACATCGGAAACTGACAACTTAACCACATCACAACCTTCATCTTCAAAGGATAAACGTATCAGTTTGGGTATGCTGACTAAAACATAACTAGGGATGGCGCCCGCGGGCAACGAGCACGGGTTCTATATACATGCGACCCGCCGTCGGGTTGTTTTTTTGCTCGTTGAAACCTGTTACTCGCCCACTGGTAAAAATATTTTGTTCATGCCCGTGACCCGTGAAAACCCGTGACCCGCGGGTAAACCCGCAGGTAATAATAATATACAACTTCGTTAATATTTTTAGAAAAGTTAAGAAAATTTTATTAATTATAAACAATATGTACAATTAACATGTGTAAAATGACGTGAAAGTCAAGTTTTTTTTTACTTATATGTAATATTATAGTTTTAAACATTATTGAATTACAAGTAAAATCCATTGTATGTAAAAATTCGCGGATAAATTAAAAAAAATCTCATGAATTAGCGGATCAAGTTTTACCCACGACGGGTAGTACCCGCTCATGGATATAATTTTTTACCCGTACCCATACCCTTGCCCGCAGGTAAGATTTTATGATTTTACCCGCCCATCACGGATCAGTTACCCGCGGGTCATGGGTTTTTCCTCGCTCATTGTCATCCCTAAGCATAACGACACAATATTTATGGACTCCTTCACTTTATTCTTCATCTTTTTGTGCGTTTTTAATGAGAAGATCGAACTAAATCTAAGACCTTTATCAATAACCCAATCTTTATTCGATTGAACATTAGCCATAAACTCGACATACGAATCGCCGCACGCGCTAACGCTGCAAAGACCAGACCTAAGCCAACCTTATCCTTGTCGACACCATCCTTGATCATCTCTAATTGTTCGACATAGACTTAGAGCAAAGTGGAACCAAGTCACCCTTTGCAACGAAACCATTATGGAAAGTCAAAATCGAAGAGCCAAAAGCGCTCCCCCTTCAAGAACAGAAACACAATCAACAATAACGTAAGTAACTAGGGGGAATAGTTACTTAGTGCGATTTTTAAAACTTTTTCGATTTATAACTTGAGATTTGTAACGACCCTGGTTTTTCCAACTTATATTTATTAATATTTATTATTAATACTTGCGTGTTAATAAATGTACTTTTATACATTTACTTGTTACCGTAATTGACTTTACATGTCCCGACTTGTCTTTGTGACACACGCTTTTCACGAATAATATTTCGAATATTATTTACATTCACATAATTAATTATTATTAATTATTTTAATTAACTAATGCAAGTAGTTGATTACTTGAGCTAATTCGTTACTTACATGGACTCATGTTAATGGACTTGGAAGCCCACCCTACTTTTCTTAATGGACTACTAGTTAGCCCAACATTAAGCTAGTGGATTATTAAGGCTTAAACTTAGATTAATTAAGCTAATGAGGAGGCAAGGTTGTCACAAGCATGCTAGTAACTCTTTCCCATACATTTAACTTTAAACCATTCTAAGATTACACCATCTTCCCATGCATGAAAGTGAGTTTTGACCTTTCCCCTTTTGTGCCCAAACCGTCGGTTCTAGAAAGGGTTAGGGGAGTTCTTTTTTTTTCTTTCAATTTTTGTTACATATACACTAGTATTGAACCTCACTTTTTACACACACATACTTACACTTTTCTCTCCTTTCTTGTAAGTAATATGTTCTAGTTTTCTTCTTCTTTTTCCTTTAACAAAACCGAAACTAGTCATCATCATTCTTCTTGTTTTGTTACTTGTTGTTTGTTGTTGTTAAAGATCAAGTTTTCTAACTTGTATCTTCATGAAATCTTGGTTACTTCCATCTTTTGTTTGATGAAGAACCAATAACAAGAATCTAAACTTGTTAGTTTATGGTTCTACACTTAAATGTTCTAAAGATCCAAAGTTCATAAACTTTAAAGATCCTACTTGTGTTCATGTTTTGTAGACTTAAAGTTTACTTTCCTAAGATCCAAACTTTGATTTGAATCTTCTTAAGTATGAAACAAACATGAACATAATACTTGTAACTTTAGTTTATTTTCTTTCTTTTAAGTACTTTAAAGTTGTGATATTGTTAATTTGGTCAAGTATTACTAGTTAAACTTGATCTCATATTTCTTGAAACTAAAGTTAACTTTATAAGTTCAAGAACATGGAAGTATAACTTTCTAGTTATAACTTCATACACTTGTGTTGGATCTAAGTTTCTATAACTTATGGTCTTCTAATTTTGTTGTGAACAAGAGCTTATAAGCTTATATACATTTTACAAGATGAAAATCTAAGTTTCATAACTTATGGTTTCATTAAAGTGAAGATCCAAGTTCTATAACTTAGGATCTAACTTAAGAACACTAGATCTAGACTTTCTAGTCTAGGATCTTTAAGATCTAACTAAGATCTAAGTTCTACAACTTAAGATCTTGTTTATTTAGTTTACTTTCAAGTTTGTAGCTCAATATTACTATTAGAACTCATGTACGTGTCGGATCTAAGATCTTGATGTAACTTTGGTTCATCAAACTACTTACAACCCTTAATTGAGTTATGCTACATATCTTAGACTTATACTAGTGTTATGATGGTCAAAACTTGGTTAAGATGATGCAAACACATCAACGAGTTGTACACTTGAAGCTATAAGCATCAAGGATGAGAACCGTGATGAGCATCAAGCACCAAGAACCCACCGGAGCACCTTACTTACTGTTTTCCGGGTCTGATCAGTAAACTGGGCTACTGGAAAATTTGTTTTCCAACTAGATCGGTAACGTTTAGTCATTGGTCTTTAAACCGGTGAACGCGAATCTTAGATATGGATCCATAGGGTTTGACATCCCCACTCGGGCTAGTCGCGCTAGCATTTAATGGGTGTTTCATACTTCGTAAACTTACGCACTTGCCAAGTGTACTTTCAGGGGGTGTTATTTATGTTAAGTTAGTTACCAAGTGCCCACGGTTATACATATACTTTTCATACTGTTTTTAAATACTGAAATCTCGTGGCCTACCTTACATTACTGTTACGTTAAACTATAGCTCACCAACCTTTGTGTTGACGTTTTTAAGCATGTTTTTCTCAGGTGCTTAAGGTTTGATTGCTTCCGCTGTTGTAGTCTTGCTGTAGGCACCCGCTGCTTATTAGAGATGTCTTCGCATGAAACGTTTATTTTGCATTCAAACTTTATTACTTTTGAACAATGTATTCGTAACGACCATTGGGTCACGTACTATTATTAATTGCTTCTATTCATAGAAGCATACTTTCGTTGTAAAACATTTGATGTTGGTTAAGACATCACCTTTTCTTATGAATGCAAACTCCTTTTGAAATAGCATATAGTATGTGACCTTGTAATGATCATGTTGTTGATGATCCGTACACGTTGATTTTGTATGGGGTGTCACATTTGGTATCAGAGCATTGGTTGTAGGGAATTAGGTTGCATTAGTGAGTCTAGACCGGACTGAGTAGGATTCACTAATAGGACTAATCTACAACTTGCTAGTTTACTTGTTTCTGCGGAACTTGCTACATACTGCTGCTTACTTTTACTGCTATATGTCGTATACTGTAACTTGCTTTCACTACTGCATGCTATTATCTGCTTTCGATTGTATGATACTTGCCATTATTGCCATGCTACTGAAATGTCCCGTTCTTATTGATTAAAAACGTTCCATATTAATTGATTTCGTTGCGAGGTTTTGACCTCTATATGAGACGTTTTTCAAAGACTGCATTCATTTTTAAAACAAACCATAACCTTTATTTCATAGATAAAGGTTTTAAAAAGCTTTACATAGATTATCAAATAATGATAATCTAAAATATCCTGTTTACACACGACCATTACATAATGGTTTACAATACAAATATGTTACAACAAAATAAGTTTCTTGAATGCAGTTTTTACACAATATCATACAAACATGGACTCCAAATCTTGTCCTTATTTTAGTATGCAACAGCGGAAGCTCTTAGTATTCACCTGAGAATAAACATGCTTTAAACGTCAACAAAAATTTTGGTGAGTTATAGGTTTAACCTATATATATCAAATCGTAACAATAGACCACAAGATTTCATATTTCAATACACATGCCATACATAGAGATAAAAATCATTCATATGGTGAACACATGGTAACCGACAATAACAAGATGCATATATAAGAATATCCCCATCATTCCGGGACACCCTTCGGATATGATATAAATTTCGAAGTACTAAAGCATCCGGTACTTTGGATGGGGTTTGTTAGGCCCAATAGATCTATCTTTAGGATTCGCGTCAATTAGGGTGTCTGTTCCCTAATTCTTAGATTACCAGACTTAATAAAAAGGGGCATATTCGATTTCGATAATTCAACCATAGAATGTAGTTTCACGTACTTGTGTCTATTTTGTAAATCATTTATAAAACCTGCATGTATTCTCATCCCAAAAATATTAGATTTTAAAAGTGGGACTATAACTCACTTTCACAGATTTTTACTTCGTCGGAAAGTAAGACTTGGCCACTGGTTGATTCACGAACCTATAACAATATATACATATATATCAAAGTATGTTCAAAATATATTTACAACACTTTTAATATATTTTGATGTTTTAAGTTTATTAAGTCAGCTGTCCTCGTTAGTAACCTACAACTAGTTGTCCACAGTTAGATGTACAGAAATAAATCAATAAATATTATCTTGAATCAATCCACGACCCAGTGTATACGTATCTCAGTATTGATCACAACTCAAACTATATATATTTTGGAATCAACCTCAACCCTGTATAGCTAACTCCAACATTCACATATAGAGTGTCTATGGTTGTTCCGAAATATATATAGATGTGTCGATATGATAGGTCGAAACATTGTATACGTGTCTATGGTATCTCAAGATTACATAATATACAATACAAGTTGATTAAGTTATGGTTGGAATAGATTTGTTACCAATTTTCACGTAGCTAAAATGAGAAAAATTATCCAATCTTGTTTTACCCATAACTTCTTCATTTTAAATCCGTTTTGAGTGAATCAAATTACTATGGTTTCATAATGAACTCTATTTTATGAATCTAAACAGAAAAAGTATAGGTTTATAGTCAGAAAAATAAGTTACAAGTCGTTTTTGTAAAGGTAGTCATTTCAGTCGAAAGAACGACGTCTAGATGACCATTTTAGAAAACATACTTCCACTTTGAGTTTAACCATAATTTTTGGATATAGTTTCATGTTCATAATAAAAATCATTTTCTCAGAATAACAACTTTTAAATCAAAGTTTATCATAGTTTTTAATTAACTAACCCAAAACAGCCCGCGGTGTTACTACGACGGCGTAAATCCGGTTTTACGGTGTTTTTCGTGTTTCCAGGTTTTAAATCATTAAGTTAGCATATCATATAGATATAGAACATGTGTTTAGTTGATTTTAAAAGTCAAGTTAGAAGGATTAATCTTTTGTTTGCGAACAAGTTTAGAATTAACTAAACTATGTTCTAGTGATTACAAGTTTAAACCTTCGAATAAGATAGCTTTATATGTATGAATCGAATGATGTTATGAACATCATTACTACCTTAATTTCCTTGGATAAACCTACTGGAAAAGAGAAAAATGGATCTAGCTTCAATGGATCCTTGGATGGCTCGAAGTTCTTGAAGCAGAATCATGACACGAAAACAAGTTCAAGTAAGATCATCACTTGAAATAAGATTGTTATAGTTATAGAAATTGAATCAAAGTTTGAATATAATTATTACCTTGTATTAGAATGATAACCTACTGTAAGAAACAAAGATTTCTTGAGGTTGGATGATCACCTTACAAGATTGGAAGTGAGCTAGCAAACTTGAAAGTATTCTTGATTTTATGAAACTAGAACTTTTGGAATTTATGAAGAACACTTAGAACTTGAAGATAGAACTTGAGAGAGATCAATTAGATGAAGAAAACTGAAGAATTAAAGTGTTTGTAGGTGTTTTTGGTCGTTGGTGTATGGATTAGATATAAAGGATATGTTATTTTGTTTTCATGTAAATAAGTCATGAATGATTACTCATATTTTTGTAATTTTATGAGATATTTCATGCTAGTTGCCAAATGATGGTTCCCACATGTGTTAGGTGACTCACATGGGCTGCTAAGAGCTGATCATTGGAGTGTATATACCAATAGTACATACATCTAAAAGCTGTGTATTGTACGAGTACGAATACGGGTGCATACGAGTAGAATTGTTGATGAAACTGAACGAGGATGTAATTGTAAGCATTTTTGTTAAGTAGAAGTATTTTGATAAGTGTCTTGAAGTCTTTCAAAAGTGTATGAATACATATTAAAACACTACATGTATATACATTTTAACTGAGTCGTTAAGTCATCGTTAGTCGTTACATGTAAATGTTGTTTTGAAACCTTTAGGTTAACGATCTTGTTAAATGTTGTTAACCCAATGTTTATAATATCAAATGAGATTTTAAATTATTATATTATCATGATATTATCATGTATGAATATCTCTTAATATGATATATATACATTAAATGTCTTTACAACGATAATCGTTACATATATGTCTCGTTTAAAAATCATTAAGTTAGTAGTCTTGTTTTTACATATGTAGTTCATTGTTAATATACTTAATGATATGTTTACTTATCATAGTATCATGTTAACTATATATATATCCATATATATGTCATCATATAGTTTTTACAAGTTTTAACGTTCGTGAATCACCGGTCAAGTTGGGTGGTCAATTGTCTATATGAAACATATTTCAATTAATCAAGTCTTAACAAGTTTGATTGCTTAACATGTTGGAAACATTTAATCATGTAAATATCAATCTCAATTAATATATATAAATATGGAAAAGTTCGGGTCACTACAGTACCTACCCGTTAAATAAATTTCGTCCCGAAATTTTAAGCTGTTGAAGGTGTTGACGAATCTTCTGGAAATAGATGCGGGTATTTCTTCTTCATCTGATCTTCACGCTCCCAGGTGAACTCGGGTCCTCTACGAGCATTCCATCGAACCTTAACAATTGGTATCTTGTTTTGCTTAAGTCTTTTAACCTCACGATCCATTATTTCGACGGGTTCTTCGATGAATTGGAGTTTTTCGTTGATTTGGATTTCATCTAACGGAATAGTGAGATCTTCTTTAGCAAAACATTTCTTCAAATTCGAGACGTGGAAAGTGTTATGTACAGCCGCGAGTTGTTGAGGTAACTCAAGTCGGTAAGCTACTGGTCCGACACGATCAATAATCTTGAATGGTCCAATATACCTTGGATTTAATTTCCCTCGTTTACCAAATCGAACAACGCCTTTCCAAGGTGCAACTTTAAGCATGACCATCTCTCCAATTTCAAATTCTATATCTTTTCTTTTAATGTCAGCATAGCTCTTTTGTCGACTTTGGGCGGTTTTCAACCGTTGTTGAATTTGGATGATCTTCTCGGTAGTTTCTTGTATAATCTCCGGACCCGTAATCTGTCTATCCCCCACTTCACTCCAACAAATCAGAGACCTGCACTTTCTACCATAAAGTGCTTCAAACGGCGCCATCTCAATGCTTGAATGGTAGCTGTTGTTGTAGGAAAATTCTACTAACGGTAGATGTCGATCCCAACTGTTTCCGAAATCAATAACACATGCTCGTAGCATGTCTTCAAGCGTTTGTATCGTCCTTTCACTCTTCCCATCAGTTTGTGGATGATAGGCAGTACTCATGTCTAGACGAGTTCCTAATGCTTGCTGTAATGTCTGCCAGAATCTTGAAATAAATCTGCCATCCCTATCAGAGATAATAGAGATTGGTATTCCATGTCTGGAGATGACTTCCTTCAAATACAGTCGTGCTAACTTCTCCATCTTGTCATCTTCTCTTATTGGCAGGAAGTGTGCTGATTTGGTGAGACGATCAACTATTACCCAAATAGTATCAAAACCACTTGCAGTCCTTGGCAATTTAGTGATGAAATCCATGGTAATGTTTTCCCATTTCCATTCCGGGATTTCGGGTTGTTGAAGTAGACCTGATGGTTTCTGATGCTCAGCTTTGACCTTAGAACACGTCAAACATTCTCCTACGTATTTAGCAACATCGGCTTTCATACCCGGCCACCAAAAATGTTTCTTGAGATCCTTGTACATCTTCCCCGTTCCAGGATGTATTGAGTATCTGGTTTTATGAGCTTCTCTAAGTACCATTTCTCTCATATCTCCAAATTTTGGTACCCAAATCCTTTCAGCCCTATACCGGGTTCCGTCTTCCCGAATATTAAGATGCTTCTCCGATCCTTTGGGTATTTCATTCTTTAAATTTCCCTCTTTTAAAACTCCTTGTTGCGCCTCCTTTATTTGAGTAGTAAGGTTATTATGAATCATTATATTCATAGATTTTACTCGAATAGGTTCTCTGTCCTTCCTGCTCAAGGCATCGGCTACCACATTTGCCTTCCCCGGGTGGTAACGAATCTCAAAGTCGTAATCATTCAATAATTCAATGCACCTACGCTGCCTCATATTCAGTTGTTTCTGATTAAATATGTGTTGAAGACTTTTGTGGTCGGTATATATAATACTTTTAACCCCATATAAGTAGTGCCTCCAAGTCTTTAATGCAAAAACAACTGCGCCTAATTCCAAATCATGCGTCGTATAATTTTGTTCGTGAATCTTCAATTGTCTAGACGCATAAGCAATCACCTTCGTTCATTGCATTAATACACAACCGAGACCTTGCTTTGATGCGTCACAATAAATCACAAAATCATCATTCCCTTCAGGCAATGACAATATAGGTGCCGTAGTTAGCTTTTTCTTCAATAACTGAAACGCTTTCTCTTGTTCATCATTCCATTCAAATTTCTTCCCTTTATGCGTTAATGCAGTCAAGGGTTTTGCTATTCTGGAAAAGTCTTGGATGAACCTTCTGTAGTAACCAGCTAGTGCTAAAAACTGGCGTATGTGTTTCGGAGTTTTCGGGGTTTCCCACTTTTCAACAGTTTCTATCTTTGCCGGATCCACCTTAATACCTTCTTTGTTCACTATGTGACCGAGGAATTGAACTTCTTCCAACCAAAATGCACACTTTGAAAACTTAGCGTACAATTCTTCCTTCCTCAATACTTCTAACACCTTTCTCAAATGTTCACCGTGTTCTTGGTCATTCTTTGAGTAAATAAGTATGTCATCAATGAAAACAATGACAAACTTGTCAAGGTATGGTCCACACACTCGGTTCATAAGGTCCATGAACACAGCTGGTGCATTAGTTAAACCAAACGGCATGACCATAAACTCGTAATGACCGTAACGTGTTCTGAAAGCAGTCTTTGGAATATCATCTTCTTTCACCCGCATTTGATGATACCCGGAACGTAAGTCAATCTTTGAATAAACAGACGAGCCTTGTAGTTGATCAAATAAGTCGTCGATTCTCGGTAGTGGGTAGCGATTCTTGATGGTAAGTTTGTTCAACTCTCGGTAGTCGATACACAACCTGAATGTACCATCTTTCTTCTTGACAAACAAAACAGGAGCTCCCCACGGTGATGTGCTTGGTCGAATGAAACCACGCTCTAAAAGTTCTTGTAATTGGCTTTGCAGTTCTTTCATCTCGCTGGGTGCGAGTCTGTAAGGAGTACGAGCTATTGGTGCAGCTCCTGGTACAAGATCTATTTGAAATTCAACGGATCGATGTGGGGGTAATCCCGGTAATTCTTTCAGAAATACATCGGGAAATTCTTTTGCAATGGGAACATCATTGATGCTCTTTTCTTCAGTTTGTACTTTCTCGATGTGTGCTAGAACAGCATAGCAACCTTTTCTTATTAGTTTTTGTGCCTTCAAATTACTAATAAGATGTAGCTTCGTGTTGCCCTTTTCTCCGTACACCATTAAGGGTTTTCCTTTTTCTCGTATAATGCGAATTGCATTTTTGTAACAAACGATCTCTGCTTTCACCTCTTTCAACCAGTCCATACCGATTATCACATCAAAACTCCCTAACTCTACTGGTATCAAATCAATCTTAAATGTTTCGCTAACCAGTTTAATTTCTCGATTCCGACATATATTATCTGCTGAAATTAATTTACCATTTGCTAATTCGAGTAAAAATTTACTATCCAAAGGCGTCAATGGACAACTTAATTTAGCACAAAAATCTCTACTCATATAGCTTCTATCCGCACCCGAATCAAATAAAACGTAAGCAGATTTATTGTCAATAAGAAACGTACCCGTAACAAGCTCCGGGTCTTCTTGTGCCTCTGCCGCATTAATATTGAAAACTCTTCCGCGGCCTTGTCCATTCGTGTTCTCCTGGTTCGGGCAATTTCTAATAATGTGGCCCGGTTTTCCACATTTATAACAAACTACATTGGCATAACTTGCTCCGACACTACTTGCTCCGCCATTACTCGTTTCGACACCATTTGTTCCTTTCGTTCTATTAACCCCTGGTCCGTAGACCTCACACTTTGCCGCGCTATGACCATTTCTTTTACACTTGTTGCAAAATTTGGTGCAGAACCCCGAGTGATACTTTTCACACCTTTGGAATAGCTGCTTCTGATTGTTGTTGTTGTTGCGGTTATTATTGTTGTTGGGATGATTGTTGTAGTTGCTGTTGTTGTTGTTGTTGTTGTTGTTGGGCCGTTTGTTGTAGTTGCGATTGATGTTGCGATTGTTGGGATAATTATTGCGATTATTGTTGTAATTGCTGTTGTTGTTGTATTGGTTATTCTTATCACCGTTTTCCTCCCACTTTCTTTTGACTTGCTTCACATTGGCCTCTTCAGCAGTCTGTTCTTTAATTCTTTCTTCAATCTGGTTCACTAGTTTGTGAGCCATTCTACATGCCTGTTGTATGGAGGCGGGCCCGTGTGAACTTATATCTTCTTGGATTCTTTCCGGTAATCCTTTCACAAACGCGTCGATCTTCTCTTCCTCATCTTCGAATGCTCCCGGACACAATAGGCACAATTCTGTGAATCGTCTTTCGTACGTGGTAATATCAAATCCTTGGGTTCGTAACCCTCTAAGTTCTGTCTTGAGCTTATTGACCTCGGTTCTGGGACGGTACTTCTCGTTCATCAAGTGCTTGAATGCTGACCACGGTAGTGCGTACGCATCATCTTGTCCCACTTGCTCTAGATAGGTATTCCACCATGTTAACGCAGAAGCTGTGAAGGTATGCGTAGCGTACTTCACTTTGTCTTCTTCAGTACACTTACTTATGGCAAACACCGATTCGACCTTCTCGGTCCACCGTTTCAATCCGATTGGTCCTTCGGTTCCATCAAATTCCAAAGGTTTGCAGGCAGTGAATTCTTTGTAGGTGCATCCTACACGATTTCCTGTACTGCCAGATCCAAGGTTATTGTTGGTATGTAGCGCAGCCTGTATCGCGGCTATGTTTGAAGCTAGAAAAGTACGGAATTCCTCTTCATTCATATTCACGGTGTGTCGAGTAGTCGGTGCCATTTCCTTCAAAATAGTCAAATGGAACAAGTTAATCATACAGAATATTAAGAGTAGTTAATAGTATTTCGTAGCATAATATGAACTCATTTATAAAAGCTTTTTCTTCATATTAGCGTTTTATAAGTTTAAATTCGGGTAGTACCTACCCGTTAAGTTCATACTTAGTAGCTAATATACAATTCAACTACTACAATTCTATATGAAAAACTGATTGTAATAATATTTCGCGTTCAAACTTTTATACAATATTTTACAAACTTACAATACCGCTTATTTTACATAAAGCATGAAATATAGCACACAATAACTTTGATACAAGATAGTTGTGAAGATAATTCTAGCTAGTACACAAGTCGTTCAGCAAAGGCAATAAAGACACGTAATTCATACGTCCAGAAACAAGTCATGCATTCTGGTTTTACTAGGACTACTTCCCATCCTTGGTCTTGTGGAACATAACCGTTATGGCCGTTGATAAGACGGCGTGTTGTAACGTCGTCAAAGGGACGAGGGTTACGTAATGACCAACAGTCTCGTAATAACCTAAAAACCTCATTTCTTATCCCAATTACCGACTCCGTTACTTGTGGGAACGTTTTGTTTAATAGTTGTAGCCCGATGTTCTTGTTCTCACTTTGTTGAGAAGCGAACATTACTAACCCGTAAGCATAACATGCTTCTTTATGTTGCATGTTAGCCGCTTTTTCTAAATCACGAAGTCCTATATTCGGATATACTGAGTCAAAATAATTTCTTAACCCGTTGCGTAAAATAGCATTTGGGTTCCCCGCAATATATGCGTCAAAGTAAACACATCGTAACTTATGGATTTCCCAATGTGATATCCCCCATCTTCCGAACGAAAGCCTTTTATAAACCAAGGCATTCTTGGAACGTTCTTCGAATGTCTTACAAACTAATCTTGCCTTAAATAGTTGTGCCGAGGAATTCTGACCGACTCTAGACAAGATTTCATCAATCATGTCTCCGGGTAGGTCTCTTAAAATATTGGGTTGTCTATCCATTTTGTGTTTTTATACTGTAAAATAGACAAGAGTTAGATTCATAAAAAAAATACTTATTAATACAAGCAATTTTTACATATATCATAAAGCATAAGCACACTATATTACATATATTACACCACACGAATATAACTATCTTATTCCGACTCGCTCGTTTCTTCTTGTTCGGTTTTGGTTCGTTTTGCCAAGTTTCTAGGGATATATGATGTTCCCCTAATACGAGCCGTCATTGTCCACATTGGTTTAGAAAAACCTGGTGGTTTAGAGGTTCCCGGGTCATTGTTACAACTTAAGGACTTCGGGGGTTGACGATACATATAAAGTTCATCGGGGTTGGAATTAGATTTCTCTATTTTTATGCCCTTTCCCTTATTATTTTCTTTTGCCTTTTTAAATTCAGTTGGGGTAATTTCTATAACATCATCGAAATTCTCGTCGGAATCCGATTCATCGGAGAATTGGTAATCCTCCCAATATTTTGCTTCCTTGGTGGAAACACCATTGACCATAATTAACCTTGGTCGGTTGGTTGAGGATTCTCTTTTACTTAACCGTTTTATTATTTCCCCCACCGGTTCTATTTCTTCTTCCAGTTCCGATTCTTCTTCCGGTTCTGATTCTTCTTCCGGTTCCGACTCTTCTTCCGGTTCCTCTTCGGAAACTTGTGAATCAGTCCACGAATCATTCCAATTTACATTTGACTCTTCATTATTATTAGGTGAGTCCATGGGACTTGTTCTAGAGGTAGACATCTATCACATAATATCAAACACGTTAAGAGATTAATATATCACATAATATTCATATGTTAAAAATATATAGTTTCCAACAAAAATGTTAAGCAATCATTTTTAAAGAAAACACGGTCGAAGTCCAGACTCACTAATGCATCCTAACAAACTCGATAAGACACACTAATGCAAATTTTCTGGTTCTCTAAGACCAACGCTCGGATACCAACTGAAATGTCCCGTTCTTATTGATTAAAAACGTTCCATATTAATTGATTTCGTTGCGAGGTTTTGACCTCTATATGAGACGTTTTTCAAAGACTGCATTCATTTTTAAAACAAACCATAACCTTTATTTCATAGATAAAGGTTTTAAAAAGCTTTACGTAGATTATCAAATAATGATAATCTAAAATATCCTGTTTACACACGACCATTACATAATGGTTTACAATACAAATATGTTACAACAAAATAAGTTTCTTGAATGCAGTTTTTACACAATATCATACAAACATGGACTCCAAATCTTGTCCTTATTTTAGTATGCAACAGCGGAAGCTCTTAGTATTCACCTGAGAATAAACATGCTTTAAACGTCAACAAAAATGTTGGTGAGTTATAGGTTTAACCTATATATATCAAATCGTAACAATAGACCACAAGATTTCATATTTCAATACACATCCCATACATAGAGATAAAAATCATTCATATGGTGAACACCTGGTAACCGACAATAACAAGATGCATATATAAGAATATCCCCATCATTCCGGGACACCCTTCGGATATGATATAAATTTTGAAGTACTAAAGCATCCGGTACTTTGGATGGGGTTTGTTAGGCCCAATAGATCTATCTTTAGGATTCGCGTCAATTAGGGTGTCTGTTCCCTAATTCTTAGATTACCAGACTTAATAAAAAGGGGCATATTCGATTTCGATAATTCAACCATAGAATGTAGTTTCACGTACTTGTGTCTATTTTGTAAATCATTTATAAAACCTGCATGTATTCTCATCCCAAAAATATTAGATTTTAAAAGTGGGACTATAACTCACTTTCACAGATTTTTACTTCGTCGGAAAGTAAGACTTGGCCACTGGTTGATTCACGAACCTATAACAATATATACATATATATCAAAGTATGTTCAAAATATATTTACAACACTTTTAATATATTTTGATGTTTTAAGTTTATTAAGTCAGCTGTCCTCGTTAGTAACCTACAACTAGTTGTCCACAGTTAGATGTACAGAAATAAATCAATAAATATTATCTTGAATCAATCCACGACCCAGTGTATACGTATCTCAGTATTGATCACAACTCAAACTATATATATTTTGGAATCAACCTCAACCCTGTATAGCTAACTCCAACATTCACATATAGAGTGTCTATGGTTGTTCCGAAATATATATAGATGTGTCGATATGATAGGTAGAAACATTGTATACGTGTCTATGGTATCTCAAGATTACATAATATACAATACAAGTTGATTAAGTTATGGTTGGAATAGATTTGTTACCAATTTTCACGTAGCTAAAATGAGAAAAATTATCCAATCTTGTTTTACCCATAACTTCTTCATTTTAAATCCGTTTTGAGTGAATCAAATTACTATGGTTTCATAATGAACTCTATTTTATGAATCTAAACAGAAAAAGTATAGGTTTATAGTCAGAAAAATAAGTTACAAGTCGTTTTTGTAAAGGTAGTCATTTCAGTCGAAAGAACGACGTCTAGATGACCATTTTAGAAAACATACTTCCACTTTGAGTTTAACCATAATTTTTGGATATAGTTTCATGTTCATAATAAAAATCATTTTCTCAGAATAACAACTTTTAAATCAAAGTTTATCATAGTTTTTAATTAACTAACCCAAAACAGCCCGCGGTGTTACTACGACGGCGTAAATCCAGTTTTACGGTGTTTTTCGTGTTTCCAGGTTTTAAATCATTAAGTTAGCAGATCATATAGATATAGAACATGTGTTTAGTTGATTTTAAAAGTCAAGTTAGAAGGATTAATCTTTTGTTTGCGAACAAGTTTAGAATTAACTAAACTATGTTCTAGTGATTACAAGTTTAAACCTTCGAATAAGATAGCTTTATATGTATGAATCGAATGATGTTATGAACATCATTACTACCTTAATTTCCTTGGATAAACCTACTGGAAAAGAGAAAAATGGATCTAGCTTCAATGGATCCTTGGATGGCTCGAAGTTCTTGAAGCAGAATCATGACACGAAAACAAGTTCAAGTAAGATCATCACTTGAAATAAGATTGTTATAGTTATAGAAATTGAACCAAAGTTTGAATATAATTATTACCTTGTATTAGAATGATAACCTACTGTAAGAAACAAAGATTTCTTGAGGTTGGATGATCACCTTACAAGATTGGAAGTGAGCTAGCAAACTTGAAAGTATTCTTGATTTTATGAAACTAGAACTTTTGGAATTTATGAAGAACACTTAGAACTTGAAGATAGAACTTGAGAGAGATCAATTAGATGAAGAAAATTGAAGAATTAAAGTGTTTGTAGGTGTTTTTGGTCGTTGGTGTATGGATTAGATATAAAGGATATGTTATTTTGTTTTCATGTAAATAAGTCATGAATGATTACTCATATTTTTGTAATTTTATGAGATATTTCATGCTAGTTGCCAAATGATGGTTCCCACATGTGTTAGGTGACTCACATGGGCTGCTAAGAGCTGATCATTGGAGTGTATATACCAATAGTACATACATCTAAAAGCTGTGTATTGTACGAGTACGAATACGGGTGCATACGAGTAGAATTGTTGATGAAACTGAACGAGGATGTAATTGTAAGCATTTTTGTTAAGTAGAAGTATTTTGATAAGTGTCTTGAAGTCTTTCAAAAGTGTATGAATACATATTAAAACACTACATGTATATACATTTTAACTGAGTCGTTAAGTCATCGTTAGTCGTTACATGTAAATGTTGTTTTGAAACCTTTAGGTTAACGATCTTGTTAAATGTTGTTAACCCAATGTTTATAATATCAAATGAGATTTTAAATTATTATATTATCATGATATTATCATGTATGAATATCTCTTAATATGATATATATACATTAAATGTCTTTACAACGATAATCGTTACATATATGTCTCGTTTAAAAATCATTAAGTTAGTAGTCTTGTTTTTACATATGTAGTTCATTGTTAATATACTTAATGATATGTTTACTTATCATAGTATCATGTTAACTATATATATATATCCATATATATGTCATCATATAGTTTTTACAAGTTTTAACGTTCGTGAATCACCGGTCAAGTTGGGTGGTCAATTGTCTATATGAAACATATTTCAATTAATCAAGTCTTAACAAGTTTGATTGCTTAACATGTTGGAAACATTTAATCATGTAAATATCAATCTCAATTAATATATATAAACATGGAAAAGTTTGGGTCACTACAGCTACTTACTGCTATAGATGATCTAGACTGTCGTAGTTACTTTGCCTAATACATGCTTGCTATATGACTTACTGACATGGAAAAAGTTATTTTTCCTTGTTCAGATGTCGGATGTCCCGCCCGTTATCATTTTAGAGAGCGACTCAGACTCATCCGCCACCTAGCCTGCTACTGCTGCCGACACACAGATCCCGTCCTCTCTACCCTCCAGCGACTCTGGCGCTTCGTCCTCTGGAGATAGTAGTCATGCACCCGACCCAGTGATCATCTCAGATGGACACGAGGATCCACCGGAGATTCCAGCTCCACTTATCACAGGGCCTTCGGAGCCACAGCACCATTCCGGTGGTGCTGTGATTCTTGGAGATCATGGGGAGGGTTCGTTCCGTAATGAGCGTAACCATTGGGTCAGACGCCTTCCTGATGGACGTGTCGTGCAGATTGATGTGCGAAACATCGTATATGAATTGTTGTTTGAAATAGTATGAAAAAATACCGATTAAAGATTGCTACACACTAACGGGCAGTGTACCCGATCGTGTAGTAGTATAGTAAATGGTAAAATCCGTGTATCGTTCTAAAGACAGTTGTATTAGTCAAACTAGAATTAGAAACTATATGATGATTAACTAAGTAAATGAAACTTAAAGGTACAAGATATTATGTTTTTGTGGCTATTTAACGATTAACCAAATCAGAGAAGATTAAAAGTAAAAACAATATTTTTGGTCTTTTAAGTTTATATAATGAAAACAAGTGCTGTAAGACCCGAATATTTATCTTGTATACTTGTGTATTATGGTGTTCAAGGGTGTGGGTTTTATTGTATATACTTGGTAAATCTCGTTGAGGGATAATGGACGTGTTTGGCGAGCAAGGTGAAATCCTCCGGTTGAGGGAGGTGTGTGTCGGGTTCTCTTGTGGAGAATTATTGTTTGGTACCTATGTTTGGTATAGGTGGTTCTTGCTCGATTATGGTATGGTTGTTTGATGAAGCATGATCTTTAGGGTCCGCTGACTTCATCATGGGAATACGTGATTGGTGGAGCATGACCTTCGGGGTCCGCTGACTTCATCATGAGCGTGGTGTTATATCGGTGAAGCATGATCTTCGGGTCCGCTGACTTCATCCGGTGTTGTGATTGGTGGAGCATGACCTTCGGGGTCCGCTGACTTCATCAAGGGAGTAGTGTTATGTCGGTATGGTGTAACATTATCGGGAAATGCGAGTACCGGTGGGAAATGCGAGTACCATTCCTGTGTTGAGATTGTGGATCGCGTGTGTTTTCGGATTCACGATAACGCGTGTAGTTCGGTCATCTTATCAAAAATGAATCTCGTGTAGTTCGGATTCATGGTGACTCGTGTAGTTCGGTCATCTTATTGAGGTAGTAATCTCGTGTGGTTACGGATTACTAAGACTCGTGTAGTTCGGCCATTCCCGATTGTTGTTGTGGTGAAGGTAGTGAGTCGCGTGTAGTTCGGATTCACAATTGACTCGTGTAGTTCGGTCATTCCTCCGGGATAGTGACTCTCGTGTAGTTCGGATTCACTATGGCGCGTGTAGTTCGGCCATTCCTGATTGTTGTTGTGGTGAAGGTAGTGAGTCGCGTGTAGTTCGGATTCACTAGGGCGCGTGTGTTTTCGTCCAGCCTTCGTGTCGTGTGATCTAGTGGTTGTTTGATACACCAATGGTAGGGTCGTAAGGACCATGTTGCGGGAACTATCGGTCGTTTTATACGTCGATGGTGAGGCCGTGAGGACCATGTTGTGGGATTAGTGAGGCGATAGCCGTGTTTCGCTCACATGTTTGTTACGGGTGTGACGATGGTTGATTTCGTACACCTTGGGTTTTGCGTTTCCATAGTCGTTTTGGGCGCTATCGGTTCTAGCAGTTGGATTATGATGTTACGGTAGTTGTGTATTGGTCGTATGGCGCACTACAAGGGATGTTTAGTGATTGGTGTAATCCGTAAGGGTTCGTTTGGTTCGGTCTTCATCGTTTCGGATTGTTGACTTTAGGATTTAAACTTGGTTGCTTTTAGCATTGTACTTGGTAATGTTACGCTAGAGGGTTGATATTTCGGTTCGAGATTGGTGGAGTTTCCCGATGTGAGGGATTGAGCATGGTTTTAGTGCTCGGATTGTGATTTATTAAATCGCGTGTGACGATTTTGGTTGTTAGAGGTGATTCATTGGGAAGAGTTGCCTAGGAAAGTCGGATTGGGACGTATGTTTGAGGACCGTGGAGTGTGGTCCGTTTGGTTAAGTGACGAGGATCACGAGGACGTGCTCGAGTTTAAGTGGGGGAGAGTTGTAAGACCCGAATATTTATCTTGTATACTTGTGTATTATGGTGTTCAAGGGTGTGGGTTTTATTGTATATAAATTAAAATGCAAAAGAAACTGTTTCAGTAGGGTCGCGCGCCGCGCGGGTTTGGGGCGCGCCGCGCCATTTGGCGCTGACAGAATCCTTTGTTTTAATTGCTTTTAATGAAGGGTATTTGGGTAATTTCACTTGGGGCCGGATTTGTGAGCCATATTAGCTGGTTTGGATCAGTTTTGGATCATTTTCACATCCATCCATCACTCACAACTATCTAGAGAGAGAGAGAGAGAGATTCTAGAGAGAGATTTGGGGTTTTGGAGAAGAAGGAGGCCGTTTGGATCAAAAGCTCGGGTTCTAAAGTTGTTCCTCTCGTTCTTGGCTACGCGGTGATAGTATTGGTAAGCTCAAACTCCGAATTTCATCTATTTGATTTGATATTCAAGTTAGGGTTTGAGTTAGTTTGATGAAAAACCCTTTTAGATGATGAAATGGGTTTAGTGATGCTAGTAATTGGGTTTATTGTTAATTGTTGGTGGATTTTGGGTTGGTGAACTAATTGGCCATGTTTAGGACTTGAAATTGAGTTTAATCACTTAAGTTAGTGATTATGGAAGTATTGAAACCCATTTAAGGTTATTTGGTTGACTAATTGTGACTTTGGGTCAAATTAGGGTTTGGTGGTGATTATGACCCATTTGGCGATTTAATGAGGTTTATAAACTTGAAACGGATTAAGTTGAAGTATAAAACCAAGTTAAATGTGTTTTGGTGTCAAAACTTGTAAATGGTGAGATTTTGACCTTATGGGTCAAAATTAGGGTTTAAGTGTCAAATTGGGTATGACACGTGTTTAACACTTGAGTTCGGGTTTATTTGGCATATTAGGACCATTCTCACTTGTGTGAGTGATTATCGGTTAGTTTGGGCGCGGTTTGTACTTGGTAGTGCATTTGGGTCAAATTTGCACTAAGTGTCGAATTGGGTTGGTTTGTAAATCCAATCTAAGTGTGTTGTTGAATTTGTGATAATGGAATAGGTACTTTCCATTGACGAGTTGCAGATTACTTGGAAGCATTCTTCAAGACTTCAAGGTGAGTGTTAATATCCTATGTGCATATGTATGTGTAGGATGGGTGCGGGTCGGGGTGAAGTGTTTCTTGGTTATAGAGCTCACTTCACATATAGGTGGATTTGATGGACTTGTGTATAGGTCCAATTGGCACGGTTGTGCGTTTTAGTTGGCCACCTTTGGCGAAGTACGCGTTCGCGTGTACATTATCACACGTGGTTGTGATGTGGTTGATATAACCCCAATGGCGAAGGGTTAATATTGTGATGCGGACTTAGATATAACCCCAATGGCGAAGGGTAGTATTGTGAGTGGAATAATTATACGTATGTGTATATGACGTATTTATTTGTGGGTGTTATGGTATGAACCATCGAGCCGGTAGTGCCATAACATGTGTGTGATCGAGTGTGAACCACGAGCCGGTAGTACTATAAACTAAGATGTGAACCACGAGCCGGTAGCATCGAGTGTGAACCATGAGCCGGTAGCACTATAAACTAAGATGTGAACCACGAGCCGGTAGCATCGAGTGTGAACCACGAGCCGGTAGCACTATAAAATAATTGATGTGAACCACGAGGCGGTAGCATCGAGTGTGAACCACGAGCCGGTAGCACTATAAAAGAGTATGACTCAATTGCGTATGGTGTGAACCACGAGCCGGTAGCACCATAGTGTTATGGTTAACCTTGGGAGTTTTACGCGTTGTTATATATATATTGTATACGTATATTAATGTATTGTTGTGTTGTAGCTAACCCTCCGGGTGTAGCTATTTGGCGTTGTTCACATCGTCGTTGGTGAACTTATATTGTTGTTGTATCTTTAGCTCGTTGCTTAGAGATCGTATGGTATGCTTAGTGTAGTGAGTTATATGGATGCCTCGGTATGCGGTATTTGTTATTTTGTGGCGTGTCCATTTTATACATATATATGTATGTAGTATATTATCATTCACTAAGCGTTAGCTTACCCTCTCGTTGTTGACTCTTTTTATAGATTGCATGCGGATGGTGGCTCGGGTAAGCGCGAGGATTAGAGGACTTGCATAGTTTGCGTAGAAGGCTTGCTTTTGGATTTATTAGGATTGGGTAGCGTATCCCCAATCGCCATGCTCGGCTTTGTTTTGTATTAAAAGTCTTATGGTCGAAAATTGTATTTTGGTACTTAAGGGGTAATTTGGGTCAATGTGGGCCCCGCTTCGTAAACATAATTTTATTAATAGAACGTGCTAGTTTTTATATATGGAACATGGGGTTAAAAGCGTTACGCCTAAATATGTCGGGAACTAGTCAAACATTTTCGCATTTAAAGACTTTCCGGACAGTCAGGTTTGGCGCGCCGCGCGGCCTATATGGCGCGCCGCGCCAGGTGGCAGTTCAGCAAAAAAAAATTTATTTTGTAAATTTAACGCGGTTTAATGCGGGTTGGTTTGGGTTGTTACAAGTGCAAAGAAAGCAATTAAGATAGTTTGATTTAGATCAAAGAGACGAAATGTTCATCTAGATATTTGACCCTCGGTATTGGATGTGAGTTATATTGTTAAGACCCGATTGAATGATTATGTGCGTAAGTTATCTAATAGGTTCACCAAGAGTTCTCTTTAATAAACACGCAAACACAATTACAAGATCAAGGGTTCCCTTTTCACTATAGTTCTTGTATTTGTAATCGGATAACTTAACTAGTTCTAAGGCTTGAAACTTGACTTCTATGTTCATAGTTATCAATAATTGCACAAACGTTCGTTGCATACAATTCATCCCTATATCGTCTAACCAATTGAATCTAATTTACCCCCTTGGTCCGGTTAGTAAACAATCAATCTAAGACAAGCTGATTATAAATCAATACGATAAATCAACAAGAGTTCTCTTTATCAACAACATATCAATTAACTAGTTACAACTGATTTTTAACATCAATAAGCATGTTCTTGAATCAAACTTAAAACTTTCACACAAAATACATTCAATCCATAAGATTACATCCAATACCTTAGTTATTAATCTAGACAACATTATAGAGTTTAGCCAATAATCATATTAACAAACAACATAGCAATCAAGTGATAAGTAGAATTCATTGTTAAGAACAAGAAATCAACCTATTAGAGAATGAATCTTGAATGGAGAAGGTGTTGAATCATGATTCTTGGATGTTAAGCCTCTTCAAAGAGCTTGGAGTTCTCCAAAAATAGCTCCTAAAATTGTCTTCCAACTCCTCTGGTTCGTATCTGATCGTATCCCTCTCACTGGCCTATCAATCATCTTCTTTTAAAGTGGATAAAGTAGGTCAAAAGTCAAAAAGTCGGCTGAAACCTACTACTGGACGGCGTCCAAGACTCTGGACGGCGTCCAGTTGTAAAGGTCTGGACGACGTCCCATTTCTTGGACGGCGTCCAGGTGTAAAGAACTGGACGGCGTCCCAATTTCTTGGACGGCGTCCAAATGAACTAAGGTTCACTGTCTCATTTTTTAATGTTCTCCCTTCATTTGGACGGAGTCCCAATTATTTTGGACGGAGTCCAACATATCTGAAGCCTTGTTTTATTATTTTAGAGCGCAAATTTGACCCTAACTTGTATCGGGATCGACCATGATGATATCACAACTTTATATAATGGTCATAAATCATCAAAATTCTTTATAAACCACTTTCCGACACAATTTACATACCTTCGTGCATTGCTTGTAGAAACCGCCTTAACTATCCTTGATTCGAGAGTATTTCTCACGATATTGCGAGAGATATATATGATGTAATTTAGCAATATCAAAACACCCCACACTTAAAACTTGCTTGTCCTCAAGCAAATCTTTCTTACAAAGTAGAACAATATCAAACACACTTACACAACATAGAGTACACACCTCACACCAATCATGCGAAGCACACGAAATACACACGTTTATTTGAAATGCAACTCACGCTATATGAAACACACGCTTTAAGTACAACACATCTATATTGGAATCACACTCACGCTATATACACAATGAGAACACACGCACACATTTTTAGGAGATTAGAGTCAAGTATCCGAAAAAATTTTGATCCTACAGAAATCAGGATCTTATGAAAACATTTTATGTTTTTGAAAATGTAGTGCTAGTTTTTACACTAGGCACGTTTTCCGATTTTGTCGGATTTTCTGAATTTTGTAAAATGAGTGCGGGTTTCCCGCTATTGGTTAAGCCAATCCCTACCACAGTACCTAACATCACGATATGTTGGTAAGAAAATAATGTGCACATGAGGATACACATTACGTCCGGATATCATTGATAATCATGAGGTAATCATCTAATCCGTTAAATCAATCATGAAGATTGAGGTTCATCAGTCTTAAAAGCTGATATTTTACCTTTTCGGAGGTTATCCTCTGAGGATCTGATCAATCACAGATATTTTGTATATCATGGTGCGCTCCCCATTTGACAAGACAGATCTCCCTCATCGAGATAAATCTGACTACCAGTTTTCCTGTTTGATGTTGAGGCCTGGTAGATTTTCAGTCGATGTTAGCAATGACTTTTCAAGATTTTTCGTCACCCTACAACTGGTCTGGACTACAACTTCTGAAATAAATCAGTAAGTGTGTTGATTGGGAGACTTTACTCCTATGGGTTATACAAAGTGGTCGAGCGCATGCATTGCCCTGGTTCTGAACAATGAAGACCGCCCTTAGGTTTTTGATCTGGCACGAGGTCCGGTTTCCGACCAAGCTATGCAATCACCGCTCTCTCACGGTTTACACTCGTTTTGGTACAAGTGACCTACAAGTTAGCTTTACTAAACTAGTAGGATTTTTATCCAAATAATTGAATGATAGTGTAACTTCAAAGACTATTAATAATTTAAAACATAACTCAACATTTCTTTTCTAGTTTTTAGAAAACAATGTATGTAATATGGTTTTTGGACAATTTTCGTTTCTTAGGCTGCCTGAAAATTTGAAAATTTTAATCATAAACACCTTAATTTTTGTAAAACGAATTCCCGATAAATTTTTATCTCCCACCCCACACTTGAGATCATGCAAGGCCCTCATTGCATGAAATCAGAAAAAGGATTAAATTTAGAGGGCAAAGTGATAGGGTGATTGTAGAAATTTTAAAATTTTTAACCTGTAAATCGTGGAACATGTAGACGGATGCCGCTGAACTTACTGCCAGCATAAGAGCATCGTCCACTCCGCGATTAGCATCAAACATACATCATAATATCAAATGTTGCTGAACTTAATGCCAGTCTTTGAAGTTCAATCACGCTGCACAAAATAACAAACCAAACAAATAATACTAAAAATAATGGTGTTTCTACAACCACAACCATTTTCAAATTAGTTAATATTACAAACCAAACATTGTTTAAAAACACACCACAAGAAATAAATAAATAGTCTCAAAGTAATGTAACAAAATGATAATAAGCACGCAGGCCTTCAGTTATCGTACGGCCAAAAGTAATATCCTGAGCCATCTCTGCTTTGGCGTCCCTGCGGGTATTGCTGCTCAAACCTGTTCCTGGCATCCTGATCGCAGCGTTAGAATCATAAATTGGGTAATGAGGAGGTGGGTTTTCAGGATCAGTGTAGTATGTGGGTGTCAGGCGTGTTGTCCCATAGTACTGATCGGGGTTGGAATAAAATAACTCGGTGTTATGGTTATTCCAATCAATACCATAACTGTTCCACCCCTGATCATGTACTTGAGCAATCTGGCGTTGCTCCATTCTCTGCATAGTTTCCCACATACGATCATTATGAGTCCTCTGCTCATTCGGACTCAACCTCATGTTGTTCACACTGTTAACCAAATTATCCCAACTAGTTTGGGATGGATTCCAAGGCCCTTAATCCTGAACATTAGTTTGAGCTTCCATTTTTGCTTCCTCTTCCTCTTGTTGTTCCTGTTGAACATTCGCTCCACTACCACTTGCTCCACCTGCGACGAAAGGCACTAAACGCCTATTTCCGTCGTACATAAGAATATCAGCATTTACATAAGAAACTTTCTTTATAGCTTTCATGGAGTGATCACACTCCATCAATCGGCTGAAATCTATGTTAAAGTGACGAGCAATCCTCGTGATATAGTGGCCCCCAAGAAGAGGCTTTTCTCTCCGCGTCTCAGTGGCGATGGCTGGAAAATAGTTTCCTATCATCCTCGGAATATCCGTATAGCAACCCTGTTTTATTTGATCCATTATCCATAGATTCAACGTTTTAACCTTTTCATTTCCCTCGACTCTCGCATTGAAAGTGCATGCGATAAGTCGATGAAGAAGTCTATCATCGGGGCTTGCAATTTCATTATACCAGTGCCTACTTGATTTAAATGGCCTAGATGCATTCGGCCCACAAATTCTTCGCCAAAAACTTATCTCATTAAAGGGAACTCTACCATGGTAATCGGAAGTTGTCAAGTAAATTCTCAATTGGTTGTCGTTAAGCTCCTCGAAAATGCCCAACACTCTACATAACCCAACTCGGCTTAACCCTCTATCTACACCCCTTAGTCGAAATCGAAGAAATTCATTTACCAAAGGATCACGAACGTTATTAAACCTTAAAGTTGAGTAAAATTCCTTTAATAACACCGGATAAATTTGTTCGCGGATGCTAAAAACGTGCTCCCATGCGTAGGAAATTATCCTATCGTAGGGAATGGCTAATAGGCGGGAAACATGGGCGTGCAAACCCGTCTCATCTAATAGGGCCCAAATAAAATACCACGTGGAATTTATTGGCCTACTGTTTATCCTATTAAAAGTCTCTGCGTAATCTTCGTCGTTCTGAATTTGTCTTAACCAAACTTGAGGATCATTTAGGTCCTCCTCTTCTTCTTCGGAAGATGATGTATAATGTTGTGGTGGTGGTGGAACGTTTCTTGATGTTCTGCCTCTTTTCGGTTGTCCATCTCAGCTAGATTGTCCCTGCAAAACACAATAACACCAAACCAAAAGAATATAGAAATCGTTGTGTTAGTGTTAGCTAAAAACATAACCGAGTAGCAAAGGAAATTAGTCATTCCATTCAAAGTTCATAAGCATTGTGATTCATATAAGCAAAAGCATATGTTTTCAAAATATTTAATCAAAGTCAACCAAAGTCAACATAAGCTCGCAAATACACTTTCAAAAATGTGGATCGCAAAATTCACAATTAAGCATCAACTTAGGACTCAAGCATGTTGCATTCATAAATCTAGGTCATAACATGTAGAACTTGTATGCAAATTATATCTATTACAATCATAGCACAAGTATCACAATTTAGTTCAAAATGACCATTATCTTTCCATAATGCAACTACATTATAGCATGCCATACCATCAATCCACTTCAATAGGCCTAAACATGTGAAAATCATGCATACATCTTTCATAAGAACATTACAATTCAAAGCATGCTAGAAATTCAAGAAAATTCAATTTATGACCCGGCCATTTTGACATCATTAACACCATCAACATAGTAAGCATTCACAATCTTCATAAACATCACAAACAAACCCAAACGTCTAAAGTAAAAGCCCGAATTTCGGATTTAATCACTACAAACCCTAGATTCATGAACATACCCATTAAACATGTAATTATTGCAAAATCAAGACATAATGGGTAATTAAACAACTAAGGCATGTTAATCTAAGCAAAAATCAGGCAAATCAAACACCTTACACTTATCTTTCACCAAATCATACATATAAGCATACAAATCAAGTAATCAAGAAAGAAAAGTGTGAAAAGGGAGTAGCAATACCCTAGAAAACATGATTCAAGCTTAGATTTGAAGGAAGAAATCATGAAATTGAAAGAAGAAATTAGGGTTTTTGAAAGTTGGTTCATTTGTGGGAGAGAAAAATAGAGAGGAGTGTGTTTTGTAGTTGAAAATTGGGGTGGATAAGCCTTTAGACGCGTTTATTTTTTCTGGGTCAGGCCGTCTGGACGGCGTCCTAATTTTTGGACGACGTCCAGTTGTGAAGAGTGGGATGGCGTCCCAATTCCTGGACGGTGTTCAGTTGTTAAGAATGGGACGGCATCCAGTATTTTTGGACGGCGTCCAAATGTATTAAAAAGTTCTGATCAAATTTTTCGACACTCGTAAGTTAAAAATCCCAACGTATAGCATTTTGCACAAAATAAAAAAAATCGTACACACAATTCATAATATTTACACTCGTGAACCCTTTTTTAACGAGTCGTTCACCCAACTCATCCCTATTTTGATTTAAGCTTTTTTCTCGAAGTTGAGGATAACCTCATCTTCGATTTTCAGGGGACCATCAACATAGTGCTTTACCCGGTGGCCATTCACTTTAAAAATGTCGCCCTTCCAGTTCACCACTTCAATTGTACCATAAGGGTACACTCTTCTAACAACAAATGGTCCCGACCATCGGGACTTGAGTTTTCCTGGTGATAACTTAAAACGATCATTGTAAATAAGGACACGATCTCCTTCCATGAATTCTTTTGGATTTTTCAATCGCTTATCGTGCCATTGTTTGGTCTTTTCTTTATAGATTAGAGAGTTGTCATAGGCTTCAAGCCTCAACTCGTCTAATTCATTCAATTGGGTCAAACATAACCAACCTGCCTCTTTGTAATCCAAATTACATGCCCTTAGCGCCCAATGCGTTTTGTGTTCAATCTCCAAAGGGAGATGGCATGTATTCCCGTATACCATTCGGAAAGGAGTGGTTCCAATAGGTGTTTTGTAGGCCGTGCGAAAAGCCCACAATGCATCGTTTAACTTAACAGACCCCTCTTTTGGATTTGCACCAACGATCTTTTCAAGTATGCGTTTTAAAGATCGGTTGGTATTCTCCACCTGCCCACTTGTTTGGGGATGATAAGATGTTGAAATTTTATAGATCAATCCATATCTTTTCAACACCTTTTCTAATTGCTTATTGCAAAAGTGGGTGCCTCGGTCATTGATAAGGGCTTTTGGTGTTCCAAACCTTGAGAAAAGTTCCATAAAAAAGGTTACTACAACTCAGCCATCATTTGTTGAGAGAGGTTTTGCCTCCACCCATTTTGAAACATAGTCTATGGCAATAAGTATGTAGAGATAAGAATGAGACTTTAGAAAGGGCCCCATAAAGTCAATTCCCTACACATCGAACACCTCGCATACTTGGTTGCTTTGTTGAGGCATTTCATCCCGTTTAGTGATTTGACCGGCCCGTTGGCATGCATCATAAGCCTTACAAATAGTGTAGGCATCTTTGAATATTGTAGGCCAATAGAAACCGGCCTCATAAACTTTCCTCCCCGTGATTTGGGGACCAAAGTGCCCACCCTTTTTACTAAGGTGACAATCAAGAAGAATTTGAGTGCATTCATTCCCCAAAACGCACCTGCGAATAACTCCATCCGCACATCACCTAAATAGATAAGAGTCTTACCAAAAATAGTATTTTAGGTCACTAAAGAATTTCTTCATTTTCTGATGCGACCAACCGGTTTCTAGGTACCCCCCAACAATGTAATTGGCGAAATCAACATACCACGGGTCTTCCACCTTCTCTACTCGCATGAGGTATTCATCGGGAAAATCATCTTTAATACTCGATTCATGGAGTACTTCAAGATTGGGATTTTCAAGTCTAGAAAGATGGTCAGTCGCAAGATTTTTGGCACCTTTCTTGTACTTAATCTTGATATCAAATTCTTGCAAGAGCAAGACCCATCTTAGAAATCGAGGTTTGGCATCCGGCTGAGTGAAAAGATATTTCAATGCCGAATGATTGGTGAAGACAATTATCTTCGATATGACAAGATATGATCGGAATTTGTCAAAAGAAAAGACGATAGCAAGGAGCTCTTTTTCCGTTGTTGTGTAGTTCAATTGAGCTTCTTGTAAAGTCTTGCTTGCATAATAAATGGGTTGAAAACGTTTCTCAACCCGTTGGCCCAAAACTGAACCAACTGCAAAATCTGATGCATCGCACATTAGCTCGAATGGTAATGACCAATTTGGAGCTATGATTATTGGTGCGTTAACAAGTTTTTGTTTTAAAATGTTGAATGCCTTAGTGCATTCACTTGTGAAAACAAAGGGTGCATCTTTTTCGAGAAGTTTATTCAATGGCGTTGCAATTTTTGAAAAATCCTTAATAAATCGCCGGTAAAACCCGGCATGCCCAAAAAAACTTCTCACACCCTTCACATTTGAAGGAGGTGGAAGGTTGGCAATGACGTCAACCTTTGCTGGATCCACCTGAATACCAACGCTTGAGATTTTATGCCCCAATACAATGCCTTCTTTAACCATAAAGTGGCATTTTTCCCAGTTTAGCACTAAGTTCGATTTCTCACACCTTATTAGCATTTTCTCCAAATTTAGAAGGCATGAATCGAAAGTGTCACCGAAAACTGAAAAGTCATCCATGAATACTTCCATGCATTCTTCAATCATATCATGGAAAATGGCCATCATGCACCTTTGGAATGTTGCAGGAGCATTACATAGATCAAAGGGCATTTGGCGGTATGAAAAGGTGCCATAGGCACACGTGAAGGTAGTCTTTTCTTGATCCTCGGGGGAGATGGGAATTTGAAAGTACCCCAAAAATCCATCTAGGAAACAATAAAAGCTATTTCTCGCTAGTCTCTCTAACATTTGATCAATGAATGGTAGCAGAAAATGGTCTTTTCTAGTGGCATCGTTTAACTTACGATAGTCAATACAAACTCGCCACCCCGTAACAGTTCGTGTAGTGATAAGCTCGTCTTTATCATTGGTGGTAACAGTTATACCACCCTTTTTAGGAACACAATGGACCGGGCTTATCCATGGACTGTCTGAGATTGGGTAGATTAGACATGCGTATAGCAATTTAATGATCTCCTTCTTGACAACATATTGCATATGAGGATTTAGCCTCCTTTGACGTTGCACCACTGGTTTGGAATTTTCTTCCATTAAGATCTTGTGAGTGCAATAAGAAGGACTAATTCCTTTTATATCATGAATTTTCCATGCAATGGCTGGTTTGTGGGCCTGTAACAAGGAAACAAGATGTTCTTTTTCATGTTTAGAAAGAAGTGAGGAAATAATTACTGGAAGCTTCGAATCCTCCTGAAGGAAAGCGTACTCAAGATGAACAGGGAGCGGCTTAAGCTCCAAAATTGGAGGTTCCTCAATTGAGGGTTTACTCCGGTACTTGCTATCCTTGTTCAGTTGTTCTAACTCCTCCTCAGTTGGTTCATACCCATTTGCCATCAATGTGGCCATCACATCCATTTCTTCTTCAGGAAATTCTTCATCTGCACTCGCCAAATCGTATGCACCTGTTTCATCCGATTCCGGAAATTCCTGCAAGAACTCATAATGTGAATCTATGCTTTGCATAAAATAACAAGTATCATCTGAAGATTCAGGATATTTTAATGACTTGTCAATTGCAAAAGTTGCACTAGCTTCACCAATTCTAAGGGTCAACTGCTGATCATAAACATCAATGACACATCTAGTAGTATTTAAAAATGGTTGACCCAAAATAATTGGTATTCTGTCATCAACTTCCATGTCTAAAACCACAAAGTCTGTCGGAAAAATCAGATTCCCGGTCTTAACTAACATATTCTCTATTATTCCTCGAGGCAATTTTATAGAGCGATCAGCTAGTTGAATAGCCATTCGTGTGGTTTTGAGTTCCCCAGGGGCTAATTTAAGGTAAAACAAATAGGGCATCAAATTGATACTAGCCCCCAAATCGGCTAATGCCCTCATACAATCAAGGTCACCCATTAGACATGGAATAGTGAAACAACCAGGATCTTGAAGCTTTTCGGGAAGTGTGTTGGACACCAGCGCTGAACATCTTACATTAAAAGTGACTGATGAAACGCTTTCCATCTTCTTGCGGTTGGTGAGCATGCCTTTCAAGAATCGAGCATATTTAGGTATTCCTGCAATAACATCAATAAAAGGTAAATTTACGTTAACTTTCTTGATGAGCTCCATGAATCTTGACTTTTCTTCCTCGAGTTTCTCCAATCTTTGTTTTCTTGGGAATGAGAGTGGTGGTTGATACGCTTTAACAACTAGTTTGACTCGCATCGTGTCTTCTTGACCGTCTGTGTGCTCATTGTCAACACTTTCAACCACATTTTCCAGCTCCTTCTCCTTCTCCAGTTCATTTACACTATCTAGTTCATTCTCTTTCATTAATGGAACACGAAAGTCAGAGACTTCTGGCATTCTTGGTGGATCATAGGTTACTCCACTTCGGGTTGTGATAGCTTTTGCTTGCTCGTTTCGGGGATTAGATTGCGTGTTGCTTGGCAATTCTCCCGGTTTTCTTTCGCTTAATAATTTAGCAAGATTACTCATTTGTAGTTCCAATACTTGAATGGAAGATTGTTGGTTTCTAAATTGTTGCTCATTCTTCTCATTCGTTTGGCTTATATTGGTAACAAGTTGAGTTTGCGTTGCAATTAACTTCTCCAACAAACTCTCCATATTTGACTTTTTCTCTTCATGTTGGGGTTTTTGATAAAAAATCGGAGTTTGTTGTTGGAACCCACTACTTGACCCTTGTTGGAAATTGGAATTTTGACCTTGAGGGTTGTAAGGGTTATTGAAGTTTCGGTTAAATTGAGCTCTTCCTTGAAATTGGTTGTTATTCCTTTGGCTTATGAAAGCCACTTCTTCTTTCTGAGCCATTGTCAAACCTGCATCACAATCTTTTCCTAAATGTAAACCACCACAATATTCACACCCCACCTTCATTCCATGGATTTTCTTGGTGATCTTTTCCATGTTTCGAGCAACACCATCTATCTTCACGCTAAGAGAACCAATGTCATCATAAGCACCGGCGCTTGAGACTTGAGCATGACGGGTCATGGGTCTTTCTTGATGCCATTCATGAGAATATTTGGCTTGCTTTTCGATTATCTCATAAGAGTCTTGCTCAGTTTTGTCCATGAGTGAACCTCCTGCCGCTTGATCAATGAAAATTCGGGTTGCAACATCACAACCCTTGTAAAAGATTTGAACTTTTTGGAAGGTATCCAAACCATGGTTTGGACAACCTCTTAGCATTTTGGAAAATCGATTCCATGCTTAATACAAGGTTTCCATCGGATTTTGACAAAATTGGGTAATTTCTTGTTGGAGTCTCGCGGACTTAGAAGCTGGAAAATATTTCTTAAGAAATTTTTCCAACATACCATCCCAAGTTTCTATCGTAGACTCGGGCAATGAATCCAACCAACTCCGTGCTTCCCCGTAGAGTGTCCACGGGAAAAGTCTTAAAAGTATGGCTTGATCAGTGTCCGGTTGAAGCTTGAATAGAAGACATATCTCTTGAAAAAGACGAATATGTTCGTTTTCATCTTCATTCGGACCACCACTAAATTGACATCTGTTGTTAATCATTTGGAGAATAGGTCCTTTTATTTCAAATTTTACCTCACCAGGTGTCTGAGTAATTGCACTTCCTTGTCCGGTTAGGGTTGCCTTCATCTTGGCCGCCATTGATTGTCTTGGTATCACCGGTCTTGCCTCTCCTTCCATTTCAAAATTTGGAGGATGAACGGTTTCACCAAATTCAGAATATCGTGGCTTGGTTGTACTTGATTCTGAATCGAAAGTTTCTTGCTTTGATGAAGATTCAAAAAGTTCAAGTACTTCTTTTGGGATTCTACCAAGCTTCCTATCAGGTTCTGTAAGCGGTGTAAGTAATGGAGAATCTGAACTTCGGGTATGTGGCATATGCAACCTAAATTCTGTCAATCACACAACTAACAAAACTATTAAATGCATCGATTCTATAAGTTTAGAAATCAAAGACTATTAATAATTTAAAAAAAATTAAGAAACTACTTAATCACAAATTAGTTAATAATTCTATTTTGACACAAAAACTTGATGTGCGAAACGTTGTATATGAATTATTGTTTGAAATAGTATGGAAAAATGCCGATTAAAGATTGCTACACACTAGCGGGCAGTGTATCCAATTGTGTAGTAGTATAGTAAATAGTAAAATCCGTGTATCGTTCCAAAGACAGTTGTATTAGTCAAACTAGAATTAGAAACTATATTATGATTAACTAAATAAATGAATCTTAAAGGTACAAGATATTATGTTTTTGTGGCTATTTAACGATTAACCAAATCAGAGAAGATTAAAAGTAAAAACAATATTTTTGGTCTTTTAAGTTTATATAATGAAAACAAGTGCAAAGAAAGCAAATAAGATAGTTTGATTTAGATCAAAGAGACGAAATGTTCATCTAGATATTTTACCCTCGGTATTGGATGTGAGTTATATTGTTAAGACCAGATTGAATGATTATGTGCGTAAGTTATCTAATAGGTTCACCAAGAGTTCTCTTTAATAAACACGTAAACACAATTACAAGATCAAGGGTTCCCTTTTCACTATAGTTCCTGTATTTGTAATCGAATAACTTAACTAGTTCTAAGGCTTGAAACTTGACTTCAATGTTCATAGTTATCAATAATT
Organism: Rutidosis leptorrhynchoides; assembly: GCF_046630445.1. Classification (NCBI taxonomy): domain Eukaryota; kingdom Viridiplantae; phylum Streptophyta; class Magnoliopsida; order Asterales; family Asteraceae; genus Rutidosis; species Rutidosis leptorrhynchoides. The sequence continues at coordinate 152,968,147 of NC_092337.1, forward strand.
GTACAAACGTTCGTTGCATACAATTCATCCCTATATCGTCTAACCAATTGAATCTAATTTACCCCCTTGGTCCGGTTTAGTAAACAATCAATCTAAGACAAGCTGATTGTAAATCAATATGATAAATCAACAAGAGTTCTCTTTATCAACAACATATCAATTAACTAGTTACAACTGATTTTTAACATCAATAAGCATGTTCTTGAATCAAACTTAAAACTATCACACAAAATACATTCAATTCATAAGATTACATCCAATACCTCCGTTATTAATCTAGACAAACATTATAGAGTTTAGCCAATAATCATATTAACAAACAACATAGCAATCAAGTGATAAGTAGAATTCATTGTTAAGAACAAGAAATCAACCTATTAGAGAATGAATCTTGAATGGAGAAGGTGTTGAATCTTGATTCTTGGATGTTAAGCCTCTTTAAAGAGCTTGGAGTTCTCCAAAATAGCTCCTAAAATCGTCTTCCAACTCCTATGGTTCGTATCTAATCGTATCCCTCTCACTGGCCTATCAATCATCTTCTTTTAAAGTGGGTAAAGTGGGTCAAAAGTCAAAAAGTCGGCTGAAACCTACTACTAAACGGCGTCCAAGACTCTGGACGGCGTCCAGTTATAAAGGTCTAGACGACGTCCCATTTCTTGGACGGCGTCCAGGTGTGAAGAACTGGACGGCGCCCCAATTTCTTGGACGGCGTCCAAATGAACTAAGGTTCACTATCTCATTTTTTAATGTTCTCCCTTCATTTGGACGGAGTCCCAATTATTTTGGATGAAGTCCAACATATCTTAAGCCTTGTTTTATCATTTTAGAGCGCTAATTTGACCCTAACTTGTATCGGGATCGACCATGATGATATCACAACTTTATATAATGGTCATAAATCATCAAAATTCTTTATAAACCACTTTCTGATACAATTTACATACCTTCGTGCATTGCTTGTAGAAACCGCCTTAACTATCCTTGATTCGAGAGTATTTCTCACGATATTGCGAGTGATATATATGATGTAATTTAGCAATATCACCGATCCCGCCTTGCAGATACTGACTGATGACCACCGGTTGAGCAGAGCCAGCCTCAGATAGTTCAGACGACTCATCATCCGATGACTTCAGTGAGGAGGATTCCGATGAGGATTCCGACGAGGACCCTGAGGAGACACCCGTGCAGCCACCCTCTACCCCACCGAAGAAGCGGTATCTTTTCGATGGTACTATTATTCCAGGGGTTAACGGAGGTAGATCATTCGTTAACGCACATGGACTGAAGGTTAGGGTTACCCCCTGCAAGCGGGTTGTGCCTTACCCTGCCGATCCATTCATGCGTAAGGCTTCCCAATACACAGCATCTACTTCTGGTGTTGGACCGTCTGAACCACCAGCTCCACCAGTATCATCTGCACCACCGGCACCACCTGCACCATCAGCACCGCCTGCTCCACCAACCTCTCCCTCTGTCGAGGAACTGACGAGGGAGGTGGATACCCTCCGTGCTCGGGTAACTGAGCTCGAGGACCAGATGTCCCACATAATGGGCATCGTCTACCCACCGTCACCATAGGTCTTTTGTATTAGGTTTCTTTGTGTAATCCCGTTTGTAGTTTCATGTTTCACTCATGTATTGTACGAATCTTATGCGAATGTATGAGACTTTTTATTAATGAATGGAATTTATTGTTGTTTAATTTTAGTACGGCGTTCTATTTACGATACTATATGATGATTTTGTGGTATCTGTATCTAATTGCATTACTTAATTAACATGTGTTGTGTTGATTCCATGTTGGTTACCGTATACTGTATTATTCTTTATTGAATGCTGGATTTTGACTTGAGTTAAAATTTTTGTTTAGAAGATCAATGGCCAACGGAAGATCAACGCCCACAGCAACACAGATCGAAGAAATGGTAGCCGAACGGGTAGCCGCAGCTATAGTGGAAATGAACCCCCAAGCTCCACCGTTTATCCAGCACAATCATAATGGGTGCACATACAAGGAATTCCAAAGCTGCAAGCCCCACAATTTTAGTGGTACTGAGGGGCCAGTTGGACTTACAAGGTGGTTTGAGAAATTAGAAGCTGTGTTCCGTGTAAGCAACTGTTCAGAAATGAACAAAACTAAGTATACATCCTGTACACTGTCGCACGGCGCCTTAACCTGGTAGAACACACTTGCTCAAGCTAAGGGTATTGATGAGGCGTATGCTACCCCGTGGGAGAAATTTAAGGGGGCCATGATTGAAGAGTATTGCCCCAGGACAGAGATACAGAAAATGGAGGCTGAGTTCTGGGATTTGAAGGTTGTGGGAACCAATCTCGATGGTTATAACCGTAGGTACCTGGAACTAGCTTTGATGTGTCCCACGATGGTTATCCCGGAGTTTAAGCGCATAGAACGGTATTTGTGGGGACTTCCCAAGTCCATCCAAGGGAATTTCACCTCTTCAAAACCAGCTGATGTCCTGAAATCTATGCGCATGGCGCATACCCTGATGAACCAAATTACTAGCAAGGAACCGGAAAAGGGGAGATCTGAATCGGGAACTAGTAGTGAGAAGCGTAAGTGGGACAACAACAAGGGGAGAGTCTTTGAACAAAACCCTGCTAAGAGGCACAACGACAGAAGGAACCCCAACCCGAACCCAAGCTCGAACTCTAACTACAAGGGTAGTCTGCCGCAGTGCAAGAGATGCTACAAGCATCACACCGGGTACTACAACGTGGTCTGCGAAAAATGCAAAAGGACTGGGCATATTGGCAAAGACTGCAAGATCACCACCCTGAATGTGAAGACACACCCTACTGGACCGAGGAAGTGCTATGAATGTGAACAGACGGGCCACTTCAGAAATGAGTGTCCCAACAAGCGAAAGGACGGCGGACCACCGCGTAGAAGAGCTTTCAACGTAAATGCAAGGGATGCCCGTGAGTACCCCGACTTGGTCACATGTATATTCAATATCAACAATATATTAGCTTCTGTCCTATTTGATACTGGTGCCGATAGGAGTTACGTATGTAGACACTTTTGATCTAAGATAAATTGGTTGTTAGTTCCTTTAAAAGAGAGTATGCTTGTTGAGGTAGCCAATGGAAAACTTAAGAAAGTTGACCAAATTAGCCGAGGAGCTATTATCAATATAGCTGGTGTGGATTTCGAGATTGACTTGATACCCATTAAATTTGGGAAGCTTTGATGTTATTGTCGGTATGGACTGGTTGACCAAGATAAGGGCTGACATTATCTGTGGATATAAAGCTCTTTGTATACCACACAGAGACGGTGAGCCACTGATTATTTACGGAGAGAGATGTAGCTCGAAACTGAATCTCATTAGTTGCATGAAAGTGCAAAAGATCATGAAGAAAGGACGTCTTGATGTTTTAGCACATGTGAAAACGTTAAAAACTGAGGTGAAGAGCGTGGATGACGTACGAATTGTGAACGAATTTTCCGATGTCTTTCCGGAAGAATTGCCTGGATTACTGCCACCGAGAGCAGTGGAGTTTTAGATCGATTTAGTGCCAGGGGCTGCACCTGTAGCTCGTGCACCTTATCAACTCGCACCTTCCGAAATGCAAGAGTTGCAGAGTCAACTACAAGAACTGCTAGACCGTGGATTTATCCAACCAAGTTTCTTGCCTTGGGGCGCACCTGTTTTATTTGTGAAGAAGAAGGATGGATCATTCCGCATGTGTATCAACTACCTTGAACTCAACAAATTGATGATCAAGAATCGGTATCCTCTTCCCCGAATTGACAATCTTTTTGACCAGTTGCAAGGATCGAGAGTTTACTCTAAGATCGATTTGTGATCCGGTTATCACCAGTTGAGGGTGAAAGAGAGCGATGTGATGAAGACTGCATTCAGGACCCGTTATGGTCATTATGAGTTTCTCGTGATGCCATTCGGTTTAACCAACACACCTACCGTGTTTATGGATCTCATGAATCGTATATGCAAGCCATACCTGGATAAGTTCGTTATCGTCTTCATAGATGATATCCTCATCTACTCCAAAAGCGAAGAAGAACATGAGCAACATCTTCGACTAGTGCTTGAACTCTTGAGACAAGAGCAACTTTACGCCAAATTCTCCAAGTGTGAATTTTGGTTGAAGGAAGTCCAATTTCTGGGCCATATTGTGAGCGATCAAGGTATCAAAGTTGATCCCGCAAAGATCGAAGCTATAAGAAAGTGGGAAACCCCCACTACTCCGACTCATATCCGCCAATTTTTAGGCCTCGCCGGTTACTACCGAAGATTTATTGAAGGTTTCTCTCTGATTGCGCGTCCTTTGACCGCACTGACTCACAAAGGGAATAAGTTCATTTGGGAACCCGAACAGGAATCAGCATTTCAAACCTTGAAAAAGAAGTTAACCACCGCGCCTATATTATCACTTCCTGAAGGCAGTGACGATTTCGTCGTATACTGCGACGCCTCGAAAAATGGTTTTGGTTGCGTATTGATGCAAAGAACGAAGGTCATTGCTTATGCTTCCTGTCAACTGAAGATTCACGAGCGAAACTACACTACTCATGATCTTGAACTTAGAGCCGTTGTCTTTGCGCTCAAATTGTGGAGACACTATCTTTATGGAACTAAAAGTACTATCTTCACCGACCACAAAAGCCTCCAACACATCTTCGATCATAAGCAACTGAATATGAGACAGCGTCAATGGATCGAGACATTGAACGACTATGATTGTGAACTTCGTTATCACCCTGGCAAGGCCAATGTTGTAGCTGACGCTTTAAGCCAAAAGGAGAGGATGGAACCTCTTCGTGTTCGGGCACTGAACATCACCATTCATTCGAACCTCAATAGCCAGATTCGAGCAGCCCAAGATGAGGCTCTAAAGGAGGAGAATATATCTCATGAATACTTGAACATTCTCGTTTCTCGATTCGAAGTTAAGGAGACTGGACTCCGATGCTATGCCGGAAGAATTTGGGTACCCCGTTATGGAGATCTACGGAACCTTATGCTAGATGAAGCCCACAAGTCGAGATATTCGATTCATCCAGGAGCCGGTAAAATATACCACGATCTCAAAGAACAGTATTGGTGGCCTAATCTTAAGAAGGACGTTGCAACTTATGTTGGGAAGTGTTTGACTTGCTCGAAAGTTAAGGCCGAACACCAGAGGCCTTCTGGGTTACTTCAACAACTGGAAATCCTGCAATGGAAGTGGGAAAGTATAACAATGGATTTCATTACAAAGTTACCAAAGACGGTGGGCGGATACGATACCATCTGGGTTATCGTTGACCGTCTTACCAAATCTGTACACTTTTTAGCCATGAAGGAAACTGATACGATGGAGAGACTCTCTCAACTATACATAAAATAGGTTGTATCTCGTCATGGTGTGCTCTTATCGATCATCTCAGATCGCGATCCCCGTTTTGCTTCCAGATTTTGGCGTTCTTTGCAAGAAGCCTTGGGGACTCGTCTCGACATGAGCACTGCGTATCACCCGCAGACCGACGGACAAAGCGAATGCACGATTCAGACTTTAGAATACATGTTGCGTGCATGTGTCATTGATTTCAGAAAGGCTTGAGAAAGGCATTTGCCGCTAGCCGAATTCTCTTACAACAACAGTTATCATTCGAGTATTAATGCCGCACCTTTTGAAGCGTTGTATGGCCGCAAATGTCAATCTCCTATTTGTTTGGCCGAAGTAGGCGAAAAGCAAATCACCGGACCCGAGATAGTCCATGAAACAACTGAGAAGATTGTCCAAATTCAAGCGAGACTCAAGACGGCCCGTGATCGCCAAAAGAGTTATGCAGACCTTAAACGTAAAGACTTCGAATTCAACGTGGGTGACCGTGTAATGTTGAAAGTCGCACCTTGGAAAGGTGTAATTCGTTTTGGAAAACGTGGGAAGCTCAACCCGCGATACATTGGTCCTTTTAAAATCTTGGAGCGTGTTGGACCCGTTTCTTACCGTTTGGATCTTCCGACTCAATTGAGCTCAGTTCATCCTACCTTTCAGGTATCAAATTTGAAGAAGTGTCTTGCTGAACCGAAACATGTCATACCATTGGAGGAACTTACAAATGATGACAAACTCCACTTCGTAGAAGAGCCTGTCGAAATTATGGACCGTGAGGTCAAAACTTTGAAACACAACAAGATTCCGATCGTTCGAGTCCGATGGAATGCCAAACGAGGACCTGAGTGTAGTGACCCGAACTTTTCCATGTTTATATATATTAAATGAAATTGATATTTACATGATTAAGTATTTCCAACATGTTAAGCAATCAAACTTGTTAAGACTTGATTAATTGAAATAGGTTTCATATAGACAATTGACCACCCAAGTTGACCGGTGATTCACGAACGTTAAAACTTGTAAAAACTATATGATGTCATATATATGGATATATATATATATATATATATATATATATATATATATATATATATATATATATATATATATATATATATAGTTAACATGATATTATGATAAGTAAACATATCATTAAGTATATTAACAATGAACTACATATGTAAAAACAAGACTACTAACTTAAGGATTTCTAAACGAGGCATATATGTAACGATTATCGTTGTAACAACATTTAAATGTATATATATATATATCATATTAAGATATATTAATACATCATAATATCATGATAATGTAATAATTTAACATCTCTTTAGATATAATAAACAATGGGTTAACAACATTTAACAAGATCGTTAACCTAAAGGTTTCAAAACAACACTTACATGTAACGACTAACGATGACTTAACGACTCAGTTAAAATGTATATACATGTAGTGTTTTAATATGTATTCATACACTTTTTAAAGACTTCAAGACACTTATCAAAGTACTTCTACTTAACAAAAATGCTTACAATTAGATCCTCATTCATTTTCATCAACAATTTTACTCGTATACACCCGTATTCGTACTCGTACAATACCTAGCTTCTAAATGTATTTACTATTGGTATATACACTCCAATGATCAGCTCTTAGCAGCCCATGTGAGTCACCTAACCATATGGGAACCATCATTTAACTTCTAGTATGAAATATCTCACAAAATTACAAACTAATGGAGCCTATATGGGAACACCAATTTCATGTGAAGTTGTACTCACACAAACACATTCACTTTGCAATTTTCTTGAATCAAATTACTCTCTCTCAAGTGTTCTTCCTTTGTTCTAAGTGTTCTACATCATCTTCAACAAAATCTAGTTCAATCTAGTTCATAAATCCATACATAAACCAAGTTATAAAACAACTACTCAAGAACTCACCAACAACACTTCCAAGTTTGCTAGCTTACTTCCAATCTTGCAAATCCACTTTGAGTGATCATCCAATCTCAAGAAATCTTTCTTATTTACAGTAAGATATCTTTCTAATACAAGGTAATACTCATATTCAAACTTTGATTCAATTTCTATAACTTTAACAATCTTATTTTGAGTGGAAATCTTACTTGAACTTGTTTTCGTGTCATGATTTTGCTTCAAGAACTTTCAAGCCATCCAAGGATCCTTTGAAGCTAGATCTATTTTTCTCATTTCCAGTAGGTTTATCCACAAAACCTGAGGTAGTAATGATGTTCATAACATCATTTGATTCTTATATATAAAACTACCTTATTCGAAGGTTTAAACTTGTAATCACTAGAACATAATTTAGTTAATTCTAAACTTGTTCGCAAACAAAATTTAATCCTTCTAACTTGACTTTTAAAATCAACTAAACACATGTTCTATATCTATATGATATGCTAACTTAATGATTTAAAACCTGAAAACACGAAAAACACCGTAAAACCGGATATACGCCGTCGTAGTAACACCGCGGGCTGTTTTGGGTTAGTTAATTAAAAACTATGATAAAATTTGATTTAAAATTTGTTCTTATGGGAAAATGATTTTTCTTATGAACATGAAACTATATCCAAAAATCATGGTTAAACTCAAAGTGGAAGTATGTTTTCCAAAATGGTCATCTAGACGTCGTTCTTTCGACTAAAATGACTACCTTTACAAAAATGACTTGTAACCTGTATTTCTGAGTATAAACTTATACTTTTTCTATTTATATTCATAAACTTAAGTTCAATATGAAACCATAGAAACTTGAATCACTCAAAACGGATTTAAAACGAAGAAGTTATGGGTAAAACAAGATTGGATAATTTTGCTTGTTGTAGCTACGTGAAAATTGGTAACAAATCTATATTAATCAAATCCTAGCTAACTCATATTGTATTATACATGTATTCTAATATATTATGTAATCTTGGGATACCATAGACACGAATACAATGTTTTGACATATCATATCGACCCATCTATATATATATATATATATATATATATATATATATATATATATATATATATATATATATATATATATATATATATATATATATATATATTTCGGAACAACCATAGACACTCTATATGCAGTAATGTTGGAGTTAGCTATACATGGTTGAAGTTGATTCCAAAATATTATATATACTTTGAGTTGTGATCTAGCCTGAGACTTGTATACACGAGGTCGTGGATTGATTCGAGATAATATATATTGCTTTATTTCTGTACATCTAACTGTGGACAACTAGTTGTAGGTTACTAACGAGGACAGCTGACTTAATAAACTTAAAACATTAAAACGTATTAAAAATGTTGTAATTATATTTTGAACATACTTTGATATATATGTACATATTTGTTATAGGTTCGTGAATCAACCAGTGGCCAAGTCTTACTTCCCGACGAAGTAAAAATCTGTGAAAGTGAATTATAGTCCCACTTTTAAAATCTAATATTTTGGGATGAGAATACATGCAATTTTATAAATGTTTTACGAAATAGACACAAGTAAATGAAACTACATTATATGGGTGAATGATCGAAGCTGAATATGCCCCTTTTTAGCTTGGTAGCCTAAGAATTTGGGAACTGACTCCCAAATTGACGCGAATCCTAAAGATAGATCTATCGGGCCCAACAAGCCCCTTTCTGGAATTTAGAATGCTTTAGTACTTCAAAATTATCATGTCCGATGGGTATCCCGGAATGATGGGGATATTCTATATGCATCTTGTTAATGTCGGTTACCAGGTGTTCACCATATGAATGATTTTTATCTCTATGTATGGGATGTATATTGAAATATAAAATCTTGTGGTCTATTATTACGATTTGATAAATATATAGGTTAAACCTATAACACACCAACATTTTTGTTGACGTTTAAAGCATGTTTATTCTCAGGTGATTATTAAGAGCTTCCGCTGTTGCATGCTAAAATATGGACAAGATTTGGTGTCAGCATGTTTGTATAATATTGTTTAAAACTGCATTCGAGATTTATTTTGTTGTAACATATTAATATTGTAAACCAATATGTATTGGTAGTGTGTAAGTGTGATATTTTTAGATTATCATTTCTGGATAATCTAGGTGGTGTCCTTTTAACCTTGTCAATAAAATAAAGGTTATGGTTTGTTTTTAAAAACGAATGCAGTCTTTGAAAAACGTCTCATATAGAGGTCAAAACCTCGCAACGAAATCAATTAATATGGAACGTTTATAATCAATATGAACGGGACATTTTAGTTGGTATCCAAGCGTTGGTCTTAGAGAACCAGAAATTTGCATTAGTGTATCTTATCGAGTTTGTTAGGATACATTAGTGAGTCTGGACTTCGACCGTGTTTTCTTTAAAAACGATTGCTTAACACTTTTGTTGGAAACTATATATTATTAACATGTAAATATTATGTGATATATTAACCTCTTAATGTGTCTTGATATTGTGTGATAGATGTCTACCACTAGTACAAATCCCATCGACTCACCTAATAATAATGAAGAGTCGAATATAATTTGGGAAGATTCACAAATTCTCGAAGAAGAACCGGAAGAGGAGGAACCGGAAGAGGAGGAACCGGAAGAGGAGGAACCAGAAGAGGAGGAACCGGAGGAGGAAGAACCGGAAGAAGAAGAGGTTCCGGAGGAAGAAATATTGATACCTATAGTAAATCATTTAAATAAAAGAAAATCCTCAACCAACGGACCAAAGTTAAAAATGGTCAATGGTGTTTCCGCCGAGGAAGCAAAATATTGGGAAGATTACCAATTTTCCGATGAATCGGATCCCGATGAGGATTCCGATGATGTTATAGAAATTACCTCAACCCAATTTAATATGGCAAAAGAAAATAATAAGGGAAAAGGTGTAAAAATAGAGAAACCTGATTCCAACCCCGATGAACTTTATATGTATCGGCAACATCCGTATCTCCCAAATTGTAACAATAACCCGGGAACCTCTAAACCACCAGGTTTTTCTAAACCATTGTGGAAAATGACGGCTCGTATTAGAGGAACACCATATATCCCTAGAAAATTAAGAAAACGAACCAAGTCTGAAGAAGAAGAAACCAGTGATTCAGATTAGAGGATTGTAATCATGTTGTGTATTATATGTATTGTAGTGTGCTTGTACTTTTATGTTCTATGTAAAAATTGCTTGTATTGTTTGTTAATTATATTTTACGAATCTAATCCTTGTCTATTTTACAGTATAAAAACACAAAATGTACGTTAAGGATAGACAACCAAAAATTTTAGAAGACCTACCAGGAGATATGATTGATGAAATCTTGTCAAGAGTCGGGCAGAATTCATCAGCACAATTAGTTACGGCAAAATTAGTTTGTCAAACGTTTGAAAGACATTCCAGGCATGCCTTAGTATATAAAAGGTTTTCCTTTGAAAGATGGGGTATATCACATTGGGGAGACTTTAAGTTACGCCAAGTTTTCTTTAAGGCATTTAGTACGGGAAACCCAGATGCAATTTTACGCTACGGGTTACGAACCTATTTTGACTCAACATATCCCAACATAGGACTCCGTTCTTTAGAAAGAGCTTCTAACATGCAACATAAAGAAGCATGTTATGCTTACGGGTTAATAATGTTCGCTTCTCATCAAATTGAGAAAAAGAACATTGGGTTGAAACTTTTAAATAAAACATTTTCACAAGTGATGGACTCAGTAGTTGGGGTAAGAAACAAGGTTTTTAGATTGCTACGAGGCTGTTGGGCATTACAAAACCCTCGTCCTTTTGACGACATGACAACATGCTGCCTAGCCAATGGTCATAACGGTTACTTTTCACAAGATCAAGGATGGGAAGTCGTCTTAGTAAAACCAGAATGCATGACTTGTTTCTGAACTTATGAATTACATGTCTTTATTTCTTTTGCTGAGCAACTTGCGTATTAACTAGAATTGCCTTTATAGCTGCCGAGTAGTAAAGTTATTATGTGCTATATTTCATCCTATATGTATTATAGCGGTATTGTAAGTTTGTAAAATATTTTGTATAAAGTTTGAACGCGAAATATTATTGTAATAAGTTTTTCATATAGAAACGTAGTAGTTGAGTTGTATAGTAGCTAGTAAGTATGAACTTAACGGGTAGGTACTACCCGAATATAAACTATAAAATGCTAATATGAAGAAAAAGCTTTTATAAATAAGTTCATATAATGCTACGAGATACTATTGACTACTCTTAAATTCTATATGATTAACTCAATTCCTTTGGCTATTTTTAAAGTAAATGGCACCGGCAACTCGTCAGAATTTGAACATGAGCGAGGAAGATTTCCGTATTTTCCATGCAGCAAACATAGCTGCAGTACAGGCTGCGATGCAAAATAACAATAACTCTGGATCTAGCAGTGGAACTAATTTCACAAGAAATCGTGTAGGATGCTCCTACAAAGAGTTCACTGCCTGCAAACCTTTGGAATTTGATGGAACCGAAGGACCAATTGGATTGAAACGGTGGACCGAGAAAGTCGAATCGGTGTTTACCATAAGTAAGTGTAATGAAGAGGACAAAGTTAAGTATGCTACGCATACCTTCACAGGTACTACGTTAATGTAGTGGAACACCTATCTTGAACAGGTAGGACAAAATGCTGCTTACGCGCTACCGTGGTCGGCATTCAAGCAATTGATGGACGAGCAGTACCGTCCTAGAAATGAAGTCAATAAGCTCAAGGTAGAGCTTAGAGAGTTACTGACACAAGGGTTCGACATTACCACATATGAACGACGATTCACAGAGTTGTGCCTATTATGTCCAAGAACGTTCGAAGATGAAGAAGAGAAGATCGACGTGTTTATAAAAGGGTTACCAGTAAGGATTCAAGAAGATGTAAGTTCACACGAGCCCGCTTCCATACAAAAGGCAAGTCGAATGGCTCATAAACTCATAAATCAGATTGAGGAAAGAATTAAAGAGCAGGCGGCCGAAGAAGCCAACACGAACAACTCAAGAGGAAGTGGGAGGAAAACGGTGACAAGAATCACCAGTACAACAACAATAACAATTACAACCACAATCGCAACAACTATCCCAACAACCGCAACAACAATCGCAACAATAACCACAATCCTAACAATAACTACAACAAACATCCCAACAACAACAACAATTACAACAACCGTTCCAACAACAATAACAATCCCAATAACAACCTCAATAACAACAACGGCAACAAAAACCAAAAATGACAAAGGTGTGAAGAGTACCACCAGAATGAGTTCTGCACGACAATTTGCACCAAGTGTAAAAGAACTGGCCATGGTGCAAAAAAGTGTGACGTCTACGGACCAAAGTTTAACAGAACTAAAGGGACAAATAGTGTCAAAACAAGTAATGCCGCATTTGTTTGTTATGGATGTGGAAAACCGGGCAACATTAGAAGTAATTGCCCGAATCAGGGGAATACTAATGGGTAGGGCCGTGAAAGAGTTTTCAATATTAATACGGCAGAAGCACAGGAAGACCCGGAGCTTGTTACGGGTACATTTCTTATTAACAATAAATCTGCTTATGTTTTATTTGATTCGGGTGCGGATAGAAGCTATATGAGTAGAGATTTTTGTGCTAAATTAAGTTGCCCATTGACGCCTTTGTATAGTAAATTTTTACTCGAATTAGCAAACGGTAAATTAATTTCAGCAGATAATATATGTCGGGATAGAGAAATTAGACTGGGGGATGAAACGTTTAAAATTGATTTAACACCAGTCGAGTTAGGGAGTTTTGATGTAATAATTGGCATGGACTGGTTGAAAAAGATAAGAGCAGAGGACGTTTGTTATAAAAATGCGATTCGCATTATGCGTGAAAAAGGAAAACCTTTAATGGTGTACGGAGAAAAGAACAACGCAAAATTAAATCTTATTAGTAGTTTGAAGGCGCAAAAACTAATAAGAAAAGGTTGTTACGTCATTCTAGCACATATCAAGGAAGTTAAACCTGAAGGAAAGGTCATCAGTGATGTTCCCGTCGCAAAAGAATTTTCCGATGTATTTCCAAAAGAATTACCGGGATTACCCCCACATCGATCCGTTGAATTTCAAATAGACCTTGTACCAGGAGCTGCACCAATAGCTCGTACTCCATAAAGACTCGCACCCAGTGAAATGAAAGAATTACAAAGTCAGTTACAGAAACTTTTAGAGCGTGGTTTCATTTGACCAAGCACCTCACCGTGGGGAGCTCCTGTTTTGTTTGTCAAGAAGAAGGATGGTACATTTAGGTTGTGTATCGACTACCGAGAGTTGAACAAACTCACCATCAAGAACCGCTACCCACTACCGAGAATCGATGACTTATTTGATCAACTACAAGGCTCATCGGTTTATTCGAAGATTGATTTACGTTCTGGGTATCATCAAATGCAGGTGAAGGAGGATGATATTCCAAAGACTTCTTTTAGGACGCGTTACGATCATTACGAGTTTATGGTTATGCCGTTTGGGTTGACTAATGCACCAGCTGTGTTCATGGACCTCATGAACCGACTGTGTGGACCATACCTTGACAAGTTTGTCATTGTTTTCATCGATGACATACTTATTTACTCAAAGAATGACCAAGAGCACGAAGAACATTTGAGAAAAGTGCTAGAGTTGTTAAGGAAAGAAACACTGTACGCTAAGTTTTCAAAGTGTGCATTTTGGTTGGAAGAAGTTCAATTCCTCGGTCATATAGTGAACAAAGAAGGTATACAGGTGGATCTAGCAAAGATTGAAACCGTTGTAAAGTGGGAAACCCCGAAAACTCCGAAACACATACGCCAATTTTTAGGGCTAGCTTGTTATTACAGGAGATTCATCCAACATTTTTCCAAAATAACAAAACCCTTGACTGCATTAACGCATAAAGGGAAGAAATTTGAATGGAAGGATGAACAAGAGAAAGCGTTTCAATTGTTGAAGAAAAAGTTAACTACGGCACCTATATTGTCATTACCTGAAGGGAATGATGATTTTGTGATATATTGTGATGCCTCAAAGCAAGGTCTCGGTTGTGTATTAATGCAACGAACGAAAGTAAATGCTTATGCATCTAGACAATTGAAGATTCACGAGCAGAATTATACGACGCATGATTTGGAATTAGGCGCGGTTGTTTTTGCATTAAAGACTTGGAGGCATTACTTATATGGGGTCAAAAGTATTATATATACCGACCACAAAAGTCTTCAACACATATTTAATCAGAAACAACTGAACATGAGGCAGCACAGGTGGATTGAATTGTTGAATGATTACGACTTTGAGATTCGTTATCACCCGAGGAAGGCAAATGTGGTAGCCGACGCCTTGAGCAGAAAAGACAGAGAACCCATTCGAGTAAAAGCTATGAATATAATGATTCACACTAACCTTACTACTCAAATAAAGGAGGCACAACAAGGAGTTTTAAAAGAGGGAAATTTAAAGGATGAAATACCCAAAGGATCGGAGAAGCATCTTAATATTCGACAAGACGAAACCTGGTATAGGGCTGAAAGGATTTGGGTACCAAAATTTGGAGATATGAGAGAAATGGTACTTAGAGAAGCTCATAAAACCAGATACTCAATACATCCTGGAACGGGGAAGATGTACAAGGATCTCAAGAAACATTTTTCGTGGCCGGGTATGAAAGCCGATGTTGCTAAATACGTAGGAGAATGTTTGATGTGTTCTAAGGTCAAAGCTGAGCATCAGAAACCATCAGGTCTACTTCAACAACCCGAAATCCCGGAATGGAAATGGGAAAACATTACCATGGATTTCATCACTAAATTGCCAAGGACTGTAAGTTGTTTTGATACTATTTGGGTAATAGTTGATCGTCTTACGAAATCAGCACACTTCCTGCCAATAAGAGAAGATGACAAGATGGAGAAGTTAGCACGACTGTATTTGAAGGAAGTCGTCTCCAGACATGGAATACCAATCTCTATTATCTCTGATAGGGATGGCAGATTTGTTTCAAGATTCTGGCAGACATTACAGCAAGCATTAGGAACTCGTCTAGACATGAGTACTGCTTATCATCCACAAACTGATGGGCAGAGATAAAGGATGATACAAACGCTTGAAGACATGCTACGAGCATGTGTTATTGATTTCGGAAACAGTTGGCGCCGTTTGAAGCACTTTATGGTAGAAAGTGCAGGTCTCCGATTTATTGGAGTGAAGTGGGGGATAGACAGATTACGGGTCCGAAGATAATACAAGAAACTACCGAGAAGATCATCCAAATTCAACAACGGTTGAAAACCGCCCAAAGTCGACAAAAGAGCTACGCTGACATTAAAAGAAAAGATATAGAATTTGAAATTGGAGAGATGGTCATGCTTAAAGTTGTACCTTGGAAAGGCGTTGTTCGATTTGGTAAACGGGGGAAATTAAATCCAAGGTATATTGGACCATTCAAGATTATTGATCGTGTCGGAACAGTTGCTTACCGACTTGAATTACCTCAACAACTCGTGGCTGTACATAACACTTTCCACATCTCAAATTTGAAGAAATGTTTTGCTAAAGAAGATCTCACTATTCTGTTAGACGAAATCCAAATCAACGAAAAACTTCAATTCATCGAAGAACCCGTCGAAATAATGGATCGTGAGGTTAAAAGACTTAAGCAAAACAAGATACCAATTGTTAAGGTTCGATGGAATGCTTGTAGAGGACCCGAGTTCGCCTAGGAACGAGAAGATCAGATGAAGAAGAAGTATCCGCACTTATTTCCAGAAGATACGTCAACACCTCCAACTGCTTAAAATTTCGGGACAAAATTTATTTAACGGGTAGGAACTGTAGTGACCCGAACTTTTCCATGTTTATATATATTAAAAGAAATTGATATTTACATGATTAAGTGTTTCCAACATGTTAAGCAATCAAATTTGTTAAGATTTGATTATTTGAAATAAGTTTCATATAGACAATTGACCACCCAAGTTGACCGGTGATTCACGAACGTTAAAACTTGTAAAAACTATATGATGTCATATATATGGATATATATATAGTTAACATGATATTATGATAAGTAAACATATCATTAAGTATATTAACAATGAACTACATATGTAAAAACAAGACTACTAACTTAAGGATTTCGAAATGAGGCATATATGTAACGATTATCGTTGTAACAACATTTAAATGTATATATATCATATTAAGATATATTAATACATCATAATATCATGATAATGTAATAATTTAACATCTCTTTAGATATAATATACAATGGGTTAACAACATTTAACAAGATCGTTAACCTAAAGGTTTCAAAACAACACTTACATGTAACGACTAACGATGACTTAACGACTCAGTTAAAATGTATATACATGTAGTGATTTAATATGTATTCATACACTTTTGAAAGACTTCAAGACACTTATCAAAGTACTTCTACTTAACAAAGATGCTTACAATTATATCCTCATTCATTTTCATCAACAATTTTACTCGTATACACCCGTATTCGTACTCGTACAATACATAGCTTCTAAATGTATTTACTATTGGTATATACACTCCAATGATCAGCTCTTAGTAGCCCATGCGAGTCACCTAACCATGTGGGAACCATTATTTAACTTCTAGTATGAAATATCTCACAAAATTACAAACTAATGGAGCCTATATGGGAACACCAATTTCACGTGAAGTAGTACTCTCACAAACACATTCACTTTGCAATTTTCTTGAATTAAATTACTCTCCCTTAAGTGTTCTTCCTTTGTTATAAGTGTTCTTCATCATCTTCAACAAAATCTAGCTCAATCTAGTTCATAAATCCATACATAAACGAAGTTATAAAACAACTACTCAAGAACTCACCAACAACACTTCCAAGTTTGCTAGCTTACTTCCAATCTTGCAAATCCACTTTGAGTGATCATCCAACATCAGGAAATCTTTTTTATTTACAGTAAGATATCTTTCTAATACAAGGTAATACTCATATTCAAACTTTGATTTAATTTCTATAACTTTAACAATCTTATTTCGAGTGGAAATCTTACTTGAACTTGTTTTCGTGTCATGATTTTGCTTCAAGAAATTTCAAGCCATCCAAGGATCATTTGAAGCTAGATCTATTTTTCTCATTTCCAGTAGGTTTATCCACAAAACCTGAGTTAGTAATAATTTTCATAACATCATTTGATTCTTATATATAAAACTACCTTATTCGAAGGTTTAAACTTGTAATCACTAGAACAAAGTTTAGTTAATTCTAAACTTGTTCGCAAACAAAAGTTAATCCTTCTAACTTGACTTTTAAAATCAACTAAACACGTGTTCTATATATATGATATGCTAACTTAATGATTTAAAACCTGAAAACACGAAAAACACCGTAAAACCGGATATACGTCGTCGTAGTAACACCGCAGGCTGTTTTGGGTTATTTAATTAAAAACTATGATAAACTTTGATTTAAAAGTTGTTCTTCTGGGAAAATGATTTTTCTTATGAACATGAAACTATATCCAAAAATCATGGTTAAACTCAAAGTGGAAGTATGTTTTCCAAAATGGTCATCTAGAACAATATGAAACTGTAACCTGTATTTCCGAGTATAAACTTATACTGTTTCTGTTTAGATTCATAAACGTAAGTTCAATATGAAACCATAGTAACTTGAATCACTCAAAACGGATTTAAAACGAAGAAGTTATGGGTAAACAAGATTGGATAATTTTGCTTGTTGTAGCTACGTGAAAATTGATAACAAATCTATATTAATCATATCCTAGCTAACTCATATTGTATTATACATATATTCTAATATATTATGTAATCTTGGGATACCATAGACACGAATACAATGTTTTGACATATCATATCGACCCATCTATATACATATTTCGGAACAATCATAGACACTCTATATGCAATAATGTTGGAGTTAGCTATACAGGATTGAGGTTGATTCGAAAATATTATATATACTTTGAGTTGTGATCTATCCTAAGACTTGTATACACGAGGTCGTGGATTGATTCGAGATAATATATTGCTTTATTTCTGTACATCTAACTGTAGACAACTAGTTGTAGGTTACTGATGTGCGTAGAGGTGTATACGAAATAGTTATATTTTTACAAGGAAATACTATTAAATACGATACAATTTTACACAAGTTATTTATTTATTTATAGAGTGGAAATACCTAAACCTTGCTACAACACTTATAGGCAGTGTACCTTATAGTATAGTAGTTACTTTTTAGTAAGTCCGGTTCGTTCCACAGGGAGCTAGCCAAGTTTAACGCTATATTTTTAAAACTATATTTGTATATAAATATATAAGTAGTATTATTAATATAAAAGGGGGTTTTTACCGTTTAATGACAGGTTTGTCGATTTTAAAACTTTAGTCGCAGTTAAAACCTAATGTAAAATATTAAAAATAAATATAACTTAATTTAAAGCGTAAAGTAAATGACAATAATTAAAGTGCGATTAATTAAAATGCGATAAATAAAATGACAATAAATAAAATTACGATAATTAAAAAGTACGATAATTAAAAGTGAAATTAAATAAAATGACAGTAAATAAAAGTGCGATGAAATATGAAATAAAGGAATTATGCTTATTTAAACTTCCGTAATCATGATGTTTGACATGTTAATTTTAGTTTATTATCATGGGCTAATTGTCCTTTGTCCTGGATTATTCGATATGTCCATCTGGTTTTTGTCCATAACAGTCCATCAGTCATAAATATAAAGTGCGAGTATCCTCGTCAAATTATTCTTATATCCGAAGTCAAATATTCCAACTAATTGGGGACTTAAACTATAATTACACCAATTTTTCTTGTATATAATTCACCCCTGTTTTAATAAGTCCATTGACTATTAATCCATTCCCATGTCCGGTCAAATGAACGATTATTAGTACTTATAAATATCCCGCCCATCGTGTCCGATCGAGTGTATGTGGTTATTTATAGGTACGTCCAATTGTAAATCTTTATATTAAATTAACAAACTATCATTCAATTAAACAAATATAAAGCTCATTAATAGCCCATAGTCTAATTTCCACAAGTGTCGTTCTTTTGTCCAAACCCCAATTACCCCGTCTTTAATATTTTAGCCCACCATCACGATTACTTCGGCTTAAATAAGCATAATAATAACTTAGCTACGAGACATTAATTTAAAAAGGTTGAACATAACTTACAATGATTAATAATAGCGTAGCGTTACACGGGCAGAATTTCGACTTACACACTTACAACATTCGCTAACATACCCTTATTATTATTAAATTAAAATTAAAATTATAATATATATATATATATATATATATATATATATATATATATATATATATATATATATATATATATATAACGTGAGAGATAGAGAGAATAGAAAAAGATGTACAAATTTCTACAGATTTCGTGGCCTTTTATAAGCAGATTCTGAAATGACTGCTCCGCTATCGCGAAGCTAATAGCCTTCCAGCTCCGCGATCGCCAAGGCATGCCTTCCAGCTCATCCAGGTAATGTAACACCCCGTTTTCCCCGTATATGATTTATAGATGTATTGGGTATGTACGATAGATGTAAGAAGGGTTCGGAGCATTTTCTAGTGTTAAAGCCTTGTGTGCGAGAAGTGGAGTCAGAGTCGCGGCGTGACAAATGAGGCCGCAGCGCGGCAATTAACTGGAAATCAGATCAGAAGTCCAACAAAAAATGATCCCAGACCTAGGCAAATGTCGCGGCGCGACATTTAAGGCCGCGGCGCGGCAATGTGGGCGAACTGGTTCCTGTTTTCGCAATATTTAGGTAGAGTGAGGGGCATTTTGGTCTTTTCGCGTTTGAACCAGATTGAGATCTTAAATCTCATCCACTCCTTTCATTTCCTAATTTCTTTTCCCTTTTCATTTCATTTTCCTCTCAAAAACTCAAACACCCAATTGGATTCAAACGGATTTTTGGAAAGGAAGAAACGGGATTTGATCTTTGGCGTAGTTGACAAGTTTATTCTCCTCGTTCTTAGCTACACGGTGATACTAGTGGTAAGCTCTAACTCTGAATTTCATTTTCGTGTTCATCATTCAAATTTGAGGCTTTTGATTGTATGATTCATAGATGGAACCCATTTAGTTGTTAATTGGAGATTAACACCAAGATTCGGGTTTATAAGTGTTAAAGGCGAGTTTTGGGTTGGTTAATGATTTAACCATGTTTAAGACTTGTAAATGGTGTACAATCACTAGCATTAGTGATTATTGGTGTTTTGGAGACTTTTAGGGTTTTCGTAGTTTACTAATTTTGACTAGAGTCAAAATTAGGGTTTGTTGAGGATTATGCCTCAAATGTCAATTCGATGAGGTTTGTAAACTTAAAATGGATTAATTTGAAGTATAAAACCGAGTAAAACATGTTTTGGTGTCAAAACTTGTAAATGGTGAGAATTTGACCTTATGGGTCAAAATTAGGTTTTATGGTCAATTTTGAGAACGATAAGTGTTTAACACTTGTGTTCTGGTTTAATTGGCATATTAGGACCATTATCACTTGTGTTAGTGATTATTGGTTAGTTTGGGCGCGGTTTGTCCTTGGAAGTGCATTTGAGTCGAATTTGCACTAAGTGTCAAATTGGGTTGGTTTGTAAATCCAATCTAAGTGTGTTGTTGAATTTGTGATAATGGAATAGGTACTTTCCATTGACGAGTTGCGGATTACTTGGAAGCATTTTCTTCAAGGCGACAAGGTGAGTGTTAATATCCTATATGCATATGTATGTGTAGGATGGGTGCGGGTCGGGTGAAGTGGTTCTCGGTCATAGAGCTCACTTCACATATAGGTGGATTGATGGACTTGTGTATAGGTCCAATTGGCACGTTTGTGCGTTTTAGTTGACCACCTTTGGCGAGGTACACGCTTGTGTGTACGTTATCACACATGGTTGTGATTTGGATGTTATAACCCCAATGGCGAAGGGTTGATATTGTTGTGATGTGGATGACCCCGATGTGGTGGATTTTTATAATCCCGTGAACGTGGGTTTTGATGTTGAGAAGTGAATCGCGTGTAGTTCGGATTCACGATGACTCGTGTAGTTCGGTCATCTTATTGAGGTAGTAATCTCGTGTGGTTTCGAATTGCTAAGGCTCGTGTAGTTCGGCCAACCTCGATGTTGTGAAGATAGTAATCTCGTGTGGGTTTGGATTACTAAGGCTCGTGTAGTTGGGCCAATCTTCATTGTGGCGTTTGGTATTCGGTAATGGGTTAAGGGGTTAACCTTATTCGTTTTATATTGTTATATATATTAATGTAATGTTGTGTTGTAGCTAATCCTCCGAGTGTAGCTTATTGGCGTTGTTCACATCGTCGTTGGTGAACTTATACTTTGTTGATATCTTTAGCTTGTTGCTTAGAGATCGTACGGTATGCTTAGTGTAGTTTCCTTATACATGGATGCTTCGGTATGCGGTATTTGATATTTGTGTGGCGTGTCCATTTTATACATATATATGTATGTAGTATATTATCATTCACAAAGCGTTAGCTTACCCTCTCGTTGTTGCTATTTTTATAGGATCGCATGCTTGGCGGCTCGGGTAAGCTTGGGGATTAGAGATCTTGGCTAGGTTGCTAAGAAGATCTTGCTTTTGTATTCGATTAGAATTTGGGTAGCGTAGTCCCAAATCACCATGCTCGGTTTTGTTGGAAACTAAACTAGTCGGGTCGTGTATGTCCGTTTGGACAATTAACTAATGTATTAAATGTTTTAAGGTTATTAAACCTTCTATTGTAATTAAAGATGTTTATGGAAAAACAATTGGTGAAATGTCCCGTTCTTATTGATTAAAAACGTTCCATATTAATTGATTTCGTTGCGAGGTTTTGACCTCTATATGAGACATTTTTCAAAGACTGCATTCATTTTTAAAACAAACCATAACCTTTATTTCATAAATAAAGGTTTAAAAAGCTTTACGTAGATTATCAAATAATGATAATCTAAAATATCCTGTTTACACACGACCATTACATAATGGTTTACAATACAAATATGTTACATCGAAATCAGTTTCTTGAATGCAGTTTTTACACAATATCATACAAACATGGACTCCAAATCTTGTCCTTATTTTAGTATGCAACAGCGGAAGCTCTTAGTATTCACCTGAGAATAAACATGCTTTAAACGTCAACAAAAATGTTGGTGAGTTATAGGTTTAACCTATATATATCAAATCGTAACAATAGACCACAAGATTTCATATTTCAATACACATCCCATACATAGAGATAAAAATCATTCATATGGTGAACACCTGGTAACCGACATTAACAAGATGCATATATATAAGAATATCCCCATCATTCCGGGACACCCTTCGGATATGATATAAATTTCGAAGTACTAAAGCATCCGGTACTTTGGATGGGGTTTGTTAGGCCCAATAGATCTATCTTTAGGATTCGCGTCAATTAGGGTGTCTGTTCCCTAATTCTTAGATACCAGACTTAATAAAAAAGGGGCATATTCGATTTCGATAATTCAACCATAAAATGTAATTTCACGTACTTGTGTCTATTTTGTAAATCATTTATAAAACCTGCATGTATTCTCATCCCAAAAATATTAGATTTTAAAAGTGGGACTATAACTTACTTTCACAGATTTTTTTACTTCGTCAGGAAGTAAGACTTGGCCACTGGTTGATTCACGAACCTATAACAATATATACATATATATCAAAGTATGTTTAAAATATATTTACAACACTTTTAATATATTTTGATGTTTTAAGTTTATTAAGTCAGCTGTCCTCGTTAGTAATCTACAACTAGTTGTCCACAGTTAGATGTACAGAAATAAATCGATAAATATTATCTTGAATCAATCCACGACCCAGTGTATACGTATCTCAGTATTGATTACAACTCAAACTATATATATTTTGGAATCAACCTCAACCCTGTATAGCTAACTCCAACATTCACATATAGAGTGTCTATGGTTGTTCCGAAATATATATAGATGTGTCGACATGATAGGTCGAAACATTGTATACGTGTCTATGGTATCTCTAGATTACATAATATACAATACAAGTTGATTAAGTTATGGTTGGAATAGATTTGTTACCAATTTTCACGTAGCTAAAATGAGAAAAATTATCCAATCTTGTTTTACCCATAACTTCTTCATTTTAAATCCGTTTTAAGTGAATCAAATTGCTATGGTTTCATATTGAACTCTATTTTATGAATCTAAACAGAAAAAGTATAGGTTTATAGTCTGAAAAATAAGTTACAAGTCATTTTTGTAAAGGTAGTCATTTCAGTCGAAAGAACGACGTCTAGATGACCATTTTAGAAAACATACTTCCACTTTGAGTTTAACCATAATTTTTGGATATAGTTTCATGTTCATAATAAAAATCATTTTCTCAGAATAACAACTTTTAAATCAAAGTTTGTCATAGTTTTTAATTAACTAACCCAAAACAGCCCGCGGTGTTACTACGACGGCATAAATCCAGTTTTACGGTGTTTTTCGTGTTTCCAGGTTTTAAATCATTAAGTTAGCATATCATATAGATATAGAACATGTGTGTAGTTAATTTTAAAAGTCAAGTTAGAAGGATTAACTTTTGTTTGCGAACAAGTTTAGAATTAACTAAACTATGTTCTAGTGATTACGAGTTTAAACCTTCGAATAAGATAGTTTTATATATATGAATCGAATGATGTTATGAACATCATTACTACCTCAAGTTTAGTAGGTAAACCTACTGGAAGTGACAAGAAATGATCTAGCTTCAAAGGATCTTGGATGGCTTGAAAGTTCTTGAAGTAGGATCATGACACAAAAACAAGTTCAAGTAAGATTTTTACTCGAATTAAGATAGTTTATAGTTATAGAAATTGAATCAAAGTTTGAATATGAATATTACCTTGAATAAGAAAGATAACCTACTGTATATAACAAAGGTTTCTTGATCTTAGATGATTACTTGGAATGGATTAGAAAGCTTGGAAGTAAATTAGTAAACTTGAAGGGATTTTTGAAGTGTTCTTGAAGTGTTCTTCCTATGATGATTATAGCTTGATTCTTGAAGTGATTTTTGATGAAGATGATGATTAACTACTGGAAAAATACGTTCATAATAGTGTGTGTGTGTGTGTGTGTTGAGAGAGAATTAGAAAGAGAATTGGAAGTGAAATGGAGTGAATGATGAGTGGTAATTGGTGAGTGGTGAGTGGGGTTAAAAGGAGTTCTAGTTAGTTGACTAGCTCATGGTAGAAGTTAAAATTGATTAGTCATACATGACATAATCAAGAGTGGAATCCCATGCTAGTTCCTATTGGTATATACTCATAGTAAGTACGTTTTGAAGCTGTGTATAATACGGGTAAGAATACGACTAGAATTCTTGATGAAAGAAAAGAATGGAAAAGTAACTGTAACCATTTTCGTTAAGTATGAGTGTTTTGATATATGTCTTGAGGTCTTCCAAAAGTATTTTAATACATCTAAATACACTACATGTATATACATTTTAACTGAGTCGTTAAGTCATCGTTAGTCGTTACATGTAAGTGTTGTTTTGAAACCTTTAAGTTAACGATCTCAATTAATGTTGTTAACCCATTGTTTATTATATCTAATTAGATGTTAAATTATTATATTATCATGATATTATGATATATTAATATATCTTAATATGATATATATACATTTAAATGTCGTTACAACGATAATCATTACATATATGTCTCGTTTCGAAATCCTTAAGTTAGTAGTCTTGTTTATATGTATATAACTCATTGTTAATATACTTATGGAGATACTTACTTATCATAATCTCATGTTAACCATATGTATATCCATATATATATCGTCATGTCGTTTTTACAAGTTTTAACGTTCGTGAATCGCCAGTCAACTTGGGTGGTCAATTGTCTATATGAAACATATATCAATTAATCAAGTCTTAACAAGTTTGATTGCTTAACATGTTGGAAACATTTAATCATGTAAATATCAATCTCAATTAATATATATAAACATGGAAAAGTTCGGGTCACTACAATTGGGACCTAAAGTATTATTTAACGCGTATTAAAAGGAAAAATTTTTATGGGCCGGTTTTAATACGGGTTGGGTCATTTCAAGTGGTATCAGATTATGGTCTAAGGGATTTAGGTGACTTGAGATAGGTGCCTAGACTTAGACTTTTGTGTGTGCTTATTTGTTGCGGGACTTGTTAGTGAACGGGTCGGAACGGGTTATAGTTAGTGCCTTGTTTGTAGGTGGACTAACTGGGATTTTTGGCTTGTGTTGTGATGCTATTCCCTTGCTTGTGTTTATATCGCGTGGAATCGTCGTTGTGTTGGTTATATCATCGAGCGAGGTGGTCGTTGTACTAACGAGTTGAGACGATGTGTGTGCGTAATAAGGACTTGCAAACCTTATTACGGGTGCAAATCGTGTCTAACAAGTGATGTAAGACGAGTGTTTAGAAAGATGGAGCGGTATTGTGTGTGTGCTTTATACGTTCGTGATCTAATCGCTTTGCATTCCTTAGAATGGCGACGGGAAACGGGATCGAGACGAACGATTTGGAGTTTAACGCTAGAGTTGCGACCGCAGTTGTGGAGCAAATGAGTGAGTTTCGAGAAGAAATGGATAGGAAGTATTCCGAATTTTGGGGTAGTAGTGAAATGGAGCGTTGTCTTAAGAGCTTCATGAGGACTAAACCCCCGACGTATGACGGGAAACCGGATCCTTTGGTAAGCACAACTTGGATCTCGGATGTCGAAGGGTATTTTCGTACTATTGAATGCCCTCCTGAGAAGAAGACGAGACTCGCTACTAGTTTGTTGCGGGGTAGGGCAAAGGATTGGTTGGATGGTAAGATTGATCTTGTCGGTGGTGAACCGTTTATGGCGTTATCGTGGGACGAGTTTAAGAAGGAATTCTTCAAGGAGTTCTGGACTTCAGCCGATTTGTCAGAAATGCGTAATGAGTTGCGAAATTTGCAACAGGGTTCTATGGATTTGAATACTCTCAAGACGACCTTTATGGTGAAGGCTCGTTTTTGCCCGGAGTATTTGGGGAATGATAATTTGTTGATGCAAGATTTCTATCGAACCTTAAATGATGACTTGAAGAATAAGATTAGCCGGGGTCACGCGAAATCGTTTGTGAAATTATTCGCCGTGGCTAGAGGTTTTGATTTGTATACGCGATCAAAGATTGGTGAACCTTCAAGTGAGAGAAGGGTTGTTTCGTATGGTGCTCCGAGTAAGAGGATATGGGTCCGAGTGTGAGCACGGGTGGTACGCGAACGGGTATACCGGATTCTAGTGCATCTAGATGTTACAATTGTGGCATGAGGGGTCACAAGTCTTGGGAATGTTCGGTACCAAAGGGTGATGGTATGGTGTGTTTCAATTGCCAAGAAGAAGGACATCGTAAGTCAGAATGTCCCAAGTTAGCGGGGACGAGTGCGGCAAGGAGACGTTAAGGTACGTTTCGTTTTAATAAATATGCCCTTTGATTATTTATTAAGTGCCGTTTGAATTTGAGTTGATTAAATGCCTTGTGTTGTTCATATTGTTGTTATGGGTGACATTCCTAATGGAAGTACCCAATGGTGACGTTGATTGTCGGGCGAAGGGCGTAAGACTTGGTGCCACCAAGCATTCCTTAGTATCTGGGAAATGTTTCTACCAAGCCATGGAAATGGGTTTTAGTGTTCGGTTGTTAAGCGCGTGTTCGCTTTTGTGTGGAGGTCGATGAACCGTGAGGTTCGATGGGTGGGCTGAAAACCTTGAGATCGAGTGTTTTGAATCTCGATGTATGTTGGTAATGGAGTATATAAGACGCGACATTAGGTGCCTCTTTTATAGCTACTAGCGTGGTGTTCAACTCCGATTGTGTTGTGGTTACATTGTACTTAGGGTACCGGAGTGAAACCCTTAGGTACATGAGTGACTAGGTGGAAATTGACAAACTAGAGCAATTGGATGATTGCGAGGGTGTGGTTTGTGTAATCGTGGTACACTTTTTGTTCGAAGTGTTTAAGGATTGATTGAAATCCTTCGTGTGCTCAAGGCTGGAGCAAGATATGGTGATGGGTCGTGTGAGCCCAATCGTTTGTAAAGTCTACCTTTGGTAGCATTGTACGAGTTGTGGATATGGACGTAGTTCCAAGTAGGGGAGTTACACTTCCGCAGAAGGAAGTTTTAGTGTGAGATTTCGGATGATGCTTTTGGTAGATCCGGAAAATGTTGGCGAGACCTGGTTTTGGTCGATTTGTGGTAGATTACAATTTTGGATAAATTGTACTTATGGTTTGGATTTGAATTATCACCGAGGTGGTAATGTGGTAAATCTCGTTGAGAGATAATGGACGTGTTTGGTGAGCAAGGTGAAATCCTTCGGTTAAGGGAGGTGTGTGACGGATTCTCTTCTAGAGAATTATTGTTTTGTGCCTATGTTTGATATAGGTGGTTCTTGCTCGAGTGTGTGAATGGTTAGTGGTATCCGTTAGGATTCACTATGGCGTAGCAGAGCGCGATGTTACGCTACTCGTCGTTCGAGGCCAAAAGGGCGTTGATTGATGAAGCATGACTTTCGGAGTCTGCTGACTTCATCATGGTATTGGTGATTGATGAAGCATGACCTTTAGGGTCCGCTGACTTCATCATGGGAGTATGCGATTGGTGGAGCATGACCTTCGGGGTCTGCTGACTTCATCATGAGCGAGGTGTTATATCGGTGAAGCATGACTGTTGACGGGGTCCGCTGACTTCATCCGGTGTTAAGATTGGTGAAGCATGATCTTCGGGTCTACTGACTTCATCATGGTAGTGGATCGCGTGTGGTTTCGGATTCACGATGACGCGTGTGGTTTCGGTCATCTTATTGTGGAAGTGAGTCGCGTGTAGTTCGGATTCACAAATGACTCGTGTGGTTTCGGTCATTGTATTGAGGAGTGAGTCTCGTGTAGTTCGGATTCACAAATGACTCGTGTAGTTCGGTCATTCCTCCGGGATAGTGACTCTCGTGTAGTTCGGATTCACTAAGGCGTGTGTAGTTCGGCCAATCCCGATTGTTGTTGTGGTGAAGGTAGTGAGTCGCGTGTAGTTCGGATTCACTAAGGCGCGTGTGTTTTCGGCCAGCCTTCGGGTTGTGTGATCTGTCGGTTGTTTTATACACCGATGGTGGGGTAGTAAGGACCATGATGTTTGATCTATTGGTTGTTTTATACACCAATGGTGGGGTCGTAAGGACCATGTCGTGTGATCTATTGGTTGTTTGATACACCAATGGTGGGGTCGTAAGGACCATGTTGTGAGAACTATCGGTTGTTTTATACACCGATGGTGGGGTCGTGAGGACCATGTTGTATGATTAGTGATGCGATAGCCGTGCTTCGCTCACGTGTTGTTACGGGTGTGACAATAGTCGATTTTGTACACCTTGAGATTTGCGTTTCCATAGTCGTTTTGGGCGCTATCGGTTTTAGCCGTTGGATTATGATGTTACGGTAGTTGCGTATTGGTCGTATTGCGCACTACAAGGGATGTATAGTGATTGGTGTTATCCGTAAGGATCCGTTTGGTTCGGTCTTCATCGCTTCGGGTTGTTGACCTTAGGTTGAGACTTGGTTGTTTTTAGCGTCGTACTCGGTAAGGGTATGCTAAGGAATTGATATCTCGATACGAGATTGGTTGAGTTTTCCCGATGTGAGGGATTGAGTTAGTGCTAGTACTCGGAATTATGGAATTTGATAAATCGCGGGTGACGATTAAGGGTAACTCTTTGAGAAGAATTGTCTAAGGGATCGTTGTAGACTTCGGTTGTTGCATGTATTATATGTCTCGGTATGCGATCAAGTGTGTAATTTGTCATTGGATTAACCATCGGGTTAGCGAATTTGTGGTAGAAGTCGGTTTGAAATGCATGTTCGACGACCATTGAGTGTGGGTCCGTTTGGGTTCGTGAATAGGATCACAAGGACGTGATCGAATCTAAGTGGGGGAGAGTTGTAACACCCCGTTTTCCCTGTATATGATTTATAGATGTATTGGATATGTACGATAGATGTAAGAAGGGTTCGGGGCATTTTCTAGTGTTAAAGCCTTGTGTGCGAGAAGTGGAGTCAGATCACGTGGAACGTCGTGGCGTGACAAATGAGGCCGCGGCGTGGCAATTAACTGGAAATCAGATCAGAAGTCCAACAAAAAATGGTCCCAGACCTAGGCAATTGTCGCGGCGCGACATTTAAGGCCGCGGCGCGGCAATGTGGGCGAACTGGTTCCTGTTTTCGCAATATTTAGGTAAAGTGAGGGGCATTTTGGTCTTTTCGTGTTTGAACCAGATTGAGATCTTAAATCTCATCCACTCCTTTCATTTCCTAATTTCTTTTCCCTTTTCATTTCATTTTCCTCTCAAAAACTCAAACACCCAATTGGATTCAAACGGATTTTTAGAAGGGAAGAAACGGGATTTGATCTTTGGCGTAGTTGACAAGTTTGTTCTCCTCGTTCTTAGCTACACAGTGATACTAGTGGTAAGCTCTAACTCCGAATTTCATTTTCGTGTTCATAATTCAAATTTGAGGCTTTTGATTGTATGATTCATAGATGGAACCCATTTAGTTGTTAATTGGAGATTAAAACCAAGATTCGGGTTTATTAGTGTTAAAGGCGGGTTTTGGGTTGGTTAATAATTTAACCATGTTTAAGACTTGTAAATGGTGTACAATCACTAGCATTAGTGATTATTGGTGTTTTGGAGACTTTTAGGGTTTTCGTGGTTGACTAGAGTCAAAATTAGGGTTTGTTGAGGATTATAACCCGAATGTCGATTCGATGAGGTTTGTAAACTTAAAATGGATTAAGTTGAAGTATAAAACCGAGTTAAACATGTTTTGGTGTCAAAACTTGTAAATGGTGACATTTTGACCTTATGGGTCAAAATTAGGGTTTATGGGCGATTTTGAGAACGATAAGTGTTTAACACTTGTGTTCTGGTTTAATTGGCATATTAGGACCATTATCACTTGTGTTAGTGATTATTGGTTAGTTTGGGCGCGATTTGTCCTTGGAAGTGCATTTGGGTCGAATTTGCACTAAGTGTCAAATTGGGTTGGTTTGTAAATCCAATCTAAGTGTGTTGTTGAATTTGTGATAATGGAATAGGTACTTTCCATTGACGAGTTGCGAATTACTTGGAAGCATTTTCTTCAAGGCGACAAGGTGAGTGTTAATATCCTATATGCATATGTATGTGTAGGATGGGTGCGGGTCGGGTGAAGTGGTTCTCGGTCATAGAGCTCACTTCACATATAGGTGGATTGATGGACTTGTGTATAGGTCCAATTGGCACGTTTGTGCATTTTAGTTGACCACCTTTGGCGAGGTACACACTTGTGTGTACGTTATCACACGTGGTTGTGATTTGGATGTTATAACCCCAATGGCAAAGGGTTGATATTATTGTGATGTGGATGACCCCGATGTGGTGGATTTTTATAATCCCGTGACCGTGGGTTTTGATGTTGAGAAGTGAATCGCGTGTAGTTCGGATTCACGATGACTCGTGTAGTTCGGTCATCTTATTGAGGTAGTAATCTCGTGTGGTTTCGGATTTCTATGGATCGTGTAGTTCGGCCAACCTCGATGTTGTGAAGATAGTAATCTCGTGTGGGTTCGGATTACTAAGGCTCATGTAGTTCGGCCAATCTTCATTGTGGCGTTTGGTATTCGGTAATGGGTTAAGGGGTTAACCTTATTCGTTTTATATTGTTATATATATTAATGTAATGTTATGTTGTAGCTAACCCTCCGGGTGTAGCTTATTGGCGTTGTTCACATCGTCGTTGGTGAACTTATACTTTGTTGATATCTTTAGCTTGTTGCTTAGAGATCGTACGGTATGCTTAGTGTAGTTGCCTTATACATGGATGCTTCGGTATGCGGTATTTGATATTTGTGTGGCGTGTCCATTTTATACATATATATGTATGTAGTATATTAGCATTCACTAAGCGTTAGCTTACCCTCTCGTTGTTGCTATTTTTATTGGATCGCATGCTTGGCGGCTCGGGTAAGCTTGGGGATTAGAGATCTTAGCTAGGTTGCTAAGAAGATCTTGCTTTTGTATTCGATTAGGATTTGGGTAGCGTAGTCCCAAATCACCATGGTCGGTTTTGTTGGAAACTAAACTAGTCGGGTCGTGTATGTCCGTTTGGACAATTAACTAATGTATTAAATGTTTTAAGGTTATTAAACCTTCTATTGTAATTAAAGATGTTTATGGAAAAACAATTGGGACCTAAAGTATTATTTAACGCGTATTAAAAGGAAAAATTTTTATGGGCTGGTTTTAATACGGGTTGGGTCGTTTCAGGTAATTTCAACGTGGGTTGCTTAATATTTTATAATATAATATATATATAATTAATTATATATTATATTATATTCTTGTGCATAGTTGACTTGTAATTTTTTGTCCGTTGCGTCGCACGTTAATAGTTGGTTCATGTCTCGGTTTCGGATTTTCAAACGTCCTTTCGTACAATTTAATATCTTGTATTTTGCATTTTGCGGCTCGTACTCTTTTAACTTTTAGACGTTTCTCATCAATAATTTGAACTCTTGGATTGTACTTTGTACTTTTGAGCTTTTTGGTCGTTTGCGTCTTCAATTCGTTGAATCTGTCTTTTGTCTTCACCTTTTATTATTTAAACAAATATCACTTGTAAATAGAACAATTGCAACTAAAAGCTTGTCTTTCTTGAGGGATAATGCTATGAAATATATTTTCATTTTTAGCATTATCAAATATTCCCACACTTGAGCGTTGCTTGTCCTCAAACAATATGGTCTTGAAATAAAAATACTAGAATCACTTCTTTATTCTTCACACTTTGTACATCAGTGATTTCTATACGGCGGTATGAACAATGATAGTAACGTTGTGGTTTACAGTCCCACATGACTATGAAAATTTAGATCCTTTAAGGAAATTGAATCTTTATGAAAACATTTGATCTTTCAAAAAAATAAAATCTAGCTTTTACCCTATATAATTTTCCGAAATAACCCTTCACCGGTGTTTGCAAAATCTTTTTGTGGGTTTTGTGGATTTCAGATTTGAAAATTTTAGCTCAAAACTTGGGGTTTTGTGTCACCCACTTGCTAACCTTGTATTGGGAAAGCAACACGTCCAGTATACTTGCTCCGTATATTACCTTTCGGTAAACTACCGTCCGGTTGTAAAGAAAAGCGTTGAACAAGCAACTGTTAAGGCAATGTCCCGTGACATGCTTTTGATTATGGTCTATATCGTGTCGGATGCAATTACTATCCTTTGTAGGAGCAATAGTAAAGATCACCCTATAGTTTTTCGGTCTGGCACAAGGTCCTGTCTTCGACCATGCTATGCAACCACCGTTCTTACGGTTGACACCCGATTTGGTTCAAGTGACTTAATGAATTCCAGGTGAATTCCTAGGATTTTACGTTCAATGGTAATGAACGCATTAAAAATGGGTTTTTAGAAAACAAATCGGTTTGTAATTTTGATCAAAATATTTTCTCGTTCAAGCTCGAGTTTAGATATCATTGAATTCCATGAGTTTGAATTCTCAATCTTTAAAGTCAATCTCAAGGATTGAGTAATATCAGGCTTAAAAGCTAATTTTTGATCTTTAAGGAGATTATCCTTTCTGGGGATCTGATTCATTAGTCTTATAAGCTAATTTGCATGGTGCCCCCATTGTACGAGACAGATCCTCTCATGGTTAGGATAAGTCTGACCACTTGGCGACCCTGTTTGATGCTGAGGTCCGTGGATTTCCAGCTGATTTTCGAGAAAACTTTTCAAGGTTTTTCGTAGACTCTACAACTGGTCTGGATGACAACTTCCTGACCTAAATTAAGAAGCGCATTTCATTTTCGGAAGACATTACTTTCTTTTAATGATGGAATTGATTCATCGTGTAGATCCATCTTTCTTTCAAATATATTACAATTTACCGGGTAAAACAGTTAATTTTGTCCAAAACAAAAGTATCTTCAATTATTTGTACAAAAATATGTGACATATGTTCTAAATAACTTAATAAATTTTTCCCACACTTGGCTTTTATTTTCCTTTCTTTGCCTTTTTATTGTCCTCTATTCCATTTTAAATGAATTCTAACATTTTGGGTTGTTTCTTAATTTATGTCCTTTCCGAGGTAACAATAATTTCGGTGTTAACACCTAGTTTTATTGTTCATAAATTTGTATAAACTTGATTTTGAGTTCATTTAGTTGAAAATTTTGAAATTTTTTTACTAGAATTGGGTAGTCATTATATAAGACTAGGGCTGTTCTTTATTATCAGAGAGCACTAGATTCTAATACAACTACTGCGTTACTAGTATTTTTTTAATGGTAACCAAGTGTTTAAGTTTAAAATGTTAAAAATCCGAAAGAATTTAACCTCTTCCCACACTTAAGATCTTGCAATGCCCTCATTTGCAAGAAATCAGTAACAATTTAAAGTATTGAGGGTGATTAGCGTAGAAAATGGATTAAATTTTATCAAAGTTTCCAAACATATTGGCGTTTGTTTTAAAAGCAAAGATTTTTGGTTTTTTTTAATGTTTTTGGCATACTTTAATTCAATAAGATTAAAAATAATGATAATAAAATTTCTCGTCCCTCCCTCGGGTAAAGCAATTTCGGTTCAACGACCTAGTTTGCAACTCACGACGAATTTTAAATATCAAATTTTTAACTTAATGAAATAAAGTAAATTTTTGTGTTTAAATTCACACCAAACTTAAATTTAAAATGCATAAAATTAAAAATTCATATTATTAATATTTTTATACATACAAACTTATATTAAAAATATTAATTTTTCAAATATTTACAAACTTAAATATATTGATTTAAAATTTTAAAATATTAATTTTAAAACATAGTAAAAATAAAATTAAAAATATTTTTGGTCTTTTTATCCCACTTTAATCAATCAAATATTATCAAAAAATATACGCCCCTCTTTTCGGTAAAGTAATTTCGGTTCCATAACCTAGTTTTACTCCTGATGAATTTCTGAAATATTTTAGGTTGATTGATTAAAGATATTTATACCTTAAGAATAAACGGTAAATTTCGCAGTGATGTAATAAATTTTTGTATGATATTAATAATTTCGGTTACGCATACCTAATTTTATTGAATACCAATTTAATACTTTATAGCGAACGATTCAGCGTTTATTATCAAAAGGTTAAAAGCAATAAAATAAAATAAAAACTGTACATACTTACCTATTAGATAGAATTCTCAGAGACCTGCTTTAGCCGACTCATAGGAGAGTCGTGTGATTTAGTTCTCCATAGCTACGTAAGCGTAACCTCGATTCTTCAATATCTTTTCTTCTAAACATATGAACGGTCCTTCTCTGCATAGAGTAACAAATTCGGTATTTGAATATGTTTGATTATTTGAACATTTACCTTCGTGTGACCATTTTTCGCATTTATAACATCTTTCAAGGTGTCGTGCTCTTCTTATTGGTGTGGATTTTGATTTTCCTTTATCAAAATGTATCTTATGATGATCTTTCCTGAGTTCTTTCCGTACTTCGTCACATCTGCTTCTTATTACTGACACCAGGTCACTCGGGAGTGTGTCATTATTACGTTTAGTAATCAAAGCGTGTAGCATTAGGCCATGGTTCAGATCAAAGGAATTCTTCATCTCGTAAAACCTAAAAAAATAAAAATTCAGAATGGAGGGAGAAGACTAGTTCTTTAGGGTCTGCTAGGGAAAGACCATTCGAATTCCATTTTCGGAAACTACACGAAAACAGAATATCTAACTCTAACAGAAATATATATTACCCTAAAAAGATTCGAACCTTCCCACACTTAGTTAGCTGTGGTGTCGAAATTGTGATTAACTTCATCTTCAACTTCCATTGGACTATCTATGTAATGTTTAACTCTGTGACCATTAACTTTAAATTCAATTCCATTTGTATTTATTAACTCTATTGTTCCATATGGGAAAAATCTTTTGACTATGAATGGTCCAGACCATCATGATTTCAATTTTCCAGGAAATAACTTGAATCGTGAATTGAAAAGAAGGACTCTGTCTCCTTCCTTAAATTCTTTTGAACTTCTGATTCTTTTATCATGCCATTTCTTGGTTCTTTCTTTATAGATTAACGAATTTTCATATGCTTCATGTCTTAATTCTTCTAATTCGTTTAATTGACTTAACCGTAGACGTCCAGCTTCATGTAAATCAAGATTACATGTCTTCAAAGCCCAAAATGCTTTGTGCTCAATTTCTACTGGAAGATGACATGCTTTTCCGTAAACGAGTCTAAAAGGTGTGGTTCCAATTGGAGTTTTGTAGGCTGTTCTAAAAGCCCAGAGTGCATCCTCCAATTTTATGGACCATTCCTTCGGATTTGATCCTACGGTTTTCTCTAGAATACGTTTTAAAGCTCGGTTGGTATTTTCAACTTGTCCATTTGTTTGTGGATGATAAGCGGTTGAGATTTTATGAGTTACTCCATATCTTTTGAGAACTTTCTCAAGTTGATTATTACAGAAATGAGTACCCCGATCACTTATTAAAGCTTTCGGTGTTCCAAACCTAGCAAAAAGACGTTTTAAAAAGTTGACTACAACTCGTGCATCGTTAGTTGGGAGAGCTTGTACTTCCGCCCATTTAGATACATAATCAATAGCAACGAGAATGTAGAGATTATTTTGAGATTTTGGAAATGGACCCATAAAGTCAATACCCCAAATGTCAAATAATTCACATACTTGAATGACATTTTGTGGCATTTCATCATGTTGACTTATTTTTCCGGCCCTTTGACATGCATCACAGGATTTGCAAAGAAGGTGTGCGTCTTTGAAAATTGTAGGCCAATAGAATCCAGGATCGTAAACTTTTCTTGCTGTGAGTTGAGGCCCATAATGCCCTCCTGTTGGTCCTGTGTGACAATGGTTTAAGATTTGACTGGCTTCATCCCCAAATACACATCGGCGTATTATTCCATCGGGACAACTTTTAAACAAATGTGGATCTTCCCAGAAATAGTGTTTTATATCACTAAAGAATTTCTTTCGTTTTTGGTACGACAACCCTTTTTCAAGGAATCCACATACTAAGTAGTTTGCATAGTTTGCAAACCATGGAATTTCATTATAATCTATCTTCAATAGATATTCATCAGGAAAGTTATCTTGTATGGCCGATTCATTTAGAACTTCTAATTCAGGATTTTCAAGACGAGAAAGATGATCAGCGGCGAGATTTTCTGCTCCCTTTTTGTCTCGGATTTCAATATCAAACTCTTGTAGGAGTAAGATCCAACGGATTAATCTTGGTTTGGCATCTTGTTTTGAAAATAGGTATCTAAGAGCAGAATGGTCGGTATAGACCACCGTTTTAGCTAGAACGAGATATGAACAAAATTTGTCAAAAGCAAAGACAATAGCAAGGAGTTCTTTTTCAGTAGTTGTGTAATTTGTTTGTGCTCTTTGTAACGTCTTACTAGCGTAATAAATAGGTTGAAATCGTTTTTTAATCCTTTGTCCTAAAACGGATCCCATTGCAAAATTACTTGCATCGCACGTGAATTCAAATGGTAGATTCTAATTTGGAGTTATCATGATCGGCACATTAGTGAGTTTTTCTTTAAGAATATTAAAAGATTTGATGCATTCATCTGAAAAGATGAATGGAGCATCCTTTTCTAGGAGTTTATTCATAGGAGTGGCAATTTTAGAAAAATATTTTATGAAACGTCGGTAAAAACCGGCATGCCCTAGAAAACTCCTAACTCCTCTAACATTGGTGGGATGTGGAAGTTTAGCAATTACGTCTACTTTAGCTCTATCCACTTCAATTCCTTCCTTTGAGATTTTATGACCAAGAACGATGGCTTCTTTAACCATGAAATAGCATTTCTCCCAATTAATAATTAGATTTGATTGTTTGCATCTAATAAGCATTCGTTCAAGATTAACCAGACATGTTTCAAAAGTATCACCGAAGACCGAAAAGTCATCCATGAAAACTTCCATGCATTCTTCTATCATGTCGTGAAAAATCGCCATCATGCACCTTTGAAAGGTTGCAGGGGCGTTGCAAAGTCCAAATGGCATGTGTTTGTAAGTAAAAGTACCATAAGGGCATGTGAACGTGGTTTTTTCTTGATCCTCGGGTGCGATTGGAATTTGAAAGTATCCGAAAAAACCATCAAGAAAACAATAGTAACTATTTCCAGCTAATCTTTCCAACATTTGATCAATGAAAGGTAAGAGAAAGTGATCTTTTCTAGTGGCGTCATTTAATTTTCTCTAATCAATACAAACACGCCATCCTGTTACAGTCCTAGTAGGAATAAGCTCATTTTTTTCATTTGTGATGACAGTCATGCCACCCTTCTTAGGTACGCATTGAACTGGGCTTACCCATGGACTATCAGAGATTGGATAAATTAAACCTGCATCAAGCAGTTTAATAATTTCTTTCTTAACAATATCTTGCATATTAGGATTTAGTCTTCGTTGGCGTTGCACATACGTTTTATGACCTTCTTCCATAAGGATTTTATGTGTGCAATACGAAGGACTTATGCCTTTAATGTCATGAATCTTCCATGCAATAGCTGGTTTATGAGCTTTTAGCACAGAAATGAGTTGAGATTTTTCATTTTCAGTAAGAGAAGACGATATTATTACAGGTAATTCAGATTCACCATGTAAATAAGCATATTCCAAATGGTTTGAAAGTGGCTTTAACTCTAATGTCGGTAGTTCTTCTATCGATGATTTATATCGATATCTGTCTTCTTCTTTTAGCATTTAAATTTCTTCTGTTGTTGGTTCATATTTATTAGCCATAAGTGTAGCTAACATTTCAGCTTCATTAATTGGTTCAGTTCCTTCTCCTAATGAACATTCTCCTGTTCCTTGTAGTTCTGGAAATTCTTCTAACAATTCTGCATGTGAATCTATGGTTTGAATATAATAACATGTATCATCTGCAGATTGCGGTTGTTGCATGGCTCTATCAACAGAAAAGGTAACACTCTCATCCTCTATACTTAGGGTCAGTTTCTTAACGAACACGTCTATTATTGCTTTAGCCGTGTTTAAGAATGGTCTTCCTAATATGAGAGGAACTCGAGAATCTTCTTCCATATCCAGAATAACAAAATCTACTGGAAATACTAAAGTACCAACTTTAACTAGCATGTTCTCCATTATCCCTCTAGGATATTTTACTGATCGATTGGCTAGTTGTATGCTTATTCTTGTTGGTTTCAATTCTCCAAGGTCTAGTTTAGCATATAGTGAATACGGCATTAAATTTATACTAGCACCTAAATCTGCCAATGCTTCTATTGAACT
Organism: Rutidosis leptorrhynchoides; assembly: GCF_046630445.1. NCBI lineage: Eukaryota > Viridiplantae > Streptophyta > Magnoliopsida > Asterales > Asteraceae > Rutidosis > Rutidosis leptorrhynchoides. The sequence continues at coordinate 153,007,022 of NC_092337.1, forward strand.
AAGACTACCCAGAAAACATGGAATTGTGAAACTTCCTGGATCTGATAATTTTTCTGGTATCTTATTCAACAGTACTGCAGAACAATTAGCATTCATAGTAACAGCCGAGAGTTCTTCCATTTTCTTTCTATTTGTGATTAGATCTTTCAAGAATTTAGCATATCTAGGCATTCCTGAAATCACATCAATGAAAGGAAGATTGACATTTATCTGTTTAAACATATCCAAGAATTTGGATTGCTCGGCTTCAAGTATTTCTTTTCTCATTTTGCTCGGGTAAGGAAGTGGTGGTTGGTATGGTTTAACATAAGGTTTAACCTTAATTGTGTTATCTTCATTAACCTTTTCAACTACCGGTTCTGTTTCCTTTTCTTGCTCAGATTGTGGTTCTTGTGTAGTAGGAGTAGAATCATCAGAAATTACAGGTATTTCAGGTGGTTTAAGTGTAATACCACTTCTCGTGGTAATAGCTTTAGCTGTTTCATTCCGGGGGTTAGCATTTGTATCGCTAGGTAGACTTCCAGTTTTCTTTCACCTATCAACCTTTCTAGATTGCTTACTTCTTGTTCCAAATTTTGAATAGAAGCTTGTTGATTTCTAAATGCTTGAGCATTTTGTTCATTGGTTTGTTTCTGAGATGTGAAAAACTGAGTTTGAGATTCAACTAGCTTCGACATCATATCTTCAAAATTTGGCTTTTTATCATCGGTTTGTGGTGGTTTGTTTTGAAAAATAGGTCTTTTCGGATTGTAAGTACTGTTAGATACTTGTTGATTGCTAGGACCTTGTTGGTTGTTGTATGGAACATTTTGGTTATAATTCTGATTGTAGTTTGGTCTTGGCTGTTGATAATTATTCTGATAATTATTTCCAGGTCTTTGGTTCATGTGTGAAACATTCTCTCTTTGTTCCATTGTTTGTTCAATACTGAGACAATCTTTTGTCAAATGTGGTCCTCCACACTGCTCACAACTAATTCGTATTGAGTAAATATCTTTAGTCATCTTTTCCATTCGTCTCTCGACAGCATCTATCTTTGCGGAAATAGAATCAAAGTCATGGCTAGAATCGGCTCTAGCCACTTTAGATGATCTAACGATATCTTTTTCTTAGTGCCACTCATGTGAGTGGGAAGCAGTGTTATCAATAATTTTGTAAGCCTCAGTTGCGGTTTTCTTCATAATGGAACCACCAGCTGCTATATCGATGTCTTTTCTTGTAGTGTTGTCGCATCCTTGGTAGAATATTTGTACTATTTGATAAGTGTCTAAACCATGTTGTGGACATCCTCTCAATAACTTCCCAAATCTTGTCCACGCTTCATATAGAGTTTCATTTGGCTTTTGCGTGAACGTGACAATTTCTCCTTGAAGTCTTACGGCTTTAGATGCCGGAAAGAATTGTTTAAGAAATTTTTCAACTAAAACGTCCCATGTATCAATCGCCCCTTCAGGTAACGATTCTAACCAATCTTTGGCTTCTCCCTTTAAAGTCCAGGGAAATAATATGAGATATATCTGTTCATCCTCAACTTCTCTTATTTTAAATAAAGTACAGATCCTATTAAAGGTTCGAAGATGTTCGTTTGGATCTTCCTTCGGCGCACCACTAAATTGGCATTGATTAGTCACCATGTGCAGGATTTGTCCTTTGATTTCATAATCTGGCGCATTAATGTCTGGTTGAGTAATTGCGTGACCTTGGCCAGTGCGTTTAGCTGTCATTCGGTCTTCCATACTTAGAGGTTTCAGATTTTCCATTATTGAATTTGTTGAATCTGAATCACTAGAGGATTCTGATTTAATGGTTTGTTCCTCGACAATCTCTGTTTGAATGATTGGTGGTTCCGGAGGAAAGATTAATGGTTCAGGATCTCTGAATTGTCCCTGAATATCCTCCGGATTCTCAATTGTGAGGTCGGGTTCAAAAAATGGATTATCGGAAATTTGAATTGGAGTACTTGGTCGACTGGATGACGATTCTAAAGAAAAATCAATGGCAACAATATTGGCTAGATGTCTTGATCGAGTTTAAGGTGGTGAACGTATAAAAGGTGGTGAACGTTTTGCTCGGTGCATTCACTGAATATCCTATTAGTTATAAAAGATAAAAATTATATAAGTTATCAAATTAATAGACTTTTCTGATTTTGCCCACGTTTCGAATAGCCAATAGATGCAGCTGGTAGCCAGGACCCTTTAAATCGGAAGCCCACAACTCGCCACTAACAAATCCAACTATTACTACGAACCAGAAAATTTTGGATGTCTATCAATTTAACCGCTTAAAATAATTTTTCGTTGAAATTTAAAGAAATTTTAGAGAAGAAATAGAAAATTCTATATCCTAAAAACTAGAGCGTAGAGAAATAAGAAAGAAAAAGAGTGCGTCGAAAAACGTCGAAAAATAAAAGGTCGAGAAAAAAAATGCAGCATCGAAACTTAAAAGTCAAAAAATTAAAATTTAAAACTTACGTCTAAAGGTATTAAAGCTTAAAAGGAATTCTATATCCAAAACAGTAATAACTTAAAAAGGTACTAAAGTCTATTTAATACTAAAGCGATAAGCGATGTCGTAAAATTTTAAAGCTCCTAAATCTTAACCTAAAAAAAAAGCATTTAAGGGATTTTACGGCAAAGCCTAAAAATCTAGAAATAAAAATAACTACGGCAAAATAATATACTTAAAACTAATTACGAACGAAAAATACAAATTACGAATTAAACTAATAAAAAGATACGAAAATATAAAAATAAAACTAAAGTTATAAAAATACAATTTTTATAAAAATATTATTTTTATATTATTATTTTATAAAAGTATTGATTTTTATATAATTAATAAAACTAAATAAAACTTAAAATACAAATTAAGTAACAACTAAACTAAATTATTATTAAAATAAACCCTAATTAGGTAATTAATAATAATAATAATTAATAATCTTAACCCTAATTCGGCTGTCCTAGGTTTCAGTCGTGTCACCTCAGCTCATGAGATCGCATGAGTTGAGGGTTAATTTTCCATGTGGTCGCATGGATCCAGAAATCAGGCCAGATAGTTGGGCTGCTACAGTGTTCGGGCCGGCTGTAGTGACCCGAACTTTTCCATGTTTATATATATTAATTGAGATTTATATTTACATGATTAAATGTTTCCAACATGTTAAGCAATCAAACTTGTTAAGACTTGATTAATTGAAATATGTTTCATATAGACAATTGACCACCCAAGTTGATCGGTGATTCACGAAAGTTAAAACTTGTAAAAACTATATGATGACATATATATGGATATATATATATATAGTTAACATGATACTATGATAAGAAAACATATCATAAAGTATATTAACAATGAACTACATATGTAAAAACAAGACTACTAACTTAATGATTTTTAAACGAGACATATATGTAACGATTATCGTTGTAAAGACATTTAATGTATATATATCATATTAAGAGATATTCATACATGATAATATCATGATAATATAATAATTTAAAATCTCATTTGATATTATAAACATTGGGTTAACAACATTTAACAAGATCGTTAACCTAAAGGTTTCAAAACAACACTTACATGTAACGACTCAGTTAAAATGTATATACATGTAGTGTTTTAATATGTATTTATACACTTTTGAAAGACTTCAATACACTTATCAAAATACTTCTACTTAACAAAAATGCTTACAATTACATCCTCGTTCAGTTTCATCAACAATTCTACTCGTATGCACCCGTATTCGTACTCGTACAATACACAGCTTTTAGATGTATGTACTATTGGTATATACACTCCAATGATCAGCTCTTAGCAGCCCATGTGAGTCACCTAACACATGTGGGAACCATCATTTGGCAACTAGCATGAAATATCTCATAAAATTACAAAAATATGAGTAATCATTCATGACTTATTTACATGAAAACAAAATTACATATCCTTTATATCTAATCCATACACCAACGACCAAAAACACCTACAAACACTTTCATTCTTCAATTTTCTTCATCTAATTGATCTCTCTCAAGTTCTATCTTCAAGTTCTAAGTGTTCTTCATAAATTCCAAAAGTTCTAGTTTCATAAAATCAAGAATACTTTCAAGTTTAATAGCTCACTTCCAATCTTGTAAGGTGATCATCCAACCTCAAGAAATCTTTGTTTCTTACATTAGGTTATCATTCTAATACAAGGTAATAATCATATTCAAACTTTGGTTCAATTTCTATAACTATAACAATCTTATTTCAAGTGATGATCTTACTTGAACTTGTTTTCGTGTCATGATTCTGCTTCAAGAACTTCGAGCCATCCAAGGATCCATTGAAGCTAGATCCATTTTTCTATTTTCTAGTAGGTTTATCCAAGGAACTTAAGGTAGTAATGATGTTCATAACATCATTCGATTCATACATATAAAGCTATCTTATTCGAAGGTTTAAACTTGTAATCACTAGAACATAGTTTAGTTAATTCTAAACTTGTTCGCAAACAAAAGTTAATCCTTCTAACTTGACTTTTAAAATCAACTAAACACATGTTCTATATCTATATGATATGTTAACTTAATGACTTAAAACCTGGAAACACGAAAAACACCGTAAAACCGGATTTACGCCGTCGTAGTAACACCGCGGGCTGTTTTGGGTTAGTTAATTAAAAACTATGATAAACTTTGATTTAAAAGTTGTTATTCTGAGAAAATGATTTTTATTATGAACATGAAACTATATCCAAAAATTATGGTTAAACTCAAAGTGGAAGTATGTTTTCTAAAATGGTCATCTAGACGTCGTTCTTTCGACTGAAATGACTACCTTTACAAAAACGACTTGTAACTTATTTTTCCGATTATAAACCTATACTTTTTCTGTTTAGATTCATAAAATAGAGTTCAATATGAAACCATAGCAATTTGATTCACTCAAAACGGATTTAAAATGAAGAAGTTATGGGTAAAACAAGATTGGATAATTTTTCTCATTTTAGCTAAGTGAAAATTGGTAACAAATCTATTCCAACCATAACTTAATCAACTTGTATTGTATATTATGTAATCTTGAGATACCATAGACACGTATACAATGTTTCGACCTATCATGTCGACACATCTATATATATTTCGGAACAACCATAGACACTCTATATGTGAATGTTGGAGTTAGCTATACAGGGTTGAGGTTGATTCCAGAATATATATAGTTTGAGTTGTGATCAATACTGAGATACGTATACACTGGGTCGTGGATTGATTCAAGATAATATTTATCGATTTATTTCTATACATCTAACTGTGGACAACTAGTTGTAGGTTACTAACGAGGACAGCTGACTTAATAAACTTAAAACATCAAAATATATTAAAAGTGTTGTAAATATATTTTGAACATACTTTGATATATATGTATATATTGTTATAGGTTCGTGAATCAACCAGTGGCCAAGTCTTACTTCCCGACGAAGTAAAAATCTGTGAAAGTGAGTTATAGTCCCACTTTTAAAATCTAATATTTTTGGGATGAGAATACATGCAGGTTTTATAAATGATTTACAAAATAGACACAAGTACGTGAAACTACATTCTATGGTTGAATTATCGAAATCGAATATGCCCCTTTTTATTAAGTCTGGTAATCTAAGAATTAGGGAACAGACACCCTAATTGATGCGAATCCTAAAGATAGATCTATTGGGCCTAACAAACCCCATCCAAAGTACCGGATGCTTTAGTACTTCGAAATTTATATCATATCCGAAGGGTGTCCCGGAATGATGGGGATATTCTTATATATGCATCTTGTTAATGTCGGTTACCAGGTGTTCACCATATGAATGATTTTTATCTCTATGTATGGGATGTGTATTGAAATATGAAATCTTGTGGTCTATTGTTACGATTTGATATATATAGGTTAAACCTATAACTCACCAACATTTTTGTTGACGTTTAAAGCATGTTTATTCTCAGGTGAATATTAAGAGCTTCCGCTGTTGCATACTAAAATAAGGACAAGATTTGGAGTCCATGTTTGTATGATATTGTGTAAAATCTGCATTCAAGAAACTGATTTCGATGTAACATATTTGTATTGTAAACCATTATGTAATGGTCGTGTGTAAACAGGATATTTTAGATTATCATTATTTGATAATCTACGTAAAGCTTTTTAAACCTTTATTTATGAAATAAAGGTTATGGTTTGTTTTAAAAATGAATGCAGTCTTTGAAAAACGTCTCATATAGAGGTCAAAACCTCGCAACGAAATCAATTAATATGGAACGTTTTTAATCAATAAGAACGGGACATTTCAGTTGGTATCAGAGCGTTGGTCTTAGAGAACCAGAAAATTTGCATTAGTGTGTCTTATCGAGTTTGTTAGGATGCATTAGTGAGTCTGGACTTCGACCGTGTTTTCTTTAAAAATGATTGCTTAACATTTTTGTTGGAAACTATATATTTTTAACATATGAATATTATGTGATATATTAATCTCTTAACGTGTTTGATATTATGTGATAGATGTCTACCTCTAGAACAAGTCCCATTGACTCACCTAATAATAATGAAGAGTCAAATGTAAATTGGAATGATTTGTGGACTGATTCACAAGTTCCCGAAGAGGAACCGGAAGAAGAGTCGGAACCGGAAGAAGAATCGGAACCGGAAGAAGAATCGGAACCGGATGAAGAAATAGAACCGGTGGGGGAAATAATAAAACGGTTAAGTAAAAGAAAATCCTCAACCAACCGACCAAAGTTAATTATGGTCAATGGTGTTTCCGCCAAGGAAGCAAAATATTGGGAGGATTACCAATTCTCTGATGAATCGGATTCCGACGAGAATTCCGATGATGTTATAGAAATTACCCCAACTGAATTTAAAAAGGCAAAAGAAAATAATAAGGGAAAGGGCATAAAAATAGAGAAATCTAATTCCAACCCCGATGAACTTTATATGTATCGTCAACCCCCGAAGTCCTTAAGTTGTAACAATGACCCGGGAACCTCTAAACCACCAGGTTTTTCTAAACCAATGTGGACAACGACGGCTCGTATTAGGGGAACATCATATATCCCTAGAAACTTGGCAAAACGAACCAAAACCGAAGAAGAAGAAACGAACGAGTCGGAATAAGATAGTTGTATTCGTGTGGTGTAATATATGTAATATAGTGTTCTTATGCTTTATGATATATGTAAAAATTGCTTGTATTAATAAGTATTTTTTTATGAAACTAACTCTTGTCTATTTTACAGTTTAAAAACACAAAATGGATAGACAACCCAATATTTTAAGAGACCTACCCGGAGACATGATTGATGAAATCTTGTCAAGAGTCGGCCAGAATTCTTCGGCACAACTATTTAAGGCGAGATCAGTTTGTAAGACATTCGCAGAACGTTCCAAGAATGTCTTGGTTTATAAGAGACTTTCGTTTGAAAGATGGGGGATATCACATTGGGAAACCCATAAGTTACGATGTGTTTACTTTGACGAATATATTGCGGGGAACCCAAATGCTATTTTACGCAACGGGTTAAGAAATTATTTTGACTCAATATATCCGAATATTGGACTTCGTGATTTAGAAAAAGCGGCTAACATGCAACATAAAGAAGCATGTTATGCTTACGGATTAGTAATGTTCGCTTCTCACCAAAGTGAGAATAAGAACATCGGGCTACAACTATTAAACAAAACGTTTCCACAAGTGACGGAGTCAGTAATTGGGGTAAGAAATGAGGTTTTTAGATTATTACGGGACTGTTGGACATTACGTAACCCTCGTCCCTTTGACGACGTTACAACACGCTGTCTTATCAACGGCCATAACGGTTATGTTGCACAAGACCAAGGATGGGAAGTAGTCCTAGTAAAACCAGAATGCATGACTTGTTTCTGGACGTATGAATTACGTGTCTTTATTGCCTTTGCTGAACGACTTGTGTACTAGCTAGAATTATCTTCACAACTATCTTGTATCAAAGTTATTGTGTGCTATATTTCATGCTTTATGTAAAATAAGCGGTATTGTAAGTTTGTAAAATATTGTATAAAAGTTTGAACGCGAAATATTATTATAATCAGTTTTTCATATAGAATTGTAGTAGTTGAATTGTATATTAGCTACTAAGTATGAACTTAACGGGTAGGTACTACCCGAATTTAAACTTATAAAACGCTAATATGAAGAAAAAGCTTTTATAAATGAGTTCATATTATGCTACGAAATACTATTAACTACTCTTAATATTCTGTATGATTAACTTGTTCCATTTAACTATTTTGAAGGAAATGGCACCGACTACTCGACACACCGTGAATATGAATGAAGAGGAATTCCGTACTTTTCTAGCTTCAAACATAGCCGCAGTACAGGCTGCGCTACATACCAACAATAACCTTGGATCTAGCAGTACAGGAAATCGTGTAGGATGCACCTACAAAGAATTCACTGCCTGCAAACCTTTGGAATTTGATGGAACCGAAGGACCGATCGGATTGAAACGGTGGACCGAGAAGGTCGAATCGGTGTTTGCCATAAGTAAGTGTACTGAAGAGGACAAAGTAAAGTACGCTACGCATACCTTCACAGGTTCTGCGTTAACATGGTGGAATACCTATCTAGAGCAAGTGGGACAAGACGATGCGTACGCACTACCGTGGTCAGCATTCAAGCACTTGATGAACGAGAAGTACCGTCCCAGAACCGAGGTCAATAAGCTCAAGACAGAACTTAGAGGGTTACGAACCCAAGGATTTGATATTACCACGTACGAAAGACGATTCACAGAATTGTGCCTATTGTGTCCGGGAGCATTCGAAGATGAGGAAGAGAAGATCGACGCGTTTGTGAAAGGATTACCGGAAAGAATCCAAGAAGATATAAGTTCACACGAGCCCGCCTCCATACAACAGGCATGTAGAATGGCTCACAAACTAGTGAACCAGATTGAAGAAAGAATTAAAGAACAGACTGCTGAAGAGGCCAATGTGAAGCAAGTCAAAAGAAAGTGGGAGGAAAACGGTGATAAGAATCACCAATACAACAACAACAACAACAACAATTACAACAATAATCGCAACAATTATCCCAACAATCGCAACATCAACCGCAACTACAACAAACGGCCCAACAATAACAACAACAACAACAACAACAACAACAACAACAACAACTACAACAATCATCCCAACAACAATAATAACCGCAACAACAACAACAACAACAATCAGAAGCAGCTATGCCAAAGGTGTGAAAAGTATCACTCGGGGTTCTGCACCAAATTTTGCAATAAGTGTAAAAGAAATGGTCATAATGCGGCAAAGTGTGAGGTCTACGGACCAGGGGTTAATAGAACGAAAGGAACAAATGGTGTCGGAACGAGTAATGGCGGAGCAAGTAGTGTCGGAGCAAGTTATGCCAATGTAGTTTGTTATAAATGTGGAAAACCGGGCCACATTATTAGAAATTGCCCGAACCAGGAGAACACGAATGGACAAGGCCGTGGAAGAGTTTTCAATATTAATGCGATAGAGGCACAGGAAGACCCGGAGCTTGTTACAGGTACGTTTCTTATTGACAATAAATCTGCTTACGTTTTATTTGATTCGGGTGCGGATAGAAGCTATATGAGTAGAGATTTTTGTGCTAAATTAAGTTGTCCATTGACGCCTTTGGATAGTAAATTTTTACTCGAATTAGCAAATGGTAAATTAATTTCAGCAGATAATATATGTCGGAATCGAGAAATTAAACTGGTTAGCGAAACATTTAAGATTGATTTGATACCAGTAGAGTTAGGGAGTTTTGATGTAATAATCGGTATGGACTGGTTGAAAGAAGTGAAAGCAGAGATCGTTTGTTACAAAAATGCAATTCGCATTATACGAGAAAAAGGAAAACCCTTAATGGTGTACGGAGAAAAGGGCAACACGAAGCTACATCTTATTAGTAATTTGAAGGCACAAAAACTAATAAGAAAAGGTTGCTATGCTGTTCTAGCACACGTCGAGAAAGTACAAACTGAAGAAAAGAGCATCAATGATGTTCCCGTCGCAAAAGAATTTCCTGATGTATTTCCGAAAGAATTACCGGGATTACCCCCACATCGATCCGTTGAATTTCAAATAGATCTTGTACCAGGAGCTGCACCAATAGCTCGTGCTCCTTACAGACTCGCACCCAGCGAGATGAAAGAACTACAAAGCCAATTACAAGAACTTTTAGAGCGTGGTTTCATTCGACCAAGCACATCACCGTGGGGAGCTCCTGTTTTGTTTGTCAAGAAGAAAGATGGTACATTCAGGTTGTGTATCAACTACCGAGAGTTGAACAAACTTACCATCAAGAACCGCTACCCACTACCGAGAATCGATGACTTATTTGATCAACTACAAGGCTCGTCTGTTTATTCAAAGATTGACTTACGTTCCGGGTATCATCAAATGCGGGTGAAAGAAGATGATATTCCAAAGACTACTTTCAGAACACGTTACGGTCATTACGAGTTTATGGTCATGCCGTTTGGTTTAACTAATGCACCAGCTGTGTTCATGGACCTTATGAACCGAGTGTGTGGACCATACCTTGACAAGTTTGTCATTGTTTTCATTGATGACATACTTATTTACTCAAAGAATGACCAAGAACACGGTGAACATTTGAGAAAGGTGTTAGAAGTATTGAGGAAGGAAGAATTGTACGCTAAGTTTTCAAAGTGTGCATTTTGGTTGGAAGAAGTTCAATTCCTCGGTCACATAGTGAACAAAGAAGGTATTAAGGTGGATCCGGCAAAGATAGAAACTGTTGAAAAGTGGGAAACCCCGAAAACTCCGAAACACATACGCCAGTTTTTAGGACTAGCTGGTTACTACAGAAGGTTCATCCAAGACTTTTCCAGAATAGCAAAACCCTTGACTGCATTAACGCATAAAGGGAAGAAATTTGAATGGAATGATGAACAAGAGAAAGCGTTTCAGTTATTGAAGAAAAAGCTAACTACGGCACCTATATTGTCATTGCCTGAAGGGAATGATGATTTTGTGATTTATTGTGATGCATCAAAGCAAGGTCTCAGTTGTGTATTAATGCAACGAACGAAGGTGATTGCTTATGCGTCTAGACAATTGAAGATTCACGAACAAAATTATACGACGCATGATTTGGAATTAGGCGCGGTTGTTTTTGCATTAAAGACTTGGAGGCACTACTTATATGGGGTCAAAAGTATTATATATACCGACCACAAAAGTCTTCAACACATATTTAATCAGAAACAACTGAATATGAGGCAGCGTAGGTGGATTGAATTATTGAATGATTACGACTTTGAGATTCGTTACCACCCAGGGAAGGCAAATGTGGTAGCCGATGCCTTGAGCAGGAAGGACAGAGAACCCATTCGAGTAAAATCTATGAATATAATGATTCATAATAACCTTACTACTCAAATAAAGGAGGCGCAACAAGGAGTTTTAAAAGAGGGAAATTTAAAGGATGAAATACCCAAAGGATCGGAGAAGCATCTTAATATTCGGGAAGACGGAACCTGGTATAGGGCTGAAAGGATTTGGGTACCAAAATTTGGAGATATGAGAGAAATGGTACTTAGAGAAGCTCATAAAACCAGATACTCAATACATCCTGGAACGGGGAAGATGTACAAGGATCTCAAGAAACATTTTTGGTGGCCGGGTATGAAAGCCGATGTTGCTAAATATGTAGGAGAATGTTTGAGGTGTTCAAAGGTCAAAGCTGAGCATCAGAAACCATCAGGTCTACTTCAACAACCCGAAATCCCGGAATGGAAATGGGAAAACATTACCATGGATTTCATCACTAAATTGCCAAGGACTGCAAGTGGTTTTGATACTATTTGGGTAATAGTTGATCGTCTCACCAAATCAGCACACTTCCTACCAATAAGAGAAGATGACAAGATGGAGAAGTTAGCACGACTGTATTTGAAGGAAGTCATCTCCAGACATGGAATACCAATCTCTATTATCTCTGATAGGGATGGCAGATTTATTTCAAGATTCTGGCAGACATTACAGCAAGCATTAGGAACTCGTCTAGACATGAGTACTGCCTATCATCCACAAACTGATGGGCAGAGCGAAAGGATGATACAAACGCTTGAAGAGATGCTACGAGCATGTGTTATTGATTTCGGAAACAGTTGGGATCGACATCTACCGTTAGCAGAATTTTCCTACAACAACAGCTACCATTCAAGCATTGAGATGGCGCCGTTTGAAGCACTTTATGGTAGAAAGTGCAGGTCTCCGATTTGTTGGAGTGAAGTGGGGGATAGACAGATTACGGGTCCGGAGATTATACAAGAAACTACCGAGAAGATCATCCAAATTCAACAACGGTTGAAAACCGCCCAAAGTCGACAAAAGAGCTACGCTGACATTAAAAGAAAAGATATAGAATTTGAAATTGGAGAGATGGTCATGCTTAAAGTTGCACCTTGGAAAGGCGTTGTTCGATTTGGTAAACGAGGGAAATTAAATCCAAGGTATATTGGACCATTCAAGATTATTGATCGTGTCGGACCAGTAGCTTACCGACTAGAGTTACCTCAACAACTCGCGGCTGTACATAACACTTTCCACGTCTCGAATTTAAAGAAATGTTTTGCTAAAGAAGATCTCACTATTCCGTTAGATGAAATCCAAATCAACGAAAAACTTCAATTCATCGAAGAACCCGTCGAAATAATGGATCGTGAGGTTAAAAGACTTAAGCAAAACAAGATACCAATTGTTAAGGTTCGATGGAATGCTCATAGAGGACCCGAGTTCACCTGGGAGCGTGAAGATCAGATGAAGAAGAAATACCCGCATCTATTTCCAGAAGATTCGTCAACACCTTCAACAGCTTAAAATTTCTGGACGAAATTTATTTAACGGGTAGGTACTGTAGTGACCCGAACTTTTCCATGTTTATATATATTAATTGAGATTTATATTTACATGATTAAATGTTTCCAACATGTTAAGCAATCAAACTTGTTAAGACTTGATTAATTGAAATATGTTTCATATAGACAATTGACCACCCAAGTTGATCGGTGATTCACGAAAGTTAAAACTTGTAAAAACTATATGATGACATATATATGGATATATATATATATAGTTAACATGATACTATGATAAGAAAACATATCATAAAGTATATTAACAATGAACTACATATGTAAAAACAAGACTACTAACTTAATGATTTTTAAACGAGACATATATGTAACGATTATCGTTGTAAAGACATTTAATGTATATATATCATATTAAGAGATATTAATACATGATAATATCATGATAATATAATAATTTAAAATCTCATTTGATATTATAAACATTGGGTTAACAACATTTAACAAGATCGTTAACCTAAAGGTTTCAAAACAACACTTACATGTAACGACTAACGATGACTTAACGACTCAGTTAAAATGTATATACATGTAGTGTTTTAATATGTATTTATACACTTTTGAAAGACTTCAATACACTTATCAAAATACTTCTACTTAACAAAAATGCTTACAATTACATCCTCGTTCAGTTTCATCAACAATTCTACTCGTATGCACCCGTATTCGTACTCGTACAATACACAGCTTTTAGATGTATGTACTATTGGTATATACACTCCAATGATCAGCTCTTAGCAGCCCATGTGAGTCACCTAACACATGTGGGAACCATCATTTGGCAACTAGCATGAAATATCTCATAAAATTACAAAAATATGAGTAATCATTCATGACTTATTTACATGAAAACAAAATTACATATCCTTTATATCTAATCCATACACCAACGACCAAAAACACCTACAAACACTTTCATTCTTCAATTTTCTTCATCTAATTGATCTCTCTCAAGTTCTATCTTCAAGTTCTAAGTGTTCTTCATAAATTCCAAAAGTTCTAGTTTCATAAAATCAAGAATACTTTCAAGTTTAATAGCTCACTTCCAATCTTGTAAGGTGATCATCCAACCTCAAGAAATCTTTGTTTCTTACAGTAGGTTATCATTCTAATACAAGGTAATAATCATATTCAAACTTTGGTTCAATTTCTATAACTATAACAATCTTATTTCAAGTGATGATCTTACTTGAACTTGTTTTCGTGTCATGATTCTGCTTCAAGAACTTCGAGCCATCCAAGGATCCATTGAAGCTAGATCCATTTTTCTATTTTCCAGTAGGTTTATACAAGGAACTTAAAGTAGTAATGATGTTCATAACATCATTCGATTCATACATATAAAGCTATCTTATTCGAAGGTTTAAACTTGTAATCACTAGAACATAGTTTAGTTAATTCTAAACTTGTTCGCAAACAAAAGTTAATCCTTCTAACTTGACTTTTAAAATCAACTAAACACATGTTCTATATATATATGATATGCTAACTTAATGACTTAAAACCTGGAAACACGAAAAACACCGTAAAACCGGATTTACGCCGTCGTAGTAACACCGCGGGCTGTTTTGGGTTAGTTAACTAAAAACTATGATAAACTTTGATTTAAAAGTTGTTATTCTGAGAAAATGATTTTTATTATGAACATGAAACTATATCCAAAAATTATGGTTAAACTCAAAGTGGAAGTATGTTTTCTAAAATGGTCATCTAGACGTCGTTCTTTCGACTGAAATGACTACCTTTACAAAAACGACTTGTAACTTATTTTTCCGACTATAAACCTATACATTTTCTGTTTAGATTCATAAAATAGAGTTCAATATGAAACCATAGCAATTTGATTCACTCAAAACGGATTTAAAATGAAGAAGTTATGGGTAAAACAAGATTGGATAATTTTTCTCATTTTAGCTACGTGAAAATTGGTAACAAATCTATTCCAACCATAACTTAATCAACTTGTATTGTATATTATGTAATCTTGAGATACCATAGACACGTATACAATGTTTCGACCTATCATGTCGACACATCTATATATATTTCGGAACAACCATAGACACTCTATATGTGAATGTTGGAGTTAGCTATACAGGGTTGAGGTTGATTCCAAAATATATATAGTTTGAGTTGTGATCAATACTGAGATACGTATACACTGGGTCGTGGATTGATTCAAGATAATATTTATCGATTTATTTCTGTACATCTAACTGTGGACAACTAGTTGTAGGTTACTAACGAGGACAGCTGACTTAATAAACTTAAAACATCAAAATATATTAAAAGTGTTGTAAATATATTTTGAACATACTTTGATATATATGTATATATTGTTATAGGTTCGTGAATCAACCAGTGGCCAAGTCTTACTTCCCGACGAAGTAAAAATCTGTGAAAGTGAGTTATAGTCCCACTTTTAAAATCTAATATTTTTGGGATGAGAATACATGCAGGTTTTATAAATGATTTACAAAATAGACACAAGTACGTGAAACTACATTCTATGGTTGAATTATCGAAATCGAATATGCCCCTTTTTATTAAGTCTGGTAATCTAAGAATTAGGAAACAGACACCCTAATTGACGCGAATCCTAAAGATAGATCTATTGGGCCTAACAAACCCCATCCAAAGTACCGGATGCTTTAGTACTTCGAAATTTATATCATATCCGAAGGGTGTCCTGGAATGATGGGGATATTCTTATATATGCATCTTGTTAATGTCGGTTACCAGGTGTTCACCATATGAATGATTTTTATCTCTATGTATGGGATGTGTATTGAAATATGAAATCTTGTGCTCTATTGTTACGATTTGATATATATAGGTTAAACCTATAACTCACCAACATTTTTGTTGACGTTTAAAGCATGTTTATTCTCAGGTGAATATTAAGAGCTTCCGCTGTTGCATACTAAAATAAGGACAAAATTTGGAGTCCATGTTTGTATGATATTGTGTAAAATCTGCATTCAAGAAACTGATTTCGATGTAACATATTTGTATTGTAAACCATTATGTAATGGTCGTGTGTAAACAGGATATTTTAGATTATCATTATTTGATAATCTACGTAAAGCTTTTTAAACCTTTATTTATGAAATAAAGGTTATGGTTTGTTTTAAAAATGAATGCAGTCTTTGAAAAACGTCTCATATAGAGGTCAAAACCTCGCAACGAAATCAATTAATATGGAACGTTTTTAATCAATAAGAACGG
Source organism: Rutidosis leptorrhynchoides (assembly GCF_046630445.1). Lineage (NCBI taxonomy): Eukaryota > Viridiplantae > Streptophyta > Magnoliopsida > Asterales > Asteraceae > Rutidosis > Rutidosis leptorrhynchoides. The sequence continues at coordinate 153,023,215 of NC_092337.1, forward strand.
GACATTTCACCGGCGCCAAAAATACTTGATGTGTGTAGAGGTGTATACGAAATAGTTATATTTTTACAAGGAAATACTATTAAATATGTAACAACCCAACCCGTTAACCATCCGTAAAAGTGCCATAAAAAAAAATTTGAGAGCCAGTTGATCTGGACGGCGTCCAGTAATCTGGACGGCGTCCAGTTGTAAAAACCAGGACGGCGTCCAGCCATCTGGGATGGTGTCCAGATGTGCTACCAGATTCTGATCAGTTTTATGTTTTACACACGGGTGAAAAACCCGCTTCCCGACACTTTTAAACCAACACACTTTCACAAGATATTACAATAGGTTAAACTAAGAGTTTTTCATAATAAAAACAGAGTTTTACGACACCGGGCCCACATCGACCCAAAATACCACAAGTGACTATTTCGACCTATTAGTTTATACAAAACATAGACCGAGCATGGGATTGGGGACACGCTACCCAATCCTAAACAAATCCAAAGGCAAGTCTTCTAAAGCAACTACGCAAGTCCACTAGTCCCCGCGCTTACCCGAGCCACCGCATCCATGCAATGTATAAAAATGTAAACAACAAGAGGGTAAGCTAACGCTTAGTGAGTGAAAATATACTACATACATATATATGTATAAAATGGACACGCCACAATAATAATCAAATAGCGCATACCGAAGCATCCAAGTATAAGGCAAGCTAAACTTAGCATACCGTACGTTCAATAAGCACAAGCTAACAACACCAACAATATAGTAAGTTCGCAAACAACGTTGCGAACAATGCCAATAAGCTACAACCAGAAGGTTAGCTACATCACGTCAATACGACATTATACATATACAATATATATATAACAACGCGTAAAACTCCCAAGGTTAACCATAACGCTATGGTGCTACCGGCTCGTGGTTCACACCATACGCAATTGAGTCATACTCTTTTATAGTGCTACCGGCTCGTGGTTCACACTCGATGCTACCGGCTGGTGGTTCACATCAATTATTTTATAGTGCTACCGGATCGTGGTTCACACTCGATGCTACCGGCTCGTGGTTCACATCAATTATTTTATAGTGCTACCGGCTCGTGGTTCACACTCGATGCTACTGGCTCGTGGTTCACGTCAATTATTTTATAGTGCTACCAGCTCGTGGTTCACACTCGATGCTACCGGCTCGTGGTTCACATCCTCTCACACACAAAAATTATGGCACTACCAGCTCGATGGTTCATACCATAACATTCACAAATAAATACGCCATATACACATACGTATAATTATTCCACTCACAATACTACCCTTCGCCATTGGGGTTATATCTAAGTCCGCATCACAATATTAACCCTTCTCCATTGGGGTTATATAATCCACATCACACGCCCATGTGATAACGTACACACAAAGTGTGCACCTCGCCAAGGTAGTCAACCAAAATGCACAACCGTGCCAATTGGACCTATACACAAGTCCAACAATTCCACCTATAAGAGAAGTGAGCTCTATAACCGAGAACCCCTTCACCCGACCCGCACCCATCCTACACATACATATGCACATAGGATATTAACACTCACCTTGTCGCCTTGATGAATGCTTCCAAAATAATCCGCAACACGCCGATGGAACGTACCAATACCACCACAACGTAGCTAGGAGCGAGATGAACAACTTTAGAATCCGAGCTTTTGCGAGAATCCGACTCCTTCTTCTCCAAATCCACCTCTCTCTCTAGATAAGGTTGAGAGTGTTTTTGGTTGGTGAAATATGATCCAAAGTAATCAATGAATCAGCCTTGAAGGCTCCAAACCGGCACCCAAGTGAAATTACCATTTTGCCCCTTTTTAAACTAATTAAAATAGCTGGCTCGATAGACAGTTTGGACGGCGTCCTGAATCTTGGACGGCGTCCCGTCCTTCTTTGCTGGACGGCGTCCCGAAGGTTGGACGGCGTCCCGATCTACTGCAAAATCAGAAACAGAAACAGGGTCTTACAACTCTCCCCCACTTAGAATCGATCACGTCCTCGTGATCCTCGTCACTTAACCAAACGGACCACACTCCACGGTCCTCAACATAAGTCCCAATCCGACTTTCCTAGTCAACTCTTCCCAAGGAATCACCTTTAACAACTAAAATCGTCTCTCGCGATTTATCAAACCCACTATCCGAGCACTAAAACCATGCTCACTCCCTATCATCGGGAAAACTCAATCAATCTCGGACCGAGATATCAACCCTTCAGCGTACCATTACAGGTACAATGCTAGAAGCAACCAAGTCTCAATCCTAAAGTCAACAATCCGAAACGATGAAGACCGAACCACATGAATCCTTACGGATTACACTTACCACTAAACATCCTTTGTAGTGTGCAATACAACCAATACGCCACTATCCTAACATCATAAACAACGGCTAAAACCAAAAGCGCCCAAAATGACTATGGCAATGCTAGTCCTAAGGTGTACAAAATCGGCTATTATCACACCCGTGACAACATGTGAGCGAAACACGGCTATCGCATCACAAATCACACCACACGGTCCTCACGACCCTACCATCGGCGTATAAAATAACCGATAATTCCCACAACACAACTCTAGAATGGTACTCTCATTTCCCACCGGTACTCGCATTTCCCGATAATGTTATGCCATGCCGACGTAACACTACTCTCCTGATGAAGTTAGCGGACCCCGAAGGCCATGCTTCACCAATCTCAACACCGGATGAAGTCAGCGGACCCGAAAGTCATGCTTCACCGATATATCACCTCGCTCATGATGAAGTCAGTGGACCCGAAGATCATGCTTCACCAATCGTATACTCCCATGATGAAGTCAGCGGACCCCGAAAGTCATGCTTCATCATTCATCAATACCACGATGAAGTCAGCGGACCCCGAAGGTCATGCTTCATCAATCACATACGCACTTTCGGCCTCAAACAACGAGTAGTGCAACATCGCGCTCTGTTACACTATAGTGAACCCTAGCGGATACCACTAACCATCCACAATCGAGCAAGAACCCCTATATCGAACATAGGTACCAAACAATAATTCTCCAAAAGAGAACCCGACTCACACACATCCCTTAACCGAGGGATTTTACCTTGCTCGCCAAACACGTCCATTATCTCTCAATGAGATTTACCAACATACCACCTCAGTGATAATTTACAAATCCAATATCATAAGTACAAGTTAACCAAAATTGTACTCTACCACAAATCGACCCAAACTGTGTCTCGACCAAATTTCCGGATCTACCAAAAGCATCATCCGAAATCTCACACTAAAACTTCCTGGTGCGAGAGTGTAACTCCCCCACTTAGAACTACGTTCCAATATCCACAACTCGTACAATGCTACCAAAGGTAGACTTTACCAACAATTGGGTTCACACGACCCATCACTACATCTTGCTCCAACCATGAGCATACAAAGGATTTCAAACGATCCTTAAACACTTCGAATGAAAAGTTGATAATGCTAAAAATGAACATATATTTCATAGCATTATTCCTCAAGAAAGACAAGCTTTTAGTTGCAATTGTCCTATTTACAAGTGATATTCGCTTAAATAATAAAAGGTGAAGACAAAAGACAGATTCGACGAATTGAAGAAACAAACGACCAAAAAGCTCAAAAGTACAAAATACAATCAAAGAGGTTCCAATTATTGATAAGAAACGTCTCAAAATTACAAGAGTACAAGATTCAAAACGAAAAGTACAAGATATTAAATTGTACGCAAGGACGTTCGAAAATCCGGAACCGGGACCAGAGTCAACTCTCAACGCTCGACGCAACGGACTAAAAATTACAAGTCAATTATGCACATAAATATAATATAATATACAATTAATTCTTAAAATTAATATATATATTATATTATATTATAAAACCGTCGGCAGAAGAAAACAACCAAATGTGAGCCTCCCCAGCTGGCCATGCGATCGCATGGCCTGTAAGGCTTAAATCCATGCGATCGCATGAGCCCCAGTTCCAGCCCACATGCCTATAAAAATCGAGCTTTGGAGCACCACAAAAACACATCTTTTTCTTCTTCACTCAACGTAGTATATGTACATATAATTTATACTTTAATTTTAATTTTAATTTTAAATCCTAATAATAAGGGTGTGTTAGCAAATGTTGTAAGGGTGTAAGTCAAAATTCTGTCCATGTAACGCTACGCTATTTTTAATCATTGTAAGTTATGTTCAACCTTTTTAATTTAATATCTCGTAGCTAAGTTATTATTATGCTTATTTAAAATGAAGTAATCATGATGTTGGGCTAATTACTAAAATTGGGTAATTGGGCTTTGTACCATAATTGGGGTTTGGACAAAAGAACGACACTTGTGGAAATTAGACTATGGGCTATTAATGGGCCTTATATTTGTTTAACTAAATAATAGTTTGTTAATGTTAATATAAAGATTTACAATTGGACGTCCCTATAAATAACCATATACACTCAATCGGACACGATGGGCGGGATATTTATATGTACAAATAATCGTTCATTTAACCGGACACGGGAATGGATTAATAGCCACTAGAATTATTAAAACAGGGGTGAAATTATGTACAAGGACACTTGGAATAATTGTTAACAAAGTATTAAAACCTTGGGTTACACTCAGTCGACATCCTGGTGTAATTATTAAACAAAGTAATAAAACCTTGTTACAGTTTAAGTCCCCAATTAGTTGGAATATTTGACTTCGGGTATAAGGATAATTTGACGAGGACACTCGCACTTTATATTTATGACTGATGGACTGTTATGGACAAAAACCAGATGGACATATTAAATAATCCAGGACAAAGGACAATTAACCCATGGGCATAAAACTAAAATCAACACGTCAAACATCATGATTACGGAAGTTTAAATAAGCATAATTCTTTTATTTCATATTTAATTTCCTTTATTTTATATTTAATTGTACTTCTAATTATCGCATTTTTATTTATTGTTATTGTATTTAATTGCACTTTTAATTATCGTACTTTTTAATTATCGCAAGTCTATTTTATGGCACTTTTATTATTCGCAATTTCATTATCGTTATTTACTTTACGCTTAAAATTAAGTCTTTTATTTATTTAATATTTTACATTTTGTTTTAACTGCAACTAAAGTTTTTAAAATCGACAAACCGGTCATTAAACGGTAAAAACCCCCTTTATAATAATAATATTACTTATATATATTTGTATTTTTATAAATTTAAACTAATATAGCGTTAAGCTTTGTGAAAAAGATTCCCTGTGGAACGAACCGGACTTACTAAAAACTACACTACTGTACGATTAGGTACACTGCCTATAAGTGTTGTAGCAAGGTTTAAGTATATCCATTCAATAAATAAATAAATATTTTGTGTAAAATTGTATCGTATTTAATAGTATCTCCTTGTAAAATTTAAGCTATTTTATATACACCTCGCATAACATCAACTATTTTTGGCGCCGCTGCCGGGGAACTTAAAAATTTAGCTTAAAAGCCGGAAGCGCAACGCTATATATAAAAAAAAAGATTTTTATTTTTTTTACTTTTATAAAAATACGTTTTTGTAAAAATACGTTTCAAAAATTCAAAAATATAAAAAGAAAAACAAAAATTTATATATTTTTAAGAGTTTGTTAAATATATAAGTTTTATAAAGTTTCTTTATTTTTATTTTTAGTATTTAAAAATATAAATTTTATTTAAATATTGTGTTTTTTTTTATGAAACATCAAAACAGCAAAACAGAAAAAAAAATAATATAAAAGTTTACGTGCTACACTGTAGCAGCCCAACCCATCTGGCCCGATTTTCTACTTCATGCGATCGCATGAATATATAACATACACTCCATGCGATCGCATGGAGTGATTTGACTCGTCTGAAACATAAGCTGTACGAAATTAGGGTTTATAATAATAATTATTATTAATTAATAACCCTAATTAGGTTATAATTATTTTATTATTTAGTTTAGTTTATTTATAATTTGTATTTTAAGTCTAAATTAGTTTTAATAATTTATAAAATTAATAGTTTTATAAAATAAATAATATAAAAATAATATTTTAATAAAAATTGTAATTTTTACAACTTTTTATATTTTGTCCCTTTTTAATAGTTTTAGCGTAACTTTTGTATTTTTCGCTCGTATTTAGTTTTAATTCATAGTTTTTGCCATAGTTATTTTTATTTCTAGATTTTTAGGCCTTGCCGTAAAATCCCTTAAGTTCTTTTTCTTTAGACTAAGATTTAGGTGCTTTAGAATTTTGCGACGCCTTTTTTTAGTTTTTAGTACCTTTTTAAGTTTCAACGCGCTACTTTCTTATTTTTATTTTTCGACGCCTTTTACCTATGTATCAATTATCATTCCAATTAGTAATCTTAATTTGCGATTATAATTTTAAGTTAGTGATAGTAATAAGGTTGGGTTAGTCGAGTGTTTTTAAGTTCTATAAGTCATTTCTTTTTATTTCTTATTTTCCGACGCCTTTTATTTTTCAACCCTTTTCTTTTTCTTTTTCGACGCGCTCTTTTTCTTTCTTATTTCTAGCTATTCTAGTTTTTAGGACATAGATTTTTATTCTACTTCTTATCTAAATTTCTTAAAATTACGAAAATTTATTTTAAGTGGTTAAATTGATAGACATCAAAATTTTCTGGTTCGTAGTAATAGTTGGATTTGTACGTGGACCGGGTTATTGGAGCCAAACAATCCTCAATTATATTGAGACCAAACGAATCCTGCCCCTCTGCTGCATCTTTTGGCTATTCGAAACGTGGGCAAAATCAGAAAAGTCTATTAATTGGATAACTTATATAATTTTTCTTTCCTTTTTAAAAACTAATAGGATATTCAGTGAATGCACCGAGCAAGACGTTCACCACCTTTTGTACATTCACCACCTGTAACTAGATCAAGACATTTAGCAAATATTACCGCCGTTGATTTTTCTTTAGAATCTTCATCCAGTCGACCAAGTACTCCAATTCAAATTTCCGATAATCCATTTTTTGAACCCGACCTCACAATTGAGAATCCAGAGAATATTCAGGGACGATTCATAGATCCTGAACCATTAAATTTTCCTCCGGAACCACCAATCATTCAAACAGAGATTGTTGAGGAACGAACCATTAAATCAGAATCCTCTAGTGATTCCGATTCAACAAATTCAATTATGGAGAATCTGGAACCTTTAAGTATGGAAGACCGAATGAGAGCTAAACGTACAAGCCAAGGTCACGCAATTACTCATCCTGACATTAATGCGCCAGATTATGAAATCAAAGGACAAATTCTACACATGGTGACTAATCAATGCCAATTTAGTGGTGCGCCGAAGGAAGATCTAAATGAACATCTTCGTACCTTTAATAGGATCTGCACACTATTTAAAATCCGAGGAGTGGAGGATGAATAGATATATCTCATGTTATTTCCCTGGACTTTAAAAGGAGAAGCCAAAGATTGGTTGGAATCATTACCTGAAGGGGCGATTGATACATGGGACGTTTTAGTTGAAAATTTTCTTAAACAATTCTTTCCGGCATCTAAAGCCGTAAGACTTCAAGGAGAAATTGTTACGTTCACACAGAAACCGAATGAAACTCTATATGAGGCGTGGACAAGATTTGGAAAGTTATTAAGAGGATGTCCGCAACATGGTTTAGCACCTGTCAAATAGTACAAATATTCTACCAAGGATGCGACATCACTACAAGGAAAGACATAGATATAGCAGCTGGTGGTTCCATTATGAAGAAAACCGAAACTGATGCTTATAAAATTATTGATAACACTGCTTCCCACTCACATGAGTGGCACCAAGAAAAAGATATCGTTAGATCATCTAAAGCAGCTACAGCCGATTCTAGCCATGACTTAGATTCCATTTCCGCAAAGATAGATGCTGTAGAGAGACGAATGGAAAAAATGACTAAGGATATTCACTCAATACGAATTAGTTGTGAGCAGTGTGGAGGACCACATTTGACAAAAGATTGTCTCAGTATTGAACTAACAATGGAACAAAGAGAGAATGTTTCATATCTAAACCAAAGACCTGGAAATAATTATCAGAATAATTATCAACCGCCAAGACCTATTTACAATCAAAATCAGAACTATAACCGAAATATTCCATACAACAACCAACAAGGTCCTAGCAATCAACAATTATCCAACAATACTTACAATCAACAAAGACCTAATTTTCAAAACAAACCACCACAACCCGATGATAAAAAGCCGAATTTAGAAGATATGATGACAAAGCTAGTTGAAACTCAAACGCAGTTTTTCACATCTCAAAAACAAACTAATGAACAAAATGCTCAAGCATTTAGAAATCAACAAGCTTCTATTCAAAATCTGGAACAAGAAGTAAGTAACCTAGCAAGGTTAATAGGTGAAAGAAAACCGGGAAGTCTACCTAGTGATACAAATGCTAACCCCCGGAATGAAACAGCTAAAGCTATTACCACAAGAAGTGGTACAACACTTAAACCACCTGAAATACCTGTAACTTCTGATGAAGCTATTCCTACTCCACAAGAACCACAACCTGATCAAGATAAGGAATAAGAACTGGTAGTTGAAAAGTTTAATGAAGATAACACAGTTAAGGCTAAACCTTATGTTAAACCATACCAACCACCACTTCCTTACCCGAGTAAAATGAAGAAAGAGAAACTTGAAGCCGAGCAATCCAAATTCTTGGATATGTTTAAACAGATAAATGTAAATCTTCCTTTCATTGATGTGGTTTCAGGAATGCCTAGATATGCTAAATTCTTGAAAGATCTAATCTCAAATAGAAAGAAAATGGAAGAACTCTCGGCTGTTACTATGAATGCTAATTGTTCAGCAGTGCTGTTGAATAAGATACCAGAAAAACTATCTGATCCAGGAAGTTTCACAATTCCATGTTTTCTGGGTAGTCTTAGTTCAATAGAAGCATTGGCAGACTTAGGTGCTAGTATAAATTTAATGCCGTATTCACTATACGCTAAACTAGACCTTGGAGAATTGAAACCAACAAGAATAAGCATACAGCTAGCCGATCGATCAATAAAATATCCTAGAGGGATAATGGAGAACATGCTGGTTAAAGTTGGTACTTTAGTATTTCCAGTAGATTTTGTTGTTCTGGACATGGAAGAAGATTCTCAAGTTCCTCTCATATTAGGAAGACCATTCTTAAACACGGCTAAAGCAATGATAGACGTGTTTTGTAAGAAATTGACCCTAAGTATAGTGGACGAGAGTGTTACCTTTTCAGTTGATAGAGCAATGCAACAACCGCAATCTGCAGATGATACATGTTATTATATTCAAACTATAGATTCACATGCAGAATTATTAGAAGAATTTCCAAAATTACAAGGAACATGAGAATGTTCTTTAGGAGAAGGAACTGAACCAATTGATGAAGTTGAAATGTTAGCTACACTTATAGCTAATGGATATGAACCAACAACAGAAGAAATTCAAATGCCAAAAGAAGAAGACAGATATCGATATAAATCATCGATAGAAGAACCACCGAAATTAGAGTTAAAGCCACTTCCAAACCATTTAGAATACGCTTATTTACATGGTGAATCTGAATTACCTGTAATAATATCGTCTTCTCTTACTGAAAATGAGAAATCACAACTCATTTCTGTGTTGAAAGCTCATAAACCAGCCATTGCATGGAAAATTCATGATATTAAAGGAATAAGTCCTTCGTATTGCACACATAAAATCCTTATGGAAGAAGGTCATAAAACGTATGTGCAACGCCAACGAAGACTAAATCCGAATATGCAAGATGTAGTTAAAAAAGAAATTATTAAACTGCTAGACGCAGGTCTAATTTATCCAATTTCTGATAGTCCATGGGTAAGCCCAGTTCAATGCGTGCCTAAGAAGGGTGGCATGACTGTCATTACAAATGAAAAAAATGAGCTTATTCCTACTAGGACTGTAACAGGATGGCGTGTGTGTATTGATTATAGAAAATTAAATGAAGCCACCAGAAAAGATCACTTTCCCTTACCTTTCATTGATCAAATGTTGGAAAGGCTAGCCGGAAATAGTTACTATTGTTTTCTTGATGGACTTTCCGGATATTTTCAAATTCCAATAGCACCCGAAGATCAAGAGAAAACCACGTTCACGTGCCCTTATGGTACTTTTGCTTACAAACGCATGCCATTTGGACTTTGCAACGCCCCTGCAACCTTTCAAAGGTGTATGATGGCGATTTTTCACGACATGATAGAAGAATGCATGGAAGTTTTCATGGATGACTTTTCAGTCTTCGGTGATACATTTGAATCATGTCTAGTTAATCTTGAACGAATGCTGATTAGATGCGAACAATCAAATCTAGTACTTAATTGGGAGAAATGCCATTTCATGGTTAAAGAAGGCATCGTTCTTGGACATAAAATTTCAAAAGAAGGAATTGAAGTGGATAGAGCTAAAGTAGATGTAATTGCTAAACTTCCACATCCCACCAATGTTAGAGGAGTTAGGAGTTTTCTAGGGCATGCCGGTTTTTACCGACGTTTCATAAAAGATTTTTCTAAAATTGCCACTCCTATGAATAAACTCCTAGAAAAGGATGCTCCATTCATCATTTCAGATGAATGTATCAAATCTTTTAATATTCTTAAAGAGAAACTTACTAATGCGCCGATCATGATAACACCAAATTGGAATCTACCGTTTGAATTAATGTGCGATGCAAGTGATTTTGAAATGGGAGCCGTTTTAGGACAAAGGATTGAAAAACGATTTCAACCTATATATTATGCTAGTAAGACGTTACAAGGAGCACAAACGAATTACACAACTACTGAAAAAGAACTCCTTGCTATTGTCTTTGCTTTTGACAAATTTCGTTCATATCTCGTTCTAGCAAAAACGGTGGTCTATACCGACCATTCTGCTCTTAGATACCTATTTTCAAAACAAGATGCCAAACCTAGATTAATCTGTTGGATCTTACTCTTACAAGAGTTTGATATTGAAATCCGAGATAAAAGAGGAGCAGAAAATCTCGCCGCTGATCATCTTTCTCGTCTTGAAAATCCCGAATTAGAAGTTCTAAATGAATCGGCCATACAAGACAACTTTCCTGATGAATATCTATTGAAGATAGATTATAATGAAATTCCATGGTTTGCAGACTATGCAAACTATTTAGTATGTGGATTCCTTGAAAAAGGATTATCGTACCAAAAACGAAAGAAATTCTTCAGTGATATAAAACACTATTTTTGGGAAGATCCACATCTGTTTAAAAGTTGTCCCGATGGAATAATACGCCGATGTGTATTCGGAGATGAAGCTAGTAAAATTTTAAACCTTTGTCACACAGGACCAACTGGAGGGCATTATGGGCCTCAACTAACAGCAAGAAAAGTTTATGATGCTGGATTCTATTGGCCTACAATTTACAAAGACGCACACCTTCTTTGCAAATCCTGTGATGCTTGTCAAAGGGCCGGAAAAATAAGTCAACGTGATGAAATGCCACAAAATGTCATTCAAGTATGCGAAGTATTTGACATTTGGGGTATTGACTTTATGGGTCCATTTCCAAAATCTCATAATAATCTCTATATTCTCATAGCCATTGATTATGTATCTAAATGGGCGGAAGCACAAGCTCTCCCAACTAACGATGCACGAGTTGTAGTCAACTTTTTAAAACGTCTTTTTGCAAGGTTTGGAACACCGAAAGCTTTAATAAGTGATCGGGGTACTCATTTCTGTAATAATCAACTTGAGAAAGTTCTCAAAAGATATGGAGTAACTCATAAAATCTCCACCGCATATCATCCACAAACAAGTGGACAAGTTGAAAATACCAACCGAGCTTTAAAACGTATTCTAGAGAAAACCGTAGGATCAAATCCGAAGGAATGGTCCATTAAATTGGAGGATGCACTCTGGGCTTTTAGAACAGCCTACAAAACTCCAATTGGAACCACACCTTTTAGACTTGTTTATGGAAAAGCATGTCATCTTCCAGTAGAAATTGAACACAAAGCATTTTAGGCTTTGAAGATATGTAATCTTGATTTACATGAAGCTGGACGTCTACGATTAAGTCAACTAAACGAATTAGAAGAATTAAGACATGAAGCATACGAAAATTCGTTAATCTATAAAGAAAGAACGAAGAAATGGCATGATAAAAGAATCAGAAGTTTAAAAGAATTTAAAGAAGGAGACAGAGTTCTTCTTTTCAATTCACGATTCAAGCTATTTCCTGGAAAATTGAAATCAAGATGGTCTGGACCATTCATAGTCAAAAGAGTTTTCCCATACGGAATAGTAGAATTAATAAATTCAAATGGAATTGAATTTAAAGTTAATGGTCACAGAGTTAAACATTACATAGATAGTCCAATGGAAATCGACAACGAAGCTAATCACAATTTCGATACCACAGCTAACTAAGTGTGGGGAGAATCAAGTCTTTAAAGGATAATATGTATTTCTGTTAGAGTTTGATTTTCTGTTTTCGTGTAGTTCTCGAAAATGGAACCCGAATGGTCTTTCCCTAGCAGACCCTAAGGAACTAGTCTTCTCCCCCCATTCTAAATTATTATTTTTTTTAGGAAATGAAGACTGCCTGTGAACTAAACCATGGTCTAATGCTACACGCTTTGATCACTAAACGTAATAATGACACACTTTCGAGTGAAATAGTATCAGTAATCAGAGAAAGATTGGACGGAGTAAGAAAACAATCCAGATGCGAAGATAATAAGTTACAATTTGGTAAAGGAAAATCAAAATCCGCAGCGAAAAGAAGAGCACGACACCTAGAAAGATGTCACAAATGCGGAAAATGGTCACATGGAGGTAAATGTTCAAATAATCAAACCTATTCAAATACCGAATTTGTTACTTTATGCAGAGACGGACCGTTCATATGTTTAGAAGAAAAAACACTGAATGCTCGAGGTTACGCCTATGTAGCCATGGAAAACCAATTAAACCGACTATCTTATGAATGGGATAGATCATATAACTAAAGAATACTATCTCACAGGTAAGTCTGTACAGTTTTTATTTTTTTTATTTTTAACCTTTTGATAATAAACGCTAATTTGTTCGCTATAAAGTATTAAATTGGTATTAAATAAAATTAGGTTTGGCGACCGAAATTATTGATATCATACAAAAATTTATTACATCACGGCGAAATTTAACATTTATTCTTAAGGTATAAATATCTTTAATCAATCAACCCAAAATATTTCAAAAATTCGTCATGAGTTAAATTTGGTCTTGGAACCGAAATTACTTTACCGAAAAGAGGGGCGCATATTTTTGATAATATTTGATTGATTAAAGTGGGATAAAAAGCCAAAAAGATTTTTAATTTTATTTTTACCATATTTTTAAAATTAATATATAAATTTTAAATTAATATTGTAAACTTTGTAAAAACTATATATTTAAAATTGTAAATATTTGAAAAATATAATATAAGTTTGGTGTGATTTTATAATATGAATTTTTAAATTAAGTTTGGTGTGAATTTTTAATTTTTAAATAAGAATTTTTAATTTTATGCATTTCAAATTTTAAGTTTGGTGTGAATTTTTAATATTAATTTTGAATTTTATGTATTTTTATTTTAAGTTTGGTGTGAATTTAAAAACAAAAATTTACTTTATCTCATTAAGTTAAAAATATGATTTTTAAAATTCGTCGTAAGTTGAAGACTAGGTCATTGAACCGAAATTGCTTTACCCGAGGGAGGGACGAGAACTTTTATTATCATTATTTTTAATCTTATTGAATTAAAGTATGCCAAAAACATTAAAAAAAAACCTAAAAATCTTAGCTTTTAAAACAATCGCTACAAAAAGACAAATTTTAAAATTTTGTCAAAGGACGGACTAGGACATCGATCCGAAACGACCTCGTCCTAAATAACAAGGGAAACAAGATTTTAAAATTAATTACTTAATTGTTTTAATTAGTATAAGATAAAAAAAAAGCTGAAAGTACTGTAGCTGGCACCCCATGCGATCGCATGGGGTTTGCACTTGGAACCCATGCGATCGCATGGGGACCAAATGCAGGCCAGAAACAAATAGCTCAGAGAGCTGAGTTCTTCACACCACGACACACAAACATACGAAAATACTCCCAAATCACCTCTAAAATTCGCCATTTTTCACCGTAATTTGTCATTTTTCTTGCTCTAATCATGCCTAGATTCTCATTCTTCAGCAAAATGGTAAAAATTACACCCCTAAACTCTATAAATTCCTAGTTTTTGTGATAATTACCAATTTTTTACCTAATGCAATTTTGTTAATTTCTAGTGTAATTAGTGTTAAATTGTTAGTATTTTATGCATGTATAACCTAGATTGATGCTATTTAACATGATTTGAAGCCAAAAACTTCAAAATTTTTAGAAATCTAGGGTTTGTGTTCTTGAGCAATTTGGGGCTTTTTGATATAAATAGGTTATGGCCGATTTTTGTCATGAATTATTACTAAATTGAGTAGTGTAACATGTTTAGATAGTTAAATGATCCAAACATTGATCCTAAACATGATTTTTGGAGATTAAAGTGGACTTTTTAAGTCCAAAATTCATGAACTTGATTAATTTGATGTAATTGCCATTTGAGACTTGTTTAATTATTAGTAATGACTATTTTGACATGTTATTTGAGTTAAATTCTTATGAACTTTGTATACATTTTCATATGTGCTTATTTGAAAAGTGTAGAATTGTGAAAAATTGTGAAAATATGTATAAGTTTAATTTTGATTTAACATGTTATAGTGATTGTTTTAAGTTGTTATTTTGCTAACACTAATGCATATTTGGATGCACAAATTTTGTGTTTAATGTGTTTTGCATAAAGCCGATACTGGAGGTTCAGGAGCATCATCATCTAGACGACCAGCACCAGCACCAGAACCAGAACCAGAAATGCAACACCAACAAGAACCACAACAACAGCCTGATCAGCACATACCTTATTATGATCCGGTACAGTTTGTTGATGAATTCATAGTATTCCCAATGAGGCCGCCAGTAGAATTCCCAATGATTCCTGAGCACACTCTGCATCCTAATCTGAGATTTGATAGGAGATGGAGAGATTACGAGACATATCAAAGGAACAAATTCAAATTGGTAACAAAAAATGTAGAGGTGCCAAGGGTAATCGATTGGGCCCCTTTGGAAACAGTCCATCTAGCTGACCGTGTTAGACAGCTTTTAGTTCAAAGGTATGGCAGTTCTTCTTTTACAGATTGGGAACGTCTTTTCACCATTCGTAGACCTGTATATAAGGAATGATGTGTTGAGTTGATGAGTACTGTATCACTTGATACAAATATAGTTAGAATAGATGATAGAAGATTTCTTAGGTTTATCCTTGGCGGTAGGATGTACAGAATGTCCATGCTGGACATGGCCAGGGCCTTACAGATATATACTCCTGGTGAGTTGCTATTACCCGATTGTACAAATTTGATTCATTATGGTGAAAGGGTAGATAGTAACTTTGACGCTGACTCCATTTGGAGGCGTATGTCACATTTTGATGTTTTTACACGAGCAGGAGGACACTCCTATACACATATTGACAGAGACGAGCTTCGTGTTATTCATAGATTTTTGGCTAACTCGATTACACAGAGAGGTCATAATAAAGAAAAAATTACCTTACATGATTTATTCTACCTAAAGTGTATTCGGGATCCTAGAAGCTTTGTCAATATCCCTTACTGTGTTGCTTTTTATTTATCTAAAATGGTAGAGGGAATGCAGGACGGGAGTATAATAGGAGGAGGTATTTTTGTTACTCTCATTGGAGAGTATTTAGGTGTTGATAGGAACCAAGGGGGTCCATTACAGCTTTGTAGAGAACAGGTTGAGCCCTTAGGATTGAAAGTTTATGTGGGTGCTAAGGTATTGAAAAGTAGACGTAACCAGGCAGTACCCTATGAGGGATCTCATCCTCAGGTAGAGAGAGGCTCAGACGAGGAAATGGAGGAGGCGGAAGACATTAGGGATGTCTTTAGAGATGCTATTCTTGACGTCCACGTTCGTATAGATGAGGAAGCAATGACGAACACGGCCAGACATAGTATGTATGAGCAGTGGAACTCCGAGTGAGTATACGAGGATTATAGGCGACGCCAACACGATAGCTGGTTAGTTCATCAGCACCAAATCATGAGCCAGCTATCATATCAGGTACCAAATAACTATGTACCTACTCGACCTGCTCATTTTCCGCCACACAGCCCCGATATCTGACCACCCTTTAACCGGTATGACTATAACCAAGCCTATCAAAACACCTATAACCAACAATGGAACCCACCTGACGAGATGAACTGGAACCCATATCCAGACTGATTTAGTTCCATTTGGTTATTTATATGATTTTTATGTTTTTATCTTTTTACTTATTCATGTTTAAACTTATGTTATTGAATATACTTATGTAATCTTTATCATTTTTATTATTATTGTGTACTAATATTTCACATTTAGGATTTGAAAGTGGGATATTAAGTCCCATTTCAAATTGACATGCATGTTTATATTTGTATGTATGTATATGGTAAATTGTACAAAACAGGGTAAAACAGCGCATTTTCAAAGACCGGCATTAAGTTCAGCAAAAGCTACTAATTTTGACGACAAGATAAATGTGATGTAACAACAGACGGAATGGACAAATGATGTGTACCATTTATCATTCAGCAAACAAACGCCAATATGTTTGGAAACTTTGGTAAAATTTAATCATTTCTACGTTAATCACCCTCAATAATTTAAATTGTTACTAATTTCTTGCAAATGAGGGCATTGCAAGATCTTAAGTGTGGGAAGGGGTTAAATTCTTTCGAATTTTTTTAAATTTTTTACTTTAAACACTTGGTTACCATTAGAAATACTAGTAAAGTAGTAGTTGTATTAGAATCTAGTGCTCTCTGATAATAAAGAACAGCCCTAGTCTTATATACTGACTACCCAATTCTAGTAAAATTTTTCAAAATTTTCAATTAAATGAACTCAAAATCATGTTTATATATATTTATGAATGATAAAACTAGGTTTTAACACCGAAATTATTGTTACCTCGGAAAGGACATAAATTGAGAAACAAACCAAAATGTTAAAATTCATTTAAAATGGAATAGAGGACAATAAAAAGGAAAATAAAAGCCAAGTGTGGGAAAAATTACCAAGTTATCTTAAACATATGTCACATATTTCTGTAACAAATAACTGAAAATACTTTTGCTTTGGACTAAACTAAACTATTTTACCCGATGAAAGAAAAGAAGAGATGGATCTACACGATGAATCAATTCCATCATTAAAAGGAAGTAAAGTCTTCCGAAAAAGAAACGTGCTTCTTGATTTAGGTCAGGAAGTTGTCGTCCAGACCAGCTGTAGGTTGATGAAAAATCTAGAAAAGTCATCTCTAAAATCAGCAGGAAATCCACGGACCTCAGCATAAAACAGGGTCGCCAAGTGGTCAGATTTATCCTAACCATGAGAAGGATTTATCTCGTACAATGGGGGGCATCGTGAAAATTAGCTTCATAAGACTAATGAATCAGATCCCCAGAAAGGATAATCTCCTTTAAAGATCAAAAATCAGCTTTTAAGACTGATATTACTCAATCCTAGAGATTGACCTTAAAGATTGAGAATTACAAACTCATGGAATTCAATGATATCTAAACTCGAGCTTGAACCAGAAAATATTTTGATCAAATTATAAACCGATTTGTTTTCTGAAAACCCATTTTCAATGCGTTCATTACCATTGAACGTAAAATCCTAGGAATTCACCTGGAATTCATTAGGTCACCTGAACTAAATCGGGTGTCAACCGTAAGAACGGTGGTTGCATAGCATGGTCAAAGACAGGACCTTGTGCCAGACCGAAAAATCATAAGGGTGAGCTTTACTATTGCTCCTACCAAGGATAGTAATTGCGTTCGACACGTTATAGACCATAATTAAAAGCATGTCAGGGGACATTGCCTTAACAGTTGCTTGTTCAACGCTTTCCTTTACAACCGGACGGTAGTTTACCGAAAGGTAATATACGGGACAAGTAAACTGGACGTGTTGCTTTCCTAATACAAGGTTAGCAAGTGGGTGACACAAAACCGCAAGTTTTGAGCTAAAATTTTCAAATCTGAAACCCACCAAACCCACAAAAATAATTTGCAAACACCGGTGAAGGGTTATTCCGGAAAACTTACCTAGGGTAAAAACTAGATTTAATTTTCAAAAGATCAAATGTTTTCATAAAGATCCAATTTCCTTAATGGATCTAAATTTTTATAGTCATGTGGGACTGTAAACCATATCGTTACTACCATTGTTTATACCGCCGTATATAAATCACTGATGTACAAAGTGTGAAGAATAAAGAAGTGATTCTAGTATTTCAAAACTATATTGCTTGAGGACAAGCAATGCTCAAATGTGGGAATATTTGATAATGCTAAAAACGAACATATATTTCATAGCATTATTCCTCAAGAAAGACAAGCTTTTAGTTGCAATTGTCCTATTTACAAGTGATATTCGCTTAAATAATAAAAGGTGAAGACAAAAGACAGATTCGATGAATTGAAGACGCAAACGACCAAAAAGCTCAAAAGTACAAAATACAATCAAAGAGGTTCCAATTATTGATAAGAAACGTCTCAAAATTACAAGAGTACAAGATTCAAAACGAAAAGTACGAGATATTAAATTGTACGCAAGGACGTTCGAAAATCCGGAACCGGGACCAGAGTCAACTCTCAACGCTCGACGCAACGGACTAAAAATTACAAGTCAACTATGCACATAAATATAATATAATATATAATTAATTCTTAAAATTAATATATATATTATATTATATTATAAAACCGTCGGCAGAAGAAAACAACCAAATGTGAGCCTCCCCAGCTGGCCATGCGATCGCATGGCCTGGAAGGCTTAAATCCATGCGATCGCATGAGCCCCAGTTCCAACCCACATCCCTATAAAAATCGAGCTTTGGTGCACCACAAAAACACATCTTTTTCTTCTTCACTCAACGTAGTATATGTATATATAATTTATATTTTAATTTTAATTTTAATTTTAAATCCTAATAATAAGGGTGTGTTAGCGAATGTTGTAAGGGTGTAAGTCGAATTTCTGTCCGTGTAACGCTACGCTATTTTTAATCATTGTAAGTTATGTTCAACCTTTTTAATTTAATGTCTCGTAGCTAAGTTATTATTATGCTTATTTAAAATGAAGTAATCATGATGTTGGGCTAATTACTAAAATTGGGTAATTGGGCTTTGTACCATAATTGAGGTTTGGACAAAAGAACGACACTTGTGGAAATTAGACTATGGGCTATTAATGGGCTTTATATTTGTTTAACTAAATGATAGTTTGTTAATGTTAATATAAAGATTTACAATTGGATGTCCCTATAAATAACCATATACACTCAATCGGACACGATGGGCGGGATATTTATATGTACAAATAATCGTTCATTTAACCGGATACGGGAATGGATTAATAGCCACTAGAATTATTAAAACAGGGGTGAAATTATGTACAAGGACACTTGGCATAATTGTTAACAAAGTATTAAAACCTTGGGTTACACTTAGTCGACATCCTGGTGTAATTATTAAACAAAGTAATAAAACCTTGTTACAGTTTAAGTCCCCAATTAGTTGGAATATTTGACTTCGGGTATAAGGATAATTTGACGAGGACACTCGCACTTTATATGTATGACTGATGGACTGTTATGGACAAAAACCAGATGGACATATTAAATAATCCAGGACAAAGGACAATTAACCCATGGGCATAAAACTAAAATCAACACGTCAAACATCATGATTACGGAAGTTTAAATAAGCATAATTCTTTTATTTCATATTTAATTTCCTTTATTTTATATTTAATTGTACTTCTAATTATCGCATTTTTATTTATTGTTATTGTATTTAATTGCACTTTTAATTATCGTACTTTTTAATTATCGCAAGTCTATTTTATCGCACTTTTATTATTCGCAATTTCATTATCGTTATTTACTTTACGCTTAAAATTAAGTCTTTTATTTATTTAATATTTTACATTTTGTTTTAACTGCAACTAAAGTTTTTAAAATCGACAAACCGGTCATTAAACGGTAAAAACCCCCTTTATAATAATAATATTACTTATATATATATATATTTGTATTTTTATAAATTTAAACTAATATAGCGTTAAGCTTTGTGAAAAAGATTCCCTGTGGAACGAACCGGACTTACTAAAAACTACACTACTGTACGATTAGGTACACTGCCTATAAGTGTTGTAGCAAGGTTTAAGTATATCCATTCAATAAATAAATAAATATCTTGTGTAAAATTGTATCGTATTTAATAGTATTTCCTTGTAAAATTTAAGCTATTTTATATACACCTCGCATAACATCAAAAGTGTACCACAAAATGCGTAAACTATACTCTCGCAATCATCCAATTGCTTTAGTTTGTCAGATTTCAACCCAGTCACTCATGTACCTAAGGGTTTCTCCGGTACCCTAAGTACAACGTAACCGCATCACTATCGGAGTCGAACACCACGCTAGTAGGTATAAGAGAGGCACCTAATGTCACGTCATGTAGACTCCATTACCAACATACATCGAGGTCCAAAACACTCGATCTCAAGGGTTCCAACCACCCGACGAACCTCACGGTTCATCAACTTTAACACGAGGGCAAACACGCTCTAACATCCGAACACCTAAGCCCATCCACATGGCTTGGTAGAAACATTTCCCAATACTAAGGAATGCTTGGTTGCACCAAGTCTTACGCCCTTCGCCCAACAATCAAAACGTCACCATAGGGTACTTCCATTAGGAACGTCACCCATAACAACAATATCTAGCACAACATAATGCATCTAATAAACTCAACTCAATGGCACATAATAAATAATCAAAGGACATATTTATTAAAATGAAACGTACCTTAACATCTCCTTGCCGCACCTGTACCCGCTAACTTGGGACACTCCGACTTACGATGTCCTTCTTCTTGGCAATTGAAACACACCATACCATCACCCTTTGGTACCGAACATTCCCAAGACTTGTGACCCCTCATGCCACAATTGTAACATCTAGATGCACTAGAATCCGATATACCCGTCCGTGTACCACCCGTGCTCACGCTCGGACCCTTAGTCCTCTTACTTGGAGCACCATAAGAAACAACCCTTCTCTCACTTGAAGGTTCACCAACCTTCGATCGCGAATACGACTCGAAACCTCTAGCTGCGGCGAATAACTCCACAAACGATTTTGCCTGAACTCTGCTAATCTTACTCTTCAAGTCATCATTCAAGGTTCGATAGAAATCTTGCATCAACAAATGATCATTCTCCAAATACTCCGGGCAAAAACGAGCCTTCGCCATAAAGGTCGTCTTGAGAGTATTCAAATTCATAGAACCCTGTTGCAAATTTCGCAACTCATTACGTAATTCCCACAAGTCGGCCGAAGTCCGGAACTCCTCGAAGAATTCCTCCTTAAACTCGTCCCACGATAAGGCCATAAACGTTTCACCACCGACAAGATCAATCTTACCATCCAACCAATCCCTCGCCCTACCCCGCAACAAACTCATAGCGAGTCTCATCTTTTTCTCGGGAGGGCAATCAATAGTACGAAAACACCCTTCAACATCCGAGATCCAAGTTGTGCTTACCAAAGGATTCGGTTTTCCGTCATACATCGGGGGTTTAGTCCTCATGAAGATCTTAAGACAACGCTCCATTTCACCACTACTTTGAAGTTCGGAATACTTCCTATCCATTTCTTCTCGAAACGCACTCATTTGCTCCGCAACGGCGGCCGCAACTCTAGCGTTAAACTCCGCGTCATTCGCCTCAATCTCGTTTCGCGTCCTCATTCTAAAGAATGCAAAATGATTAGTCCACGAACACGCACAACACCATCCCATCTTGCTAAACACTCGTCGTACATCACTCGTTAGACACGATTTGCACCCGTAATAAGGTTTGCAAGTCCTTATTACGCACACACGCTGCATCGTAGTACAACGACCGCCTCGCTCGATGATATAAACAAACACAACCACAAACAAAACACAACGCAAGAATCAATATCGCAACACAATAGCATATTAATAATATCTGCATTACTAATATAAAACGTTAGTCAACCTACAATCAAGGCACTAACTAAACCCATTCTGACCCGTAATCCTACAAGTCCCGCAACAAATAAGCACACACAAAAGTCTAAGTCTAGGCACCTATCTCAAGTCACCTAAATCCCTTAGACCATGCTCTGATACCACTTGTAACAACCCAACCCGTTAACCATCCGTGAAAGTGCCATAAAAAAACATTTTGAGAGCCAGTTGATCTGGACGGCGTCCAGTAATCTGGACGGCGTCCAGTTGTAAAAACCAGGACGGCGTCCAGCCATCTTGGACGGCGTCCAGATGTGCTACCAGATTCTGATCAGTTTTACGTTTTACACACGGGAGAAAAACCCGCTTCCCGACACTTTTAAACCAACACACTTTCACAAGATATTACAATAGGTTAAACTAAGAGTTTTTCATAATAAAAACCGAGTTTTACGACACCAGGCCCACATCGACCCAAAATACCACAAGTGACTATTTCGACCCATTAGTTTATACAAAACAGAGACCGAGCATGGGATTGGGGACACGCTACCCAATCCTAAACAAATCCAAAGGCAAGTCTTCTAAAGCAACTATGCAAGTCCACTAGTCCCCGTGCTTACCCGAGCCACCGCATCCATGCAATCTATAAAAATGTAAACAACGAGAGGGTAAGCTAACGCTTAGTGAGTGAAAATATACTACATACATATATATGTATAAAATGGACACGCCACAATAATAATCAAATAGCGCATACCGAAGCATCCAAGTATAAGGCAAGCTAAACCTAGCATACCGTACGTTCACTAAGCACAAGCTAACAACACCAACAATATAGTAAGTTCGCAAACAATGTTGCGAACAATGCCAATAAGTTACAACCAGAAGGTTAGCTACATCACGTCAATACGACATTATACGTATACAATATATATATAACAACGGGTAAAACTCCCAAGGTTAACCATAACGCTATGGTGCTACCGGCTCGTGGTTCACACCATACGCAATTGAGTCATACTCTTTTATAGTGCTACCGGCTCGTGGTTCACACTCGATGCTACCGGCTCGTGGTTCACATCAATTATTTTATAGTGCTACCGGCTCGTAGTTCACACTCGATGCTACCGGCTCGTGGTTCACATCAATTATTTTATAGTGCTACCGGGTCGTGGTTCACACTCGATGCTACCGGCTCGTGGTTCACATCAATTATTTTATAGTGCTACCGGCTCGTGGTTCACACTCGATACTACCGGCTCGTGGTTCACATCCTCTCACACACACACATTATGGCACTACCGGCTCGATGGTTCATACCATAACATTCATAAATAAATACGCCATATACACATACGTATAATTATTCCACTCACAATACTACCCTTCGCCATTGGGGTTATATCTAAGTCCGCATCACAATATTAACCCTTCGCCATTGGGGTTATATAATCCACATCACACGCCCATGTGATAATGTACACACAAAGTGTGCACCTCGCCAAGGTAGTCAACCAAAACGTACAACCGTGCCAATTGGACCTATACATAAGTCCAATAATTCCACCTATAAGAGAAGTGAGCTCTATAACCGAGAACCCCTTCACCCGACCCGCACCCATCCTACACATACATATGCACATAGGATATTAACACTCACCTTGTCGCCTTGATGAATGCTTCCAAAATAATCCGCAACGTGCCGATGGAACGTACCAATACCACCACAACGTAGCTAGGAGCGAGATGAACAACTTTAGAATCCGAGCTTTTGCGAGAATCCAACTCCTTCTTCTCCAAATCCACCTCTCTCTTTAGATAAGGTTGAGAGTGTTTTTGGTTGGTGAAATATGATCCAAAGTGATCAATGAATCTGCCTTGAAGGCTCCAAACCGGTACCCAAGTGAAATTACCATTTTGCCCCTTTTTAAACTAATTAAAACAGCTGGCTCGACAGACAGTTTGGACGGCGTCCTGAATCTTGGACGGCGTCCCGTCCTTCTTTGCTGGACGGCGTCCCGAAGGTTGGACGGCGTCCCGATCTACTGCAAAATCAAAAACAGAAACAGGGTCTTACAAAATACGATAGAATTTTACACAAGTTATTTATTTATTTATAGAGTGGAAATACCTAAACCTTGCTACAACACTTATAGGCAGTGTACCTAATCGTACAGTAGTGTAGTTTTTAGTAAGTCCGGTTCGTTCCACAGGGAGCTAGCCAAGTTTAACGCTATATTTTTCACACTATATTTGTATATAAATATATAAGTAGTATTATTATTATAAAAGGGGGTTTTTACCGTTTAATGACCGGTTTGTCGATTTTAAAACTTTAGTCGCAGTTAAAATCTAATGTAAAATATTAAAAATAAATATAACTTAATTTAAAGCGTAAAGTAAATGACAATAATTAAAGTGCGATAAATTAAAATGCGATAAATAAAATGACAATAAATAAAATTGCAATAATTAAAAAGTACGATAATTAAAAAGTACGATAATTAAAAGTGCAATTAAATAAAATGACAGTAAATAAAAGTGCAATGAAATATGAAATAAAGGAATTATGCTTATTTAAACTTTCATAATCATGATGTTTGACGTGTTGATTTTAGTTTATTATCATGGGTTAATTGTCCTTTGTCCTGGATTATTCGATATGTCCATCTGGTTTTTGTCCGTAACAGTCCATCAGTCATAAATATAAATTGCGAGTATCCTCGTCAAATTATTCTTATATCCGAAGTCAAATATTCCAACTAATTGGGGACTTAAACTATAATTACACCAATTTTCCTTGTATATAATTCACCCATGTTTTAATAAGTCCATTGACTATTAATCCATTCCCGTGTCCGGTCAAATGAACGATTATTAGTACTTATAAATATCCCGCCCATCGTGTCCGATCGAGTGTATGTGGTTATTTATAGGTACGTCCAATTGTAAATCTTTATATTAAATTAACGAACTATCATTCAATTAAACAAATATAAAGCCCATTAATAGCCCATAGTCTAATTTCCACAAGTGTCGTTCTTTTGTCCAAACCCCAATTATGGTACAAAGCCCAATTACCCCGTGTTTAATCTTTTAGCCCAACATCACGATTACTTTGGCTTAAATAAGCATAATAATAACTTAGCTACGAGATATTAATTTAAAAAGGTTGAACATAACTTACAATGATTAATAATAGCGTAGCGTTACACGGGCAGAATTTCGACTTACACACTTACAACATTCGCTAACATACCCTTATTATTATTAAATTAAAATTAAAATTATAATATATATATATATATATATATATATATATATATATATATATATATATATATATTACGTGAGAGATAGAGAGAATAGAAAAAGATGTACAAAATTCGGTAGATTTCTTGGCCTTTTATAGGCAGATTCTGAAATGACTGCTCCGCTATCGCGAAGCTAATATGCCTTCCAGCTCCGCGATCGTGAAGGCACGCCTTCCAGCTCATCCAGGTAATTTCAACGTGGGCAGCTTAATTTTTTATAATATAATATATATATATAATTAATTATATATTATATTATATTCTTGTGCATAGTTGACTTGTAATTTTTTGTCCGTTGCGTTGCACGTTAATAGTTGGTTCATGTCTCGGTTCCAAATTTTCAAACGTCCTTTCGTACAATTTAATATCTTGTATTTTGCGTTTTGCGGCTCGTACTCTTGTAACTTTTAGACGTTTCTCATCAATAATTTGTACCTCTTGGATTGTACTTTGTACTTTGGAGCTTTTTGGTCGTTTGCGTCTTCAATTCGTCGAATCTGTCTTTTGTCTTCACCTTTTATTATTTAAACGAATATCACTTGTAAATAGAACAATTGCAACTAAAAGCTTGTCTTTCTTGAGGGATAATGCTATGAAATATATGTTCGTTTTTAGCATTATCAGTTACTAATGAGGACAGCTGACTTAATAAACTTAAAACATTAAAACGTATTAAAAATGTTGTAATTATATTTTGAACATACTTTGATATATATGTACATATTTGTTATAGGTTCGTGAATTAACCAGTGGCCAAGTCTTACTTTCCGACGAAGTAAAAATCTGTGAAAGTGAGTTATAGTCCCACTTTTAAAATCTAATATTTTGGGATGAGAATACATGCAATTTTATAAATATTTTACGAAATAGACACAAGTAAATGAAACTACCTTATATGGGTGAATGATCGAAGCCGAATATGCCCATTTTTAACTTGGTAGCCTAAGAATTTGGGAACAGACCCCCAAATTGACGCGAATCCTAAAGATAGATCTATCAGGCCCAACAAACCCCATTCTTGAATTTGGAATGCTTTAGTACTTCAAAATTATCATGTCCGATGGGTGTCCCGGAATGATGGGGATATTCTATATGCATCTTGTTAATGTCGGTTACCAGGTGTTCACCATATGAATGATTTTTATCTCTATGTATGGGATGTATATTGAAATATGAAATCTTGTGGTCTATTATTACGATTTGATAAATATATAGGTTAAACCTATAACTCACCAACATTTTTGTTGACGTTTAAAGCATGTTTATTCTCAGGTGATTATTAAGAGCTTCCGCTGTTGCATGCTAAAATATGGACAAGATTTGGTGTCAGCATGTTTGTATAATATTGTTTAAAAACGCATTCGAGATTTATTTTGTTGTAACATATTAATATTGTAAACCAATATGTATTGGTAGTGTGTAAGTGTGATATTTTTAGATTATCATTTCTGGATAATCTAGGTGGTGTCCTTTTAACCTTGTTGATAAAATAAAGGTTATGGTTTGTTTTTAAAAATGAATGCAGTCTTTGAAAAACGTCTCATATAGAGGTCAAAACCTCGCAACGAAATCAATTAATATGGAACATTTGTAATTAATATGAACGAGACATTTCACTGAGTTTACCTGGGAACGAGAGGATCAAATGATGCAGAAGTATCCTCACCTTTTCCCAGCTCCTCCATCTCCCTCAGCTTAAAATTTCGGGACGAAATTTTCTTTAACAGGTGGGTAATGTAACGACCCTGGTTTTTCCAACTTATATTTATTAATATTTATTATTAATAATTGCGTGTTAATAAATGTACTTTTATACATTTACTTGTTACCGTAATTGACTTTACATGTCCTGACTTGTCTTTGTGACACACGCTTTTCACGAATAATATTTCGAATATTATTTACATTCATAATTAATTATTATTAATTATTTTAATTAACTAATGCAAGTAGTTGATTACTTGGGCTTTTATTTAATTCGTTACTTACATGGACTCATGTTAATGGACTTGGAAGCCCACCCTACTTTTCTTAATGGACTACTAGTTAGCCCAACATTAAGCTAGTTGATTATTAAGGCTTAAACTTAGATTAATTAAGCTAATAAGGAGGTAAGGTTGTCACAAGCATGCTAGTAACTCTTTCCTATACATTTAACTTTAAACCATTCTAAGCTTACACCATCTTCCCATGCATGAAAGTGAGTTTTGACCTTTCCCCTTTTGTGCCCAAACCATCGGTTCTAGCAAGGGTGAGGGGAGTTCTTTTTTTTTCAATTTTTGTTACATATACACTAGTATTGAACCTCACTTTTTACACACACATACTTACACTTTTCTCTCAACTTTTCTCTCCTTTCTTGTAAGTAAATGTTCTAGTTTTCTTCTTCTTTTTCCTTTAACAAAACCGAAACTAGTCATCATCATTCTTCTTGTTTTGTTACTTGTTGTTTGTTGTTGTTAAAGACAAGTTTTCTAACTTGTATCTTCATGAAATCTTGGTTACTTCCATCTTTTGTTTGATGAAGAACCAAGAACAAGAATCTAAACTTGTTAGTTTATAGTTCTACACTTAAATGTTCTAAAGATCTAAAGTTCATAAACTTTAAAGATCCTACTTGTGTTCATGTTTTGTAGACTTAAAGTTTACTTTCCTAAGATCCAAACTTTGATTTGAATCTTCTTAAGTATGAAACAAACATGAACATAATACTTGTAACTTTAGTCTATTTTCTTTCTTTTAAGTACTTTAAAGTTGTGATATTGTTAATTTGGTCAAGTATTACTAGTTAAACTTGATCTCATATTTCTTGAAACTAAAGTTAACTTTATAAGTTCAAGAACATGGAAGTATATAACTTTCTAGTTATAACTTCATACACTTGTGTTGGATCTAAGTTTCTATAACTTATGATCTTTTAATTTTGTTGTAAACAACAGCTTATAAGCTTATATACATTTTACAAGATGAAAATCTAAGTTTCATAACTTATGGTTTCATTAAAGTGAAGATCCAAGTTCTATAACTTAGGATCTAACTTAAGAACACTAGATCTAGACTTTCTAGTCTAGGATCTTTAAGATCTAACTAAGATCTAAGTTCTACAACTTAAGATCTTGTTTATTTAGTTTACTTTCAAGTTTGTAGCTTAATATTACTATTAGAACTCGTGTATGTGTCGGATCTAAGATCTTGATGTAACTTTGGTTCATCAAACTGACTTACACTAGTGTTATGATGGTCGAAACTTAGTTAAGATGATGCAAACACATCAACGAGTTGTACACTTGAAGCTATAAGCATCAAGGATGAGAACCGTGATGAGCATCAAGCACCAAGAACCCACCGGAGCACGTTACCTACTGTTTTCCGGGTCTGATCAGTAATCTGGGCTTCTGAAAAAGATGATTTCCAATTAGTTCAGTTCGAGTAGATGATTTTCCGTTTAGGCCTCGTCTTAATCTGAGTTACATTTTAGGATTTATGGCCTTCCGAAAGTCACTACACCCTTTTAACGTTGTGCTGAAATTTCTGACCTACTCGCACTTAAACCGTCGCCACGGTCAAACGAAGATGATTTTGATTCTGGAAATTGGTCAGCCTCTAGGGGACTCATATACGGAGCCATGGCCACTGGTCTCACCTCATTTCAGTTTGTATATAGGTCGTGGCGACTGAACGAAATCAGCCTTTATTTCAAACTATATTCTTGATTGAAACTTACTTTACCCTTTTTTATTAATGATGAATGGTGATGATACTTAAGACCTAATTTACATACTTTTAAACCTTTGGGAACGATTTACTGACTTAGTAACTTTTGACTTAGGTTGAGGACCTTTTGGACAAACTATTTGCTTACTTTCCTGAATCAACTTTACTACTTTTCACTGTGAGTTATAGCATCCCTTTTTACTTTAACTATTTTGGGAACTGAGAATACATGCGCTTTTTACATTTTACATACTAGGAACGAGTACTTAAACTTTTTATATGTGTGGGTTATACAACGGCATTAACTTTCCCCTTAGCTCGGTAACGTTTAGTCATTGGTCTTTGAACCGGTGAACGCGAATCTTAGATATGGATCCATAGGGTTTGACATTCCCACTCGGGCTAGTCGCACTAGCATTTAATGGGTGTTTAATACTTCGTAAACTTACGAACTCGCCAAGTGTGCTTTCAAGGGGTGTTATTTACGTTAAGTTAGTTACCAAGTGCCCACGATTATACATATACTTTTCATACTGTTTTGAAACACTGAAATCTCGTGGCCTACCTTACATTACTTTTACGTTAAACTATAGCTCACCAACCTTTGTGTTGACGTTTTTAAGCATGTTTTTCTCAGGTGCTTAAGGTTTGATTGCTTTCGCTGTTGTAGTCTTGCTGTAGGCACCCGCTGCTTATTAGAAATGTCTTCGTATGAAACGTTTATTTTGCATTCAAACTTTATTACTTTTGAACAATGTATTCGTAACGACCATTGGGTCACATACTATTATTAATTGCTTCTATTCATAGAAGCATATTTTCATTGTAAAACATTTGATGTTGGTTAAGACATCACCTTTTCTTATGAATGCAAACTCCTTTTGAAATAGCATATAGTGTTTGACCTTGTAATGATCCTGTTGTTGATGATCCGTACACGTTGATTTTGTACGGGGCGTCACAAGATTGCTATAGTGTGATTTGATGAGTTTGTTCACAAGTATAATAAATATAAAGATAAGGGATAAGAGAACAAACACGGAGATTTATAGTGGTTTGAGAAGATGTCAACTAATCTTTCTTAATCCACTCCTTAATTCTAACAAATTGAGAGTTAGTTTCACTATGATTATCCAAACTCGGTGGAGTGTCCGGATACAACCCTAGCTCCTTGATAAGCTGCAACTTATGAACCCTTGTGTCCCTTTGAAGAATTCACAATCACCAAATGCTCTTACCACAATATCCTAATGCTACCACTAAGTGAAACCTCACCTATCTTTTAGTTCCCTTTAAGAAGATAGTTTACAAGTAAACTCACAACTAATTTTACAATCACTCTTGCTTGAATCACTCTAAATAGATTACAATAATATTTGAATGATATCAGTAAATGTATGGAAATTGTGACGACCCAAAAATTTCTGACCAAATTTAAACTTAATCTTTGTATAATTAACGTTTCCGACACGATAAGCAAAGTCTGTAAAACTAAATCTCAAAATTTTTGAACTACTTTCATATATTCAATTACTCTTCGACTGTTCTCGACGATTCGCGAACAATTATATATAAATAGATACATATATATACGCTATAACTTGAAAACGTTAACAAAGTATTAAGTATATGATACTGTGCGTTAAACTTATTGGTTTAAATATCTATTTGAATATATATGATAAGTTGGAATATTAATTGTATGAATAACTTGCGACGTGATTTAAAACGTGTTTATGAATATTGAATATATATTAACTTGGTTATAAAACGTATGATAAATACTATTATATTAGTAAATAACAAGACGATAATTTATAGAAGCAAATGACCAAAACAATCAAATATATAAGTTATATTTTGAGTGATATAGTTTATTGATAATTTAAGTCTATATTTTGACAAAGGTAAGAGTCACGAAACGTATAGTACAAGTTTTCTAAGTGTACGAAAGGACGTTCGAAAAACCGGAATCGGGACATAAGTCGAGTGACGGCGTACGACATATCGGAATAAAAATTACAAATCAACGATGCACGGGAATATAATATAATATATAATTAATTAATATAAATTATATATATTATATATTATTTTATTATGTCGACGAACTACAAAACAAAAAACAGATGTGAGCTGGAACTTAAGGCCATGCGATCGCATGGCCATAAGCCTTCAGACCCATGCGCTCGCATGGGGTGGCTGGCCAGGAAATGTCTATAAAGCTCGATCGAAATTTGGTTTTGAAACACACACATATCTCTTACTTCCTCCGTATTTATTTTATTTATATTATTATTATTATTATTATTATTATTATTATTATTATTATTATTATTATTATTATTATTATTATTATTATTATTATTATTAAGATTAATATTATTATTAATCTTACAGTCCGGAGTATTATTATTAGTATTATTATTACATAAAATATTACGACGAGGTTATGAGCGGGTTATTTTCAAAACGAGTTTCGAGCGGGATAAAGCTAAGAAAATAATGGGTTATAGCTATCGAGGTTATGGGTAATGTTCGTGGGTATTGTTCGCAAGTCAAACCTAGTGTTTATCATCTCTGTTACGTCTACGTACTTTTCTGCAATATTGAATCACAATATTGATACGTGAGCATTCATATCTTACCTTTTATATATTAATAGTACATCCATGTCTAGTGCTCGAGTATATATGTTTATGCATACTTGTATGCTTTAATTTCGTCGTAAGATAGTCTATGATGAATCACGAATTTAATACTTATACTACTGATAAAGGTATATGATATTCATGTTATTGAAAAGCTGGCGAAAAATCAATAACTTTTCATTTGGAAATCGCGTAATTTCGATGAACGAATTAAAAAATATGATTAACTGAATTATGATTGACGTTAATTGAAATTGCTTTTGAATCTGCAAACAACTTGTTTATAAGATTGATAAATTGGATTTTTTTTAAAATATTGTCAGTCGAGTAAATGAATCCTTATATAATGCACGTCTCGTTTTGTTGAACAATTGTCAAAATTGACTTTTTGAAATGACTTTTGATAACTTTTGTATGTCAATCTCGAGCATTAGGATTGCGATACACTATGACCTGACCTAGCTTGATAGACATTTATTGACTAACATATGTTCTCTAGGTTGAGTTATACGGTTATTTGGTATTTTGAGTTTCAGTCACATTTCGGTGAACGACTTTATGTGCTGCTAAGGTGAGTTTCATATGCTCCCTTTTTAATTGCTTTTGCAATCTATATTTTTGGGTTAAGAATACATGCACTTTATTTTAAATGCAATGGACACAAGTACATACTAAATTCTACACCGAGTTTGAACCAAAAATCCCTAAGCTTTGGTAACTAGTAACTGCCGGTTATAAAAACTGGTGGGCGCGAGAAGTTATATATGGATCCATAGGGCTTGACATCCCCGTCTATTCCTGGTATAGAGACCCTAGCCTGAACTATAAAGCGGACGTATGCTATTTGAGTTTAGTACACGTTGGTTTGCGTGTATTGTACATGTTGGTTGCATGTATGTTAAAACAGGGGGTACTTATTATATATACATTAAGTTTAGTTACCAGGGTGCTCAATCTTATAGAATAATTTGATAAACGTATCTGGATGAAACAACTGAAATATTGTGATCCACCTTTATATACAGATTATGCGAAACATTAAAACTATGAACTCACCAACCTTTGTGTTGACACTTTCAAGCTTGTTTATTCTCAGGTTCCTAGAAGTCTTCCGCTATTTGTTTATACGTTATACAAGCTATGTGCATGGAGTCATACATGCTTTATTCGAGAAAACGTTACATTCACAAAATCATCACCATGTATCTATTTTGACTGCATTGTCAACAGAAGTATTATTGTAAACTATTATTTACGGTGATTGTCTATATGTAGAAATCATCAGATGTCGAAAACCTTGGATTTAAATATTCATTTATGGTGTGCCTTTTCAAAAGAATGCAATGTTTACAAAACGTATCATATAGGGGTCAAATACCTCGCAAAGAAATCGATGAATGATGTATTCATCTATATGGATTTGGATGGGTCATCACAGTTGGTATCAGAGCGTTGGTCCTAGCGAACCAGGTCTTGCATGAGTGTGTCTAACTGATAGTTGTTAGGATGCATTAGTAAGTCTGGACTTCAACCGTGTCTGCATGTCAAAAGTTTTGCTTATCATTTCTTGTCGGAAATTACCTGCTTATCATTCTTAGTCTAGACACGTTTTACTGCATTGATTGCATGAATAGTGTATAGACAAAATTCTTATCTTAGCATATCTGTTACTGTAAACTTTGCCTGACAGCTTTCGAAAGTTCCTCCGTAAATTACGGGATCCCTTGTACTATATATAGGTATTCTATATAATTAGAATATCATCAGATATCCAAAAATCATTTCATATCAAAAATCATTTATCTAACCGTGTAAGATGAATTCCGCATCTAGTTCGAATTCCTCAGATTCCGACAGCTATTCTGGTATGGAATTCTACCTAAACTCCGAAAGCAGCGTAACCGGAATGGATCAACCAATTAGCCATCATCTATTCTGGATGAATTGGGGATGGGTTCGTAATCTACTTAATCATTGGAGACAGGAAGAAGGTGATCCCTTCCATCCACCACATTCACCTCTTGGCGAAGAACCTGAAGCACTTACCGGCGAACCTGTTCGAAACACCATTTTCTCTCTCATTTTCAGAGTATCTCGTCACAATTATATACTATCTCAAATTCTGAATCTTATTCATCCACTCATCTGAACTGACAATTATCCCAGTGTAATAGAAGAAGTCAACGAGCTTCGCGCTCGGGTAGTGGCTTTGGAGAATATGGTGCAAAGATTACAAGCACCAGAAGCATCACAGGCACCACAAGCACCACCAGCACCATCAACAACACCAGTACCGCTAACAACATCCACATCGCAAGCCTCAATACCACAAACACCAACAGCATCACCATCATCAACACCAACAGAATCATTACCACCACCAACAACCACATCCGCACCCCACACGTCAATATCACATCTAAAATCTGTACTTCGAGCATCAACATCCTACGCACCATAAGTACCAAGGAGTACCAACAACAACAAATGATGAAGTATTGATTTCATTAGTGAAATACTCTGCAAAGATTATGTAATCTCTAATGTTTTAGAGATTATTCATTTCTAATTCAAGCCAAAAATCAAATGAGTTTAATATGATATTAACTCACTAAATCTGTATTACATCTGAAGAAAATATACATACATATATTTTCATAAAGACTGTAATGAAAATTCTTTGCACAAAGTATTAATTGTGAAATCTTTAACGGGTAGGTAATACCCGGGAAATATTTAAGTTCGCAATTAATATGTTACACTGTAAATTCTTCAATTTTGATTCAAAAATCATTAACTATACTCACTACCTTCACAGTGATACACAATCATTTCATACAAATTCAATTACATATTCTGACATAACAGAATCCAAGTCAAGATTTAACAAGTAACATCATTCTTAGATCTCTACATCTTTCAAAGCTATACTTTGACTTCAAAACTGTGCAAGATCCTTTAACATTGTTATTACCGAAAATAATCTTGCAATCCTTTTTTAAAGTATCCAGTATTATCACACTTCCAACCAGTCAACTTCGACTTTTCAGATTAGCCTTATTGTAACCTTGACATATATGTTCTTGTTACCGGAGAACCTTTTATGTTCCACCACATTAGCAGCAAACTTACCAGCAACTTCATTACTCATTGGTTTAAGTCTCTCTGAAAAACCATTATAATACTTCATTAAAACCCTATCATATACTCATTCGCATCTTGTAACGAGAATTGCCATACCAATTACCAGGAATCAGCAATCAGTATTTTGAATCTCGCAGCGTTTCTACATCAACAGTTATATGTATACATATAACATTTACCTCTTAGAATTATGATCTTCCATTTTGAAATTCTGAAATGCACCCAGTCTACGAATCAATACTCTGAATGTTGAAAAAGCTAAATGAAGCAGCAAAAATTGTAAACGACCTTAACAGTAAAAGTTGGCAAAGCTCATAAAAGTTGGAACTGGAAAACGGATTGAGCAAACCATGAAGGAGGCTGTGGACAAATCACAAAGACTAAACCTGCCTTCAAAGAATCCAAATGATTCAGTATCTGCTGAAGTCATTAACGAATACCTTGCTCCTGACTCTAAACCTTTACGAACAAATCTTCTTCATCATCCTTCGATATTAGAAATTCTAAGATATCATCATATCTTTCATTATAAATATCTTCGATATTTCTGAAGATATCTTCATAACTATTATTATCCGAAATTATTTATCTCTTCGCGCTATCTGTGTTACATCATAAAAGAAACTATTTTAGTTTCTAAATTCTGAAAATTTCGAAAAATGGATGTTTTTGAAGTAGTGTTGGGAATTGAAGCATGAGTTAGTATAATATAATGACACTTGATCAACGTGATTATATTACAGTAAGTTATGCTGAGTTTCTAATGAAACATGATGATTCACAGACCATATCATAATCATGTGCCATGTTACACGACTCTTACATTCTATCTAATCTCTAAACATATCAAGAACATATTCTTTTGATAGTTCTATCTCTTCCTTTGAATTCTGCTAATTTGACAAATCAAGATCGTGCTATTACCATTTCTTTCTTAGAACATTAGTTATGTTCATCCAAAACTTCATACCTACGAATTCTGGACCATTATCCGCTTGACTTAAGTTCGGGAAGAGAAAACGAAAGCATGAAGCTCCTAAATATAATGGAGAATATAAAGCCCGATAACAACCCTGAAATTACAAACTGTGTATATCAATGCGTATAGCAATATAAAGACACAGGAGAATGAAAAACACTATAACCCCAAGGTAATAGTAGAAGAAAATAACCTCCTCTGGTGGCAGATGAAAAAGAAGAATGAAGGATACGATAGCCAAGAAAATATCAAGAATCAGAACTGGATTAAGCATTTTCACAATCTATTAAGAAGTATGAAATAAGGAAGAAGATTATAGGAGTGGTGAAAATAAATGAAACGGAAGAGGTTAATTTATAGCAAAATAACAGACAGAGCAATCGAGGCAGTTGACCGTATCTAATTAAAGAAGATCTTAATCTCCTTAATTCTCGAAGAATCAAATCTTATTTAGATTATGAAGATTCTCTATTCCATAAATTTCAGAAATCAATCGTTACTACGTCAAGAGTTAAAACAAATCTCTATTCCCTCATTTCACTCTTTTACAATAACTTCTCTCATACGCTTCGAGTAATTGGATTGTTTTATCCATATTATTCAACGGTGATAAAACTCTATTTATTGACTCATATACGTCATGAAAACATTTTTATTGTTAGCCATGACAACCTCACTCAAATTTTGGGACGAAAGTTCTTTAACGGGTAGGTACTGTGACGACCCGGAAATTTCTGACCAAATTTAAACTTAATCTTTGTATGATTAACGTTTCCGACACGATAAGCAAAGTCTGTAAAACTGAATCTCAAAATTTTTGAACTACTTTCATATATTCAATTACCCTTCGACTGTTCTCGACGATTTGCGAACAATTATATGTAAATAGATATATATATATACGCTATAACTTGAAAACGTTAACAAAGTATTAAGTATATGATACTGTGCATTAAACTTATTAGTTTAAATATCTATTTGAATATATATGATAAGTTGGAATATTAATTGTATGAATAACTTGCGACGTGTATTTAAAACGTGTTTATGAATATTGAATATATATTAACTTGGTTATAAAACGTTTGATAAATACTATTATATTAGTAAATAACAAGACGATGATTTATAGAAGAAAATGACCAAAACAATCAAATATATAAGTTATATTTCGAGTGATATAGTTTATTGATAATTTAAGTCTATATTTTGACAAAGGTACGAGTCACGAAACGTAAAGTACAAGTTTTCTAAGTGTACGAAAGGACGTTCGAAAAACCAGAACCGGGACATAAGTCGAGTGACGACGTACGACTTATCGGAACAAAAATTACAAATCAACTATGCACGGGAATATAATATAATATATAATTAATTAATATAAATTATATATATTATATTTTATTATGTCGACGAACTACAAAACAAAAACAGATGTGAGCTGGAACTGAAGGCCATGCGATCGCATGGCCATAAGCCTTCAGACCCATGCAATCGCATGGGGTGGCTGGCCAGGAAATGTCTATAAAGCTCGATCGAAATTTGGTTTTGAAACACACACATATCTCTTACTTCCTCCGTATTTATTTTATTTATATTATTATTATTATTATTATTATTATTATAATTATTATTATTATTAAGATTAATATTATTATTAATCTTATAGTCCGGAGTATTATTATTAGTATTATTATTACATAAAATATTACGACTAGGTTATGAGCGGGTTATTTTCAAAACGAGTTTCGAGCGGGATAGAGCTAAGGAAATAATGGGTTATAGCTATGGAGGCTATGGGTAATGTTCGTGGGTATTGTTCGCAAGTCAAACCTAGTGTTTATCATCTCTGTTGCGTCTACGTATTTTTCTGCAATATTGAATCACAATATTGATACGTGAGCATTCATATCTTATCTTTTATATATTAATAGTATATCCATGTCTAGTGCTCGAGTATATATGTTTATGCATACTTGTATGCTTTAATTTCATCGTAAGATAGTCTATGATGAATCATGAATTTAATACTTATACTACTAATAAAGGTATATGATATGCCTGTTATTGGAAAGCTGGCGAAAAATCAATAACTTTTCATTTAGAAATCGCGTAATTTCGATGAACGAATTAAAAATTATGATCAACTGAATTATGATTGACGTTAATTGAAATTGCTTTTGAATCTGCAAACAACTTGTTTATAAGATTGATAAATTGGATTTTTTTAAAATATTATCAGCCGAGTAAATGAATCATTATATAAGGCACGTCTCGTTTTGTTGAACAATTGACAAAATTGACTTTTTGAAATGACTTTTGATAACTTTTGTATGTCAATCTCGAGCATTACGATTGTGATACAGTATGTGTAACGACCCAACCCTCATTATAACAAAAACACGACACAAAAAAAAATATTTCTGTGACTGCCCATCTGGACGGCTTCCAGAAATCGGGACGGCGTCCAGCACTTAAAACTGGGACGGCGTCCAAGGATTTGGGACGGCGTCCCAATGAACTAAAACCTACTGATCAGTTTACCTTTACTCGTGTGCGAAAAACCCGACTCCCGACACTTTTCAGCGAAAACAATTATCACATCACATTAATATATGTAAAACTAAGAGATTCCCACAATAAAAACCAAGTTTACATCACCGGGCCCACAACGACCCGTTTTACAATTTCGTTCAAAAATATAAGTTTCGACCACAAAAGTTTAAATACCAAACGACACCTAGAGCATGGTGTTTGGGGTTAAACTACCCAAATCTTGGCCGAACTTTCCATAAAGCTAAAACCCCCGAGGTGCCACTAGTCCAAGTGAATACCTTTTCCTTTATCCAAGCTGGATCCTAAAAAGGTAAACAACGAGAGGGTAAGCTTACGCTTAGTGAATGCAACAATTATACATATACATATATAATACACCTACTTGCAAGCACTTACACAAATACCTCATACACGCTAGCAATTTACAAAGCATACCTTCGCAAGTATAACTCTAAACTCTTCAAGATCACAAGCTAGCACATCAATAGCATATATATATACTACAGCACAACGTGTAATTATGGTTAACCAATAACACAAGGGAATGGTACTTCGAATTTCCCATCGGTGTTCGTAACAATCGTTAGTGTACAACGACATATATCACTAACCCCTAGGCGACACGGACAACAAAATATCCGTTCAAGCAATCGTTAGTGTACAACGAAATATATCACTAACTCTTGGGCAATTTGGACAACGAAATGTCCATCGTTAGTGTACAATGAAATATATCACTAACTCTCGGTGGTATAGACACGTATACCCGGCCCCAACCCCCGCCCTACAAATAGATACATTATATACACACATGTATAATCATTCCACTCACCTTGTCGTCTAGGCGAGATTTCCAATAACAACTTGAATTCTTCAAAGCGAGTCACTTAACACAATTAACTCTCAATTAATACACATAACAAATTGGACTTTCCACCAACTAGTCTAACTAGTGCATTTATGGCCCAAATGGGTATTTATGACCCATTTGCCCTAAAATCACCAACTCAAGGTCCAATTCCCCAACTAATCACTAAAAGCTAGTGATTAAGGTTCTAAGACTTCCAACAACGCATAACTAGGGTGTTTTCATACCCAATTTAACCCGCTAGGTCAAACTCACCCATTTGACCCATGTCAAGTCAACTATGAACCCTAACAACACTTTTCACTAACAACACAAGTGAGCTAGTGATTTATTAAACCTTTAAGACTCATTAACACCAATTATGACTTTGAAACCCTAGGTTAGTAACTCATTAGTCTTACATGAACCATCTTTACCCAAAATCCCCAAAATCACCACATATGGGTTTTATGTTCAACCCTAACCCAAACCCTAACCATTTAACACTAATTAAGTAGGGAAATGGAGATTAGGACTTACCACCACTATCACCGTGTAGCTAGCGACTAGATGAACAACTTTACAAAGCGAGCTAAGACCCGAAAATAACTTCTTCCTCCTTTGCTTGAGCTCTCTCACTCTAGGAATCACTCTCTCTCTATAATGAAGTGAAGAAGATAAGGTTGGTGTAAGTGGAGTAATGACTCCACCAAAACTGATCTAAAGGCCTTAAACTCGTTCCATTATGAAAGTACCAAAATACCCTTCTTAAAATATCAAAAACCAACAGTTGTTCTGGACGGCGTGCCAATAATCTGGACGGCGTCCAGCCTTTTGAACTTGGATGGCGTCCCAAGCCTTTGGACGGCGTCCCACGTGCTGAACCAAAACAAGATGTTATAACTCTCCCCCACTTGAACCGGATTGAGTCCTCGCAATCCACGCCGCATGACACGCAGGAAGATAAACCAACACAAACTCTTCGGGTTCCCACGTAAACTCGGAACCTTTACTACGACGCCATTGGACTTTAAAAGTTCTTACCTCTTTGTTACGCAACATTTTCACCTTTTCATCAAGTATAGCAATCGGCTCTTCGACATACTCCAACTTGTTGTTTAACTCGATCTCATCTAGTGGCATCCATGAAGAATCATCCGCAAGACACTTACGGAGATGGGAAACATGAAATGTATTATGGATCCCCGCAAGCTCTTCGGGTAATTCCAACCGATAAGCAACTTCACCAACACGAGCCAAAATCTTAAATGGCCCAATAAACCGAGGAGCTAACTTTCCCCGTTTTTGAAACCGAATAATTGTTGTTAAAGCTAAGGGGTATAAAATACTATTAAATTTTACAAGGAAATACTATTAAATACGATACATATTTACACAAGTTTTAATTATTTATTTACAAATGGGATATACCTAAACCTTGCTACAACACTATAGGCAGTGTACCTAATCGTAGAGTAGTATAGTTTTTAGTAAGTCCGGTTCGTTCCACAGGGAGACGGTTACACTATATTTTTATATAATTACATTTGTACAAAAATATATAAATATATATATATATAATAATATATAAAAGGGTGTTTTTACCGTTTAATGACCGGTTTGTCGATTTATATTTTAAGCGGAGCGTATAGTAAATGACGATATTTAAATAACAATATAAAATAAATAACTATAATTAAAATGACAATAAATAAAAGTACGAGGAAAAATGAAATAAAATATATTATGCTTATTTAAACTTCCGTAATCATGATGTTTGACGTGTTGATTTTTAGTTTATTCCCATGGGTTAATTGTCCTTTGTCCTGGATTATTTAATATGTCCATACGGATTTGTCCATAATAGTCCATCAGTCATAAATATAAAGAGCGAAAGCCTTCGTCAAATTATTCTTATTCCCGAAGTCAAATATTTCAACTAATTGGGGATTCGAATTGTAACAAGGTTTTAATACTTTGTTTAATGAATACACCAGGTTATCGACTGCGTGTCAACCAAGGTTTTACTACTTTGTTAACAATTACACCAATTACCCTTGAATGTAATTCACCCCTGTTTCAACAAGTCTATTAACTATTAATCCAGTTCCGTGTCCGGTAAAATGAATAATTATTGTTATTTATAGATATCCCGCCCACCGTACCCAGTCAAGCGTATGTGGTTATATATAAATACTTCAAATTATAAGTTTGTATATTAAATTAACAAGGTATTATTTAGTTAATATAAAACCCATTAATAGCCCATAGTCTAATTTTCACAAGTGTCGTTCTTTTATCCAAACCCCAATTATGGTACAAAGCCCAATTACCCAATTTTAATATTTTTAGCCCAACATCATGATTACTTCGGTATTAAATAAGCATAATAATAACTTAAGTACGAGACATTAATTTAAAGAGGAGAACATAACTTACATTGAGTATTTATCGCGTAGTGTTACACGGACAGAATTTCGACTTCAAAACCCGTAAAATAACCTTTACATAACCCGAACTAATCTAATATAAAACTACCCTATACTATATATATTATATATATAATTATTTATTTATTTATTACAGAGTATTATTATTATTATTATTATTATTTATTATATATATTTTTAAAACTGCAGAAGCTCGTGGCCTTTTATAGGCATTTTGGAATCTGGCTGCTCCGCGAGTCGTGGAGTTTTTGGCCTTCAAACTCCGCGAGTCGTGGAGTTTGATTTTTCAGCTCACAATTTTTTGGATCTTAGCTTGTCGACGTAATTAAATAATAATATAATATATAAATAATTTTAAGAATTATTTAAATATTATATTTTATTTATGTGCATAGTTGACTTGTAATTTTTGCACCGTTGCATCGTGCGTTGAGAGTAGACTCATGTCCCGGTTCCGGATTTTCGAACGCCTTTTCGTATAATTTAATATCTTGTACTTTGCATTCCGCAACTTGTACTTTTGTCATTTTTAGACGTTTCTTATCAATAAATTGAACCACTTGGATTGTATCTTGTACATTTGAGCTTTTTGGTCATTTGCGTCTTCAAATCGTCGTTTTCGTCTTTTGTCTTCGCACTTATTTAATATAAACGATTACAACTTAAAATAGGACAATTACAACTAAATAATTTACATATTGGGAGGATATTGCTACTAAATATATGTTCATTTGGAGCACTATCAATAATACCTTTCCACGGTGAAACCTTAAGCATCACCATGTCACCTTCTTGAAACTCGATCGGTCGCCTACGTTTATCGACATAAGACTTTTGTCTATCTTGCGCCGCCTTTAAATGATTCCGAATCATATCGATTTTGCTATTTGTCTCCAATACCAAGTCGGTGCTCCCGACTTCCCTTTGACCCACATCACCCCAACAAATCGGGGTTCGACACCTCCTACCGTATAACATCTCATATGGTGGCATTCCAATACTAGAGTGAAAACTATTATTGTACGAGAATTCCACCAATGGCAAATGTTCGTCCCAACTACCACCAAAATCAATAATACACGCACGTAACATATCCTCCCATGTTTGATTCGTACGTTCGGTTTGACCATCCGTTTGAGGATGATACGACGTACTCATATTTACCCTCGTACCCATGTCTTCATAAAACTTCTTCCAAAATCGAGAAGTAAAACGCGTGTCCCGATCCGAAACAATAGACGCGGGAACGCCATGTCTCGATATCACTTCCTTAATGAACATCTTCACGAGCGTCTCCGACGAAATTGCTTCTTTAATAGGAAGAAACAACGCACTCTTCGTCAATCTATCGACAATCACCCAAATAGTGTCAAATTGGGTTCTTGCCGTTTCGGCAACTTGGTAATAAAATCCATGGTAATATGCTCCCACTTCCACATCGGAATTTCTAGCGGTTGCAAGTTACCATACGGCTTTTGGTGTTCAGCTTTAACTTGCAAACACGTGACGCATTGCTCAACATACTTAACAACGTCGCGTTTCATGCCCGGCCACCATTAATCTTTCTTCAAATCATGGTACATCTTTGTTGCCCCCAGATGTATGGAATACTTAGACTTGTGCGCCTCATCAAGAAGCACCTTTCGAAAATCACCCATCTTAGGCACCCACACCCTTTCTTGAAAAGACAATAAACCACGCGAACCCATCGTAATGAATTCCGATTGCCCCACAATTCGTTCCGCATGCTTGTTGTGAACGTAAGCCTCTATTTGAATCACACCAAGTTTTTCAAGAAAATCGTTAGTAATAATCATACATAACACTCCCAATCGTAACGCCGGGGGGTGACTCTTTCGGCTTACGCATCCGCGACCACATTCGCTTTGCCCGGATGATAAAGTATCTCACAATCATAATCCTTCACCACATCCATCCATCTACGTTGACGATAATTCAAATCCCGTTGATCAAAAAGATGTTTCAAACTCTTGTGATCCGAATAAATCGTACACTTGACACCATACAAGTAATGGCGCCAAATTTTCAAAGCATGGACCACCGCCGCTAATTCGAGATCATGAGTCGGGTATCTCTTTTCATGTTCCTTTAATTGGCAAGAGGAGTAAGCGATGACTTTACCTCGTTGCATTAGAACACACCCGAGCCCATTCAAAGAAGCATCACAATAGACCGTCATATCATCTACACCTTTCGGCAATACTAAGACCGGAGCTTTACACAATTTCTCTTTCAACAATTGAAAAGCGATTTCTTGTTCGTTCTCCCAATTGAATCTCGTATTCTTCCTTGTCAACTTAGTTAATGGAGAAGCAATCTTTGAAAAGTCTTGGATAAACCGACGATAATAACCGGCCAATCCGAGAAAACTTCGGATTTCCGTAGGCGTAGTCGGTCGTCCCCAAACCTTCACCGTCTCTATCTTCCCCGGATCCACTTGAATACCATCCTTGTTCACAATATGGCCAAGGAATTGAACCTCCCTTAGCCAAAATTCACATTTTGAGAATTTAGCATACAACTTCTCTTTTCTCAACGTCTTCAACACTTCGCGCAAGTGGTGTTCATGTTCCGTCATGCTCTTAGAATAGACAAGAATATCGTCAATGAACACAATTACCGACTTGTCCAACATAGGTTGGCACACTCGGTTCATAAGATCCATGAATGCCGCCGGTGCATTCGTAAGACCAAAAGGCATAACCACAAATTCAAAATGCCCATAACGAGTACGAAAGGCCGTTTTCTCGATATCTTTCTCACGGACCCACATTTGATGATAGCCGGACCGTAGGTCAATTTTAGAGAAGTACTTCGCGCCTTGAAGTTGGTCGAATAAA
Source organism: Rutidosis leptorrhynchoides (assembly GCF_046630445.1). Classification (NCBI taxonomy): domain Eukaryota; kingdom Viridiplantae; phylum Streptophyta; class Magnoliopsida; order Asterales; family Asteraceae; genus Rutidosis; species Rutidosis leptorrhynchoides. Next base: position 153,068,011 of record NC_092337.1, read on the forward strand.
TCGTCAATCCTAGGAAACGGATAACGATTTTTGATCGTCACTTTATTTAACTCCCGATAGTCGATACACATCCGCATACTTCCATCCTTCTTTTTCACGAATAAAACCGGAGCACCCCATGGCGAAGCACTCGGTTGAATAAAACCCTTCTAAAGTAACTCTTGAATTTGATTCAACAATTCTTGCATTTCCGTCGGTGCTAAACGATAAGGAGTTTTAGCAATGGGAGTAGCTCCCGGAACCAACTCAATGCGAAATTCAACTTGTCTTTCCGCCGAAACACCCGGTAAATCATCCGGAAAAACATCTTCAAATTCACTTACCACCGGAATTTCACGAATGGGTGGTGGCTCATCACGAGTATCAACAACATGGGCAAGGAAAGCCATGCTACCACTAACAAGGAAACGACGTGCCCGTGCAAAAGTGCATACCGGTACAAGTCTTCTACGTTTATCACCATGAATGATTAACTCTCCCCCACTTGGGGTCTTCACACGTATAGACTTTTCATGGCATGCAATATCGGCTCTATTATGATCGAGCCAATCCATACCAACAACAATGTCGAAATCACCCAAAGTCATCGGGATGAGGTCAATTTTAAAGTTTTCAGCACCAAACACAACATTACAATTTTTACACACATCAACCACTAGCACCGTCTTGCCATCCGCTATTTCGACTTCTACCGGACGACTTAACTTAGCTAACGGTTTATTAAGTTTAGGCACAAATTTTGGAGACACAAACGACAAATTTGCACCGCTATCAAATAGAATCCTCGCCGGATTAGAGTTAACCATGAAAGTACCTGAGACGACTTCATTGGATTGCTTAGCTTCATCATTGGTTATCAAATAATTACGTCCCCTTGCCGACCCCGCCGCCTTCTCTATTCTCTTAACTTGATCATTTCGGAGTTCGGGACACTCCGACTTTAGGTGCCCTTCTTGTTGACAATTAAAACACGTGATCACATTAGTACGCGGTTTTGGGCAATCACGAGAGTAGTGACCTTTTTGCCCACAATTGTAACATGTGGTCACGTGAACACTAGGAGCACCTTTCTTCACACTACCAACACTTTCGGACACACCCTTGCTTTTCTTGTTGGAGTAATTAGATGCCCCAAATTTTCTCTTACTCGACACATAACTAACCACCGAAATCGGAACCGGAGCTTGCGCTTCAAACCCTTTTGCCACCGCCAAAAGCTTAGCAAAAGTCTCAACATGACCAATACTAATCTTAACCTTCAAATCATCTCTAAGGGTAGCATGAAAGACTTCCATTAACAATTGATCATTCCCCACATACTCGGGGCAAAAACGCGCCTTGGCGAGAAAATTGGTTTTGAGAGTGTTTAGGTCCAAAGGCCCTTGACGCATGTTCCTTAACTCGTTGCGCAATTTGGAAAGATCCGCTTGCGTACGATACTCAAGGAAAAACTCCTTCTTGAAATCCGCCCAAGATAACCCTACAAAAGCCGCATCACCCACCATATCAATCTTGTCATCGAGCCAATCTTTAGCATGACCCCTTAATAAACTAGTAGCAAGCCTTGTTTTCTTTTCGGGAGGGCACTCGGTCGTGCGAAAACAACCTTCAATATCGAAAATCCAAGCCGCACTCTTCATGGGGTCGGGATCCCCGTGAAAGTGAGGAGGCTTAGTTGCCAAGAAGTTCTTATAGCTAAACTCCAACTCGCCCACATTTTGAGGTCTAGGGAACCTCCTTTCAACTTCTTCTTTAACGGCATTAGTCATCCGTTCTTGAATCATATCGAAAATTTATTCCGAAACCGACTCTTCGAATATTAGTTTAACCTTCCGAGAGAATACCGAAACATAGTTTTCTAGAGCGGCCTCTATCTTAGTGGTCATTTCGCCCGCTTCCTCCGTATGAGAAGGAACACCATCGCCATTTGTATTCGTTCCATTTCTCGTCTTCATTCTAAAGATTAAAAACGGATTAGGCATCACCAACGAATTTATACACATATATACCTATGCATATGACCGCACACACACCACATCTAGCTCAATACTTGTCACACATCCTTGCTTGACTTGACTTGCAACCGTAATAGTGGTCGCGACTCACTATTACGCTCACATGTCGTGCCATGCTCAAACGTATCACAATCATCTTGCTCGATGTTCAAAACAATAACACACGATTAGTAACATCGTAATATAGCATAGTTAGTCCGCCTATGCATCAAAGAACTAATCAGACCCCGCACCGACCCGTAGTCCTACAAGTCCCGCATATAATTCAACAACACAAAAGTCTAAGTCTAGGCGCCTATCTCAAGTCACCTAAATCCCTTAGATCATGCTCTGATACCACTTGTAACGACCCAACCCTCATTATAAAAAAAACACGACACAAAAAAAAAAAAAATTTCTGTGACTGCCCATCTGGACGGCGTCCAGAAATCGGGACGGCGTCCAACACTTAAAACTGGGACGGCGTCCAAGGATTTGGGACGGCGTCCCAATGAACTAAAACCTACTGATCAGTTTGCCTTTACTCGTGTGCGAAAAACCCGACTCCCGACACTTTTCAGCGAAACCAATTATCACATCACATCAATATATGTAAAACTAAGAGATTCCCACAATAAAAACCAAGTTTACATCATCGGGCCCACAACGACCCGTTTTACAATTTCGTTCAAAAATATAAGTTTCGACCACAAAAGTTTAAATACCAAACGACACCTAGAGCATGGTGTTTGGGGTTAAACTACCCAAATCTTGGCCGAACTTTCCATAAAACTAAAACCCCCGAGGTGCCACTAGTCCAAGTGAATACCTTTTCCTTTATCCAAGCCGGATCCTAAAAAGGTAAACAACGAGAGGGTAAGCTTACGCTTAGTGAATGCAACAATTATACATATACATATATAATACACCTACTTGCAAGCACTTACACAAATACCTCATACATGCTAGCAATTTACAAAGCATACCATCGTAAGTATAACTCTAAACTCTTCAAGATCACAAGCTAGTACATCAATAGCATATATATATACTACAACACAACGTGTAATTATGGTTAACCAATAACACAAGGGAATGGTACTTCGAATTTCCCATCGGTGTTCGTAACAACCGTTAATGTACAACGACATATATCACTAACCCCTAGGCGACACGGACAACGAAATATCCGTTCAAGCAATCGTTAGTGTACAACGAAATATATCACTAACTCTTGGGCAATTTGGACAACAAAATGTCCATCGTTAGTGTACAACGAAATATATCACTAACTCTCGGTGGTATAGACACGTATACCCGGCCCCAACCCCCGCCCTACAAATAGATACATTATATACACACATGTATAATCATTCCACTCACCTTGTCGTCTAGGCGAGATTTCTAATAACAACTTGAATTCTTCAAAGTGAGTCACCTAACACAATTAACTCTCAATTAATACACATAACAAATTGGACTTTCCACCAACTAGTCTAACTAGTGCATTTATGGCCCAAATGGGTATTTATGACCCATTTGCCCTAAAATCACCAACTCAAGGTCCAATTCCCCAACTAATCACTAAAAGCTAGTGATTAAGGTTCTAAGACTTCCAACAACGCATAACTAGGGTGTTTTCATACCCAATTTAACCCGCTAGGTCAAACTCACCCATTTGACCCATGTCAAGTCAACTATGAACCCTAACAACACTTTTCACTAACAACACAAGTGAGCTAGTGATTTATTAAACCTTTAAGACTCATTAACACCAATTATGACTTTGAAACCCTAGGTTAGTAACTCATTAGTCTTACATGAACCATCTTTACCCAAAATCCCCAAAATCACCACATATGGGTTTTATGTTCAACCCTAACCCAAACCCTAACCATTTAACACTAATTAAGTAGGGAAATGGAGATTAATACCACCACTATCACCGTGTAGCTAGCGACTAGATGAAAAACTTTACAACGCGAGCTAAGACCCGAAAATAACTTCTTCCTCCTTTGCTTGAGCTCTCTCACTCTAGGAATCACTCTCTCTCTCTCTCTCTATATAATGAAGTGAAGAAGATGAGGTTGGTGTAAGTGGAGTAATGACTCCACCAAAACTGATCTAAAGGCCTTAAACTCGTTCCATTGTAAAAGTACCAAAATACCCTTCTTAAAATATCAAAAACCAACAGCTGGCCCGCCAGTTGTTCTGGACGGCGTCCCAATAATCTGGACGGCGTCCAGACTTTTGAACTTGGACGGCGTCCCAAGCCTTTGGACGGCGTCCCACGTGCTGAACCAAAACAGGATGTTACACTATGACCTGACCTAGCTTGATAGACATTTATTGACCAACATATGTTCTCTAAGTTGAGATCTACGGTTATTTGGTATTCCGAGTTTCGGTCACATTTCGGTGAACGACTTTATGTGCTGCTAAGGTGAGTTTCATATGCTCCCTTTTTAATTGCTTTTGCAATCTATATTTTTGAGTTGAGGATACATGCACTTTATTTTAAACGCAATGGACACAAGTACATACTAAATGCTACACCAAGTTTGAACCGAAAATCCCTTAGCTTTAGTAACTAGTAACTGCCGGTTATAAGAACTGGTGGGTGCGAGTAGTTATATATGGATCCATAGGGCTTGACATCCCTGTTTGTTCCAGGTATAGAGACCCTAGCCTGAACTATAAAGCGGACGTATGCTATTTGAGTTTAGTACACGTTGGTTTGCGTGTATTGTACATGTTGGTTGCATGTATGTTAAAACAGGGGGTACTTATTATATATATGTTAAGTTTAGTTACCATGGTGCTCAATCTTGTAGAATAATTTGATAAACGTTTCTGGATGAAACAACTGAAATCTGGTGATCCACCTTTATATACAGATTATGCGAAACATTAAAACTATGAACTCACCAACCTTTGTGTTGACACTTTCAAGCATGTTTATTCTCAGGTTCCTAGAAGTCTTCTGCTGTTTGTTTATATGTTATACAAGCTATGTGCATGGAGTCACACATGCTTTATTCGAGAAAACGTTGCATTCACAAAATCATCACCATGTATCTATTTTGACTGCATTGTCAACGGAAGTATTCTTGTAAACTATTATTTACGGTGATTGTCTATATGTAGAAATCATTAGATGTCGAAAACCTTGGATTTAAATATTCATTTATGGTGTGCTTTTTCAAAAGAATGCAATGTTTACAAAACGTATCATATAGAGGTCAAATACCTCGCAAAGAAATCGATGAATGATGTATTCGTCTATATGGATTTGGACAGGTCATCACAGAAATGTAAGTGAAAGAGGTGAGTCTTCAAGTGCTCCAAGGTTTGGCTTTTATATGCAAGAGAAATTCAAACCCGGACAACTGCGGCTCACCTCACGGTCAATAGTGGGTCGACCGTACAAGTATCTGACTTCTGAATCTATAGCCGTTTGAGATCTTTAGCTTTGTTTTTTTCCCTTATTGGATGGTTACAATTAGATGCCAAAAACATCTGAAAAGACCTGCATTACCCCTTTTATCTTGGAAGCATTCTTTGAGGTTGACCTTGGCTTAAAAGAGGAAGGTCACATTGTACTAGTGTAACGACCCGACTTTTTCGACTTTTAATTATATTTATTACTTTCACGAAACTGCGTATTTGTGCGTACTGATTTAGATGATATTCTGGGATCATTAATTATGTTAATTACTTTCATTAATATCTACAATGTGTTTTTAAGTACTTAGTTACTTAACATGATCCTTGATTGAATTTACGACCGTTAGTGTCACTTATCGTTTAAAACGAGCTACGTACTTGATACACGTTAAACTTTTGTCATAATTGGAATATTATGACTACGTAAACTTAATTGTTATTTATTTTATGACAATTACTTGGCTTAATGGCTTATTTAATTACGATTAGTGTTTACTAATGCTCACTTGTTACTTTAATGGACTTTTACCTTAATGGACTTTTACCTTAATGGACTTCCATGACCCAACCTACTCAACTTAGTGGACTAATTAGTGGATTAACTAGCTCATGTAATTAATAACTAGCCCATGTAAGTTTTAAGACAAGTAACTTGCATGCTTATGTACTAATGCTTACACTTTGTTGCATGCCACCCAACATTCCAACATTACTTTGTACCACCACCATGGACCACACCATGCCACCACCATATGAGGCCAAATGGTCCCCCCATTCCCTCCCCAAAACCGTCGGCCATGCACCACCCCACCACCACTTTATCTTTTTTTTAAACTCTCATTTCATTCTCATTTCATTTCATTCAAACACACACACATACATTTTCTCTCAAGTCTCTCGCTAAATTCTCTCTAAAACTTGAAGAACTTGTAACTGTTCTTGATCTTTTTTTCTTCTTCATTTTCGTGAATCATCATCATCATAATAATCAAAGATTCAAGTTTTGTAACTTGAATCTTCATAACTCTTGTAAGATTCAAACTTTGTTTTGAAAAGTCTTCAAGAACATGAAGGATTCAAGCTTTTTAGCTTTGAATCTTTATAATCTTGTTAGATCTAAGTGATTAACTTAAGATCTCTTTAATTGTGTTAAAAGATCAAAACTCATGTTTATGATCTTCATGAAACTTGTAGATCCAACTTTTTACTTTATGGATCTTCAAGAAAGTTTGAAATACAAGCTTACTAGCTTGAGATTTCTACAAAAAGTTAGTTAAGATCAAAGTTTATTAACTTATGATCTTCTTTGATTGGTTGTACTTTAGATTTATGACTTGGTTTTCATTAAACAAAAGATACAAGCTTACTAGCTTGAGATCTCATAAGTGTTGTTAGGAATCCAAGCTCTCTAGCTTAGGGTTTCATTTTTGTGATTGATCTAAGTTGTGTAACTTATGGTCTTCTACTTTGTTTAAACAAAAGCTCATTAGCTTATGTTCATTCTACTTTACAAAATTTAAGTTTCATAACTTATGGTTGTGTTAAAGTTGAAAGTCTAAGTGTTATGACTTAGGGTTTCACCAAGAACATGAGATCTAGACTTTTTAATCTAAGGTCTTTCATACTTAGCTAAGATCTAAGTTCTATAACTTAAGGTCTTACTTATTTAGTTTGATTCAAAGTTTATAGCTTAATAGAAATTGTACTTGTGTTGAAACTAAGAAATTGATGTAACTTTGGTTCATCACCTTGCTCAAACTCTCACATGAGTTGTATTTTATTTCTTAGTCTTGACTTTGTGTGTTGATGGTTAAACCTTGGTTAAAGTGATGCTAAAACATCAAGAGTTGTACACTTGAGGCTTATACGCATCAAGGATGAGAAACATGATGAGCATCAAACACCAAGAAACCCACCGGAGCACTTGTTTTCTGTTTTTCAGGGTCTGATCAAACTCCTGGGCTTCTGGAAAAGTTTATTTCCAGATAGTTCGGTTCGAGTAGATAACTTTTCGTTTAAGACTCGCCTAAATCCGATATACGGTTTAGGATTTATAGCCTCCCGAAAGTCACTACGCCTTTGTAACGACGTGCTGAAAATTCTGACCTACTTGCGCTTGAACCCTCGCCACGGTCAAACGACATCGAGTTAGGTTCTGAAAATTGGATAGCGGTTAGAGGACTCACATACAGAGCCTTGACCACTGACCGTGCATCATTTCAGTTTGTATATAGGTCGTAGCAGCTGAACGAAGTCAGCCTTTGTTTCGATCTCTATTCTTGATTGAAAACTTACTTTACTTTTTACGTACGATAATGATGATGATGACACTTAAAACTTAACTTACGTACTTTTAAACCCTTTGGGACGATTTACTGACTTAGTAATTTTTAACTTAGGTTGAGGACCTTTCGGACCGACTTACTTGCTTACTTACCTCGTACCGACTTTTACCGCATTTTCACTGTGAGTTATAGCTCCCTTTTACTTTAATTATTTTTGGGACTAAGAATACATGCGCTTTTTATGTTTTGCATACTAGACACGAGTACTTAAACTTTATATATGTGTGGGTGATATAACGGCATAAATTTTCCCCTTAGCTCGGTAACGTTTAGTCATTGGTTTATGAACCGGTGAACGCGAATCTTAGATATGGATCCATAGGGTTTGACATCCCCACTCGGGCTATTCGCGTTAGCATTTAACGGGTGTTTAATACTTCATAAACTTACGCACTGGCCAAGTGTACTTTTAGGGGGTGATATTTACGTTAAGTTATTTACCAAGTGCCTACGGTTAAGCATATACTTTCATAACTGTTTTGAATACGAAATCTCGTGACCTACATTACATCATTGTTATAATCAACTATAGCTCACCAACATTCGTGTTGACATTTTAAAGCATGTTATTTCTCAGGTGCTTAGACGTATATTGCTTCCACTGTAGTAGTCTCGCTGTTATAGACTTGCTGTGTTAGACTCCCGCTGCTCTGTTTAGAGATGTCTCAAACATGGAACCTTACTTTGCATTCACAACTTATGTTACATTTGAACAATGGTATGACCTTCGTGTCACGTACTTATATTAATGCTTTCTTTTCGTAGAAGCACGCTATCTTTTGTAAAACGTTATCTTTTCATGAATGCAAACTTGTTTTAAAACATCATATAGTGTTGTAACCTTGTAATGGACCTGTTGTTGATGATCCGTACACGTTGATTTTGTACTAGAGGTGTGTCATTGATTTTCTTTTAAGGCACATGCAGAATTTTGATTCCATGACAACCACAAACTTCCAAACTTTAAGCCACAAGTCTTCAAACCTTTTGTCAACATTAGTTTTGCAAGTATATGCACTCATTGGCTACTTGCAACATTCCAAATTGGACCAAGTTGTTTTTACATGAAGACTTTTGGAAGTTTACACTAAACTCTTATTAAGCTTGTGATTAATGCTTGATGGTTAATCAAGTGGAGAGCATCTCTTTAATTGGGACTTAATGACCATTTCATTACTTTTAATTTAGATCTAAAAAGATACCCTTTGAAAAAGAACTTTTAGCCATACTTGTATGTTTACCATTAATAATAAGTTAAAAGTGTCATTAAGGTGTCATTAAGTGTGATTAACCAAGATTAGTGTTTTTATGTCCAAAACTCATTTGAATATGAAGGAGGCAACTATTCTAAGCATGTCTAAATAGGTTTTGTAAATTATAGATGCTCTGAAGTAGTCAAACATTTTTCGATCAAAAATTCGGACAGGAGAAACTGCGGTCGATCCACGGCTGACCGTGGAGTCGACCGTGTACCTAGTCTCGTGGAACCAAGGTACAGGGCATCCACGGTCAGACATGCGGTCGACCGTGGACCTAACCGTGCTCCTTCTTCAAATGACTCTTTTGACTTGACGGTTTTGTGTATTGGTCGTTTTCTAGAGATTGTGTAGGCTTGTGAACTTGTGTTGTTCTATATGTTATTTAAGCACACAAGACTTGGTGTCATTATCAAAACAAAGTGGTTAACTTTTGAATATTATTATTGGATCACTAACCAACAAATAACATTAAGGACGGAATTATCTGCATCAAGAGAAAACAAAGAATATCTTTATGAATTGAGAATTCAACCTTGAAGTGAACTCTAACTCAAAAATTCGATCAACAACACCCACATCATTGAACTCCTCGACCCGAAGGTTACAACTCTTGTCCAAAACCTCAAATTTCTTAGCCTCGAGACCGCCAACAATGCTTCCCAAAATCGACGTTTCAACAAAAATAAAAAAGCGATCTCACTTGCCTCAACTCACAAGAAGAATTAGAAATGAAAACACGTTACCAAATCCACGTGCCACTTTCCCAATACTTTCCACCGAAGCGAGCGTAATCCACCAATATGCCCTTATACTCGAGCCACACGACATAGATAAACTTGCTTCGTCTATGAATCATCAGAGAAAAAAAATGAAACCGTCTCAATCGGTCGAAGTTTGGTTAGACAATTTCTCAAAACTCTCATAGTCCAAACACTACACTATTCGGTGTTCGGTTAGCCAAATTTAAAATTTTCAAAAATCATTTTACAAATTCGATTTGAATTTTTTCGACTTGGCTTCGATTTGATTTCCGATTTAAACGATTTTAATTAAACCGATGAACACCCCTGCATTCAACTTTCTCTTACGTGGCGTTTAGCCATTTGTAACCCTTGTAATTAGCCGTCCTAAGATATATACTTGCTGTTTTAGGAATAAAACATTGTTTAACATGTGACCGAGTAATGTATATTTATTTAATAAACTGTCAACATAATGAATATAACTACAAATTGTATATTTGTGTAATTTCCAATGTTATAATAAACTTCTGTTAACAAAAAACTAGCCAAATCCACCTTCCATAATCCATATCTTTTTCAAACTCTGCTTAACCAGAATAGTACTAGTTAAAAAAAAATAATAATAAAAAAAAAAAATCACAGGTCCACAACAAATAGTTTGATCATATGGAGAGAGGATCGAGGTACAAAGCCTACACCGATCTTCGCGAATCAAGACTCAGGATGAAACGAACAAATAACAACTCGCCTCCATTACAACTTGAAGTTCAGGAGTCAATCAATAAAACGACTTCATTCAAGGAGCAAGTTAAACTCGAGAGTCAGAAGAGTTTTCAGGCTAAGCCAACTCATCAACGAAAAGGTTCATGTGTGTTAACTCAAAGTGTTCGTAATGAGAAGAAACCGGCTCTGCCATTTGTAGTGAACAAGTTTACTCCACCGCCTGCCAACATTTATTCAAGATTTGGAACAAGTAATAAGTCGTGCGTTTCACCAGAGAAGAGAAGAAACGGCGTTTTCAGGGCCATTAGTTCTTCAAGAAAAGCTATGCAAACATGGATGAAATGAACAGATTGTTTGGTTCTGCACCATATCAGTCAATTTCGATTTGGTTCAAAAGATTTGTTGTTTTGTAAAATTCTTTTGCATTTAAATTGTTTTGATTCTGATTTTTTTATAGAACGGTAAACATAGATATCCAGTTATAATAGTACATTACGGAACTCGAACTCACAACCTCAATGTTGATAATTATCGTTGATGTCAACTTTAGTACACATTGTGTATGTTAATTATATTTAGAATATGTTAAAATGGCATTGGAATTTATGTTGGAGCTAATCGATTAATTGTGTCTCACATTGGAAATGAAAGAAAACAATGTATGTATATAAGCTTAGGAAAGCTCCCTCTATCACTAATTGGTTTTAGAGTAATAGAAAACCCTTGAGCTTATATCCAGGACATGTTGGTAGACCTAAATCGATCCTACAAATGGTATCAGAGCTACGGTTGTAGCCCATATGTGTAGACGGCGCAGAGTGCAGGATATGTTTGTGGACCTAAAAACGATCCTACAAATGTTATCAGAGCTAATCGACACGGTTGTAATCATTGAGGTAGTAGGGGTTCAAACCGAGACGACTGTGGACGTGACCGGAAAAGAGATCAAGAGTCCGGGAAGAGTCGAGATGGTGTTGAACGGGTTCAGGATAAAAAAAAAAAAGTCACGTTATATGATACAAGTGCATAAATAAACCAATTAAGGGGGTGATTGTTGAAGTTAATCGGTTTTTAGTATCCACATCGAAATGAATGAAAAAAGTGTATGTATATAAGTTTAGGGAAACCTCTCTCTATTATCAATTTTAGTGTACTAGGAAATTCTTGAGCTTATATTTCAGGACATGTTGGTAGACCTAAATCGATCCGCACATTAAGCATCAAGTTACCAAAATTCAGATTTCTTCTCAAACAAATTGCAGTTTGAGCAAATAAAAATCTTAAGATAGACATAGAACAAACAGTTGTACATTTACTAAACCAACAAAAAAAAACAGATCTTGCTTCTGTTCACATCCATCAATTTGTACAATACATTAAACAATACCAGTCGAAATCTCGATAACAATTTCATCAATCAACATCCGAAATATATCGCCTTCGATTATACCACCCGCCCCATACATCTCAATCTCGAAATCCGTCCATTTCCCTAAATAATGGCTCATGTCACTCTCAACCAACTCATCCGTTGTCGCACCAACAAAACACATCCAACGTCTCACTTCGTCCATAGCTTCACGAATTAAAATATCCGAACCCATAAATGGAGGTAGGTTCATCCATGCCCTAAATCCACATTTCAAATATCGCCCATATTTCAACTGCAAATATTCAATTAGGGCATCAAATACAAAACGCTTCACTTGGTATCGCGTTTTTGATTTCCCCGACCCCAAAAATTCGCCAAGTTCGGCCCGCATTACTGCTTCAAGAGTGTCGAGTTCAAGTAAAAGGTCACATACGAAGAACGAATTGATTTTATTTGGGTGGTGCGGGATTTGGCTGGCGAGAACGAGCTCGGAGTTGAAAATGACCTCTTTAACGTGGGCCCGGATATTCCCCTTCAATCGAGAATCGACATAATCAATGCTGTATAATACTTGTGTAATATAGGTGAGCAAATTGGCAACTAACTCGGTGTGGTTGTTATCGTTGGTCGATAAGACGCCAGAATAGAAAGCGTTCGACTCTGAATCTTGAAATTGGGATTCATCGTATGAGTAACTCATGGAGTCCGCATGCTTCGTGCGTACTGTAATAAAAAAAAAAAAAAAACACGTTAAAATTAAAGCAAAAGTGCCTAACTTCTTAGAAGTGTCAAAACGGGTGGCCGACCCGACCCACAAACACCTTCTGATTTTCATTTCGTGTATTTATACAAGTACTTGTTTTTTTATTTATGATAATCATAATTATGATAAAGATAAAGAAAACTGTATTGTTTCTACTTTCTACTGACATTGATAATCTGATTTTGAAAAATAAAATAATTTAGGAGGTTTTATTCATTTTGGATACCGTACATATTATGTTATGACCCGTTGGACCCATATATGACCCGCTGGACACATTATGGGTCACCCATATGTAAGATTTATACAGTACAAACCTGAAAAAAGAGGCCCCTTACCTGAGCTATCTTCCAAACTGCTGGAGCAACAGCTATCATTTGAGAAAGACGCTTCAAGAACAGATCCTGGGCTAAGATGATCACAATTTCGACCCCCAATAAATTTTCTTGCATTTTCTGATTTTCTCTAAATATATTATATTCATGTAAAAATAAAATAATGTCAAGTTGTATACACATATTATTTACAGTTGATATGAAATATGAAATTTATAGAAATGTATATCATACCTGCAAACATAAGCCCGTGTGGTGGTGATACGTTTGACTGCGATGTTGACTAAGTCGGTTCATTTGCGAACTAAAATCCATATTGTTTTGATGAACCGGCCGTCTCTCCATGTTTAACGCACATATTAGCTCTTCGAAAGTATTAGATGGCATTCGCTTAGGTGGAACACCATTTATTCCAGATGCGTAGTCTGTTTGACTAGTCAACTTTTCTTCAAGTAGAACACTCAAAGAATCTCCCATTGAATCGAACGGTTGTTGTATGCTTATCTTTCCATTAATCTGATTCGACGTAAACTTTTTGCGCGAAGTATATTTACCCGAAGAAGCGTTATTGTTCTTCATCGGAGAATTGAATCTAAACGCCATATCATTAACATTATTGTTGCCACCAACACCGATTCGATCTACGGTAAACGAAGTGCCACTTCTAACCATTCTCGGTCTATTATTCGAAGAACTTTCTCCTTGTTTTCCGATACGAGTAAAATGACGTTTCTGCCCTGAAGACAATTTGTTATCAAACTTGCTCCTCTTATCAAATTTTGTATCTTCAACTCTACTCGGTACCCTTGACCGTACTTGACCACTTAAACTCTTATTCAACACAAGAAAATCTTTAGTATCGTTAACTCCATCCGTACTAGATTTGTTAAATGGCAAACAATTCATTCTCGACTGAGATGAAACACCAACATCAACCACCTTTCGGTTTTCAACATGTTCCTGCGCTTGTTGGTTTGTCACCAGCCGTTTAACATAACTTTCACGATCAACCGGTTCGGTTTGATCAAACGAAGTGCAATGATATCTCGAGTTACTATTCGGTGACACTCGAGACTCACCAATATCAACCAAATTACCACAATTCTTACAAGGTTCCGACCCAAATTCATTTCCTATTGGTATTCGTTCACTACGAGGATAAGTAATCGCGTACTTGGACCTATTTCGACCCTGCAACCCCGGTTCTAAAATCCTAGTAGCAGCACCAAGTAACCGAGACGAATTCCTCTTTGTATGATGACTTGTATTTTTAACCGGGGTCACAAGTTTCGGATGATGATTCTTTCTAGATCGAGATAAAACGTTTTTCAATTGTAACGCTTCGGCTCCAAATCTACTTACATTTCTCCTATCAACCGTCCCCGTTCTTTGAAGCTTTTGAGGCCTAAATTCTTGTCTCGAAATTTCATTTTCAAGATGATCATCATCTCCCACAACTTTCTCTTTTCGCCTACCCCTAAATTCGCTCGAAGAATCTTTTAAAAGCTTATCGCGTTTTACGGATGGCATCGAATCTAAACCCATAAGCCTAGCAACTAAACTTGGAGTTTGACCCCCATTTTTTCCTACATTATTATTATTATTAACACCATTTTTGTTCTTATTTGGAAACCCACCACTGTTTTCATCAGCAATCTATAGAATAAAAAAAAATTACAAAATGTAAACAATTTAGGTTTAGCTAAATTATATAATTTAGCAGCTTATGGCCTTATAAGCATTTCAATTTAGGTTTAGCTAAAGTTAACAACTTCATAAGCCGTTAAAACTTGGCTCTAATAACCCATAAATTGGGGAAAAAATGTTAAAAATATATATATATATATACTACGTATATATATTAGAAAAATTGACATTTTGTTAATTAAAAAAATACCAGTCTCAGCTTAGGCAGCTTATCGTCACCTCCAAACTTCTTTGAAGCATCTTTTGCACGATCTGATAAAATAAATTAATGCAATACAAAATTAATTAATGCTTCAATACAAAAATAAACATTTAAAACATTTAAATACTATTAATTAAACATTAAATATTTAATTATTAGATATAATACGGAGTATATAAAAAATAAAAAACAATAAATTAATAATTAACCTGGTGGAAGCAATCGCTTAGAAAAAAGTTTCTTTTTAGCAAACCTTCGATTCCAATCAAAAAGTTGAAAAAATATACCAACACATCCACCACTTTTTCTAGCGGGTCTGTTCTCCGTTATCGCTAAAGACGACGTCGTTACGCTCGCAGTTTCACTCATTTTACAAAAACAAATAAAACAATAACAAACGTTTGTTTTTAAATCTGCATTTACATTTTCACTTTTTTTTTGTGATAAATCTATGAGGCAAATGCTGAAGATATGAAAGAATAAAGGAATCTACTGGCAAACATAAGCGTAAAATCAGAATGAAAACAACGTGACGTTACTTTTTGTTCACGAGAAACAAACTAATAATCTGACAAGAATCTAGAAAGCAAAACATGAAATCAAATCTTAAAAATGAAAATAAAAATAAAGAAAAAGTGGAGATGGGGGGATTAACGGTAGAGTGTAGGTAGATGATGATTGAAAAGACTGTTGTATGTGAAAACGGCTGTTTTTCACTTTTGACAGAGTGGTGCGTAGGATAAGGTGGATAGGTGCGTACGTAGTAGGGGAATGAGTAAGTTTAGAATCAGACAAAACTTCACACCCTATCAAACCCAAGTCGCTGTAAAGTCAACATTGTTAAATGAGCTTATGTTTACCAACTTTTCTCCAATCCATGTTCCATTATTGTACTATAGACACTTTGTAAAAAAACCGGATTATTTTCCGGTTAATTATAACAGTGGTTCCGTTCAACTTTTCAAAATTTAATTGTTTAACGTTAATTGATGGGTTAATATCAAATTTTGTAATCAAAGTCTGTAAAAGTCAAAATTAGTTAACATTTTAACATCATTTTAAATTAAAATTTAGAGTATTTTTAACAAAATAAACAATTCTATACAATTATATTAAAATTTATGTTTATGTCTATGTTAATGATTTTCTTCTATAATTTTACATAAAATATTGAAATTTAATTTTCACAGTACAATCCAATAGATCCCCGAATTTCTAATTACTCCTTCCAAAATCTCAAAACCGCATAGTGAATTTTGCAACATTGACTATAGGCACAGTTGTAAAAAAACCCAATGACTCATAGATTAATTTTGATTACTCATTTTTAAGAGTAGCCCGTTCTGATTTTTTAAAATATATTTAATTAATCGATCAATATCTATTGTTGGGTCAAAATTGAATTTGACGATTAAAGTCGGGCAATGTCGTCAAAGTCGGGCAATGTCAAAATTGGTTAACATTTTCATAAGGTCCAATTTTTCCTAAGGATCCAAATTTTTAAAACCTTAATCACGAGTTTCAACTTTGTTTCTGTTGTCAGAATTTCATTTCGTGTGGTGTGCGTGTGATCCAATAAAAATTGTGTAGTGTTTCCAACTTATTCCATATAGCGTGTGTTTCATTTCGTGTAGTGTGTGTTGTGTGATTTAATGTTCGATATGGAGAAATATGTAATGTTCCGATTCTATTTAGAAGATATAATTGCTTGAGGACAAGCAACGTTCAAGTGTGGGGTATTTTGATATTGCTTTAAACATACATATATTTCGACGCAATATCATTTATATTTCATCAGCTTTTACCGAAACGAAGACATTCAAATGCATAATTCACGAGAAAAACGACAAAAGTAAATGCGAGCTTAAAGTTTAAAGAAACAACGATAAAACGACGGATTTAAACCGAATATATATCAAGATAATGTTACTCGAATGCAAGTCCAAGATGATCAAAGAAAAAGAGTTCAAAAAGAAAGTTCCAAGTCGATATACGTCAACACGGGATCAACAAAGAACAAACGGAAAAAAATAAAAATAAGAAAACTGCTGTGTACTCCTACGCGAAACGTGTGGGATTCTACGCGAAACGTGTGGGATTCTACGCGAAACGCGTAGTATTTAAGTCTTACGCGGATCGTGTGGGTATCTACGCGAAACGCGTAATCCCCTGTCCAGATCCAGATTCAAATACAAATGGGACGGTGGCTTTATGATTAATTATAATACTTTTACAATACTTATGGGATGTACACAGCAAAGCAATAAAGTTCACATCACTTTTGACCTACTACTTTAAGAAAGAAATGTTATATACGGAGTAGAGAGACACAGAGAAAAAGGAGACACATTTCACATACACAAATTTAACACAGTACACATTATTATTTTCTAGTATCTTTTGTACTCTATATTATTTTCAGTTTCAAGATTCAATTTTTAGGATAGTTTCAGTTTCAAAGGTGTAGTGTTCGTGATTAAGGATAATATTGTACGCGCTAAAGGGGTGTTGTTATTGTAATTTTTCTACCGTTTAAAGTAAATGAGAGTGAAGACTTTCGTAAGTATATCTTATTAAAATTATCGTTATCAATTTTTATCGTTTTTATTATGTTTGTATATTTATATTTTTACGTTTTCCCTAGTATAATGAGTAGCTAAATTTCCCTAGTGTTTGCTTAGATGTAGAGACCCTAGTGAAATGGATTGTTATCATTTGTAATAATTAAAATGTAACTTTAGTATTTTTAACATTGAGCCTAATTAAAAGAACCATTATTATGTATTTGGATAATTAACCCATGTCACTTAATTTGTTAGATTAAAATAACGAAAGTTATTTTTATTTATATAAATTAAGCTTCAACATTAAAAGTGATCTAGACGAACTTATAACTAATTTACTAACACTAAATTAAAAGTAAAGTTCGGTGGTTTGGGTAATATCACTAGTCATATAATAGTGAAATTGTAAAAAGAGAAACCGTTATGATTTGGGTTTTGGCGAAGGTCAAAACTGGGTTGGGTCTCAATTTAAATACTTAAGGACTAGTAACTATCTAAATATAATCCAATGAAAATTAGATTTAATTTAGTTAGCCAAAACTTTATATTTATTCGAAAGGGAAATATAAGTTTTATACTAAACATTTTAATACGAGCTTAAACTTCAAACAATCCATGAATCTAGAGGTGACACATTTAAGTAAACACTCCTATTTATATATTGATAATTATTATTATTATTATTTACGTATATTTATTCAGCAATTTACACAACATTATAATTCAGTTTATTCGTTACTGTTTTGTCACATCGATCATATCATACGCGAATCGCGTATAATTCTACACGATACGCGTACGTTTTAAACCATACGCGGAACGCGTACAACATTACGTGAAACGCGTAAGTATAAATACGAGTACTGTATCAATTAGGTTAAAATCTAGGGTTTTTAATATTTTATTATTATATTTAAGTTATTAATTTATAATTAGTATTAATTATTACAACTTTCTTTAATATATGTTTTAATCTTACTAGAATTTATTTAAATCTCAAGGTTTTTATTAAAAGCTTTATTATTAATTTTAAGTAATTAGTTTATAATTAGTTAATTATTATATTTCCTATTTTAAATTAATTAAAACTTGTTATGTAGTTAATTTATATAAATTTATATTATAATTGCTCAAAACAAAATTTTAATCAATTAGTTTTATTAAATATTATTATTTTATTAATTATCATTTAGTAATAAACTTATTAGTATAATTTCAATTAATTCACTTTTAAATTAATAATTATAAATAATGTATTCGTATAAATTAATAAGTAATGTAATTAAGTTAAGATTAAGTTATATTTTATTATTATTATGTAGTATTATAAATTCCTAATCCAAAACCCCCTTTAAATAAGTTTAACTTCAAAGACTATTAAAAAAAAAAAAATTTGAACACTGTCTCCCTGTGGAACGAATCGGATTTACCAACAAACTAAACTACACGGATAGGACTAGTTGCCTATATATGTTTGAAACCAACCTAAATTCATTAAAATACCATATATACAATAAATCAATTCGTGTAACAAAACAACTCAAATCCGTTCATAAATAAAGGTACTGTTTCAACGCATCAACTTTTTGGCGCCGCTGCCGGGGAGCGGTTTTCGTTCATAAAGATTTTAATAGACTTTAGGTTATGCGATCCTTTTATAGGAGTTCATTCCTAGAAAAGCTTTTAGTGTTATGATAGAAATTAATGCATGAATTTACGTTCCTCAAGCACTGAATTAACTCCTCCATATTCTGAACCTGAAAGAGAATTTCACGAACGTTTAAGAGCTCAAGAAGTAGAGTCTCTCGCCGAGGATTTAGAATCACTTTCATTGGATTCTAACTCTGAACCAGATATTCAACCAATCATAGAGCCAATTATTAAAGAAGAAGAAGAGATGGCTGTTACAAATCAAACGATGAAAGCATTAATGAAGGCGACGAGAACAGGTCAACGCCACACAATCATCCAACCTACGATGACTGACGGCTTTGAAATAAAAGGTCAATTCCTTCACATGGTGACTAATACATGCCAATTCGGTGGAGCTCCAAATGAGGATGCTAACGAGCATCTTCGTAAGTTTGTAAGCATTTGCAAACTATTCAAAATTAAGGATGTCTCCGATGAAGTCGCATGTTTAAAAATCTTTCCATGGTCCTTAAAGGACGTTGCAAGAGATTGGATAGACTCATTACCAGAAGGTTATATCGAAAACTGGAATGACATGATGGACAAATTTTTGTCAGAATTCTTCCCTGCTTCAAAAGCAGCAAAATTGCAAAGTGATATAAATCATTTCAAGCAAAAGTTTAACGAGACCCTTTATGAAGCTTGGACCCGATTCAACAAAATGCTTAGGGTATGTCCTCAACACGGGTTGAATACATTCCAAAAAGTCCAAATATTCTATAAAGGAGTAAATGTTGCTACTAGAAAAGATATAGATGTTGCAGCTGGAGGTTCGATAATGAAGAAAACACCAGAAGACGCTCACACAATCATTGCCGATATAGCAGCACATTCCCATAATTGGCATCAAGAGATAGAATTCTCTAGATCATCAATCGTTGCTAATATCGAAAGCAATGATGAAATTGCTTCTTTAAAAGTTCAAATCGCAAATCAAGCAAGACAAATTGAGAAAGTAACCAAGGAAATGCATGCTATCAGGGTAGGATGTGAAATGTGCCAAGGCCCTCATCTTACTAGAGATTGTGATAAAACAACGATGGAAGAGCAAGCAAATTTCCTAGGTTACTTACGAAAAGGTGAAATGAATTTCAACGATTTTCCAGCGATAGAATCAAATAACCGAAAATATCCTCCAATTAACAACTATCAAACAGGAGGACCTTCAGGTTTAAATAATAATAACTATCAAGGAGGAAATCCGGTTTACCAAAATAACCAAAATTTCCAAAATCAAAATCAAAATCAAAGAAATGCACCACCAGGTTACAATAACCTAGATAACCGAAATCAACCTCAACGAATTTATCAAAATAATTTCCAACACAATCAACCACAACCACAAGCACTTATACAACCACAACCCGAGAAGAAATCCGGTTTAGAAGATCTCTTAAGAGATTTTATGGTTAAGCACGAGCAAACTGCGGAAATTCAAACTCAACAAATTCGAAATCAACAAGCTACGATTCAGAATTTAGAAAGAGATGTTGGAAGGTTCTCACAGTTACTATCAGAGAGGCCACCAGGCGCTCTCCCCTCAAATACTCAAGTGAATCTCAACAACAATCAAACAAGGAATGAGCATGTAAATGCTATAACTACTAGAAGTGGTTTAACTGTTAACCCAGAAACTAGTAAAACCTCAGAAGTTCCTTTATCTTCTTCTAGTTTACAAGAACCTGTTGATATAGATGAGCGTGTTGAGAAAGAACAAGAAAAAGATGATCCACCTGAGATCATATCGAAGAGAATTGAAGAAACACCTATAAAGGTGCACAAAGCACCTATTCCATACCCGAAGGCATTAAAGAAAGACAAACTCGCGAGCCAATATCAAAAATTTGCAGATATGATCAAGCAAATTAGCATTAACATGCCACTCGCGGAAGTTCTTAGGGGTATGCCAAATTATGGAAGGTTTATCAAGGATCTCATAGCCGATAAAGGTAAATATGAAGAAGTTTCAACCACATTCCTCAATGAGGAATGCTCAGCAATTTTGCAAAAGCAAAAGATGCCACCGAAACTCGAAGATCCTGGTAGTTTCATTATTCCGTGCCTGATGGGAGATTCAGTAATGTACGATGCATTAGCTGACTTAGGCGCAAGTATCAATCTTATGCCACACTCCTTGTACTTAAAACAAAACCTAGGTGATTTAAAACCAACTAGGATGTGTATACGCCTAGCAGATAGAACTTTTAACTATCCTATTGGTATTGCCGAAAACCTACCAGTTAAAGTTAATCATTTAATCTTTTCTGCCGACTTCGTTGTGCTTGAAATGGAAGAAAATAGCAAGGTTCCCCTAATTCTAGGGCAACCATTTCTAAATACCGCTAACGCGATTGTGCGTGTTAAAGATAAAAATCTTAGTCTAGGTGTAGGGGAAGATAGAGTCACCTTAAATATAGACAAAGCTATGAAACAACCTATCTCCTCCGATGACGAATGTTATAAGTTAGACATTGTGGATTGTTGTGTTGAAAAAGAATTGCAAGAATTACTAAATATAGACACCTCGAACTTCACCTCAATGAATGACAGTGATGAATTCGATGTAGAACATGAACTTGACGAATTGATGAAAGTAGTCATCGATGAAGATTGCTGTGAGGAAGAAATTCCCAAGGAAGATGAACCCTTTGAAGGAATTACTGATGGTAACAGGTTCCGAATAAAATCTTCCTTGGAAGAACCACCAACCTTGGAACTTAAAGAACTCCCGGAACATTTGGAGTATTCTTTTCTCCAAGGTACATCACAATTACCTGTTATAATTTCATCAAAACTTTCCAATGACGAAAAGAGTAGGTTAATGTCCGTTCTACAAACTCATAAGAAAGCAATTGCTTGGAAAACAACCGATATTCCAGGGATTAACCCCTCTTATTGTACTCATAAGATTCTAATGGAAGAAGATTTTGAACCCGTGGTACAAAGACAACGAAGGTTAAACCCTAACATGAAAGAAGTTGTCAAAAAGGAGGTTATAAAGTTACTTGATGCCGGATTAATATACCCTATATCCAATAGCCCATGGGTTAGTCCTGTTCAAGTGGTACCCAAGAAAGGGGGTACAACTGTTGTTCTTAATGATGATAATGAACCTGTTCCTACAAGAACAGTCACTGATTGGAGAGTCTGTATAGACTACCATCGTTTAAACGACGCCACAAGGAAAGATCATTTCCCACTTCCTTATATTGACCAAATGCTAGAACGTTTAGCGGGAAAGGAGTACTATTGTTTCCTTGATGGATTCTCCGGTTATTTTCAAATTCCCATTGATCCAAAAGACCATGACAAGACAACTTTTACTTGTCCATTTGGTACATTCGCATACCGACGAATGCCGTTCGGATTATGCAACGCGCCAGGCACTTTTCAAAGGTGTATGATGGCAATATTTCACGACATGATAGAAGGAAGTATGGAAGTCTTTATGGACGATTTCTCTGTTTTTGGAGACTCCTTCGATTCATGCCTTTCAAACCTCGAGCGAATGTTAATTCGTTGTGAGGAATCAAATCTTGTTTTAAATTGGGAAAAATGCCACTTCATGGTGAAGGAAGGCATTGTTTTAGGACACAAGATTTCTCGAGATGGAATGGAAGTAGACAAAGCTAAGATCGATGTAATCTCAAAGCTTCCTCCTCCAACTAACGTTAAAGGGATTCGTAGTTTCTTAGGTCATGCAGGATTCTATCGATGATTCATAAAGGATTTTTCCAAAATCGCTCGACCCATGACTAAACTTCTCGAGAAAGACAGTACATTCGACTTCAATGACGAATGCTTACAAGCTTTCTCAATTCTAAAAAATAAACTTACGAATGCACCCATTATGGTATCACCCGACTGGTCCAAACCTTTCGAGCTAATGTGTGATGCTAGTGATTTCGCGATGGGAGCTGTTTTAGGGCAACATCAAGATAACAAGTTTCAACGAATCTATTACGCAAGTAAAACACTTACAGGAGCTCAGTTAAATTACACGACTACTGAGAAGGAGCTTCTTGCAGTAGTTTTTTCTTTCGATAAGTTTAGATCTTACTTAGTGTTATCTAAAACAATTGTTTATACCGATCATTCAGCCCTAAAGTATTTATTCAAAAAGCAAGATGCTAAACCTAGACTAATTCGTTGGATTCTTCTCCTACAAGAATTCGACATTGAAATTAAGGATAAAAAAGGAGCTGAAAATCTCGCTGCAGATCACTTATCCCGTCTTGAAAATCCTAACTTAGAAACACTCGACGAATCTGTTATTCACGATACTTTTCCGGACGAGTTCCTTATGAGAATTGAAACAGAAGAAGAAATTCCATGGTTTGCGGGCTATGCTAATTATCTAGCCGCAAGAATTCTCGTTAAAAATCAAACTTATCAGCAAAAGAAGAAATTCTTTGCTGATCTGAAGTTTTACTTCTGGGAAAGCCCTAACCTCTTTCGTATAGGGGCTAACCAAGTTATTCGTCGATGTGTATACGGCAAAGAAGCGCAACAAATTCTAGAGCACTGTCATGAAGGACCGGCTGGTGGACATTTCGGACCAAACTATACAGCCAAAAAGGTTTTTGACTCAGGTTTTTATAGGCCTACAATTTTTAAAGATGCATACAATATGATAAAAACTTGTGATGCTTGTCAAAGATCTGGAAATATCTCCAAGAGAGATGAAATGAAATGTCCCATTCTTATTGATTAAAAACGTTCCATATTAATTGATTTCGTTGCGAGGTTTTGACCTCTATATGAGACGTTTTTCAAAGACTGCATTCATTTTTAAAACAAACCATAACCTTTATTTCATAAATAAAGGTTTAAAAGCTTTACGTAGATTATCAAATAATGATAATCTAAAATATCCTGTTTACACACGACCATTACATAATGGTTTACAATACAAATATGTTACATCGAAATCAGTTTCTTGAATGCAGTTTTTACACAATATCATACAAACATGGACTCCAAATCTTGTCCTTATTTTAGTATGCAACAGCGGAAGCTCTTAGTATTCACCTGAGAATAAACATGCTTTAAACGTCAACAAAAATGTTGGTGAGTTATAGGTTTAACCTATATGTATCAAATCGTAACAATAGACCACAAGATTTCATATTTCAATACACATCCCATACATAGAGATAAAAATCATTCATATGGTGAACACCTGGTAACCGACATTAACAAGATGCATATATATAAGAATATCCCCATCATTCCGGGACACCCTTCGGATATGATATAAATTTCGAAGTACTAAAGCATCCGGTACTTTGGATGGGGTTTGTTAGGCCCAATAGATCTATCTTTAGGATTCGCGTCAATTAGGGTGTCTGTTCCCTAATTCTTAGATTACCAGACTTAATAAAAAGGGGCATATTCGATTTCGATAATTCAACCATAGAATGTAGTTTCACGTACTTGTGTCTATTTTGTAAATCATTTATAAAACCTGCATGTATTCTCATCCCAAAAATATTAGATTTTAAAAGTGGGACTATAACTCACTTTCACAGATTTTTACTTCGTCGAGAAGTAAGACTTGGCCACTGGTTGATTCACGAACCTATAACAATATATACATATATATCAAAGTATGTTTAAAATATATTTACAACACTTTTAATATATTTTGATGTTTTAAGTTTATTAAGTCAGCTGTCCTCGTTAGTAACCTACAACTAGTTGTCCACAGTTAGATGTACAGAAATAAATCGATAAATATTATCTTGAATCAATCCACGACCCAGTGTATACGTGTCTCAGTATTGATCACAACTCAAACTATATATATTTTGGAATCAACCTCAACCCTGTATAGCTAACTCCAACATTCACATATAGAGTGTCTATGGTTGTTCCGAAATATATATAGATGTGTCGACATGATAGGTCGAAACATTGTATACGTGTCTATGGTATCTCAAGATTACATAATATACAATACAAGTTGATTAAGTTATGGTTGGAATAGATTTGTTACCAATTTTCACGTAGCTAAAATGAGAAAAATTATCCAATCTTGTTTTACCCATAACTTCTTCATTTTAAATCCGTTTTGAGTGAATCAAATTGCTATGGTTTCATATTGAACTCTATTTTATGAATCTAAACAGAAAAGTATAGGTTTATAGTCAAAAAATAAGTTACAAGTCATTTTTGTAAAGGTAGTCATTTCAGTCGAAAGAACGACGTCTAGATGACCATTTTAGAAAACATACTTCCACTTTGAGTTTAACCATAATTTTTGGATATAGTTTCATGTTCATAATAAAAATCATTTTCTCAGAATAACAACTTTTAAATCAAAGTTTATCATAGTTTTTAGTTAACTAACCCAAAACAGCCCGCGGTGTTACTACGACGGCGTAAATCCGGTTTTACGGTGTTTTTCGTGTTTTCAGGTTTTAAATCATTAAGTTAGCATATCATATAGATATAGAACATGTGTGTAGTTAATTTTAAAAGTCAAGTTAGAAGGATTAACTTTTGTTTGCGAACAAGTTTAGAATTAACTAAACTATGTTCTAGTGATTACGAGTTTAAACCTTCGAATAAGATAGTTTTATATATATGAATCGAATGATGTTATGAACATCATTACTACCTCAAGTTTAGTAGGTAAACCTACTAGAAGTGACAAGAAATGATCTAGCTTCAAAGGATCTTGGATGGCTTGAAAGTTCTTGAAGTAGGATCATGATACAAAAACAAGTTCAAGTAAGATTTTTACTCGAATTAAGATAGTTTATAGTTATAAAAATTGAATCAAAGTTTGAATATTAATATTACCTTGAATAAGAAAAATAACCTACTGTATATAACAAAGGTTTCTTGATCTTAGATGATTACTTGGAATGGATTAGAAAGCTTGGAAGTAAATTAGTAAACTTGAAGGGATTTTTGAAGTGTTCTTCCTATGATGATTATAGCTTGATTCTTGAAGTAATTTTTGATGAAGATGATGATTAACTACTAGAAAAATACGTTCATAATAGTGTGTGTGTGTTGAGAGAGAATTAGAAAGAGAATTGGAAGTGAAATGGAGTGAATGATGAGTGGTAATTGGTGAGTGGTGAGTGGGGTTAAAAGGAGTTCTAGTTAGTTGACTAGCTCATGGTAGAAGTTAAAATTGATTAGTTATACATGACATAATCAAGAGTGGAATCCCATGCTAGTTCCTATTGGTATATACTCATAGTAAGTACGTTTTGAAGCTGTGTATAATACGGGTAAGAATACGACTAGAATTCTTGATGAAAGAAAAGAATGGAAAAGTAACTGTAACCATTTTTGTTAAGTATGAGTATTTTGATATATGTCTTGAAGTCTTCCAAAAGTATTTTAATACATCTAAATACACTACATGTATATACATTTTAACTGAGTCGTTAAGTCATCGTTAGTCGTTACATGTAAGTGTTGTTTTGAAACCTTTAAGTTAACGATCTCAATTAATTTTGTTAACCCATTGTTTATTATATCTAATGAGATGTTAAATTATTATATTATCATGATATTATGATATATTAATATATCTTAATATGATATATATACATTTAAATGTCGTTACAATGATAATCGTTACATATATGTCTTGTTTCGAAATCCTTAAGTTAGTAGTCTTGTTTATATGTATATAACTCATTGTTAATATAATTATGGAGATACTTACTTATCATAATATCATGTTAACCATATGTATATCCATATATATATCGTCATGTCATTTTTACAAGTTTTAACGTTCGTGAATCGCCGGTTAACTTGGGTGGTCAATTGTCTATATGAAACATATTTCAATTAATCAAGTCTTAACAAGTTTGATTGCTTAACATGTTGGAAACATTTAATCATGTAAATATCAATCTCAATTAAT
The DNA here is from genome assembly GCF_046630445.1 of Rutidosis leptorrhynchoides. Taxonomy (NCBI): domain Eukaryota; kingdom Viridiplantae; phylum Streptophyta; class Magnoliopsida; order Asterales; family Asteraceae; genus Rutidosis; species Rutidosis leptorrhynchoides. Next base: position 153,095,051 of record NC_092337.1, read on the forward strand.
ATATATAAACATGGAAAAGTTCGGGTCACTACAGTACCTACCCGTTAAATAAATTTCGTCCCGAAATTTTAAGCTGTTGAAGGTGTTGACGAATCTTCTGGAAATAGATGCGGGTATTTCTTCTTCATCTGATCTTCACGCTCCCAGGTGAACTCGGGTCCTCTACGAGCATTCCATTGAACCTTAACAATTGGTATCTTGTTTTGCTTAAGTCTTTTAACCTCACGATCCATTATTTCGACGGGTTCTTCGATGAATTGGAGTTTTTCGTTGATTTGGATTTCATCTAACGGAATAGTGAGATCTTCTTTAGCAAAACATTTCTTCAAATTCGAGACGTGGAAAGTGTTATGTACAGCCGCGAGTTGTTGAGGTAACTCAAGTCGGTAAGCTACTGGTCCGACACGATCAATAATCTTGAATGGTCCAATATACCTTGGATTTAATTTCCCTCGTTTACCAAATCGAACAACGCCTTTCCAAGGTGCAACTTTAAGCATGACCATCTCTCCAATTTCAAATTCTATATCTTTTCTTTTAATGTCAGCGTAGCTCTTTTGTCGACTTTGGGCGGTTTTCAACCGTTGTTGAATTTGGATGATCTTCTCGGTAGTTTCTTGTATAATCTCCGGACCCGTAATCTGTCTATCCCCCACTTCACTCCAAAAAATCGGAGACCTGCACTTTCTACCATAAAGTGCTTCAAATGGCGCCATCTCAATGCTTGAATGGTAGCTGTTGTTGTAGGAAAATTCTGCTAATGGTAGATGTCGATCCCAACTGTTTCCGAAATCAATAACACATGCTCGTAGCATGTCTTCAAGCGTTTGTATCGTCCTTTCACTCTGTCTATCAATTTGTGGATGATAGGCAGTACTCATGTCTAGACGAGTTCCTAATGCTTGCTGTAATGTCTGCCAGAATCTTGAAATAAATCTACCATCCCTATCAGAGATAATAGAGATTGGTATTCCATGTCTGGAGACGACTTCCTTCAAATACAGTCGTGCTAACTTCTCCATCTTGTCATCTTCTCTTATTGGCAGGAAATGTGCTGATTTGGTGAGATGATCAACTATTACCCAAATAGTATCAAAACCACTTGCAGTCCTTGGCAATTTAGTGATGAAATCCATGGTAATGTTTTCCCATTTCCATTCCGGGATTTCGGGTTGTTGAAGTAGACCTGATGGTTTCTGATGCTCAGCTTTGACCTTAGAACACGTCAAACATTCTCCTACGTATTTAGCAACATCGGCTTTCATACCCGGCCACCAAAAATATTTCCTGAGATCCTTGTACATCTTCCCCGTTCCAGGATGTATTGAGTATCTGGTTTTATGAGCTTCTCTAAGTACCATTTCTCTCATATCTCCAAATTTTGGTACCCAAATCCTTTCAGCCCTATACCGGGTTCCGTCTTCCCGAATATTAAGATGTTTCTCCGATCCTTTGGGTATTTCATCCTTTAAATTTCCCTCTTTTAAAACTCCTTGTTGCGCCTCCTTTATTTGAGTAGTAAGGTTATTATGAATCATTATATTCATAGATTTTACTCGAATGGGTTCTCTGTCCTTCCTACTCAAGGCATCGGCTACCACATTTGCCTTCCCCGGGTGGTAACGAATCTCAAAGTTGTAATCATTCAATAATTCAATCCACCTACGCTGCCTCATATTCAGTTGTTTCTGATTAAATATGTGTTGAAGACTTTTGTGGTCGGTATATATAATACTTTTGACCCCATATAAGTAGTGCCTCCAAGTCTTTAATGCAAAAATAACCGCGCCTAATTCCAAATCATGCGTCGTATAATTTTGTTCGTGAATCTTCAATTGTCTAGACGCATAAGCAATCACCTTCGTTCGTTGCATTAATACACAACCGAGACCTTGCTTTGATGCATCACAATAAATCACAAAATCATCATTCCCTTCAGGCAATGACAATATAGGTGCCGTAGTTAGCTTTTTCTTCAATAACTGAAACGCTTTCTCTTATTCATCATTCCATTCAAATTTCTTCCCTTTATGCGTTAATACAGTCAAGGGTTTTGCTATTCTGGAAAAGTCTTGGATGAACCTTCTGTAGTAACCAGCTAGTCCTAAAAACTGGCGTATGTGTTTCGGAGTTTTCGGGATTTCCCACTTTTCAACAGTTTCTATCTTTGCCGGATCCACCTTAATACCTTCTTTGTTCACTATGTGACCGAGGAATTGAACTTCTTCCAACCAAAATGCACACTTTGAAAACTTAGCGTACAATTCTTCCTTCCTCAATACTTCTAACACCTTTCTCATATGTTCACCGTGTTCTTGGTCATTCTTTGAGTAAATAAGTATGTCATCAATGAAAACAATGACAAACTTGTCAAGGTATGGTCCACACACTCGGTTCATAAGGTCCATGAACACAGCTGGTGCATTAGTTAAACCAAACAGCATGACCATAAACTCGTAATGACCGTAACGTGTTCTGAAAGCAGTCTTTGGAATATCATCTTCTTTCACCCGCATTTGATGATACCCGGAACGTAAGTCAATCTTTGAATAAACAGACGAGCCTTGTAGTTGATCAAATAAGTCCTCGATTCTTGGTAGTGGGTAGCGGTTCTTGATGGTAAGTTTGTTCAACTCTCGGTAGTCGATACACAATCTGAATGTACCATCTTTCTTCTTGACAAACAAAACAGGAGCTCCCCACGGTGATGTGCTTGGTCGAATGAAACCACGCTCTAAAAGTTCTTGTAATTGGCTTTGCAGTTCTTTCATCTCGCTGGGTGCGAGTCTGTAAGGAGCACGAGCTATTGGTGCAGCTCCTGGTACAAGATCTATTTGAAATTCAACGGATCGCTGTGGGGGTAATCCCGGTAATTCTTTCGGAAATACATCGGGAAATTCTTTTACAATGGGAACATCATTGATGCTCTTTTCTTCAGTTTGTACTTTCTCGACGTGTGCTAGAACAGCATAGCAACCTTTTCTTATTAGTTTTTGTGCCTTCAAATTACTAATAATATGTAGCTTCGTGTTGCCCTTTTCTCCGTACACCATTAAGGGTTTTCCTTTTTCTCGTATAATGCGAATTGCATTTTTGTAACAAACGATCTCTACTTTCACTTCTTTCAACCAGTCCATACCGATTATCACATCAAAACTCACTAACTCTACTGGTATCAAATCAATCTTAAATGTTTCGCTAACCAGTTTAATTTCTCGATTCCGACATATATTATCTGCTGAAATTAATTTACCATTTGCTAATTCGAGTAAAAATTTACTATCCAAAGGCGTCAATGGACAACTTAATTTAGCACAAAAATCTCTACTCATATAGCTTCTATCCGCACCCGAATCAAATAAAACGTAAGCAGATTTATTGTCAATAAGAAACGTACCCGTAACAAGCTCCGGGTCTTCCTGTGCCTCTGCCGCATTAATATTGAAAACTCTTCCACGGCCTTGTCCATTCGTGTTCTCCTGGTTCGGGCAATTTCTAATAATGTGGCCCGGTTTTCCACATTTCTAACAAACTACATTGGCATAACTTGCTCCGACACTACTTGCTCCGCCATTACTCATTCCGACACCATTTGTTCCTTTCGTTCTATTAACCCCTGGTTCGTAGACCTCACACTTAGCCGCGCTATGACCATTTCTTTTACACTTGTTGCAAAATTTGGTGCAGAACCCCGAGTGATACTTTTCACACCTTTGGCATAGCTGCTTCTGATTGTTGTTGTTGTTGCGGTTATTATTGTTGTTGGGATGATTGTTGTAGTTGCTGTTGTTGTTGTTGTTGTTGTTGTTGTTGTTGTTGGGCCGTTTGTTGTAGTTGCGATTGATGTTGCGATTGTTGGGATAATTGTTGCGATTATTGTTGTAATTGCTGTTGTTGTTGTATTGGTGATTCTTATCACCGTTTTCCTCCCACTTTCTTTTGACTTGCTTCACATTGGCCTCTTCAGCAGTCTGTTCTTTAATTCTTTTTTCAATCTGGTTCCCTAGTTTGTGAGCCATTCTACATGCCTGTTGTATGGAGGCGGGCTCGTGTGAACTTATATCTTCTTGGATTCTTTCCGGTAATCCTTTCACAAACGCGTCGATCTTCTCTTCCTCATCTTCGAATGCTCCCGGACACAATAGGCACAATTCTATGAATCGTCTTTCGTACGTGGTAATATCAAATCCTTGGGTTCGTAACCCTCTAAGTTCTGTCTTGAGCTTATTGACCTCGGTTCTGGGACGGTACTTCTCGTTCATCAAGTGCTTGAATGCTGACCACGGTAGTGCGTACGCATCATCTTGTTCCACTTGCTCTAGATAGGTATTCCACCATGTTAACGCAGAACCTGTGAAGGTATGCGTAGCGTACTTCACTTTGTCCTCTTCAGTACACTTACTTATGGCAAACACCGATTCGACCTTCTCGGTCCACCATTTCAATCCGATCGATCCTTCGGTTCCATCAAATTCCAAAGGTTTGCAGGCAGTGAATTCTTTGTAGGTGCATCCTACACGATTTCCTGTACTGCCAGATCCAAGGTTATTGTTGGTATGTAGCGCAGCCTGTACTGCGGCTATGTTTGAAGCTAGAAAAGTACAGAATTCCTCTTCATTCATATTCACGGTGTGTCGAGTAGTCGGTGCCATTTCCTTCAAAATAGTCAAATGGAACAAGTTAATCATACAGAATATTAAGAGTAGTTAATAGTATTTTGTAGCATAATATGAACTCATTTATAAAAGCTTTTTCTTCATATTAGCGTTTTATAAGTTTAAATTCGGGTAGTACCTACCCGTTAAGTTCATACTTAGTAGCTAATATACAATTCAACTACTACAATTCTATATGAAAAACTGATTGTAATAATATTTCGCGTTCAAACTTTTATACAATATTTTACAAACTTACAATACCGCTTATTTTACATAAAGCATGAAATATAGCACACAATAACTTTGATACAAGATAGTTGTGAAGATAATTCTAGCTAGTACACAAGTCGTTCAGCAAAGGCAATAAAGACACGTAATTCATACGTCCAGAAACAAGTCATGCATTCTGGTTTTACTATGACTACTTCCCATCCTTGGTCTTGTGGAACATAACCGTTATGGCCGTTGATAAGACAGCGTGTTGTAACGTCGTCAAAGGGACGAGGGTTACGTAATGACCAACAGTCTCGTAATAACCTAAAAACCTCATTTCTTACCCCAATTACCGACTCCGTCACTTGTGGGAACGTTTTATTTAATAGTTGTAGACCGATGTTCTTGTTCTCACTTTGGTGATAAGCGAACATTACTAACCCGTAAGCATAACATGCTTCTTTATGTTGCATGTTAGCCGCTTTTTCTAAATCATGAAGTCCTATATTCGGATATACTGAGTCAAAATAATTTCTTAACCCGTTGCGTAAAATAGCATTTGGGTTCCCCGCAATATATGCGTCAAAGTAAACACATCGTAACTTATGGATTTCCCAATGTGATATCCCCCATCTTTCAAACAAAAGCCTTTTATAAACCAAGGCATTCTTGGAACGTTCTTCGAATGTCTTACAAACTGATCTCACCTTAAATAGTTGTGCCGAGGAATTCTGACCGACTCTAGACAAGATTTCATCAATCATGTCTCCGGGTAGGTCTCTTAAAATATTGGGTTGTCTATCCATTTTGTGTTTTTATACTGTAAAATAGACAAGAGTTAGATTCATAAAAAAAATACTTATTAATACAAGCAATTTTTACATATATCATAAAGCATAAGCACACTATATTACATATATTACACCACACGAATACAACTATCTTATTCCGACTCGCTCATTTCTTCTTGTTCAGTTTTGGTTCGTTTTGCCAAGTTTCTAGGGATATATGATGTTCCCCTAATACGAGCCGTCGTTGTCCACATTGGTTTAGAAAAACCTGGTGGTTTAGAGGTTCCCGGGTCATTGTTACAACTTAAGGACTTCGGGGGTTGACGATACATATAAAGTTCATCGGGGTTGGAATTAGATTTCTCTATTTTTATGCCCTTTCCCTTATTATTTTCTTTTGCCTTTTTAAATTCAGTTGGGGTAATTTCTATAACATCATCGGAATTCTCGTCGGAATCCGATTCATCGGAGAATTGGTAATCCTCCCAATATTTTGCTTCCTTGGCGGAAACACCATTGACCATAATTAACCTTGGTCGGTTGGTTGAGGATTCTCTTTTACTTAACCGTTTTATTATTTCCCCCACCGGTTCTATTTCTTCTTCCGGTTCCGATTCTTCTTCCGGTTCCGATTCTTCTTCCGGTTCCGACTCTTCTTCCGGTTCTTCTTCGGGAATTTGTGAATCAGTCCACGAATCATTCCAATTTATATTTGACTCTTCATTATTATTAGGTGAGTCAATGGGACTTGTTCTAGAGGTAGACATCTATCACATAATATCAAACACGTTAAGAGATTAATATATCACATAATATTCATATGTTAAAAATATATAGTTTCCAACGAAAATGTTAAGCAATCATTTTTAAAGAAAACACGGTCGAAGTCCAGACTCACTAATGCATCCTAACAAACTCGATAAGACACACTAATGCAAATTTTCTGGTTCTCTAAGACCAACGCTCTGATACCAACTGAAATGTCTCGTTCTTATTGATTAAAAACGTTCCATATTAATTGATTTCGTTGCGAGGTTTTGACCTCTATATGAGACGTTTTTCAAAGACTGCATTCATTTTTAAAACAAACCATAACCTTTATTTCATAAATAAAGGTTTAAAAGCTTTATGTAGATTATCAAATAATGATAATCTAAAATATCCTGTTTACACACGACCATTACATAATGGTTTACAATACAAATATGTTACATCGAAATCAGTTTCTTGAATGCAGTTTTTACACAATATCATACAAACATGGACTCCAAATCTTGTCCTTATTTTAGTATGCAACAGCGGAAGCTCTTAGTATTCACCTGAGAATAAACATGCTTTAAACGTCAACAAAAATGTTGGTGAGTTATAGGTTTAACCTATATGTATCAAATCGTAACAATAGACCACAAGATTTCATATTTCAATACACATCCCATACATAGAGATAAAAATCATTCATATGGTGAACACCTGGTAACCGACATTAACAAGATGCATATATATAAGAATATCCCCATCATTCCGGGACACCCTTCGGATATGATATAAATTTCGAAGTACTAAAGCATCCGGTACTTTGGATGGGGTTTGTTAGGCCCAATAGATCTATCTTTAGGATTCGCGTCAATTAGGGTGTCTGTTCCCTAATTCTTAGATTACCAGACTTAATAAAAAGGGGCATATTCAATTTCAATAATTCAACCATAGAATGTAGTTTCACGTACTTGTGTCTATTTTGTAAATCATTTATAAAACCTGCATGTATTCTCATCCCAAAAATATTAGATTTTAAAAGTGGGACTATAACTCACTTTCACAGATTTTTACTTCGTCGGGAAGTAAGACTTGGCCACTGGTTGATTCACGAACCTATAACAATATATACATATATATCAAAGTATGTTTAAAATATATTTACAACACTTTTAATATATTTTGATGTTTTAAGTTTATTAAGTCAGCTGTCCTCGTTAGTAACCTACAACTAGTTGTCCACAGTTAGATGTACAGAAATAAATCGATAAATATTATCTTGAATCAATCCACGACCCAGTGTATACGTATCTCAATATTGATCACAACTCAAACTATATATATTTTGGAATCAACCTCAACCCTGTATAGCTAACTCCAACATTCACATATAGAGTGTCTATGGTTGTTCCGAAATATATATAGATGTGTCGACATGATAGGTCGAAACATTGTATACGTGTCTATGGTATCTTAAGATTACATAATATACAATACAAGTTGATTAAGTTATGGTTGGAATAGATTTGTTACCAATTTTCACGTAGCTAAAATGAGAAAAATTATCCAATCTTGTTTTACCCATAACTTCTTCATTTTAAATCCGTTTTGAGTGAATCAAATTGCTATGGTTTCATATTGAACTCTATTTTATGAATCTAAACAGAAAAGTATAGGTTTATAGTTGGAAAAATAAGTTACAAGTCGTTTTTGTAAAGGTAGTCATTTCAATCGAAAGAACGACGTCTAGATGACCATTTTAGAAAACATACTTCCACTTTGAGTTTAACCATAATTTTTGGATATAGTTTCATGTTCATAATAAAAATCATTTTCTCAGAATAAAAACTTTTAAATCAAAGTTTATCATAGTATTTAATTAACTAACCCAAAACAGCCCGCGGTGTTACTACGGCGGCGTAAATCCGGTTTTACGGTGTTTTTCGTGTTTCCAGGTTTTAAATCATTAAGTTAGCATATCATATAGATATAGAACATGTGTGTAGTTAATTTTAAAAGTCAAGTTAGAAGGATTAACTTTTGTTTGCGAACAAGTTTAGAATTAACTAAACTATGTTCTAGTGATTACGAGTTTAAACCTTCGAATAAGATAGTTTTATATATATGAATCGAATGATGTTATGAACATCATTACTACCTCAAGTTTAGTAGGTAAACCTACTGGAAGTGACAAGAAATGATCTAGCTTCAAAGGATCTTGGATGGCTTGAAAGTTCTTGAAGTAGGATCATGACACAAAAACAAGTTCAAGTAAGATTTTTACTCGAATTACGATAGTTTATAGTTATAGAAATTGAATCAAAGTTTGAATATGAATATTACCTTGAATAAGAAAGATAACTTACTGTATATAACAAAGGTTTCTTGATCTTAGATGATTACTTGGAATGGATTAGAAAGCTTGGAAGTAAATTAGTAAACTTGAAGGGATTTTTGAAGTGTTCTTGAAGTGTTCTTCCTATGATGATTATAGCTTAATTCTTGAAGTGATTTTTGATGAAGATGATGATTAACTACTGGAAAAATACGTTCATAATAGTGTGTGTGTGTGTTGAGAGAGAATTAGAAAGAGAATTGGAAGTGAAATGGAGTGAATGATGAGTGGTAATTGGTGAGTGGTGAGTGGGGTTAAAAGGAGTTCTAGTTAGTTGACTAGCTCATGGTAGAAGTTAAAATTGATTAGTCATACATGACATAATCAAGAGTGGAATCCCATGCTAGTTCCTATTGGTATATACTCATAGTAAGTACGTTTTGAAGCTGTGTATAATACGGGTAAGAATACGACTAGAATTCTTGATGAAAGAAAAGAATGGAAAAGTAACTGTAACCATTTTTGTTAAGTATGAGTGTTTTGATATATGTCTTGAAGTCTTCCAAAAGTATTTTAATACATCTAAATACACTACATGTATATACATTTTAACTGAGTCGTTAAGTCATCGTTAGTCGTTACATGTAAGTGTTGTTTTGAAACCTTTAAGTTAACGATCTCAATTAATGTTGTTAACCCATTGTTTATTATATCTAATGAGATGTTAAATTATTATATTATCATGATATTATGATATATTAATATATCTTAATATGATATATATATATATACATTTAAATGTCGTTACAACGATAATCGTTACATATATGTCTTGTTTCGAAATCCTTAAGTTAGTAGTCTTGTTTATATGTATATAACTCATTGTTAATATACTTATGGAGATACTTACTTATCATAATCTCATGTTAACCATATGTATATCCATATATATATCGTCATGTCATTTTTACAAGTTTTAACGTTCGTGAATCGCCGGTCAACTTGGGTGGTCAATTGTCTATATGAAACATATTTCAATTAATCCAGTCTTAACAAGTTTGATTGCTTAACATGTTGGAAACATTTAATCATGTAAATATCAATCTCAATTAATATATACAAACATGGAAAAGTTCGGGTCACTACATGAAATGCCACAACAAAGCATCCTAGTATGCGAAGTATTCGACATTTGGGGTATTGACTTCATGGGTCCATTCCCCGCTTCTAACAAATGCAAATACATTCTTGTGGCAGTCGATTACGTTTCTAAATGGGCTGAAGTAAAAGCCCTACCCACTAACTATGCTCGAGTTGTTGTCAACTTTCTTAAAAATCTTTTCTCGCGTTTTGGGATTCCAAAAGCATTAATCAGTGATCGTGGAACTCATTTTACAAATCAACTACTCGAGAAAGTACTAAAAAAGTATGGAGTTAATCATCGTTTTTCAACTTCTTACCACCCTCAAACGAGTGGTCAAGTTGAAAACACAAACAGAGGTCTTAAACGAATTTTAGAAAGAACGGTTAAAAATAATCTAAAAATCTGGCATCGAAAGCTAGATGATGTGCTTTGGGCATTTAGAACTGCATTTAAAACGCCCATCGGTACTACACCTTTCCGATTAATTTACGGTAAGGCGTGTCATCTACCTGTCGAAGTTGAACACAAGGCATACTGGGCTCTGAGAAAATGTAATACCGACCTTGTAAAAGTCAGAGAAAACCGATTCTTACAATTGAATGAATTAGATGAATTAAGACTACAAGCGTATGAAAACTCTAAAACATACAAGGAGAAAACTAAAAGATGGCACGATGCACGGTTAAAAGAAAAGAAAGAATTTGAACAAGGAGATAAAGTATTAGTATTCCAATCACGTTTTAAGTTTTCACCTGGGAAACTTAGATCCCGATGGACTGGGCCATATATAATAAAACAAGTTTTTCCATCTGGATATGCAGAATTATATAGCAAAGACGGTGGAACTTTCAAAGTGAACGGTCATCGACTCAAATTATACTTTGATGGAATCAATACTACGGAAAGAGACGAGATCACCTTCTACTCTAAGGACAAGTAAATTCAGGGTAACTTTAAGGTTTTTCAACTCCATTCTCGAACTTTATTTTCATCTTTAAGAGTGGGGTTTGTTCGGTCTTTCCCTAGCAGACACTAAAGAACTAGTCTTCTCCCTCCATTCTTCCTTTTTATTTTTATTTTCTTCTTTTCGTTTTTATTTATTGTTTATTTTAAAGATGCGCAATCAATATGTCTACAGCCATTTCCTTTTGATGTGCGATATAATTTTACCGAGGGACGTGGTATTAGATATAAAGAATAAATGCGATCAGGCGAGTAAAGAAATAAGGCAAGAACTTAACGAGAAAAATTATGCCAAAGGAAAATCAAAATCAGCTAAGAAACGTCGAGCGCGTCATTTGGGCAAGTGTGTAAAATGTGGAAAACCAGCTCATTACGGAAAGTGCCCAAAGAGCCAGACGGACTCTAATTTCGAATACGTAACCTTATGCCGAGAAGGGCCTTTTAAATGTTCAAAGGAAAACCTCTTAAACCAACGAGGTTACACCTACGAAGCCATGGGGGGCGAAATGATGCGACTCTACTACGAGGCGAGTCAATGCGGTTTCACAATCTAATCCTTTTTCTCGCCAATTGTGTGTTTGTGCATTTTTGTAATTTTGTGCATTTTTGTGTGTTTATGTTTTGGTGTGTTTTAGTTGGTATTTGTTTGTTGTGTTTTTATTAAAAAAAAAAAAAGGTCTACCATTTAAAATTGATAAACCTTGAGTTTAACCTGTTTTCATTGAAAACGAAAATGCTAAGTGTAATAACTGAATTGTCATTTTTCAAATTGCACGAAATTTATTATTGGATTCATAATATATCTTTTAAATAGTAAACCACAAAAACAAAAGAAAAATTAAAACTACTAAAAAATACTTTTTTATCAATAACCGTAAAGATATATAACTTGTAAACCTTTGTCGTGGGTAATGATAGGTGTAACAACCGAGATTGTCTCTACCTAGTTGATAGGAAACAAAGTTTTAAGTTTGAAAATTAGTTGGTTTGAAAGTATATTTAAAAAAAAAAAATTTAAAAAAAATAGAGTGTATTTTAAATTTATTTAATTTTTATTTTTCATGTACTTGTTTTTAATTTTAAACATTAATTCTCTTTTAATTTAAAAAAAAAATTATTAGAGTGTTTTGTTTTTAAGTTGTTTTTGAAAAATATTAAAACTTTAACTTTTAAAGTATTAAATTATAAATTGAAATTAAAAATTTATAAACGGATAAAGACTAGGTATACCAACCGAAATTTTTGTTACATCAAATATAAATTTAAAATTAATATTTTGAAATTTAAGTACTTATAAAGTTGAAAAAAAAATATATATATATATATAATAAAAAAATAAATAAATAAATAGAATGTTTTTGTTTTTATTTTTATAAAATATTAAAAACTTTAACTTTTAAATTATTAAATTTTATAAATTGAATTTTAAAATTTATAAACGGATAAAGACTAGGTATAATAACCGAAATTTCCGTAGCAACAAATATAAATTTATAAATGAAATTTTAAAAGTTTGATTAATTATAAAGTTGAAAAAAGGGGGTCCTAAAGCATACGCGAAACGTGTGGCTATCCACACGAAACGCGTAGAAATAAAATCTACGCGAAACGTGTAGAGTCAAAATCAGATTCATATCAGATCGAGTAGCAGCTTGTTCTTCACACTCTCTTATTTTTTTTTCCTGCTGTGGACGAAAGAGGTGAGCAAAAACCCCAAAAATCACACACAGACACTAAATTAACACTATCAATCTCCTCCAATTCATCCATCTTTCAACATGCCTAGATTGGTAAGGGTCCTAAACCCAATTTACCCCTTGTTCTTCATATTTTTCATTATTTATTTGATTAGTTTTAATCCGAATTTTGAGCATGATATTGTTGAATTTTGCTTGATTATTGCTATGGCTATGTTGTTAGTATGATATTAAACCCGATTAGCATGAAAATTTGATGTTTAATTGATTATTGAAAAGTTAGGGTTTATGTAAAATGGGGAAATTGAGGAATTGCTATTAAAATGTGTTATTTTGGGTCTTTTTAGATGTTTTGATAGTAGTAGAAGCTTTGAATATAAGTTTGATTGTTTTATTTTGTGATTTTAATTTTCGTCTAAATTTGTAATTGTCATGAATCAAGTATGGATTGTAATGATGATTAGGAGCTGGAATATACGCAATGTGATTGAATTGGATTATATAAGCTTAGCTCATTACGTGTTTCCACTTTTGAATTAAACTTTGTTTTTGAAACTTGATTCATGATTATGAATTTTTGTTTTATTGTTGTTTGTTTTAATTTTTAGAAGTAAACTGTTGTTGAAATATTGTTTCCTGTGGTGTTGAAACAAGCTTGTATGTCAAGGATGAATTCTTTGCTAACATTTACATACCCAATTGGGACGATTCTCTTGTTTTAAAATGTTATGCAGAGATTATTTAGAATGAGAGCTGTTAACCAACAGCAAGGGGAAGAACAAGTAACACCGGAAATGGAACAACAACTTCAGAATCTGCACCCGAACCTGAGATTTCCTTATGATGTACCTAACCGATTACAAAAGGTTAAAGACTTACTTTCTCTGGTCAATAGAAACATCTCTCCAGTATACGTTGTAGATTGGGCTCCTTTAGGACACCCAGTGAACTTAGATGAACAAATAAGGGGAATTTTAAACCAAAGTTTTACAAACGAATTTGGAATGACTTTGGTTTTTAATGATTTTGAGAGATTGTTTAGTTTAAATAGCCCTGTATATAGAGAATGGTGTTTAGAGTTCTATTCTACCGTTAGAATGAGTTTACACCCAGAAACTATCAATGACCCTAATTTTCTACAATTTAGACTGGGTGGGGTAGATAAAAGTATGTCCCTAAGTAACGTGACTGACACATTAGGGATTTACACCGTTGAGGAGACGTTGGCTCCCGGTTTTAGGGAGTATATTTTTACAGGGGCTAGATATACAGGAAATTATGATTCTTCGAGAGTCTGGCAATCTTTCACTAATAGAAATACATATGAGCCAGGCCAAGAATCGTACCTAAAGATCACTGATGTTTGTTTTCGAATAATTCATAAATTTATAGCGAACACAATAAACCAAAGGTCATTTGTTAATACAGATAAAATTAATTATATCTACCTTTGGTACTTGGAAGCGATCAGAGATAGGGATACATTTGTTAGTATACCCTATGGAGTTGCTTACTTTTTGGCCCATGTTGGTAAAGGGGCTAGAGGAACAAGTGACATGTCTGGGGTCACTACATCACGTGTCTAGGAAACTGGTTCGGACTCGACCCGAGTGAATCAGAACCTCCAATCCAACCAGTAGATCAAGCTGTTAAAACTTTAGGATTGGATGTGTATAGGACGGCAAAGGCTATACACGTGAGAGGCGGGGTAATTAGTTTAAGACGACAAGAAGTTGTCGCTCACGCTCCTATGGAGGAGGATGAGGAACCCGCTAGGGAAACTAGGAGGAGACAAAGACAGCCAGATCAGGCTAGTTCGTCTAATGCAGGTATTTCTGATTTCGATATGCTACAAAATTCGTTTAATTCATTGAGTTTAGATTTAAGGAACTCGTATGATAATTGGGGACGGAGATCAGAAGAACAATACACTAGTTTTTCTAGGCAAATAGGGGAAATTAGGCATACCCAACTAGCTCAGGGTAATATGTTAGAGAACATCCGCTACGATCAGAGGGACCAGGGAGCACAGTTAGAGTGGGCGCATCATCAGGCATATTTATACGCAGCTAACCCACAACAATACGCACTGTAACGACCCGGAAATTTCCGACCAAATTTAAACCCTAAACTCTATATATTTCCGACACGATAAGCAGAAACCTTAATGTTGAGTCTAGGAAGTCTGAAATCTTTATTTGGATGATTAGTTACCCTCTTGACCAAGCCTGACGATTCACGAACGTTTATGTGTATATGTGTTATATACTTATAGTTAACGATAACAAAGTATTAGATATGTAATATTAGGTTTTGATATAAGATTACTATAGATATCGACAAGTGTAAAAGATAATATAATTTTATAAATATCTGAAACTATCTTTGTCAAATTATTAAACAAGCCATTTTAATAAAATAAAGATTTTTAACGTTATCTTAAAAGTTGAAATTTTTTTTCTAGAAACCTTTTGACAAATTGTAAATGATAACGGTCCGTGATTTTAATAAAAATAAATATTTAAATAAAGCGTGTTTATTAACTATATATTTATGTATTTTATAAAATGATTAAATATAGTCTTTAACTAAATATAAAATGTTTTGTATTTAAAAAACACTTAGTTAAACAACGAACACATTTTTCCGATATAATAGAATTTGATTATAAAATATTTTTATAGATTTTCAATGATATAAAAATAAAAATAAAGATAAAATAAAGATTTTTAATGAGCACCAAAAGACTACAACATTTTATCACAAGATTTCAAGTTAAAACATTGGAAATCACTAAACCTGCGCACTTGCACGAGAAAAATCATAACTAATTCATTCGGACTCGGAAAAAGGTGATCCTGGTGTCCAAACGACCGTAACTCAAAAATCTACAACTTTTGTGAAGACACCTTACACGAATCGTGTACTTATCTACACGAAACGTGTAATGTTGGGAGTAGGTGGATCATTTTGCCTATAAAAAAATCGGACGTTTATCTAATTTTTGACTAAAACTTATTTTTTTTTTTCTTTCTGTTTCTCTCCTATAATAATACTCCGTAGTACTTATCAATTTTATTTATATTATTAATATTAATATTAAAATTCTTATAATTATTATTTTTACTAATATCAAAGATTAAGATTAATATAGTTATTAATCTTAAGATTAGAAGTACCATTAGTATGACGGGGTTCTGCCCAAGTGTTCCAAAACTGGTTTCATGAATGGGATAAGTTTAAGGTGATTATGAGTCAAATCTATGGAAGTTATGGGTATGGATCAGGGGTTTTGCCCGTGAGCTAAACTAGTGTTTATCATCTCCGTTGTGTTTATATATCTTCCTGCAATATTGAATCTCAATATTGATACGTGAGCACTCTAAACTTAACTTTTATTTATTTTTAGTGTATCCCTGACTAGTGCTCGAGAATTTAGAATTGTGCATGTTCGTGTATTTATTTTGTCAAAATATAATTTAGGATAGAATCTGAATTAATTACTCTTGTGGTTAAGTAAAGATATATGAATTATATGTTTTTGAAAAGGTGGCGAAAAACTATAAACTATTCATTTAGATGTCGAATGGATTCGACGGACGGATTTGAAATTATAGCCAATTGAACTTCTATACAAATTATTAAAAATGAATATTTTTATGTTGTTGTTAAAATTATCGTTATTACTATAATTACTATCATTAAAAATTATTATGATTTTTATTATTATTAATAACTAATATTTTTATCAATAACTGTAAAATTATTATTTTTGAAATTATTAATATTGTTATTATTATTATGATTATTATTATGAGTATTTATGTTAGTAACTAAAAATGATTAATATTTTTATTCAAAACTATCCAATTTATTATTTTTGTTACAATTAAAATTATTATTTAGTTTAAAACTATAAAAATAATATTTTGATCATTTAAGATTATAAAGTTTCCATTTTTATTAACATTATTAACATTAAATTTATTATTTAAAAATATATTTAAAAATAAAAATTATGTTTATATCCTTTTTATTATAATTTGACATATAACGTAGTATAAATGAATTATAAATATTGTAAATATAAAAATTGACAATATTTACTTATGTATAAATTTTTGTAAGTCATTTTGAGTCAAATAAAATTTTATTAACTTTTGCAAATAAGTCTCGAGCATCAGGAGTGGGATACACAATGATTCGATCTTAATTGTTAAATAGGTATTAATCTATATGTAAATATATATAATTAATTAGGTTCGTGAATCGAAGGCCAACCTTATAAGTTACCAATGGTGTTATATGTATTTTTGCTACAAAATACATTAGGTGAGTATATAGTTCCACTTTTAAACTCTAAATATTTTGGGCTGAGAATACATGCGCTGTTTTTATAAATGATTTACGTTATGGACACAAGTGACAAAAATTACATTCTACGTTGAGTTGTACCACTGGCATACTTCCCTGTAGCTTGGTAACTAATATTTACAGGGGTATTGTAAACGCGAATCCTGTTGATAGATCTATCGGGCCTGACAACCCCAACCGGGCTGGACGACCAGTTTTCAACGGTTGCACAGTACTTCGTTTCGTGACTACACATGGTACGGTGTAGTAAGATTTCATATTAAAGGGAATATGCGACGTGATTAAATGTTAAGTATGGTTACCAGGTGCTCAACCACTTAGAATGCTTTACATACACTTGCGAGTGTATTATGTTTACAAATATGAAATCTTGTGGTCCATTGTTATAACACTGCTAGCATCAAACCTATATATCTCACCAACTTTATGTTGACGTTTTAAAGCATGTTTTTCTCAGGTACGAATTAAGTCTTCCGCTGTGCATTAGCTCATATTAAGGATACTACTCGGGACCATTTAAGCCATGATATAAGGACGTTGCATTCGAGTCAATGAAGTTCATTAGAGACTAGGTCATTTGGACATTATGAAATGTTAGGCGAACATGTTAACTTTTGATGTAATATTAGATTGCCTTTTAAGAATAAATGCAACGTTTGTAAAATGTATCATATAGAGGTCAAGTACCTCGCAATGTTATCAACTATTGTAATTCGTTTGTAATCAATATGGACGATGTCCGGATGGATTAGTTCGGGTTATTAAAGTTGGTATCAGAGCGGTGGTCTTAGTGAACCAGGCCTTGCATTAGTGTGTCTGACTAATAGTTGTTAGGATACATTAGTGAGTCTGGACTTTGACCGTGTCTGCATGTCAAAAGTTTTGCTTATCATATCTAGTCGGAAACCATCTGCTTATCGTCCTTAGGGAATTGCCTTCCTATCATTCATAGGTCTAAACACGTCTTACTGCATTTAGTGCATTGATAGTGTATAGACAAAAATTCATATCTTAGCGCATCTGACATATGCTGTAGGTTCCTCTGCAGTTTACAAAATCTCTAGTATTATGTATATAGATATTCTATATAGCTAGAATATTATCCGACATCCGAAAAATCATTTCGCATCGACGATCCCTTCCATCCACCAAACTGCTCGTTTGGTGATGAACCTGAAACACTTACCGGCGAACCTGTTCGAGAAACTATTTTCACTCCCATTTCTAGAGTATTTCGTCACGATTATATATTATTCCATATTTCGAATCCTACTCACCCGCTCGTTTCAATCGTCAACTATCCCGACATAATATAAGAAGTTAATGAACTACGTGCTCGAGTAATGACTTTGGAGAATCTGGTGCGGAGGTTACAAACACCAGCAGCATAATCCGTACCACCATCATCATCGCCGACAATACTCTTATCATCCCTAAACCATAACCGCGCCGTAACTCTCAATATTACCACCTGTACTCCGAGTATGAACTTCGTTCTACATATCGTTCTACATTGATTATCTTCGCTTTACATATCATTCTACCTCATTTTTCTCGTTCGACATGGTGATTATGTAATTTCTAAAGTTTTAGAGATTATGTAATCTAGTATTAACGATAAATCAAATGAGTTTAATATCTTATTGACTCATTAAATCTATGATTACATCTGAAGAAAATATATATGCAAGTATATTTTCATAAAGATTGTAACTAAACATTCTTTCGTACAAACTTTTAATGATGAAAATATTTTAACGGGTGGGTAGCACCCGATGAATATTTGGATTTCACATTAATAAGTTACATTGAACATCCTTTGAATCTGATTCAACGGTTATTTACTATCCTACATACAACCATCGACATACGTATCCGTTCACCATAAAATAACCATTTCTATTCAAATTTCATATTCGGATTTTGACCTATCAGAATTCAACAAGTGGCATAACGAAGAAAACATTGGATATAATAAAATTGGTTAGAAACAAACGGATTAACTAATTGAAATATTGTTAAGATTCCACGCTAACTGTTCCGGCTAATTGTTCCCAGCTAACATTTAATTTATCGCAATTTACATTCTCGCAATTTTATTTATCGTCATTTAATTTCTGTCATTTACTTTTATGCATTTTTAAGTCGGGACACATGTACGCAATACGTCGGATTAATTCTGAGACAACACCGGTGCATGGGTCATGATATATATTTATTTATTTTACGCACTTTATATAACGGGACACGTATACAAGGTTTCGATTTATCATATCGACCCATCTATATATATATTTCGGAACAATCGTAGACACTCTATATGTGAAGGTGGGAGTTGGCTATACAGGGTTGGAGTTGATTCCAAAATATATATATGGTTTGAGTTGTGATCGACACCGAGACCGGTACACGGGTCACGATATGTATTATATAATTCGAATATTATATATATTATTTATATATGAATCTATTGGACTATTGAACTGCTAACTTTGGACAATTAAAAATGAATTAAAATATTGACTATAACATATGAAACTAAATAATTCTTCAAGCTTGCCACTTGATTCTATCTTAAACCTCATTCGCATCTTGGCGATTACAATTCGTATTCACAACTTTTCATGATTCTTGAAAACACCTCGATCAGAAAGATGAACCAACCGCACTTCATCTACGGAAGAAAAGCTTTATACACCTGGAAAAAAAAACTCTCGAACCCAAATTCATAGTTTAACACATACCCGTGTTAAATCCTTTATCATTTATTAGCAAAAATAACTTTACGATTCCTTTTTCAAGGTAGCCAATTTGGTCACAGCTCCAGCAAGTTAACCTCGATTTCTTAGCAAGACTAGTCTTATCATAACCTTGATATATATATGTCATCCTTTTCGCCGTCGTTACCGGAGAACCTTTTATATTCCATCATATTACCCTTAGCGTTTAATCATCTAACAATACAATTCTCCTAAAACCATCTTGGTTTGATAACCGATGACCTAGATCCGATGACTTTGAAAATGCTGACGAAGCAGCATGTTGTAGATGGTCTTAATGACCAAAAGTTGATAATAAAAGAAGGAAGTGTTAGGAACGCTCGATAGAAAATTTGGTACTGAAAACCGGATTGAGCAAACCGTGAAGGAGACTCTGAACAAATTACAAGGACTAAACTTGTACATAAAGAATCATGACAATTCTGTAGCAAACACCTTGCTTCTGAATCTAAACCCTTACGGGTCAATCTTCATCATCACCCTTCGACATTAGAAATTCCAAGATATTATCGTATCTTTCATTGAAAATATTCTCAATATTTTTGAAGATATCTTCAAAATGTTCTCGTCCGATATTAACTATCTCTCCACTCTATTTGTGCTATCTCATAAGAGGAACTGTTTTAGTTTTTTTTTTATATTCTATAAATCTTTGAATCAAAAATATGGATGTGTTGAAGTAGTGTTGGGAACTGATGCATGAATTAGTATAATATAATGAAACTTGATCAACTTCATTATATTACAGTAATACATGTTGAGTTTCTAATGAAGCATGATGATTCTCAGTACCGTCATCATGTGCCATGTTACACGGCTCTTACATTCTATCAAATCTACAAATATATCAAGAACATACCATTTTGATAGTTCTATCTTTCCGAATATGTTGGTAATTTGACAAATCAAATCGTGCTATTACCATTTCTTTCTAAGAGCATTAGCTATGTTCATTCCAAATTTCATATCTACGAATTTCGATCATTGCTCGCTTGTCTCGAGTACGGGAAGAAGAAACGAAGGGAGTAATTTTATAGTGAAATATCCGACAGAGAAATCGAAACAGATTGCCGTATTAAATCAAAGAAGATCCTGATCGCCAAAGAACCAAATCTTATTACGTAAGATTTTTTTTAAATCCCTTAAATCCCGGAAATCAACAGTAACTACGTCATCGGTTGAAACGAATATATTTATTTACTCATTTCGCTCTTTTGTAATAACTTCACTTGTACGCTTCACATGATCGAATCGTTTTATCTATATTTCTCAATAATGATAAAACTCCATTATCACCTCATAATCGTCATGAAAACATTCCTATTGTTATCCATGACTACCTCTAACAAATTTCGGGGACGAAATTTCTTTAACGGGTGGGTACTGTAACGACCCGGAAATTTCCGACCAAATTTAAACCCTAAACTCTATATATTTCCGACACGATAAGCAGAAACCTTAATGTTGAGTCTAGGAAGTCTGAAATCTTTATTTGGATGATTAGTTACCCTCTTGACCAAGCCTGACGATTCACGAACGTTTATGTGTATATGTGTTATATACTTATAGTTAACGATAACAAAGTATTAGATATGTAATATTAGGTTTTGATATAAGATTACTATAGATATCGACAAGTGTAAAAGATAATATAATTTTATAAATATCTGAAACTATCTTTGTCAAATTATTAAACAAGCCATTTTAATAAAATAAAGATTTTTAACGTTATCTTAAAAGTTGAAATTTTTTTTCTAGAAACCTTTTGACAAATTGTAAATGATAACGGTCCGTGATTTTAATAAAAATAAATATTTAAATAAAGCGTGTTTATTAACTATATATTTATGTATTTTATAAAATGATTAAATATAGTCTTTAACTAAATATAAAATGTTTTGTATTTAAAAAACACTTAGTTAAACAACGAACACATTTTTCCGATATAATAGAATTTGATTATAAAATATTTTTATAGATTTTCAATGATATAAAAATAAAAATAAAGATAAAATAAAGATTTTTAATGAGCACCAAAAGACTACAACATTTTATCACAAGATTTCAAGTTAAAACATTGGAAATCACTAAACCTGCGCACTTGCACGAGAAAAATCATAACTAATTCATTCGGACTCGGAAAAAGGTGATCCTGGTGTCCAAACGACCGTAACTCAAAAATCTACAACTTTTGTGAAGACACCTTACACGAATCGTGTACTTATCTACACGAAACGTGTAATGTTGGGAGTAGGTGGATCATTTTGCCTATAAAAAAATCGGACGTTTATCTAATTTTTGACTAAAACTTATTTTTTTTTCTTTCTGTTTCTCTCCTATAATAATACTCCGTAGTACTTATCAATTTTATTTATATTATTAATATTAATATTAAAATTCTTATAATTATTATTTTTACTAATATCAAAGATTAAGATTAATATAGTTATTAATCTTAAGATTAGAAGTACCATTAGTATGACGGGGTTCTGCCCAAGTGTTCCAAAACTGGTTTCATGAATGGGATAAGTTTAAGGTGATTATGAGTCAAATCTATGGAAGTTATGGGTATGGATCAGGGGTTTTGCCCGTGAGCTAAACTAGTGTTTATCATCTCCGTTGTGTTTATATATCTTCCTGCAATATTGAATCTCAATATTGATACGTGAGCACTCTAAACTTAACTTTTATTTATTTTTAGTGTATCCCTGACTAGTGCTCGAGAATTTAGAATTGTGCATGTTCGTGTATTTATTTTGTCAAAATATAATTTAGGATAGAATCTGAATTAATTACTCTTGTGGTTAAGTAAAGATATATGAATTATATGTTTTTGAAAAGGTGGCGAAAAACTATAAACTATTCATTTAGATGTCGAATGGATTCGACGGACGGATTTGAAATTATAGCCAATTGAACTTCTATACAAATTATTAAAAATGAATATTTTTATGTTGTTGTTAAAATTATCGTTATTACTATAATTACTATCATTAAAAATTATTATGATTTTTATTATTATTAATAACTAATATTTTTATCAATAACTGTAAAATTATTATTTTTGAAATTATTAATATTGTTATTATTATTATGATTATTATTATGAGTATTTATGTTAGTAACTAAAAATGATTAATATTTTTATTCAAAACTATCCAATTTATTATTTTTGTTACAATTAAAATTATTATTTAGTTTAAAACTATAAAAATAATATTTTGATCATTTAAGATTATAAAGTTTCCATTTTTATTAACATTATTAACATTAAATTTATTATTTAAAAATATATTTAAAAATAAAAATTATGTTTATATCCTTTTTATTATAATTTGACATATAACGTAGTATAAATGAATTATAAATATTGTAAATATAAAAATTGACAATATTTACTTATGTATAAATTTTTGTAAGTCATTTTGAGTCAAATAAAATTTTATTAACTTTTGCAAATAAGTCTCGAGCATCAGGAGTGGGATACACAATGATTCGATCTTAATTGTTAAATAGGTATTAATCTATATGTAAATATATATAATTAATTAGGTTCGTGAATCGAAGGCCAACCTTATAAGTTACCAATGGTGTTATATGTATTTTTGCTACAAAATACATTAGGTGAGTATATAGTTCCACTTTTAAACTCTAAATATTTTGGGCTGAGAATACATGCGCTGTTTTTATAAATGATTTACGTTATGGACACAAGTGACAAAAATTACATTCTACGTTGAGTTGTACCACTGGCATACTTCCCTGTAGCTTGGTAACTAATATTTACAGGGGTATTGTAAACGCGAATCCTGTTGATAGATCTATCGGGCCTGACAACCCCAACCGGGCTGGACGACCAGTTTTCAACGGTTGCACAGTACTTCGTTTCGTGACTACACATGGTACGGTGTAGTAAGATTTCATATTAAAGGGAATATGCGACGTGATTAAATGTTAAGTATGGTTACCAGGTGCTCAACCACTTAGAATGCTTTACATACACTTGCGAGTGTATTATGTTTACAAATATGAAATCTTGTGGTCCATTGTTATAACACTGCTAGCATCAAACCTATATATCTCACCAACTTTATGTTGACGTTTTAAAGCATGTTTTTCTCAGGTACGAATTAAGTCTTCCGCTGTGCATTAGCTCATATTAAGGATACTACTCGGGACCATTTAAGCCATGATATAAGGACGTTGCATTCGAGTCAATGAAGTTCATTAGAGACTAGGTCATTTGGACATTATGAAATGTTAGGCGAACATGTTAACTTTTGATGTAATATTAGATTGCCTTTTAAGAATAAATGCAACGTTTGTAAAATGTATCATATAGAGGTCAAGTACCTCGCAATGTTATCAACTATTGTAATTCGTTTGTAATCAATATGGACGATGTCCGGATGGATTAGTTCGGGTTATTAAACGCACCCTCAGCCTTTCCTTCATACACCCCTTGGCAAGGACACGGTGACCCTCTACCTCCACCTTATGACCCCAACGCTGCCCTAGCCGCAAGTCAGGAAGCCTATAGGCGTTTTTACGAGGAACAACGCCTAAATGAACAACGGCAGCAACAGCAACGGGAACAAGAAGATCAGGGAGGCCCTGCGTGGTCATTTTTCTAGTTTCTTTTTAGTTTTAGAACTATTTATTTTGTATTTGTTTTGTGTAAAATAATTTTTATGGTGTGTTAATTTAGTTTTACTTTTATATATTTTATATTTACGAAAACTTTTAGTGCGGGGTAAAATTTTTGTACTACTAAAGTACAACCCCATCTCGTTTGTGTTTGACATATTTGTTGACAGGTACTTACGATGATAAGATTCGACATAGCGAAACACGAAAGCATTATTGAGATAAAAAGGATTGGATATGTTCATACAATAAGCATTTTACAATCTTCAATTGCTTAACAAAGGAAGTTCTAAACACTTTACACTTTTTGTCCTCTCAAATTTATACATTTAATCTGATTTTATGTAATGAGGGCATTACATAATTTTAAGTGTGGGGTGGGAGTATATAAATTCTCGAGAAATTATAATCTAGTAGTTTTTATGAAATTTTTTACAATTTTTAAACAAATATAACTAATCAATTTTTAAGGTAATTACGAGCAATTAAAGATTAGGTGTAAAAAACCGAAATTATTGTCTCCATACAATAAAAATACATAAGTTTATTTGATTAAAATATATAAAAGAAAACCAAGTTTAAAGGAATTTATAAACTCATATGTTTAGAACCATTTATCACATGTTTCTATGAAGTTTATTGCAGATATCATCTCTTTGGAATGTATAAACCTAAATATCTCATTAAGGAAGTAAAGTCTTCCAAAATGACACACTTGCTAACTTATGTTAGAAGATGTAGTCCAGAACAGCTGTAGGTTGACGAAAAATCTTGAAAAGTCATCTCTGTCATCGGCTGGAAATCCACCTCACCTCAGCATCAAACAGGGTTTTTGGTGGTGAGACTTATCCTAACCATGAGATGGATCTGTCTCGTATAATGGGGGGCACATTGCAAATTAGCTTTTAAGACTAATGAATCTAATCCCCAGATGGATGATCTCCGTAAAGATCAACCGCATCTATGTTTGACCGCGGTCAACATACATATGCCATAACAAATTGAGGTGTGCAAACTCATGGTTCACCGATGATATTTGGACACGATATAATTTTACTCTAAAACTTGTGCTATTTTATGAATTATATTGTGTAAAACCATTTTTAGGACATTCGGTTTCAAGTTCCATGATACTTCAATTATGGGGGCGGATAGCTTACTAATCGCCAACTGAGACTACGGTTTTCAGTTACCCTCGACCGAAATTTGAGGTTAAAATCGGAAAACGTCTCTAGTGTAAAAACTAGCATGCCATTTTATAAAATCATAAAACGTTTTCATAAGGTCCAATTTTCCCTAAGGATCCAAATTTTTAAAACCTTAATCACGAGTTTCAACTTTGTTTCTGTTGTCAGAATTTCATTTCGTGTGGTGTGCGTGTGATCCAATAAAAATTGTGTAGTGTTTCCAACTTATTCCATATAGCGTGTGTTTCATTTCGTGTAGTGTGTGTTGTGTGATTTAATGTTCGATATGGAGAAATATGTAATGTTCCGATTCTATTTAGAAGATGTAATTGCTTGAGGACAAGCAACGTTCAAGTGTGGGGTATTTTGATATTGCTTTAAACATACATATATTTCGACGCAATATCATTTATATTTCATCAGCTTTTACCGAAACGAAGACATTCAAATGCATAATTCACAAGAAAAATGACAAAAGTAAATGCGAGCTTAAAGTTTAAAGAAACAACGATAAAACGACGGATTTAAACCGAATATATATCAAGATAATGTTACTCGAATGCAAGTCCAAGATGATCAAAGAAAAAGAGTTCAAAAAGAAAGTTCCAAGTCGATATACGTCAACACGGGATCAACAAAGAACAAACGGAAAAAAATAAAAATAAGAAAACTGCCGTGTACTCCTACGCGAAACGTGTGGGATTCTACGCGAAACGTGTGGGATTCTACGCGAAACGCGTAGTATTTAAGTCATACGCGGATCGTGTGGGTATCTACGCGAAACGCGTAATCCCCTGTCTAGATCCAGATTCAAATACAAATGGGACGGTGGCTTTATGATTAATTATAATACTTTTACAATACTTATGGGATATACACAGCAAAGCAATAAAGTTCACATCACTTTTGACCTACTACTTGAAGAAAGAAATGTTATATACGGAGTAGAGAGACACAGAGAAAAAGGAGACACATTTCACATACACAAATTTAACACAGTACACATTATTATTTTCTAGTATCTTTTGTACTCTATATTATTTTCAGTTTCAAGATTCAATTTTTAGGATAGTTTCAGTTTCAAGGGTGTATTGTTCGTGATTAAGGGTATTATTGTACGCGCTAAAGGGGTGTTGTTATTGTAATTTTTCTACCGTTTGAAGTAAATGAGAGTGAAGACTTTCGTAAGTATATCTTATTAAAATTATCGTTATCAATTTTTATCGTTTTTATTATGTTTGTATATTTATATTTTTACGTTTTCCCTAGTATAATGAGTAGCTAAATTTCCCTAGTGTTTGCTTAGATGTAGAGACCCTAGTGAAATGGATTGTTATCATTTGTAATAATTAAAATGTAACTTTAGTATTTTTAACATTGAGCCTAATTAAAAGAACCATTATTATGTATTTGGATAATTAACCCCTGTCACTTAATTTGTTAGATTAAAATAACGAAAGTTATTTTTATTTATATAAATTAAGCTTCAACATTAAAAGTGATCTAGAAGAACTTATAACTAATTTACTAACACTAAATTAAAAGTAAAGTCCGGTGGTTTGGGTAATATCACTAGTCATATAATAGTGTAATTGTAAAAAGGGAAATCGTTATGATTTGGGTTTTGGCGAAGGTCAAAACTGGGTTGGGTCTCAATTTAAATACTTAAGGACTAGTAACTATCTAAATATAATCCAATGAAAATTAGATTTAATTTAGTTAGCCAAAACTTTATATTTATTCGAAAGGGAAATATAAGTTTTATACTAAACATTTTAATACGAGCTTAAACTTAAAACAATCCATGAATCTAGAGGTGACACATTTAAGTAAACACTCCTATTTATATATTGCTAATTATTATTATTATTATTATTATTTACGTATATTTATTCAGCAATTTACACAACATTATAATTCAGTTTATTCGTTACTGTTTTGTCACATCGATCATATCATACGCGAATCGCGTATAATTCTACACGATACGCGTACGTTTTAAACCATACGCGGAACGCGTACAACATTACGCGAAACGCGTAAGTATAAATACGAGTACTGTATCAATTAGGTTAAAATCTAGGGTTTTTAATATTTTATTATTATATTTAAGTTATTAATTTATAATTAGTATTAATTATTACAACTTTCTTTAATATATGTTTTAATCTTACTAGAATTTATTTAAATCTCAAGGTTTTTATTAAAAGCTTTACTATTAATTTTAAGTAATTAGTTTATAATTAGTTAATTATTATAATTCCTATTTTAAATTAATTAAAACTTTTTATGTAGTTAATTTATATAAATTTATATTATAATTGCTCAAAACAAAATTCTAATCAATTAGTTTTATTAAAAGTTATTATTTTATTAATTATCATTTAGTAATAAACTTATTAGTATAATTTCAATTAATTCACTTTTAAGTTAATAATTATAAATAATGTATTCGTATAAATTAATAAGTAATGTAATTAAGTTAAGATTAAGTTATATTTTATTATTATTATGTAGTATTATAAATTCCTAATCCAAAACCCCCTTTAAATAAGTTTAACTTCAAACACTATTAAAAAAAATAAAATAATTTGAACACTGTCTCCCTGTGGAACGAATCGGATTTACCAACAAACTAAACTACACGGATAGGACTAGTTGCCTATATATGTTTGAAACCAACCTAAATTCATTAAAATACCATATATACAATAAATCAATTCGTGTAACAAAACAACTCAAATCCGTTCATAAATAAAGGTACTGTTTCAACGCATCAACTTTTTGGCGCCGCTGCCGGGGAGCGGTTTTCGTTCATAAAGATATTAATAGACTTTAGGTTATGCGATCCTTTTATAGGAATTCATTCCTAGAAAATCTTTTAGTGTTATGATAGAAATTAATGCATGAATTTACGTTCCTCAAGCACTGAATTAACTCCTCCATATCCTGAACCTGAAAGAGAATTTCACGAACGTTTAAGAGCTCAAGAAGTAGAGTCTCTCGCCGAGGATTTAGAATCACTTTCATTGGATTCTAACTCTGAACCAGATATTCAACCAATCATAGAGCCAATTATTAAAGAAGAAGAAGAGATGGCTGTTACAAATCAAACGATGGAAGCATTAATGAAGGTGACGAGAACAGGTCAAGGCCACGCAATCATCTAACCTACGATGACTGACGGCTTTGAAATAAAAGGTCAATTCCTTCACATGGTGACTAATACATGCCAATTCGGTGGAGCTCCAAATGAGGATGCTAACGAGCATCTTCGTAAGTTTGTAAGCATTTGCAAACTATTCAAAATTAAGGATGTCTCTGATGAAACCGCATGTTTAAAAATCTTTCCATGGTCCTTAAAGCACGATGCAAGAGATTGGCTAGACTCATTACCAGAAGGTTATATCGAAAACTGGAATGACATGATGGATAATTTTTTATCAGAATTCTTCCCTGTTTCAAAAGCAGCAAAATTGCAAAGTGATATAAATCATTTCAAGCAAAAGTTTAACGAGACCCTTTATGAAGCTTGGACCCGATTCAACAAAATGCTTAGGGTATGTCCTCAACACGGGTTGAATACATTCTAAAAAGTCCAAATATTCTATAAAGGAGTAAATGTTGCTACTAGAAAAGATATAGATGTTGCAGCTTGAGGTTCGATAATGAAGAAAACACCAGAAGACGCTCACACAATCATTGCCGATATAGCAGCACATTCCCATAATTGGCATTAAGAGATAGAATTCTCTAGATCATCAACCGTTGCTAATATCGAAAGCAATGATGAAATTGCTTCTTTAAAAGTTCAAATCGCAAATCAAGCAAGACAAATTGAGAAAGTAACCAAGGAAATGCATGCTATCAGGGTAGGATGTGAAATGTGCCAAGGCCCCCATCTTACTAGAGATTGTGATAAAACAACGATGGAAGAGCAAGCAAATTTCCTAGGTTACTTACAAAAAGGTGAAATGAATTTCAACGATTTTCCAGCGATAGAATCAAATAACCGAAAATATCCTCCAATTAACAACTATCAAACAGGAGGACCTTCAGGTTTAAATAATAATAACTATCAAGGAGGAAATCCGGTTTACCAAAATAACCAAAATTTCCAAAATCAAAATCAAAATCAAAGAAATGCACCACCAGGTTACAATAACCTAAATAACCGAAATCAACCTCAACGAATTTATCAAAATAATTTTCAACACAATCAACCACAACCACAAGCACTTATACAACCACAACCTGAGAAGAAATCCTGTTTAGAAGATCTCTTAAGAGATTTTATGGTTAAGCACGAGCAAACTGCGGAAATTCAAACTCAACAAATTCGAAATCAACAAGCTATGATTCAGAATTTAGAAAGAGATGTTGGAAGGATCTCACAGTTACTATCAGAGAGGCCACCAGGCGCTCTCCCCTTAAATACTCAAGTGAATCCCAACAACAATCAAACAAGGAATGAGCATGTAAATGCTATAACTACTAGAAGTGGTTTAACTGTTAACCCAGAAACTAGTAAAACCTCAGAAGTTCCTTTATCTTCTTCTAGTTTACAAGAACCTGTTGATATAGATGAGCGTGTTGAGAAAGAACAAGAAAAAGATGATCCACCGGAGATCATATCGAAGAGAATTGAAGAAACACCTATAAAGGTGCACAAAGCACCTATTCCATACCCGAAGGCATTAAAGAAAGACAAACTCGCGAGCCAATATAAAAAATTTGCAGATATGATCAAGCAAATTAGCATTAACATGCCACTCGCGGAAGTTCTTAGGGGTATGCCAAATTATGGAAGGTTTATCAAGGATCTCATAGCCGATAAAGGTAAATATGAAGAAGTTTCAACCACATTCCTCAATGAGGAATGCTCAGCAATTTTGCAAAAGCAAAAGATGCCACCGAAACTCGAAGATCCTGATAGTTTCATTATTCCATGCCTGATGGGAGATTCAGTAATGTACGATGCATTAGCTGACTTAGGCACAAGTATCAATCTTATGCCACACTCCTTGTACTTAAAACTAAACCTAGGTGATTTAAAACCAACTAGGATGTGTATACGCCTAGCAGATAGAACTTTTAACTATCCTATTGGTATTGCCGAAAACCTACAAGTTAAAGTTAATCATTTAATCTTTCCTGTCGACTTCGTTGTGCTTGAAATGGAAGAAGATAGCAAGGTTCCTCTAATTATAGGGCGACCATTTCTAAATACCGCTGACGCGATTGTGCGTGTTAAAGATAAAAAGCTTAGTCTAGGTGTAGGGGAAGATAGAGTCACCTTAAACATAGACAAAGCTATGAAACAACCTATCTCCTCCGATGACGAATGTTATAAGTTAGACATTGTGGATTGTTGTGTTGAAAAAGAATTGCAAGAATTACTAAATATAGACACCTCGAACTTCACCTCAATGAATGAAGGTGATGAATTCGATGTAGAACATGAACTTGACGAATTGATGAAAGTAGTCATCGATGAAGATTGCTGTGAGGAAGAAATTCCCAAGGAAGATGAACCCTTTGAAGGAATTACCGATGGTAACAGGTTCCGAATAAAATCTTCCTTGGAAGAACCACCAACCTTGGAACTTAAAGAACTCCCAGAACATTTTGAGTATGCTTTTCTTCAAGGTACATCACAATTACCTGTTATAATTTCATCAAAACTTTCCAATGACGAAAAGAGTAGGTTAATATCCGTTCTAAAAACTCATAAGAAAGCAATTGCTTGGAAAACAACCGATATTCCAGGGATTAACCCCGCTTATTGTACTCATAAGATTCTAATGGAAGAAGATTTTAAACCCGTGGTACAAAGACAACGAAGGTTAAACCCTAACATGAAAGAAGTTGTCAAAAAGGAGGTTATCAAGTTACTTGATGCCGGGTTAATATACCCTATATCCGATAGCCCATGGGTTAGTCCTGTTCAAGTGGTACCCAAGAAAGGGGGTACAACTGTTGTTCTTAATGATGATAATGAACCTGTTCCTACAAGAACAGTCACTGATTGGAGAGTCTGTATAGACTACCATCGTTTAAACGACGCCACAAGGAAAGATCATTTCCCACTTCCTTATATTGACCAAATGCTAGAACGTTTAGCGGGAAAGGAGTACTATTGTTTCCTTGATGGATTCTCCGGTTATTTTCAAATTCCCATTGATCCAAAAGACCAAGACAAGACAACTTTTACTTGTCCATTTGGTACATTCTCATATCGACGAATGCCGTTCGGATTATGCAACGCGCCAGGCACTTTTCAAAGGTGTATGAAATCAATATTTCACGACATGATAGAAGGAAGTATGGAAGTCTTTATGGACGATTTCTCTGTTTTTGGAGACTCCTTCGATTCATGCCTTTCAAACCTCGAGCGAATGTTAATTCATTGTGAGGAATCAAATCTTGTTTTAAATTGGGAAAAATGCCACTTCATGGTGAAGGAAGGCATTGTTTTAGGACACAAGATTTCTCGAGATGGAATGGAAGTAGACAAAGCTAAGATCGATGTAATCTCAAAGCTTCCTCCTCCAACTAACGTTAAAGGGATTCGTAGTTTCTTAGGTCATGCGGGATTCTATCAACGATTCATAAAGGATTTTTCCAAAATCGCTCGACCCATGACTAAACTTCTCGAGAAAGACAGTACATTAGACTTCAATGACAAATGCTTACAAGCTTTCTCAATTCTAAAAAATAAACTTACGAATGCACCCATTATGGTATCACCCGACTGGTCCAAACCTTTCGAGCTAATGTGTGATGCTAGTGATTTCGCGATGGGAGCTGTTTTAGGGCAACATCAAGATAACAAGTTTCAACCAATCTATTATGCAAGTAAAACACTTACAGGAGCTCAGTTGAATTACACGACTACTGAGAAGGAGCTTCTTGCAGTAGTTTTTTCTTTCGATAAGTTTAGATCTTACTTAGTGTTATCTAAAACAATTGTTCATACCGATCATTCAGCCCTAAAGTATTTATTCAAAAAGCAAGATGCTAAACCTAGACTAATTCGTTGGATTCTTCTCCTACAAGAATTCGACATTGAAATTAAGGATAAAAAAGGAGCTGAAAATCTGGCTGCAGATCACTTATCCTGTCTTGAAAATCCTAACTTAGAAACACTCGACGAATCTGTTATTCACGATACTTTTCCGGACGAGTTCCTTATGAGAATTGAAACAGAAGAAGAAATTCCATGGTTTGCGGGCTATGATAATTATCTAGCCGCAAGAATTCTTGTTAAAAATCAAACTTATTAGCAAAAGAAGAAATTCTTTGCTGATCTGAAGTTTTACTTCTGGGAAAGCCCTAACCTCTTTCGTATAGGGGCTGACCAAGTTATTCGTCGATGTGTATATGGCAAAGAAGCGCAACAAATTCTAGAGCACTGTCATGAAGGACCGGCTGGTGGACATTTCGGACCAAGCTATACAGCGAAAAAGGTTTTTGACTCAGGTTTTTACTGGCCTACAATTTTTAAAGATGCATACAATATGATAAAAACTTGTGATGCTTGTCAAAGATCTGGAAATATCTCCAAGAGAGACGAAATGCCACAACAAAGCATCCTAGTATGCGAAGTATTCGACATTTGGGGTATTGACTTCATGGGTGCATTCCCCGCTTCTAACAAATGCAAATACATTCTTGTGGCAGTCGATTACGTTTCTAAATGGGCTGAAGCAAAAGCCCTACCCACTAACGATGCTCGAGTTATTGTCAACTTTCTTAAAAATCTTTTCTCGCGTTTTGGGATTCCAAAAGCATTAATCAGTGATCGTGGAACTCATTTTACAAATCAACTACTCGAGAAAGTACTAAAAAAGTACGGAGTTAATCATCGTTTTTCAACTTCTTACCACCCTCAAACGAGTGGTCAAGTTGAAAACACAAACAGAGGTCTTAAACGAATTTTAGAAAGAACGGTTAAAAATAATCCAAAAATCTGGCATCGAAAGCTAGATGATGCGCTTTGGGCATTTAGAACTGCATTTAAAACACCCATCGGTACTACACCTTTCCGATTAATTTACGGTAAGGCGTGTCATCTACCTGTCGAAGTTGAACACAAGGCATACTGGGCTCTGAGAGAATGTAATACCGACCTTGTAAAAGCCGGAGAAAACCGATTCTTACAACTGAATGAATTAGATGAATTAAGACTACAAGCGTATGAAAACTCTAAAACATACAAGGAGAAAACTTAAAGATGGCACGATGCACGGTTAAAAGAAAAGAAAGAATTTGAACAAGGAGATAAAGTATTAGTATTCCAATCACGTTTTAAGTTTTCACCTGGGAAACTTAGATCCCGATGGACTGGGCCATATATAATAAAACAAGTTTTTCCATCTGGATATGCAGAATTATATAGCAAAGACGGTGGAACTTTCAAAGTGAACGGTCATCGACTCAAATTATACTTTGAAGGAATCAATACTACGGAAAGAGACGAGATCACCTTCTACCCTAAGGACAAGTAAATTCAGGGTAACTTTAAGGTTTTTCAACTCCATTCTCGAACTTTATTTTCATCTTTAAGAGTGGGGTTTGTTCGGTCTTTCCCTAGCAGACACTAAAGAACCAGTCTTCTCTTTCCATTCTACCTTTTTATTTTTATTTTCTTCTTTTCGTTTTTATTTATTGTTTATTTTCAAGATGCTCAATCAATATGTCTACAACCATTTTCTTTTGATGTGCGATAAAATTTTACCGAGGGACGTGGTATTAGATATAAAGAATAAATGCGATCAGGCGAGTAAAGAAATAAGGCAAGAACTTAACGAGAAAAATTATGCCAAAGGAAAATCAAAATCAGCTAAGAAACTTCGAGCGCGTCATTTGGGCAAGTGTGTAAAATGTGGAAAACCAGCTCATTACGGAAAGTGCCCAAAGAGCCAGACGGACTCTAATTTCGAATACGTAACCTTATGCCGAGAAGGGCCTTTTAAATGTTCAAAGGAAAACCTCTTAAACCAATGAGGTTACACCTACGAAGCCATGGGGGGCGAAATGATGCGACTCCACTACGAGGCAAGTCAACGCGGTTTCACAATCTAATCCTTTTTCTCGCCAATTGTGTGTTTGTGTATTTTTGTAATTTTGTGCATTTTTGTGTGTTTATGTTTTGGTGTGTTTTAGTTGGTATTTTTTTGTTGTGTTTTTATAAAAAAAAGGTCTACCATTTAAAATTGATAAACCTTGAGTTTAACCTGTTTTCATTGAAAACGATAATGCTAAGTGTAATAACTGAATTGTCGTTTTTCAAATTGCACGAAATTTATTGTTGGATTCATAATATATCTTTTAAATAGTAAACCACAAAAACAAAAGAAAAATTAAAACTACTAAAAAAATACTTTTTAATCAATAACCGTAAAGATATATAAACTTGTAAACCTTTGTCATGGGTAATGATAGGTGTAATAACCGAGATTGTCTCTACCTAGTTGATAGGAAACAAAGTTTTAAGTTTGAAAATTAGTTGGTTTGAAAGTATATTTAAATTTTTTTTTTTAAAAAATAGAGTGTATTGTAAATTTATTTAATTTTTATTTTTCATGTACTTGTTTTTAATTTTAAACATTAATTCTCTTTTAATTTAAAAAAAAAAATTATTAGAGTGTTTTGTTTTTAAGTTGTTTTTGAAAAATATTAAAACTTTAACTTTTAAAGTATTAAATTATAAATTGAAATTAAAAATTTATAAACAGATAAAGACTAGGTATACCAACCGAAATTTCCGTTACATTAAATATAAGTTTAAAATTGATATTTTGAAATTTAAGTACTTATAAAGTTGAAAAAAAAAATATATATATATATATATATAATAAAAAAATAAATAAAAAATAAATAGAATGTTTTTGTTTTTATTTTTATAAAATATTAAAAACTTTAACTTTTAAATTATTAAATTTTATAAATTGAATTTTAAAATTTATAAACGGATAAAGACTAGGTA
Source organism: Rutidosis leptorrhynchoides (assembly GCF_046630445.1). Lineage (NCBI taxonomy): Eukaryota > Viridiplantae > Streptophyta > Magnoliopsida > Asterales > Asteraceae > Rutidosis > Rutidosis leptorrhynchoides. Next base: position 153,130,584 of record NC_092337.1, read on the forward strand.
TAACAACCGAAATTTCTGTATCAACAAATATAAATTTTTAAATGAAATTTTAAAAGTTTGATTAATTATAAAGTTGAAAAAAAAAGGGTCCTAAAGCTTACACGAAACGTGTGGCTATCCACACGAAACGCGTAGAAATAAAAGCTACGCGAAACGCGTAGTACTACGCGAAACGCGTAGAGTCAAAATCTGATTCATATCAGATCGAGCAGCAGCTTGTTCTTCACGCTCTCTTATTTTTTTTCCTGCTGTGGACGAAGGAGGTGAGCAAAAACCCCAAAAATCATACCCAAACACTAAATTAACACTATCAATATCCTCCAATTCATCCATCTTTCAACATGCCTAGACTGGTAAGGGTCCTAAACTCAATTTACCCCTTGTTCTTCATATTTTTCATTATTTATTTGATTAGTTTTAATCCAAATTTTGAGCATGATATTGTTGAATTTTGCTTGATTATTGCTATGGCTATGTTGTTAGTATGATATTAAACCCGATTAGCATGAAAATTTGATGTTTAATTGATTATTGAAAAGTTAGGGTTTATGTAAAATGGGGAAATTGAGGAATTGCTATTAAAATGTGTTATTTTGGGTCTAATTAGATGTTTTGATAGTAGTAGAAGCTTTGAATATAAGTTTGATTGTTTTATTTTGTGATTTTAATTTTCGTCTAAATTTGTAATTGTCATGAATCAAGTATGGATTGTAATGATGATTAGGAGCTGGAATATACGCAATGTGATTGAATTGGATTATATATGCTTAGCTCATTACGTGTTTTCACTTGTGAATTAAATTTTGTTTTTGAAACTTGATTCATGATTATGAATTTTTGTTTTATTGTTGTTTGTTTTAATTTTTAGAAGTAAACTGTTGTTGAAATATTGTTTCCTGTGGTGTTGAAACAAGCTTGTATGTCAAGGATGAATTCTTTGCTAACATTTACATACCCAGTTGGGACGATTCTCTTGTTTTAAAATGTTATGCAGAGATTATTTATAATGAGAGCTGTTAACCAACAGCAAGGGGAAGAACAAGTAACACCGGAAATGGAACAACAACTTCAGAATCTGTACCCGAACCTGAGATTTCCTTATGATGTACCTAACCGATTACAAAAGGTTAAAGACTTACTTTCTCTGGTCAATAGAAACATCTCTCCAGTATACGTTGTAGATTGGGCTCCTTTAGGACACCCAGTGAACTTAGATGAACAAATAAGGGGAATTTTAAACCAAAGTTTTACAAACGAATTTGGAATGACTTTGGTTTTTAATGATTTTGAGAGATTGTTTAGTTTAAATAGCCCTGTATATAGAGAATGGTGTTTAGAGTTCTATTCTACCGTTAGAATGAGTTTACACCCAGAAACTATCAATGACCCTAATTTTCTACAATTTAGACTGGGTGGGGTAGATAGAAGTATGTCCCTAAGTAACGTGACTGACGCATTAGTGATTTACACCGTTGAGGAGATGTTGGCTCCCGGTTTTAGGGAGTATATTTTTACAGGGGCTAGATATACAGGAAATTATGATTCTTCGAGAGTCTGGCAATCTTTCACTAATAGAAATACATATGAGCCAGGCCATGAATCGTACCTAAAGATCACTGATGTTCGTTTTCGAATAATTCATAAATTTATAGCGAACACAATAAACCAAAGGTCATTTGTTAATACAGATAAAATTAATTATATCGACCTTTGGTACTTAGATGCGATCAGAGATAGGGATACATTTGTTAGTATACCCTATGGAGTTGCTTACTTTTTGGCCCATGTTGGCATAAGGGCTAGAGGAACAAGTGACATGTCGGGGGGTCACTATATCACGTGTCTAGGAAACTGGTTCGGAATCGACCCGAGTGAATCAGAACCTCCAATCCAACTGGTAGATTAAGCTGTTAAAACTTTAGGATTGGATGTGTATAGGACGGCAAAGGCTATACACGTGAGAGGCGTGGTAATTAGTTTAAGACGACAAGAAGTTGTCGCTCACGCTCCTATGGAGGAGGATGAGGAACCCGCTAGGGAAACTAGGAGGAGACGAAGACAGCCAGATCAGGCTAGTTCGTTTAATGCAGGTATTTCTGATTTCGATATGCTACAAAATTCGTTTAATTCATTGAGTTTAGATTTAAGGAACTCGTATGATAATTGGGGACAGAGATCAGAAGAACAATACACTAGTTTGTCTAGGCAAATAGGGGAAATTAGGCATACCCAACTAGCTCAGGGTAATACGTTAGAGAACATCCGCTACGATCAGAGGGGCCAGGGAGCATAGTTAGAGTGGGCGCATCATCAGGCATATTTATACGCAGCTAACCCACAACAATACGCACCCTCAGCCTTTCCTTCATACACCCCTTGGCAAGGACACAGTGACCCTCTACCTCCACCTTATGACCCCAACGCCGCCCTAGCCGCAAGTCAGGAAGCCTATAGGCGTTTTTACGAGGAACAACGCCTAAATGAACAACGGCAGCAACAGCAACGGGAACAGGAAGATCAGGGAGGCCCTGCGTGGTCATTTTTTAGTTTCTTTTTTAGCTTTAGAACTATTTATTTTGTATTTGTTTTGTGTAAAATAATTTTTATGGTGTGTTAATTTTGTTTTACTTTTATATATTTTATATTTACAAAAACTTTTATTGTGGGGTAAAATTTTTGTACTACTAAAGTACAACCACATCTCGTTTGTGTTTGACATATTTGTTGACAGGTACTTACGATGATAAGATTCGACATAGCGAAACACGAAAGCATTATTGAGATAAAAAGGATTGGATATGTTCATACAATAAGCATTTTACAATCTCCAATTGCTTAACAAAGGAAGTTCTAAACACTTTACACTTTTTGTCCTCTCAAATTTATACATTTAATCTGATTTTATGTAATGAGGGCATTACATAATTTTAAGTGTGGGGTGGGAGTATATAAATTATCGAGAACTTATAATCTAGTGGTTTTTATGAAAATTTTTACAATTTTTAAACAAATATAACTAATCAATTTTTAAGGTAATTACGAGCAATTAAAGATTAGGTGTAAAAAACTGAAATTATTGTCTCCATACAATAAAAATACATAAGTTTATTTGATTAAAATATATAAAAGAAAACCAAGTTTAAAGGAATTTATAAACTCATATGTTTAGAACCATTTATCACATGTTTCTATGAAGTTTATTGCAGATATCATCTCTTTGGAATGTATAAACCTGAATATCTCATTAAGGAAGTAAAGTCTTCCAAAATGACACACTTGCTAACTTATGTTAGAAAATGTAGTCCAGAACAGCTGTAGGTTGACGAAAAATCTTGAAAAGTCATCTCTGTCATCGGCTGAAAATCCACCTCACCTCAGCATCAAACAGGGTTTTTGGTGGTCAGACTTATCCTAACCATGAGATGGATCTGTCTCGTACAATGGGGGGGCCCATTGCAAATTAGCTTTTAAGACTAATGAATCTAATCCCCAGATGGATGATCTCCGTAAAGATCAACTGCATCTATGTTTGACCGCGGTCAACATACATATGCCATAACAAATTGAGGTGTGCAAACTCATGGTTCACCGATGATATTTGGACACGATATAATTTTACTCTAAAACTTGTGCTATTTTATGAATTATATTGTGTAAAACCATTTTTAGGACATTCGGTTTCAAGTTCCATGATACTTCAATTATGGGGGCGCATAGCTTACTAATCGCCAACTGAGACTACGGTTTTCAGTTACCGTCGACCGAAATTTAAGGTTAAAACCGGAAAACGTGTCTAGTGTAAAAACTAGCATGCCATTTTATAAAATCATAAAATGTTTTCATAAGGTCCAATTTTCCCTAAGGATCCAAATTTTTAAAACCTTAATCACGAGTTTAAACTTTGTTTCTGTTATCAGAATTTCATTTCGTGTAGTGTGCGTGTGATCCAATAAAAATTGTGTAGTGTTTCCAACTTATTCCATATAGCGTGTGTTTCATTTCGTGTAGTGTATGTTGTGTGATTTAATGTTCGATATGGAGAAATATGTAATGTTCCGATTCTATTTAGAAGATGTAATTGCTTGAGGATAAGCAACGTTCAAGTGTGGGGTATTTTGATATTGCTTTAAACATACATATATTTCGACGCAATATCATTTATATTTCATCAGCTTTTACCGAAACGAAGACATTCAAATGCATAATTTACGAGAAAAACGACAAAAGTAAATGCGAGCATAAAGTTTAAAGAAACAACGATAAAACGACGGATTTAAACCGAATATATATCAAGATAATGTTACTCGAATGCAAGTCCAAGATGATTAAAGAAAAAGAGTTCAAAAAGAAAGTTCCAAGTCGATATACGTCAACACGGGATCAACAAAGAACAAACGGAAAAAAATAAAAATAAGAAAACTGCCGTGTACTCCTACGCGAAACGTGTGGGATTCTACGCGAAACGCGTAGTATTTAAGTCTTACGCGGATCGTGTGGGTATCTAGGCGAAACGCGTAATCCCCTGTCCAGATCCAGATTCAAATACAAATGGGACGGTGGCTTTATGATTAATTATAATACTTTTACAATACTTATGGGATGTACACAGCAAAGTAATAAAGTTCACATCACTTTTGACCCACTACTTGAAGAAAGAAATGTTATATACGGAGTAGAGAGACACAGAGAAAAAGGAGACACATTTCACATACATAAATTTAACACAGTACACATTATTATTTTCTAGTATCTTTTGTACTCTATATTATTTTCAGTTTCAAGATTCAATTTTTAGGATAGTTTCAGTTTCAAGGGTGTATTGTTCGTGATTAAGGGTATTATTGTACGCGCTAAAGGGGTGTTGTTATTGTAATTTTTCTACCGTTTAAAGTAAATGAGAGTGAAGACTTTCGTAAGTATATCTTATTAAAATTATCGTTATCAATTTTTATCGTTTTTATTATGTTTGTATATTTATATTTTTACGTTTTCCCTAGTATAATGAGTAGCTAAATTTCCCTAGTGTTTGCTTAGATGTAGAGACCCTAGTGAAATGGATTGTTATCATTTGTAATAATTAAAATGTAACTTTAGTATTTTTAACATTGAGCCTAATTAAAAGAACCATTATTATGTATTTGGATAATTAACCCATGTCACTTAATTTGTTAGATTAAAATAACGAAAGTTATTTTTATTTATATAAATTAAGCTTCAACATTAAAAGTGATCTAGACGATCTTATAACTAATTTACTAACACTAAATTAAAAGTAAAGTTCGGTGGTTTGGGTAATATCACTAGTCATATAATAGTGAAATTGTAAAAAGGGAAACCGTTATGATTTCGGTTTTGGCGAAGGTCAAAACTGGGTTGGGTCTCAATTTAAATACTTAAGGACTAGTAACTATCTAAATATAATCCAATGAAAATTAGATTTAATTTAGTTAGCCAAAACTTTATATTTATTCGAAAGAGAAATATAAGTTTTATACTAAACATTTTAATACGAGCTTAAACTTAAAACAATCCATGAATCTAGAGGTGACACATTTAAGTAAACACTCCTATTTATATATTGCTAATTATTATTATTATTATTTACGTATATTTATTCAGCAATTTACACAACATTATAATTCAGTTTATTCGTTACTGTTTTGTCACATCGATCATATCATACGCGAATCGCGTATAATTCTACACGATACGCGTATGTTTTAAACCATACGCAGAACGCGTACAACATTACGCGAAACACGTAAGTATAAATACGAGTACTGTATCAATTAGGTTAAAATCTAGGGTTTTTAATATTTTATTATTATATTTAAGTTATTAATTTATAATTAGTATTAATTATTACAACTTTCTTTAATATATGTTTTAATCTTACTAGAATTTATTTAAATCTCAAGGTTTTTATTAAAAGCTTTATTATTAATTTTAAGTAATTAGTTTATAATTAGTTAATTATTATAATTCCTATTTTAAATTAATTAAAACTTGTTATGTAGTTAATTTATATAAATTTATATTATAATTGCTCAAAATAAAATTCTAATCAATTAGTTTTATTAAAAGTTATTATTTTATTAATTATCATTTAGTAATAAACTTATTAGTATAATTTCAATTAATTCACTTTTAAGTTAATAATTATAAATAATGTATTCGTATAAATTAATAAGTAATGTAATTAAGTTAAGATTAAGTTATATTTTATTATTATTATGTAGTATTATAAATTCCTAATCCAAAACCCCCTTTAAATAAGTTTAACTTCAAAGACTATTAAAAAAAAAAAAAATTTGAACACTGTCTCCCTGTGGAACGAATCGGATTTACCAACAAACTAAACTACACGGATAGGACTAGTTGCCTATATATGTTTGAAACCAACCTAAATTCATTAAAATACCATATATACAATAAATCAATTCGTGTAACAAAACAACTCAAATCCGTTCATAAATAAAGGTACTGTTTCAACGCATCAACTTTTTGGCGCCGCTGCCGGGGAGCGGTTTTCGTTCATAATGATTTTAATAGACTTTAGGTTATGCGATCCTTTTATAGGAATTCATTCCTAGAAAAGCTTTTAGTGTTATGATAGAAATTAATGCATGAATTTACGTTCCTCAAGCACTGAATTAACTCCTCCATATCCTGAACCTGAAAGAGAATTTCACGAACGTTTAAGAGCTCAAGAAGTAGAGTCTCTCACCGAGGATTTAGAATCACTTTTATTGGATTCTAACTTTGAACCAGATATTCAACCAATCATAGAGCCAATTATTAAATAAGAAGAAGAGATGGCTGTTACAAATCAAACGATGGAAGCATTAATGAAGGCGACGAGAACAGGTCAAGGCCACGCAATCATCCAACCTACGATGACTGACGGCTTTGAAATAAAAGGTCAATTCCTTCACATGGTGACTAATACATGCCAATTCGGTAGAGCTCCAAATGAGGATGCTAACGAGCATCTTCGTAAGTTTGTAAGCATTTGCAAACTATTCAAAATTAAGGATGTCTCCGATGAAGTCGCATATTTAAAAATCTTTCCATGGTCCTTAAAGGACGATGCAAGAGATTGGCTAGACTCATTACCAGAAGGTTATATCGAAAACTGGAATGACATGATGGACAAATTTTTGTCAGAATTCTTCCCTGCTTCAAAAGCAGCAAAATTGCAAAGTGATATAAATCATTTCAAGAAAAAGTTTAACGAGACCCTTTATGAAGCTTGGACCCGATTCAACAAAATGCTTAGGGTATGTCCTCAACACGGGTTGAATACATTCCAAAAAGTCCAAATATTCTATAAAGGAGTAAATGTTGCTACTAGAAAAGATATAGATGTTGCAGCTGGAGGTTCGATAATGAAGAAAACACCAGAAGACGCTCACACAATCATTGCCGATATAGCAGCACATTCCCATAATTGGCATCAAGAGATAGAATTCTCTAGATCATCAACCGTTGCTAATATTGAAAGCAATGATGAAATTGATTCTTTAAAAGTTCAAATGGCAAATCAAGCAAGACAAATTGAGAAAGTAACCAAGGAAATGCATGCTATCACCGTCTAAATTTAACTGTTCCGTATTCTTTTTTAGAATGTTGCAAATAAATCGCATGCTTTTATAAATAAATAAGAAAATAAGAGATGTTTCAATTATATCTTTACTTTATGACTAATAATAAATCCACTCATAGTTTTTATAAATCCATCCATGAAGCATAAACAATAATCTAAATCAAGAAGTTGTAAACAGTTGGATTAAAAGTCTTTATCACTTCACAATCCCACTTAAGCATGTATCTGTTCGGTCCATCTTTATACATTACAAACTTGTAATGTACAAACATATAATGCATAAGATTAGTAGATTTATAAAAATTGTGAGTAGACTTTATCATTATCATTACTTTACACATGTAATACAAAAAGATACGGAGTATATATAAAAAGTAATCGGTAAATATGTAAAATAAAATAAAAAAGACAGTAATATTATACTTTTTAACTATGTATTTTTTGTTTATAAATCTATAACATCTTATAAATCATGAAGGAGAATCTGACATGTCACTCCATTAGTAACTCCTAATCTCACTTACTGACATGTTAATCTCTCTGTTAATTACAATTAGCAACTAATCATGCCACACTGGCAAAAAAAAACAAACTGTACGTTCTTCTCTCTTCTCGACTGTGTGAGTCCTTCGTCGTCGTTTCTGCATCTCATTCAATCCAAACCCTAAATTTCATAAGATTCAATCGGAGAAAAAACCAAACCCATGGATCTCAATTAGGGTTCATTAAGTCACGCTGCAAATCCAAGAAAACGACTACACAACTTCAATCTATATTATCTCTAACATCTAACGTCATAATTTGGGGTTTCTAAATTGTTGAATTAAATTAAACGATGCAACTCCCGATAATGAAATTCATCTGTCTCCCAAAATTGTAATTATCCTTGTGCTGTCTGCTTCCAATTAATCGTCTGAAAATCGAGGTATACTATATACAGGAATCGTTTTTTAAAATCATTGTTTGAATAATATAATTAATGCTATTGTATACTTTAGGAATCGTTTTTTAAATCCGTATCTTAATCTCTTTCTTCAATTGCTTTCTTATCGACCTCTTCAATCGATACAGCAAACGAATTCCTCAATCGGTTATATTGCACCTGCTTATAATAGGTATATCTCTTTCTCTATACTTTTTATATTTTGCTTTTGAAATTGCGAATGTTTAATGGATTTGTGTCTGTATACTGTGGCTGTTTATGATTCATCTGTTTATGTATCCAACTTTGAAATGTCGTACTGTATGTATTCAATTTCACTTTCAATGGATAAACATTATAAGGGAAAATTCGACTTTTAGTCACTTTGGAATGCAAATGAAACAGTATTAATATTATGTGCTTGGTTTTGTAGGAACTATAGGGCAAAGTAGATCATTGTTGAGACCGGTCTTTATTTGTTTAAGAAATCGGATCTTGCTTACACCCCACAACATATATCTCTTCATACATCTTTTAATTTGTTCATTTCTGAGATTTTTATGTAGAGAACTAAAAGAATTACTCATTCTTAAAAATAAGTTCAGAAGTCAAACTAACTCTTTAATTATAAAGGTTATGAGCTTCGTTGAATTCTCCATTGATATTTTGATAACTTTTTCGAAATTCTATATACTTCAATTAGTAGCCATCAGTTACTATTTCACTATTTCAGAACTCATTATTGTTTCAGGTAATAGTGTCAACTGGCAGAGACTTTAAAGCTAACGGAGATTTATCCATAAGGTTTTCAGTATCACTCTTTTTTTATAAGGTACACTTGATTGTCAATCAGTATCACTCTTTTTTATAAGGTACACGAATCTAAATGTTTAGTTGGAATATGTTTACAGTTGTGCAACTTCTTATATGAAAAATGTTTATAACTTATGCATATGAGTCTTCTCATCTTTGTTCTTCAGGTGCCACTTAACAATATGTTTGGATACTCAACGGGCGTCTGTTACATGACGCACATACTATAAATTGGTGTAGAAGATTTATTAATTTGGCTTTGAGGAGCCCAGCATTATTTGAGACATGCAGTTGATATGTTATTCTTTCTTATTACTTTGAATGTATGTTTACAATACATTTGGTGTATGAAACGTAATTAAAATGGTGGTAATTACAACCCATTTACCTATAGCTTGGTTGATTTCGGTTATTTTTAAATAGATCCAATGGGTTACATGGAAATACAAGATATAAGACGTACCATGTTAGTTAATTGAGTTGAAAGTCATTCAAAGCCTATAAAATATCAAATCCATAATGGCCTACTAAATTGCTTTGATAAAGAAATTGGAGAGTTTTATAGAAGTGTAGTTTCTGGTCTACATACCTGCCTATTTTTGAATCCTTTTTGAGGGAATTTCATGCTACCCTATGCAGATATGTAGATCAGTAACTACCAAGTTGTTTTGCATTTTGGTTAGGGTTGTTGTTGCGGCTTTGGTCATTTCTTATGAAGCCATCGGGTTGTTAAAAATGTGCATGTATGTAGATCGGTAACCACTAATTTGTTCTGCTCTAAATTCGGTGAAAAATACTAAGAGTTTCTGTTTGTTCATACGATAACGTTGATGCAGAGTATGCTACCACATTGTATGTCGTCCTTCATTCTGCCTGCCTTTATGTGTTTTGTCATAAACATGCTATCAACATGGATCAATGCTTTACACATTTTAACAAACACACAAACTATTTTTTAGAGCTACCGTGCAACGTACGGGCTGTTAAAATCTAGTAATTAATATATAATGAAAGGAAAGTAAAAATGAGTGGTATCATCAATCGTACTTTTTATTAACCTTATTCGTCCCGTTTTATAAAGAGACTCATTTTAAGATAATCATTTTGTATGAAGTACAATTTTTCATTTATTTTTTTTTATCGAAATGACGTTAACAATTTGATTGGTACGCTGACGAAGCCAAGTGAGAAAAATACCCCCCGTGTTTGTTTAATAGTTAACGTAAAATAATTCAAAATTACGTTGTTTGTCGAAATTTATTAGTTCAGTCTTTGAACTTATTTCTTTACATGGAGGGTCCTTGTATACTTGTATTTTGTAAAAGGGTTTAGGCTACTCAAGGACCATATACTTTTTATTTTGTCCCGATGTAGTCCATATACCAAAAAAATACTATTATAGGCCATAAACTTTTAAAAAGTGTATCGATGTAGTCCATAAGGTAACCTGTTACCGGCTAAACAGGTCACCTTTTGTTTACATCGATACACTTTTGAAAGTTTATGACCTACATCGATACACTTTTTAAAAGTATGTGAACTACATTAGTACTTTTTTTTTTGGTATATGGACTACATCGGGACAAAAAAAATTTATACTTTTTTGAAGATCAACGGTTTAAAATCGATCAACCTTATTTATCAGGTCAATGGACTACATCGATGCATTTTTTTAAAGTTTATGGCCTATAATAGTATTTTTTTGGGTATTTGGACTTCATCGGGACAAAATAGAAAGTATATGACCCTTGAATAGCCTTAACCCTTTGTAAAAAGGAATTGATATTTTAACATCGTGATAGATCCATCACACTTGTACATTATATACTTCTAAGGTACAAGTTTTTAATGCATTAGTGTGGTGGGCCTATCAAATTGGATGTTGGAAATATCACTACCTTTTGTAAATTATATTTAGAGATGACAAAAAAAACTCGTACTCGATGGGAAAATCCGAAACCCGATATATTTGAGCCGGGTTCGGACCGGTTAAATGGGTCTAGGGTTGGGTATGAGGATAGTTTTTAATTTTTTTCGCGGGTCCGGGGATGGTATTTGACACAAACCCGATTTTTCGGTCCGTATATCCGAAAAAGACCCGAGTCTATATATCCGATTACTCGGCCCTCATACCCGGTTACCCGATCCGTATACTCGAGAAATGACTCGAATACCAGTGGCTTAACCCATTTACCCAATAGTTCGTTAGTAAATAGGGACCCCGAATACCCGTGGGGAAACTTATTTACGCGCTAGTTAATAACTAAATTGGGACCCGACGGGTTCGGGTCCGGATTTGGGACGAGTTTTTCTGATCGAGTTCGGGTCTGGGATTACCTAAACCCGACACGATGTCATCCCTAATTATATTTCATGCGACTGATATGATTTAGACAAAATTACACGGATAGTCCTTGTAATTTGCGAAAAAGCATACAGACAGTCCAAATTTGATTTTTAACATTTTTAGTCCTTTAATTTTCACTTTCTTCACTGATAGTTCAATTTGCTCACGGACATTAAATTGGCTCCATTAACCCGAGACATGTGCTTGGCACATGAGGGTAAAATCGTCATTTTCCATCTCTTTCCTCTTTTGACTTTAGACCATCTGTATTCCTACGGGGCGTGTTGGCGTGTTGCTGGGTGGGGGTGGGGTGCTTGATGAGCGTGCTGCCAGACTGCTGGGTAATGGGTGGCGTGCTGAGTGGCGTGTTGCTGGGTAGGGGTGGGGTATTTTTTTTATTTCTTTTTCATTTTTCTTGTATATAATTTATTTTATTTAATTAGTTATATTATTATTTTGTATTTATAATAACAAATTAATTTAATAAAACACACTAAAATTAATATTAAAAATACGATTACAATCCTAAAAATAGAAAATTACATTAAATAAAAAGACGACCAAAAGTTACATTATTTTTTTAAAAAAAAGTCCTAAAAATTTAAACTACTATTCTTCGTCTTCATCTGACAACTGAATTAAGTCGCCGTACTCTTGGAGCAAGTTCTTCTTAATCTTCATGCAACGCTCTCTCTCTCTCTCTCTCTCTCTCTCTCTCTCTCGATCTCGATCTCTCGAGTTCGCGATGTTATTAATGTCCAAGTTCGACAGAAATTTTGTGGCTTCGAGTGCGGCTTTCATACGTTCCACTTTGGTAATTGCGTCCATTTGTTCAAGCTTTTTCTGTGCAACTTCGTACCTATACTCGTTAACTTTTTCACATAACTCTTCAAACTCTGAAGAGTTTGTTGAACGAGAGTTTTGCGTTGCGTCGGAAGATGCGGAAGTCCTAGCCGCCTTCTTTGCTCGATTCCTTCCTATGGGCCTTTCAATCGGATCATCACCTAAAAGCACGTTCACGTTATCATCCGCGATATCAATCGTGTGTACCACGTTATCGTCATCCTCATCACGCAAACCTCCATAAACCATTCCACCAACCGCAGCAGGCACAAGCCACTTTGGTTTGTCCTTTAAAAGTTCCCAAGCATCTTTAAACGCCCACGTCTTCATCTCGTTTGTACCATACGCCTTTACCGCACCCTCGTAAAAGCACTGTTCGATTTTCTCACTACGCCTTAGATTGCGTTTTTCCGCCTCATAATAACCTTGAAAAGCTTTACACCCCCTGTCCATATAACGCCATTTCCCCGATAACGCATCTTCATTTCGATGCAATCCGTGCTCGTTATTGTTGAATTTGTTCATTACAGTTTGCCACAAAGATAGATATTTTTGAGAGTTTCCGACGATCAGATTTTCGGACGCATCAAGCCAATATCTCGCCAACCAAACCTCTTCGGTAGATGTCCAAACTTTTTTTTTGGATTGGTTCACGTGCCTTTTCTTTGCCTTTTCGTTGGTGTTTTCTTCTCCTCACGCCACCGGGTTGTTCGTGTAACATCCCGTCTTTTTCCATTTACTTTTCCGTTATACTAATATAAAGTCCGTTATATGTTTATAACATCTCCTGGTTATACGCGTTTTAAATTATCTCGTTTAGGTAATTCACGCACCCGAACGAAAGTTGAGGGACTAAACTTGACAAGGGATCAAACCCTTGACTAGGTCAAAGGGTCAAACCCCTTTCACCCATTCATTATCATCTCCATCTCTCTCTCTTTCTCTCTAGCAAGAACACACACACCATTACCAAATTCATTCAATCATCATCTAAATCCGATCTAGGAGGCTTACAACAAAATAAATTACATATTCGTAATCCTCTCTTCATCCTCTTCATTTTGGTACCAACTTCATCTCGTTTGGGTAACATTTCTAAAACTCTAGATTTCTCTAAATTCGTGTTTTTGACTTGAAAAGGTGTTAGTTAGTGTCTATGGCTCATTGTGATGTCGTGTGTGTAATTTATATGCTCGATCTCGTTGTTTTAGTGTAACTAGCATGAACTTGAATTTTGGTATGTTGTTCTTGAATTTTGGATGATCATATGTTGTTAGATGTTAAAAGTTCATGTTCTAATTGTGTTCCTAGTATCACTAGCTTCAATTTGATGTGTAGGTTGCTTTAGAAAAGTTCATGAACTTGATTTATGACTTTGGTGAATTTGGGTTAGGGTTTGATGAACTTGAAATGGACTTTTGATGCATTGAATGCCATGGATTATGGTTGGTAAGTGTTTAGTTGGATTGTATGCTTGATTACCTTCGAAACGGCATATCATTCATGTAAATTGGTTGCCCGAATCATTGAATTGCATTTATGAACTTGTATGCGATTAATGTTGAGCATTAGATGCGGTTTTGGTTGTTATAATAGGTAAATTGATTGATGAAATGTGTTTAGTTGTCTTCCTCGTCAAATTACCTTCTCAACGGTATAAGATACTTGTCTTGATTGTTTGCGGATCATAAATGGTGATTGTTTGAAGTTAGGTTCGTGCATAAAACTTAAAAACTGCCAGAATTCTCTGCACAGGTAATGGCGCGGCGCGCCATATACCCGCGCGGCGCGCCAAAGTGGTCTGTCCAACTTTGTCAATTTTCGAATAATGTTTGCTATGCTACGCACCTCCGATTCACATGTAACTTGTTCTAACATGCTCATACATGATTAAAAACCTCAGAAAAATAGTTCGGGACCCGACCCGAACGTGTTGACTTTTCCGTTGACTTTGACCGACCAAAGTTTGACTTTTTATCAAACTTAACCAAATGATTATGCAACCTTCCTAACTTGTTTATATACTTGTATCTTGCATGAAACTTGACAATTTGATTTCACATGCTACATAATCGAGTCGTAACGAGCCATAGGACTAATTGAACATCTTTGACCTATCGTGTTTACCGTTATTGATACGACCTATTGTTTAGGTCAAGACTAGCATTGTTCTTTGCACACGTTTACTTGTTGAAGTACTTTACTACTCGTGCACTCAAGGTGAGATCATAGTCCCACTTTTACTTTTTTTTTTGAACTTACATTTGGGATGAGAAAACATAAACATTTCTTTTACTAAGTGAACACAAGTACAGGAAAACAAACATTCTACATACGAGTTTAGAACAAAATCCTCAATTCGATTATCATTAGTTACACTTGCCGGGTGTAAGCGAGAACTTATGTTGTATGGATCCATATGGGTTTGACAAACCCTCATTCAAACGGTTCGCTACCGTTTACGAATGAAATATATTTTCGAGAAACAGTGTATGTTCTAGCACTAAGTGATGGGGTTCAATGGATGGAATGTTAAGCATTGATAATTGGGTCCTCGTGAAACAAACTTTTGGAATGTATTACTATTATCTCATGGTTGCAAATCTTGTGGTTCACTTGTACTTACTTACTTAAACCTATGATTTCACCAACGTTTTCGTTGACAGATTTCTATGTTTTTCTCAGGTCCTTGAACGATACATGATACATGCTTCCGCTCATTATTTTGATACTTGCATTGGATGTCGAGTATATATGCATACATGGAGCGTCTTTTGGCTACTTTTAAATTGTGTCGCATAAGTTTCATTTGTACTTAAAACTTTGTATCGTAACTTGTGGTGGAACTATTCTTGTAAACTTTGAACAATCTTTACATTTGAAATGAATGCGACATATCTTTAGGTCAAACGTTGTTTTAAAGACTTATGACCACGTAACGGGACCTAAGTAGACGGCGCCGTCAAACATGATTTGGTCGGGTCGCTACAGATGGTATCAGAGCGTTGGTTGTAGGGATTTAGAGTTCATTGGTGTCAACCTCGAGTCATAGGGTACATTGGTGAGTCTAGACTACAACCGGCATATAGACTTGAAGTAGGAATTACTTGACTACTTGTGCATTTATACTCGAACGCTTCTACTCATATCTACTCTTAGTTCATCTTAATCTCACGTTGTTTAATTTGATTGACGAGCCACCTTGACTATATGAAATGATGTCGAATGCACATATGAATCAGGGTAATATAATTTCCGGGATTATATTACGGTGACTCATATGAACGTTCCGACATTATGGCATAAAGAATTTAAGGCGAGTCGAGGAAAAACTTCTCTTTATCTTTATTCTATATCACGGTTAGTAGTATTGAGAATACTAATCAATGATATTCTTGTGTTTTGAAGGAACAATGGCTCCTCGTCGTGTACGCCGCAATGAAACTCCCGAACAAGCTCTCGAACGGATGATAGCTACCGCTGTAGATGCGGCCATGGCCGGTCACTCATCCAACAACAACAACAATAATAACAACAACCACAACAACAACAACAATGGAGCCGGTAACTCAAACGAGGGATGCTCCTATAAAGCTTTCATGGGGTGCAAACCTCACACTTTCAATGGAACCGGGGGACCGGTCGTGCTCACCCGATGGTTTGAGCAAACGGAAGCCGTCTTTAGCATAAGCGGTTGTCGGGACCAAGACAAGGTCAAATACTCCACTCACACCTTCGCCGGTGTCGCTCTTACATGGTGGAATACTTATGTACAATCGGTGGGTACCGATGAAGCTCACGCCCTCTCTTGGGCCGACTTGAGGGAAAAGATGATTGTCGAATATTTCCCTCGTGAAGAAACCCGAAGGCTCGAACAAGAGCTAAGAACTTTAAAGGCGATCGGAAATGATCTCAAGGCTTACAATCAACGATTTTCCGAACTAGCCTTGATGTGCCCAAATCTTGTGAACCCCGAAGCTTTAAGGGTTGAACTTTACAAGGATGGTCTTCCAAAGAGTATCAAACACGGAGTAATGTCATCCAAACCCACTAATCATCAAGAAGCTTTGAACATGGCCTGCAAATTGATAGAAACGGTTGACGAAATCGTAGTTCCGGCACCTAAGGCCGAGGATAAATCGGGCGGCAACAAAAGAAAGTGGGAACCCTCCCAATCAAACAACAACAACTTTGCTAAGAAGCCTTACACCTCCGACGGCAAGAAGGGTTATGCCGGGAACCTACCTCTTTGCAACAGATGCAACAAACATCACTTTGGCGAATGTAGTAAGTTAATTTGCCACCGGTGCCAAGGAGTTGGTCATAAGGCCAACGATTGTAAAAGTGCCACTCCCGTCGCTCGAAAGTGGCCCAATGCACCAAAGACGGGCACTTGTTATGAATGTGGCCAAACGGGCCATTATAGAAATGCATGCCCGAAGAGGAAAGATAACACCAATACGCGCGGCCGAGCTTTCAACATCAACACCGAGGAAGCCCGAGATGATAATGAATTAGTCACGGGTACGTTTCTTCTCAACAATTCTTATGTCTCTTGCTTATTCGATTCGGGTGCCGATAAATGCTTTGTATCCAAGACTTTGACTCATTCTTTTAGCACTCCACCTCTTCCATTAGATACCACTTATACCATTGAAGTGGCTAACGGGAAACTATTAAGTGCCGACACATATTACCGGGGGTGTACGTTAAACATTTTGGGTAAGGAATTTGAAATTGACTTGATACCCATGGAACTAGGAAGCTTTGATGTAATAATCGGCATGAATTGGTTAGTCAAAACGAAATCTCACATCCTTTGTGATCTAAACGCAATCCGAATTCTTATCGAGAATGGTGAACCTTTGATTGTTTATGGCGATAAGAGTTGCACCAGACTCAACCTCGTTTCGTGCCTTAAAGTTAGAAAACTACTCCGTAAGGGTTGTTTTGCGATCCTTGCCCACGTTAAGAAAGTCGAGTCCGAAGAGAAGCATATCGATGATGTGCCAATTGTTAGTGACTTTTCCGATGTATTTCCCGACGAATTGCCGGGTCTTCCACCTCATCGACCGGTTGAATTCCAAATCGATCTTATTCCGGGAGCCGCACCCGTAGCACGTTGATAGTGCTCCAAATGAACATATATTTAGTAGCAATATCGTTCCAATATGTAAAGTTTTTAAATGTAATTTCCTTATTTTTAGTTTTAATAGTTAAATAAATAAGTGCGAAGACGAAAGACGCAAATCGCTCGAAAATGAAGATTTAAAGACAAAAACAAAGATTTGAAAGACCAAAACGTCCAAAAAGCTCAAATGTACAAGATACAATTCAAAAGGTTCAATTTATTGATGAGAAACGTCTAAAAATGACAAGAGTACAAGTTACAAAACGCAAAGTACAAGATATTAAATTATACGAAAGGACGTTCGAAAATTCGGAACCGGTACCCGAGCCAACTATCAACGCTCGACGCAACGGAGCTGAAAGTACAAGTCAACTATGCACAAGAATATAATATAATATTTAAATAATTCATAATAAGAATAATAATAAATAATAAAAAGTTGTTAATTGAGCATAGTTAAGGGGTCATAAGTGAAAATTTCAAATCAACATTTGCCTATAAAATGGAATTCACGTAGTAATGAAAATGTACACCTTTTTCCAATCTTCTTTCTTTCTTATGTAATTTATATTTATATTTATAATATTAAGTTTAATTTAAGATTAATAATAATTGGGTTATTGTAAGAAATGTTTTACGGGTTTTAAAGTAGGAACTCTGTCCGTGTAACGCTACGCGATTAATAATCACTGTAAGTTATGTTCTTCCTTTTTAAATTAATGTCTCGTAACTAAGTTATTATTATGCTTATTTAAGCCAAAGTAATCGTGATGTTTGACTAAATATTAAGACGGGGTTATTGGATTTTGTACCATAATTAAGGTTTGGGCAAAAGACCGACACTTGTGGAAATTGGACTATTGACTATTAATAGATGGGGGGTATTGTCTAATTGAGTGACAACTCATTGGAGTCTGTCGAACCTATCTTCAAATTAATTATCCTAATAATTAATAATGATTATGGTTGTCCTATTTAGTGACGTTCATATGGAATCTATTATAATCATTTAATTAATTATTCGGGTTGGGTAATTGATTATTCAAACTGATCAAGTGGGTAAATTAATATTCATATCTAATCAAAACAGGGGTAGATTACATACAGTGATAACTGGTGTAATTGTTGACAGAAGTGATAACTGCGTCACAGTTTAAATCCTTAATTAGTTGGAATATTTGACTTCGGGTATAAGGGTAATTTGACGAGGACACTCGCACTTTATATTTATGACCGATGGACTATTATGGATAAAAACCAGATAGGTATCAAATAAACCATGACAAAGGACAATTAACCCGAGTAACAATTAATTAAAATCAAAACGTTAAACATCATGATTACGGAAGTTTAAATAAGCATAATTCTTTTATTATATTTCTCATCGTATCTTTATTTACTGTCATTTTATTACTCGCAATTTTATTTACTGTCATTTTATTTATTGTCATTATTTTACGCACTTTAATTATTATCATTTATCTTTACGCTTAAAAATATAAAATCGACAAACCGGTCATTAAACGGTAAAAAACCCCCCTTTTATAATAATATTACTACTTATATATATATATATATATATATATATATATATATATAAATATAGTTTTATAAAAATATAGTACGTAATCACTAGCTCCCTGTGGAACGAACCGGACTTACTAAAAACTACACTACTCTACGATTAGGTACACTGCCTATAGTGTTGTAGCAAGGTTTAGGTATATTCCATCCGTAAATTAATAAAACTTGTGTCATATTTTGTAGTATTTCCTAGTAAAAATAATACTATTTCGTACCCTCACGCTACATCATCAAGTTTTTGGCGCCGCTGCCGGGGAGCGCTAAAACGCTATATTTTTAATTATAATAATATTGAAATAAAATATAATAATATAATAATATTGAAATAGAATATAATAATATAATAATATTGAAATAGAATATAATAATATAATAATATTTTAGAATCAAAATTTGATACGTAAAATTTTAAAAAGTCGTATTTATTAAATACTTCAGGGGTATATTATGTAACTTGTAATTAATAATTTCTATCATGTCGCTTTCATGTGAATAGTAAATTAATTAATTTCTTTTCATTTACTATTCATGAATAGTAAATGAATTAAAAAAAAAAGTTTTGAAAAAAATAATAATTATAAAAAAATTATTAATTTGTAAAAAAAAATCGTTTTTTTAAAAAAAAAAAAAAAAAGTTGTAAAAAAAAAACGTTTTTTTTAAGAAAAAAAATTCGTTTTTTTTAAAAAAAAAAAAAAAATTAAAAAAAAATTTTTTTTTTTAAAAATAATAAATAATAATTTTTTTTTTTAAGTTTTATTACCTTTAGATTTTTAGACTCTAGTTACAATTTTTAGTATTAAGTTTAGTTTTGCCATAGTTATTTTCATTTTTAGATTTTTAGGCTTTGCCGTAAAATCCTTTAAGTGCTTATTCCTTAGACTAAGATTTAGGTGCTTTAGAATTTTGCGACGCCGTTTTTCGCGCTACTTTCTTATTTTTATTTTTCGACGCCTATTTTTTGACCTTTTATTTTTCGACATTTTTCTACGCGCAATCTTTTTCTCTCTTATTTCTCGCCATTCTAGTTTTTAGGACTTATTTTTTTTTCTACTTCTTCTCTAAATTTCTTAAAATTACGAAAATTTATTTTAAGTGGTTAAATTGATAGACATCAAAATTTTCTGGTTCGTAGTAATAGTTGGATTTGTACGTGGACCGGGTTATTGGAGCCAAACAGTACTCAATTATATTGAGACCAAACGAATCCTGCCCCTCTGCTGCATCTTTTGGCTATTCGAAACGTGGGCAAAATCAGAAAAGTCTATTGATTGGATAACTTATATAATTTTTCTTTCTTTTTTAAAAACTAATAGGATATTCAGTGAATGCACCGAGCAAGACGTTCACCGCCGGTCATACGTTCACCACCTGTAACTCGATCAAGACATCGTTTAACAAATATCGCCGCCGTTGATTTTTCTTTAGAATCGTCATCTAGTCGACCAAGTACTCCAATTCAAATTTCCGATAATCTATCTTTTGAACCCGATTTCACAACTAAGAACCCGGGAGATATTCAAGGACAATTCCAAGATCCTGAACCCCAAACCGTTAAATCAGAATCCTCTAGTGATTCGGATACAACAAATCCAATCATGGAAAATATGGAACCTCTAAGTATGGAAGATCGAATGAGAGCCACACGCACGGGCCAAGGTCAC
The DNA here is from genome assembly GCF_046630445.1 of Rutidosis leptorrhynchoides. NCBI lineage: Eukaryota > Viridiplantae > Streptophyta > Magnoliopsida > Asterales > Asteraceae > Rutidosis > Rutidosis leptorrhynchoides. The sequence continues at coordinate 153,151,492 of NC_092337.1, forward strand.
GCCATTATTAAGCCAGAAGTTAATGCGCCAGATTATGAAATCAAAGGACAAATTCTACACATGGTAACTAACCAATGCCAATTCAGTGGTGCACCGAATGAAGATCCTAACGAACACCTTCGTACGTTTAAAAGAATTTGTACACTATTCAAAATCCGAGAAGTGGAAGATGAGCAGATCTATCTCATGTTGTTTCCCTGGACTTTAAAGGGAGAAGCCAAAGATTGGTTAGAATCGTTACCTGAAGGGGCGATTGACACATGGGATGTTTTAGTTGAGAAATTTCTTAAAAGATTCTTTCCGGCATCTAAAGCCGTGAGACTTCAAGGAGAAATTGTTACGTTCACACAAAAGCCAAATGAAACATTATATGAGGCGTGGACAAGATTCGGAAGGATGTTGAGAGGATGTCCTCAACACGGTTTAGACACTTATCAAATAGTACAAATATTCTACCAAGGTGTCAACGTTGCTACAAGAAAAGACATCGACATAACAGCTGGTGGTTCCATTATGAAGAAAACCGCAACTGAAGCTTACAAAATTATTGATAACACTGCTTCCCACTCTCATGAGTGGCATCAAGAAAAAGATATCTTTCGATCATCTAAAGCTGCTAGAGCCGATTCTAGCCATGACTTTGATTCCGTTTCCGCAAAAATAGATGCTTTCGAGAGACGAATGGAAAAGATGAATAAAGATATTCACGCAATACGAATCAGTTGTGAGCAATGCGGTGGACCACACTTAATGAAAGACTGTCACATTGAACAAACGATGGAACAACGTGAGAATGTTGTCTACATGAACCAAAGGCTGGAAAATAGTTATCAGAATAATTATCAACCGCCAAGGCCAAACTTCAATCGAAATCAAAACATTCTTTACAATCCAAAAGGACCCGACAATAACTGGTATAACCAACAAGGTCCGAATAACCAACCAACTCAAAACAACACTTTCAATCAACAAAGACCTGGCTTGTATAAACCACCACAACAAACCGACGAGAAGAAGTCAAATCTGGAAGAAGTGGTATTTAAGCTAGTTGAATCTCAAACACAATTTATTGAAACTCAAACCCAAACGAATGAGAGGTTTGATCAGTCATTTAGAACTCAACAAGCTTCCATTTTGAATCTAGAAAAACAAGTAGGTACTCTTGTTAGATTGATGAGTGAAAGGGAACAAGGAAAGCTACCGAGTAATAATGAAGTAAATCCTCGGAATGAAAATGTTAACATGATATCAACAAATTCTGAAAAACCAATACCAGAAGATGGGAAAGTTTTAGATGTAAGTAACAATGAAGAAGTTACACCACCACCACCACCCGAGTATGTAAAGCCAGTGGTGGCACCATACAGACCACCCATCCCGTTTCTAAGAAAAGGAGTTGAGTATGAGCAAGTAATAGGTAATAAAATTTGTGATACCTCTGGAAAGAAGAAGAAGAAGAATAAAAAAGTGCAAGAAACAAAAACAGTAGAAGTAAACCCGGTGAAGACAGTTCCACCAAATCCTCCACCTAGGGTAGGTGATCCGGGTGAATTTATTGTTCCTTGTCTACTTAGTGACTGTGTCATGTATGATGCACTAGCAGATTTAGGTTCAAGTGTGAGTGTTATGCCTCTTTCATTATATAAGAGATTAGGTGTAGGTGAGTTAACTCCAACGGATATGAGTGTTCGACTCCTTGATCAAACCATTAAGCACCCAGTTGGAATTGCTGACAACCTACCCGTTCAAGTAGGTAATTTAACCTTTCTAGTCGAATTCATTGTCATTGACATAGAAGAGGACTCAAACGTTCCTCTAATTTTAGGTCGACCATTCTTAGCGTCCACCGGGGTGTTATTTGATGTAAGAAAGGGTAGAATGACACTTAGTAATGATGAGAAATCGATCACCTTTATGATTCGACAGTCTAAATATCCACAAACCAAGACCGTTGAACCGACAAAAACGATTGGTAAGAACCATGTTGTTTTACCAACTCCAACGGTAATGCTTAACAATAATAGAACGCCTAAGTGTGGGGAAAATGAAGTAACACCTAATGATGACTTGATAATAAAGAACCCCATAGTTGATACGAAATTAAATAACCCCGTTATTAACAGTTCAATGAAGAAACTTTTTAAACGGGTTATTGATGCTAAAAGTAAGGGAAACTTTAAGTTATATAACCGGTTAGTATCCAATCTGTCGCCTAAAGAAAAGGCGAAGCTAGTTGAATTTGTGGATATTACGGAAAAAGCTGGTCACTGGCTTAAAGCAAAAGTCACAGATATGCAAGTTGATTATGGTCCAAGAGAAATTGACGATGAAGTTAATCACAATTTCGACACCACATCTACCTAAGTGTGAGGAGATTCAAATATTCTAAAAAGAAAATGCTGTTTGGAGTTAGTTGTTCTGTTCTCGTGTAGTTCCGAGAATGGAATTCGATTGGTCTTTTCCGCTAGCAGACACTAAAGAACTAGTTTTCTTCCCCCATTCTGAATTTTTTTTGTTTTTTTAGGTTTTATATGAAATTAATATGTTTTCTTTTTAAGTTTTGTGTGAATTTAAAAACAAAAATTTACTTTATTTCATTAAGTTGAAAAAAAATGATTTCTAAAATTCGTCGTGAGTTGAAGACTAGGTCGTTGAGCCGAAATTGCTTTACCCAAGGACGGGGCGATAAATTTTGTTATCATTATTTTTTTAATTTTATTGATCTAAAGTATGCAAAAAAAAAAATTATATATATATATATATATATATATATATATATATATATATATATATATATATTATATTTTATAAATTTTTAAACGTGGGATAATATATCAAACTTTAAAAATATGTATATATATGTTTGTATTTTATGTTATGTACAAAACAGGGTAAAACAGCGCACTTTCAAAGACTAGCATTAAGTTCAGCAAAAGCTACTAATTTTGACGACAAGACGCAAAATATCAAATGTGATATGACAACAACATGTTTGCAAACTCGGTATTTTTAATCACTTTTCTACACTAATCACCCTCGTGAATTTATAATTAGAGTCTGATTTCATGCAAATGAGGGCATTGCATGATCTTAAGTGTGGGGAAGGGTTATAAATTCTCTCGGGTTTACACTTGGTTTATTTGCCAAATTTTGCGAAAATTTGAAAAATTTTCAACTAAATGAAATCAAAATCATGTTTATATATATTTATGAACGATGAAAACTAGGTGTTAATACCGAAATTATTGTTACCTCAAAAAGGACATAAATTGAGAAACAACCCAAAACGCTTGAATTCATTTAAAATGGAATAAAGGAGAATAAAAAGGCAAAGAAAGAAACTAAGTGTGGGGAGAATATACCAAGTTATTCAATTAAAAACTATCTATCACATGTTTGTGTAAAGTTTATTGCAGGTGCTTTTGTTTTGGACTAAATTAACTGTTTTACCCGATTTATTGTAATACTTTTGAAAGAAGAGATGGATCTACACGATGAATCAATTCCATCATTAAAAGGAAGTAAAGTCTTCCGAAAAAGACACGCGCTTCTTGATTTAGGTCATGAAGTTGTCGTCCAGACCAGCTGTAGGTTGACGAAAAATCTAGAAAAGTCATCACTAAAATCAGCAGGAAATCCACGGACCTCAGCATCAAACAGGGTCGCCATGTGGTCAGATTTATCCTAACCATGAGAAGGATTTATCTCGTACAATGGGGGGGCACCGTGCAAATTAGCTTGATAAGACTAATGAATCAAATCCCCAGAAAGGATAATCTCCTTAAAGATCAAAAATCAGCTTTTAAGACTGATATTACTCAATCCTAGAGATTGACCTTAAAGATTGAGAATTACAAACTCATGGAATTCAATGATATCTAAACTCGAGCTTGAACGAGAAAATATTTTGATCAAAAATAAAACCGATTTGTTTTCTGAAAACCTATTTTCAATGCGTTCATTACCATTGAACGTAAAATCCTGAGAATTCATTGGAATTCATTAGGTCACCTGAACCAAATCGGGTGTCAACCGTAAGAACGGTGGTTGCATAGCATGGTCGGAGACAGGACCTTGTGCCAGACCGAAAAATTATAGGATGATCTTTACTATTGCTCCTACCAAGGATAGTACTAGCATCCGACACGTCAAAAGACCATAATCATCTGCATGTCATGGGACATTGCCTTAACAGTTTCTTGTTCATCGCTTTCCTTTACAACCGGACGGTAGTTTACCGAAAGGTAATATACGGAACAAGTAAATTGGATGTGTGCTTTTCGATACAGGGATAGCAGTGGATTACACGAACCTAAAAGTTTTTAGCCAAAATATTGATCCACAAATATATTTTGCAACAACGAATGGTGGGTCAAATCAGAAAACTTATCTAGGGTAAAATCTAGATTGAATTTTCAAAAGATCAAATGTTTTCATAAAGATCCAATTTCCTAAAGGATCTAAATTTTTATAGTCATGTGGGACTGTAAACCGCCTTTCAAATGTGCACTTTGCTTTGGAAACCGAAAGTAAATCGGCTATTTGATTGCAAGTGTCGTTGACCTAAACCCGAGGCAACTGTGGATGACACACCCACCTTTACCAATCATTACTGTCATTGTTTATACCGCTATATCAAAATCACTGATGTACAAAATGTGATGAATAAAAAAGTGATTCATGTATGTTTTTATTTCAAGTTCTGTATTGCTTGAGGACAAGCAACGCTCAAGTGTGGGGATATTTGATAGTGCTCCAAATGAACATATATTTAGTAGCAATATCGTTCCAATATGTAAAGTTTTTAAATGTAATTTTCTTATTTTTAGTTTTAATAGTTAAATAAATAAGTGCGAAGACGAAAGACGCAAATCGCTCGAAAATGAAGATTTAAAGACAAAAACAAAGATTTGAAAGACCAAAACGTCCAAAAAGCTCAAATGTACAAGATACAATTCAAAAGGTTCAATTTATTGATGAGAAACGTCTAAAAATGACAAGAGTACAAGTTACAAAACGCAAAGTACAAGATATTAAATTATACGAAAGGACGTTCGAAAATCCGGAACCGGTACCCGAGCCAACTATCAACGCTCGACGCAACGGAGCTGAAAGTACAAGTCAACTATGCACAAGAATATAATATAATATTTAAATAATTCATAATAAGAATAATAATAAATAATAAAAAGTTGTTAATTGAGCATAGTTAAGGGGTCATAAGTGAAAATTTCAAATCAACATTTGCCTATAAAATGGAATTCACGTAGTAATGAAAATGTACACCTTTTTCCAATCTTCTTTCTTTCTTATGTAATTTATATTTATATTTATAATATTAAGTTTAATTTAAGATTAATAATAATTGGGTTATTGTAAGAAATGTTTTACGGGTTTTAAAGTAGGAACTCTGTCCGTGTAACGCTACGCGATTAATAATCACTGTAAGTTATGTTCTTCCTTTTTAAATTAATGTCTCGTAACTAAGTTATTATTATGCTTATTTAAGCCAAAGTAATCGTGATGTTTGACTAAATATTAAGACGGGGTTATTGGATTTTGTACCATAATTAAGGTTTGGGCAAAAGACCGACACTTGTGGAAATTGGACTATTGACTATTAATAGATGGGGGGTATTGTCTAATTGAGTGACAACTCATTGGAGTCTGTCGAACCTATCTTCAAATTAATTATCCTAATAATTAATAATGATTATGGTTGTCCTATTTAGTGACGTTCATATGGAATCTATTATAATCATTTAATTAATTATTCGGGTTGGGTAATTGATTATTCAAACTGATCAAGTGGGTAAATTAATATTCATATCTAATCAAAACAGGGGTAGATTACATACAGTGATAACTGGTGTAATTGTTGACAGAAGTGATAACTGCGTCACAGTTTAAATCCTTAATTAGTTGGAATATTTGACTTCGGGTATAAGGGTAATTTGACGAGGACACTCGCACTTTATATTTATGACCGATGGACTATTATGGATAAAAACCAGATAGGTATCAAATAAACCATGACAAAGGACAATTAACCCGAGTAACAATTAATTAAAATCAAAATGTTAAACATCATGATTACGGAAGTTTAAATAAGCATAATTCTTTTATTATATTTCTCATCGTATCTTTATTTACTGTCATTTTATTACTCACAATTTTATTTACTGTCATTTTATTTATTGTCATTATTTTACGCACTTTAATTATTGTCATTTATCTTTACGCTTAAAAATATAAAATCGACAAACCGGTCATTAAACGGTAAAAACCCCCCCTTTTATAATAATATTACTACTTATATATATATATATTTATATAAATATAGTTTTATAAAAATATAGTACGTAATCACTAGCTCCCTGTGGAATGAACCGGACTTACTAAAAACTACACTACTCTACGATTAGGTACACTGCCTATAGTGTTGTAGCAAGGTTTAGGTATATTCCATCCGTAAATTAATAAAACTTGTGTCATATTTTGTAGTATTTCCTAGTAAAAATAATACTATTTCGTACCCTCACGCTACATCATCACACGTGCACCATATAGACTCGCTCCATCCGAAATGCAAGAATTGCAAAGTCAAATCCAAGAACTACTTGATCGTGGTTTTATCCAACCTAGCCATTCACCATGGGGCGCTCCGATTTTGTTTGTTAAAAAGAAAGACGGATCCCTACGAATGTGCATTGACTATCGTGAACTAAACAAATTGACGGTTAAGAACCGATATCCTCTTCCTCGCATCGATGACCTCTTTGATCAACTACAAGGGTCTTGTGTATATTCGAAAATCGATCTCCGCTCGGGTTATCATCAATTGAGGGTTAAGGGGGAAGATGTCTCCAAAACCGCTTTCCGAACTCGTTATGGTAGTTATGAATTCCTTGTCATGCCATTTGGTCTCACTAACGCACCGGCGGTGTTCATGGATCTTATGAACCGCGTGTGCAAACCGTATCTCGATAAATTCGTTATTGTGTTCATCGATGACATATTGATCTATTCTAAAAATGAAGAAGAGCACGAACAACATCTCCGACTTGTGCTTGAACTCTTGAGACAAGAACGACTTTATGCCAAATTCTCCAAGTGTGAATTTTAGTTAAAGGAAGTTCAATTTCTTGGTCATGTTGTAAGTGATCAAGGTATTAAAGTCGATCCCATGAAAATCGAAGCCATTAGCAAATGGGAGACTCCTACTACTCCTACTCACATTCGTCAATTCTTGGGTCTCGCCGGGTACTATCGTAGATTCATCGAAAACTTCTCTTTGGTTGCACGTCCTCTAACCGCATTGACTCACAAGGGAAAGAAATTCATTTGGGCGACCGAACATGAATCCGCATTCCAAATCTTGAAAACGAAGCTAACCACCGCTCCTATCTTGTCACTTCCCGAAGGCAATGATGACTTTGTTGTATATTGCGATGCCTCAAAACATGGTTTTGGGTGTGTATTGATGCAACGAATGAAAGTCATTGCTTATGCTTCTCGACAACTAAAAATTCATGAACGGAATTACACGACTCATGATCTCGAACTCGGAGCCGTTGTCTTTGCACTTAAAATGTGGAGACACTATCTTTATGGAACCAAGAGTACTATCTTTACCGACCACAAAAGTCTCCAACACATTTTCGATCAAAAGCAACTAAACATGAAACAACGAAGGTGGATTGAAACCTTAAACGATTACGATTACGAGCTTCGTTACCATCCCGGGAAGGCAAATGTAGTAGCCGATGCCTTAAGTCGAAAAGAAAGAGCGGTACCTCTTCGTGTCCGAGCCTTAAACATCACCATCCACACAAACCTTAATAGCCAAATTCGGGTAGCCCAAGATGAGGCTCTCAAGGATGAAAACCTTTCACACGAGCTCTTGAACATTCTCGTCTCTCGATTCGAAATTAGGGAGACCGGACTCCGATATTACGCCGGAAGGATTTGGGTGCCTAGTTATGGGGACCTACGAAGCCTTATTTTAGATGAAGCCCATAAGTCACGATACTCGATTCACCCCGGTGCCAATAAGATGTACCACGACCTTAAACAACTATATTGGTGGCCGAACATCAAAAGGGACGTAGCTACTTATGTTTCCAAGTGTTTGACATGTTCCAAAGTCAAAGCCGAACACCAAAGACCGTCCGGACTACTTCAACAACCCGAGATCCCGCAATGGAAGTGGGAAAGGATAACAATGGATTTTATCACCAAGCTACCAAAAACGACGGGCGGTTATGATACCATTTGGGTTATTGTTGACCATCTCACCAAATCCGCACACTTCCTTTCCATGAAAGAAACGGACAAAATGGAGAAACTTGCACAACTTTACCTTAAGGAGATCGTAGCCCGACACGGTGTACCTTTATCGATTATCTCCGACCGAGATGGCCGTTTCGTTTCTAGATTTTGGCGTACATTGCAAGAAGCGTTGGGAACGCGTTTAGACATGAGCACCGCATATCATCCTCAAACCGATGGACAAAGCGAACGTACAATTCAAACCTTAGAGGACATGTTACGAGCTTGCGTGGTTGATTTCGGAAAAGCTTGGGACAAGCACTTACCTCTCGCCGAGTTCTCTTACAACAATAGTTATCACGCGAGTATTGACGCCACACCATTCGAAGCATTATATGGCCGAAAATGTCGTTCACCTCTTTGTTGGGCCGAGGTAGGCGACGTGCAAATCACTGGACCCGAACTCATTCACGAAACCACCGAGAAAATCGTTCAAATCCGAGATAGGCTTAGGACGGCCCGAAGTCGTCAAAAGTGCTATACCGACAAAAGACGCAACGACCTTGAATTTCAAGTCGGTGACCGAGTAATGTTAAAAGTCGCACCTTGGAAAGGTGTAATCCGTTTTGGGAAACGCGGGAAGCTAAATCCGCGGTATATCGGTCCTTTCGAAATCTTGGAGCGTATTGGAACTGTTGCTTATCGTTTAGATCTTCCGCCTCAATTGAACTCCGTTCATCCTACCTTCCATGTATCTAACTTGAAAAAGTGTCTTGCCGAACCCGATATCGTCATCCCTCTCGAGGAACTTACTATTGATGACAAACTTCATTTTGTGGAGGAACCGGTTGAAATTGTGGACACCTCCGTCAAGACATTGAAACAAAGCCGAATCCCGATTGTTAAAGTCCGTTGGAACGCCAAAAGGGGACCCGAGTTTACTTGGGAAAGACAAGATCAAATGCAAAGGAAGTATCCTCATCTATTCGTGAATTCGGAAACGCAAGATCTCGAGGAAGAAACAACGACTACTACGCCTACTTAAATTTCGGGACGAAATTTCTTTTAAGGAGTAGGTAATGTAACATCCCGCCTTTTTCCATTTACTTTTCCGTTATACTAATATAAAGTCCGTTATATGTTTATAACATCTCCCGTTGATACGCGTTTTAAATTATCTCGTTTAGGTAATTCACGCACCCGAACGAAAGTTGAGGGACTAAACTTGACAAGGGATCAAACCCTTGACTAGGTCAAAGGGTCAAACCCCTTTCACTCATTCATTATCATCTCCATCTCTCTCTCTTTCTCTCTAGCAAGAACATACACACCATTACCAAATTCATTCAATCATCATCTAAATCCGATCTAGGAGGCTTACAACAAAATAAATTACATATTCGTAATCCTCTCTTCATCCTCTTCATTTTGGTACCAACTTCATCTCGTTTAGGTAACATTTCTAAAACTCTAGATTTCTCTAAATTCGTGTTTTTGACTTGAAAAGGTGTTAGTTAGTGTCTATGGCTCATTGTGATGTCGTGTGTGTAATTTATATGCTCGATCTCGTTGTTTTAGTGTAACTAGCATGAACTTGAATTTTGGTGTGTTGTTCTTGAATTTTGGATGATCATATGTTGTTAGATGTTAAAAGTTCATGTTCTAATTGTGTTCCTAGTATCACTAGCTTCAATTTGATGTGTAGGTTACTTTAGAAAAGTTCATGAACTTGATTTATGACTTTGGTGAATTTGGGTTAGGGTTTGATGAACTTGAAATGGACTTTTGATGCATTGAATGCCATGGATTATGGTTGGTAAGTGTTTAGTTGGATTGTATGCTTGATTACCTTCGAAACGGCATATCAATCATGTAAATTGGTTGCCCGAATCATTGAATTGCATTTATGAGCTTGTATGCGATTAATGTTGAGCATTAGATGCGGTTTTGGTTGTTATAATAGGTAGATTGATTGATGAAATGTGTTTAGTTGTCTTCCTCGTCAAATTACCTTCCCAACGGTATAAGATACTTGTCTTGATTGTTTGCGGATCATAAATGGTGATTGTTTGAAGTTAGGTTCGTGCATAAAACTTAAAAACTGCCAGAATTCTCTGCACAGGTAATGGCGCGGCGCGCCATATACCCGCGCGGCGCGCCAAAGTGGTCTGTCCAACTTTGTCAATTTTCGAATAATGTTTGCTATGCTACGCACCTCCGATTCACATGTAACTTGTTCTAACATGCTCATACATGATTAAAAACCTCAGAAAAATAGTTCGGGACCCGACCCGAACGTGTTGACTTTTTCGTTGACTTTGACCGACCAAAGTTTGACTTTTTGTCAAACTTAACCAAATGATTATGCAACCTTCCTAACTTGTTTATATACTTGTATCTTGCATGAAACTTGACAATTTGATTTCACATGCTACATAATCGAGTCGTAACGAGCCATAGGACTAATTGAACATCTTTGACCTATCGTGTTTACCGTTATTGATACGACCTATTGTTTAGGTCAAGACTAGCATTGTTCTTCGCACACGTTTACTTGTTGAAGTACTTTACTACTCGTGCACTCAAGGTGAGATCATAGTCCCACTTTTACTTTTTTTTTTTGAACTTACATTTGGGATGAGAAAACATAAACATTTCTTTTACTAAGTGAACACAAGTACAGGAAAACAAACATTCTACATACGAGTTTAGAACAAAATCCTCAATTCGATTATCATTAGTTACACTTGCCGGGTGTAAGCGAGAACTTATGTTGTATGGATCCATATGGGTTTGACAAACCCTCATTCAAACGGTTCGCTACCGTTTACGAATGAAATATATTTTCGAGAAACAGTGTATGTTCTAGCACTAAGTGATGGGGTTCAATGGATGGAATGTTAAGCATTGATAATTGGGTGCTCGTGAAACAAACTTTTGGAATGTATTACTATTATCTCATGGTTGCAAATCTTGTGGTTCACTTGTACTTACTTACTTAAACCTATGATTTCACCAACGTTTTCGTTGACAGATTTCTATGTTTTTCTCAGGTCCTTGAACGATACATGATACATGCTTCCGCTCATTATTTTGATACTTGCATTGGATGTCGAGTATATATGCATACATGGAGCGTCTTTTGGCTACTTTTAAATTGTGTCGCATAAGTTTCATTTGTACTTAAAACTTTGTATCGTAACTTGTGGTGGAACTATTCTTGTAAACTTTGAACAATCTTTACATTTGAAATGAATGCGACATATCTTTAGGTCAAACGTTGTTTTAAAGACTTATGACCACGTAACGGGACCTAAGTAGACGGCGCCGTCAAACATGATTTGGTCGGGTCGCTACAGTTCGGCCTCATCTTCGGGTTGAGTTTGTGCTTGAGTTTCACCTTGAAGTTGTGACATTTGTTGCGGGCTAAGATTGAGCTCTCTTTGAATCTCTTGTAATTTTTGGATTTGCTGTAATCTTTTGATTTGTTGCTCAATTTCTTGCTGGCTCATATTAAATGAGCTAGTAGTATAGTTGGCAAAACCAAGAGATGAAGGTCGAGATGAAGATGATGAGCCTGGAGTAGTCGGTTCACTGGTGCCGGCTAAAATGTTGTTATACAACGACCACTCATTTGGATGAGACATTGTTTGTTGTGTTTGATTTTGATTTTGAGTTTGAGTTTATGTTTGTATACATAGAGAAAGCAATGTATATATTTGAAGTGAATATGTGAAGTGAATATGTGTTTGAAGTGAGTTATGTATATATGTTTAAAATACTTGGGAAATCAAAAAAAAAAAAAAAAAAAAAAAAAAAAAAACCGTTGCCCTTGTATGTGGTTGGGAACACCACACGTCGACAATTTCACACAAACACGCCGTCGAAGATTGTGTGTTGGGTTGAAGCACGCGTCGGGGGTCACCCCCAACACGCCGCGCTATTGCGTGTTGGCAGGCGTGTTGAGCCAACACTTGCTGCAACACGCAGCGTTAAACAAGGTCTTAATCTTCATCCCCATCTCTTCTCCATTTAAACAAAAGTCAGATTCAGATTTTTCTTTAATAACTCATAAACATACAACACTTGTTCATAAACAACAAATTAAAAGTTACAACAACAAAATTAGAAAATTACAACGATGGTTGAAGATCAAAATTTTACAAAGTCAAGGCTTATAAAATCAAAATTTATATATCAACAAACCTTCGTTTCCTAACCAAACTACCAAACTGCAATAGAAATTCATTCAAAGGCAAATGTTGGAATACTCCGGTGGCATTAAGCGAGATTCAAATTATATCGTTCGAGTGGATCTCTACAAGAGCAAAAAGAAGAAAGTTCGACTGGCTCACGTGACTATCTAATCCCAACATTTATCTTAATATGTCGTGATTCGAGTCTTCTATATGTCGTGATTCGAGTCTTCTTGTATATCGTGATCTTGTGTTTTTTTTAGTTCGGGTTGCACTCTTTGCAACCTATATAGTATATAGTATCATTATAATAGTTCGTTTGTTTTTTGGATTCCAACTTATTTAATGGACCCCAAGCTCTATGTACATTTTTCGTGTTAATGAAATTACTTTGCCTTCAAAGAAAAAAGAAACACACCGAACGTTATACTAAACATAAATGGATAAGTATATCTAGTTGTGTACTGGCATACAAATGGTAAATTCAAGGATCATTCACAAGACAGTGTATGCAATTTAAGATTGTAAAGTAACTTATAATTAAATAAGATAAAAGTAAAACTAGTAAGGTTTTGCCGATTCACGACTGACTTGTCAAATGAAATTAATACTTTTAATTTTTAGATTTAAATGAGGTAAACACAAACAAACAACTAAATAAGATAGTTAAACACCAAATGAAAAAGTATACTCATCTAGACCTTTTACCTCTAATGTTGCACGCTTACTAAAAGTAAGATCAAATTAATTCTTAACGTACGTGAAACACCTAATCGGTTCAACTGATCTCTTCAGCGCAAACACTTAATCAGAATTACTTAGTGCAAGCCTCCTTGACACCTAAGACCTTCTAAGTATAACCAAATAGTTCAACTAATATAATGATTTAAATGATGATCCTACTCTCGTAAACATCAATAATCATACAAGTTCTCACTTAGACTGATCCATCCCTATATTAACTAGTCAATTTAATTCTATTCATTTATTGTCTCCAATCAAATGCAAATCAATACTCAAGTTCAACAATTGTAAATTAAACAATTGTAAATTAGTGTAATAAATTCACAACCAATTGAATTAAAAAGATAGGTATCAACAAGAATCGTTCTTAAATCCAAACACTAGATTATCATATACGAAAAGAAATAATTGAAAACGTTTACATCCAACATTAGAGTTATTAATCTTGACAAACATAAGAGATCTAGCTAACAATCATAATTAAACAAGAAACAAGCTTAAAATCAAACTAGAATTCATAGTACTAAACAAAAATTAAATATGACAAAGTAATGATTACAGACTTTTTTGTAACCGCGAAGTGATTCTCCAGTGATTGGAATGATATAAATGACCTTAGATCTTGCCAGAAATCACCAAAAATCGCCCCTGGGTGCTCTCAAAACGGCTTGGTGAAAACTGGCTCTCTCTAGTGGAAAAATAGGTTTGTCTGACAAGGAAGGAGCCACTTTCTTTCAAGAAGGCGGCGCTTTCTATTAAGAGTCCATGAACTTGATCTTGAGCAAGGAGCCTCTTTCTCCGAGCTTTCACATGAAGTAGCTGATCGGTATATGATTCTCGTTTATATTTGTGATTATATGACAAGGTTTACGAGATTTTAACGTTGGAGATAAGTCATTTTGTTAGTTTTTGACGTTCTTTGAAGATTTGACGTAATAAGTGCCAAAAAGAGTTAAAAGGGAAGATTTCCTGGAGTTGGAGTTCTGCTGTAGGCGTAAAAATATGATGCCTTTGTCGTAAAAATACAACATGCATATTGAAAAATAGGAACAATGGCGTTCGAGGCACAAATATACGCCAAGGAATTACGGCAGCAGGTTATCAAGCGTAAAAATACGCCATACCACACCGTTAAAATACGGTAATGTAGTTTTGGAAACTATCGGGTGCGAATTTTTGAGGGTTTTTCTGACTTAGGAGTAAGTTAGTCTTCAACTATAAATAGGAAGTCGCCAGCCACTAATTTATCACCTCTTTACCCAATTTTGGAGCTAGAATTCATTCTCTAACACTATCACGTTCAAGCTTTTCAAGATTTACGATCCGTTCATCATTCTTCATTAACAAATCATCATGTTCATCATCTTAAGCATGCGAGGTTAATTCCCTTTCTTTATTCCTTCCATTGAACGATTGTTGTATTAGTTATTAATTCGAATATTTTGTGTGGTTTGTAATTTTGCAATGATAAAGTCGTTTGATTTATAACTTTGTAAACTTATCAATTGACTGTTTAATGCAAGTTTGTTAGTTTTGATTATTGCAAGACTATTAATGTGCTATAACATATCATGCTTGATCCACCAAGTGTTAATTTAGTTAAGGATAAAGAAAACATGTTTAGGTTACATAATCGTGCCCATAATAATTACTTTCACGAAGAATTCACGTCTATGTGATTTTGATAATAACTTGATAAGCACATGTATTAGTTTGAATGAATGATACACAATTGAGATTTGGAAGGATAAAGCATTTTACCTATTGATTAAAACAACCCGCTTTTAATTATTCGCTTTGATGTCTTGCTTAAAACTCCTAAAGTCTAAATATTTTTAATTAGTCCACTTCGGTATAATTAAACAACTACTGAAAACTACTTTTTTAACCACAATCTCTCGTGAAACAAACCTTACTTATCCTTACTAGTTTAAGGTAATTAATTCATTTTTGATTGGTACATCGACACCCATCAGTAGTCGCTTTCTATAGAGCTTTCAAGGTAAGGGGCTGCTTTCTTTAGAGAAAGAGGATCTTCCTCTTCAGTTCAATACTTTTGAAAGGATTTTGTGTCAGGCGCCTTCTCACAAGGGAAAAAAGGTGGCGCCTTCTGTCGGATTCCATCTTTTTTCAGTTGTTTTGACCTCCAACTCTATTGTGCATATCCCAAAGTAGGGATACTAAGCAAATGTCATATTTTTTAGTCTCAAAAACGTCAAATACTCAGAGTGCTCCCAACGCCTCTGTCTTGAGGCTCGCCCACCCATCTACCCAGGAGGGCGTCGCTGGCAGCGGTGTGCCCAACTGGCCGCCCAGCTAGCCACCCTCCTCCTCGTTCCTCTGCTCGTCTCTTTGTGAAATATTTTTGGACGGGTGAAAATGGTTTCTTGACTTGTACATGGTGTTTCAAAATTTGTACACACAATAATTAATTAATATAGTGGATCCCAATTTATTTGAGGAAGTATGTCACTGTTGGGAGTGTTTAGTCCTGGATTTAGTCCTGAGAAGGAAGTGCTAATGTGGCGCTGATGTGACAACTAGTCCTGGGGAGGAAGGTCTGCCACCATTTGGAGCTCCCTCACAAGTACCTTAGTTCAATTCTAATGCATTTAAGTACCCACAGTTCTTCAGATTAAATCAAACACTAACTAAAGTAAACGGATATTGTGATATATATATATATATATATATATATATATATATATATATATATATATATATATATATATATATATATATATAGAGAGGTAGCATTCAAGTGAGAACATTCTCACAAATATAAATAATGAGAACAAGGGTATTTATGTAACTTTACATCCTTATCCTTGTGGCTTTTGATTCTTTTACTTATTCAAACGAAAAAATCTGCATTCTTTTTAGATCTTAACCTTCTGACCTGTTGCGAAGTATATAAAGTTTATACATCAAAGTGTGTGTATTGATGAACCCATATGAAACGACCTCGACTTATTTTCGAAAAAAGAATTTGTTTTTAGATCCCACTATGGGATCTCAACCGTCCCACTATGGGATTCTGTTCTGATCAAAACAAGGAATATGGCCACATTTTTGCACCTTGACCCATTTTTCCACCCATTTCGACACCAAACCATATTTCATTTCAAATGTATTTAAACCAACACTTTTAACAAGTTTATATCATAATTACAATACTAGATATTAGACCGACCCGTTACAACATTAGGTGGTAAATTCGACCCATTTTAACAAAATGTGGTTATTTTGACCCAAATGACAAAACGACAACCAAAAGATCAAAGCATGATTCTTGGGATATCACTATCCCACCCAAAGCACCTACTAATGGCATCTAGCATCCACATCTAACCCATAAAAAGTCATCCAAAAGCACATTATAACATTAAATAGCTAATAGTCCATCATACTATTTCTTGTCCAAACCGGAACCTATAAAAAGGGTTAAACAACAACGGAGTAAGCGATACGCTTAGTGAATACAATATGTGCATACGAGTTACTAACATCCATAAAGATAGTCAATTATCCGCATATCACTAAACAATCAAGTCATACAATTCACCAACACATATGGTTCCCGATGCGTTCCCAACGTGAACCAAGATCCCACCCGATGCATTCCCAACGTGAACCGAGCCCTCATACCAATCAACATAGACAATTTCACACAAATATCAACTTTATTAACAAGTATAGACAACTACTCACATACCACAAATAATCAAGTCCTATATGCAATCACATATGGTTCCCGATGCGTACCCAACGTGAATCGAGAACCCTCTGGATACTGATGCGTTCCCAACGTGAACCAAGATCCCGCCCGATGCGTTCCAACATGAACCGAGCCCTCATACCAACCACAATATAAACAATCGTATACCAATACAAATCTTATTAACAAGTAAACACACATTGTACTCACCTCGATTTTCAAGCAAGCAAATATTCAACGATACTTCTAAATGGTCACTATCAATCTTTTAAGCATAAGTTACCTAGTAACAAGCATATCCATACACATATACCAGAATTTATTCATATTCGGTCAAAAAAGACCAACTACTCTAAGATTAACCATTTTAATTCATAAAATCATTTTAACATCTTTTAACTATTATCAAGATTTATAACCATAATTCTTCCCAATTCATCTCAAACCCACTTCTAAACTTACTTTACCCATTAAACCCATTTTGACTCCATGTTATCAAAACACAGACTTATAATCATAAGTCTTCCTTACTCAAAATCTAATATTAAACCTCTAATTTACACATATAAAATTTTCTTAGTTCAAACATAGTCAAAATTAGGTTTTAAACTCCATTCAACATGTATTATAGCTAAAAGTTCATCCATTCACCCAAAATTACCAATTTCATTAGACTAGTTCATCATCTTTACAAAATCCTCAATTCCATAAACCCTAACCCTAATTTTGAATTAGGTTTCCAAAGGAATTAAAACCTTAATTCCATCAACAATACATCACCTAGACTCATAAAAATTCGAATTTAAAAGATAAATGTTCATACCTTAAGTTAGGGTTACATTACCCAAAATTACACTAAGAAGATGAAGAAGGTATGAAAACAAGTCTTCCAATTATACTAGTATGCATCTAGATGATTAATAACACACTAAAATTAGGTTGCATGAAGGAGATTCAAGGATTTGAGCTTCTTCCTCCTTAAATTGCCACCTACCAACTCACACACTTTTCTCTAAAAACATTCTACACAAATGAGAAATGAGGGGTGTTTAGACTTCTCCAGAGACTTACAATGGCTAAAATTACCCTTTTACCCTTCTTCTCATAAGGTATTTACAAAAATGGGTTCCCAACTAGTCAAAGTGGAGTCATTACTTAATTAAATAAATAAATATACCTTATAAAAATTCGGATGTTACAACTCTCCCCCACTTATCTCGGATCACGTCCTCGTGATCCATGCCACGTACTAAAAGGTAAGTATTTCAACACCAGCACACCTACTATCTACATCTCGAAACCACATTCAACAATCTCGCTAGACACGACCGTCCTCCGAAGTCGAGACCCGATGTGTGTACCACCCCTTGATAGGACTACGATCTCATCACTCGCTAGCATTCACTAATGGGAATCACCACAATAAGTGGTATTTTATACACCCAACGAACAATATGTACTCTTTACAACACGGAAAACACCATGTATCCCTACAATTTCTCTCAGATTACAACCCGCAATGAACCACGTCCATGACTAACTCATCAATCGCGATCTACCAGTTTAACCCCAACGTGAACCAAGTCTTGCATTAATCTAAATCAAGAAGGATTTATGTCGCGAAAATACTCTGCTCCTCGACGACTCCCACTAGCATAACTCAACCAGTCGCACATCTGCTTGCGTAAAATTTGTCTACATCGACCACATTCGAACTAATCCATTCCGTGGTGAAATCTCAAATGTCACCATTACTATTATTCTCAAAGCACTAGCAGTCCCTTCAACCTACTCACGATGATTACTCGTCCTTGAATCATTCCAAAAAAATGTCATTGCACCACACTCTCAACAATTCACCACCCCATTAAACGAGGTTTCTTCTTTATTCTTAGAAATGCCTAACGCCAGACGACTTCCTAGCACTAGCATGGAAACAATTATTGTACTAAAATTTCGTCATCAACGAGTTCTCACGTTGTCAACCATAGCACTTCGTTACACATCTCACCATATGCTCACCAACGTTGGATGAACCTCTTGCTTAGATCGCCCATAAAGATGACCCTGTAACACCCCGTTTTCCCCGTATATGATTTAAAGGTGTATTGTGTATGTACGATAGGCGTATGAAGGGTCCGGGACATGTTTGGGTGTTGAGGTCTTGTATGCAAGGAAAGGTGTCAGACCACGTTGAACGTCTCGGCGCGACGAAGGAGGCCGCGGTGCGGCAATTAACTGGAATCCAGATCAGAAGTCCGATTAAAAATGATCCCAGACCTAGGAAAATGTCGCGGTGCGACACTTAAGGCCGCGGCGCGGCGATACGGGCAAACTGGTACCAGATTCTTGTAATTTTAAATAAGGTTCAAGGGCAATTTGGTCATTTCGCGTTTGAGCCAGATTTGAGGTTTTAACCTCATCCACTCATTTCATTTTCCTAATTTCCTTTTCCTTTTCTTTTCATTTTTCTCTCAAAACTCAAACACCCAATTGAATTCAAAGGGATTTTTGGAAAGGAAGAAGCGGGATTTGATCTTTGTCGTAGTTGACTAGGTTATTCTCCTCGTTCTTAACTACACGGTGATACTAGTGGTAAGCTCTAACTCCGAATTTCATTTTCGTGTTCATCATTCAAATTTGGGGCTTTTGATTGTATGATTCATATATGGAACCCATTTAGTTGTTAATTGGAGATTAACACCAAGATTCGGATTTATAAGTGTTAAAGGCGGGTTTTGGGTTGGTTAACGATTTAACCATGTTTAAGACTTATAAATGGTGTACAATCACTAGCATTAGTGATTATTGGTGTTTTGGAGACTTTTAAGGTTTTCGTGGTTGACTAATTTTGACTAGAGTCAAAATTTAGGTTTGTTGAGGATTATGACCCGAATGTCGATTCGATAAGGTTTGTAAACTTAAAATGGATTAAGTTGAAGTATAAAACCGAGTTAAACATGTTTTGGTGTCAAAACTTGTAAATGATGAGATTTTGACCTTATGGGTCAAAATTAGGGTTTATGGGCGATTTTGAGAAACGATAAGTGTTTAACACTTGTGTTCGGGTTTAATTGGCATATTAGGACCATTATCACTTGTGTTAGTGATTATTGGGTAGTTTGGGCGCGGTTTGTCCTTGGAAGTGCATTTGGGTCGAAATTGCACTAAGTGTCGAATTGGGTTGGTTTGTAGATCCAATCTAAGTGTGTTGTTGAATTTGTGATAATGGATTAGGTACTTTCCATTGACGAGTTGCGGATTACTTGGAAGCATTTCTCCAAGGCGACAAGGTAAGTATTAATATCCTATGTGCATATGTATGTGTAGGATGGGTGCGGGTCGGGTGAATGATTCTTGGCTATAGAGCTCACTTCACACATAAGTGGATTTGATGGACTTTTGTATGAGTCCAATTGGCACGGTTGTGCATTTTGGTTGACCACCTTTGGCGAGGTACACGTTTTGTGTGTACGTTATCACACGTGGTTGTGATGTGGATGTTATAACCCCAATGGCGAAGGGTTAGTATTGTGTTGCGTTTTGGATAACCCGATGATGTGGGTTTTGATTTGGGAAGTGAATCTCGGGTAGTGCGGATTCATGGTGACTCGGGTTGTTCGGTCATCTTATCAATGAGGTGATGAATTTCGGGTTGTTCGAATTCATTGAGGCTCGAGTAGTTCGGCCAACCTCGGTTGTTGAATTGGTGGAAAAGTGAATTTCGGGTTGTGCGAATTTACTAAGGCTCGGGTTGTTCGGCCAATGTTCGTATGATTGAGGTTAAGGGGTTAACCTTGTAGTTTGGTAACCTTATTCGTTTATATTGTTATATATTAATGTATTATTGTGTTGTAGCTAAGCCTCTGGGTGTAGCTTATTGGCGTTGTTCACATCGTCGTTGGTGAACTTATACTTGTTGATATCTTTAGCTTGTTGCTTAGAGATCGTACGGTATGCTTAGTGTAGTTGCCTTATACTTGGATGCATCAGTATGCGGTATTGATATTGTGTGGCGTGTCTATTTTATACATAAATATGTATGTAGTATGTTAACATTCACTAAGCGTTAGCTT
Organism: Rutidosis leptorrhynchoides; assembly: GCF_046630445.1. Classification (NCBI taxonomy): domain Eukaryota; kingdom Viridiplantae; phylum Streptophyta; class Magnoliopsida; order Asterales; family Asteraceae; genus Rutidosis; species Rutidosis leptorrhynchoides. Next base: position 153,172,497 of record NC_092337.1, read on the forward strand.
ACCCTCTCGTTGTTGATATTTTTATAGGTTCGCATGATGGTGGCTCGGGTAAGCATGGGAATTAGAGATCTTGACTAGTATGCTTTAGAAGATCTTGCTTTCGTACTTGATTAGGGTTTGGGTAGCGTAGTCCCAAATCACCATGATCGGTTTATGTTTAAATATCGCATTATTGTATTAAGGAGTTTAATTTATTAATGTGTGTTTTAAGTTCGTTGAACTTCTTTGGTAACAAATATGTTTTGGAACCTATGTAATGGAACCTAAAGTATTATTTGACGAGTATTAAAAGGAAAAAATTTTATGGACCGGTTTTAATAAGGGTTGAGTTGTTACAAGTGGTATCAGAGCATGGTCTAAGGGATTTAGGTGACTTGAGATAGGTGCCTAGAGTTTGACTTTTGTGTGTGCTTATTTGTTGCGGTACTTGTAGGATTACGGGTCAGAATGAGTTGTAGTTAGTGCCTTGTTTGTAGGTGGACTAACGTTTATATTAGTAATGCGGATATTATTAATATATTATTGTGTTGTGATGATAATTCTCGCGTGTGTTTATATCGCGTAGAATTTTGTTTGTGTTTGTTTATATCATCGAGCGAGACGGTCGTTGTACTAACAAGTGGATACGGCGTGTGTGCGTAATAAGGACTTGCAAACCTTATTACGGGTGCAAATCGTGTCTAGCAAGTGATGTACGACGAGCGTTTAGCAAGATGGGGCGGTGTTGTGTGTATAACTTTATACGTTCATGATCTAATCGCTTTGCATTCCTTAGAATGGCGACGGGAAGTGGGATCGAGATGAACAATGCTGCGTTTAACGCTAGAGTTGCGGCCACCGTTGTGGAGCAAATGTGTAACGACCCTGGTTTTTCCAACGTTATTTATTAATAATTATTATTATTAATACGCTTGATTAAACGAATGTATGTTATTACATTTACATGTTGCTTTGATTGCCCGTACTTGAACTTTAAATGCCCGAAACGTCTTTGTGACACCCGGAACTTGCACGAATAATATTTTAAGATATTATTTACATTCATGATTAATTTTATTAATCATTTTAATTAACTAAGGTGATAGATTAATTACTTGGGCTTTATTTGATTTAACTAGAGATTTATTGAACTTGGGCTTTAATTAATGAAATGGACTCATGACTTGGGCTTCCAAGCCCACCCTACACTTATTAATGGGCATTTAGCCCAACCCTTGCAACTTGTAAGTATTAGTTTCATGTTAACTAGCTAGTTTTATTCATTAGGAATCTTGTTACTCACTATCCCCATGCACACCCATCTAAGATCAACTTTAAGCCTCTTTACATGCAATTATCCAACAAACCAAAACCTCCCCTTGACCCACCTGCTGGCCGTCGGCCATGGAGTGTAATAGGAGCATTTTGATTCTTTTTTTTTCATTTCAAACTCATTAGAACTCTCTCATTTTCTCACACACACAACACTCTCTCAAACTTGCAACTCTCTTTCCCATCTTTTGCTCTCTAATCTTGTAAGTTTGAAGACTTTTCTTTCTTCCTTGCTTAACCAAAACTGTAGCATTAGCTACTTGAATCATCATCATCATACTTTGTTTGTTAAAGCTTTTGTTACTTGTAATTGATTACTAGTAGTTGTTTACTACTTACTTACTTACTTCTTCTTTTACATGTTTCAAGAATCAACTCTTTAGTTCGATTCTTCATTTATATCTTGCATTTAACAAGAACATCAAGAACATAAGTTCATAGTTGTATAAACTCATTACTTGTAGTTCTTGAAGTAACTTTAAAGTTACTTCACTTAAAGATCAACTTTGGTTGAATCTTTAAAAGTATGAGCAACCATGAATCATTTTTCTTGTTTATTTAGTTTTCTACTTCATTTGTTTCAAAGATTATGAGTTCTTTGTTGTTAGAATCATACTTGCAAGTCATGGAAGTAAACTTAAGGTTTACTTTACTTAAAGATCAACTTTGGTTGAATCTTTAAAGTATGAGCAACACTTGAACTAATTACTTGTTTAATTAACTTGTTTCTTTACTTTATGCACTTAAATTACTTGTTTGTTGGTTTGTTGGTCAAGAACTACAAGTTAGACTTGATCTCATAATCTTCTTGAACTTAAAAGTTAACTTATAAGTTTCAAGAACATGGAAGTGTAACTTACTAGTTACAACTTCAAATACCTTTGAAAGATCTAAGTTATCTAGCTTATGGTCTTCTAAATTTGTCATAAACAAAAGCTATAAAGCTTACATACACTTTACTAGTTGTTGATTTAAGTTTATAACTTGTTTTTACTTCTAAAGTTCATGTAAGTGTTGAAACTAAGCCTTGATGTAACCTTGGTTCATCAAACACTTACAACACTTGCACTTGAGTTATGATGGACAAACCTTGGTCAAAATGATGTTAACACATCAACGAGTTGTACACTTGAAGCTATACGCATCAAGGATGAGAACCGTGATGAACATCAAGCACCGAGACAACCGGAACTCTCCAAAACCCACTGTTTCTGTCCAACAGGGTCTGTTCAGCTGTTTCTGGACCAGACCAGTAGGTCTGGGCTGATCCCATCTTGATTTTTGGATAGAACTTTTCGAGTAGATAATTTTTCATTTAGGACTCGTCTTCATCCGAGTTACGGTTTAGGATTTATGGCCCTCCGATCGTCACTATGTCCGTTTAACGTTGTGCAGAAATTTCAGACCTACTCGCACTTATACCGTTGCCACGGTCAAACGAAGACGAGTTAGCTTCTGTAAATTTAACCACACTTAAGCGACTCATATACGGAGCCATAGCCACTGGCCTCACCTCTGTTCGGTTTGTGTAGAGGCTGTGGTGACTGACCGAAGTCAGCCTTTGTTTTAAACGACTTTCATAAACGAGTCTTACTTGTTACCTTTTGTTTAATGATGATTGATGATGACCCTTATGACCTTAATTACGTACTTGTAAACCTTTTGAGACGACTTATTGACTTAGTGCTATTTGACTTAGGTTGAGGACGTTTGGACCGTTACTTGCACACCACTTTCCGACTACTACCTTACCGTTACTACTAATCATTGTGAGTTATAGCATTCCCTTTTTACTTTAACTTATTTTGGGAACGGAGAATGCATGCGGATTTTATGTTTTACATACTAGGCACGAGTACTTAAACTTTATATATGTGTGGGTTATATAACGGCAGAAACATTCCCTTTAGCTCGGTAACGTTTAATCATTGGTTTTTGAACCATGAACGCGAATCTTAGATATGGATCCATAGGGTTTGACATCCCCACTCGGGCTAGTCGCGCTAGCATTTAACGAGTGTTTAATACTTCGAGGTTATACGCACTTGCCAAGTGCACTTTAAGGGGGTACATTAAACGTTAAGTTAGTTACCGGGTGCCCATGGTTAAGCATATACTTTTACATACTTTTGAAACGCTCGTTGTAGCACTGAAATCTCGTGGCCTACTTACATTACTGTTATACTTAAACTATAGCTCACCAACCTTTGTGTTGACCTTTTTAAGCATGTATTTTCTCAGGTGCTTGAAGTCGCTTCCGCTATCATACTTGTTGTGCTGTAGAACCCGCTGCCTAGAGTTGTATTCGCATGACTACTTATCTTGCATTCAAACTTTTTACTTATGAACTTATGTTATGTAACGACCATTATGGTCACGTACACTTATTTAATGCTTCTACTTAGTGAAGCATACTTTTGACTTGTAAAACAATTGATGTATGTTATGACGTCACATTTATTAATGAATGCAAACTCTGTTTTGAAAACGCATATAGTACTTAACCTTGTAATGATCCTGTTGATGATGGTCCGTACATGATGATTTAGTACGGGGCGTCACATTTGGTATCAGAGCATTGGTTGTAGGGAATTAGGATGCATTAGTGAGTCTAAGACCGACCCGAGTAGGATTCACTAATAGGACTAATCTACAACTTGTTAGTTTACTTGTTTCCGCTGAACTTACTGCATGCTGCTGCTTACTGTTACTGCTATATGCCGTATGCTACTACGTGATTTCACTACTGCATGCTATTACTTGCTTTTGATTGCATGCTAGTTTCGTACGATTACTGATATTGCCATGCTACTTATTGTTATACATGATTTAAACTGTTGGCCTATTATTTGCTTGCTTTATGACATACTGACATGGAAAATTTATTTTTCCTTGTTCAGATGTCGGACGTTCCACCTGCTGACATCTCGAGCGGCTCAGGCCCCGTTGTTCCACCCACTGCTGCACCTGTTGCTGCTGCTGCTGCCGACATTCCGGCCCCGACACCCACTGGCGACCCCGGCGCCTCTAGTTCTGGAGCTAGCTCTAGTGTACCTATCCCGGCGTCTTCTTCCAGACCCCCGAGGCAACTGGCTCGCATTGGTGGCATGGAGATCCCCGCGGAGTTCGGGGAAGGTCCCTTCCGTAATCACTGGCGCACACCTTGCCGACGCACTGCCGACGGCCGCTTAGCCGTGATTACGCCAGGCCGACACCGACAGATGTTGGCCGCTTTCGGATATGTTGAGCCACCCGCACCACCACCGCATGATTCAGACGACGGTTCTTCCACCAATACTTCTTCAGACGACACCTCATCTGACGACTCCAGTGATGAGGAGGATCCCGCTGACCGACCGATTCAGGCACCTTCTACCCCGCCGAAGAAGCGGTATCGCTTCGCTGGCATAATTCCTGGTCGTACTGTCACTGACGTTTATGGTCGGCGTCGTAGGATCACTGCTCGTAAACGGCTGGTGCCGTACCCCGCCGACCCACAGATATTACCATCTCCACCCAGAGCCAGACCATCCACTTCAGCACCACCGGCTCCACCTGCACCGCCAGCACCACCTGCCCCACCATCTTCCTCTAATGAGGAAATGAGGCGGGAGATTGAGATTCTCCAGACTCGAGTTACTGAGCTCGAGGAGCAGTTGGCTCATGTTTTGGACATCTTGTACCCACCATCGCCGTAGGACTTTGTACTAGATTCTGTATTGTAATCTCTTTTGTAATTTCATATTTCACTTATGTAATGTACGAACTTATTGTAATGTATGAACTTATTATCATTAATGAATGGAATTTGTGTTGCTTACTTCTTGCGCAAGTGTTCTATTTACGTTATCATCTCATGGTTTTGTGGTACTTATATCTGCTTGCGCTATTTAATCAACATGTGTTGTGCTGTTTTCATGTTGGTTGTTATATAATGTACTATTATTATTTGCATAATGGATTTTGACCTGAGTCAAAATGTTTGTATAGAACATCATGGCCAACGGGAGATCTACCCCCACCGCGGCACAAATTGAGGAAATGATTAACGAGCGAGTCGCTGCTGCACTAGCTGAAAGACAACCCCAAGCTCCACCACCACCGCCTGTCAATCCACCTGTCGTCCGAGATGGGTGTACTTACAAGGAATTTCAAAGCTGCAAGCCACACTACTTCAGTGGCACTGAGGGACCAGTCGGTCTCACCAGATGGTTCGAAAAGTTAGAATCGGTATTCAGGGTTAGCAATTGTTCTGAGGCTAACAAAACGAAATTTGCATCTTGCACACTTTCTGATGGCGCGCTTACATGGTGGAATACCATGGCCCAAGCGCAAGGAATTGATGAGGCGTATGCTACGCCTTGGGAAGAATTTAAATGTGCTATGATCGAGGAATACTGTCCGAGAACCGAGATTCAAAAGATGGAAATCGAATTTATGCAATTGAAAACCGTAGGGAACGACCTTAACAGCTACAACCGTAGGTTTTTGGAATTGGCTCTTATGTGTCCAACCATGGTCACCCCCGAATTTAAGCGTTTGGAGAAATACTTCTCGGGACTTCCTAAGTCCATCAAGGGTAATGTTACCTCATCCAAGCCACCAAGTGTTCCCGAAGCAATGCGCATGGCGCATACTCTCTTGAATCAAATCATCCTTGACGAGCCGGAGAAGGCTAAGTTTGAAACTGTTAGTGGTGAAAAGAGGAAATGGGACAACAACCACAACAACAACAGGGGTAGGAACTATGATCAAAACCCGGCAAAACGACATGAAGGGTTCAGGCAAAACAACAACATGCACAACAACAACACCAACCCCAACAACAACAACCGCACCAATCCGAACTACAAAGGAACCTTACCACAATGCAATAGGTGCTACAAGCACCACACTGGGTATTGCAATGTTATCTGTGAGAAGTGCCAACGATCTGGACATGTTGGCAAGGATTGCAAGGTTACCACTTTGAATGTGAAGCCAAACCACAACAACAATGGGCCTAAGAAGTGTTATGAATGTGGAAAGACGGGCCATTTCAGAAACGAGTGTCCTAACAAGCGTAAGGATGGCGGACCACCACGTGCTAGAGCCTTCAATGTTAATGCAAGAGATGCACGCGACAACCCCAACTTGGTAACAGGTATATTCAAAATCAACAATCTTTTAGCTTCTGTCCTATTCGATACTGGTGCCGATAGGAGCTATGTGTGTAGACATTTTTGTGATAAGTTAGATTGGTCGTTAGTTCCCTTAAAGGAAAGTATGCTTGTCGAGGTAGCCAACGGAAAACTTGAAAAAGTGGACCAAATTGGCCGAGGGGCTATTATCAACATAGCCAGTGTAGACTTTGAGATAGACTTGATTCCCATTAAGTTGGGAAGTTTTGATGTTATTATTGGTATGGATTGGTTGACTAAGATTAGAGCCGAGATTATTTGTGGAGACAAAGCTCTTCGTATACCCCAAGGAGACGGTGAGCCACTAACCATTTATGGCGAGATATGTACCTCACAACTGAACCTCATTAGTTACGTGAAAGCGCAAAAGATAATGAAGAAGGGACGCCTTGCTGTCCTAGCTCATGTGAAAACCGTAGGAACCGAGGAGAAGAAAGTGGAAGATGTGCGTATTGTGAACGAGTTTTCCGATGTCTTTCCCGAAGAACTGCCTGGATTACCGCCACCGAGGGCAGTAGAGTTTCAGATTGACTTAGTGCCAGGAGCTGCACCTGTAGCTCGCGCACCCTATAGACTTGCACCTTCCGAGATGCAAGAATTGCAAAGCCAACTACAAGAGTTACTTGATCGAGGGTTTATTCAACCAAGTTCTTCGCCGTGGGGCGCACCTGTATTGTTTGTGAAGAAGAAGGATGGATCCTTCTGAATGTGTATCGACTACCGTGAGCTTAACAAATTAACAATCAAGAATCGGTATCCTCTTCCACGGATTGACGATCTTTTTGACCAACTGCAAGGATCGTGTGTTTACTCAAAGATCGATTTGCGATCGGGCTATCACCAGTTGAGGGTGAAAGAAAGCGACGTGATGAAAACTGCATTTAGAACCCGCTATGGTCATTATGAGTTTCTTGTAATGCCATTCGGTCTAACCAATGCACCTGCTGTATTTATGGACCTTATGAACCGTGTTTGCAAGTCGTACTTGAACAAGTTTGTTATAGTCTTCATTGATGATATCCTCATCTACTCTAAGAGCGAAGAAGAACACGAGCATCATCTCCGATTAGTACTTGAGCTCTTGAGACGAGAGCAACTCTACGCGAAGTTTTCTAAGTGTGAATTCTGGTTGAAGGAAGTTCAGTTTTTGGGTCATGTTGTGAGTGACCAGGGCATCAAAGTTGATCCCGCCAAGATAGAAGCGATCAGCAAGTGGGAGACCCCCACTACTCCGACTCACATCCGCCAATTTTTGGTTCTTGCCGGTTACTACCGAAGGTTTATCGAAGGTTTCTCTCTGATTTCACGTCCGTTAACCGCACTCACTCACAAAGGAAAGAAATTTGTTTAGGGAGACGAACAAGAGAAGGCATTTCAATTCTTGAAATAGAAGTTAACCACCGCACCTATCTTATCACTTCCTGAGGGTAATGACGATTTTGTTGTTTACTGCGACGCCTCGAAAACTGGTTATGGTTGTGTACTGATGCAACGCATGAAGGTCATCGCCTATGCTTCTAGTCAACTTAAGATCCACGAACGAAACTATACCACACACGATCTTGAACTTGGAGCCGTTGTCTTCGCACTCAAATTGTGGAGGCACTATCTGTATGAGACTAAATGCACTATCTTCACCGATTACAAGAGTCTCCAGCATATATTCGATCAGAAACATTTGAATATGAGACAACGAAGATGGATTGAGACACTAAATGATTACAAGTGTGAACTTCGCTATCATCCGAGTAAAGCCAACGTTGTTGCTGACGCATTAAGCCGAAAGGAGAGATCGGCACCTCTTCATGTTCGAGCATTGAACATCACGATTCATTCCAATCTCCAGAACCAAATCCGAGCAGCCCAAGAACAGGCTCTCATAGAGAAGCACTTGCGGTATGAGTATTTGAACATCCTCGTCTCCAAATTCGAAGTTAGGGAATCCGGACTCCGATGTTATGCCGGAAGAATTTGGGTACCACGTTATGGAGATCTATGGAGTCGCATACTTGATGAAGCTCATAAGTCTAGATATTCGATTCATCTCGGAGCGGGCAAGATGTATCATGATATTAAAGAACAGTATTGGTGGCCCAATCTCAAGAAAGATGTTGCATCTTATGTTAGTAAGTGTTTGACTTGCTCAAAAGTTAAAGCCGAGCATCAAAAACCTTCTGGGTTACTTCAACAACCGGAAATCCCACAATGGAAGTGGGAGATGATAACTATGGACTTTATCACCAAGCTACCAAAGACGGTGGGCGGATATGATACCATTTGGGTTATTGTTGATCGTCTTACAAAATCTGCACACTTCTTAGCAATGAAAGAGACCGATACAATGGAGAGGCTTGCTCAACTTTATATCAAAGAGGTCGTATCATGACACGGTATACCTATATCAATCATCTCCGATTTTGACCCTCGTTTTGCTTCTAGATTTTGGCGTTCTCTACAAGAAGCCATGGGAACTCGTCTCGACATGAGCACTGCATATCACCCTCAGACTGACGGGCAAAGTGAACGAACAATTCAAACCTTGGAGGACATGCTACGTGCATGTGTTATTGATTTTGGAAAGGCCTGGGAAAGGCATTTGCCACTTGCCGAATTCTCGTACAACAACAGTTATCACTCGAGCATTAAAGCTGCACCTTTTGAAGCGTTGTATGGCCGCAAGTGCCGTTCTCCTCTTTGTTGGGCCGAGCTAGGTGAAGTGCAACTCACCGGGCCCGAGATAGTCCATGAAACCTCGGAAAAGATTGCTCAGATTCAAAACAAACTCAAGGTAGCCCGTGATCGCCAAAAGAGTTATGCTGATCTTAAACGTAAAGACTTTGAATTCAACGTTGGTGATCGTGTTATGTTGAAGGTTGCACCTTGGAAGGGTGTGATTCGTTTTGAGAAACGCGGAAAGTTAAACCCGCGGTACATTGGTCCATTTGAAATTTTGGAACGTGTTGGACCCGTTGCTTATCGTCTTGATCTTCCAGCACAATTAAGCTCAGTTCATCCTACCTTCCATGTATCAAACTTGAAGAAGTGTCTTGCTCCACCTGAACTTATCATACCATTGGAGGAACTTACTATCGATGACAAACTCCACTTTGTGGAAGAGCCTGTTGAAATCATGGAAAAAGAAGTCAAGGAGTTGAAACACAATAGGATTCCGATCGTCCGAGTTCGATGGAATTCCAAACGAGGACCTGAGTTTACTTGGGAACGAGAGGACCGCATGAGACAGAAGTATCCTCACCTTTTCCCACCTCCTCCATCACCTTCAGATTCAGCTTAAAATTTCGGGACGAAATTTTCTTTAACAGGTGGGTAATGTAACGACCTGGTTTTTCCAACGTTATTTATTAATAATTATTATTATTAATACGCTTGATTAAACGAATGTATGTTATTACATTTACATGTTGCTTTGATTGCCCGTACTTGAACTTTAAATGCCCGAAACGTCTTTGTGACACCCGGAACTTGCACGAATAATATTTTAAGATATTATTTACATTCATGATTAATTTTATTAATCATTTTAATTAACTAAGGTGATAGATTAATTACTTGGGCTTTATTTGGTTTAACTAGAGATTTATTGAACTTGGGCTTTAATTAATGAAATGGACTCATGACTTGGGCTTCCAAGCCCACCCTACACTTATTAATGGGCATTTAGCCCAACCCTTGCAACTTGTAAGTATTAGTTTCATGTTAACTAGCTAGTTTTATTCATTAGGAATCTTGTTACTCACTATCCCCATGCACACCCATCTAAGATCCAACTTTAAGCCTCTTTACATGCAATTATCCAACAAACCAAAACCTCCCCTTGACCCACCTGCTGGCCGTCGGCCATGGAGTGTAATAGGAGCATTTTGATTCTTTTTTTTTCATTTCAAACTCATTAGAACTCTCTCATTTTCTCACACACACAACACTCTCTCAAACTTGCAACTCTCTTTCCCATCTTTTGCTCTCTAATCTTGTAAGTTTGAAGACTTTTCTTTCTTCCTTGCTTAACCAAAACCGTAGCATTAGCTACTTGAATCATCATCATCATACTTTGTTTGTTAAAGCTTTTGTTACTTGTAATTGATTACTAGTAGTTGTTTACTACTTACTTACTTACTTCTTCTTTTACATGTTTCAAGAATCAACTCTTTAGTTCGATTCTTCATTTATATCTTGCATTTAACAAGAACATCAAGAACATAATCTCTCCAGTTATGTTCTACATATTTTGTTTCAAAATAACTAAAGTTCATAGTTGTATAAACTCATTACTTGTAGTTCTTGAAGTAACTTTAAAGTTACTTCACTTAAAGATCAACTTTGGTTGAATCTTTAAAAGTATGAGCAACCATGAATCATTTTTCTTGTTTATTTAGTTTTCTACTTCATTTGTTTCAAAGATTATGAGTTCTTTGTTGTTAGAATCATACTTGCAAGTCATGGAAGTAAACTTAAGGTTTACTTTACTTAAAGATCAACTTTGGTTGAATCTTTAAAGTATGAGCAACACTTGAACTAATTACTTGGTTAATTAACTTGTTTCTTTACTTTATGCACTTAAATTACTTGTTTGTTGGTTTGTTGGTCAAGAACTACAAGTTAGACTTGATCTCATAATCTTCTTGAACTTAAAAGTTAACTTATAAGTTTCAAGAACATGGAAGTGTAACTTACTAGTTACAACTTCAAATACCTTTGAAAGATCTAAGTTATCTAGCTTATGGTCTTCTAAATTTGTCATAAACAAAAGCTATAAAGCTTACATACACTTTACTAGTTGTTGATTTAAGTTTATAACTTGTTTTTACTTCTAAAGTTCATGTAAGTGTTGAAACTAAGCCTTGATGTAACCTTGGTTCTTCAAACACTTACAACACTTGCACTTGAGTTATGATGGACAAACCTTGGTCAAAATGATGTTAACACATCAACGAGTTGTACACTTGAAGCTATACGCATCAAGGATGAGAACCGTGATGAACATCAAGCACCGAGACAACCGGAACTCTCCAAAACCCACTGTTTCTGTCCAACAGGGTCTGTTCAGCTGTTTATGGACCAGACCAGTAGGTCTGGGCTGATCCCATCTTGATTTTTGGATAGAACTTTTCGAGTAGATAATTTTTCTTTTAGGACTCGTCTTCATCCGAGTTACGGTTTAGGATTTATGGCCCTCCGATCGTCACTATGTCCGTTTAACGTTGTGCAGAAATTTCAGACCTACTCGCACTTATACCGTTGCCACGGTCAAACGAAGACGATTTAGCTTCTGTAAATTTAACCACACTTAAGCGACTCATATACGGAGCCATAGCCACTGGCCTCACCTCTGTTCGGTTTGTGTAGAGGCCGTGGTGACTGACCGAAGTCAGCCTTTGTTTTAAACGACTTTCATAAACGAGTCTTACTTGTTACCTTTTGTTTAATGATGATTGATGATGACCCTTATGAACTTAATTAAGTACTTGTAAACCTTTTGAGACGACTTATTGACTTAGTGCTATTTGACTTAGGTTGAGGACGTTTGGACCGTTACTTGCACACCACTTTCCGACTACTACCTTACCGTTACTACTAATCATTGTGAGTTATAGCATTCCCTTTTTACTTTAACTTATTTTGGGAACGGAGAATGCATGTGGATTTTATGTTTTACATACTAGGCACGAGTACTTAAACTTTATATATGTGTGGGTTATATAACGGCAGAAACATTCCCTTTAGCTCGGTAACGTTTAATCATTGGTTTTTGAACCGTGAACGCGAATCTTAGATATGGATCCATAGGGTTTGACATCCCCACTCGGGCTAGTCGCGCTAGCATTTAACGAGTGTTTAATACTTCGAGGTTATACGCACTTGCCAAGTGCACTTTAAGGGGGTACATTAAACGTTAAGTTAGTTACCGGGTGCCCATGGTTAAGCATATACTTTTACATACTTTTGAAACGCTCGTTGTAGCACTGAAATCTCGTGGCCTACTTACATTACTGTTATACTTAAACTATAGCTCACCAACCTTTGTGTTGACCTTTTTAAGCATGTATTTTCTCAGGTGCTTGAAGTCGCTTCCGCTATCATACTTGTTGTGCTGTAGAACCCGCTGCCTAGAGTTGTATTCGCATGACTACTTATCTTGCATTCAAACTTTTTACTTATGAACTTATGTTATGTAACGACCATTATGGTCACGTACACTTATTTAATGCTTCTACTTAGTGAAGCATACTTTTGACTTGTAAAACAATTGACGTATGTTATGACGTCACTTTTATTAATGAATGCAAACTCTGTTTTGAAAACGCATATAGTACTTAACCTTGTAATGATCCTGTTGATGATGGTCCGTACATGATGATTTAGTACGGGGCGTCACAAAATGAGTGCGTTTCGAGAAGAATTGGATAAGAAGTATTTCGAACTTCAAAGCAGTGGCGATATGGAGCGTTGTCTTAAGAGGTTCATGAGGACTAAACCCCCGATGTACGACGGGAAACCGGATCCTTTGGTGAGCACAACTTGGATTTCGGATGTCGAAGGGTGTTTTCGTACTACTGATTTCCCTCTCGAGAAAAAGACGAGACTCGCTACTAGTCTGTTGCGGGGTAGGGCAAGGTATTGGTTGGATGGTAAGATCGATCTTGTCAGTGGCGAAATGTTTATGGCCTTATCGTGGAACAAGTTTAAGGAGGAATTCTTCGAGGAGTTCCGGACTTCGGCCGATTTGTGGGAATTGTGTAATGAGTTGCGAAATTTGCGACAAGGATCTATGGATTTGAATACTCTCAAGACGACCTTTATAGCGAAGGCTCGTTTTTGCCCGGAGTATTTGGGGAATGATCGTTTGTTAATGGGGGATTTCTATCGGACCATGAATGATGACTTGAAAAGTAAAATTAGTCGGGGTCAAGCGAAATCGTTTGCGGAATTATTCAACTTGGCTAGAGGTTTCGAGTCATATACGCGATCAAAGATGTGTGAACCTTCAAGTAAGAGGAGGGTTGATTCGTACGGCGCCCCGGGTAAGAAAAATAAGGGTGCAAGTGCGGGTACGGGTAATGTGGGAAAAGGCACGGTGGATTCTCGTGTGCCTAGATGTTTCAATTGTGGTGTTAGGGGCCACAAGTTGTGGGAGTGCACAATACCAAGAAATGATGACGGGATGTGCTACTATTGTCATAAGGAGGGGCATCGCAAGCCTGATTGTCCCGAGTTGGTGGAGAATGCCGCAATGAGACGTTGAGGTACGTTTCGTTTTAATAAATATGTCATTTAAATATTTATTTATGTGGCGTTTTAGTTCGGATTTGTTAAATGCATTGTGTTGTGCATAGTGTTGTTATGGGTGACGTTCCTAATGGAAGTACCCTATGGTGATGTTTGATTTTTTTGGACGAAGGGCATAAGACTTGGTGCAATCAAGCATTCCTTAGTATTGGGAAATGTTTCTACCAAGCCTTGGGAATGGGCTTTGGTGTTCGATTGTTAAGAGCGTGTTTGCTTTCGTGTTGAAGTTGATGAACCATGAGGTTCGTCGGGTGAATTGGAACCTGAAAAAGATCGAGTGTTTGATCTCGATGTATGTTGGTGAAGGAGTCTACGTGACGCGACATTAGGTGCCTCTTTCATACCTACTAGCGTGGTGTTCGACTCCAATGGTGATGCGATTACGTTGTACTTAGGGTATCGGAGAAACCCTTAGGTACATGAGTGACTGGGTTGAACTCTGACAAACTAAAGCAATTGGATGATTGCGAGGGTATAGTTTGTGTAATTGTGGTACACTTTTCGTTCAAAGTGTTTAAGGATAGGTTAAGATCCTTAGTATGCTCAAGGTTGGAGCAAGATATGGTGATGGGTCGTGTGAACCCAAATTGTTGGTAAAGTCTACCTTTGGTAGCATTGTACGGTTGTACGAGTTGTGGATATGAAACGTAGTTGCAAGTGGGGGAGTTACACTCCCGCACGAGGAGACCTTAGGGTGAGATTTCGTATGACGTTATTAGTAGATCTGAAACTTGAGTTGAGACCTAGTTTTGGTCGATTTGTGGTGAAGTACAATTTTGGTCAAGTTGTACTTATGATTTTGGGATGTAAATTATCACCGAGGTGATAATGTGGTAATCTCGTTGAGAGATAATGGACGTGTTTGGCGAGCAAGGTGAAATCCCTCGGTTAAGGGATGTGTGTGTATCGGGTTCTCTTTGGAGAATTGTTGATTTGTGCCTATGTTCGATATGGGTGGTTCTTGCTCGAATGTGTTAGCGATGTTCGCGTGTACGTAACGAGTGGTATTGTCGCGGTGTTTAAGACACCACATTGTCATGGGGGTGAAGTATCGAGGTGTTAAGATGCCACTCGAGGATTAGTGTACGAGGTGTTAAGTACACTAATGGATATTGTTGATTGGTGAAGCATGACCTTCAGGGTCCGCTGACATCATCATGGGAGTACGTGATTGGTGGAGCATGACTTTCGGGGTCCGCTGACTTCATCATGAGCGTGGTGTTATATCGGTGAAGCATGACTTTCGGGGTCCGCTGACTTCATCTGATGTTGAGATTGGTGGAGCATGACCTTCGGGGTCCGCTGACTTCATCAAGGGAGTAGTGTTACGTCGGCATGGCATAACATTATCGGGAAATGCGAGTACCGGTGGGAAATGAGAGTACCATTCTTGAGTTGTGTGTGGGACGTGAATAACGGGTTGTTCGTATTCACAATATTTCGGGTAGTACGATAGTCCCTGTGGACTGGACACATGGTTTGAGGTAGTGAATGTCGGGTAGTTCGGATTCACTAAGGCTTAGGTTGTACGGCCATCCTCGGTTATACTATGTGGCGGTGGTAGTGAATATCGGGTTGCGCGTATTCATGATGACTCTGGTTGTGCGGTCATTTATTTGTGAGATATATGGATTGAGTTGGTGAATTTCGGGTTGTGCGAATTCACTAAGGTTCGGGTTGTTTCGACCATCCTCCATATGTGTTTAGGCTCGGGTTGTTTCGGCCATATTGTGTTGTGATCTATTGGTTGTTTTATACACCAATGGTGGGGTCGTAAGGACCGTGTGGTGTGATCTATTGGTTGTTTTATACGCCGATGGTGGGGTCGTGAGGACCATGTTGTATGATTAGTGGTGCGATAGCCGTGTTTCGCTCACGTGTTGTTACGGGTGTGACAATAGTCGATTTGGTACACCTTGGGATTTGCGTTGCCATAGTCGCTTGGGCACTATCGGTTTTAACCGTTGGATTATGATGTTACGGTAGTTGCGTATTGGTTGTGTTGCGCACTACAATGGATGGTTAGTGATTTGGTGTTATCCGTAAGGATTCGTTTGGTTCGGTCTTCATCGTTTCGGGTTGTTGACCTTAGGTTGAGACTTGGTTGCTTTTAGCATTGTACTTGGTAATGGTACGCTAGAGGGTTGGTATCTCGGTTCGAGATTGGTTGAGTTTTCCCGATGTGAGGGATTGAGCATGGTTTTAATGCTCGGATTGGTGGATTTGATAATTTGCGAGTGACGACTTTAGTCGTTAAGGCGATTCACTGGGAAGAGTTGTCTAGGAAAGCTCGGATTGGGACTTATGATTGAGGACCGTTGAGTAGGTCCGGATTGGTTAAGTATAGAAGATCACGAGGACATAATCGAGTCTAAGTGGGGGAGAGTTGTAACACCCCGTTTTCCCCGTATATGATTTATAGGTGTATTGTGTATGTACGATAGGCGTATGAAGGGTCCGGGACATGTTTGGGTGTTGAGGTCTTGTATGCAAGGAAAGGTGTCAGACCACGTTGAACGTCGCGGCGCGACGAAGGAGGTCGCGACGCGGCAATTAACTGGAATCCAGATCAGAAGTCCGATTAAAAATGATCCCAGACCTAGGCAAATGTCGCGGCGCGACACTTAAGGCCGCGGCGCGGTGATACGGGCAAACTGGTACCAGATTCTTGTAATTTTAAATAAGGTTCAAGGGCAATTTGGTCATTTTGCGTTTGAGCCAGATTTGAGGTTTTAACCTCATCCACTCATTTCATTTTCCTAATTTCCTTTTCCTTTTCTTTTCATTTTTCTCTCAAAACTCAAACACCCAATTGAATTCAAAGGGATTTTTGGAAAGGAAGAAGCGGGATTTGACCTTTGTCGTAGTTGACTAGGTTGTTTTCCTCGTTCTTAGCTACACGGTGATACTAGTGGTAAGCTCTAACTCTGAATTTCATTTTCGTGTTCATCATTCAAATTTGGGGCTTTTGATTGTATGATTCATAGATGGAACCCATTTAGTTGTTAATTGGAGATTAACACCAAGATTCGGGTTTATAAGTGTTAAAGGCGGGTTTTGGGTTGGTTAATGATTTAACCATGTTTAAGACTTGTAAATGTTGTACAATCACTAGCATTAGTGATTATTGGTGTTTTGGAGACTTTTAGGGTTTTCGTGGTTAACTAATTTTGACTAGAGTCAAAATTAGGGTTTGTTGAGGATTATGACCCGAATGTCGATTCGATGAAGTTTGTAAACTTAAAATAGATTAATTTGAAGTATAAAACCGAGTTAAACATGTTTTGGTGTCAAAACTTGTAAATGATGAGATTTTGACCTTATGGGTCAAAATTAGGGTTTATGGGCAATTTTGAGAAACGATAAGTGTTTAACACTTGTGTTCAGGTTTAATTGGCATATTAGGATCATTATCACTTGTGTTAGTGATTATTGGGTAGTTTGGGCGCGGTTTGTCCTTGGAAGTGCATTTGGGTCGAAATTGCACTAAGTGTCGAATTGGGTTGGTTTGTAGATCCAATCTAAGTGTGTTGTTGAATTTGTGATAATGGATTAGGTACTTTCCATTGACGAGTTGCGGATTACTTGGAAGCATTTCTCCAAGGCGACAAGGTAAGTGTTAATATCCTATGTGCATATGTATGTGTAGGATGGGTGCGGGTCGGGTGAAGTGATTCTTGGCTATAGAGCTCACTTCACACATAAGTGGATTTGATGGACTTTTGTATGAGTCCAATTGGCACGGTTGTGCATTTTGGTTGACCACCTTTGGGGAGGCACACGTTTTGTGTGTACGTTATCACACGTGGTTGTGATGTGGATGTTATAACCCCAATGGCGAAGGGTTAGTATTGTGTTGCGTTTTGGATAACCCGATGATGTGGGTTTTGATTTGGGAAGTGAATCTCGGGTAGTGCGGATTCATGGTGACTCGGGTTGTTCGGTCATCTTATCGATGAGGTGATGAATTTCGGGTTGTTCGAATTCATTGAGGCTCGGGTAGTTCGGCCAACCTCGGTTGTTGAATTGGTGGAAAAGTGAATTTTGGGTTGTGCGAATTTACTAAGGCTCGGGTTGTTCTGCCAATGTTCGTATGATTGAGGTTAAGGGGTTAAACTTGTAGTTTGGTAACCTTATTCGTTTATATTGTTATATATATTAATGTATTGTTGTGTTGTAGCTAACCCTCCAGGTGTAGCTTATTGGCGTTGTTCACATCGTCATTGGTGAACTTATACTTGTTGATATCTTTAGCTTGTTGCTTAGAGATCATACGGTATGCTTAGTGTAGTTGAATGATACTTGGATGCTTCGGTATGCGGTATTGATATTGTGTGGCGTGTCCATTTTATACATATATGTGTATGTAGTATGTTAACATTCACTAAGCGTTAGCTTACCCTCTCGTTGTTGATATTTTTATAGGTTCGCATGAT
Source organism: Rutidosis leptorrhynchoides (assembly GCF_046630445.1). Classification (NCBI taxonomy): domain Eukaryota; kingdom Viridiplantae; phylum Streptophyta; class Magnoliopsida; order Asterales; family Asteraceae; genus Rutidosis; species Rutidosis leptorrhynchoides. The sequence goes on from NC_092337.1 coordinate 153,190,729, forward strand.
GGTGGCTCGGGTAAGCATGGGAATTAGAGATCTTGACTAGTATGCTTTAGAAGATCTTGCTTTTTTACTTGATTAGGGTTTGGGTAGCGTAGTCCCAAATCACCATGCTCGGTTTATGTTTAAATATCGCATTATTGTATTAAGGAGTTTAATTTATTAATGTGTGTTTTAAGTTCGTTGAACTTACTTTGGTAACAAATATGTTTTAGAACCTGTGTAATGGAACCTAAAGTATTATTTGACGCGTATTAAAAGGAAAAATTTTTATGGGCCGGTTTTAATACGGGTTGGGTTGTTACAGACCTCGACATTCTAACCTAATCTCAAGTCTCATGATACCTCTCACTATACCAGGAAATAACGCCATCCCAATTAATGTTGCGAAAACACCATTCACGATACACTCAAAAAATCACTTCGGAATTCCCAGAGGTCATCACGAGTCTCCTATCCCTTACTAGTGATACCCGATCGCCCTTCATACGAGAACCGACTCTTCATTCGAAACACATCGTCATAGAATCCACCCATGGCACTCTCGAACCATAACTCAGTGATCGAATCATCCGACCTTAAGTTCGTTATCAATGCCCTGTTACTCTACCTCGATCGGAGTTAGAATCCTTATTGAGGTCTGGAATGGTTCTTTTCAACACATCTTCCGATATAACACTGCCTGAGCTTCTTCGTGCGGTAGTATAAACTCCCTACTTAGAACTATGCTCCACATTCACATCGCCAAGATGATAACACCTTGCGAATTCACCACTCTCCAACCGGCATAACCGCTCTTATTGTTGGTCATAGTCTTTGAATTCTCAAGAATTCACCTCAAGCTATTATAGCCGACGTACACAATCACCCTTTAGCGTCATTCAAAAAATGACATAACGCCTACATAACACGTACTTCACACTCCGCCTCTCCACTATCCATAAGGTAGACTTCTTCAAAATTCTACCTACACCTCTGGACCTAGGCATAAGCCACCTTGCTTTACCAATTCTACAATTCAGTCGAATCCACTCGACCTTTCATTCACTTAACCATACAAATGCCACCATACATTTTATCACTCTCATGGGAAAGAGTGATCACTTTATCATCATGAATGCATCGCCCGCATTATCAACACCTCAACATCTTCCTCGACTTATCCGTCCGTTATGTCCGAGCCCCTCCGGGAGACCTCAAATACCCAACTTCGTTAAAGAGACGAGATTCACCCATCTCACAAACTCATCGTACACATGACATCAAACTTTGCTCTAATGTTGAGCATACGAAGGATCTTAGATTGTCCTTCTTCACTTCATACGAAGTGTTTACTACAAAGTTTTCGAACTTTGACCCTCGCAATTGTCGAATTGTTAAAATCCATCGTGCAACACGACCATCCACCACTACCCTCAAGGGTCTCTCACCGGTTTCCTAAGCACAACATGACTTCATCATCATCGGAGGTGAACATCACACTAGCAGGTATAAAAGGGTACCTGATGGAGTGTCTTGCCGACTCCCCCACCCTCTATCAAGGTTTAAAGACTCGATCACTAGGGTTTCATACACTCGATGTCACCCACCCTATCGACCCAAAGTCATACTTACCTTACAAACCTTACGGTTTATAACTTACAATCATTCTAGCGAGCTTACGCCCTTCACAAATCCACCTAAGCTAAACAATATAGCCTAGCCAAGCACTTCACAACACACTAAAGAATTGTTTGGAAACCCCAAGACTTTTACTTCTCCGCACATTGAAATAACTACCAATGCAGGGGAAATTCCATAAGGAACTTACCCTACAATCCTACAAACACACTAACACGAATCATCATCATAAAGGTCTCACTCTCATGAGTTTAGCGACCCGAAGACTCTTCGATACACCAACAGCAAAAGACGACTCACAACTAGAATCATGACATGATTCTCTAACCACACACTCTACTGGGTCATAACCCGTATCTAAAATCACAAGACTTGTTACATCCCATTAAGGGATTCAAGTCTCCACCACACACTCGTGTCGGCCATCCTAGTTATAGTATAAGACCATGTAAGACCCTGTTTCAGTTTCAGTCTGGTTCAGTTGATTGGGACGCCGTCCAAGTTATGGGACGCCGTCCAGTAGAGAAGGACTGGATGCCGTCCAGATTGTTGGACGCCATCCAAATGGTCTGACTGGCCAGCTGTGTAATTTTAAGATTTTTAAAGGGGTATGTTGGTCTTTTCACTTGGTGGCCGGTTTTAAGCCACAAATGGGCAAGGTTGAGCTCATTCAACCTTATCCTCACCACACAAACACTCTCATCCATATCTAGAGAGAGAGAAAGAGTTTAGAAAGAGAGAGCTTGATTTGGAGAAGAAGGAGTCGGATTCTCACCAAAGCTCGGGTTTTAAAGTTGTTCATCTCGTTCTTAGCTACGTTGTGGTTGTTGTGGTACATTCTATTGGTGAGTTGTGGGATTGGATTGCACTTCATCGAGGCATTTAAGGTGAGTGTAAATCTACTATACGTGTATGTATGCATAGGATGGGTGCATGTGTGTGGAGTGACCCTTGCTCGGGTTTACTCTATGTATGTGTGGGCGAATGGACTCCTCTTGTGCTTCGAGTCCATGTGATATGCTTATGCGTTTGGGTTACCACTCTTGATGTTGTAATTGGCTAGTGTATTGGATAAACCCTTTGACGATGGGTTTTGCTAGCTTTTGTCGTGGTGATGATTCGGGTAGTGAATCGCGTGATGTACGTATTCACTAAGGCGCGTGAAGTTCGGCCAACCCTATTGTGATGTATGACTAAGGTATGAATCGCGTAAAGTTCGGATTCATAGAGGCGTGTGAAGTTAGGCCATCCTTAATAGTCAAGTGGTTTGGAGGTAGTGAGTCGCGTGAAGTCCGGATTCACTAAGGCGCGTGATGTTCGGCCAACCTTCATGTGGTTTAGGTTAAGGGGTTAACCTTGTCGATGTTGTTGAGTATATTATTTGTGTATGCACGTATATTGTGACGACTCGAAAATTTCCGACCAAATTTAAACTTTATCTTTAAATAATTTCGACACGATAAGCAAAATCTGTAATGTTAAGTCTCTAAAATTTTTGAGATGTTTTCATGAAGTCATTTAGCCTTTGACTATTCCCGATGATTCACGAACAAATACTGTAAATAAATATATACATATATAGATATATCTAAAAATAAATATAGGAATATATATTAATTGGAATTAATAAAATATAATTTAATCAATTGAATTGAAGATGTAACGTAATATATATAAAGTAATTAAGCTGAATATATATATAAATATATATATATATATGACTTTTATTCATAATTATTATATTGTAATATATAAAAATGTAAAAAATAAAAGATATGTTAAAAATTACATAATTAATAAATTGTAATATTAATATATTAAATGTAAATACAAGTTAAAATATAGTTATTATATTAATAAGGTTATTATTACTTCCATTAAAAATAAATATTAATTTTAATCTCAGTATTATGAATATTATTATTATTACATATAAAAGTTAATACATATAATTTAGGATATTAATGTTGTTATTATTGTTTTAAAAAAGGGTGTTATTATTATAGTTATTATTATTATTATTAATAAAAATACAATTTATTAGTATTATTATTATTATTATTATTATTAATATTAACAATTAAAATATTTATATTTATTAATCAGTAATAGTGACAAATCAAATAATTAAGCAGATTCTGTTATCAATCAATGTCAGCTTTTTATATTATTTGCGCTTCTTGTTCTTGTCTATAAGAATCAAAGACTGCAGATGCATGTTCTCTACATAACAACAAATACAGTTTTGTATCTCTTTCTACTTCAATCTTTTTCTTCTTGATTGACATTTATGTGTCGAGCACAATCACATTAATAAACAACATGTGAATAATTCTTGATTCTATTTCAATAATTCAATTGCATTATATAAACCTCTATTCGAAAATATAACAGAGAAGAATAAAGAAACCACTTAGTACAATTGTCCTTCTTTTACTTTAACAAACAATTTCCCACAAGAACATCTTCATGATCTTTCGAACACCACCTACTACAAATTCTACTACTCGAAACCATCGACTACCTTGAACCTCTTTCTCTCCTCGCTATGATAATGACAGAAGGAAAACAACCATCACCTTTATTAACCCGAGAACACCATCCTCTTTGTGTTACACCGCTATTTTCCCCTTCGAACTACTATTTTCGATCACCAACAAAATGAACTAGTCGATTAAAAAATCTGAAAACAAGATTTTAACTATTGTTTCTGCCCATTCGAATACAAAACTAACTAACAAGCCCCAGTCAGAGAATTTGAACTGCTTTAGTACTTCGATTTATCATGTCCGATGTGAGTCCCGGAATGATGGGGATATTCTATATGCATCCTGTTAATTACCAGGTGTTCAATCCATATGAATGAATTTTAATTCGCGGGTTACGCGTGTGATGTCAAAGCAGAGGTGTATATAAAATAGCTTATATTTTACAAGGAAATACTATTAAATATTATACAATTTTACACAAGATATTTATTTATTTATAGAATGGATATACTTAAACCTTGCTACAACACTTATAGGCAGTGTACCTAATCGTACAGTAGTGTAGTTTTTAATAAGTCTGGTTCGTTCCACAGGGAACATCTTTAAACAAAGCTTAACGCTATATTAGTTTACTTTTATAAAAATACAAATATATATATAAGTAATATTATTATTATAAAGGGGGGTTTTTACCGTTTAATAACCGGTTTGTCGATTTTAAAACTTTAGTCGCAGTTAAAACGAAATGTAAAAAAAAATAAATACAAGACTTAATTTAAAGCGTAAGGTAAATAACGATAATGAAATTGCGATAAATAAAAGTGCGATAATTAAAAGTACGATAATTAAAAGTGCAATTAAATACAATAACAATAAAATAAATGCGATAATTAGAAGTGCAATTAAATATAAAATAAAGGAAATTAAATATGAAATAAAATAATTATGCTTATTTAAACTTCCATAATCATGATGTTTGACGTGTTGATTTTAGTTTTATGCCCATAGGTTAATTGTCCTTTATCCTGGATTATTTAATATGTCCGTCTGGTTTTTGTCCATAACAGTCTATCAGTCATAAATATAAAGTGCGAGTGTCCTCGTCAAATTATTCTTATACCCGAAGTTAAATATTCCAACTAATTGGGGACTTAAACTGTAACAAGATTTTAATACTTTGTTTAATAATTACACCAGGATGTCGACTGAGTGTAACCCAAGGTTTTAATACTTTGTTATCAATTATACCAAGTGTCCTTGTACATAATTTCACCCCTGTTTTAATTATTCTAGTGGCTATTAATCCATTCCCGTGTCCGGTTAAATGAACGATTATTCGTACATATAAATACCCCGCCCATCGTGTCCGATCGAGTGTATATGGTAATTTATGGGTACGTCCAATTATAAATCTTTATATTAACATTAACAAACTATCATTTAGTTAAACAAATATAAAGCCCATTAATAGCCCATAGTCTAATTCTCACAAGTGTCGTTCTTTTGTCCAAACCCCAATTATGGTACAAAGCCCAATTACCCAATTTTAATTTAGCCCAACATCATGATTACTTCGGATTAAATAAGCATAATAATAACTTAGCTACGAGACATTAATGTAAAAAGGTTGAACATAACTTACAATGATTAAAAATAGCGTAGCGTTACACGGACAGAATTTCGACTTACACCCTTACAACATTCGCTAACATACCCTTATTATTAGGATTTAAAATTAAAATTAAAATATAAATATAAATATATTTACGTATACATATATAGAGAGAGATTGAATAATGGATATGAAAATGATCAGAATTCGTTTGCTTTTATAGGGAATTGAGTTCAGGGGGTCTCCGCGACTCGCGGCCTTTTCTGCCTTCAAACTCCGCGAGTCGCGGAGTTTGAAATTCCAGCTCACCAACTTTGGAGTCTTTCTTGTCGACGAATTTTTATTATTTATATAATATATAAATAATTATAAGAATTATTTATATATTATATTATATTTATGTGCATAGTTGACTTGTAATTTTTAGTCCGTTGCGTCGAGCGTTGAGAGTTGACTCTGGTCCCGGTTTCGGATTTTCGAACGTCCTTGCGTTTAATTTAATATCTTGTACTTTGCGTTTTGAATCTTGTACTCTTGTAATTTCGAGACGTTTCTTATCAATAATTGGAACCTCTTTGATTGTATTTTGTACTTTTGAGCTTTTTGGTCGTTTGCGTCTTCAATTCGTCGAATCTGTCTTTTGTCTTCACCTTTTAATATTTAAACGAATATCACTTGTAAATCGAACAATTGCAACTAAAAGCTTATCTTTCTTGGGGAATAATGCTATGAAATATATGTTCGTTTTTAGCATTATCAAATATTCCCACACTTGAGCGTTGCTTGTCCTCAAGCAATATAGTCTTGAAATACTAGAATCACTTCTTTATTCTTCACACTTTGTACATCAGTGATTTCTTTACGGCGGTATAAACAATGGTAGTAACGTTGTGGTTTACAGTCCCATACGACTATAAAAATTTAGATCCTTTAAGGAAATTGGATCTTTATGAAAACATTTGATCTTTTGAAAATTAAATCTAGCTTTTACCCTAGATAAGTTTTCCGGAATAACCCTTCACCGGTGTTTGCAAGTTCTTTTTGTGGGTTTGGTGGGTTTCAGATTTGAAAATTTTAGCTCAAAACTTGCGGTTTTGTGTCACCCACTTGCTAACCTTGTATTAGGAAAGCAACACGTCCAGTTTACTTGCTCCGTATATTACCTTTCGATAAACTACCGTCCGGTTGTAAAGGAAAGCGTTGAACAAGCAACTGTTAAGGCAATGTCCTCTGACATGCTTTTAATTATGGTCTTTTAACGTGTCGGACGCAATTACTATCCTTTGTAGGAGCAATAGTAAAGCTCACCCTTATAATTTTTCCGGTCTGGCACAAGGTCCTGTCTTCGACCATGCTATGCAACCACCGTTCTTACGGTTGACACCCGATTTGGTTCAGGCGACCTAATGAATTCCAGGTGAATTCCTAGGATTTTACGTTCAATGGTGATGAATGTATTGAAAATGGGTTTTCAGAAAACAAATCGGTTTGTAATTTTGACCAAAATATTTTCTAGTTCAAGCTCGAGTTTAGATATCATTGAATTCCATGAGTTTGTAATTCTCAATCTTTAAGGTCAATCTCTAGGATTGAGTAATATCAGTCTTAAAAGCTGATTTTTAATCTTTAAGGAGATTATCCTTTCTGGGGATCTGATTCATTAGTCTTATCCAGCTAATTTGTACGGTGCCCCTCCATTGTACGAGATAAATCCTTCTCATGGTTAGGATAAATCTGACCACTTGGCGACCCTGTTTTATGCTGAGGTCCGTGGATTTCATGTTGATTTTAGAGATGACTTTTCTAGATTTTTCGTCAACCTACAGCTGGTCTGGACGACAACTTCATGACCTAAATCAAGAAGCGCGTTTTTTTCTGAAAGACTTTACTTCCTTTTAATGATGGAATTGATTCATCATGTAGATCCATCTCTTCTTTTCTTTCATCGGGTAAAACAGTTAATTATCGTCCAAAACAAAAGTATTTTCAATTATTTGTACAAAAATATGTGATATGTATTTTGAATAACTCGGTGAAAATTTCCCACACTTGGCTTTTATTTTCCTTTTTATTGTCCTTTATTCCTTTTTAAATGAATTTTAACATTTTGGTTTGTTTCTCAATTTATATCCTTTCCGAGGTAACAATAATTTCGGTGTTAACACCTAGTTTTATCATTTATAAATATGTATAAACATGATTTTGAGTTCATTTAGTTGAAAATTTTGAAAAATTTTACTAGAAGTGGGTAGTCAGTATATAAGACTAGGGCTGTTCTTTATTATCAGAGAGCACTAGATTCTAATACAACTACTGCTTTACTAGTATTTTTAATGGTAACCAAGTGTATGAAGTAAAAAATATTAAAAATCCGAAAGAATTTAACCCCTTCTCACACTTAAGATCTTGCAATGCCCTCATTTGCAAGAAATCAGTAACAATTTAAATTATTGAGGGTGATTAGCGTAGAAATGATTAAATTTTACCAAAGTTTCCAAACATATTTGTGTTTGCTTGCTGAATGATAAATGGTGCATATCATTTGTTCATTCCGTCTTGTTGTTATTTCACATATATTTTGCATCTTGTCGTCAAAATTAGTTGCTTTTGCTGAACTTAATGCCAGTCTTTGAAAATGTGTTGTTTTACCCTGTTGTGTACATAAGATAAACTGCAAACATATATACATATTTTTGAAGTTTGGTATATTACCCCACATTCAAAAATTATTAAAATCTAATAATAAAATTTAGAAAATTATAAAAACTAATACAAATCCAACATAAGTATTAAATGTATCAACATTACAAATAATAAAATAAAAAAAAAAACTAAGTAGACTAGGGATGATACTTATACCAGAAGGGGTTCCATGCATAACCATATGTGCTATAAAATGCTTCTCCTGGGTTATACGTAGGATACGGTGGTTACATCTCTATAGACCAGGGAGGGAATATGGGCGTTGGGGTAGGAATATAGTTTCTACCTATATGTTGGCAATAAACTATGATTTGGTTTTGATGAACTTGCCAATCTTCAAATGCTCTATGTCTAGCATTTTCATACTCTTGTGAAGCTATAAACCTTTGCATTTCTGCCATTTCATTTCCCCCTCCTACATTACCTTGCTGTTGGTTTCTCTCAACCTGTGGATGTCTACCATTATATCGTACTGCAACATTATTTCGCCTCTTCAAAACTTTAGCACCATGGTATAGATTTAAACCTATTGTATCTTGGGGTTCTGGTTCTTCGATTAATAATCCCCCCCGACTTATATCCACATTGAGATACTCAGCAATCAAAGTAATAAATATACCACCTCCTATTATGCTATGCGGTCTCATCCCCCTAACCATAGCTGATAAATAATAACCCACACAGTATGGTATACTTACAGCGCTTTGTGGGTCTCGAATACACATGTGGTAAAACAAATCCTGTTCATTTACCTTTTCCTTATTCTTACCTCTTTGTGTAATTGAATTAGCTAAAAATCTATGAATTACTCTTAACTCTGCTCTATCTATATCCAAATAAGAGTAATTTCCCCCTTTGAATCGGTGATGGCTAGTCATTTGACTCCATACACCATGTGTATCAAAATTCTCATCTATCTTCCTACCGTTCAATATCAACCCTCTACAATCGGCAGATGCTAACTCCTCAGGCGTATATATACGTAAAGCCTGAGCCATGTCTAGTAAAGACATGTGGCGCATCGAACCTCCTAACAAAAATCTAATAAAAGATCGATCGGTTAAACTAGCTACCCGATCATTTAATTCTATACTACACAACAATTCTTCACACCATACTTATATTATATTTTTGTTTTCATACAAACTTATATAAAAAATATTAATTTTTCAAATATTGACAAACTTAAATATATTGATTTTACAAAGTTAACAATATTAATTTAAGATTTATATATTAATTTTAAAAATAAAGTAAAAATAAAATTAAAAATCTTTTTGGCTTTTATCCCACTTTAATCAATCAAATACTATCAAAAATATGCGCCTCTCTTTTCGGTAAAGTAATTTCGATTCCATGACCTAATTTAACTCATGATGAATTTTTGAAATATTTTAAGTTGATTGATTAAAGATATTTATACCTTAAGAATAAACGTTAAATTTCGCAGTGATGTAATAAATTTTTGAATGATATCAATAATTTCGGTCGCCAAACCTAATTTTATTTAATATCAATTTAATACTTTATAGCGAAAAAATTAGCGTTTATTATCAAAAGGTTAAAAATAAAAAATTAAAAAATAAAAACAAAAAAATGTACAGACTTACCTGTGAGATAGTATTCTTAGTGATATGATCTATCCCATTCATAAGATAGTCGGTTTAATTGATTTTCCATGGCTACATAGGCGTAACCTCGAGCATTCAGTGTTTTTTCTTCTAAACATATGAACGGTCCGTCTCTGCATAAAGTAACAAATTCGGTATTTGAATAGGTTTGATTATTTAAACATTTACCTCCATGTGACCATTTTCCGCATTTGTGACATCTTTCTAGGTGTCGTGCTCTTCTTTTCGCTGCGGATTTTGTTTTTCCTTGACCAAATTGTAACTTATTATCTTCGCATCTGGATTCTTTTCTTACTCCGTCCAATCTTTCTCTGATTACTGATACTATTTCACTCGGAAGTGTGTCATTATTACGTTTAGTGATCAAAGCGTGTAGCATTAGACCATGGTTTAGTTCACAGGAAGTCTTCATTTCGTAAAAACCTAAAAAAAATAAAAATTCAGAATGGGGGGAGAAGACTAGTTCTTTAGGGTCTGCTAGGGAAAGACCATTCGGGTTCCATTTTCGAGAACTACACGAAAACAGACAATCGAATTCTAACAGAAATACATATTATCCTTTAAAGACTTGATTCTCCCCACACTTAGTTAGCTGTGGTATCGAAATTGTGATTAACTTCGTTGTTGACTTCCATCGGACTATCTATGTAATGTTTAACTCTGTGACCATTAACTTTAAATTCAATCCCATTTGAATTTATTAACTCTACTGTTCCGTATGGAAAAACTCTTTTGACTATGAATGGTCCAGACCATCTTGATTTCAATTTTCCAGGAAATAGCTTGAATCGTGAATTGAAAAGAAGAACTCTGTCTCCTTCTTTAAATTCTTTTAAACTTCTGATTCTTTTATCATGCCATTTCTTTGTTCTTTCCTTATAGATTAAAGAATTTTCGTATGCTTCATGTCTTAATTCTTCTAATTCGTTTAGTTGACTTAATCGTAGACGTCCGGCTTCATGTAAATCAAGATTTCATGTCTTCAAAGCCCAAAATGCTTTGTGTTCAATTTCTACTGGAAGATGACATGCTTTTCCGTAAATGAGTCTAAAAGGTGTGGTTCCAATTGGAGTTTTGTAGGCTGTTCTAAAAGCCCAGAGTGCATCCTCCAACTTAATGGACCATTCCTTCGGATTTGATCCTACGGTTTTCTCTAGAATACGTTTTAAAGCTCGGTTGGTATTTTCAACTTGTCCACTTGTTTGTGGATGATATGCGGTGGAGATTTTATGAGTTACTCCATATCTTTTAAGAACTTTCTCAAGTTTATTATTACAGAAATGAGTTCCCCGATCACTTATTAAAGCTTTCGGTGTTCCAAACCTTGCAAAAAGACGTTTTAAAAAGTTGACTACAACTCGTGCATCGTTAGTTGGGAGAGCTTGTGCTTCCGCCCATTTAGATACATAATCAATGGCTACGAGAATATAGAGATTATTATGAGATTTTGGAAATGGACCCATAAAGTCAATACCCCAAATGTCAAATACTTCACATACTTGAATGACATTTTGTGGCATTTCATCACGTTGACTTATTTTTCCGGCCCTTTGACAAGCATCACAGGATTTGCAAAGAAGGTGTGCGTCTTTGTAAATTGTAGGCCAATAGAATCCAGCATCATAAACTTTTCTTGCTGTTAGTTGAGGCCCATAATGCCCTCCTGTTGGTCCTGTGTGACAATGGTTTAAAATTTTACTAGCTTCATCTCCGAATACACATCGGCGTATTATTCTATCTGGACAACTTTTAAATAGATGTGGATCTTCCCAGAAATAGTGCTTTATATCACTAAAGAATTTCTTTCGTTTTTGGTATGATAATCCTTTTTCAAGGTATCCACAAACTAAGTAGTTTGCATAGTCTGCAAACCATGGGATTTCATTATAATCTATCTTCAATAGATATTCATCAGGAAAGTTGTCTTGTATGGCCGATTCATTTAGAACTTCTAATTCGGGATTTTCAAGACGAGAAAGATGATCAGCGGCGAGATTTTCTGCTCCTTTTTTATCTCGAATTTCAATATCGAACTCTTGTAAGAGTAAGATCCAACGGATTAATCTTGGTTTAGCATCTTGTTTCGAAAATAGGTATCTAAGAGCAGAATGGTCGGTATAGACCACCGTTTTAGCTAGAACGAGATATGATCGAAATTTGTCAAAAGCAAAGACAATAGCAAGGAGTTCTTTTTCAGTAGTTGTATAATTTGTTTGTGCTCCTTGTAACGTCTTACTAGCATAATATATAGATTGAAATTGTTTTTCAATCCTTTGTCCTAAAACGGCTCCCATTGCAAAATCACTTGCATTGCACATTAGTTCAAACGGTAGATTCCAATTTGGTGTTATCATGATCAGCGCATTAGTGAGTTTTTCTTTAAGAATATTAAAAGATTTGATACATTCATCTGAAAAGATGAATGGAGCATCCTTTTCTAGGAGTTTATTCATAGGAGTGGCAATTTTAGAAAAATATTTTATGAAACGTCGGTAAAAACCGGCATGCCCTAGAAAACTCCTAACTCCTCTAACATTGGTGGGATGTGGAAGTTTAGCAATTACATCTACTTTAGCTCTATCCACTTCAATTCCTTCCTTTGAAATTTTATGACCAAGAACGATGCCTTCTTTAACCATGAAATGGCATTTCTCCCAATTAAGTACTAGATTTGATTGTTCGCATCTAATAAGCATTCGTTCCAGATTAACTAGACATGATTCAAATGTATCACCTAAGGCTGAAAAGTCATCCCTGAAAACTTCCATGCATTCTTCTATCATGTCATGAAAAATCGCCATCATACACCTTTGAAAGGTTGCAGGGGCGTTGCAAAGTCCAAATGGCATGCGTTTGTAAGCAAAAGTACCATAAGGGCACGTGAACGTGGTTTTCTCTTGATCTTCGGGTGCTATTGGAATTTGAAAATATCCGGAAAATCCATCTAGAAAACAATAGTAACTATTTCCGGCTAATCTTTCCAACATTTGATCAATGAAAGGTAAGGGAAAGTGATCTTTTCTGGTGGCGTCATTTAATTTTCTATAATCAATACACACACGCCATCCTGTTACAGTCCTAGTAGGAATAAGCTCATTTTTCTCATTTGTAATGACAGTCATGCCATCCTTCTTAGGCACACATTGAACTGGGCTTACCCATGGACTATCAGAAATTGGATATATTAAACCTGCATCTAGCAGTTTAATAATATATTTCTTAACTACATCTTGCATATTAGGATTTAGTCTTCGTTGGCGTTGCACATACGTTTTATGACCTTCTTCCATAAGGATTTTATGTGTGCAATACGAAGGACTTATTCCTTTAATATCATGAATCTTCCATGCAATGGCTGGTTTATGAGCTTTCAACACAGAAATGAGTTGTGATTTCTTATTTTCAGTAAGAGAAGACGATATTATTACAGGTAATTCAGATTCACCATGTAAATAAGCTTATTCCAAATGGTTTGGAAGTGGCTTTAACTCTAATTTCGGAGGTTCTTCTATTGATGATTTATATCGATATCTGTCTTCTTCTTTTAGCATTTGAATTTCTTCCGTTGTTGGTTCATATCCATTAGCTATAAGTGTAGCTAACATTTCAGCTTCATTAATTGGTTCATTACCTTCTCCTAAAGAACATTCTCCTGTTTCTTGTAATTCTGGAAATTCTTCTAACAATTCTGCATGTGAGTCTATAGTTTGAATATAATAACATGTATCATCTGCAGATTGCGGTTGTTGCATTGCTCTATCAACTGAAAAGGTAACACTCTCATCCTCTATACTTAGGGTCAGTTTCTTACCAAACACGTCTATCATTGCTTTAGCCGTGTTTAAGAATGGTCTTCCTAATATGAGAGGAACTTGAGAATCTTCTTCCATATCCAGAACAACAAAATCTACTTGAAATACTAAAGTACCAACTTTAACTAGCATATTCTCCAATATCCCTCTAGGATATTTTATTGATCTATCGGCTAGTTGTATGCTTATTCTTGTTGGTTTCAATTCTCCAAGGTCTAATTTAGCGTATAGTGAATACGGCATTAAATTTATACTAGCACCTAAGTCTGCCAATGCTTCTATTGAACTAAGACTACCCAGATAACATGGAATTGTGAAACTTCCTGGATCAGATAATTTTTCTGGTATCTTATTCAACAGCACTGCTGAACAATTAGCATTCATAGTAACGGTCGAGAGTTCTTCCATTTTCTTTCTATTTGAGATTAGATCTTTCAAGAATTTAGCATATCTAGGCATTCCTGAAATCACATCAATGAAAGGAAGATTTACATTTATCTGTTTAAACATATCCAAGAATTTGGATTGCTCGGCTTCAAGTTTCTCTTTTTTCATTTTACTCGGGTAAGGAAGTGGTGGTTGGTATGGTTTAACATAAGGTTTAGTCTTAACTGTGTTATCTTCAATAACCTTCTCAACTACCGGTTCTTTTTCCTTATCTTGTTCAGGTTGTGGTTCTTGTGGAGTAGGAATAGTTTCATCAGAAGTTACAGGTATTTCAGGTGGTTTAAGTGTTGTACGACTTCTTGTGGTAATAGCTTTAGCTGTTTCATTCCGGGGGTTAGCATTTGTATCACTAGGTAGACTTCCCGGTTTTCTTTCACCTATTAACCTTGCAAGGTTACTTACTTCTTGTTCCAAGTTTTGAATAGAAGCTTGTTGATTTCTAAATGCTTGAGCATTTTGTTCATTAGTTTGTTTCTGAGATGTGAAAAACTGCGTTTGAGTTTCAACTAGCTTCGTCATCATATCTTCTAAATTTGGCTTTTTATCATCGGTTTGTTGTAGTGGTTTGTTTTGAAAATTAGGTCTTTGCAGATTGTAAGTATTGTTGGATACTTGTTGATTGCTAGGACCTTGTTGGTTGTTGTAACACCCCAGCTTAACATGACCACAATATTTTCCGCTTTGCCCGCAGGCGCACGACTTTTTCTTGGCGACCACACATGAGAAGCACTTTCTCAGGAGGTCACCCATCCTGGTAGTGCTCTCGCCCGAGCACTCTTAACCACAACGTACTCGCACTTCTACTCGGATTGTGATCCCAAAACGCGTTGTGTCATTTAAGCGTGAGTATTACCTTATAATCCCATGATCACTCATGTTCGTGGGCGATGTGAGATTTGCCTAGGGTGTTACATTCACCCCCCCTTAGGGACTCATCATCCTCGATGAGGTTTGCCCCACCACCCCCAACGGCACATGAGTGGCTCTGATACCATTCTGTAACACCCCAGCTTAACATGACCACAATATTGTCCACTTTACCCGCAGGCGCACGGCTTTTTCTTGGCGACCACACACGAGAAGCACTTTCCCAGGAGGTCACCCATCCTGGTAGTGCTCTCGCCCGAGCACGCTTAACTACAACGTACTCGCACTTCTACTCGGCTTGTGATCCCAAAATGCGTGTGTCATTTAAGCGTGAGTATTACCTTATAATCCCATGATCACTCATGTTCGTGGGCGATGTGAGATTTGCCTAGGGTGTTATAGTTGTTGTATGGAATATTTCAGTTATTGTTTTGGTTTTGATTGTAAATCGGTCTTGGCGGTTGATAATTATTTTGATAATTATTTTCAGGCCTTTGGTTTATGTATGAAACATTCTCTCTTTGTTCCATTGTTAATTCAATACTGAGACAATCTTTTGTCAAATGTGGTCCTCCACGCTGCTCACAACTAATTCGTATTGAGTGTATATCTTTAGTCATCTTTTCCATTCGTCTCTCAACAGCATCTATCTTTGCTGAAATAGAATCTAAGTCATGGCTAGAATCGGCTCTAGCTGCTTTAGATGATCTAACGATATCTTTTTCTTGGTGCCACTCATGTGAGTGGGAAGCAGTGTTATCAATAATTTTGTAAGCATCAGTTTCGGTTTTCTTCATAATGGAACCACCAGCTGCTATATCTATGTCCTTCCTTGTAGTGATGTCGCATCCTTGGTAGAATATTTGTACTATTTGACAGGTGTCTAAACCATGTTGCGGACATCCTCTTAATAATTTTCCAAATCTGGTCCATGCCTCATATAGAGTTTCATTCGGTTTCTGTGTGAACGTAACAATTTTTTCTTGAAGTCTTACGGCTTTAGATGCAGGAAAGAATTGTTTAAGAAATTTTTCAACTAAAACATCCCATGTATCGATCGCCCCTTCAGGTAACGATTCCAACCAATCTTTGGCTTCTCCCTTTAAAGTCCAGGGAAATAACATGAGATATATCTGTTCATCCTCCACTTCTCTTATTTTAAATAGTGTGCAGATCCTATTAAAGGTACGAAGATGTTCATTTGGATCTTCCTTCGGCGTACTACTAAATTGGCATTGATTAGTCACCATGTGTAGAATTTGTCCTTTGATTTCATAATCTGGCGCATTAATGTCTGGATGAGTAATTGCGTGACCTTGGCCAGTACGTTTAGCTCTCATTCGGTCTTCCATACTTAAAGGTTCTAGATTCTACATAATTGAATTTGTTAAATCAGAATCACTAGAGGATTCTGATTTAATGGTTCGTTCCTCAACAATCTCTGTTTGAATGATTGGTGGTTCCGGAGGAAAATTTAATGGTTCAGGATCTATGAATCGTCCCTGAATATTCTCCGGATTCTCAATTGTGAGGTCGGGTTCAAAAAATAGATTATCGGAAATTTGAATTGGAGTACTTGGTCGACTGAATGACGATTCTAAAGAAAAATCAATGGTGGTAATATTTGCTAAATGTCTTGATCTAGTTACAGGTGGTGAACGTACAAAAGGTGGTGAACGTCTTGCTCGGTGCATTCACTGAATATCCTATTAGTTTTTAAAAGGAAAGAAACATTATATAAGTTATCCAATTAATAGACTTTTCTGATTTTGCCCACGTTTCGAATAGCCAAACGATGCAGCAGAGGGGCAGGATTCGTTTGGTCTCAATATAATTGAGGACTGTTTGGCTCCAATAACCCGGTCCACATACAAATCCAACTATTACTACGAACCATAAAATTTTGATGTCTATCAATTTAACCACTTAAAATAAATTTTCGTAATTTTAAGAAATTTAGATAAGAAGTAGAATAAAAATCTATGTCCTAAAACTAGAATAGCGAGAAATAAGAAAGAAAAAGAGCGTGTCGGAAAAAGATCGAAAAAATAAAAATAAGAAAGAAAAAGAGTGACTTATAGAACTTAAAAATACTCGACTAACCCAATCTTATTATTATCACTAACTTAAAATTATAATCGCAATTTGAGATTACTAATTGGAATGATAATTGATACATAGGTAAAAGGCGTCTAAAAATATTAAAGCTTACAAGTAAAACTATATCCCAAATGGCAATAACTTAAAAAAAAACTAAAACTTAAAAAGGCGTCGCAAAATTCTAAAGCACCTAAATCTTAGTCTAAAGAAAAAGCACTTAAGGAATTTTACGGCAAAGCCTAAAAATCTAGAAATAAAAATATAACTATGGCAAAAACTAAGTTTAACCCTAAAAACTAGCGAAAAACACAAATATTACGCTAAAACAATTAAAAAGGGATAAAATATAAAAATATACAAAAAGTTGTAAAAAGTACAATTTTTATAAAAATATTATTTTTATAATATTTATTTATTAAAACTATTAATTTTACATTAATTAAACTAATTTAACTAAATATATAAATTAAATAAAAAGTAAAACTAATTAATATATTAAAATTAAACCTAATTAGGGTTAAAAGTTAATTAATAAATATAAAACCCGTAATTAATGCTGATTAGGGTTTCTGTCACGTGTGTCAGGGTTGCTCCGCGAGTTGCGGGGCCCGAAGCAGGAAAACTCCGCGAGTCGCGGGGTTCTAAAATTCAACTCAGGTACAGGATTTAATTCGACGCGTTTTTGTTTTTTTTTCTTTATATTAGCGTTGCGCTTCCGGCTTTTAAGCTAGAAATTGAAGTTCCCCGGCAGCGGCGCCAAAAATAACTTGATGTCAAAGCAGAGGTGTATATAAAATAACTTATATTTTACAAGGAAATACTATTAAATATTATACAATTTTACACAAGATATTTATTTATTTATAGAATGGATATACTTAAACCTTGCTACAACACTTATAGGCAGTGTACCTAATCGTACAGTAGTGTAGTTTTTAATAAGTCCGGTTCGTTCCACAGGGAAAATCTTTAAACAAAGCTTAACGCTATATTAGTTTACTTTTATAAAAATACAAATATATATATAAGTAATATTATTATTATAAAGGGGGGTTTTTACCGTTTAATAACCGGTTTGTCGATTTTAAAACTTTAGTCGCAGTTAAAACCAAATGTAAAAAAAAAATAAATACAAGACTTAATTTAAAGTGTAAAGTAAATAACGATAATGAAATTGTGATAAATAAAAGTGCGATAAAATAAACTTGCGATAATTAAAAGTACGATAATTAAAAGTGCAATTAAATACAATAACAATAAAATAAAATGCGATAATTAGAAGTGCAATTAAATATAAAATAAAGGAAATTAAATATGAAATAAAATAATTATGCTTATTTAAACTTCCGTAATCATGATGTTTGACGTGTTGATTTTAGTTTTATGCCCATGGGTTAATTGTCCTTTGTCTTGGATTATTTAATATGTCCGTTTGGTTTTTGTCCATAACAGTCCATCAGTCATAAATATAAAGTGCGAGTGTCCTCGTCAAATTATTCTTATACCCGAAGTTAAATATTCCAACTAATTGGGGACTTAAACTGTAACAAGATTTTAATACTTTGTTTAATAATTACACCAGGATGTCGACTGAGTGTAACCCAAGGTTTTAATACTTTGTTATCAATTATACCAAGTGTCCTTGTACATAATTTCACCCCTGTTTTAATTATTCTAGTGGCTATTAATCCATTCCCGTGTTCGGTTAAATGAACGATTATTCGTACATATAAATACCCCACCCATCGTGTCCGATCGAGTGTATATGGTAATTTATGGGTACGTCCAATTATAAATCTTTATATTAACATTAACAAACTATCATTTAGTTAAACAAATATAAGGCTCATTAATAGCCCATAGTCGAATTTCCACAAGTGTCGTTCTTTTGTCCAAACCCCAATTATTGTACAAAGCCCAATTACCCAATTTTAATTTAGCCCAACATCATGATTACTTCGGATTAAATAAGCATAATAATAACTTAGCTACGAGAGATTAATGTAAAAAGGTTGAACATAACTTACAATGATTAAAAATAGCGTAGCGTTACACGGACAGAATTTCGACTTACACCCTTACAACATTCGCAAACATACCCTTATTATTAGGAATTAAAATTAAAATTAAAATTAAAATATAAATATAAATATATTTACGTATACATATATAGAGAGAGATTGAATAATGGATATGAAAATGATCAGAATTCGTTTGCTTTTATAGGGAATTGAGTTCAGGGGGTCTCCGCGACTCGCGGCCTTTTCTGCCTTCAAACTCCGCGAGTCGCGGAGTTTGAAATTCCAGCTCACCAAATTTGGAGTCTTTCTTGCCGATGGATTTTTATTATTTATATAATATATAAATAATTATAAGAATTATTTAAATATTATATTATATTTATGTGCATAGTTGACTTGTAATTTTTAGTCCGTTGCGTCGAGCGTTGAGAGTTGACTCTGGTCCCGGTTCCGGATTTTCGAACGTCCTTGCGTACAATTTAATATCTTGTACTTTGCGTTTTGAATCTTGTACTCTTGTAATTTCGAGACGTTTCTTATCAATAATTGGAACCTCTTTGATTGTATTTTGTACTTTTGAGCTTTTTGGTCGTTTGCGTCTTTCAATTCGTCGAATCTGTCTTTTGTCTTCACCTTTTAATATTTAAACGAATATCACTTGTAAATAGAACAATTGCAACTAAAAGCTTGTCTTTCTTGGGGGAATAATGCTATGAAATATATGTTCGTTTTTAGCATTATCAGCGTGTCAATATATGAAATCTTGTGGTCTATTAAAATGATGGAAATGATTGATTATGATAAGCTAATAAACTCACCAACCTTTTGGTTGACACTTTTAAGCATTTTTATTCTCAGGTTTGAAAGAAATCTTCCGTTGTACATTTGCTCATTTTAGAGAAATTACTTGGAGTCATTCATGGCATATTTCAAAAGACGTTGCATTCGAGTCGTTGAGTTCATCAAGATTATTATTAAGTCAATTATAGTTGAATATATTATGAAATGGTACGCATGCCGTTAACTTTTGATGTAATGAAAGTTTGTCTTTTAAAAACGAATGCAATGTTTGTAAAATGTATCATTTAGAGGTCAAATACCTCGCGATGAAATCAACTATTGTGAATTGTTTATAATGTATATGAACGGGGCATTTCAGTTGGTATCAGAGCGGTGGTCTTAGCGAACCAGGTCTTGCATTAGTGTGTCTAACTAATAGTTGCTAAGATGCATTGGTGAGTCTGGACTTCGACCGTGTCTGCATGTCAAAAGTTTTGCTTATCATTTCGTGTCGAAAATTACCTGCTTATCATTCTTAGGGAATCACTTGCTTATCATTCTTAGTCTAGACACATCTTACTGCATTGATTTCATGAATAGTGTATAGACAAAATTCATATCTTAGCATATCTATTACTGTAAACTTTGCCTGACACATTCCGTAACTTCCTCCGTAATCTATGAAATCTTTTATTCTATATATATAGATATTCTATGTAATTAGAATACCATCCGATAGCTGGAAATCATTTCATATCGAAAAATCCTTTATTCGATCGTACGAAATAGAATTCACCACTAGTTCAAGTCCCTCGGATTCCGATATGGAGTTTCACTCGAGCTCCGAAAGCAGTGTGACCGGAATGGATCAATCGACCAGTCATCATCAATTCTGAATGAATTGGGGATGGATTCGTAGTCGACTTAATCAATGGAAATGCGAAGAAGGAGATCCTTTCCACCAACCGAATTCACCTCTTGGTAATGAACATGAAGCACTTACCGGCGAACCTGTTCTAAACACCATTTTGTTTCTCTCATTTCCAGAGTATCTCGCCACGATTATATCACAACTCAGATTCTAAACCTTATTCATTCATTCGTTCTTATCGACAATCATTCCGGAGTAATAAGTCAACGAGCTTCGCGCCCGAGTTGTAGCCTTGGAAAATATGGTGCAAAACGTACCAGCTTCAGCAACATCACCGGCACTAACAGTACCACCAATATCACCAGTACCATCAACAATCCATGCCTTAACATCTCATTCTGTACCTCAAGTATAATCATCATTCTGCATACCTTTCTACATCAATTATCTTCGTTCTCCCCGGCAATTATGTAATCTCTAATGTTTTAGAGATTATGTATTCTAGTGCAAACGGTAAATCAAATGAGTTTAATACTATATTGACTCATTAAATCCATAATTACATCTGAAGAAAATATATATGTATGTATATTTTCATAAAGATTGTAATTAAAAGTTCTTTTGTACAAACTGTTAATGATGAAAATATTTTAACGGGTAGGTAATACCCGAGGAATATTTAGATTTCACATTAATAAGTTACATTGTACATTCTTCGAATCTGATTCAACGGTCATTTACTATCCTACTTACATCCACAAGATATACGAATCCGTTCACTACAAAATAATCATTTTCATTCAATTTTATATTTGGATTTTGACTTACCAGAATCCAACAAGTGGCATAATGAAGAAAACATTAGACAAATAAAATTTGTTAGAAACAAACAAATTAACTATGAGAAATGCTGTTAAGAATCCACGCAAATAAAATCCTAGCTAACTGTTCCTAGCTAACTGTTAATTCCTATTTACATTTATTTATCGCAATTTATTTATCGCAATTTGAATTCTCACAATTTTATTTATCGTCATTTAATTTCTGTTATTTATTTTTATGCACTTTAAATATCGGGATATGTATACAATGTTTTGACATATCATATCGACGTCATCTATATATATTATTTGGAATAACCATAGACACTCTATATGCAGTAATGATCGAGTTCTCCATACAGGGTTGAGGTTGATTCTAAAATAATATATATACCTTGAGTTGTGATCGAGTCTGAGACATGTATATAACGGGTCACGACATGTATCAATTAATTCAAATATAATATATTAAACTATATATGAATTGTTGAATTACGAACTGAGGACTACTAATTGTGGACTACTAAAATTGGACAATTAAAATGAATTAAAATATTGATTATAACATATGAAACTAAACATTTCTTCAAGTTTGCCACTTGATTTCATCTTAAACCTCATTTGTATCTTGACGATTACAATCTGCGTTCAAACCTTTCATGATTCTTGAAAACACCTCAATCGAGAGGATGAACCAAACGCACTTCATCTACGGAAGGAAAGATTTATGCATATAGTTATGCACCTAAAAAACTCTCGGAACCTGAGTAAACGTTTAACACGTATCTGTGCTAGCTCCTTTGGCATTGTTATTTACGAAAATAACTTTGCAATTCCTTTCCAAAGTAGCCAATTTTGTCACAGCTTCAGCAAATCAATTTCGACTTTTCATTCGAATAAACTCTATTATAACTTTGATATATAAGTTTGCCCTTCGTCATCGTTACCGGGGAACCGTTTATATTCCATCACATTAACAGTAAACTTACCAGCAACTTCATTTGTGACGACCCGGAAATTTCCGACCAAATTTAAACTTTAATCTTTATATTATTCCGACACGATAAGCAAAGTTTGTTAAGTTAAATCTCAATAATTTTAAACTGTGTTCATACATTCATTATAACGTCAACCAAATTCTGACGATTCACGAACCGTTATATATAAATAGATATGTATATGTATATATATATATATATATATATATATTATAACTTGAGAATATTAATAAAGTATTAAACGTATAATACTTTACACGAACGTATTTGTTTCAATATGATTTTCGACGAAATTAAAAAAAATATATTAAATGATTGAATTATCAGAAACATTGAATTATGATTACAAGTCTCTGTTGAGAGGTCCACTATGATTTGAGAAAATCTATTCCTCTTAACGATATTCAGAATAATTTGTAAAACTATTTATAAATAAAAACAAAAAGTGTCATTTACGAAAGTTAGATAAAAGTTAGTGGAGAATTGGTTTCCATAATATTCTATTAACCTATTTTCAAACGTACAAAGACGTTTTCAGTTTAAAAAGAACTTTATTATTAAAACGTATATAACTTTTATAAATATCTAGAATCACTTTTGACAACTCATTACTTAACCAGTATAATAAATATAACGATATTTATATTTTATTTCATTAAATGTATATAACGATTTAAATTAATATTATATATATTTATACGCGTATTATACATAGTTTTTATACTTTTACTATACTTTATCTTTACCTTTACTTTACTTTAACTTTAATAATTCACTTTAATAATTCATACTTTAATAATTCACTTTAATAATTCATACTTTAATAATTCACTTTAATAATTCATACTTTAATAATTCACTTTAATAATTCATACTTTAATAATTCACTTTAATAATTCATACTTTAATAATTCACTTTAATAATTCAAAAATCTATTATAAATAGAATTCAATAGGTTTCATTATTTCATAGAAACTTGAAAATATATTTCTCTAAACTTTCTCAATCGATTTATATATATATATATATATATATATATATATATATATATATATATATATATATATATATATATATATATATATATATATATTGCTCTGTATTATTTCAAGATATTATTAGTATACATAAAATATTACGGCGGAGTGCTGTCCGAGTGATTTCAAAATAGTTTTTTTGAATGAGTCGAAGCTAAGGAAATTATGGGTTATAGCTATGGAGGTGATGGGTATGGTTCATGGGTATGCTCGTGAGGTCAATCTAGTGTTTATCATCTCCGTTGCGTCTACGTACTTTCCTGCAATATTGAATCTCAATATTGATACGTTCGTGAATTCGAGGCCAACCTTGCACTTGTTTAATGACGTTATATGTATTTTTACTATGAAATACAGTATTGTGCGTTTCATTACTCCCTTTTTATATATATTTTTGGGCTGAGAATACATGCGCTGTTTTATAAATTTTTTACGAAATAGGCACAAGTACTAAAACTAATTCTATGTGGGTTTAAACCAGAAATATATCCTTAGCTTGGTAACATTAAACTACTTGTCTATGTACGGTAGGCGCGAATCCTAAAGATAGATCTATTGGGCCTGACAAACCCCATCCTGACTATGGGATGCTTTAGTACTTCGAGGTTATTTTAAACACACCTGATCTGGTGTACTTCAGAGGGTAAAACATGAACGTTAAGGCTTGTTACCGGGTACCTACAACTTATAGAATACTTTTATACACTTGCGAGTGTACATATATTTATAAACGGAAATTTTGTGGTCTATTAATATATTGAAATGATTGTTATGATAAACCTATAAACTCACCAACCTTTTGGTTGACACTTTAAAGCATGTTTATTCTCAGGTATTAAAGAAATCTTCCGTTGTGCATTATCTCATTTTAAGGATATTACTTGGAGTCATTCATGGCATATTTTGAAAGACGTTGCATTCGAGTCATTGAGTTCATCAAGATTATTATTAAGCCAATTATAGTTGGATGTATTATGAAATGGTGTGCATGCTGTCAACTTTCGTTGTAAAGAAAGTTTGTCTTTTAAAAACGAATGCAATGTTTGTAAAATGTATCATATAGAGGTCAAATACCTCGCGATGTAATCAACTATTGTGAATCATTTATAATGTATATGAACGGGTCCTTTCAGTTGGTATCAGAGCGGTGGTCTTAGCGAACCAGGTCTGCATTAGTGTGTCTAACTGATAGTCGTTGGGATGCATTAGTGAGTCCGAACTTCGACCGTGTCTGCATGTCAAAAGTTTTGCTCATCATTTTTGTTGAAAATTACCTGCTTATCATTCTTAGTCTAGACACATCTTATTGCATTGATTGCATGAATAGTGTATAGACAAAATTCATATCTTAGCGTATCTGCTAATTCATATCTTAGCGTATCTGTTACTGTAAACTTTGCCTGACATATTCCGTAAATTCCTCCGTAATCTACGAAACCTTTTGCTCTATATAATTAGAATACTACCCGATAGCCGGAAAATAATTTCATATCAAAAAATTCTTTATTCAATCGTACGAAATGGAATTCGTCATTAGTTCAAGTCCATCGGATTCCGAAATGGAATCCCACTCAAGTTCTGAAAGCAGTGTGACCGGAATGGATCAACCAATTAGTCATCATCTATTCTGGATGAATTGGGGATGGGTTCGTAGCCTCCTTAATCATTGGAGATAAGAAGAAGGTAATCCCTTCCATTCACCACATTGCCCTCTGGGCAAAGAACCTGAAGCACTTACCGGTGAACCTATCCGAAACACCATTTTCTCTCTTATTTCTAGAGTATCTCGTCACGATTACATACTACACCAAATTCTAGATTTTATTTATCCGATCGTCCGAACCGACAATCACCCCGGTGTAATAGAAGAAGTCAACGAGCTTCGCGCTCGGGTAGTGTGTCATAACCCGACCTTAACCATAAGGACGAATACAATAACATATGATTTCATCGCGAGGTATTGACCTCTATATGCGACATTTTTCAAAAACTACATTCGTTTTTACAATACAAACCATAGATTTTATTACAAATACAAGGTTTAAACAACTTAATAATGATTATCGTTTAGCGATAATCTTAGACTTACAAACTTTACATGTGATAATAACAATACGACTTCCAACATATTTTACATTACAAATCCTCCGATATGCAGTTTTATTTTTGACACAAATATGCATACTCAAGATCTTGCTTAAATTCAACATGTTGCAGCGGAAGCTTTTAGTTATCACCTGAGAATAAACATGCTTAAAATGTCAACATAAAGTTGGTGAGATATAGGTTTAATGCCAACAGCATTATAAATATAGACCACAAGATTTCATATATAAACGTTTTAATAAAAATATTCTAAGTTGTTGAGCACTTGATAACCATACTTAACATTTAATCAACGTCACATATTCCCTTTATTATGAAATCTTACTACACCGTACCAAGTGTAGTCACCGAAACGAAGTACTGTGCAACCGTTGAATACTGGTCGTCCAGTCCGGTTGGGGTTGTCAGGCCCGATAGATCTATCAACAGGATTCGCGTTTACAATACCTCATGTAAATAATAGTTACCAAGTTACAGGGAAGTATGCCAGTGGTACAACTCAACGTAGAATATATATTTTTAATCACTTGTGTCCATAACGTAAATCATAAAATGCATGTATTCTCATCCCGAAATATTTAGAGTTTAAAAGTGGGACTATATACTCACTTTTGCCTTGAAGGTATTTATCATGACTTGGTCTCCGATAGATATCACGAACCTAACCATATATATAATATATCAACATATTTTCTTTTTAAGTAATCGTTATATATATATATATATATATATATATATATATATATATATATATATATATATATATATATATATATATATATATATATATATATATATATATACTTTTAATACTTTTAATATTTTCTTAGTCCGTAGTTAGCAGTCCGATGTTAGTGGTCCACAATTAGTTGCTCAATAAAATAAATAAAGACCCCATCGTATTCGTATTGATCAGAATTAATCTTGACCCATGGTACCATGTTGTCAAATGACGTGTTGCGTACATAAAGTACCGTGTTGTCAAATGACGTGTTGCGTACAATCATGAGGTCTTATGATTAATCTTCTCGTGTTGTTTACGGGTGATCCTTGAATATATAAAATCAAATCATAAGTAAATATATATGAAATATCATATTAATTAGAAATATATGATTAATTTAATTTTTCTCCAAATATTTTCGTAGCTAAACTAGCTTCGCATACCCGATCTTGTTTTCGTCGTAGTTTCTTCATTACAACTCCGTTTTTGTTGGTTCAACTTGACACTTCCTTGGATCGAGTAAAATTTTAAGAATATGAACTGAAAATACCTTAGGTTGTATTCGAAATCACAGGTTATAGGTCAAACTTTGGTGAAACTTATGAAAGTGATCATTTTCCATCATAAAAACAACATTTAATGATCATTTTTCTAAAAATACTTACACTTTGAGTTAAACCATGAAATTTTTATTTGTTAACATATTCATAAGAAATATCATTTTTCCAGAATATGAACTTCCAATTCAAAGCTTAAGATGGTTTTTAATTATCCAACCCAAAACAGCCCCCGGTTGCACTCCGACGATGTAGATTCAGTTTTTAAGGTGTTCTTTGTAAAACCTAGTTATATCTTGTTAAGTTAGCATATCATTATGATATATTACAGGTCTTGAAGTGTTTTAAAAGTCAAGTTAGAAGGATCTATTTAGTTTGTGAACAAGTTTGAAATCATTCAAACTATGTTCTTGTTGTTAAAATTTTATACCACAAAATAAGATAGCTATATGAATATGAATTGAATAAGATTATGAATAAGGTTACTACCTTAAGTTACTTGGACAAAGTTACTGTAAGATATGAGAAAAATCCTATAATCAAAAGAGTGGTGGAGTTGGATTGAAAGGTTGGAAGTAAACTTGTTTACTTGGAAGGATTTTTGAAGTGTTCTTGAATGGATTTTCTTATGATGATTAAGGGTTGTTTTTGAAGCTAGATCTTCATGGTTATTTGCTGATATTGTGAAGAACACTTAAGGTTCCTAAGAGTGTGTTTTTGGTTAGAGAAAATGTGTAGTAAAAATGAAAATGGAATGGAGTATAAATGGTGGTGAAAAGATGTATAAATTTGTAATATTGTGCAAAAGTCTTGTAATATGCCAAATTGATTAATCATGCATGCTAAGATCCAAAATTGGCTGACTCATGGCTGCTAATAAAGTGATTGTGATGTGTATATACCAATAGTAAATACGTATAGAAGCTGGGTATGATACGGGTACATATACCCTAGATATACGTATAAAAATCTTGAGAAAACGGAACGAGGATTCAAATATAGCTATCTTTTGTAAATATACTTATATTGTTTTATGTATATAAATCCTTTAAAAGTGATAAAATACATATCTATAGGATACATGTATAAGCATTATAAGTTTTAAGTATTTAAGTCGAAGAACGTCACATATAGTTATCGTTTTGAAAACTTAAGTTAGTAGTCTCAAAATATACTTATAACTCATTGTTATTAGTACACAATGAGATGTTAAAACATTCTTAGATCATGTTAAATATATAAAAATACATATATATACCCAAACATATAATTATCGTATGTTATATAGTTCGTGATATCATCGGTCAAATTGGACGGTCAAACGTTGTGTAAAACTCTTTTCAAAAACATAAGTCTCAACAATTTAGATTGCTTATCATGTTGGTAAGGTTTAATTTATGTAAATATTAATCTTATAAGTGTAAAACGATCGGAAAAATCCGGGTCGTTACATAGTGGCTTTGGAGAATATGGTGCAAAGGTTACAAACACCAGCAGCAGCACCAGCAGCATAAACAGTACCACCATCAGCAACACCAACAGTACCATCACCACCACCAACAACAACATCCACATCCCACACCGCAACATCACAATCTGTATCTCAAACATCAACGTCATACGCCCTGTAAATATCCAGGAATATCAACAACAACAAACGATGAAGTATTAATTCATAAACTTCATTGAAGAGATATCTCTGCGGCAGTTATGTAATCTCCAAAATCTTAGAGATTATTTAATTCTGACCGTAAATCGGATGAGTGAACGGAGATGGTATAGTAGAAACTTTGATCGAAAATGGTGTACGATTTACAAGCTAGAATTGTTTTACCAACAGCATCAATAGGACCGTAGCATCATCAACACAGTCAGTGCCGTCAGTATCGTCAGAATCAACAGCACCTGTAACATCACAAACTCTGTCAGTTCAAGAATCATTGTGGACATCATTACGAATCAACAACAAATATATTGTATCAACGAGTTATTAAGTATTAACTCATTTCCAATCGAAAGATTTATATGTATATTTTATATGTATAAATTTTTAAACCATAATAAATCTTCCCGTACTAAGCTATTATGTGTGAATCTTAACTACTCAGTTAATTCATATTACAAATATGAAATGATGTACGTCCTTCGTCCGCAACTTAACCATCGTTAATTACAATCTCTGTCTCAATTCAATAAAAATCCAATTCATAATAAATCAAGTGTATTATTCGAATATATGTTTGATTTTACACTTTCATCATCGATGTACTCGAAACTTTTCAAATAACATCATTCGTACCTTGCGAAGTTCACAAGAATTTCACAAAAACCAACAAATAACAAAGTAATGATTCATAATTTCAATATTATTGAAGAAATACTTATGCAATTTATAAAGTTTTAGAGATTACTCAATTCTAGTTCCAACCATAAAACAAATGAGTTTAATTTAATATTAACTCATTAAATCTATATTACATCTAAAGAAAATATACACATATATTTTCATAAAGACTGTAATAAACTTCTTTTGTACAAAATATTAACTGTGAATTTTTTTTTAACGGGTAGGTAATACCCGAGAGATATATAAATTCACAATTAATATATTACATTTTTCGAAACTGATTCAGCAATCATCAACTATACTCCCTACTTTCACAACAATATCCATTCTTTCATATAAATCAAAACAATCATACTCATTCAAATTCAATTACATATTCTGATTTTGAAATCGCATAATTCAATTCGAAATATAACCAGTATCATCACTCTTAGATTCCTATATCTTTCAAAGCTATACTTTGACTTCAAAACTGTGTTAGAACATCATATGTATTAACGATTACAATATGTGCTCAAACCCTTCGAAATTCCTGAAGACACTTCAACTAAGGAAAAATTGAGATGATGATCCAACCACATGTTACCCACAGTTATACACCTGAAAAACTCTGAAAACTCAAGTCATAGTTCGACACGTATCCGTGTTAGACCCTTTGGCATTTACTAGCTAAAATAACTTTTCAATTCCGTTTCAAAATAGACAGTTTTGTCACAGCTCCAGCAAGTCAACTTCGACTTCTCAATCAAAACAGTCTTATTATAACCTCGATGGATACGTTGCCCTTTTGCCAACATTACCGGGGAATCGTTTATATTAACCACATTAGCAATAAACTTACCAACAACTTCACTGATCTTTGACTTTCCAAAAAAAAAATCATTATAATTATCGAAACCCTATCATATACTCATTCGTACCTTATAACAAGAATTGCCATACTAATTATTAAGAATCAGCAATCAGTATTTTGAAACCTCGCAGCATGTCTACATCAACAATTACATATACACACAACGTCTACCTCCAAGACTTACATTCTTTGAATGAGAAATTTCTGAAAAACACCCTAAACTGCGAACCAGTTCTCAAAATTTTGAAAAATGCTGATGAAGCAGCAAAAACTGTAAACGACCTTAACAGTAAAAAGTTGGATGATAAAGGATAGTATATTGGCAAAGCTCAGAAAAAGAGAAGCTTTGGAACTGGAAAACGGATTGAGCAAAGTATGAAGGAGGCTGTGGACAAATCACAAAGGCTGAACCTGCCTTCAAAGAATCCAAATGATTCAGTACTTGCTGAAGTCATTAATGAATACCTTGCTCTTGACTCTAAACCCCTGCGGACAATATCCTTCATCATCCTCTGATATTAGACATTCTAAGATATCATCGTATCTTTCATTATAAATATCATCCATACTTCTGAAGATATTTTTATAATTATTCTTATCTGAAATCATTTACCTCTTCGAACTATCTGTATTATATCATAAAAGAAACTATTTTAGTTTTTAAATTCTGAAACATTCGAGTTTAAAATAGGAATATTCTTGAAGAAGTGTTGGGAGCTGAAGCATGAGTTAGTATAATATAATGACACTTGATCAACGTGATTATATTACAGTAATTCATGCTGAGTTTCTAAATGGAACATGATGATTCACAGATCATAACGTCATCATGTGATATGTTACACAACTCTTATATTCTCTTTGATCTCTAAATATCAAGAAAATATTTCTTGATGATTCGGCCTTTTCCGAGGTATTCTGGTAATTTGACAAGTCAAGATCGTGCCATTACAATTTCCTTCCTAGAACATTAACAATGTTCATTTCGAAATTTATATCTGCGAATTCTAGACCATTACAAGCGGTGCTTAATCGCAAGAAGAAGAAACGAAAGGACAAAGCTCCGAACTAGAAATGGGAGTATAAATCATAGCAAATAGAAGAGAGCATTAACTGTGAATGACAATGATTATAGAAGAAGCAAGGACTTTGAAATATAAGGGAAGATATAAAACCCAACAACAACCCAGAAATCACAAACTGTATATATCAATGCATATAGCAATATAAAGACACGGAAGAACTAAAAACACTATAAAACCAAGAGTATAGTAGAAGTAAATAGATTCTTCCGGAGGCAGATGAAAAAGAAGAGCAACAGATATGAAAGTGAGGAGTATATCAAGATTCAGCACTGGATGAAGCATATTGACAAATACTTTAAAATATGAGTTGAGAAGGTGTGAGTTGTAAGAAAACAAATGAGGTGGATTTATAGTGAAATATCCGACAGAGAAATCAAAATGGATTATCGCATTAATTCGAAGAGGATCATAATTTCCTTAATCACCGAATAATCAAATCCAATATAGATTACAAAGATTTTCTTTTCGAAGATCAATCGTGATGACGTCAAAAGATACGACGAATCACTATTATCTTATTTCATTCATTTACGATAACTTCACTCACACGCTTCGAGTAATCGAATTATTTTATCCATTCTACTTGAACATGATAAAACTCTATAATCGTTATAATAACATTCTCATTGTTAGTCATGACGACTTCTATCAAATTTCGGGGACGAAATTTCTTTAACGGGTAGGTACTGTGACGACCCGGAAATTTCCGACCAAATTTAAACTTTAATCTTTATATTATTCCGACACGATAAGCAAAGTTTGTTAAGTTAAATCTCAAGAATTTTAAACTGTGTTCATACATTCATTATAACCTCGACCAAATTCCGACGATTCACGAACCGTTATATATAAATAGATATGTATATGTGTGTGTGTATATATATGTATATATATATATATATATATATATATATATATATATATATATATATATATATTATAACTTGAGAATATTAATAAAGTATTAAACGTATAATACTTTACACGAACGTATTTGTTTCAATATGATTTTTGACGAAATTAAAAAAATATATTAAATGATTGAATTATTAGAAACATTGAATTATGATTACAAGTCTCTATTGAGAGGTCCACTATGATTTGAGAAAATCTATTCCTCTTAACGATATTCAGAATAATTTGTAAAGCTATTTATAAATAAAAACAAAAAGTGTCATTTACGAAAGTTAGACAAAAGTTAGTGAAGAATTGGTTTCCATAATATTCTATTAATCTATTTTCAAACGTACAAAGACGTTTTCAGTTTAAAAAGAACTTTATTATTAAAACGTATATAACTTTTATAAATATCTAGAATCACTTTTGACAACTCATTACTTAACCAGTATAATAAATATAACGATATTTATATTTTATTTCATTAAATATATATAACGATTTAAATTAATATTATATATATTTATACGCGTATTATACATATATAGTTTTTATACTTTTACTATACTTTAACTTTACCTTTACTTTACTTTTACTTTACTTTAACTTTAATAATTCACTTTAATAATTCATATTTTAATAATTTACTTTAATAATTCATACTTTAATAATTCACTTTAATAATTCATACTTTAATAATTCACTTTAATAATTCATACTTTAATAATTCACTTTAATAATTCATACTTTAATAATTCACTTTAATAATTCATACTTTAATAATTCACTTTAATAATTCAAAAATCTATTATAAATAGAATTTAATAGGTTTCATTATTTCATAGAAACTTGAAAATATATTTCTCTAAACTCTCTCAATCGATTTATATATATATATATATATATATATATATATATATATATATATATATATATATATATATATATTCTCTGTATTATTTCAAGATATTATTAGTATACATAAAATATTACGACGGAGTGCTGTCCGAGTTTTTTTGAAAATAGTTTTTTTGAATGAGTCAAAGCTAAGGAAATTATGGGTTATAGCTATGGAGGTGATGGGTATGGTTCATGGGTATGCTCGTGAGGTCAATCTTGTGTTTATCATCTCCGTTGCGTCTACGTACTTTCCTGCAATATTGAATCTCAATATTGATACGTTCGTGAATCCGAGGCCAACCTTGCACTTGTTAAATGACGTTATATGTATTTTTACTACGAAATACAGTATTGTGAGTTTCATTACTCCCTTTTTATATATATTTTTGGGCTGAGAATACATGCGCTGTTTTATAAATGTTTACGAATTAGGCACAAGTACTAAAACTAATTCTATGTGGGTTTAAACCAGAAATATATCCTTAGCTTGGTAACATTAAACTACTTGTCTATGTACGGTAGGCGCGAATCCTAAAGATAGATCTATTGGGCCTGACAAACCCCATCCTGACTATGGGATGCTTTAGTACTTCGAGGTTATTTTAAACACACCTGATCTGGTGTACTTCAGAGGGTAAAACATGAACGTTAAGGCTTGTTACCGGGTACCTACAACTTATAGAATAATTTTATACACTTGCGAGTGTACATATATTTAAAACGGAAATCTTGTGGTCTATTAATATATTGAAATGATTGTTATGATAAACCTATGAACTCACCAACATTTTGGTTGACACTTTAAAGCATGTTTATTCTTAGGTATTAAAGAAATCTTCCACTGTGCATTATCTCATTTTAAGGATATTACTTGGAGTCATTCATGGCATATTTTGAAAGATGTTGCATTCGAGTCATTGAGTTCATCAAGATTATTATTAAGCCAATTATAGTTGGATGTATTATGAAATGGTGTGCATGCCGTCAACTTTCGTTGTAAATAAAGTTTGTCTTTTAAAAACGAATGCAATGTTTGTAAAATGTATCATATAGAGGTCAAATACCTCGCGATGTAATCAACTATTGTGAATCGTTTATAATGTATATGAACGGGTCCTTTCATCATTACTCGTTGGCTTAAGTCTCTCCGAAAAACCATTATATTTGTTCATTAAAACCCTATCATATACTCGTCCACATCTTATAACAAGAATTGCCATACCAATTACTGAGAGTCAGCAAATAGTATTTCGAATCTCACAGCGTTTCTACATCAACAGTTATATGTGTACATATAACATTTATCTCTTAAAATTATGATCTTACATTCTGAAATTCTGAAAAATACCCAGTCTGTGAATCAATACTCAGAATGTTGAAAAAGCTGAATGAAGCAGCGAAAACTGTAAACGACCTTAACAATCGAAAGTTTAATGATAAAGAATAATGTGTTGGCAAAGCTCAGAAAAAGAGAAGATTTGATACAGAAATACGGAGTGAGCAAACCATGAAGAAGACTGTAGACAAATCACAAAGATTAAATCTGCCTTCAAAGAATCCAAATGATTCAGTATCTACTGAAGTCATTAACGAACACCTTGCTCCTGACGCTAAACCTTTACGGACAAATCTTCTTCATCATCCTTCAATATGAGAAATTCTAAGATATCATCATATCTTTCATTATAAATATCCTTGATATTTCTAAAGATATTTTCATAACTATTCTTATCTTGAAATCATTAGCTCTTCGTATTATATGTGTTACATCATAAAGGAAACTGTTTTAGTTTCTAAATTTTGTAAACCTTCGAGTTTAAAATATAAAGGTTTTTGAAGTAATGTTGGGAACTGAAGCATGAGTTAGTATGATATAATGACACTTGATCAACGTGATTATATTACAGTAAGTCATGTTGAGTTTCTAATGGAACGTGATGATTCACAGATCATAACGTCATCATGTACCATGTTACACGACTCTTGTATTATATCTAATATATAAACATATCGAGAACATATCTTCCTGATAGTTCTATCTTTTCTCTTGAATTCTGGTAATTTAATCAATCAAGATCGTGCTATTACAATCTCTCTCTTAGAACAATAGTCATGTTCATTTGAAACTTCATACCTACGAATTCTGGATCATTATTCGCTTGACTTAAAGTCGGGAAGAGAGAATAAAAGTATGGAACTCCAGAATATAAAGGAAACGAAGAGGGTGGATTTATAGTGAAATATCCGACAGAGCAATCGAGACAGATTATCACATTTAACCAAGGAGGATCCTAATTTCCTTAATTATCGAAAAATCAAATCTTGTATAGATTTCGAAGATTTTCTTTAAATCCCTTGAATTCTGGAAATCAACCATGACTACGTCACCAGTTAAGAGGAACATTCAATTATTCAATTCACTCTTTTGTGATAGCTTCACTTATACTCTTCGCGTAATCAAATTGTTTTATCCATATTACTCTATGGTAATAAAACTCTATCTATCAACTCATAATTGTCATGAAAATATTCTTATTGATAGCCATGACGACCTCGATCAAATTTCGGGGATGAAATTTCTTTAACGGGTAGGTACTGTGACGACCCGGAAATTTTTCGACCAAATTTAAACTTTATCTTTAAATAATTTCGACACGATAAGCAAAATCTGTAATGTTAAGTCTCTAAAATTTTTGAACTGTTTTCATGAAGTCATTTAGCCTTTGACTATTCTCGACGATTCACGAACAAATACTGTAAATAAATATATACATATATAGATATATCTAAAAATAAATATGGGAATATATATTAATTGGAATTAACAAAATATAATTTAATCAATTGAATTGAAGGTGTAACGTAATATATATAAAGTAATTAAGCTGAATATATATATATATATATATATATATATATATATATATATATATATATATATATATATATATATATATATATATATATATATATATATATATATATATATATATATAACTTCTGTTCATAATTATTATAATGTAATATATAAAAATGTAAAAAATAAAAGATATGTTAAAAATTACATAATTAATAAATTGTAATATTAATATATTAAATGTAAATACAAGTTAAAATATAGTTATTATATTAATATGGTTATTATTACTTCCATTAAAAATAAATATTAATATTAATCTCAGTATTATGAATATTATTATTATTATTACATATAAAATTTAATACATATAATTTAGGATATTAAGGTTGTTATTATTGTGTTAAAAAGGGTGTTATTATTATTATAGTTATTATTATTATTATTAATAAAAAATAAAATTTATTAGTATTTTTATTATTATTAATATTAACAATTAAAATATTTATATTTATTAATCAGTAATAGTGAAAAGTCAAATAATTAAACGAATTATGTTATCAATCAATGTCAGCTTTTTATATTATTTGTGCTTGTTTTTCTTGTCTGTAAGAATCAAAGACTGCAGATGCATGTTCTCTACATAACAACAAATACAGTTTTGTATCTCTTTCTACTTTAATCTTTTTCTTCTTGATTGAGATTTATGTGTCGACCACAATCACATTAATAAACAACATGTGAATAATTATTGATTCTATTTCAATAATTCAATTGCATTATATAAACCTCTATTCGAAAATATAACAGAGAAGAATAAATAAACCACTTAGTACAATTGTCCTTCTTTTCCTTTAACAAACAATTTCCCACAAGAACATCTTCATGATCTTCCGAACACCACCTACTACAAATTCTACTACTCGAAACCATCGACTACCTTGAACCTCTTTCTCTCCTCGCTATGATAATGACCGAAGGAAGACAACCATCACCTTTATTAACCCGAGAACACCATCCTCTTTTGTGTTACACCACTATTTTCCCCTTCGAACTACTATTGTCGATCACCAACAAAATGAACTAGTCGATTAAACAATCTGAAACCAAGATTTCAACTATTGTTTCTGCCTATTCGAATACCAAAACTAACTAACAAGCCCCAGTCAGAGAATTTGAACTGCTTTAGTACTTCGATTTATCATGTCCGATGTGAGTCCCGGAATGATGGGGTTATTTTATATGCATCCTGTTAATTACCAGGTGTTCAATCCATATGAATGAATTTTAATTTGCGGGTTACGTGTGTCAATATATGAAATCTTGTGCTCTATTAAAATGATGAAAATGATCGATTATGATAAACTAATGAACTCACCAACCTTTTGGTCGACACTTTTAAGCATGTTTATTCTCAGGTTTGAAAGAAATCTTCCGCTGTGC
Source organism: Rutidosis leptorrhynchoides (assembly GCF_046630445.1). Classification (NCBI taxonomy): domain Eukaryota; kingdom Viridiplantae; phylum Streptophyta; class Magnoliopsida; order Asterales; family Asteraceae; genus Rutidosis; species Rutidosis leptorrhynchoides. The sequence continues at coordinate 153,228,302 of NC_092337.1, forward strand.
ATTTGCTCATTTTAGAGATATTATTTGGAGTCATTCATGGCATATTTCAAAAGACGTTGCATTCGAGTCGTTGAGTTCATCAAGATTATTATTAAGTCAATTATAGTTGAATATATTATGAAATGGTACGCATGCCGTCAACTTTTGATGTAATGAAAGTTTGTCTTTTAAAAAGGAATGCAATGTTTGTAAAATGTATCATTTAGAGGTCAAATACCTCACGATGGAATCAACTATTGTGAATAGTTTATAATGTATATGAACGGGGAATTTCATATATACTTATTGTTGTGTTGTAGCTAATCATGTGGCGTTAGCTTGGATATTTCGTACCGTGTAGCTACTTTGTGTATGTGCCTATTTATAGCTTGCTTGCTATGCGGTGGTGGTATGTGTTTACTCTTTGTGCTTGGTGATGCGTAGTCGTTTTATGCATATGTATGTGTATAGTATCTTTACATTCACTAATCATTAGCTTACCCTCTCGTTGTTGATATTTTTATAGGTTCGCATGTTGACGGCTTAGGTAAGCTTGGGGATTAGAAGATCTTGCTTTTGGATTGATTAGGATTAGCGTATCCCCAATCGCCATGCTCGGTCTATGTTTTGTATGAAAGTAAAATGGGTCGAAACGGTCACTTGTCGTAATTTGGGTCGATGTGGGCCTGATGTTGTAAAACTCGATTTTAATGTGGGAATCTCTTAATTATAATTATATTAGTGTGTTATGAAAACCTTTTCTTTTAAAAGTGTCGGGAAGCGGGTTTTCCGCCCGCGTGAATTTGTCAAACTGAGCAGAAACTTTTAGTTCATTTGGACGCCGTCCAAAAGGCTTGGACGCCGTCCTGGTCTTTACTGCTGGACGCCGTCCAGATAACTGGACACCGTCCAGATACACTGAATCAGAATTTTTTTAGGGCGTGTTTTTGGTTGGATAACGGGTTGGGTCGTTACATGTGGTATCAGAGCATTGTCTAAGGGATTTAGGCGGCTTGAGATAGGTGCTTGACTTAGACTTTTATGTGTTCTTATTTGATGCCGGACTTGTAGGTGAACGGGTCAGACGGGGACTTGGTTAGTGCCTTAGCGTGTAGGTGAACTAACTAGGATTGTGACTTGTGTTATGATATTACTTCTTGCGTGTGTTTTATCGCGTAGAATTTTTGTTTGTGTTGGTTATATCATCGAGCGAGGCGGTCATTGTACTAACAAGTTGATACGGCGAGTGCGCGTACTAAGGACTTGCAAACTTTATTACGGGTGCAAATCGTGTCTACAAGTGATGTACGACGAGTGTCGAGCAAGATGTGGCGGTTGGGTGCGTGTGGTTTTATTTCCGCCCGTGTTTAATGGTACATCAAGTGGAGAACGAAATGATAACGATGAGTTTACGGCTAGAGTTGAAGCCGAGGTTGCGAAGCAAGTGAAAACGATTCAAGAAGAGTTCGAAAGAATGCTTATCGAGCCTCGAGGTAATGGTAAAAAGGAGTTTAGTTACAAGGAGTTTCGAGTGACTAGACCTCCTATGTATCATGGAGAACTGGATCCGTTAGTGAGTACTCGTTGGATCTCGGCTATCGAAGGATGTTTTCGTATAAGTGAGTGTCCTCCGGATAAGAAAATGAGAATCGCTACTAGTTTGTTGCGAGATGGTGCGAAAGATTGGTTGGATAGTAAAATTGATACTATCGGTGAAGAACCGTTCATGAGTTTGATATGGGGAGATTTTAAGAAAGAATTCTTTGAAGAATTCCGAACGCAAGCCGACTTGACAAGAATGCATGAGGAGATACGCGTGTTGAGATAAGGGTCTATGGACCTAAATACTCTTCGGGCTACCTTTATGTCTAAGGCGCGATTTTACCCCGAATACGTAAATAACGAAAGGTTGTTGATGCAAGATTTCCGTAAGGCTTTAAACGATGAGTTACGTGGGAAGATAAGCCTTAGGAAAGTGAACTCATTTGGTGAACTATTTGCTTTGGCTAAGGGTTTTGAGCCATATCCTTGGGAGAGGATCGATAATGCTCCGAGTAAGAGAACGGTTGACTCGTATGGCGCTCCGAGTAAGAGAATCAAAAATGCAATTGGAGGTAAGAGTAGTGTGGGGGAAAGAAACATCGAGTTCTAGTGCGTCTAGATGTTTCAAATGTGGCGAAAGAGGCCACAAGTTTTGGGAGTGCCAGACATCAGGTGATGGTGATGTTGTGTGTTTTAATTGTCGTAGAAAAGGGCATCACAAAGCGGAGTGTCCCGCGCTAGGGACGAGGAACGTCACGAGGAGACGATGAGGTACATTTATGTTGTTTTTGCATAACGTACTTTTGTGTTAAATGCAGTGTGAGTGTAGGCCTTAGCTAAATTTTATTCTCTGTTGGAGATAATAGTAGAGGGTGGTCGGCCTACGATTTTGATATTGATATGCACTCAGTAGAGTGTATGAGTGGTGTGTTGCGCCTTGACTCTATTGTGCGAGTCTTCAGGTGCTCAGGCTTTTGGGTTGGTATCGGGTCGTTAGGCTTGTTCGAGTGAGACCCTTAAGGTTTCGATTGTGTTGTGCGTATTGTTGATATGGGTGACATTCCTAATGGAATTACCCTACGGTGACGTTTTGATTGACGAACGAGGGGCGTAAGACTTGGTACAACCAATCATTCCCTAGTGTTTGGGAGAATGTTTCTACCAAGTCATGGAGACGGGCCTTGGTGTTCAGTTGTTAAGCGCGTGTTCGCTTTTGTGTTGAGGATGGCGGACCATGAGGTTCATCGGGTGGATGGAACCCTAGAGATCGAGTGTTTGATCTCGATGTATGTTGGTAATGGAGTCTACGTGACGCGATGTTAGGTGCCTCTTTCATACCTACTAGCGTGATATTCGACTCCGATGGTGTTGCGGTTACTTTGAATTTAGGGTACCGGTGAGAAACCCTTAGGTGTTTGAGTGACGGTGTGGAAGTTACAAGTGATAGCAACCCAATGATTGCTAGAATGATACTTGTACGGTTTGGTAAGTACTTCGATTGAAGTAGCGAAGGATAATCCGAAATCCTTCGGTGCTCAAGGTTGGAGCAAGGTATCCTGATGTGTATATCGTGGGATACTATTATCTCCATGATGTGGTTACGGAACGGAGTTCTAAGTTGGGGAGTTTGTACTCTCGCACGAAGATGTTCTAGTTGCTGATATTGGACGATGCTCGTATAGATTCGAGGCTAGCATTGAGACCTACGTTGGTCGATGGTGATAAAGGTACGGTTTGGAATAAATTGTACCTATGGCTTTGGATTTAGATTACCACCGAGGTGGTAATGCGGCGAATCTCTTTGGGAGATCAATGGACGTGTTTGACGAGCAAGGTGAAATCCCTCGGTTAAGAGATGTGTGTGTCGGATTCTCTTCTAGAGAATTATTATTTTGTGCCTATATGCGATATAGGTGGTCCTTGCTCGATTATGTTGGCGTTGTGTACATGTACGTCTGAAGCGTGTGCAAAGATTCCAGGTGAGTGGAATAATTATACGTATATTTATATGGCGTATTTATTTGTGAATGTTATGGTATGAACCAACGAGCCGGTAGTACCATAGCTTGTATGTGACGAGTGCCATGATGTGAACCACGAGCTGGTAGCATCAAGTCTAAACCACGAGCCGGTAGCACTATAAAGGAGTATGACTCAAATGCGTAGTGGCTTGAACCAGGGAGCCGGTAGCGTCATAGCATTACATATGATGTGAACCACGAGCCGATAGCACCATGGTGTTTATGGTTAACCATATTGTGTTTGTTGATTATTGTTTAGCATGCTATATGCTAATGAGGTGTTGAGATTTGGGAAGTGAGTCGCGTGAAGTTCGGATTCACAATGACACGTGCAGATGCAGTCATTCTATTGGGATAGTGACTCTCATGATATTCGGATTCACTAGGACTTATGAAGTTCGGCCAATCCCGATTGTTGTTGCGGTGAAGGTAGTGAGTCGCGTGTGGTGAGGATTCGCTAAGGCACATGCAGTTCGGCCAGCCTTCATGTTGTTGGAGTTGAGAACCATTGGTTGATGGTTTGGTCGTGAGGACCATGTTGTGTGATTAGTAATGCGATAGCCGTGTTTCGCTCACTTATTGTTACGAGTGTGACAATAGTCGATTTTGTACACCTTGGGATTTTCGCTGCCATAGTCGTTTTGGACGCTAGCGGATTTAGTCGTTTGCTTACAATTTTATGATAGTTGCTTTTTGGTCGTGTTGCGCACGACAAGGGATGTTAAGTGGTAAGTGTATCCGTAAGGATTCGTTTGTTCGGTCTTCATCGTTCGGATTGTTGACCTTAGGTTGAGACTTGGTTGCTTTTAGCAATGTATTTGGTAAGGGTACGCTAAGGGATTGATATCTCGGTAAGAGATTGGTTGAGTTTTTCCCGATGTGAGGGATTGAGCAAGTTTTAGTGCTCGGATTTGTGAATTTAATCAATCGCGGGTGACGATTTAGTGTCAAGGACGATTCATTGAGAAGAATTACCTAGAGAAGTGTGATGGAAACATGATGATTCCGCGTGTGCTAAGTGATTGCTGTAATTTTCGAATGTTGTGTGCATTGCATGTCTCGAAATGCGTGCACGTGTGAACTTGGTAAGTGGAATAATCTCCGAGATTAACGATAAATGTGGCGGAAGTCGAATTGGAACGCATGGTTAAGGACCATAGAGTGTGGGTCCGGTTGGTTAAGTGATGGAGATCACGGGGACGTGATCCAATTTAAGTGGGGGAGAGTTGTAAGACCCTGTTTCAGTTTCAGTCCGGTTCAGTTGATTGAGACGCCGTCCAAGTTGTGGGATGCCATCCAGTAGAGAAGGACTGGATGCCGTCCAGATTGTTGAACGCCATCCAAATGGTCTGACGGGCCAGCTGTGTAATTTTAAGATTTTAAAAGGGGTATGTTGGTCTTTTCACTCGATGGCCAGTTTTAAGCCACAAATGGGCAAGCTTGAGCTCATTCAACCTTATCCTCACCACATAAACACTCTCATCCATATCTAGAGAGAGAAAGAGTTTAGAGAGAGCTTGATTTAGAGAAGAAGGAGTCGGATTCTCACCAAAGCTCGAGTTTTAAAGTTGTTCATCTCGTTCTTGGCTATGTTGTTGTTGTTGTTGTGGTACGTTCCATTGGCTAGTTGCGGGATTGGATTGCACTTCATCGAGGCGTTTAAGGTGAGTGTAAATCTACTATACGTGTATGTATGCATAGGATGGGTGCGTGTGTGTGGAGTGACCTTTGCTCGGGTTTACTCTATGTATGTGTGGGCGAATGGACTCCTCTTGTGCTTCGGGTCCATGTGCTACACTTATGCGTTTGGGTTACCACTCTTGATGTTGTGATTGGCTAGTGTATTGGATAAACCCTTTGACGATGGGTTTTGCTAGCTTTTGTCGTAGTGATGATTCGGGTAGTGAATCGCGTGATGTTCGGATTCACTAAGGTGCGTGAAGTTCGGCCAACCCTATTGTGATGTATGACTAAGGTATGAATCGCGTGAAGTTCGGATTCATAGAGGCGCGTGAAGTTCGGCCATCCTTAATAGTCAAGTGGTTTAGAGGTAGTGAGTCGCGTGAAGTTCGGATTCACTAAGGCGCGTGATGTTCGGCCAACCTTCATGTGGTTTAGGTTAAGGGGTTAACCTTGTCGATGTTGATGAGTATATTATTTGTGTATGCACGTATATACTTATTGTTGTGTTGTAGCTAATCATGTGGCGTTAGCTTGGAGATTTTGTAGCGTGTAGCTACTTTGTGTATGTGCCTATTTATAGCTTGCTTGCTATGCAGTGGTGGTATGTGTTTACTCTTTGTGCTTGGTGATGTGTAGTCGTTTTATGCATATGTATGTGTATAGTATCTTTACATTCACTAAGCATTAGCTTACCCTCTTGTTGTTGATATTTTTATAGGTTTGCGTGTTGGCGGCTCTGGTAAGCGTGGGTATTAGAAGATCTTGCTTTTGAATTGATTAGGATTGGGTAGCGTATCCCCAATCGCCATGCTCGGTCTATGTTTTGTATGAAACTAAAATGGGTCGAAACGGTCACTTGTCGTAATTTGGGTCGATGTGGGCCCGGTGTTGTAAAACTTGATTTTAATGTGGGAATCTCTTAATTATAATTATATTAGTGTGTTGTGAAAACCTTTTCGTTTAAAAGTGTCGGGAAGCGGGTTTTTCGCCCGCGTGAATTTGTCAAACCGAGCAGAAACTTTTAGTTCATTTGGACGCCGTCCAAAAGGCTTGGACGCCGTCCTGGTCTTCACTGCTGGACGCCGTCCAGATAACTGGACGCCTTCCAGATGCACTGAATCAGTTTTTTAGGTCGTGTTTTTGGTTGGATAACGGGTTGGGTCGTTACATACCACAATCATACTATCTCGATCACGCACCCACTACTTAGGGTGGCTATAAACTCACCAATTTCACGAGTCCACCTACTTTACTTAAGTGTCTACATTCACCGTAACTCTCCTCGGCCTACAACGCACCCAATGTGACAACAAGCACATGACCTGAGTCCACTACAATCTAGGAACCATTACATGACTCCAAAATTGCTCTCAAACCCTACGTCATCCTACTTAATCTAATATACATGCTTCTCTACATGTATCTCAAAGTCAACAAAATCTAAGAATCACTACATGACATCCTACTCGTCACTAACCTCTTCGAACTATGTCACGTTCCTCCATTCGGTACTCAATATGTCATGCTCGCGTGACAAAATACGTGATTGGGATAATGGTGATCAGGCACTATTACAAGCATGTATTTATCGCCTTCGCATGACATAAGAAGTACTTTACATGAAGTAAGGCGACATTCACGCAATTATTTACAAAAAGCTATGCATACAGTTTCAATCTATATATCATTATAAACATACATATTCACAATCGCATTTACCACACATAGACATGTCATTTAGCTACCTTTACACTATAGGCACTAAGTTCCTAATAAGCACATCATCTAACACACTTTCAGGTCCCGCAATTATCACATAGCACATGTTATCATCAAATCACGTTAACTACTAACTAAAGGTAGTCTATTATCTTCTATCGAAACGTCGCTATCTTGTATGAACTAAGTCACACCTATTCACACTTTCAACAGAACACATAATGAATATGCAATTAGGAACTTCTAAATCATCCACGACCAATAACACATAAGACCTTTCACAAGTGTTTTGCTCCAGAAGTGTCCCGTTTCGAACACTAATATAGAGACTTCTACCAATGCTCCAGAAGTGTCCTATACCGAACACTAGTGACTTCTGCCAATTACCATATAACAAATCGTCTACATCATGGCAATTAAAGTATGCATATCCACAATACTACCTAACAATCCGTCTAACACATTTCAACATGGCAAATCAAGTACACGTATCTGACAAACAACACACAAGGCATGTACTACACAATTAGCATAATATACTAACATGGCATGTCAATCGTCTACTTATTTCAATAGGCAATAGTGTCATCTTATCATATCATATCATCAGACACAAAGTTAGGTCCCACGTATTAGCACATAGCACACAATCCCTACGGTTTATATGACAACCCGAAAATTTCTGACCAAATTTAAACTTAATCTTTATATATTTCTGACACGATAAGAAAAGTCTGTAATGTTGAGATCTCAAAAACTTTGAACAATATTCATGTATTCAATTACCCTTCGACTAATCCCAATGATTCACGAACAATTATATTTAACTTGATGTGCATATATATATATATATATATATATATATATATATATATATATAGTTATATTAATTGAAAACGTTAACAAAGTATTAGATGTATAATACTTTACATGAACGTATTTATTTCGATATATGTTTAACATATTTATCGACGGAATTAAAAGATAATATCAAATGATTGAATTATCAGATACATTGTAGTATGATTAAGGGTCTCGGTTGTGAGGTCCACGTTGATTTGAGAAATATTTCCCTTTTAACGGTATTCGGAATAATTGGTAAAGTGATCTGCAAGTAGAAACAAAGTGTCAAATAACTAAAGCTAGACAAAAGTTAGTGGAGAATTGAATTTCATAATATTCAATCGGTTTAGTTTCAAACGTGCGGAAACATTTTTCGATTCAACAGAATTCGATTTATTAAAACGTTTTGATAACATAATTTGAATATATAAATGTTGGTTATTAAATATATAAATAAACTCGTAACGTGTATTTAAAACATGTTATGAATATTGAATATATATATATATATATATATATAGTGGTAGGATCAAGAGGGAAGTAACCATTCGGGGGGAAGCGGGGGGAAACAAAAACTTTTTTTTTCGTTTTTTGAAAAAACTTTGTTCACGAACATTATAGACGAGATGAAAATATGAACATTTAGTAGAGACACTTTGTGATAAATGTTTTTATTTTGGCGGGAAAACGCTCGAAGAAGTAAAATATAACAATTATCGTGTTTCCCGAGGGTATTTTGAGGTTTTAGCTATTGGGGTTTAGATATTAGGGTTTAGAAATTTAGGATTTAGGGTATAGATTTAGGGTTTAGATTTAGGATTTAGATTGAGTTTTTAACACGAACGGTTTAAAGTTTAGGGTTTAGGGTTTAGGGTTTGGTGTTTTGGGTTTATGGAATAAACCTAAAACACCAAACCCTAAACCCTAAACTCTAAATCGGGCTAAATTTTACTTCACAAAACATGAAAAAAAAAACGTTCATATTCTTCACGAACAATATTATTTTGAATGTTATTTTTGTCGATCGTTTTCCCGCCTAAATAATAGCATTCATCACGAGGTGTCTCTTCTAAATGTTCATATTTTCGTGTGATCTTGATGCCGGAAAAAAAAATTTCAAAAAAAAAACGAATTTTTTTTTACTTCCCCCCGCTTCCGCCTGATTAGTTACTTTCCCATTGATCCTGCCCCTATATATATATATATATATATATATATATATATATATATATATATATATATATATATATGATTTCGAATTAGTTAAGTAAACGATAGTAACACTTGTTTATTGATTCGATTCATAATTAGATATATCAATTAGAACATTTGAGAAATTAAAATAAAAGTTGGCGCATAAATGAACTATATCAAATTAAGTTTTAAAGCGTAAATGTTAGGTGATATAATAATATCTATTGTTGAAACGATTTTAATATATATATATATATATATATATATATATATATATATATATATATATATATATATATATATATATATATATATATATATATTAAACTTTGAAATATAATTAGTTTTTGAAAAACTAAATATTATATTAGTAAATAAATATTTCTAAAATATATAAGTTTATATTTCTAAATGAAAATATAGTTATATTTTACAAAGTGATAGAATATAATATTAACTTAGTCATAAAACGTTTTGGATTTAAAATAATATTAAACATACTTTGATAAATAACGAGACATTGATTTAAAGAAGCAATTGACCAAAACACTCAAATGTATAAGTTACACTTCGTGTAATATTGTTTATCAATGATTTAAGCCTATATTTTGACAAATGTACGAGTCACGAAACATATTATACAAATTATTAAAGCGTACAAAGTAACTTTCAAAAATCCGGAACCGGGACATAAGTCAAGTGACAACGTACAAGTAATCGGAACTAAAATTACAAGTCACCTATACACGAGAATATAATATAATATATATAATTAATATAAATTATGTATATTATATATATAATTAAATAATATGTCGACAAGCTAAATAACAAAAACTTTGTGAGCTGGATTCAGAGGCCATGTGATCGCATGGCTCTAGGCCTATGAACCCATGTGATCACATCGGAACCAAGTTCAGCAACTATCTATAAATCTCAAATGAAATCAGTCGATCACACACACATCCATCTATATCGTACTCACTCTGTAATTATTATTATTATTATTATTATTATTATTATTATTATTATTATTATTATTATTATTATTATTATTATTATTATTATTATTATTATTATTAAAGATTATTATTATTAATCTTATGATATTAATATTAGTAATAACTATTTTATATAAAATTCTACGACGAGGTCATGAGCGAATTATTTTCAAACGAGCTTTTCGAGCGGGATAGAGCTAAGGAAACTATGGGTTATAGTTATGGAGGTTATGGGTAATGTTCATGGGTATTGTTTGCAAGTTAAACCTAGTGTTTATCATCTCCGTTGCGTCTACGTACTTTCTTGCAATATTGAATCACAATATTGATAAGTGAGCATTCATATATTATCTTTTATATATAATAGTGTATCCATGTCTAGTGCTCGAATATATATGTTTATGCATGCTTGTATGCTTTAATTTTGTCGTTAAATAGTTTATGATGAATCACAAATTTGATACATATGCTACTGATATAAAGTATATGATATGCATATCATTGGAAAGCTATCGAAAAATTAATAACTTTTCATTTAGAAATCGCGTGATTTCGATAAACGGATTAAAAGATATGGTCAACTGAATTATGGTTAATGTTAATTGAAATTGTGTTTGAAACTGTAAATTAATATTTAAACAACTTGTCTATGAAATTGATAAATTGGATTTTTAGATATTACTAATCGAGTAAATGAATTTCTATATAAGGCACGTTTTGTTTTGTTGATCAATTGTCAAAGTTGACTGTATTATCATGTTTTAAAGCTTTATAAATACTATAATCTAATTTTACAAGTATTGGAAAACTATGTGAAATAATAAACCTGTATAGATTTAAAGATCATTTTGGGTCAGGTTGACTTTTGAGATGACTTTTATTAACTTTTGCATGTCGGTCTCGAGCATTAGGATTGTGATACACTATGACTAGACCTAGCTTGTTAGACATGTATTGACCAACATATGTTCTCTAGGTTGAGATCTACGATTATTTTGCATTTCGAGTTTCGGTCACATTTCGGTGAATGACCTTATGTGCTGCTAAGGTGAGTTTCATTTGCTCCATTTTTAATTGTTTTTGCAATCTATATTTTTGGGCTGAGAATACATGCACTTTATTTTAAATGCAATGGATAAAAGTACATACTAAATTCTACACTGAGTTTGAACCGAAAATCCCTTAGCTTTGGTAACTAGTAACCGCCGGTTATAAGAACTGGTGGGCGCGAGTAGTTATATATGGATCCATAGGGCTTGACATTCCCGTCTGTTCCAGGTATAGAAACCCTAGCCTGAACTATAAAACAGACGTATGCTATTTGAGTTTAGTACACGTTGGATTACGTGTATTGTACATGTTGGTTGCATGTATGTTAAAACAGGGGTACTTATTATAACGTTAAAGCTTAGTTACCAGTGTGCTCAATCTTATAGAATATTTTGATAAACGTTTCTGGATGAAATAACTGAAATCTTGTGATCCACCTTTACATACAGATTATGCGCAACTTTAAAACTATGAACTCACCAACCTTTGTGTTGACACTTTTAAACATGTTTATTCTCAGGTTCCTAGAAGTCATCCACTGTTTGCTTATATGTGATACAAGCAATGTGCATGGAGTCATACATGCTTTATTCAAGAAAATGTTGCATTCACAAAATCATCACCATGTATCTTATTTTGACTGCATTATCAACGGATGTAGTATTGTAAACTATTATTTACGGTGATTGTCTATATGTAGAAATCATTAAACGTCAAAAACCTTGGAATTTGATATTCAATTTTGGTGTGCCTTTTCAAAAGAATGCAATGTTTACAAATTGTATCATGTAGAGGTCAGTACCTCACTGTGAAATCGATGAATGATGTATTCGTCCAAATGAATTTGGATGGATCATCATAGTTTAAGTCTAGGAATTCCTACTCTACAAGTAAGCCCCTAGATCCCTTAAACCACTCTCTGATACCATCTGAAACGACCTCGACTTATTTTCGAAAAACGAATTTTTTTAGATCCCAACCGACCCACTATTGGGTCCCTGTTCTGATCAAAATAAGGAATATGGCCACATATTTGCACCTTGACCCATTTTTCCACCCATTCGACACCAAACCATATTTCATTTCAAATGTATTTAAACCAACACTATTAAAAAGTTTATATCATAATTACAATACTTGATATTAGACCGACCCGTTACAACATTAGATGGCGAATTCGACCCATTTTAACAAAATATGGTTATTTTGACCCAAATGACAAAACGACAACCAAAATATCAAAGCATGATTCTTGGGACATCACTATCCCACCCAAAGCACCTAATAATGGCATCTAGCATCCACAACTAATCCAAAAGCAAGTCATCCAAAAGCACATTATAACATTAAATAGCTAATTGTCCATCATACTCTTTCTTGTCCAAACGGGAACCTATAAAAAGGGTTAAACAACAATTGAGTAAGCGAAACGCTTAGTGAATACAATATGTGCATACGAGTTAATAACATCCATAAAGATAGTCAATTATCCGCATATCACGAAACAATCAAGTCATACAATTCACCATCACATATGGTTCCCGATGCGTTCCCAACGTGAACCGAGAATCCTATGGATCCTGATGCGTTCCCAACGTGAACCAAGATCCCACCCGATGGGTTCCTAATGTGAACCGAGCCCTCATACCAATTAACATAGTCAATTTCACACAAATATCAACTTTTGAATTTGAGATATTAAAGAAAACAATTGCAAATTTAAATTAAGAACTAAGAGTGATAGAGTAAATATCAATATTAAAAGCATGTACACTTGCTTAATCCACTTGAAGCATTCAGATTGTTCCATTATTCACTTAAGAGCTACTTGTGTTCAAACTTTGGACTAGTATCCTTACTAGATGTTATTATGATCAATCAACATTTACAAATTCCCATAAGCTTCACTATGTTGACTAAAGACCAATTGAAAACCAATTCAAACTAAGATCCCAATCCCTTGAAAGCCCCAATTTGATTGTCTAGATCGCCTAAGTGTTGAAGTACAAGTTACTTCACTAATCAAATCTCTTTGAAGGTTACACAACTCATATAATCAAAGTCAAGTCCAAAACAAGCATAACAAAGGATCTTGTGATTAATTCTAATGACAAACCACAATTAACAACTCAAATATTCATCCAAACACAATCAATAACATATATATGAACAATCCTTAGCTATCAAGTCTCATAAACAAGTGTACATCATAAAATCTAGCCAATCATGGCTAGAACAAGATCAATACAAGCAATAATAGTAAATCTAAACATCATTAAGAAATAAACAAGAGTAGATTGTACCAAACTTATGAAAATTATAAAGTAGCTAGATGAACAAGATGAAGATGATGAAGAACAAGCCCTAGATCTTGATTCAATCTTCAATCCTTGATATAGAGTGGAAAAGATGATGAAAACTTGATGAAAAACTCAATAATCTAACTATGAAACCCTAATTTTATCAGCCACCATGCCCTAGCTATTGTTCTATTGATTATGATATATAAAAAGCTTCATCTCATTCTACTTATACTCTCCAAAAACTGCCCATAAAATATAGAGGAACATCGTTCCTCTTTTAGGAATGTCGTTCCTTGGCTCTTAATGTGGAACGTCATTCTTGAATGCTACAAATCGTTCCTGAATTGTTCTTTAAATGGCCATTTTTTTCTGTTTCCATTTCATTTGTATTTTCCTAGGTTGAACTTCGTTCTTGACTTCGGAACACCGTTCTTGCATATTGGAGCGTTGTTCCGGATTATGATAACGTCTTTCTTGAGCCAGTTCCAACACTTTGCAGTTTTCTTGATACATTTTGCACACTTTGGTCAATTTTACACCAAATTCATACTTAGAACTGCAATAGCACTAAAAACGCGATTAAACCCAAGATCATAACTTTTTGAGCACTTTGGAAATGAAAACCGAGTAAATTGAGGTAGATATTGCGTGAGAAACATAGCGTGAATGAGCAATATCAAACCCCCTACATTTGAACCTTGCTTGTCCTCAAGTAAGCATAATAATAAACGAGTCTTGGAGATAAATAGCAATAAATGATCAAAGCCAAATTGCAATAGTTGGCCAACAATTGATACCTTCTTGGATGTGCACTTTGATGGCTAGAATGATCTCCAAATGCTTGCATTTGCTAAGGACCAAGCATAAACTCTTCTTCTTCTTCTTCTTCTTCTTCTTCTTCTTCTTCTTCTTCTTCTTCTTCTTCTTCTTCTTCTTCTTCTTCTTCTTCTTCTTCTTACTATTGCAATTTGGCTTTGATCATTTATTGCTATAAAAACTCAACTCAATACTTCAAACAACTTCGTTTCATCAATTCATCAATTGGGGCAATGGTGAGAGTGACAATTCTTGACCAAATCTTTAATTGAACCTCAAAATACACAACACTGCTCCAAGTCAAGCTTTAAATCTTCAAACATCCTCAAATCAAACAAATTCAAGCCTAGGCTAAACATCTACACATCTTCATTCATCTTCAAAACAAACGATCAAACAACAAGCTCCTTAGAAAGGCTCAAATATCCACAAGATTTTGCAAATTAAGAATAATCATATCAAAATTCGAGTTTTTTAGTACAAACCTTTCTAGGAGTTTTCTTTAAGCCATCACTAGCATAGACTTCGCCTTCATACCCCACTTTCATCACCATTAACGATCACGAAATACCCAAAAGCTTCACCTCGGTGTAATGGAGCGCCAAATTACATGAGTTACCCAAGAAAACATTTAATCCTTAAGGAAGACAAGGCTTTTAAAGAAAACCATTTTTTATTTTTAGAAAGGGAAAACGAGTCAAGTTGTAAAACTAGACAAGTTTTCCGAAAATTTTGGTTTCAAGTTTTGTGCATTCCAAAGCCATCCCGGTTTTGGGACAACCGCACGGATAGCTAATGCCCCGGTATATCACCTAAGTGAACTACCTTCTTGTATTGAAGGCGATGAAACAAAAGCTATCTTAGGCTCAAAAGGTTGTGTGCATATAAGTAGCCCCAGTGGTGGGATGACAGCATGGGTAGCTACTCCTCCGGTAAACATACTACTCGGTGCCAATAGCGATGGAAAAGTAACTACCTTGGGTGTAAGATTAATGGTGGGTCTATTGCGCGATACTTGGAAGACTTTACTTCCAAGCTTGGGTCTTTTGGTACACAACTTAACTCGGAAGACTTTACTTCCAAGTTTGGAAGACTTGACTTCCAAAACGAGACATGGGAGGACTCGACTCTCTCGGGAGTGTCAAAGCTTAAATCTTTTATTTACTAGGCTACTTCCCTCATAACAAGCTTTTATGCTTATTTTGAGAAAGAGTAGGAAGTAGAAACTACCCCTCCATAATTGATCGAACAAAGGTGCCATAGCTTTTGGCTATGACATGTGTTGTCTAGCAACACTAGAACGAAGCCATTGCTCATAAAAAGGATAACACATTATGAAGCTCGGGGCTCCTCTTCCTACAGTATGATACATCGGTTGAAACATCGTGAAATGATGGGTCAACCACTGTCAATATAAAATGGTGTGGATTAGGAAGTATCCTAAACCAAGTAATGCAATATTCGAGAGACTTGACTCCCTAAAAATGGATGAACTTGAGTCATCCGGAAGTGTTAAAGCTTGGAGCTTTAAACACTTGGTTTTTGGAACCCGCATGAAAGACTTTAACTTTCATGCAAAAGTTTTGATTTTTCATTTGATTTCATCATTTGAGCACAAAAATTATTTGGAAGTGGGAGACTTTACTCCCACTTGAGAATTGCAAGTATGAAAGGAAGACTTTACTTCCTTAAAGTTGAGACAATTTGTTAGTTTTGTTACCATTTAATTGTTTAAGATATGAGTTAATGTAATGCTAAAAACTTGGTCCAAAAAAATTATCAACATTGCAAGTTTTATCTTTGTAGTGTATGTGACAAGTTTAACCCGAAAAATTTAAAATGAACCGAGATTTTAACTATCCCCCTACATTTAATTTGATGCAATGCCATCATTGCATTTAAACGATGAAATAAGTAAAAATGAGGGGCATTTTGAAATAGAATAGAAGAGAGAAGATAAATAAAAACTGGAGTAGATCAAATGATCTTTGTTGTCATCAATTGGATAATACTTAGTCACCAATATTGCTTGCATGTTGTTGTACCACTTGTTGAGCCAAAAGAAGGAGCCAAATGCATATGGGATTCCCTACAATTTCAAGTATGCTTACAAGGTATAAAATGTGTGGGGCGATACTTAGGGAAGTATATGCACCCACAATAAAATTACAAAGTTCCAATATCATCACTAGAATAATCCAAAAATCCACAAGTATAACAAGTTTCTCAACCAAACAACCAAATCATCACAACACAAACGAATGATAATCTATATGCTAAACAAGCAAGCATAAGATAGTAATAGCAAATGCATAACTACAAGAATGAGTATAAACATCACAATCCTAAACAAGCTTTAAATTATTACAAACCAAGTTCAAATGCATCATTGTTTTATCCGGGAATCACATGTCATCCGGATATAAATAAACTACCATAAACCATCCACAATCTAAGTAACCAAATTGTTTAACAAGTAACCAAATCAACACAAACATCATCAAATTATTTAAACTCCCAAACCATTCCACCCATCATTATTACATCACAATTGTTTGAAAAGTTTCATGAACCACAAACCAACAAAGTTAAGAGATTAAAGACCAACACCAACCATGAGTTACCGTTCCCTTTATTGCCAAAAATTAAATGTGACCACCCGCTCGGCCCTTCGTTGCTCCTTCTCCTCTTGGCATTCCCGCACTCATTCATTTAAGTGTTGTTGTTGTGAGTTGTGCATAACTTAGGTATATTGCACCGAGTAATCATAGTTATAAGGAGTTGGATAAGGTGGTGGTGGAATTGTATCCACGAAAGGACTCCATGGTTCACGGTGGGGAAGTGGGGCTTTGGGGTTCACTCTCATAGTCTCAACCGAATGGCAAATCCATTGGATATCTCGGCCATGTCTTGCTTGGGTGTACTCGATACCATAAAGACATCGATTCACCCCACTAAATTGGTCACCAATAAACTCCCGATCTTGCGTGCTAAGATTGAATCCCCCTTGGGTTGGTACACCCGAACTCCCGCAACCCCTAGTTTGATTTGGGTCGGTCTCAAGGGTTTGTGTTTGGCTTGGTTTAACTCCTCCTCTAAACATAACATAGTGATCAGCCTCCTTCATTAAAATATTACAACCCAGATAATCGTTCATGTTTGTTTTCTTGGCATCCCTTTTCTCACTCTTTAACCCCTCTAGATTGATGTTCAAGAATTTGGCCACTGATGATACGCATAATGATCCATCTCCACAAGGCATACTATTGGTAACACCCCAAACATAGTGTATCCAGCATACATCATCACAAACAGAAAATGTCTTCCCGGCCTCATCTTAGTAGCCGGTCACAAGGTCACTAGTAAACACATCCGGGAAAGGATCACATCAGATAGGGCTCAGCAAGGACGCCACAAGAAGTCCCGGCTTGAACAAGAATGCAAGTTACCAACACCGACTAGTTGGATGCAAGAGCATTAAGAAACCAAGAACCATGCCTGAAAGGACTGCTAGACCATGAATATCAGGCACCCGGTAACTCCTACAAGGTCACTTGCAAACCGGCCACATCTATTCCGGTCATAACACTACCGTGAAGAAACACTTGGAATAAAACATCAAGTTAGAACCTTCTCGACTGAACAAGGCATCCACCCGTCATACCCTAGTCGGATCCTCCATGCTCCCGGAACAGACACTTGATCCCGGAATAAGTGCACCGTCCCGGAACAGACACTTGATCCCGGAATAAGTGCACCGTCCCGGAACGAGTACTTGATCCTGGAACAAACAAACAAACAAGCTGCACGCCACGTCAGTCCAAGAATCTAGGAAAGTTTGTTAGGATCCGCTCGTTATTCCTATGAAAGGGACAGGTGACACGTCAGTCCTTAGGATTAGCAAAGTTTGGTACAACCATGAAAGGGACATGTGCCACGTCACCATTCCCTCGTAACACCTATAAATACACATTCAAGATCATTAAACCACCAACAATGGATGCATTAATATTACTCTGCTCAAATTAAATACGGTAGCATTTTCTCCAGCTGACAATACAACTCCGATCAAGATTCCGGTCGCTATCGGAGTTAATATCAACTCTAAGATATTAACTTACTCGATTCCGATTGAGTAAGGTTAATCTCATCGATTGTTTTACACCCTTGAAATCCAAATTTCAAATCGGGGTTTGCACAATTATTGGAGTTAAAACACTCGATCCACTCTTTTTCCCGAATCAAGCACTCAAACCCGAAATCTATTCAAGCATTACGATTTTGGTTTGATCAGCCACCAAAGTCACAAAATGCCCACCTGCCGAAGGCTTTATAGCCTTAGTACCATCATCATCATGAAGGATGGAGGTGATGGTGCTTGAAATGTGAGCATTGCAACCATTATAGATCAAATGGTTAAGCCAAACATCGATATAGGACATCTTTTCAAAGTTCTAAGCTCTGCTACTTATCAACCGCGAAACAACCATATGGATCATACGGCTGTTTAGAGACCTAATGTTTGTCATCAAAGTCTTTCCATGGATGAAGGGTTCATCTGCCATGAGTCCCCATTTTTGGGTAACGTCAAAAGTCGAAAGAAAGTTTTGACAATTTTACAAGTAAGCCCATAAAAAAACTAGGGTTTTCAATGTATTCCTGATAAACTCCCAGAATTCTAATCTAATCCAACATGCTCATACTCCTCTCAGTACCCCCGAAGTGAAAGGTCATGTAACTAGCATCATTAATTGAGTGAACTCGTGGTCGAAGCTCAATGTGGTGAGAAACTCCCTTGTGAGAGTTGGGTGTGTGGCCTCTCGCATGGTAAAGAGTGGCCACTAAGGGTTTATGGTTTGTTGCTTATTGGTAGGATCCGGGTAAACTACAATATACTTCAGAAGGGTGTTGTACTTACCCAGGTTTTTAGGGGTTACCAATTGATATATTTGGCAACGTTGACTTGTTTAGCAAGTTGGGCATTCAACTGCCTATGGCACACATCCTCATCCTCTAAGCTAAAAATGGCTTGTAGCCATGGGTGTATGTTATAATCTTAGACTCCCTCATCATCATGAGGTGGTGAGTCATGTGGTGGTGGTGGAGGTGGTGGTCCCGATTGTTCTTGTCATGCACTTTTAGCCTTAATTGACTTTTGGCTAGATGTACCACCTTCGGTTTCTTTACCCTTGCCTTTTCCCTGAAATAGAACAATAATAACAAACAAAACCATGGTTGTACAAAGTTAGCCTGTGATGCCCCGTATAAAATTAACGTGTACAGATCATCAACAACAGGATCATTACAAGGTCAAACAATATATGCTATTTTAAAATAAGTTTGCATTCATAAAACGGAGTGATGTCTTAACTAACATTAAAAGTTTTACAACCGATAGTATGCTTCTATGAATTGAAGCAATTAATAATAGTACGTAACCCAATGGTTGTTACGAATACATTCTTCAAAAGTAATAAAGTTTGAATGCAAAATAAACGTTTCATGCGAAGACATCTCTAATAAGCGCAGCGGGAGTCTACAAAGCATGACAACTACAGCGGAAGCAATCAAACCTTAAGCACCTGAGAAAAACATGCTTAAAAACATCAACACAAAGGTTGGTGAGCTATAGTTTAAGTATAACAGTAATGTAAGGTAGGCCACGAGATTTCAGTGTTTCAAAACAGTATGAAAAGTATATGTATAACCGTGGGCACTTGGTAACTAACTTAACGTAAATAACACCCCTAAAAGTACACTTGGCGAGTGCGTAAGTTTATGAAGTATTAAACACCCATTAAATGCTATCGCTACTAGCCCGAATGGGGATGTCAAACCCTATGGATCCATATCTAAGATTTGCGTTCACCGGCTCAAAGACCAATGACTAAACGTTACCGAGCTAAGGGGAAAGTTTATGCCATTGTATAACCCACACATATATAAAGTTTAAGTACTCATGCCTAGTATGTAAAATGTAAAATGCGCATGTATTCTCAGTTCCCAAAATAGTTAAAGTAAAAAGGGATGCTATAACTCACAGTGGAAAGTAGTAAAAGTCGATACGCGGGAATAGTAAGCAAGTGGTTGGTCCGGAAGGTCCTCAACCTAAGTCAAAAGTTACTAAGTTAGTAAATCGTTCCCAAAGGTTTAAAAGTATGTAAATTAGGTCTTAAGTATCATCATCATTCATCATTAATCAAAAAGTTTAAAGTAAGTTTCAATCAATAATAGAGTTTGAAATAAAGGCTGACTTCGTTCAGTTGCCACGACCTCTATACAAACTGAAATTAGGTGAGACCAGTGGCCATAGCTCCGTATATGAGTCCCCTAGAGGCTGACCAAGTTCCAGAACGAAACTCGTCTTTGTTTGACCATGGAGACAGTTTAAGTGCGAGTATGTCAGAAATTTCAGCACAACGTTAAAAGGGTGTAGTGACTTTCGGATGGCCATAAATCCTAAAATGTAACTCGGATTAAGACGAGGTCTAAATGGAAAATCATCTACTCGAACCGAAATAGCTGGAAATAAACTTTTTCAGTAGCCCAGGTTATTGATCAGACCCGTAAAACAGAGGTAAGGTGCTCCGGTGGGTTCTTGGTGCTTGATGCTCCTCACGGTTCTCATCCTTGATGCGTATAGCTTCAAGTGTACAACTCGTTGATGTGTTTGCATCATCTTAACCAAGTTTTGACCATCATAACACTAGTGTAAGTCTAATATGTGTATCATAACTCAATTAAGGGTTGTAAGTAGTTTGATGAACCAAAATTACATCAAGATCTTAGATCCGACACATACATGAGTTCTAATAGTAATATTAAGCTACAAACTTGAAAGTAAACAAAATAAACAAGATCTTAAGTTATAGAACTTAGATCTTAGTTAGATATTAAAGACCCTAGACTAGAAAGTCTAGATCTAGTGTTCTTAAGTTAGATCCTAAGTTATAGAACTTGGATCTTCACTTTAATGAAACATAAGTTATGAAACTTAGATTTTCATCTTGTAAAATGTATGTAAGCTTATAAGCTCTTATTTACAACAAAATTAGAAGGCCATAAGTTATAGAAACTTAGATCCAATACAAGTGTATGAAGTTATAACTAGAAAGTTATACATCCATGTTCTTGAACTTATAAAGTTAACTTTAGTTTCAAGAAATATGAGATCAAGTTTAACTAGTAATACTTGACCAAATTAACAACATCACAACTTTAAAGTACTTACAAATGAAAGAAATAAACTAAAGTTACAAGTATTATGTTCATGTTTGTTTCATACTTAAGAAGATTCAAGACAAGCATGGATCTTAAGAATTTAAGTCTACAAAACATGAACACAAGTATGATTATAAAGTTTATGAACTTTAAATCTTATAACATTTAAGTGTAGAACCATAAACTAACAAGTTTAGATTCTTGTTCTTGGTTCTTCATCATACAAAGATGGAAGAACAAGATTACATGAAGATGCAAGCTAGAGAACTTGATCTTTAACAACAAACAAACAATAAACTAATGAAACTAGTAAGAATGATGATGAAGATTTCGGTTTTCAAAGGGAAAAAGAAGAAGAAAAGTAAAACATATTACTTTCAATTAGAGAGAAAAGTCTTAGAGTGAGAGTAGTGTAAGAAAGGTGTGTGAATAAAATGAAATGATACTTGCAAATAAGTAACAAAAATTTGAAAAATGGAGCTCTCCTCCCATGCCACACAAATCGTCACTTTTGGTGGCTCAAAGGGGAAAGGTCAAATGCTACTTTCAAGTGTGGGAGAATGGTGAAAGCTTAGAATAGATTAAAGTTAAATTGCATGGGAGCTTGGTGCTAGCATGCTTGTGACAAGTCTCTTCATTCACTTAATTAATCCTAGTTCTTAACCTTAATGAGTCATTAGCATAATAGTGGGCTTACTAGTAGTCCATTAAGAAAAGTAGGGTGGGCTTCCAAGTCCATATAATAAAAGCCCAAGTCCAAGTAACCAACAAATAAATAAAAAGCCCAAATAACTAACTACTAACATTAGTTAATTAAAAATGATTAATAATAATTAATCATGTACGTAAATAATATTCGAAATATTATTCGTGAAAAGTACGTGTGTCACAAAGACAAGTTGAGGCATGTAAAGTAAAATACGGCAACAAGTAAATGTATAAAAATACATTTATTAAAGCATAAGTATTAATAATAAATATTAATAATAAAAGTTGGAAAATCCAGGGTCGTTACATTACCCACCTGTTAAAGAAAATTTCGTCCTGAAATTTTAAGTTGAGGGAAATGGAGGATGTGGGAAAAGGTGAGGATACTTCTACATCATTTGATCCTCTCGCTCCTTAGTAAACTCAGGTCCTCGTTTGGCATTCCATCGTACTCAGACGATCAAAATCTTATTGTGTTTCAAAGTTTTGACCTCACGGTCCATAATTTCGACAGGCTCTTCCACGAAGTGTAGTTTGTCATCAATTGTAAGTTCCTCCAATGGTATGACATGTTCCGGTTCAGCAAGACACTTCTTCAAATTCGATACATGAAAGGTAGGATGAACTGAGCTCAATTGAGTTGGAAGATCCAAACGGTAAGCAACGGGTCCAACACGCTCCAAGATTTCGAAAGGACCAATGTATTGCGGGTTGAGCTTCCCACATTTTCCAAAACGAATTACACCTTTCCAAGGTGCGACTTTCAACATTACACGGTCACCCACGTTGAATTCGAAGTCCTTACGCTTAAGGTCGGCATAACTCTTTTGGCGATCACGGGCCATCTTAAGTCTCGCTTGAATTTGGACAATCTTCTCAGTTGTTTCATGGACTATCTCAGGTCCGGTGATTTGCGTTTCGCCTACCTCGGCCCAACAAATAGGAGATCGGCATTTGCGGCCATACAGTGCTTCAAAAGGTGCAACATTAATACTCGAATGATAACTGTTGTTGTAAGAGAATTCGGCTAGCGGCAAATGCCTTTCCCAAGCCTTTCCAAAATCAATAACACAAGCACGCAACATGTCCTCCAAAGTCTGAATCGTGCATTCGCTTTGTCCGTTGGTCTGCGGGTGATACGCACTACTCATGTCGAGACGAGTCCCCAAGGCTTCTTGCAAAGAACGCCAAAATCTGGAAGCAAAACGGGGATCGCGATCTGAGATGATCGATAGGGGCACACCATGATGAGATACAACCTCTTTTATGTATAGTTGAGTGAGTCTCTCCATCGTATCAGTTTCCTTCAGTGCCCGAACACGAAGAGGTGCCATCCTCTCCTTTCAGCTCAAAGCGTCAGCTACAACATTGGCCTTGCCAGGGTGATAACGAAGTTCACAATCATAGTCGTTGTAGTGACCCGAACTTTTCTATGTTTATATATATTAATTGAGATTGATATTTACATGACTAAATGTTTCCAATGTGTTAAGCAATCAAATTTGTTAAGACTTGATTAAATGAAATAAGTTTCATATAGACAATTGATCACCCAAGTTGACCGGCGATTCAGGAACGTTACAAAATTGTAAAAACTACAAGTTAGTGGTATATATGGACATATATATATGGTTTACATAAGATTATGATGAGTAAGTTTTTCACTAAATATATTAACAATGTGTGATATACATAAGAAATGAGATTACTAAGTTAAGAAACTCGAAATGATATATATAACGATTATCGTTATGATAACGTCTACTAAATACATATGTATCATATTAAGATATTGATACACTATATTTAACATGATAAAATTATATTTAAATATATCATTAAGTGTGTTAACAATGAACTACATATGTAAAAACAAGACTACTTACTCAAGAATTAAGAAACGAGACTTATATGTAACGATTATCGTTGTAACGATATTTTAATGTATATATCATATTAAGAGATATTCATACATCATAATATCATGATAATATAATAATTTAACATCTCATTTGATATAATAAACATTGGGTTTACAACATTAATTGAGATCGTTAACTTAAAGGTTTCAAAACAACACTTACATGTAACGACTAACGAAGACTTAACGACTCCATTAGAATGTATATACATGTTGTGTTTTGATATGTATTCTTACACTTTTGAAAGACTTCAAGACACATATCAAAGTACTTCTACTTAACTAAAATTCTTACAATTACATCCTCGTTCAGTTTCATCAACAATTCTACTCGTATGCACCCGTATTCGTACTCGTACAATACACAGCTTTTAGACGTATGTACTATTGGTATATACACTCCAATGATCAGCTCTTAGCAGCCCATGTGAGTCACCTAACACATGTGGGAACCATCATTTGGCAACTAGCATGAAATATCTCATAAAATTACAAAAATATTAGTAATCATTCATGGCTTATTTACATGAAAACAAAATTACATATCCTTTATATCTAATCCATGTACCAACGACCAAAAACACCTACAAACACTTTCATTCTTCAATTTTCTTCATCTAATTGATCTCTCTCAAGTTACATCTTCAATTTCTAAGTGTTATTCATAAATTCCATAAGTATAGTTTCATAAAAATCAAGAATACTACCAAGTTTGCAAGTTTACTTCCAAGCTTTCTAATCCATTCCAAGTAATCATCTAAGATCAAGGAACCTTTGTTATTTACAGTAGTTTATCTTTCTAATTCAAGGTAATATTTGTATTCAAACTTTGATTCAATTTCTACAACTATAACAATCTTATTTCGAGTGAAAATCTTACTTGAACTGTTTTCGTGTCATGATTCTGCTTCAAGAACTTTCAAGCTATCCAAGGATCCTTTAAAGCTATATCCATTTTTTTCATTTCCAGTAGTTTTATCCAGAAAACTTGAGGTAGTAATGATGTTCATAACATCATTCGATTCATACATATAAAGCTATCTTATTCGAAGGTTTAAACTTGTAATCACTAGAACATAGTTTAGTTAATTCTAAACTTGTTCGCAAACAAAAGTTAATCCTTCTAACTTGACTTTTAAAATCAACTAAACACATGTTCTATATCTATATGATATGCTAACTTAATGATGAAACACGATGAACACCATAAAACCGGATATACGCCGTCGTAGTGAAACCGGGGGCTGTTTTGGTTTGGATAATTAAAAACTATGATAAACTTTGATTTAAAAATTGTTCTTCTGGGAAAATGATGTTTCATATGAACATGAAACTATATCCAAAAATCTTGGTTAAACTCAAAGTGAAAGTATGTTTTTCAAAATGGTCATCAAGATGTCGTTCTTTCGACAGAAATGACTATCTCTTTAGTAATTGACATGTAACTTAAATTTCCAACTATAAATTTATACTTTTTCTGTTTGGATTCTTAAATTAGAGTTCAATATAAAACCATAGCAATTTGATTCACTCAAAACGGATTTAAAATGAAGAAGTTATGGGTAAAACAAGATTGGATATTTTTGATCTTTTAAGCTACGGGAAATGTTTAACAAATCTATACAAATCATATCCTAGCTAACTTATATTGTATTATACACGTATTCTAATATATTATATAATCTTGGGATACCATAGACACTGATGCAAATATTTTGACATATCATATCGACCCATGTATATATATTATTTGGAACAACCATAGACACTCTATATGCAGTAATGTTGGAGTTAGCTATACAGGGTTGAGGTTGATTCCAAAAATATATATACTTTGAGTTGTGATCTAGCCTGAGACGTGTATACACTGGGTCGTGGATTGATTCAAGATAATATATATCGATTTATTTCTGTACATCTAACTGTGGACAACTAGTTGTAGGTTACTAATGAGGACCGCTGACTTAATACACTCAAATCTTTAAAACATAATAAAAATGGTTGTAATTATATTTTGATCATACTTTGATATATATATATGTACATATATGTATAGGTTCGTGAATCGATCCGTGGCCAAGTCTGATTTCCGAGGAAGAAAATATCTGTGAAAGTGAGTTATAGTCCCACTTTTAAATCTAATATTTTTGGGATGAGAATACATGTAGGTTTTATAAATGATTTACAAAATAGACACAAGTACGCGAAATTACATTCTATGGTTGAATTATCGAAATCGAATATGCCCCTTTTTATTAAGTCTGGTAATCTAAGAATTAGGGAACAGACACCCGAATTGACGCGAATCCTAAAGATAGATCTATTGTGCCTAACAAACCCCATCCAAAGTATCGGATGCTTTAGTACTTCGAAATTTATATCATATCCGAAGGGTGTCTCGGAATGATGGGGATATTCTTATATATGCATCTTGTTAATGTCGGTTACCAGGTGTTCGCCATATGAATGATTTTTATCTCTATGTATGGGATATGTATTGAAATATGAAATCTTGTGGTCTATTGTTACGATTTGATATATATAGGTTAAACCTATAACTCACCAACATTTTTGTTGACGTTTAAAGCATGTTTATTCTCAGGTGAATATTAAGAGCTTCCACTGTTGCATACTAAAATAAGGACAAGATTTGGAGTTCATGTTTGTATGATATTGTGTAAAAACTGCATTCAAGAAACATATGTCGATGTAATATATTTCTATTGTAAACCATTATGTAATGGTCGTGTGTAAACAGTATATTTTAGATTATCATTATTTGATAATCTACGTAATGTTTTTAAAACCTTTATTGATAAAATAAAGGTTATGGTTGTTTTAAAAATGAATGCAGTCTTTGAAAAATGTCTCATATAGAGGTCAAAACCTCGCAACGAAATCAATTAATATGGAACGTTTATAATCAATATGAACGGGACATTTCAATTGGTATCCGAGCGTTGGTCTTAGAGAACCAGAAAATTTGAATTAGTGTGTCTTATCGAGTTTGTTAGGATGCGTTAGTGAGTCTGAACTTCGACCATGTTTTCTTTAAAAATGATAGCTTAACATTTTTGTTGGAAACTATATATTATTAACTTGTAAATATTATGTGATTTATTAATCTCTTAACATGTTTGATATTATGTGATAGATGTCTACCTCTAGCACAAATCCCATTGACTCACCTAATAATAATGAAGAGTCGAATATATATTGGCAAGATTCACAAGTTCCCGAAGAACCGGAAAAAGAGGAAACGGAACCGGAAGAAGAGGAACCGGAAGAAGAGGAACCAGAAGAAGAGGAACCGGAAGAAGAAGAGGTTCCGGAGGGGGGAATAGTAGGAACCACATAAAACCGGTCAAATAAAAGAAAATCCTCAACCAATGGACCAAAGTTAATAATGGTCAATGGTGTTTCCGCTAAGGAAGCAAAATATTGGGAAAATTACCAATTTTCTGATGAATCGGATCCTGATGAGGATTCCGATGATGTTATAGAAATTACCCCGACCCAATTTAATGAGGCAAAAGAAAATAATAAGGGAAAAAGCATCAAAATAGAGAAATCTGATTCCGACCCCGATGAACTTTATATGTACCGTCAACACCCGTATGTTCAATGTCGTGACAATAACCCGGGAACCTCTAAACCACCAGGTTTTTCTAAACCAATGTGGAAAATGACGAATCATATTAGAGGAACATCATATATCCCTAGAAGATTAGGAAAAAGAACCAAGTCCGAAGAAGAAGAAACCAGTGATTCAGATTAGAAGGGTGTGAGCATGTTGTGTAATAAATGTATTGTAGTGTGCTTGTACTTTTATATTCTATGTAAAAATTTCTTGTATTATTTGTTATTACGAATCTAATCCTTGTCTATTTTACAGTATAAAAACAAAATGGACATTAAGGGTAGACAACCGAATATTTTAGAAGACCTACCAGAGGATATGATTGAGGAAATCTTGTCTAGAGTCGGTCAGAATTCATCAGCACATTTAGTTATGGAGAAATTAACTTGTCAAACATTTGAAAGACTTTCCAGAAATGCCTTAGTTTATAAAAGGCTTTCCTTTGATAGGTGGGGTATATCACATTGGGAAGACTTTAAGTTACGCCGTGTTTTCTTTAAAGCGTTAAATACGGGGAACCCAAATGCAATTTTACGCTGCGGGTTAAGAACCTATTTTGACTCAACATATCCCAACATAGGATTTCGTGAATTAGAAAGAGCTTCTAACATGCAACATAAAGAAGCATGTTATGCTTACGGGTTAGTGATGTTCGCTTCTTACCAAAGTGAGATAAAGAACATCGGATTGCAACTTTTAAATAAAACTTTCCCACAAGTGACGGATTCAGTAGTTGGGGTGAGAAACAAGGTTTTTTGATTATTACGGGGCTGTTGGACATTACGAAACCCTCGTCCTTTTGACGATATTACAACATGCTGCCTAGCTAATGGTCATAACGGTTATTTTCCATAAGACCAAGGATGGGAAGTCGTCTTAGTAAAACCAGAATGCATGACTTGTTTCTGGACTTATGAATTACGTGTCTTTATTTCCTTTGCTGAACAACTTGCGTATTAACTAGATTTATCTTCAAAACTGTCCTGTATCATAGTATACTATATTTCATGTTATATGTAATATAGCGAAGTTGTAAGTTTGAAGAATATTTGTATGTGATATATTATTATAATCAGTTTTTCATATGGAATTGTAGTAGTTGAATTGTATATTAGCTACTAAGTATGAACTTAACGAGTAGGTTGTACCCGAATTTAAACTTATAAAACGCTAATATGAAGAAAAAGCTTTTATAAATGAGTTCATATTATGATACGAGATACTATTGACTACTCTTAATATTCTGTATGATTAAATTATTTCATTTGACTATTTTGAAGTAAATGGCACCGACTACTCGACACACCTTGAATATGAGCGAAGAGGAATTTCGTGCCTTTCTTGCTTCAAACATAGCCGCAGTACAGGCCGCGCTACATACCAACAATAACTCTGAATCTAGCAATACAGCTAACGGCGCAAGAAATCGTGTAGGATGCTCCTACAAGGAATTCACTGCCTGCAAACCTTCAGAATTTGATGGGACCGAAGGACCAATCAGATTGAAACGGTGGACCGAGAAAGTTGAATCGGTGTTTGCCATAAGTAAGTGTGCTGAAGGAGACAAAGTGAAGTACGCTACGCATACCTTCACAGGTATTGCGTTAACATGGTGGAATACCTATCTAGAGCAAGTGGGACAAGACGCTGCTTACGCGCTACCATGGTTAGCATTCAAGCACTTGATGAACGAGAAGTACCGTCCCAGAACCAAGGTCAATAAGCTCAAGTCAGAACTTAGAGGGTTACGAACACAAGGATTCGATATTACTTCGTACGAAAGACGATTCACAGAATTGTGCCTATTGTGTCCGAGAGCGTTCGAAGATGAGAAAGAGAAGATCGACGCGTTTGTGAAAGGGTTACCGGAGAGAATCCAAGAAGATATACGTTCACACGAGCCTGCCTCCATACAAAAGGCATGTAGAATGGCTCACAAACTAGTGAAGCAGATTGAGGGAAGAATTAAAGAACAGGTGGCCGAAGAGGCCAACGTGAAGTTAGTCAAAAGAAAATGGGAGGAAAACGGTGATAAGAATCACCAAAACAACAACAACTATCCTAACAGTCGCAACATCAATTGCAACTACAAAAAATGGCACAACAACAACAACAACAACTACAACAATCATCCCAACAACAATAACAACCGTAACAACAACAACAATCAGAAGCAGCTATGCCAAAGGTGTGAAAAGTATCACTCAGGGTTCTGCCCCAAATTTTGCAACAAGTGTAAAAGAAATGGTCATAGCGCGGCGAAGTGTGAGGTCTACGGACAAGGGGTTAACAGAACGAAAGGAACAAATGGTGTCGAAACAAGTAATGGCGGAGCAAGTAGTGTCGGGGCAATTTATGCCAATGTAGTTTGTTATAAATGTGGAAAACCGGGCCACATTATTAGAAATTGCACGAACCAGGAGAACATGAATGGACAAGGCCGCGAAAGAGTTTTCAATATTAATGCGGCAGAGGCACAGGAAGACCCGGAGCTTGTTACAGGTACGTTTCTTATTGACAATAAATCTGCTTACATTTTATTTGATTCGGGTGCGGATAGAAGCTATATGAGTAGAGATTTTTGTGCTAAATTAAGTTGTCCATTGATGCCGTTGGATAGTAAATTTTTACTCGAATTAGCAAACGGTAAATTAATTTCAGCAGATTATATATGCCGGAATCGAGAAATTAAACTGGGTAGCGAAATATTTAAGATTGATTTGATACCAGTAGAGTTAGGGAGTTTTGATGTAATAGTTGGCATGGACTGGCTAAAGGAGATGAAAGCAAAGATCGTATATTACAAAAATGCAATTCGCATTGTACGAGAAGAAGGAGAACCCTTAATGGTGTACGGAGAAAAGGGCAACACGAAGCTACATCTTATTAGTAATTTGAAGGCACAAAAACTAATAAGAAAAGGTTGCTATACTGTTCTAGCACACGTCGAGAAAGTACAAACTGAAGAAAAGAGCATCAATGATGTTCCCGTCGCAAAAGAATTTCCCGATGTATTTTCGAAAGAATTACCGGGACTACCTCCACATCGATCTGTTGAATTTCAAATAGATCTTGTACCAGGAGCTGCACCAATAGTTCGTGCTCCTTACAGAGTCTCACCCAGTGAGATGAAAGAACTGCAAAGCCAACTGCAAGAACTATTAGAACGTGGTTTCATTCGACCAAGCACATCACCACGGGGAGCTCCTGTTTTGTTTGTCAAGAAGAAGGATGGTACATTTAGGTTGTGTATTGACTACAGAGAGTTGAATAAACTGAACATCAAAAACCGTTATCCACTGTCGAGAATTGACGACTTATTTGATCAACTACAAGGCTCGTCGGTTTATTCGAAAATCGATTTACGTTCTGGATATCATCAAATGCGAGTAAAGGAGGATGATATTCCAAAAACTGCTTTTAGGACGCGTTATGGTCATTACGAGTTTATGGTTATGCCATTTGGATTGACTAACACACCAGCTGTATTCATGGACCTTATGAACCGAGTGTGTGGGCCATATCTTGACAAGTTTGTCATTGTTTTCATCAATGACATACTTATTTACTCAAAGAATGATCAAGAGCACGAAGAACATTTGAGAAAAGTGCTAGAAGTATTGAGGAAAGAAAAACTGTACGCTAAGTTTTCAAAGTGTGCATTTTGGTTGGAAGAAGTTCAATTCCTCAGTCACATAGTGAACAAAGAAGGTATCCAGGTGGACCCGGCAAAAATCCAAAACCGTTGAAAAGTGGAAAACCCCAAAAACTCCGAAGCATATACGTCAATTTTTAGGATTGGCTGGTTACTACAGAAGATTCATCCAAGATTTCTCCAAAATAGCAAAACCCTTGACTGCATTAACGCATAAAGGGAAGAAATTTGAATGGAAGGATGAACAAGAGAAGGCATTTCAGTTATTGAAGAAAAAGCTAACTACGGCACCTATATTGTCATTGCCTGAAGGGAATGATGATTTTGTGATTTATTGTGACGTATCAAAGCAAGGTCTCGGTTGTGTATTAATGCAACGAATGAAGGTGATTGCTTATGCGTCTAGACAATTGAAGATTCACGAGCAAAATTATACAACTCATGATTTGGAATTGGGTGATGTTGTTTTTTGCATTAAAGACTTGGAGGCATTATTTATATGGGGTCAAAAGTATTATATATACCGACCACAAAAGTCTCCAACACATATTTAATCAGAAGCAACTGAATATGAGACAACGCAGGTGGATTGAACTGTTGAATGATTATGATTTTTGAGATTTGATACCACCCGGGGAAGGCGAATGTGGTAGCTGATGCTTTGAGTAGAAAGGACAGAGAACCTATACGGGTAAAAGCTATGAATATAATTATTCGTACTAACCTTACTACTCAAATAAATGAGGCGCAACAGGGGGTTGTAAAAGAAGGAAAGTTGAAGAATGAGATACCCAAAGGATCAGAGAAACATCTTAATATTCGGGAAGACGGAACCCGATATAGGGCTGATAGAATTTGGGTACCAAGGTTTGGAGATGTGAGAGAAATGGTACTTAAAGAAGCACATAAAACCAGATATTCAATACATCCCGGAGCGGGGAAGATGTATAAAGATCTCAAGAAACACTTTTGGTGGCCAGGTATGAAAGCCGATATTGCTAAATATGTAGGAGAATGTCTGACGTGTTCTAAGGTCAAAGCTGAACATCAGAAACCATCAGGTCTACTACAACAACCTGAAATCCCGGAATGGAAATGGGAAAACATTACCATGGATTTCATTACTAAATTGTCAAGGACTGCAAGTGGTTATGATACTATTTGGGTAATAGTTGATCGTCTCACCAAGTCAACACACTTCCTGCCAATGAGAGAAGATGAAAAAATGGAGAAGTTGGCGCGATTGTATTTGAAGGAGGTTGTCTCTAGACATGGAATACCCGTCTCTATTATCTCTGATAGGGATGGTAGATTTGTTTCAAGGTTCTGGCAGACGTTGCAACAAGCATTGGGGATTCTTCTAGACATGAGTACTGCCTATCATCCATAAACTGATGGGCAGAGCGAAAGGACGATACAAACTCTTGAAGACATGCTACGAGCATGTGTTATTGATTTCGGAAATAGTTGGGATCGACACCTACCATTAGCAGAATTTTCCTACAACAACAGTTATCATTCTAGTATTGAGATGGCGTCGTTTGAGGCACTTTATGGTAGAAAGTGCAGGTCTCCAATTTGTTGAAATGAAGTGGGGGATAGACAGATTACGGGTCCGGAGATAATACAAGAAACTACCGAGAAAATCATCCAAATTCAACAACGATTGAAAACCGCCCAGAGTCGACAAAAGAGCTACGCGGACAGTAAAAGAAAAGATATAGAGTTTGAAATTGGAGAAATGGTCATGCTTAAGGTTTCACCTTGGAAAGGCGTTGTTCGATTTGGTAAACGGGGGAAACTAAATCCAAGGTACATTGGACCATTCAAGATTATAGATCGTGTCGGACCAGTAGCTTACCAACTGGAGCTACCTCAACAACTCGCGGCTATACATAACACTTTCACGTCTCGAATTTGAAGAAATGTTTTGCTAAAGAAGATCTCACTATTCCGTTGGACGAAATCCAAATCAATGAAAAACTTCAATTCATTGAAGAACCCGTCGAAATAATGGATCGTGAGGTTAAGAGACTTAAGAAAAACAAGATACTGATTGTTAAGGTTCAATGGAATGCTCGTAGAGGACCCGAGTTCACCTGGAAGCGTGAAGATCAGATGAATAAGAAATACCCTCATCTATTTCCAGAAGATTCGTCAACACCTTCAACAGCTTAAAATTTCGGGACGAAATTTATTTAACGGGTAGGTGCTGTAGTGACCCGAACTTTTCCATGTTTATATATATTAATTGAGATTGATATTTACATGACTAAATGTTTCCAACGTTTTAAGCAATCAAACTTGTTAAGACTTGATTAAATGAAATAAGTTTCATATAGACAATTGATCACCCAAGTTGACCGGCGATTCACGAACGTTACAAAATTGTAAAAACTACATGTTAGTGGTATATATGGACATATATATATGGTTGACATAAGATTATGGTGAGTAAGTATCTCACTAAATATATTAACAATGTGTGATATACATAAGAAATGAGATTACTAAGTTAAGAAACTCGAAATGATATATATAACGATTATCGTTATGATAACGTCTACTAAATACATATGTATCATATTAAGATATTGATACACTATATTTAACATGATAAAATGATATTTAAATATATCATTAAGTGTGTTAACAATGAACTATATATGTAAAAACAAGACTACTAACTCAAGAATTACGAAACGAGACTTATATGTAACGATTATTGTTGTAACGATATTTTAATGTATATATCATATTAAGAGATATTCATACATCATAATATCATGATAATATAATCATTTAACATCTCATTTGATATAATAAACATTGGGTTAACAATATTAATTGAGATCGTTAACTTAAAGGTTTCAAAACAACACTTACATGTAACCACTAACGAAGACTTAACGACTCCATTAGAATGTATATACATGTTGTGTTTTGATATGTATTCTTACACTTTTTAAAGACTTCAAGACACATATGAAAGTACTTCTACTTAACAAAAATGCTTACAATTACATCCTCGTTCAGTTTCATCAACAATTCTACTCGTATGCACCCTGTATTCGTACTCATACAATACACAGCTTTTAGATGTATGTACTATTGGTATATACACTCTAATGATCAGCACTTAGCAGCCCATGTGAGTCATCTAACACATGTTAGAACCATCATTTGGCAACTAGCATGAAATATCTCATAAAATTACAAAAATATTAGTAATCATTCATGACTTATTTACATGAAAACAAAATTACATATCCTTTATATCTAATCCATATACCAACGACCAAAAACACCTACAAACACTTTCATTCTTCAATTTTCTTCATCTAATTGATCTCTCTCAAGTTCCATCTTCAAGTTCTAAGTGTTCTTCATAAATTCCATAAGTATAGTTTCATAAAAATCAAGAATACTACCAAGTTTGCAAGTTTACTTCCAAGCTTTCTAATCCATTCCAAGTAATCATCTAAGATCAAGGAATCTTTGTTATTTATAGTAGGTTATCTTTCTAATTCAAGTTAATATTCATATTCAAACTTTGATTCAATTTCTACAACTATAACAATCTTATTTCGAGTGAAAATCTTACTTGAACTGTTTTCGTGTCATGATTCTGCTTCAAGAACTTTCAAGCCATCCAAGGATCCTTTGAAGCTAGATCCATTTTTCTCATTTCCAGTAGTTTTATCCAGAAAACTTGATGTAGTAATTATGTTCATAACATCATTCGATTCATACATATAAAGCTATCTTATTCGAAGGTTTAAACTTGTAATCACTAGAACATAGTTTAGTTAATTCTAAACTTGTTCGCAAACAAAAGTTAATCCTTATAACTTGACTTTTAAAATCAACTAATAACATCTTATATATCTATATGATATGCTAACTTAATGATTTAAAACCTGGAAACACGATGAACACCATAAAATCGGATATACGCTGTCGTAGTGAAACCGGGAGCTGTTTTGGTTTGGATAATTAAAAACTATGATAAACTTTGATTTAAAAGTTGTTCTTCTGGGAAAATGATTTTTCATATGAACATGAAACTATATCCAAAAATCTTGGTTAAACTCAAAGTGAAAGTATGGTTTTCAAAATGGTCATCAAGATGTCGTTCTTTCGACGGAAATGACTACCTCTTTAGTAATTGACATGTAACTTAAATTTTTGACTATAAATCTATACTTTTTCTGTTTGGATTCTTAAATTAGAGTTCAATATGAAACCGTAGCAATTTGATTCACTCAAAACGGATTTAAAATGAAAAAGTTATGGGTAAAACAAGATTGGATATTTTTGATCTTTTTAGCTACGGGAAATGTTTAACAAATCTATACAAATCATATCCTAGATAACTTATATTGTATTATACATGTATTCTAATATATTATGAAATCTTGGGATACCATAGACACGTATGCAAATGTTTTGACATATCATATCGACCCATGTATATGTATTATTTAGAACAACCATAGACACTCTATATGCAGTAATGTTGGAGTTAGCTATACATGGTTGAGGTTGATTCCAAAAATATATATACTTTGAGTGGTGATCTAGCCTGAGACAGGTATATACTGGGTCGTGGATTGATTCAAGATAATATATATCGATTTATTTCTGTACATTTAACTGTGGACAACTAGTTGTAGGTTACTAACGAGGACAGCTGACTTAATACACTCAAATCTTTAAAACATAGTAAAAATGGTTGTAATTATATTTTGATCATACTTTGATATATATGTACATATTTGTATAGGTTCGTGAATCGATCCGTGGCCAAGTCTTATTTCCGGAGAAGGAAATATCTGTGAAAGTGAGTTATAGTCCCACTTTTAAAATCTAATATTTTTGAGATGAGAATACATGCAGGTTTTATAAATGATTTATGAAATAGACACAAGTACGTGAAACTACATTCTATGGTTGAATTATCGAAATCGAATATGCCCCTTTTTATTAAGTCTGGTAATCTAAGAATTAGGGAACATACACCCTAATTGATGCGAATCTTAAAGATAGATCTATTGGGCCTAACAAACCCCATCCAAAGTACCGGATGCTTTAGTACTTCGAAATTTATATCATATCCGAAGGATGTCCCGGAATGATGGGGATATTCTTATATATGCATCTTGTTAATGTCGGTTACCAGGTGTTCGCCATATGAATGATTTTTATCTCTATGTATGGGATGTGTATTAAAATATGAAATCTTGTGGTTTATTGTTTCGATTTGATATATATAGGTTAAACCTATAACTCACCAACATTTTTGTTGAAGTTTAAAGCATGTTTATTCTCAGGTGAATATTAAGAGCTTCCTCTGTTGCATACTAAAATAAGGACAAGATTTGGAGTCCATGTTTGTATGATATTGTGTAAAAACTGTATTCAAGAAACATTTGTCGATGTAATATATTTCTATTGTAAACCATTATGTAATGGTCGTGTGTAAACAGTATATTTTAGATTATCATTATTTGATAATCTACGTAATGTTTTTAAAACCTTTATTGATAAAATAAAGGTTATGGTTGTTTTAAAAATGAATGCAGTCTTTGAAAAACGTCTCATATAGAGGTCAAAACCTCGCAACGAAATCAATTAATATGGAACGTTTATAATCAATATGAACGGGACATTTCAGTCGTTCAGTGTCTCGATCCATCGACGCTGTCTCATATTCAGTTGCTTCTGATCGAAGATGTGTTGGAGGCTTTTATGATCGGTGAAATTAGTGCTCTTTGTTCTATAAAGGTAGTGTCTCCACAGTTTGAGCGCAAAGACAATGGCTCCAAGTTCGAGATCATGATTAGTGTAATTTCGCTCGTGAATCTTCAGTTGTCGGGAGGCGTAAGCGATAACCTTTGTGCGTTGCATCAGTACACAACTGATAATGCTAAAAACGAACATATATTTCATAGCATTATCTCTCAAGAAAGACAAGCTTTTAGTTGCAATTGTCCTATTTACAAGTAATATTCGTTTAAATAATAAAAGGTGAAGACAAAAGACAAATTCGACGAATTGAAGACGCAAACGACCAAAAAGCTCAAAAGTACAAAATACAATAAAAGAGGTTCCAATTATTGATAATAAACGTCTCGAAAATTACAAGAGTACAAGATTCAAAACGCAAAGTACAAGATATTAAATTATTCGCAAGGACGTTAGAAAATCCGGAACCGGGACCAGAGTCAACTCTCAACGCTCGACGCAACGGACTAAAAATTACAAGTCAACTATGCACATAAATATAGTATAATATTTAAATAATTTTTATAATTATTTATATATTATATTTATTTAATTAAAACGTCGACAAACAAGAAAACAAGAATTTTGAGCTGTCACCTACCACCATGCGATCGCATGGCCTGGAGGCACAAAATCCATGCGATCGCATGGCCAACTTTTTCAATTCACAGGCCTATAAATTTCGAGCTTTGGTGCACCATATATCCATCCTTTAATCTCTCTCTCAATACATACGTAATATATATATATATATTTTAATTTTAATTTTAATTTTAATTTCTAATAATAAGGGTATGTTAGCGAATATTGTAAGGGTGTAAGTCGAAATTCTGTCCGTGTAACGCTACGCTATTTTTAATCATTGTAAGTTATGTTCAACCTTTTTACATTAATGTCTCGTAGCTAAGTTATTATTATGCTTATTTAATCCGAAGTAATCATGATGTTGGGCTAAAAATATTAAAATTGGGTAATTGGGCTTTGTACCATAATTGGGGTTTGAACAAAAGAACGACACTTGTGGAAATTAGACTATGGGCTATTAATGGGCTTTATATTTGTTTAACTAAATGATAGTTTGTTAATTTTAATATAAAGATTTACAATTGGACGTCCCTATAAATAACCATATACACTCAATCGGACACGATGTGCGGGGTATTTATATGTACGAATAACCGTTCATTTAACCGGACACGGGAATGGATTAATAGTCTATGGAATTATTAAAACAGGGGTGAAATTATGTACAAGAACACTTGGCATAATTGATAACAAAGTATTAAAACCTTGGGTTACACGCAGTCGATAACCTGGTGTAATTATTAAACAAAGTATTAAAATCTTGCTACAGTTTAAGTCCCCAATTAGTTGGAATATTTAACTTCGGGTATAAGGTTAATTTGACGAGGATACTCGCACTTTATATTTATGACTGATGGACTGTTATGGACAAAAACCAGACGGACATATTAAATAATCCTGGACAAAGGACAATTAACCCATGGGCATAAAACTAAAATCAACACGTCAAACATCATGATTACGGAAGTATAAATAAGCATAATTCTTTTATTTCATATTTAATTTCCTTTATTTTATATTTAATTGCACTTCTAATTATCGCACTTTTATTTATTGTTATTGTATTTAATTGCACTTTTAATTATCGTACTTTTTAATTATCGCAAGTTTATTTTATCGCACTTTTATTGATCGCAATTTCATTATCGTTATTTACTTTACGCTTTAAATTAAGTCTTGTATTTATTTTTAATATTTTACATTTGGTTTTAACTGCGACTAAAGTTTTAAAAATCGACAAACCGGTCATTAAACGGTAAAAACCCCCTTTATAATAATAATATTACTTATATATATATATTTGTATTTTTATAAATTAAACTAATATAGCGTTAAGCTTTGTTTAAAGATTTTTTTCCCTGTGGAACGAACCGGACTTACTAAAAATTACACTACTGTACGATTAGGTACACTGCCTATAAGTGTTGTAGCAATGTTTAAGTATATCCATTCTCTAAATAAATAAATATCTTGTGTAAAATTGTATCGTATTTAATAAGTTTTTCCTGTAAAAATATAAGCTATTTTATATACACCTCGCAGAACATCAAGTATTTTTGGCGCCGCTACCGGGGAACAAAATCTAGCTTAAAAGCCGGAAGCGCAACGCTAAATAAAAAAAATAAAAAAAAAAGATTTTTAGTTTACTTTTATAAAAAAAAAATACACTTTTGTAAAAATACGTTTTAAATATTCAAAAATATAAAAAGAAAAACAAAAA
This sequence comes from Rutidosis leptorrhynchoides, assembly GCF_046630445.1. NCBI lineage: Eukaryota > Viridiplantae > Streptophyta > Magnoliopsida > Asterales > Asteraceae > Rutidosis > Rutidosis leptorrhynchoides. The sequence continues at coordinate 153,267,690 of NC_092337.1, forward strand.
TATAAATATAAATATTTTTAAGAGTTTGTAAGTTATATAAAAAATTTCTTTATCTTTATTTTATAAAAAAATAAGTTTTATTTAATTTATATAAATATATTACATAATTTTTTATTAAAACAGCAAAACAGAAAAAAAAAAAAAAAACACTCGAGTCCAAGTACTGTAGCAGCCCAGTGTCTGGCCCGAAACCCTAGCCCATGCGATCGCATGGCCGGGTAACTTAGAACTCATGCGATCGCATGAGCTCTGCAGACACGCCAGAATTGACTGAAAACTGCAATCATTACGGTTTTATTATTAATTATATATATAAACCCAAATTAGGTTATTCTTAATTTATTAATTAGTTATTAGTTTTTATTTAATTTGTATTATTTAGTTAAATTAGTTTAATTAAATTATAAATTTAATACTTTTATAAAATAAATAATCTAAAAATAATATTTTTATAAAAATTGTACTTTATACAACTATTAGTATATTTTTATATTTTGTCCCTTTTTATTTGTTTTTAGCGTAACTTTTGTATTTTTCGCTCGTATTTAGTTTTAAACTTAGTTTTTACCATAGTTATTTTTATTTCTAGATTTTTAGGCTTTACCGTAAAATCCCTTAAGTGCTTTTTCTTTAGACTAAGATTTAGGTGCTTTAGAATTTTGCGACGCCTTTTTAAGTTTTAGTACCTTTTTAAGTTATTTCCATTTGGGATATAGTTTTACTTTTAAGCTTTAATATTTTTAGACGCAACTTTTAATTTTTAGTTTTTAGTTCCTTTTTAAGTTTCAACGCGCTACTTTCTTATTTTTATTTTTTGACGCCTTTTACCTATGTATCAATTATCACTCCAATTAGTAATCTCAATTTGCGATTATAATTTTAAGTTAGTGATAGTAATAAGGTTGGGTTAGTCGAGTGTTTTTAAGTTCTATAAGTCATTTTTTTTATTATTTCTTATTTTTCGACGCCTTTTATTTTTCGATCTTTTCTTTTTCAACCTTTTTCGACGCGCTCTTTTTCTTTCTTATTTCTCGCTATTCTAGTTTTTAGAACATAGATTTTTATTCTACTTCTTATCTAAATTTCTTAAAATTACGAAAATTTATTTTAAGTGGTTAAATTGATAGACATCAAAATTTTCTGGTTCGTAGTAATAGTTGGATTTGTACGTGGACCGGGTTATTGGAGCCAAACAGTACTCAATTATATTGAGACCAAACGAATCCTGCCCCTCTACTGCATCTTTTGGCTATTCGAAACGTGGGCAAAATCAGAAAAGTCTATTAATTGGATAACTTATATAATTTTTCTTTCCTTTTAAAAACTAATAGGATATTCAGTGAGTGCACCGAGCAAGACGTTCACCACCTTTTGTACGTTCACCACCTGTAACCAGATCAAGACATTTAGCAAATATTGTCGCCGTTGATTTTTCTTTAGAATCGTCATCCAGTCGACCAAGTACTCCAATTCAAATTTCCGATAATCCATTTTTTGAAACCGACCTCACAATTGAGAATCCGGAGAATATTCAGGGATGATTCGTAGATCCTGAACCATTAATTTTTCCTCCGGAACCACTAATCATTCAAACAGAGATTATTGAGGAACGAACCATTAAATCAGAATCCTTTAGTGATTCAGATTCAACAAATTCAATTATGGAAGTAACGGAACCTTTGAGTATGGAAGACCGAATGAGACCTAAACGCACTGGCCAAGGTCACGCAATTACTCATCCTGACATTAATGCGCCAGATTATGAAATCAAAGGACAAATTCTACACATGGTAACTAATCAATGCCAATTTAGTGGTGCGCCGAAGGAAGATCCAAATGAACATCTTCGTACCTTTAATAGGATCTGCACACTATTTAAAATCCGAGAAGTGGAGGATGAACAGATATATCTCATGTTATTTCCCTGGACTTTAAAGGGAGAAGCCAAAGATTGGTTGGAATCGTTACCTGAAGGGGCGATTGATACATGGGACGTTTTAGTTGAAAAATTTCTTAAACAATTCTTTCCGGCATCTAAAGCCGTAAGACTTCAAGGAGAAATTGTTACGTTCACACAGAAACTGAATGAAACTCTATATGAGGCGTGGACAAGATTTGGAAAGTTATTAAGAGGATGTCCGCAACATGGTTTAGACACCTGTCAAATAGTACAAATATTCTACCAAGGATGCGACATCACTACAAGGAAAGACATCGATATAGCAGCTGGTGGTTCTATTATGAAGAAAACCGAAACTGATGCTTATAAAATTATTGATAACACTGCTTCCCACTCACATGAGTGGCATCAAGAAAAAGATATCGTTAGATCATCTAAAGTAGCTAGAGCCGATTCTAGCCATGACTTAGATTCCATTTCAGCAAAGATAGATGCTGTCGAGAGACGTATGGAAAAGATGACTAAAGATATCCACTCAATACGAATTAGTTGTGAGCAGTGTGGAGGACCACATTTGACAAAAGATTGTCTCAGTATTGAATTAACAATGGAACAAAGAGAGAATATTTCATACATAAACCAAAGGCCTGGAAATAATTATCAGAATAATTATCAACCGCCAAGACCGATTTACAATCAAAACCAGAATTATAACTGAAATGTTCCATACAACAACCAACAAGGTCCTAGTAATCAACAAGTATCCAACAATACTTACAACCAGCAAAGACCTAATTTTCAAAACAAACCACCACAAACCGATGATAAAAAGCCGAATTTAGAAAATATGATGACAAAGCTAAGTTGAAACTCAAACGCAGTTTTTCACATCTCAGAAACAAACGAATGAACAAAATGCTCAAGCATTTAGAAATCAACAAGCTTCTATTCAAAACTTGGAACAAGAAGTAAGTAACCTAGCAAGGTTAATAGGTGAAAGAAAACCGGGAAGTTTACCTAGTGATACAAATGCAAACCCCCGGAATGAAACAGCTAAAGCCATTACCACAAGAAGTAGTACAACACTTAAACCACCTGAAATACCTGTAACTTCTGATGAAACTATTCCTACTCCACAAGAACCACAACCTGATCAAGATAAGGAAAAAGAACCGGTAGTTGAAAAGATTAATGAAGATAACACAGTTAAGGCTAAACCTTATGTTAAACCATACCAACCACCACTTTCTTACCCGAGTAAAATGAAAAAAGAGAAACTTGAAGCCGAGCAATCCAAATTCTTGGATATGTTTAAACAGATAAATGTAAATCTTCCTTTCATTGATGTGATTTCAGGAATGCCTAGATATGCTAAATTCTTGAAAGATCTAATATCAAATAGAAAGAAAATGGAAGAACTCTCGGCCGTTACTATGAATGCTAATTGTTCAGCAGTGCTGTTGAATAAGATACCAGAAAAACTATCTGATCCAGGAAGTTTCACAATTCCATGTTTTCTGGGTAGTCTTAGTTCAATAGAAGCATTGGCAGACTTAGGTGCTAGTATAAATCTAATGCCGTATTCACTATACGCTAAACTAGACCTTGGAGAATTGAAACCAACAAGAATAAGTATACAACTAGCCGATCGATCAATAAAATATCCTAGAGGGATAATGGATAACATGCTAGTTAAAGTTGGTGCTTTAGTATTTCCAGTAGATTTTGTTGTTCTGGACATGGAAGAAGATTCTCAAGTTCCTCTCATATTAGGAAGACCATTCTTAAACACGGCTAAAGCAATGATAGACGTGTTCGGTAAGAAACTGACCCTAAGTATAGAGGACGAGAGTGTTACCTTTTCAGTTGATAGAGCAATGCAACAACCGCAATCTGCAGATGATACATGCTATTATATTCAAACTATAGATTCACATGCAGAATTATTAGAAGAATTTCCAGAATTACAAGGAACAGGAGAATGTTCTTTAGGAGAAGGAACTGAACCAATTGATGAAACTGAAATGTTAGCTACACTAATGGTTAATGGATATAAACCAACAACAGAAGAAATTCAAATGCTAAAAGAAGAAGACAGATATCGATATAAATCATCGATAGAAGAACCTCCGAAATTAGAGTTAAAGCCACTTCCAAACCATTTGGAATACGCTTATTTACATGGTGAATCTGAATTACCTGTAATAATATCATCTTCTCTTACTGAAAATGATAAATCACAACTCATTTCTGTGTTGAAAGCTTATAAACCAGCCATTGCATGGAAGATTCATGATATTAAAGGAATAAGTCCTTCGTATTGCACACATAAAATCCTTATGGAAGAAGGTCATAAAACGTATGTGCAACGCCAACGAAGACTAAATCCTAATATGCAAGATGTTGTTAAAAAAGAAATAATTAAACTGCTAGATGCAGGTTTAATTTATCCAATTTCTGATAGTCCATGGGTAAGCCCAGTTCAATGCGTGCCTAAGAAGGGTGGCATGACTGTCATTACAAATGAGAAAAATGAGCTTATTCCTACTAGGACTGTAACAGGATGGCGTGTTTGTATTGATTATAGAAAATTAAATGATGCCACCAGAAAAGATCACTTTCCCTTACCTTTTATTGATCAAATGTTGGAAAGATTAGCCGGAAATAGTTACTATTGTTTTCTTGATGGATTTTTCGGATATTTTCAAATTCCAATAGCACCTGAGGACCAAGAGAAAACCATGTTCACGTGCCCTTATGGTACTTTTGCTTACAAACGCATGCCATTTGAACTTTGTAACGCCCCTGCAACCTTTCAAAGGTGCATGATGGCGATTTTTCACGACATGATAGAAGAATGCATGGAAGTTTTCATGGATGACTTTTCAGTCTTCGGTGATACTTTTGAATCATGTCTAGTTAATCTAGAACGAATGCTTATTAGATGCGAACAATCAAATCTAGTTCTTAATTGGGAGAAATGCCATTTCATGGTTAAAGAAGGCATCGTTCTTGGTCATAAAATTTCAAAGGAAGGAATTGAAGTGGATAGAGCTAAAGTAGATGTAATTGCTAAACTTCCACATCCCACCAATGTTAGAGGAGTTAGGAGTTTCTAGGGCATGCCGATTTTTACCGACGTTTCATAAAAGATTTTTCTAAAATTGCCACTCCTATGAATAAACTCCTAGAAAAGGATGCTCCATTCATCTTTTCAGATGAATGCATCAAATCTTTTAATATTCTTAAAGAGAAACTCACTAATGCGCCGATCATGATAACACCAAATTGGAATCTACCGTTTGAACTTATGTGCGATACAAGTGATTTTGCAATGGGAGCCGTTTTAGGACAAATGATTGAAAAATGATTTCAACCTATATATTATGCTAGTAAGACATTACAAGGAGCACAAACAAATTACACAACTACTGAAAAAGAACTCCTTGCTATTGTCTTTGCTTTTGACAAATTTCGTTCATATCTCGTTCTAGCAAAAACGGTGGTCTATACCGACCATTCTGCTCTTAGATACCTATTTTCGAAACAAGATGCTAAACCACGATTAATCCGTTGGATCTTACTCTTACAAGAGTTCGATATTGAAATCCGAGATAAAAGAGGAGCAGAAAATCTCACCGCTGATCATCTTTCTCGTCTTGAAAATCCCGAATTAAAAGTTCTAAATGAATCGGCCATACAAGACAACTTTCCTGATGAATATCTATTGAAGATAGATTATAATGAAATACCATGGTTTGTAGACTATGCAAACTACTTAGTATGTGGATTCCTTGAAAAAGGATTATTGTACCAAAAACGAAAGAAATTCTTCAGTGATATAACACACTATTTTTGGGAAGATCCACATCTGTTTAAAAGTTGTCCCGATGGAATAATACGCTGATGTGTATTCGGAGATGAAGCTAGTAAAATTTTAAACCATTGTCACACAGGACCAACAGGAGGGCATTATGGGCCTCAACTAACAGCAAGAAAAGTTTATGATGCTAGATTCTATTGGCCTACAATTTACAAAGACGCACACCTTCTTTGCAAATCCTGTGATGCTTGTCAAAGGGCCGGAAAAATAAGTTAACGTGATGAAATGCCACAAAATGTCATTCAAGTATGTGAAGTATTTGACATTTGGGGTATTGACTTTATGGGTCCATTTTCAAAATCTCATAATAATCTATATATTCTCGTAGCCATTGATTATGTATCTAAATGGGCGGAAGCACAAGCTCTCCCAACTAACGATGCACGAGTTGTAGTCAACTTTTTAAAATGTCTTTTTGCAAGGTTTGGAACACCGAAAGCTTTAATAAGTGATCGGGGAACTCATTTTTGTAATAATCAACTTGAGAAAGTTCTCAAAAGATATGGAGTAACTCATAAAATCTCCACTGCATATCATCCACAAACAAGTGGACAAGTTGAAAATACCAACCGATCTTTAAAACGTATTCTAGAGAAAACCGTAGGATCAAATCCGAAGGAATGGTCCATTAAGTTGGAGGATGCACTTTGGGATTTTAGAACAGCCTACAAAACTCCAATTGGAACCACACCTTTTAGACTCGTTTATGGAAAAGCATGTCATCTTCCAGTAGAAATTGAACACAAAGCATTTTGGGCTTTGAAGACATGTAATCTTGATTTACATGAAGCTGGACGTCTACGGTTAAGTCAACTAAACGAATTAGAAGAATTAAGACATGAAGCATACGAAAATTCATTAATCTATAAAGAAAGAACGAAGAAATGGCATGATAAAAGAATCAGAAGTTCAAAAGAATTTAAAGAAGGATACAGAATTCTTCTTTTCAATTCACGATTTAAGATATTTCGTGGAAAATTGAAATCAAGATGGTCTGGACCACTCATAGTCAAAAGAGTTTTCCCATACGGAACGATAGAATTAATAAATTCAAATGGAATTGAATTTAAAGTTAATGGTCACAGAGTTAAACATTACATAGATAGTCCAATGGAAGTTGACAGCGAAGTTAATCACAATTTCGATACCACAGCTAACTAAGTGTGGGGAGAATAAAGTCTTTAAAGGATAATATGTATTTCTGTTAGAGTTATATTTTCTGTTTTCGTGTAGTTCTCGAAAATGGAACCCGAATGGTCTTTCCCTAGCAGACCCTAAAGAACTAGTCTTCTCCCCCCATTCTGAATTTTTATTTTTTTTAGGTTTTTACGAAATGAAGACTTCCTGTGAACTAAACCATGGTCTAATGCTACACGCTTTGATCACTAAACGTAATAATGACACACTTTCGAGTGAACTAGTATCAGTAATCAGAGAAAGATTGGACGGAGTAAGAAAAGAATCCAGATGCGAAGATAATAAGTTACAATTTGGTAAAGAAAAATCAAAATCCGCAGCGAAAAGAAGAGCACGACACCTAGAAAGATGTCACAAATGCGGAAAATGGTCACATGGAGGTAAATGTTCAAATAATCAAACCTATTCAAACACCGAATTTGTTACTTTATGCAGAGACGTACCGTTCATATGTTTAGAAGAAAAACACTGAACGCTTGAGGTTACGCCTATGTAGCTATGGAAAACCAATTAAACCGACTATCTTATGAGTGGGATAGATCATATCACTAAGAATACTATCTCACAGGTAAGTCTGTACAGTTTTTATTTTTTTTTATTTTTATTTTTAACCTTTTGATAATAAACGCTAATTTGTTCGCTATAAAATATTAAATTGATATTGAATAAAATTAGGTTTGGCGATCGAAATTATTGATATCATTCAAAAATTTATTACATCACTGCGAAATTTAACGTTTATTCTTAAGGTATAAATATCTTTAATCAATCAACCAAAATATTTCAAAAATTCGTCATGAGTTAAATTAGGTCATGGAACCGAAATTACTTTACCGAAAAGAGGAACGCATATTTTTGATAATATTTGATTGATTAAAGTGGGATAAAAGCCAAAAAGATTTTTAATTTTATTTTTTCCATGTTTTTAAAATTAATATTAAATTAATATTGTAAAACTTATTTAAAATTGTAAATATTTGAAAAAATTAATTTTTTTAATATAAGTTTGTATGCATAAAACAAAAATATAATTTAAGTTTGGTGTGAATTTATAATATAAATTTTTAATTAAGTTTGGTGTGATTTTTTTTATGCATTTTAAATTTAAGTTTGGTGTGAATTTAAAAACAAAAATTTACTTTATTTTGCTAAGTTAAAAATATGATTTTTAAAATTCGTCGTAAGTTGAAGACTAGGTCTTTGAACCGAAATTGCTTTACCCGAGGGAGGAACGAGAACTTTTATTATCATTATTTTAATCTTATTGAACTAAAGTATGCCAAAAACATTAAAAACCCAAAAATCTTTACTTTTAAAACCGCGCTTTGAATTGACAAATTTTAAAATTTTGTCGAGGGACAGACTAGGACATCGATCCGAAAAGCCCTCATCCTAAAAAGAAACAAATTTTTAAAATTTTATTAATTATATGTTTTATTTAGTTTAAGGTTTTATATAAAAAAAAAAAAGCTGAAACACTGTTCCCGGATACCCATGCGATCGCATGGGTATTGCACTCCAACTCCATGCGATCGCATGGAGCTGGATTTCAGGCCTGCTACAAACAGACCAGCGGGTCTGTCTTCTCCACACAACACACACACAAACACGAAACTCTCTCAAATCTTCACCAAATTTCGCCAATTTTCCACCGTAATTCGTCATTTTTCTTGCTCTAATCATGCCTAGATTCTCATTCTTCAGCAAAATGGTAAAAATTACACCCCTAAACTCATAAATTTGCTAGTTTTTGTGATAATTACCAATATTTTACCTTATGCAATTTTGTTAATTTCTAGTGTAATTAGTGTTAAATTGTTAGTATTTTATGCATGTATAACCTAGATTGATGCTATTTAACATGATTTGAAGCCAAAAACTTCAAAATGTTTAGAAATCTAGGGTTTGTGTTCTTGAGCAATTTGGGGCTTTTTGATATAAACAGGTTATGGCCGATTTTTGTCATGAATTATTGCTAAATTGAGTAGTGTAACATGTTTAGATAGTTAAATGATCCAAACATTGATCCTAAACATGATTTTTAGAGATTAAAGTGGACTTTTTAAGTCCAAAATTCATGAACTTGATTAATTTGATATATTTTTCATTTGAGACTTGTTTAATTATTAGTAATGACTATTTTGACATGTTATTTGAGTTAAATGCTTATGAACTTTGTATACATTTTCATATGTGCTATTTGAAAAGTGTAGAATTGTGAAAATGTGTATAAGTTTAATTTTGATTTAACATGTTATAGTGATTGTTTTAAGTTGTTATTTTGCTAACACTAATGCATATTTGGATGCACAAATTTTGTGTTTAATGTGTTTTGCAGAAAGTCGATACGGGAGGTTCAGGAGCATCATCATCTAGACGACCAGCACCAGTACCAGAACCAGAACCAGAAATGTAACACGAACAAGAACCACAACAAGAACCACAACAACAGCCTGATCAGCACATACCTTATTATGATCCGGTACAGTTTGTTGATGAATTCATAGTATTCCCAATGAGGCCGCCAGTAGAATTCCCAACGATTCCTAAGCACACTCTGCATCCTAATCTGAGATTTGGTAGGAGATGGAGAGATTACGAGACATATCAAAGGAACAAATTCAAATTGGTAACAAAAAATGTAGAGGTGCCAAGGGTAATCGATTGGGTTCCTTTGGAAACGGTCCATCTAGCTGACCGTGTTAGATAGCTTTTAGTTCAAAGGTATGGCAGTTCTTCTTTTACAGATTGGGAACGTCTTTTCACCATTCGTAGACCTGTATATAAGGAATGGTGTGTTGAGTTGATGAGTACTGTATCACTTGATACAAATATAGTTAGAATAGATGATAGAAGATTTCTTAGGTTTATCCTTGGCGGTAGGATGTACAGAATGTCCATGCTGGACATGGCCAGGGCTTTACAGATATATACTCCTGGTGAGTTGCTACTACCCGATTGTACAAACTTGATTCATTATGGTGAAAGGATAGATAGCAACTTTGACGCGGACGCCATTTGGAGGCGTATGTCACATTTTGATGTTTTTACACGAGCAGGAGGACACTCCTATACACATATTGACAGAGCCGAGCTTCGTATTATTTATAGATTTTTGGCTAACTTGATTACACAGAGAGGTCATAATAAAGAAAAAATTACCTTACATGATTTATTCTACCTAAAGTGTATTCGGGATCCTAGAAGCTTTGTCAATATCCCTTACTGTGTTGCTTTTTATTTATCTAAAATGGTAGAGGGAATGCAGGACGGGAGTATAATAGGAGGAGGTATTTTTGTTACTCTCATTGGAGAGTATTTAGGTGTTGATAGGAACCAAGGAGGTCCATTACAACTTTGTAGAGAACAGGTTGAGCCCTTAGGATTGAAAGTTTATGTGGGTGCTAAGGTATTGAAAAGTAGACGTAACCAGGCAGTACCCTATGAGGGATCTCATCCTCAGGTAGACAGAGGCTCAGACGAGGAAATGGAGGAGGCGGAAGACATTAGGGATGTCTTTCGAGATGCTATTCTTGATGTCCACGTTCGTATAGATGAGGAAGCAATGAAGAACGCGGCCAGACATAGTATGTATGAGCAGTGGAACTCCGAGCGAGTATACGAGGATTATAGGCAACGCCAACACGATAGCTGGTTAGTTTATCAGCACCAAATCATGAGCCAGCTATCATATCAGGTACCAAATAATTATGTGCCTACTCGACCTGTTCATTTTCCGCCACACAGCCCCGATATCCGACCACCCTTTAACCGGTATGACTATAACCAAGCCTATCAGAACACCTATAACCAACAATGGAACCCACCTGATGAGATGAACTGGAACCCATATCAAGACTGATTTAGTTCCATTTGGTTATTTTTATGATTGTTATGTTTTTATCTTTTGACTTTTTCATGTTTAAACTTATGTTATTGGATATATTTGTGTAATTTTTATCATTTCTATTATTATTGTGTACTAATATTTCACATTTAGGATTTGAAAGTGGGATATTAAGTCCCATTTCAAATTGCCATGCATGTTATATTTGTATTGTATGTATATTATCGATTGTACAAAACAGGGTAAAACAGCGCATTTTCAAAGACTGGCATTAAGTTCAGCAAAAGCTAGTTTTGACGGCAAGATGAAAAATAAATGTGATGTAACAACAGACGGAATGAACAAATGATATGCACCATTTATCATTCAGCAAAAGAAACGACAATATGTTTGGAAACTTTGGTAAAATTTAATCATTTCTACGCTAATCACCCTCAATAATTTAAATTGTTACTGATTTCTTGCAAATGAGGGCATTGCAAGATCTTAAGTGTGAGAAGGGGTTAAATTCTTTCGGATTTTAAAATTTTTACTTTATACACTTGGTTACCATTAGAAATACTAGTAAAGCAGTAGTTGTATTAGAATCTAGTGCTCTCTGATAATAAAGAACAGCCCTAGTCTTATATACTGACTACCCAATTCTAGTAAAATTTTTCAAAATTTTCAATTAAATGAATTCAAAATCATGTTTATACATATTTATGAACGATAAAATTAGGTATTAACACCGAAATTATTGTTACCTCAGAAAGGACATAAATTGAGAAACAAACCAAAATGTTAAAATTCATTTAAAATGGAATAGATGACAATAAAAAGGAAAATAAAAGCCAAGTGTGGGAAAATTTACCAAGTTATTTTAAACATATGTCACATATTTCTGTAACAAATAATTAAAGACACTTTTGCTTTGGACTAAACTAAACAGTTTTACCCGATTTACTGTAATATATTTGAAAGAAAGATGGATCTACACGACGAATCAATTCCATCGTTAAAAAGAAGTAAAGTCTTCCGAAAAAGAAACGCGCTTCTTGATTTAAGTCATGAAGTTGTCGTCCAGACCAGCTGTAGGTTGATGAAAAATCTAGAAAAGTCATCTCTAAAATCAGCAGGAAATCCACGGACCTCGGCATAAAACAGGGTCGCCAAGTGGTCAGATTTATCCTAACCATGAGAAGGATTTATCTCGTACAATGGGGGGCACCGTGCAAATTAGCTTGATAAGACTAATAAATCAGATCCCCAGAAAGGATAATCTCCTTTAAAGATCAAAAATCAGCTTTTAAGACTGATATTACTCAATCCTAGAGATTGACCTTAAAGATTGAGAATTACAAACTCATGGAATTCAATGATATCTAAACTCGAGCTTGAACGAGAAAATATTTTGATCAAATTATAAACCGATTTGTTTTCTGAAAACCCATTTTCAATGCGTTCATTATCATTGAACGTAAAATCCTAGGAATTCACCTGGAATTCATTAGGTCACCTGAACCAAATCGGGTGTCAACCGTAAGAACGGTGGTTGCATAGCATGGTCAAAGACAGGACCTTGTGCCAGACCGAAAAAATTATAAGGGTGAGCTTTACTATTGCTCCTACAAAGGATAGTAATTGCGTCCGACACGTTATATACCATAATTAAAAGCATGTCAGGGGACATTGCCTTAACAGTTGCTTGTTCAACACTTTCCTTTACAACCGGACGGTAGTTTACCGAAAGGTAATATTCGGAACAAGTAAACTGGACGTGTTGCTTTCCCAATACAAGGTTAGCAAGTGAGTGACACAAAACTGCAAGTTTTGAGCTAAAATTTTCAAATCTGAAACCCACCAAACCCACAAAAATATTTTGCAAACACCGGTGAAGGGTTATTTCGGAAAACTTATCTAGGGTAAAAGCTAGATTTAATTTTCAAAAAGATCAAATGTTTTCATAAAGATGCAATTTCCTTAATGGATCTAAATTTTATAGTCATGTGGGACTGTAAACCACATCGTTACTACCATTGTTTATACCGCAGTAAAGAAATCACTGATGTACAAAGTGTGAAGAATAAAGAAGTGATTCTAGTATTTCAAGACTATATTGCTTGAGGACAAGCAACGCTCAAGTGTGGGAATATTTGATAATGCTAAAAACGAACATATATTTCATAGCATTGTCCCTCAAGAAAGACAAGCTTTTAGTTGCAATTGTCCTATTTACAAGTGATATTCGTTTAAATAATAAAAGGTGAAGACAAAAGACAGATTTGACGAATTGAAGACGCAAACGACCAAAAAGCTCAAAAGTACAAAATACAATAAAAGAGGTTCCAATTATTGATAAGTAATGTCTCGAAAATTACAAGAGTACAAGATTCAAAACGCAAAGTACAAGATATTAAATTATTCGCAAGGACGTTGAAAAATCCGGAACCGGGACCAGAGTCAACTCTCAACGCTCAACGCAACGGACTAAAAATTACAGGTCAACTATGCACATAAATATAATATAATATTTAAATAATTCTTATAATTATTTTTATATTATATTTATTTAATTAAAACGTCGACAAACAAGAAAACAAGAATTTTGAGCTGTCACCTACCACCATGCGATCGCATGGCCTGGAGGCACAAAAGCCATGCGATCGCATGGCCAACTTTTTCAGTTCACAGGCCTATAAATTTCGAGCTTTGGTGCACCATATATCCATCCTTTAATCTCTCTCTCAATATATACGTAATATATATATATTTATATTTTAATTTTAATTTTAATTTTAATTTCTAATAATAAGGGTATGTTAGCGAATGTTGTAAGGGTGTAAGTTGAAATTCTGTCCGTGTAACGCTACGCTATTTTTAATCATTGTAAGTTATGTTCAACCTTTTTACATTAATGTCTCGTAGCTAAGTTATTATTATGCTTATTTAATCCGAAGTAATCATGGTGTTGGGCTAAAAATATTAAAATTGGGTAATTGGGCTTTGTACCATAATTGGGGTTTGAACAAAAGAACGACACTTGTGGAAATTAGACTATGGGCTATTAATGGGTTTTATATTTGTTTAACTAAATGATAGTTTGTTAATTTTAATATAAAGATTTACAATTGGACGTCCCTATAAATAACCATATACACTCAATCGGACACGATGGGTGGGGTATTTATATGTACGAATAATTGTTCATTTAACCGGACACGGGAATGGATTAATAGTCTATGGAATTATTAAAACAGGGGTGAAATTATGTACAAGGACACTTGGCATAATTCATAACAAAGTATTAAAACCTTGGGTTACACGCAGTCGATAACCTAGTGTAATTATTAAACAAAGTATTAAAATCTTGCTACAGTTTAAGTCCCCAATTAGTTAGAATATTTAACTTTGGGTATAAGGATAATTTGATGAGGATACTCGCACTTTATATTTATGACTGATGGACTGTTATGGACAAAAACCAGACGGACATATTAAATAATCTAGGACAAATAACAATTAACCCATGGGCATAAAACAAAAATCAACACGTCAAACATCATGATTACAGAAGTTTAAATAAGCATAATTCTTTTATTTCATATTTAATTTCCTTTATTTTATATTTAATTGCACTTCTAATTATCGCACTTTTATTTATTGTTATTGTATTTAATTGCACTTTTAATTATCGCACTTTTTAATTATCGCAAGTTTATTTTATCGCACTTTTATTTATTGCAATTTCATTATCGTTATTTACTTTACGCTTTAAATTAAGTCTTGTATTTATTTTTAATATTTTACATTTGGTTTTAACTGCGACTAAAGTTTTAAAAATCGACAAACCGGTCATTAAACGGTAAAAACCCCCCTTTATAATAATAATATTACTTATATATATATTTGTACTTTTATAAATTAAACTAATATAGCGTTAAGCTTTGTTTAAAGATTTTTTTTCCCCGTGGAACGAACCGGACTTACTAAAAACTACACTACTGTACGATTAGGTACACTGCCTATAAGTGTTGTAGCAAGGTTTAAGTATATCCATTCTCTAAATAAATAAATATCTTGTGTAAAATTGTATCGTATTTAATAAGTTTTTCCTGTAAAAATATAAGCTATTTTATATACACCTCGCAGAACATCAACAACCAAAACCACTTTTCGAAGCATCGCAATAAACGACGAAATCGTCACTGCCTTCAGGAAGTGATAAGATAGGCGCGGTGGTTAACTTCTTTTTCAAGGTTTGAAATGCTGATTCCTGTTCGGGTTCCCAAATGAACTTCTTCCCTTTGTAAGTCAGCGCAGTCAAAGGATGCGCAATCAGAGAGAAACCTTTAATAAATCTTCGGTAGTAACCGGCGAGGTCCAGAAATTGGCGAATGTGAGTCGGGGTAGTGGGGGTTTCCCACTTGCTGATAGCTTCGATCTTTGCGGGATCAACTTTGATACCTTGATCACTCACAATGTGACCCAGAAATTGGACTTCCTTCAACCAAAACTCACACTTGGAGAATTTTACATAAAGTTGCTCTTGTCTCAAGAGTTCCAACACTAGACGAAGATGTTGTTCATGTTCTTCTTCGCTTTTAGTGTAGATGAGGATATCATCTATGAAGACGATAACGAACTTATCCAGGTATGGCTTGCAGACACGATTCATGAGATCCATAAATATGGCAGGTACGTTGGTTAAACCGAATAGCATCAAGAGAAACTCATAATGGCCAAAACGAGTTCGGAATGCAGTCTTCATCACATCGCTCTCTTTCACCCTCAACTGGTGATAACCGGATCGCAAATCGATCTTAGAGTAAACGCTCGATCCTTGTAGTTGATCGAAAAGATCATCAATTCAGGGAAGAGGATACCGATTCTTGATCGTCAATTTGTTGAGTTCACGGTATTTGATACACATGTGGAATGATCCGTCCTTCTTCTTCACAAATAAAATAGGTGTGCCCCAAGGCGAGAAACTTGGTTGGATAAATCCACGGTCTAGCAGTTCTTGTAATTGGCTCTGCAACTCTTGCATTTCGGAAGGTGTGAGTCGATAAGGTGCGCGAGCTACAGGTGCAGCTCCTGCACTAAATCGATCTGAAACTCCACTGCTCTCGGTGGCGGTAATCCAGGCAATTCTTCTGAAAAGACATCGGAAAATTCGTTCACAATTCGTAAGTCATCCACGCTCTTCACCTCAGTTTCTAATGTTTTCACATGTGCTAGAACAGCAAGACGTCCTTTCTTCATGATCTTTTAGGCTTTCATGCAACTAATGAGATTCAATTTCGAGCTACATCTCTCTCCGTAAATAATCAGTGGTTCACCATCTCCGTGTGGTATACGAAGAGCTTTATCTCTACAGATAATGTCGGCCCTTATCTTGGCCAACCAGTCCATACCGACAATAACATAAAAGCTTCCCAATTTTATGGGTATCAAGTCAATCTCGAAATCCACACCAGCTATGTTGATAATAGCTCCTCGGCTAATTTGGTCAACTTTCTCAAGTTTTCCATTGGCTACCTCTACAAGCATACTCTCCTTTAAAGGAACTAACGACCAATTTATCTTAGAGAAAAAGTGTCTACATACATAACTTCTATCGGTACCAGCATCAAATAGGACAGAAGCTAATAGATTGTTGATAGTGAATATACCTGTAACCAAGTCAGGGTTCTTACGAGCATCCCTCACGTTTAGGGTGAAAGCTCTGCCACGCGGTGGTCCGCCATCCTTTCGCTTGTTGGGACACTCATTCTTGAAATGGCCCAGTTGTCCATACTCATAGCACTTTCTCGGTCCAGTAGGGTTTGTCTTCACATTCAGGGTGGTGATCTTGCAGTCTTTGCCAATATGCCCAGTCCTTTTACATTTTTCGCAGACCACGTTGCAGTACCCGGTGTGATGCTTGTAGCATCTCTTGCACTGCAGCAGACTACCCTTGTAGTTAGAGTTCGAGCTCGTGTTCGGGTTCCTTCCGTCGTTGTGCCTTTTAGCAGGGTTTTGATCAAAGACCATCCCCTTGTTGTTGTCCCACTTACGCTTCTCACTACTAGTTCCCGATTCGGATTTAGCCTTTTCTGGTTCTTGGCTGGTGATTTGGTTTATCAGGGTATGCGCCATGCGCATAGCTTCCGGGACATCAGCTGGTTTTGAAGAGGTGACATTTCCTTGGATGGACTTGGGAAGTCCCCACAAATACCGTTCCATGCGCTTAAATTCCGGGGTAACCATCATGGGACACATCAAAGCTATTTCAAGGTACCTGCGGTTATAACCATCGAGATCGGTTCCCACAACCTTCAAATCCCATAACTCAGCCTCCATTTTCTGTATCTCTGTCCTGGGGCAATATTCTTCAATCATGGCCCCCTTAAATTCCTCCCACGGGGTAGCATACGCCTCATCAATACCCTTAGCTTGAGCCAGTGTGTTCCACCAGGTTAGGGCACCGTCCGACAGCGTACAGGAGGCATACTTAGTTTTGTTCATTTCTGAACAGTTGCTTACACGGAACACAGCTTCTAATTTCTTAAACCACCTAGTAAGTCCAACTGGCCCCTCAGTACCACTAAAATTGTGGGGCTTGCAGCTTTGGAATTCCTTGTATGTGCACCCGTTATGATTGTACTGGATAACTGGTGAAGCTTGGGGGTTCATTTCTGCTATAGCTGCGGCCACCCGTTCGGCTATCATTTCTTCAATCTGTGCTGCTGGGGGCATTGATCTTCCATTGGCCATTGATCATCTAAACAAAAATTTTGACTCAAGTCAAAATCCAGTATTCAAATAATAGTAATACAGTATATGGTAATCAACATGGAATCAACACAACACATGTTAATTAAGTAACGCAACTAGACACAGATACCACAAAATCATCATACAATAACGTAAATGGAACATCGTACATAAATTAAACAACCCAAAGTTCCATTCATTAATAAAAAGTTGCATACATTCGCATAAGATTCGTACAATACATGAGTGAAACATGAAACTACAAGCAGGATTACATAAAGAAACCTAATACAAAAGCCCTATGGTGACGGTGGGAAAAGGATGTCCATCATGTGGGACACCTGGTCCTCGAGCTCAGTTACCCGAGCACGGAGGATATCCACCTCTCTCGTCAGTTCCTCGACAGAGAGAGAGGCTGATGGAGCAGGTGGTGTTGATGGTGCAGGTGGTGCCGGTGGTACAGATGATGCTGGTGGAGCTGGTGGTGCAGACAGTCCAGCACCAGAAGTAGATGTTGCGTAACGGGAAGCCTTACGTATGAATGGATCAGTAGGATACGACACAATCCGCTTACGGGCGGTAACTCTAACCTTCAGTCCATGTGCGTTAACGAATGATCTACCTCCGTTAACCCCTGGAATAACAGTACAATCACAATGATAAAGCTTCTTCGGCGGGATAGAGGGTGGCTGCACGAGTGCCTTCTCAGGGTCCTCGTCGGAATCATCGTCGGAATCCTCGTCGCTGGAATCGTCAGATGACGAGTCGTCGGAATCATCGAAAGGTGGATGTGCTCGGCCAGTAGTCATCAGTCGGTATCTGCCGGGTGGAATCGGTATAACACGTTCATCAGGAAGGCGTCTAGCCCAATGACCATGCTCATTCCGGAAAGGAACGTCCCCATATTCCCCAGGAATCACAGCACTACCGGAATGGTGTTGTGGCACCGAGGGTCCTGGGATGAGTGGAGCTGGAATCTCCGGTGGATCCTCAAGTTCATCCGAGATGATCACTAGGTCGGGTGCATGGCTACTGTCTCCAGAGGACGAAGCGCCAGAGTCACTGGAGGGTAGAGAGGATGGGATCTGTGAATCGGCAACAATGGCAGGCGATGTGGCAGATGAGTCTGAGTCGCTCTCCAAAATGATAACAGGTGGAATATCCGACATCTGAACAAGGAAAAATAACTGTTTCCATGTCAGTAAGTCATAAAGCAAGCACGTATTAGGCAAAGTAACTACGACAGTCTAGATCATCTATAGCAGTAAGTAGCATGGCAATAATAACGAATCCTACAGAAGTATCATGCAATCAAAAGCAGATAGTATCATGCAGTAGTGAAATCATGTAGTAGCATACGGCATATAGCAGTAAAAGTAAGCAGCAGCATGCAGCAAGTTCCGCAGAAACAAGTAAACTAGCAAGTTGTAGATTAGTCCTATTAGTGAATCCTACTCGGTCCGGTCTAGACTCACTAATGCAACCTAATTCCCTACAACTTGGCTCTGATACCAAATGTGATGCCCCGTACAAAATTAACGTATACGGATCATCAACAACAGGATCATTACAAGGTCAAACACTATATGCTGTTTTAAAATAAGTTTGCATTCATAAAACGGAGTGATGTCTTAACCAACATTAAAGTTTTACAATTGATAGTATGCTTCTATGAATAGAAGCAATTAATAATAGTACGTGACCCAATGGTCGTTACGAATACATTGTTCAAAAGTAATAAAGTTTGAATGCAAAATAAACGTTTCATGCGAAGACATCTCTAATAAGCGCAGCGGGAGTCTACAAAGCATGGCAACTACAGCGAAAGCAATCAAACCTTAAGCACCTGAGAAAAACATGCTTAAAAACGTCAACACAAAGGTTGGTGAGCTATAGTTTAAGTATAACAGTAATGTAAGGTAGGCCACGAGATTTCAGTGTTTCAAAACAGTATGAAAAGTATATGTATAACCGTGGGCACTTGGTAACTAACTTAACGTAAATAACACCCCCTAAAAGTACACTTGGCGAGTGCGTAAGTTTACGAATTATTAAACACCCATTAAATGCTAGCGCTACTAGCCTGAGTGGGGATGTCAAACCCTATGGATCCATATCTAAGATTCGCGTTCACTGGCTCAAAGACCAATGACTAAACATTACCGAGCTAAGGGGAAAGTTTATGCCGTTGTATAACCCACACATAAATAAAGTTTAAGTACTCGTACCTAGTATGTAAAATGTAAAATTCGCATGTATTCTCAGTTCCCAAAATAGTTAAAGTAAAAAGGGATGCTATAACTCACAGTGGAAAGTAGTAAAAGTCGATACGCGGGATTAGTAAGCAAGTGGTTGGTCCGGAAGGTCCTCAACCTAAGTCAAAAGTTACTAAGTCAGTAAATTGTTCCCAAAAGTTTAAAAGTATGTAAATTAGGTCTTAAGTATCATCATCATTCATCATTAATCAAAAAGTGTAAAGTAAGTTTCAATCAAGAATAGAGTTTGAAATAAAGGCTGAATTCGTTCAGTCGCCACGTCCTCTATACAAACTGAAATGAGGTGAGACCAGTGTACATGGATCCGTATATGAGTCCCCTAGAGGCTGACCAATTTCCAGAACCAAAATCATCTTCATTTGACCGTGGTGATGGTTTAAGTGCGAGTATATTAGAAATTTCAGCACAACGTTAAAAGGGTGTAGTGATTTTCGGATGGCCATAAATCCTAAACCGTAACTCGGATTAAGACGAGGTCTAAATGGAAAATCATCTACTCGAACCGAAATAGCCGGAAATCAACTTTTCCAGTAGCCCAGGTTAATGATCAGACCTGGAAAACAGTAGGTAACGTGCTCCGGTGGGTTCGGGGTGCTTGATGCTCATCACGGTTCTCATCCTTGATGCGTATAGCTTCAAGTGTACAACTCGTTAATGTGTTTGCATCATCTTAACCAAGTTTTGACCATCATAACACTAGTGTAAGTCTAAGATATGTAGCACAACTCAATTAAGGGTTTTAAGCAGTTTGATGAACCAAAGTTACATCAAGATCTTAGATCTGACACATACATGAGTTCTAATAGTAATATTAAGGTACAAACTTGAAAGTAAACTAAATAAACAAGATCTTAAGTTGTAGAACTTAGATCTTAGTTAGATCTTAAAGACCCTAGACTAGAAAGTCTAGATCTAGTGTTCTTAAGTTAGATCCTAAGTTATAGAACTTGGATCTTCACTTTAATGAAACTATAAGTTATGAAACTTTGATTTTCATCTTGTAAAATGTATATAAGCTTATAAGCTCTTATTTACAACAAAATTAGAAGACCATAAGTTATAGAAACTTAGATCCAACACAAGTGTATTAAGTTATAACTAGAAAGTTATACTCCCATGTTCTTGAACTTATAAAGTTAACTTTAGTTTCAAGAAATACGAGATCAAGTTTAACTAGTAATACTTGACCAAATTAACAACATCACAACTTTAAAGTACTTACAAAAGAAAGAAATAAACTAAAGTTACAAGTATTATTTTCATGTTTGTTTCATAATTAAGAAGATTCAAGTCAAGCTTGGATCTTAAGAATTTAAGTCTACAAAACATGAACACAAATATGATTATAAAGTTTATGAACTTTAAATCTTATAACATTTAAGTGTAGAACCATAAACTAACAAGTTTAGATTCTTGTTCTTGGTTCTTCATCATACAAAGATGGAAGAACAAGATTACATGTAGATGCAAGCTATATAACTTGATCTTTAACAACAAACAAACAACAAACTAATGAAACTAGTAAGAATGATGATGAAGATTTCGGTTTTCAAAGGGAAAAAGAAGAAGAAAAGTAAAACATATTACTTACAATTAGAGAGAAAAGTCTTAGAGTGAGAGTAGTGTAAGAAAGGTGTGTGAAGAAAATGAAATGATACTTGCAAATAAGTAACAAAAATTTGAAAAATGGAGCTCTCCTCCCATGCCACACAAACCGTCACTTTTGGTGGCTCAAAGGGGAAAGGTCAAATGCTACTTTCAAATGTGGGAGAATGGTGAAAGCTTATAATAGATTAAAGTTAAATTGCATGGGAGCTTGGTGCTAGCATGCATGTGACAAGTCTCTTCATTCACTTAATTAATCCTAGTTCTTAACCTTAATGAGTCATTAGTATAATAGTGGGCTTACTAGTAGTCCATTAAGAAAAGTAGGGTGGGCTTCCAAGTCCATATAATAAAAGCCCAAGTCCAAGTAACCAACAAATAAATAAAAAGCCCAAGTAACTAACTACTAACATTAGTTAATTAAAAATGATTAATAATAATTAATCATGTACGTAAATAATATTCGAAATATTATTCGTGAAAAGTACGTGTGTCACAAAGACAAGTCGGGCCATGTAAAGTCAAATACGGTAACAAGTAAATGTATAAAAATACATTTATTAAAGCGCAAGTATTAATAATAAATATTAATAATAAAAGTTGGAAAATCCAGGGTCGTTACATAGCCTTAGTGTTATCATACCACCATCAACTCAACAAAAGGGTAACTCACCCCTACATTTAAGCTCAATAATCAGTCATCATAATTCATTAGATAAAAGCTCCAAACTTTGCAATGTTTTAGGCCAAATAGTCAATGCACAAAAATAATACAATGGTCAATTCGAGTTTATCAAATAGGTGTAATACTAGCAAACCTAATTAACCTTCCAATCATATTGAAAGCACACATTAAAACTACAGGCCATAGTGTTTCATGCTTTAAATCAAGTAATTCACAAGTCAAAGAGTCAAAGTTAGTCAAACCCTAAAATCATAAACCCTAATTTGTAAGTTCTTAGCGAAAAATCACCAATTTTTAGGAATAAATGACAATAGCAAGATGGTAGACTAGTAATTAACACTAGACAACACCCAATTTCATCTCAATTGACAGATTTCAAAAAGCCCCAAATTGAAGAACCCTAGTTTTTCAAAGTTGTTATTTATGCAATTAATCATGAGAAGCATGTAAATCAACAACAATGTGGTCTATATTCAATAATAATTTCATCACTATCACCTTAATGTGGAACGCCATTCTTGAATGCTACAAATGTTGTTACTGAATCGTTCTCTAAATGGTCATTTTTTTCTATTTCCATTTCCTTTGTATTTTCCCAGGTAGAAAGTCGTTCTTGACTTTGGAATGCTGTTCTTATATATTGGAACGTCGTTCTGGTTTCTGAGAACGTCGTTCTTGAGCCAGTTCCAGTACTTTGCAGTTTTCTTGATACTTTTTGCACACTTTGGTCAATTTTACACTAAATTCACACTTAGAACTGCAATAGCACTCAGAACGTGATTAAACCCAAGATCATAGCTTTTTGAGCACTTTAGAAATAAAAACCGAGTAAAATGAGGTAAATATTGCGTGAGTGACATAACGTAGATGAGCAATATCAAACAACATGTGATCTGATACCAATCTGTCATACCTCCAAAATGGACCAGGGGTAAATCTGACTATTCATACCATAACACAAGTGTATAACGAGAACGACTCTAAATGAGACGTTTTAAAATAACATTTAATGAGTTTTGCCGCGGAAAATAAGATTCATTGTTTACACCAATATGAAATAAATGAAATGTAATGTTTATTAAAATATGAAATAATAATTGCGGACTTTATTCAATCAGCAAGCATTCATCATGTAGCAAACAACTAGTTACATGAGACAAAACATACTTAAATGTCAACACAAAGGTTGAGTAAAATTCATAGGTTTATAAATAATAACCAAGTTGTTTTTAGACCACAAGATTTAATTAAAAGGTTGATATAAACATATCAAAATAAAGATGCCATGAGCGTATAATATCGAAGCTAAAAAATTTACCCCGTGACACTTATAATTCACGTCGTTAATCATTATCATGTAACCAATTGCCAAAGATCAATGGATGGAGACGTTTCTCTCAATAAGCCTACTCACAATAATTAATCTTGCATAATCAGAACTAGCAATTGACGATATAATGGTGGGAATTTAGCATGTGTAACAACATGTAATAAGAATACTCATGTGGGTTGCATATAGTTTAAGTACTTATGGCTAAAGCGTAAAACAATTGAAAACATAGCATGTGTCTCACCCCAAGTTATAAAAATTAATAAAGAAAAAGGGGCTATGAAATTCACCTTAAAATAGCACAACGAATAGTTATTACGCAAAGGTAATAAGAACAAAGTATAGAAGACTAGCATCTCAACCTAGAGATATAAGTTTTGGTCAATAGTTAGTCTAACCGACAATAAGTGTGTCAACTATAATAAAGTTTAATTGACATTTAAGTATTTAAATAAATAACCTTTGTTTAAATAAGGTTTTATTAATATAATAAATATATTAATAGTTGGTTTCTATTTTAGGAAAGTTTCTACTTATAACGGGTTTCCATTTTTAGAAAGCTTAATAAGTTCGTTTTATTAACATTCTGGTGACTACTACGTTCACGGTTAGATGTTATACAACTAGCAACAAACCTCGGCGCTATCAAGTAAGTCAAGAGATGGCTAGATGTAACCAGGAGCCAGTATTCTTTCAGTTCGACTATTAGTTGCAACCTTTCGTAATCCACAACTATATCCCAAATGGTAACCTAGACAACATACGCATGATCGTAAGTAGCGGTGAAATTTGTACAAGTCATATGATATATTGTGGTGATTATAGTTTTCACTTGTTATATTGTATCATCTTATATTATTTAATATATAGATGTGATACATATATAATATAAGTTCTGTTATATATTATATGTTTAATAATTATAAGTATACTATAATTATATAATTATTATTGTATTAATATAAGTAAATTATATATATACACGAATTATATATATAATATATTTGTGTGGAAAATCGATTTAGATAAAGATGATATAATACTTTATAATAGATTTGTATTATAATATTTAATAGATTTTATTAAATTCATTATGTTTATCTAAATAATAATTTAAATATTATCAATAATTTTTTATATAAATCGGATATAATAATAATTATTATTATATCTATATATAAATATTAATTATGTGTTTATAAAAATAATATATTACCATATATTTTTAATATATAATCGAATAATATATATATAGATATATATTTTCAAAAAAAAAAATATAGAAGATATATATAAATATTTGTATTTTAATATGGAAAATATATATACAATTGCATATTAGAAAAATATATAACATTCATATATATATATATATATATATATATATATATATATATATATATATATATATATATATATATATATATAATAAATACATATATATATGTCTGATACATATAAAAAAATAAAACATATATAACATATATGTGTTCAAAAATAAAAAAATATAAATACATATAAAAATATATGTATTCGGAATAAAAAAATACATGTATTTATTTATGTTTCAAAAAAAAAATATAGAATATATATTATTTTTAATAAAGCCAATTATATATATATATATATATATATATATATATATATATATATATATATATATATATATATATATATATATATATATATATATATATATATATATATATATATATATAATTTTCATAGTCTTTATCTTAATATATATTATTACATCTTTTAATAAATATATATGTTTCAGTTTTCATAAAACTATATAACCGATTATTATATAAACATTCTGATTATAATTATGAAAAATAATTAGATATTCGATTATAACTAATAAATAAGTTATTTTATTATTTTTTATAGAAAAATCAGTTATAATAAATAATATAAGACGATTATATATACAAAATACACACACACACACACACACACATACACACACACACACATATATATATATATATATATATATATATATATATATATATATATATATATATATATATATATATTCAGTTTTCAATAAATAAATAATAAATTAAATCGATTAATAAATATATAAATATTTATCAATAATATACAAAACATTTATTAACATTCCGGTGACTACTACGTTCACGGTTAGATGTTATACAACTAGCAACAAACCTCGGCGCTATCAATTAAGTCAAGAGATGGCTAGATGTAACCAGGAGCCAGGATTCTTTCAGTTCGACTATTAGTCGCAACCTTTCGTAATCCATAACTATATCCCAAATGGTAACCTAGACACCATCCACATGATCGTAAGTAGCAGTGAAATTTGTAGAAGTCATATGTTATATTGTGGTGATTATAGTTTTCACTTGTTATATTGTATCATCTTATATTATTTAATATATAGATGTGATACTTATATAATATAAGTTCTGTTATATATTATATATTTAATGTTTAATAATTATAAGTATACTATAATTATATAATTATTATTGTATTAATATAAGTAAATTATATATATACAGGAATTATATATATTATATATTTATGTAGAAAATCGATTTAGATTAAGATGATATAATACATTATAATAGATTTGTATTATAATATTTAATATATTCTATTAAATTCATTATGTTTATCTAAATAATAATTTAAACATTATCAATAATTTTTTATATAAATTGAATATAATAATAATTATTATATCTATATATGAATATTAATTATGTTTTTATAAAAATAATGTATTACCATTGATTTTTAATAAATAACCGAATAATATATATAGAGATATATATTTTCAAAAAGATATAGAAGATATACATAAATATTTGTATTTTCAAATAAGGAAAATATATATACAATTGTATATTAAAAAAATATATAACATTCATATAAAAACATATATATGTTCGATACATATAAAAAAATAAAACATATATAATATATATGTGTTCGAATGTAAAAAATATAAAATACATATAAATATATATGTATTCGGAATAAAAAAATACATGCATTTATTTATGTTTCCCAAAAAAAAAGAAAATATAGATTATATATTATTTTTAATAAAGCCAATTATATATATATATATATATATATATATATATATATATATATATATATATATATATATATATATATATATATATATATATATATATATATTTTTGTAGTGTTTTAATAAATAAATAAATACATCTTTATCTTAATATATATATATATATATATATATATATATATATATATATATATATATATATATATATATATATATATATATATATATATATGTGTGTGTGTGTGTGTGTGTGTGTGTGTGTTTTAGTTTTTATAAAAAACTATATAACCGTTTATTATATAAATATTGTGATTATTGAAGGTATTTCGTATGCCCGAGATACATATTAAATTAACGTGGCTAATATGTTTTGATCCAAGTCGGGTCATACCCAATAACAAGCTTACTGACACCTTATTCGTATTTGATCTTAGCGATTGGGTTGTTGATTAAATACGTAACACTTGAATTTTAGAAAAATGGTTTTCTAAAATATTATTACTTGATGTATATATATAAATTATGGAATGATTTATATGATATGGATTTATTTATTTATAGGTTAAATAATTAATTAAGTTATGTTACATTTTATAAAATTGGTTTTATAAAATAAAGTATGCATAAAAAAAACAATATGGAATTTTATATAATTAGTTTTATAAATAATGTATACATAATTTATAAGATGCAAGTTTATAAAATTTGTTTTATAAAATCTAATTTTATAAAAGAACAAGTTTATAAAACATTGCAAGCTTATAAATTATATCATGTTTTATAAAAACTATTTTATATAATAACTTGAAGTAGTGGCCTTGGAGTTAGATGCACACATTCTGCTGTTTGGGACAGCAGAAAACCGTGGGGTTTAGGGAGCTAAAGAAGGTCCTAATCTTGATCTTTTAAGCTCATTTCAAGTGTAAACTGATAATGCTAAAAACGAACATATATTTCATAGCATTATTCCTCAAGAAAGACAAGCTTTTAGTTGCAATTGTTCTATTTACAAGTGATATTCGTTTAAATAATAAAAGGTGAAGACAAAAGACAGATTCGACGAATTGAAGACGCAAACGACCAAAAAGCTCAAAAGAACAAAAGACAATCAAAGAGGTTCCAATTATTGATAAGAAATGTCTCGAAATTACAAGAGTACAAGATTCAAAACGCAAAGTACAAAATATAAAATTGTACGCAAGGACGTTCGAAAATCCGGAACCGGGACTAGAGTCAACTCTCAACGCTCGACGCAACGGACTAAAAATTACAAGTTAACTATGTATATAAATATAATATAATATATAATTAATTATATTAATTATATATATATTATATTTATAAATAAAAACCGTCGGCAGAGAAAGACTCCAAAAGGGTGAGCTGTAAAAACAAACTCCGCGACTCGCGGAGTTTGAAGGCCAAAAAGGCCGCGAGTCGCGGAGCCCCAAAATAAAAAACTGCCTATAAAGCCAACCGAATTCTGATCATTTTCATCCATCTTTTTCTTCTTCTCTCATATATACGTAAAATATATATTTATAATTTATATTTTAATTTTAATTTTAATTATAATTCTAATAATAAGGGTATGTTAGCGAATGTTGTAAGGGTGTAAGTCGAAATTCTGTCCGTGTAACGCTACGCTATTTTTAATCATTGTAAGTTATGTTCAACCTTTTTATATTAATGTCTCGTAGCTAAGTTATTATTATGCTTATTTAAACTTTCGTAATCATGATGTTTGATGTGTTAATTTTAGTTTTATGCCCATGGGTTAATTGTCCTTTGTCCTGGATTATTTAATATGTCCGTCTGGTTTTTGTCCATAACAGTCCATCAGTCATAAATATAAAGTGCGAGTGTCCTCGTCAAATTATCCTTATACCCGAAGTTAAATATTCCAACTAATTGGGGACTTAAACTGTAACAAGATTTTAATACTTTGTTTAATAATTACACCAGGATGTCGACTGAGTGTAATCCAAGGTTTTAATATTTTGTTATCAATTATACCAAGTGTCCTTGTACATAATTTCACCCCTGTTTTAATTATTCTAGTGGCTATTAATCCATTCTCGTGTCCGGTTAAATGAACGATTATTCGTACATATAAATACCCCGCCCATCGTTTTCGATCGAGTGTATATGGTAATTTATAGGGACGCCCAATTGTAAATCTTTATATTAACATTAACAAACTATCATTTAGTTAAACAAATATAAAGCCCATTAATAGCTCATAGTCTAATTTCCACAAGTGTTGTTCTTTTGTCCAAACCCCAATTATGGTACAAAGTCCAATTACCCAATTTTAGTAATTAGCCCAACATCATGATTACTTCGTTTTAAATAAGCATAATAATAACTTAGCTACGAGACATTAATATAAAAAGGTTGAACATAACTTACAATGCTTAAAAATAGCGTAGCGTTACACGGACAGAATTTTGACTTACACCCTTACAACATTCGCTAACATACCCTTATTATTAGAATTATAATTAAAATTAAAATTAAAATATAAATTATAAATATATATTTTACGTATATATGAGAGAAGAAGAAAAAGATGGATGAAAATGATCAGAATTCGGTTGGCTTTATAGGCAGTTTTTTATTTTGGGGCTCCGCGACTTGCGGCCTTTTTGGCCTTCAAACTCCGTGAGTCGCGGAGTTTGTTTTTACAGCTCACCCTTTTGGAGTCTTTCTCTGCCGACGGTTTTTATTTATAAATATAATATATATATAATTAATATAATTAATTATATATTATATTATATTTATATACATAGTTAACTTGTAATTTTTAGTCCGTTGCGTCGAGCGTTGAGAGTTGACTCTAGTCCCAGTTCCGGATTTTCGAACGTCCTTGCGTACAATTTTATATTTTGTACTTTGCATTTTGAATCTTGTACTCTTGTAATTTCGAGACGTTTCTTATCAATAATTGGAACCTCTTTGATTGTCTTTTGTTCTTTTGAGCTTTTTGGTCGTTTGCGTCTTCAATTCGTCGAATCTGTCTTTTGTCTTCACCTTTTATTATTTAAACGAATATCACTTGTAAATAGAACAATTGCAACTAAAAGCTTGTCTTTCTTGAGGAATAATGCTATGAAATATATGTTCGTTTTTAGCATTATCAAATATTCCCACACTTGAGCATTGCTTGTCCTCAAGCAATATCGTCTTGAAATACTAGAAACACTTCTTTATTCTTCACACTTTGTACATCAGTGATTTCTATACGGTGGTATGAACAATGGTAGTAACGATATGGTTTACAGTCCCATATGACTATAAAAATTTAGATCCATTAAGGAAATTGGATCTTTATGAAAACATTTGATCTTTTGAAAATTTAGTTTTTACCCTAGATAAGTTTTCCGGAATAACCCTTTACCGGTGTTTGCAAAATATTTTTATATTGTTATTTATTTTATATTGTTATTTAAATACTGTCATTTACTATACGCTTCGCTTAAAATATAAATCGACAAACCGGTCATTAAACGGTAAACCCCCTTTTATATATTATTATATATAATTATATATATTTTGTACAAATATAGTTGTTTAAAAATATAGTGTGCAATAAGCCCGCTCCCTGTGGAACGAACCGGACTTACTAAAAACTATACTACTCTACGATTAGGTACACTGCCTATAAGTGTTGTAGCAAGGTTTAAGTATATCCATTCTATAAATAAATAAATATCTTGTGTAAAATTGTATCGTATTTAATAGTATTTTCTGCTAAAATTTAATAACTATTTTATACCACTCCGCTACCACATCAAGTATTTTTGGCGCCGCTGCCGGGGAACGAACCCGGGTCACCCGCGTGACAGGCGGGAATACTTACCACTATACTACAACGCTATATTAGTTTACTTTTATAAAAATACAAATATATATATATAAGTAATATTATTATTATAAAGGGGGGTTTTTACCGTTTAATGACCGGTTTGTCGATTTTAAAACTTTAGTCGCAGTTAAAACCAAATGTAAAATAATAAATAAATACAAGACTTAATTTTAAGCGTAAAGTAAATAACGATAATGAAATTGCGAATAATAAAAGTGCGATAAAATAAACTTGCGATAATTAAAAAGGACGATAATTAAAAGTGCAATTAAATAACAATAAATAAAAGTGCGATAAAATAAACTTGCGATAATTAAAAAGGACGATAATTAAAAGTGAAATTAAATAACAATAAATAAAAGTGCGATAATTAGAAGTGCAATTAAATATAAAATAAAGGAAATTAAATATCAAATAAAAGAATTATGCTTATTTAAACTTCCGTAATCATGATGTTTGACGTGTTGATTTTAGTTTTATGCCCATGGGTTAATTGTCCTTTGTCTTGGATTATTTAATATGTCCGTCTGGCTTTTGTCCATAACAGTCCATCAGTCATAAATATAAAGTGCGAGTGTCCTCGTCAAATTATCCTTATACCCGAAGTTAAATATTCCAACTAATTGGGGACTTAAACTGTAACAAGATTTTAATACTTTGTTTAATAATTACACCAGGATGTCGACTGAGTGTAATCCAAGGTTTTAATATTTTGTTATCAATTATACCAAGTTTCCTTGTACATAATTTCACCCCTGTTTTAATTATTCTAGTGGCTATTAATCCATTCCCGTGTCCGGTTAAATGAACGATTATTCGTACATATAAATACCCCGCCCATCGTGTCCGATCGAGTGTATATGGTAATTTATAGGGACGCCCAATTGTAAATCTTTATATTAACATTAACAAACTATCATTTAGTTAAACAAATATAAAGCCCATTAATAGCTCATAGTCTAATTTCCACAAGTGTCGTTCTTTTGTCCAAACTCCAATTATGGTACAAAGTCCAATTACCCAATTTTAGTAATTAGCCCAACATCATGATTACTTCATTTTAAATAAGCATAATAATAACTTAGCTACGAGACATTAATATAAAAAGGTTGAACATAACTTACAATCATGTTTAATCATTTTTATACATATTTATGAACGATAAAACTAGGTTTTAACACCGAAATTATTGTTACCTCAAAAAGGACATAAATTGAGAAACAAACCAAAATGTTAAAATTCATTTAAAATGGAATATAGGACGATAAAAAGGAAAATAAAAGCCAAGTGTGGGAAAATTTACCAAGTTATCTTAAACATATGTCACATATATCTGTAACAAATAACTGAAAATACTTCTGCTTTGGACTAAACTAAACTGTTTTACCCAATGAAAGAAAAGAAGAGATGGATCTACACGATGAATCAATTCCATCATTAAAAGGAAGTAAAGTCTTCCGAAAAAGAAACGCGCTTATTGATTTAGGTCATGAAGTTGTCGTCCAGACCAGCTGTAGGTTGACGAAAAATCTAGAAAAGTCATCACTAAAATCAGCAGGAAATCCACGGACCTCAGCATTAAACAGGGTCGCCAAGTGGTCAGATTTATCCTAACCATGAGAAGGATTTATCTCGTACAATGGGGGGCACCATGCAAATTAGCTGGATAATACTAATGAATCAGACCCCCAGAAAGGATAATCTCCTTTTAAAGATTAAAAATCAGCTTTTAAGACTGATATTACTCAATCCTTGAGATTGACTTTAAAGATTGAGAATTACAAACTCATGGAATTCAATGATATCTAAACTCGAGCTTGAACGAGAAAATATTTTGATCAAAATTACAAACCGATTTGTTTTCTGAAAACCCTATTTTCAATGCGTTCATTACCATTGAACGTAAAAACCTAGGAATTCACCTGGAATTCATTAGGTCACCTGAACTAAATCGGGTGTCAACCGTAAGAACAGTGGTTGCATAGTGGTCAAAGACAGGACCTTGTGCCATACCGAAAAATTATAAGGGTGAGCTTTACTATTGCTCCTACCAAGGATAGTAATTGCGTCCGACACGTTATAGACCATAATTAAAAGCATGTCAGGGGACATTGCCTTAACAGTTGTTTGTTCAACGCTTTCCTTTACAACCGGATGGTAGTTTATCGAAAGGTAATATACGGGACAAGTAAACTGGACGTTTTGCTTTCCAAATACAAGGTTAGCAAGTGGGTGACACAAAACAGCAAGTTTTGAGCTAAAATTTTCAATTCTGAAACCCACCAAACCCACAAAAATATTTTGCAAACACCGGTAAAGGGTTATTCCGGAAAACTTATCTAGGGTAAAAACTAGATTTTCAAAAGATCAAATGTTTTCATAAAGATCCAATTTCCTTAATGGATCTAAATTTTTATAGTCATATGGGACTGTAAACCATATCGTTACTACCATTGTTCATACCACCGTATAGAAATCACTGATGTACAAAGTGTGAAGAATAAAGAAGTGTTTCTAGTATTTCAAGACGATATTGCTTGAGGACAAGCAACGCTCAAGTGTGGGAATATTTGATAATGCTAAAAACGAACATATATTTCATAGCATTATTCCTCAAGAAAGACAAGCTTTTAGTTGCAATTGTTCTATTTACAAGTGATATTCGTTTAAATAATAAAAGGTGAAGACAAAAGACAGATTCGACGAATTGAAGACGCAAACGACCAAAAAGCTCAAAAGAACAAAAGACAATCAAAGAGGTTCCAATTATTGATAAGAAACGTCTCGAAATTACAAGAGTACAAGATTCAAAACGCAAAGTACAAAATATAAAATTGTACGCAAGGACGTTCGAAAATCCGGAACCGGGACTAGAGTCAACTCTCAACGCTCGACGCAACGGACTAAAAATTACAAGTTAACTATGTATATAAATATAATATAATATATAATTAATTATATTAATTATATATATATTATATTTATAAATAAAAACCGTCGGCAGAGAAAGACTCCAAAAGGGTGAGCTGTAAAAACAAACTCCGCGACTCGCGGAGTTTGAAGGCCAAAAAGGCCGCGAGTCGCGGAGCGCCAAAATAAAAAACTGCCTATAAAGCCAACCGAATTCTGATCATTTTCATCCATCTTTTTCTTCTTCTCTCATATATACGTAAAATATATATTTATAATTTATATTTTAATTTTAATTTTAATTATAATTCTAATAATAAGGGTATGTTAGCGAATGTTGTAAGGGTGTAAGTCGAAATTCTGTCCGTGTAACGCTACGCTATTTTTAATCATTGTAAGTTATGTTCAACCTTTTTATATTAATGTCTCGTAGCTAAGTTATTATTATACTTATTTAAAACGAAGTAATCATGATGTTGGACTAATTACTAAAATTGGGTAATTGGACTTTGTACCATAATTGGGGTTTGGACAAAAGAACGACACTTGTGGAAATTAGACTATGAGCTATTAATGGGCTTTATATTTGTTTAACTAAATGATAGTTTGTTAATGTTAATATAAATATTTACAATTGGGAGTCCCTATAAATTACCATATACACTCGATCGGACACGATGGGCGGGGTATTTATATGTACGAATAATCGTTCATTTAACCGGACACGGGAATGGATTAATAGCCACTAGAATAATTAAAACAGGGGTGAAATTATGTACAAGGACACTTGGTATAATTGATAACAAAATATTAAAACCTTGGATTACACTCAGTCGACATCCTGGTGTAATTATTAAACAAAGTATTAAAATCTTGTTACAGTTTAAGTCCCCAATTAGTTGGAATATTTAACTTCGGGTATAAGGATAATTTGACGAGGACACTCGCACTTTATATTTATGACTGATGGACTGTTATGGACAAAAACTAGACGGACATATTAAATAATCCAGGACAAAGGACAATTAACCCATGGGCATAAAACTAAAATTAACACGTCAAACATCATGATTACGGAAGTTTAAATAAGCATAATTCTTTTATTTCATATTTAATTTCCTTTATTTTATATTTAATTGCACTTCTAATTATCGCACTTTTATTTATTGTTATTTAATTGCACTTTTAATTATCGTCCTTTTTAATTATCGCAAGTTTATTTTATCGCACTTTTATTATTCGCAATTTCATTATCGTTATTTACTTTACGCTTAAAATTAAGTCTTGTATTTATTTATTATTTTACATTTGGTTTTAACTGCGACTAAAGTTTTAAAATCGACAAACCGGTCATTAAACGGTAAAAACCCCCCTTTATAATAATAATATTACTTATATATATGTTTGTATTTTTATAAAAGTAAACTAATATAGCGTTGAGCTTTGTTTAAAAAAGATTCCCTGTGGAACGAACCGGACTTACTAAAAACTACACTACTGTACGATTAGTTACACTGCCTATAAGTGTTGTAGCAAGGTTTAAGTATATCCATTCTATAAATAAATAAATATCTTGTGTAAAATTGTATCGTATTTAATAGTATTTCCTGCAAAAATTTAATAGTATTTTATACCCCTTAGCTTTGACATCATAAACAAATCCTAACCAAAGTACAAGGTGTTGGTGATAAGCTTGGGGTATAAGTACTTGAGGTTTCATCTATTTGAGGCTCCATTCATCATCATCATCTTCATCACTCACTACCTAGCTTGGAGAAGGTATAAACTCCTTTCTTACTTGTAGTTTGTAAGTATGTTTCACAACTTGATCCTATTTGGGATTTAACTTTAATTGGTTAAAGATTAACATGTTCTAAAATGGTAATTAACATGCTTCCGCTTTCTTAATTCTTAAAATGGTTTAAGTATATTATGAACTTGTTAAATCCCAACAATGGTATCTAGAGCCGAAGTTGTTGAAATATGCTTTGAGATGATTATTAAACCTACTATAATTTTGCATTCTATGAACATGCATGAAGTAGAATGTAAAATTTTCGGTTTTGGGTGGTTTGTCATTTTGGCCAAAATCACTTGTGATTCTGCATTCTGTATTGCCAATCACTTGTGATTCTGTACTGCCAATCACTTGTGATTCTGTACTGCCAATCACTTGTGATTCTGTACTGCCAATCACTTGTGATTCTGTATTGCCTATCTCTTATGTAGTTAAAGTTCACAATCTAAGCCTTGACCTTGTGTTTGGTTGCATGCATGGTTGATTGATATTTATTCAATTGGTTTGTAATAATATTTATTCATTTGGCATGTAATAATTCATTTGGTTATGTAATTTATTTTATATTTGGTATGTAAAATAGATTAGGTTGTAATTTCATTTTTTAGACAAAATGTATTAGGATATATTTTGTAAAATGGTGAAGAATGATGAAGACTTGAAGAACACATGAAGAAGCATTTGGATGCAAGGTTAAGTGGGAGATTTGAAATCTCCTACTTTGTGTAATTACCCCTTACCCGGTGGCATTTTATTTTTGGCTAAACAAAATGCTTACCAAAAGGCTTGATTGTGAACATGTTGTTTTGCATGCTTGGTTGTTTATTGTATGATTGTGGATTGTATGTATGCTACAAGTTAATCACACAAGTTAACAACAAACTAAAATGACAATTTAATTGGTTAAATTCAAATGACAAAAGACGTTAATAAATGGTTATTAAGAATTAGAAACGGATTGCACATATAAAATGGTTTATATCAAAGTAATAAAATTGGCATTGTTACATGACATGAAAATGGATTTTCGTAAGAACCATACACTAAATGCATGTTGGTGTATGGCATAAAATTTTTCTCAAACTAGAAATAATGAAAACTTAAAATCCCTTTAACACACTAGGTTAACAAGTTTAAACACCATCCTATTGTATGACACTTAGACGTATTAAGGAACTTATAATGGGATAAAGGTCACCTAACCGTTATGAGCAAACTAATATGATTAAGGTAAGTTTCGCACACTTGTGGGATAAAGGTCACCTAACCACTTGTATGTTAAGTTTACATGTCTAAACAAGTAGGAAGACTTGATTTAGAAATCATGAACTTAGGGTCACCGAAGCATGATGAACAAATAGGCGTTGATGGGATAATATGTCATGCAAAAGGATTGCATGATCCCATAACTTAGAAGTTGCAAAAGGATTGCAATTGTCATATAATGACTACCTAGCTAAATCAAATGACGGGATAAAGGTCACCTAACCGAAATTTGGTTTACCGTTGGATTCTAAAATTTAATATATATCAATTGGATTTAAAGGGTATTGATTGTTAAATTTAAAATCGATACTTAAATGAACTTTGTTAAATTTTGTAGATGGCCGCCAATAACAACAACATGCAAAACGCACCTATTAACTTGAACAACCTATCGTTAAGGTCTCTCCTCGAGAAAGACAAACTCAACCATACGAACTTTATGGATTGGTTCCGCAATCTTAGGATTGTCCTCAAACTTGAGGATAAGGCGTATGTGTTGGAAGACCCCATTCCCGATCAACCCGACGAGGATGATACGGAAGGCATGGCTTATTGGGATAAGTATTGCGCCGATTCGGTGCAAGTCGCTTGCCTAATGCTTGGGACTATGATACCCGAACTCCAAAAGGATTTCGAGCATCATACTGCATACGACATGATCACGCAAATGAAGGAGATGTTCCTTCAACAAGCACGTGTCGAGCACTTCGAGACCGTTTGAGCGCTTCATGCATGTCGTATGGACGACTCCCAATCCGTTTCATCTTATGTCCTTAAGATGAAAAGCCTCATTGATCGCGCAAACCGTCTTAATCTCAACATTTCTAATGAGCTAGCCACGGATCTTATCCTAAACTCCTTGTCAAAGAGGTTTGACCAATTTGTAATTAATTACAATATGAATGGGATGGATAAGACCATTGGCGAACTTCATGGCATGCTTAGAACGGCAGAAACTAGCATGGATAAGAGGGCTTCACCCGTGCTAATGATCAATGATGGTGGGTCCAAAGGTAATAACACCTCTAAGCCAAAGGCGGCTAAGAGGAAAGGACCCGCCCATCAAGGTAAGGGAAAGGGGAGGATGGTTACCCCAACCAAAAACAAGAACAAGAAGCAAAAGGTTGCCGGACAAGCAAACCTTAAGGAAGACCCGTGCTTCGGTTGCGGTGAAATGGGTCACTGGAAACGAAACTGCCCGGTCTACCTTAAGGAGTTAAAGGAAAAGAGGGATGCGGGGTAAACCTCAGGTAATATATATATGGTATATACAGAGCTTAGTATTACTTCTTCTAATACATGGGTATTAGACACTGGATGTGGAACTCACATTTGCAATTCTTTGTAGGGGTTCAAAAGAAGTAGTAAGCAAACGGGAACATCAAGTCTCTTTATGGGTAATAGAACCAAAGTGCAAGTG
This sequence comes from Rutidosis leptorrhynchoides, assembly GCF_046630445.1. Lineage (NCBI taxonomy): Eukaryota > Viridiplantae > Streptophyta > Magnoliopsida > Asterales > Asteraceae > Rutidosis > Rutidosis leptorrhynchoides. The sequence goes on from NC_092337.1 coordinate 153,305,492, forward strand.
AAGGCTCAAGGAGACTTTATATTAAAGCTTCCAAGTGGTTTGGAACTTATTTTGAACAATGTTTTGTATGCACCGGATTTATGTCGAAACATTATTTCAGTTTCCCGTTTAAAACAATGTGGTTTTTATCTTAATTTTGTTAATGATGATATCCACGTTTATTTAGATAATGTATTCTATTTTAAGGCTTCGCCTTCAAATGGAATTTATGAATTGGTTCATGATGACACATCATCTAGTAGCTCAATATACCATACTAGCACCAAGAAACTCAAAAGGGATTTGAGTGATTCCTACTTATGGCATTGTCGCCTTGGTCACATAAACAAGAATCGAATGCATACACTTCAAAAGAATGGCCTTTTGAAATCAAATGAACTAGACTCGTTTGATGTATGTGAATCTTGTTTACAAGGCAAAATGACTAAAGCACCTTTCAAAGGAACCTACGAAAGGGCTAAGGACTTATTGGGATTAATACATTCAGATGTATGTGGACCCTTTAAGCTCATAACTAGGAATGGTGAAAGATACTTCGTTACTTTCATTGATGACTTCAGTCGTTTTGGATATGTCTACTTGTTAAGACATAAGGATGAAACTTTTGAAGCATTCAAAGAGTATCAAAGCGAAGTACAAAATCAACTCAATAAGACAATCAAGGTACTTCGTACCGATAGAGGAGGTGAACACCTAAGTGATGCTTTCCAAGATCATCTTAGAAGTTGTGGGATTATCTCGCAACTCACTCCTCCTGGAACACCCCAACTGAATGGAGTTTCTGAAAGGAGGAACCGAACCCTAATGGATATGGTTCGATCTATAATGGCTAGAAGCTCGTTACCTCTATCATTTTGGGGTTATTATCTATGCTCCGCGGCTCGTATTCTAAATATGGCCCCAACCAAGAAAGTGGAACTAACTCCTCATGAGATGTGGTTTGGAAAACCTCCATCTTTATCATACTTAAAGGTGTGGGGATGTGAAGCTTATCCTAAGCGTTACATCCCTAATAAGTTGAATGCTCGATCCACGAAGTGTATCTTCATAGGATATCCCAAGGATAATATGAGATATTATTTCTATGATCCATCCGAGCATAATGTGTTTGTTGCTCGGAAGGCGGAATTCCTTGAAACTAAGTTCCTAATGGAAGGAAATAGTGAAAGAAAAATAGATCTTGAAGAGTTTCAAGATCAAGTAGATGATACACAATTGGCTGACATTAGCACTCAACATCAAAATGTTGAGAATGATCAAATGGATGATCAAAATACACAAGACGTTCACAGATCTGGTAGGATTAGTAATCCACCTGAGAGATATGGGTTTCTCATGGATGGTTGCTATGTGGTTGATTTGGATGAACCAACAAACTACCAAGATGCTTTATCAAGGATTGATAAAGATAAATGGCAGGAAGCCATGAACACTGAGATGCAATCCATGTATGAAAACCAAGTTTGGGAACTTGTTACACAACCGACTGGCTCAAGGCTAGTTGATTGTAAATGGCTTTTCAAAATGAAAACCGACATACATGGAAACTTGGATACATATAAAGCTATACTTGTAGCAAAAGGTTTCACTCAAACTCAAGGGGTTGACTATGATGAAACTTTTTCGCCTGTGGCAATGCTAAAGTCTATTAGGATATTACTTGCCATTGCTGCTCATTATGATTATGAAATATGGCAAATGGATGTCAAGACCGCTTTCCTAAATGGATATCTTGTGGAAGATGTCTATATGGTTCAGCCTGAAGGTTTTGTTGATCCGAAATATCCTAAAAAGGTATGCAAGTTAAAGAAGTCAATCTACGGATTGAAACAAGCATCTAGAATGTGGAATCATCGTTTTAATGAGGAAGCCGAGAAATTTGGCTTCATTAAAAATGGTGATGAAGCTTGTATATATAAGAAAGCTAGTGGGATCACTATCATGTTCCTTGTACTATATGTGGATGATATATTGTTATTTGGAAATGATTTTCCGGCAATGCAAAGAGTTAAAACTTGGCTAAGTAAATGCTTCTCCATTAAGGATCTTGGAGAAGCACAATACGTTTTGGGGATTGGGATCTACAGGGATAGATCCAAGAAAATGATAGGTTTGAATCAAAGTGCATACATTGAAAAGATCTTGAAAAGGTTCAAGATGGAGAACTCTAAGAAAGGTTTGATACCTATTCAAAGAGGAACGCTCCTTAGTTCATCTCAGTGCCCCACCACGAAAGATGAATAGGAGAGAATGAAGAAAGTCCCATATGCGTCTGCCATTAGGTCAATCATGTATGCAATGATATGCACTAGACCGGATGTGTCATGCGCTCTTAGCCTGACAAGTAGATACCAGAATAACCCAGGAAATAGTCATTGGATTGCTGTCAAAAGTATATTGAAATACCTTAGGAGGACTAAGGATATGTTTCTAATATATGGGTCTGGTGAGGAGGAACTCGCTGTAAAAGGTTACGTGGATGCGAGCTTCCAAACTAATCGAGATGATTCTCGATCACAATCCGGCTATGTCTTCACATTAAATGGAGGTGCGGTCTCTTGGAAGAGTTCAAAACAGGATGTTGTTGCTCTATCCTCTACAGAGTTGGAGTACATCGCCGCATCATTGGCAGCTCAGGAAGCTGCATGGATGAAGAAATTCATCGACGACTTAGGAGTAGTCCCTTCCATTCAGGACCCTCTTGAGATCTTTTGTGACAACGAGGGTGCGATTGCTCAAATCAAGGAACCTCGTGCTCACCAAAACACCCGTCACATTGAGCGAAGATTCAACTACATAAGGGATGAAGTTGAAAAAGGAAAGATATGTATTCGAAAAGTTCACACAGATCTAAATATAGCGGATCCACTCACGAAGCTCTTACATGGTGCAAAACATCAAGGGCATGTTAGTGCATTAGGGCTTCGATATTCTAGTGATTGGTCATGATCTGTTTTAAGTATTGTAACGGAACGAAATTGTTCAAACTCGTTAATATAATTATGGTATTAATTTATTTTGAGTTATGTTCCTATTTTGCATATTTTATCCATGAATAAGTAATTATTCTAAATTCCGTAGTCGATCACATTTGTGGGAGCAAATGTGAGGTTTAGACTATTATGAACTCGGATTGGTATACATTCACGGGATGAATGTGGTGCAAGGTTGCAACCAAGGTTCATAGATATTTGTGGGATACAAATATTGGAAGACCCGCCCTCAAGACTTACTAAATGGAGCCTTTGTGGTTGATCACATGTAATCTTGGGTAAAGGCGAATATCATCGTATCCTCTGACCTGAGATACATATTGGGTTCGGACATTCACTAAGTATTGTGCCTTGATTCTTTCCTTCACTATTCTGAAATATGGTAGTTCATAAGGAAGAGCTCAGGTATAATGCATAGTGTATGTCTAGGACATATGTAGTCAAGATGGAATTTGTCCCTCTTATTCGTTGAGAGTCAGATGTCTAAGGCCTGATAAAGTTAAATCTAGAAGAGAGTGATCACTCTATGTCTCTTAGATTTAACATGACATCTAGGATGAAAGGATATAATGAAAGATTCACCTATTCATATTCGAGATGGGAACTCGAAAAGGATGATGTTATTGAATGGCACAAAGTCATAACATATTGGGGGTGATGGACGGTCGTTAGGTGGTATCCGTCACTTGCATTAATTTCTTATGTTTCTCGTGCAAGTGGGAGATTGAAGGTATTTCGTATGCCCGAGATACATATTAAATTAACGTGGCTAATATGTTTTGATCCACGTCGGGTCATACCCAATAACAAGCTTACTGACACCTTATTCGTATTTGATCTTAGCGATTGGGTTGTTGATTAAATACGTAACACTTGAATTTTAGAAAAATGGTTTTCTAAAATATTATTACTTGATGTATATATAAAAATTATGGAATGATTTATATGATATGGATTTAATTATTTATAGGTTAAATAATTAATTAAGTTATGTTACATTTTATAAAATTGGTTTTATAAAATAAAGTATGCATAAAAAAAACAATATGGAATTTTATATAATTAGTTTTATAAATAATGTATACATAATTTATAAGATGCAAGTTTATAAAATTTGTTTTATAAAATCTAATTTTATAAAAGAACAAGTTTATAAAACATTGCAAGCTTATAAATTATATCATGTTTTATAAAAACTATTTTATATAATAACTTGAAGTAGTGGCCTTGGAGTTAGATGCACACATGCTAGAGATTCCATTTCATGGCCATACTTTCCCAATTCCATATACATGCAAGTTGACTCATTTTAAAAAACACACACTTGCAAATACATTAAGTTTGAAGCAAAAATTCTGCTGTTTGGGACAGCAGAAAACCATGGGGTTTAGGGAGCTAAAGAAGGTCCTAATCTTGATCTTTTAAGATCATTTCAAGTGTAAACAAATCCTAACCAAAGTACAAGGTGTTGGTGATAAGCTTGGGGTATAACTACTTGAGGTTTCATCTATTTGAGGCTCCATTCATCATCATCATCTTCATCACTCACTACCTAGCTTGGAGAAGGTATAAACTCCTTTCTTACTTATAGATTGTAAGTATGTTTCACAACTTGATCCTATTTGGGATTTAACTTTAATTGGTTAAAGATTAACATGTTCTAAAATGGTAATTAACATGCTTCCGCTTTCTTAATTCTTAAAATGGTTTAAGTATATTATGAACTTGTTAAATCCCAACAATTATAATTAATAAATAATTTATTTTATTATGTTTTTATAAAAAAATTAGTTATAATAAATAATATAAGACAATTATATATATATATATATATATATATATATATATATATATATATATATATATATATATATATATATTTCATTTTCAATAAATAAATAATAAATTAAATAGATTAATAAATATATGAATATTTATTAATTGTTTCGAAAAAAACAATATATGAACCGATATATATATATATATATATATATATATATATATATATATATATATATATATTATACATATAACTAATGTGTTAATTATTTATAACTTATAAATAATTATAATTATATATATAATCAATATACATATAATATAATATAAAACTTAGATTTAGGTTTAGTTACAATTATAACATAATAAAACTATTAATTTGTTTTAGTTATAATTTATAAAAAAAATAAAAGCATTCGGCTAAAAAAAATAAAGAACCGAAAAAAATAAAAGAAAGAAAAACAAAAAGTTACCTTAAAAAGCTTTTCCAAATTTTTGAGAGCTTCTTCTAAGTTTTTATGAAAAATTTTGTAAAGAATGTGTTTGTATTTATAGTGAAATAAGGAGGTAGAATTTCTTGGAGGATAAGTAAGATTAAATAAAAAAATTCATTTCCTTCTAAAAAGTCGGCCAAAGTAAAAAAATAAATTATTTTTTTAAATTAAATACAAATCTTATCTTAAAATAAATGTATTGGAACTTTTAGAATTATTTTTTTATTATCTTTTTGTTATTTTGAATTAATCTGATTTTAATAATATTTAACATAAATCAGTTTTATATAAATTTATTAAATAATTAAATAAATTGTCATTTAATTAATTAAGTTACTTTATAGTTTTGTATTTTATATAAATGCCACATTACTTTTTAATACTTTGTAATATTAACTAAAGTTAATTATATAATAAATATAAAGTTAAAATTAATATATTGTGTTGTCTAAATATTTAGTCAATGTTGAATTAAAGTATAGTAATAACATATTTATTACTATATAAATTACATGCAGAACCCTAAGGGTAAGATACTTATTTCAAGAATGAAAATTTGAGGGTTGTTATAGTATAATATGTCTTTGGAATGTGTCCAATGAATTGAGCATAACAAATTTCATCCGTCAAACATTAATGAAAACATAAATGATTATATCATTTATTATGATAAACATGTATAAATCGGTAACATAAATCTGACGTGCCACTCACTTAATCCCTCCTTAACCATAAGAAATCTCTAATTAAAAGTAGATTAAAAATACATAATTACTTAAAAATGACACTTGTCTAACAGCCTAAACACCCGATTAACACCATTCAATTAGGGTCGTTGATGTGCGTAGAGGTGTATACGAAATAGTTATATTTTTATTACAAAAATACTATTAAATACGATACAATTTTACACAAGTTATTTATTTATTTATAGAGTGGATATACCTAAACCTTGCTACAACACTTATAGGCAGTGTACCTAATCGTACAGTAGTGTAGTTTTTAGTAAGTCCGGTTCGTTCCACAGGGAGCTAGCCAAGTTTAACGCTATATGTTTAACAAATATATTTATATAAAATATATATAATTATATATAGTAATATTATAATAAAAGGGGTTTTTACCGTTTAGTAACCAGTTTGTCGATTTTAAATAAGCGAAAAGATAAATGATGATAATATAAATGACAGAATTTAAATTGCGATAAAGTAAATTGCAGTAATTAAAATGACAGTAAATAAAGGTATGATGAAATATTAAATAAAAGTATTATGCTTATTTAAACTTCCGTAATCATGATATTTGACGTTTTGATTTTAATTAATTGTTGCCCGGGTTAATTGTCCTTTATCCTGGATTATTTGATACCTATTTGGTTTTTGTCCATAATAGTCCATCGGTCATAATTATAAAATGCTCATCAAATTAACCTTATTCCCGAAGTCAAATATTTCAACTAATTAGGGATTTGAATTATAACAAGGTTTTAATACTTTGTTAATAATTACACCAGGTTATCGACTGCGCGTAATTCAAGGTTTTAATACTTTGTTAACAATTACACCAATTATCCTTGTATGTAATCCACCCTTGTTTTAATGAGAAATGAATATTAATTTACCCACTTGATCAGAATGAATAATCAATTACCCAACCCGAATAATTAATTAAATGATCGTAAAAGATGTCGTTTAAATGTCACTAAATAGAACATACATAATCATTTTAATAATTATTAGATTAACTAATTTGAAGATAGGTTCGATAGATTCTAATGAGTTGTCATTCGATTAGACAATACCCCCTATCTATTAATAGTCAATAGTCCAATGTCCACAAGTGTCGGTCTTTTGTCCAAACCTTAATTATGGTACAAAAATTCAATAACCCAATCTTAATTTTTAGTCTAACATCACGATTACTTTGGCTCAAATAAGCATAATAATAACTTAGTTACGAGACATTAATTTAAAAAGAAAGAACATAGCTTACAGTGGTGATTAATTGCGTAGCGTTACACGGACAGAGTTCCGACTTTAAAACCCGTAAAATATTTCTTACAATAACACAACTAAACCATAATTTATTATTAATCTTAAATTAAAATTATAATTATAATATAAATATATATTATGAGAGAGATCAGAGAAAGATGGATATAGAAAAAGATGTGTTTTTACTCGCAGAAAACTGGCGAATTTATAGAATGTGGCCTGCTACAGTAACTCATGCGGTCGCATGAGATTTTAGTGCAAATCTCATGCACTCGCATGGGCTCATGCACTCGCATGGGTTTTATGCCTATTTTCCATGCGATCGCATGGCCGTCAGATCCAGCTCACATATTTTTTGTTTGCTAGTTTGTCGACGTTATTTAATATAATATATAATATATAAATAATTTATATAATTATTTAAATATCATATTATATTCTTGTGCATAGTTGACTTGTAATTTTAGCTCCGTTGCGTCGCGCGTTGATAGTTGGCTCAGGTCCCGGTTCCGGTTTTTCGAACGTCCTTTCGTATAATTTAATATCTTGTACTTTGCTTTTTGCGGCTCGTACTCTTTTAATTTTGAGACGTTTCTCATCAATAAATTGAACCACTTGGATTGTACGTTGTACTTTTTAGCTTTTTGATCATTTGCGTCTTCAAATCGTCGTTTTCTTCTTTTGTCTTCGCACTTATTTATTTAAACGAATATTACATAAAAATAGAACAATTGCAACTAAAAGCTTTACATATTGGAAGGATATTGTGCCTAAATATATGTTCATTTGAAGCACTATCAAATATCCCCACACTTGAGCGTTGCTTGTCCTCAAGCAATACATAACTTTGAAATAAAATCACACTTCACTCGAATAACTTTTTTTTATTCTCACACTTTATACATAAGTGATTTTGATACAACGGTATACACAATGATAGTAACGATGTGGTTTACAGTCTCACATGACTATGAAAATTTAGATCCTTAAGGAAATTGGATCTTTATGAAAACATTTGATCTTTTGAAAATTCATTCTAGCTTTTATCCTAGATAAGTTTTCCAGAATAACCCTTCACCGGTGTTTGCAAAATGTTTTTGTGGGTTTTGTGGGTTTCATATTTTAAAATTTTAGCTCAAAACTTATAGTTTTGTATCACCCACTTGCTAACCTTGTATTAGGAAAGCAACACGTCCAGTATACTTGCTCCGTATATTACCTTTCGATAAACTACCATCCGGTTGTAAAGGAAAGCGTTGAACAAACAACTGTTAAGGAAATGTCCCGTGACATGCAGATGTTCATGGTCTAAAATGTGTCGGATGCAATTACTATCCTTTGTAGGAGCAATAGTAAAGATCACCCTATAATTTTTTGGTCTGGCACAAGGTCCTGTCTTCGACCATGCTATGAAACCATCGTTCTTACGGTTGACACCCGATTTGGTTCAGGTGACCTAATGAATTCCAGGTGAATTCCTAGGATTTTACGTTCAATGGTAATGAACGCATTGAAAATAGGTTTTCAGAAAACAAATCGGTTTTAATTTGATCAAAATATTTTCTCGTTCAAGCTCGAGTTTAGATATCATCGAATTCCATGAGTTTGTAATTCTCAATCTTTAAAGTCAATCTCAAGGATTGAGTAATATTAGTCTTAAAATCTGATTTTTAATCTTTAAGGAGATTATCCTTTCTGGGGGTCTGATTCATTAGTCTTATCAAGCTAATTTGCACGGCGCCCTCCCTATTTTACGAGACAGATCCTCTCATGGATAGGATAAGTCTGACCACTTGGCGACCTTGTTTGATGTTGAGGTCCGTGGATTTCCTGCTGATTTTAGAGATGACTTTTCTAGATTTTTCGTCAACTTACAGCTGGTCTGGACGACAACTTTCTGACCTAAATCAAGAATCGCGTGTCTTTTTTGGAAGACTTTACTTCCTTTTAATGATGGAATTGATTCATCGTGTAGATCCATCTATTCTTTCAAAGGTATTACAATAATTCGGGTAAAACTGATTAGTTTAGTCCAAAGCAAAAGTACCTGTAATAATCTTGTACAAACATATGTGATATGTGTTTTAAAGAAATTGGTAAATTCTTCCCACACTTAGCTTTTATTTTTTTTTCTTTGCCTTTTTATTCTCGTCTATTCCATTTTAAATGAATTCAAGCGTTTTGGGTTGTTTCTCCATTTATGTTCTCTCCGAGATAACAATAATTTCGGCATTAACACCTAGTTTTATCGTTCATAAATATGTATAAACATGATTTTGAATTCATTTAGTTGAAAATTTTTCAAATTTTCACAAAATTTAGCAATTAAACTAAGTGTAAACCCGAGAGAATTTATAACCCTTCCCCACACTTGAGATCATGCAATGCCCTCATTTGCATGAAATCAGACTATAATTATAAATTCATTAGGGTGATTAGTGTAGAAAAGTGATTAAAAATACCGAGTTTGCAAACATATTATTTTATATCACATTTGATATTTTGCGTCTTGTCGTTAACATTAGTAGCTTTTGCTGAACTTTAATGTCAGTCTTTGAAAGTGCGCTGTTTTACCCTGTTTTGTATATAAGATAAACTACAAACATACATAATATTTTTATTATATATATATATTTTTTATAAAACCTTTATTTATTAAAACAATTTAAGTGAATATTTTTTTTTTAAATTTTGTTTCCTTTTACTTTAGGTAGTTTCGGTATGTTTACCTAGTCCATCCCTCGACAAAACTTAAAATTTGTCGTTTTTAAAGCAAATTGTTTTAAAAGCAAAGGTTTTTGGTTTTTTTTTTGGTATACTTTAGATCAATAAAATTAAAAATAATGATAACAAATTTTTCGCCCCGCCCTCGGGTAAAGCAATTTCGGTTCCATGACCTAGTCTTCAACTTACGATGAATTTTAGAAATCATTTTTTAAACTTAATAAAATAAAGTAAATTTTTGTTTTTTAAAACCACACAAAAATTAAATTTAAAAATGCGTATTAATTTAATACAAAACCTACAAAATAAAAATTCAGAATGGGGGGAGAAAACTAGTTCTTTAGTGTCTGCTAGCGAAAAAGACCAATCGGATTCCATTCTCGGAACTACACGAGAACAGAACAACTAACTTTAGACAGTATTTTCTTTTTAGAACATTTGAATATCCCCACACTTAGGTAGCTGTGGTGTCGAAATTGTGATTAACTTCATCGTCAATTTCCTTTGGACCATAATGAACTTGCATATCTGTGATTTTTACTTTAAGCCATTGGTCGGATTCCTGTGTAATATCCACAAATTCAACTAGTTTCGCCTTTTCTTTAGGCGATAGATTGGATACTAACCGGTTACATAACTTAAAGTTCCCCTTGGTTCTAGCATCGTGAATCCGTTTAATAAGTTTCTTCATTAAACTATTAATAACGGAGTCATTTAATTTCGTATCAACAACGGGGTTCTTTGTTATAAAGTCATCATTAGGTTTTACTTCATTTTCTCCACACTTAGGCATTTTATTATTGTTAAGCACTACCGTTGGAGTTGGTAAAACAATGTGGTTGTTACCAATCGTTTTTGTTGGTTCAATGGTTTTAGTTGGTGGAGATTTAGACTTTCGAATCACAAAGGTGACCGATTTGGCACTAAGTGTCATTCTACCTTTTCTTACATCAAATAACGCCCCGGTGGATGCTAAGAATGGTCGACCTAAAATTAGAGGAATGTTTGGGTCCTCTTCTATGTCAATGACAATAAATTCGACTAAAAAGGTTAAATTACTCACTTGAACGTGTAGGTTGTCAGCAATTCCAACTGGGTGCCTAATGGTTTGATCAAAGAGTCGGACACTCATCTCTGTTGGACTTAACTCACCTACTCCTAATCTCTTATATAATGAAAGAGGCATAATACTCACACTTGCACCTAAATCTGCTGGTGCATCATACATGACACAATCACTAAGTAGACAAGGAACAATAAATTCACCCGGATCACCCAACCTGGGTGGAACTTTTGGTGGAACTGTCTTCACCGGGTTTATCTTTGCGGTTTTTGTTTCTTGTACTTTCTTATTATTCTTCTTCTTTCCAGAGGTATCACAAACTTTATTACCTATTACTTGCTCATACTCAACTTCTTTTCTCTGAAATGGGATGGGTGGTCTGTATGGTGCCACCACTGGTTTTACATACTCGGGTGGTGGTGGTGGTGTTGTAACTTCTTCATTGTTACTCACATCTAAAACCTTCCCATCTTCTTATGCTGGTTTTTTCAGAATTCGTTGAAACCATATTAACATTCTCATTCCGAGGATTTACTTCAGTATTACTCGATAGCTTTCCTTGTTCCCTCTCACTCATCATGCTAGCAAGAGTACCTACGTGTTTTTCTAGATTCAAAATGGAAGCTTGTTGAGTTCTTAGTGACTGATCAAACCTCTCATTTGTTTGGGTTTGAGATGTTATAAATTGTTTTTGAGATTCCATTAGCTTTGCCATCATTTCTTCTAGATTTGACTTTTTCTCTTCGGTTTGTTGTGGTGGTTTATATAAGCTAGGTCTTTGTTGATTGAAAGTGTTGTTTTGAGTTGGTTGGTTATTCGGACCTTGTTGGTTGTATGAGTTATTGTTGGGTCCATTTGGATTGTAAAGAATGTTTTGATTTCGATTGAACTTTGGCCTTGGCGGTTGATAATTATTTTGATAATTATTTCCCGGCCTTTGGTTCATGTAGGAAACATTCTCACGATGTTCCATCGTTTGCTCGATGTGACACTCTTTTGTTAAGTGTTGTCCACCACATTGCTTACAACTGATTCGTATTGTGTGAATATCTTTTGTCATCTTTTCCATTCGTCTCTCGAAAGCATCAATTTTTGCAGAAACGGAATCAAAGTCATGGCTAGAATTGGCTCTAGCCACTTTAGATGAATGAAAGATATCTTTTTCTTGGTGCCACTCATGAGAGTGGGAGGCAGTGTTATCAATAATTTTGTAAGCTTCAGTTGCGGTTTTCTTCATAATGGAACCACCAGCTGTTATGTCGATGTCTTTTCGTGTAGCAACGTTGACACCTTGGTAGAATATTTGTACTATTTGATAAGTGTCTAAACCGTGATGAGGACATCCTCTCAACAACTTTCTAAATCTTGTCCACGCCTCATATAGAGTTTCATTTGGCTTTTGTGTGAACGTAACTATTTCTCTTTGAAGTCTCACGGTTTTAGATGCCGGAAAGAATTTTTTAAGAAAATTTTCAAATAAAACATCCCATGTATCAATCGCCCCTTCAGGTAACGATTCTAACCAATCTTTGGCTTCTCCCTTTAAAGTCCAGGGAAACAACATGAGATAGATCTGTTCATCCTCAACTTCTCTGATTTTGAATAGAGTACAGATCCTATTAAAGGTTCGAAGATGTTCGTTTGGATCTTCTTTTGGCGTACCACTATATTGGCATTGATTAGTTACCATGTGTATGATTTGTCCTTTGATTTCATAATCTGGCGCATTAATGTCTGGCTTAATAATGGCGTGACCTTGGCCCGTGCGTGTGGCTCTCATTCGGTCTTCCATACTTAGAGGTTCTGTTACTTCCATAATTGAATTTGTTGAATACAAATCACTAGAGAATTCTGATTTAACGGTTTGTTCCTCGACAATCTCTGGATGAGTAATTTGTGGTTCATGAGGAATGATTAGTGGTTCAGGATCTCTGAATTGTCCCTGAATATCCTCCGGATTCTCAATTGTGAGGTCGGGTTCAAAAAATGGATTATCGGAAATTTGAATTTGAGTACTTGGTCGACTAGATGATGATTCTAAAGAAAAATCAACGGCGATAATATTGGCTAGATGTCTTGATCGAGTTACAGGTGGTGAACGTATAAAAGGTGGTGAACGTTTTGCTCGGTGCATTCACTGAATATCCTATTAGTTATAAAAGATAAAAATTATATAAGTTATCAAATTAATAGACTTTTCTGATTTTACCCACGTTTCGAATAGCCAATAGATGCAGCAGGTAGCCAGGACCCTTTAAATCGGAAGCCCACAACTCGCCACTAATAAATCCAACTATTACTAAGAACCAGAAAATTTTGGATGTCTATCAATTTAACCGCTTAAAATAATTTTTCGTTTTGAAATTTTAGAGAATAAATAGAAAATTCTATGTCCTAAAAACTAGAGCGTCGAGAAATAAGAAAGAAAAAGAATGCGTCGAAAAACGTCGAAAAATAAAAGGTCGAAAAATAAAAATAAGAAAGAAAAACGTCGAAACTTAAAAGTCTAAAAACTAAAATTTAAAACTTATGTCTAAAGGTATTAAAGCTTAAAAGGAATTCTATATCTAAAACGGCAATTACTTAAAAAGGTACTAAAATTTATAAAACGGCGTCGCAAAATTCTAAAGCACCTAAATCTTAGTCTAAAGAAAAAGCACTTAAGGGATTTTACGGCAAATCCTAAAAATCTAGAAATAAAAAGAACTACGGCAAATACTAAATTAAAAACTAATTACGAGCGATAAAAATACAAATTACGTACTAAATAATAAAAATATACAATTTATAAAAAGAGATAAAAATGAAAAAATTACTAATTTTTATAAAAATATTATTTTTATATTATTTATTTTATAAAAGTATCAAGTTTATATATTTAATAAAACTAAATAAAACTTAAAATATAAATTAAAACTAAAAACTAAAATAATTAATATTATAATTAACCCTAATTAGGGTTTTTAATAATAATAATAATTATAATTACTCCGCAATTAATGCAGTACTAGGATCAGATGTGGCGTGTCAGAGCACTTCATGCGGTCGCATGAGTTTTTGCCTTCGGATCCATGCGATCGCATGGCCCAAATATTCAGGTCACAAATTGGGCTGCTACAGTGTAGCCCGATTCTTTTACTTATTTTTTTTTCTTTTCTGTTTTATAATTAATTGAAGTATTTATATAAAGTTAAATAAAAACTTATATTTAAAAAAAATATCTATTAGTTTTTTTTAACTAAAATAAAATACAAACTTTTTAAATATTTTTTTTTGAACAACTCTAAAAAATATATATATTTTGTTTTTCTTTTTATATTTTTGTATTTTTAAAATTTAAAACGTATTTTTACAAAAGTAAATTAAAAATCTTTATATATATATATATATATATATATATATATATATATATATATATATATATATAGCATTTCGCTTCCGACGTTTAAGCAAGTTCCCCGGCAGCGGCGCCAAAAATACTTGATGTGCGTAGAGGTGTATGCGAAATAGTTATACTTTTATTACGAAAATACTATTAAATACGATACAATTTTACACAAGTTATTTATTTATTTATAGAGTGGATATACCTAAACCTTGCTACAACACTTATAGGCAGTGTACCTAATCGTACAGTAGTGTAGTTTTTAGTAAGTCCGGTTCGTTCCACAGGGAGCCAGCCAAGTTTAACGCTATATTTTTAACAAATATATTTATATAAAATATATATAATTATATATAGTAATATTATTATAAAAGGGGTTTTTACCGTTTAGTGACCGGTTTGTTAATTTTAAATAAGCGAAAAGATAAATGATGATAATATAAATGACAGAATTTAAATTGCGATAAAGTAAATTGTAGTAATTAAAATGACAGTTGTGTCCACCCGGAAATTTCTGACCAAATTTAAACTTAACCTTTATATGTTTCTGATACGATAAGCAGAATTTGTAATGTTGAATCTCAAAAAGTTTGGAACTACATTCATGTAATCAATTACCCTTTGACCGTGTTCGACGATTCACGAACAATTATGTGTATATAGATATGTATATATAATATATAATATTAACTGAAAACATTAACAAAGTATTAGATATATGATACTTTACATAAACATATTTGTTTCGATATATTTATCAACAGAATTAAGAGATAATATCAAATGATTGAATTATCAGATACATTATGATATGATTACGGGCCTATGTTATGAGGTCCACTGTGATTTAAGAAATCTATTTTTTTGACAACTCATTACTTAACCAGTATGATAAAGATAACGATATTTATATTTTATTAAATATATATATATAACAATTTAAATTAATATTATATATATTTTTATACGCGTATTATACGTACATAGTTTTATACATTTACTATACTTTAACTTTACCTTTACTTTACTTTTACTTTACTTTAACTTTAATAATTCATACTTTAATAAAACACTTTAATAATTCATACTTTAATAATTCACTTTAATAATTCATACTTTAATAATTCACTTTAATAATTCATACTTTAATAATTCACTTTAATAATTCATACTTTAATAATTCACTTTAATAATTCATACTTTAATAATTCACTTTAATAATTCATACTTTAATAATTCACTTTAATAATTCATACTTTAATAATTCACTTTAATAATTAATACTTTAATAATTCACTTAAATAATTCAAAAATCTATTATAAATAGAATTCAATAGGTTTCATTATTTCATAGAAACTTGAAAATATATTTCTCTAAACTCTCTCAATCGAATTACATATATATATATATATATATATATATATATATATATATATATATATATATATATATATATATATATATATATATATATATATATATATATATATTTACTTAGTATTATTTCAAGATATTATTAGTATACATAAAATACTACGACGGAGTTATATTCAGACGATTTCAAAATAAGTTTTCAAATGGGATAGAGCTAAGGAAATTATGGGTTATAGCTATGAAGGTTATGGGTATTGATCGAGGGTATTGCTCGTGAGGTCAACCTAACATTTATCATTTTCGTTGCGTCTACGTACTTTCCTGCAATATTGAATCACAATATTGATACGTGAGCATTCATATCTTATCTTTTATATATTAATAGTGTATTCCTGACTAGTGCTCGAGTATATATGATTATGCATGTTTGTATGCTTAGTTTCGTCGTTAAATAGTTTATGATAAATCACGAATTCGATACATATGCTACTGAGATAAGTTATATGATATGCATGTCGTTGAAAATCCGAAGAAAAAATTAATAACTTTTCATTTAGAAATCGTGTGGTTTCGATGAACGGATTAAAAGATATGGTCAACTGAATTATCATTAATTTTAATATTATTATTAAAACGATTATTATAACTGTTATCAGTTGATGTTATTACTAAAATTATCTTTATTACTAAAAATTAATATTTTTATTGAAACTATCATTTTATTATTTTTATCATTATTATTATTATCAATATTATTTTATCAAATAAATATGCGTACAAAGATATTTTTACCACACGTAATGTAATTACATTAATAATACATACCACTATATTTTTATGATATTAAGTGAATTTTATAAATTTTATTATTTGAGATATATAAAAGTATATTTTTATCATATATGAATTTTAATATAAATTTTTATTTATTAATAAATGACTTATATTATTTAGTATAATAAGATCTGATAAATATATTTAAATATATAAAACTACTATATATAAGTTATATAATAAACATGTATAGATTTTGGAAGTCATTTTGGGTCAAGTTGACGTTTGTTGACTTTTGCATGTCGGTCTCGAGCATTAGGATTGTGATACACTACGACTTGACCTAAATTGTTAGACAGATATTGACCAACATATAAATATATATACTTAATATAGGTTCGTGAATCCGAGACAAACACTGCACTTGTTCAGTGCCGTCATATACATAATTGCTACGAAATACAGTATTGTGAGTTTCATTTGCTCCCTTTTATATATATTTTTGGGACTGAGAATACATGCGCTGTTTTTATAAATGTTTTACGAAATAGACACAAGTACTAAAACTAATTCTACGTGGGTTTAAACCAGAAATATCCCCTTAGCTTGGTAACTATAACTACTGGTGTATGACTGGTAGGCGCGAATCCTAAAGATAGATCTATTGGGCCTGACAAACCCCATCCTGACTATGGGATGCTTTAGTACTTCGAGATTTATATAACACACCTGATTCGGTGTACTTTCAGAGGGTAAAACATGAACGTTAAGGCTTGTTACCGAGTGCCTACAACTTATAGAATACTTTTATACACTTGTGAGTGTACGGATATTTATAGAAACTGAAATCTTGTGGTCTATTACTATTACGAAAATGATGGATTATGATAAATTAATGAACTCACCAACCTTTTGGTTGACACTTTAAAGCATGTTTATTCTCAGGTATTAAAGAATTCTTCCGCTGTGCATTAGCTCATTTTAAGGATATTACTTGGAGTCATCCAAGACATACTTTGAAAGACGTTGCATTCGAGTCGTTGAGTTCATCAAGATTAATATTAAGTCAATTATAGTTGGATGTAATATGAAATGGTATGCATGCCGTCAATTTTTGATGTAAAGAAAGTTTGTCTTTTAAAAACGAATGCAATGTTTGTAAAACGTATCATATAGAGGTCAAATACCTCGCGATGTAATCAACTATTGTGAATCGTTTATAATGTATATGAACGGGTCCTTTCAGTTGGTATCAGAGCGGTGGTCTTAGCGAACCAGGTCTTACATTAGTGTGTCTAACTGATAGTTGTTAAGATGCATTAGTGAGTCTGGACTTCGACCGTGTCTGCATGTCAAAAGTTTTGCTTATCATTTTTAGTCGGAAATCATCTACTTACCATCCTTAGGAAATTACCTGCTTATCATTCTTAAGTCTAGACGCGTTTTCCTACATTTATTGCATAATAGTGTATAGACGAATTCTTATCTTAGCATATCTGTTACTGTGAACTTTGACTGACATCTTTCAAAGATTCCTCCGTAATTTATGGAATTTTGGTATTATATATACATATGTAAATTATATATTGAAGAATACCAAATCTAAATTCTACAATCTATTTCATACCAAAAAAATTCTTTCCCTGATCATACAAGATGGATCCCTCAACCAGTTCGAGTTCCTCGGATTCCGACAGCTATGCCGATATGGATTTTCACATGAGCTCCGAAAGCAGCGTGACCGGAATGGATCAACCAATTAGCCATCATCTATTCTGGATGAATTGGGGATGGGTTCATAATCTACTTAACCATTGGAGACAAGAAGAAGGCGATCCCTTTCATCCACCACATTGCCCTCTTGGCAATGAACCTGAAGCACTTACCGGCGAACCTGTCCGAAACACCATTTTCTCTCTCATTTCCAGAGTATCTCGTCATGATTATATACTACACCAAATTCTAGATCTTATTTATCCGCTCGTCCGAACCGACAATCACCCCGGTGTAATAGAAGAAGTCAATGAGCTTCGCGCTCGGGTAGTGGCTTTGGAAAATATGGTGCAAAGGTTACAAACACCAGCAGTAGCACCAGTAGCATAACCAGTACCACCATCAACAACATCAACAGTACCATTACCACCACCAACAACAACCGCATCGCAAACCTCAACTTCACAATCTGTCCCACGAGCATCGACGTCATACGCCATGTAGATACCAAGGAATACCACAACGATGAAGTATTGATTCATAACTTCATTGGGGAAACATTCTATGGCGATTATGTAATTTCTAAAGTTTAGAAATTATCTATCCTAGCCTTAACCATAAATCAAATGAGTTTAATTTAATATTAACTCATTAAATCAATATTACATCTGAAGAAATATACACATATATATTTCCATAAAGACTGTAATAAAATTCTTTTGTACAAAATATTAATTGTGAATTTTTTTAACGGGTAGGTAATACCCGAGAGATATATAAATTCACAATTAATATGTTACATTCTTCGAATCTGATTCAGCAAATCATCCATTATACTCCCTACTTTCACAACAATATACATTCTTTTATAGAAATCAAAACAACCATACTCATTCAAAATCTAATTACATATTCTGATTTTAAAATCTCAGAATTCGATTCAAGATATAACCGAAATCATCACTCTTAGATTCCTACATCTTTCAAAACTATACTTTGACTTCAAAACTGTCCTAGAACCTCATTTCTATTCATGGAACTCACAAAAATATTTGTATCATTCAAAATCTTAGAACATCATATGTATATTAACAATTAAAATATGTGTTCAAATACTTCGAAATTCCTAAAGACATGCGAGATGGTGATCCAACCACATATTACCCACTGTCATGCATCTGAAAAGCTCTCGAAACCAAAGTTATAGTTTAACACGTATCCGTGTCAGATCCTTTGATATTTATTACCAAATATAATTTTTCAATCTCTTTCCAAAATAGACAGTTTTGTCACGGCTCCAGCAAATCACCTTCATTTGTTTATACGAATAAACCTTATTATAACAATTACCCCTTCATCATTGTTACCGGGGAACCTTTCATATCTCACCACATTAGCAGTAAACTTATCAACAACTTCATTAACCTTCGACTTAAGCCTCTCTGAAAATCCACTATACTTATTCATTAAAACCCCATCATGTACTCACCTACATCCTGTAACAATAATTGTCACACCAACTACTGGGAATTAGCAATCAGTATTTTGAATTTCGCGACAATTTTACGTCAAAAGTTATACATATAACGTCTATCTCCTAGACTTACATACTTCGAATGTGAATTTTCTGAAAAACATCCCAAACTATGAACTAGTTCTCCGAAATTGGAAAAATGCTGATGAAGCAGCAAAAACTGTAAACGACTTTAACAGTCAAAAGTTTGATGATAAAGAATAGTATGGTGGTAAAGCTGAGAAAAAGAGAAGGTTTGAAACTGGAAAACGGATTGAGCAGACCATGAAGGAGGCTGTGGACAAATCACAAAGACTAAACCTGTCTTCAAAGGATCCAAATGATTCAGTGTCTACTGAAATAGTTAGCAAACACCTTACTTCTCATTCTAAACCTTCACAGACAAATCTTCTTCATCATCCATATTATCGTATCTTTTATTATAATATCTTCGATATTCCTGAAGATATTTTCACAACTATTCTTATCCGATATCTTTTATCTCTTCGCAATATCTGCGTTACAACATAAAAAGAAACTGTGTTAGTTTCTAAATTTAAAAAAAAAAAAATTGAATTTAAAATAGGAATATTTTTGAAGTAGTGTTGGGAACTGAAGCATGAGTTAGTATAATATAATGACACTTGATCAACGTGATTATATTACAGTAAGTCATGCTGAGTTTCTAATGGAACGTGATGATTCACAGAACATACTGTCATCATGTACTGTTTACACGACTCTTACATTCTACCCAATTTTCAAACATATTAAGAACATATCATCTTGATAGCTCTATATTTTCGGATATTCTGGTAATTTGCCAAATCAAGATCGTGCCATTACGATTTTCTTCTTGGAACATTAACTATGTTCATCCAAAAATTCATATCTACGAATTCTGAACTATTATCCGCTTGACTTAAGATCGGGAAGAGAAAACGAAAGCATGAAGCTCCGAAATATAATGGAGAATATAAACCCGATAACAACCCCGAAATTACAAATCGTGTATATAAATGCGTATAGCAATATAAAGACACGGGAGAATGAAAAACACAATAACCCCAAGGTAATGGTAGAAGAAAATAACTTCCTCCGGTGGTAGATGAAAAAGAAGAATGACAGATATGAAAGTTAAAAGTATATCAAGAATCAATACTGGATGAAGCATATTAATGAATGCTTTAAAGTATGAATTGGGGAGAAAGACTAGAAGGTGTGAGCTGTGGAAATAAAGAAACGAAGGGGGTGGAATTATAGTAAAATATCAGACAGAGAAATCGAGACAGATTATCGCATTTAATCAAAGAAGATCCTGATTTCCTTAATCGCCGAAGAACCAAATCTTATTGCAAAGATTTTCTTTAAATCCCATGAATTCCTGAAATCAATCATAACTACGTCATCGGTTAAAACGAATATACGTTTACTCATTTCACTCTCTTGCGATAGCTTCACTTATACTCTTCGCGTAATCAAATTGTTTTATTTATATTACTCAATGATGATAAAACTCTATTTATCAACTCATATTCGTCATGAAAACATTTTTATAGTTAGCCATGACGACCTCGATCAAATTTCGGGACGAAATTTCTTTAACGGGTAGGTACTGTGACGACCCGGAAATTTCCGACCAAATTTAAACTTAACCTTTATATGTTTCTGATACGATAAGCAGAATTTGTAATGTTGAATATCAAAAAGTTTGGAACTACATTCATGTAATCAATTACCCTTTGACCGTGTTCGACGATTCACGAACAATTATGTGTATATAGATATGTATATATAATATATAATATTAACTGAAAACATTAACAAAGTATTAGATATATGATACTTTACATAAACATATTTGTTTCGATATATTTATCAACAGAATTAAGAGATAATATCAAATGATTGAATTATCAGATACATTATGATATGATTACGGGCCTATGTTATGAGGTCCACTGTGATTTAAGAAATCTATTTTTTTGACAACTCATTAC
The DNA here is from genome assembly GCF_046630445.1 of Rutidosis leptorrhynchoides. Lineage (NCBI taxonomy): Eukaryota > Viridiplantae > Streptophyta > Magnoliopsida > Asterales > Asteraceae > Rutidosis > Rutidosis leptorrhynchoides. Next base: position 153,327,299 of record NC_092337.1, read on the forward strand.
TTAACCAGTATGATAAAGATAACGATATTTATATTTTATTATATATATATATATATATAACAATTTAAATTAATATTATATATATTTTTATACGCGTATTATACGTACATAGTTTTATACATTTACTATACTTTAACTTTACCTTTACTTTACTTTTACTTTACTTTCACTTTAATAATTCACTTTAATAATTCATACTTTAATAATTCACTTTAATAATTCATACTTTAATAATTCACTTTAATAATTCATACTTTAATAATTCACTTTAATAATTCATACTTTAATAATTCACTTTAATAATTCATACTTTAATAATTCACTTTAATAATTCATACTTTAATAATTCACTTTAATAATTCATACTTTAATAATTCACTTTAATAATTCATACTTTAATAATTCACTTTAATAATTCAAAAATCTATTATAAATAGAATTCAATAGGTTTCATTATTTCATAGAAACTTGAAAATATATTTCTCTAAACTCTCTCAATCGAATTATATATATATATATATATATATATATATATATATATATATATATATATATATATATATATATATATATATATATATATATATATATATATATATATATATTTACTTAGTATTATTTCAAGATATTATTAGTATACATAAAATACTACGACGGAGTTATATTCAGACGATTTCAAAATAAGTTTTCAAATGGGATAGAGCTAAGGAAATTATGGGTTATAGCTATGAAGGTTATGGGTATTGATCGAGGGTATTGCTCGTGAGGTCAACCTAACATTTATCATTTTCGTTGCGTCTACGTACTTTCCTGCAATATTGAATCACAATATTGATACGTGAGCATTCATATCTTATCTTTTATATATTAATAGTGTATCCCTGACTAGTGCTCGAGTATATATGATTATGCATGTTTGTATGCTTAGTTTCGTCATTAAATAGTTTATGATAAATCACGAATTCGATACATATGCTACTGAGATAAGTTATATGATATGCATGTCGTTGAAAATCCGAAGAAAAAATTAATAACTTTTCATTTAGAAATCGTGTGGTTTCGATGAACGGATTAAAAGATATGGTCAACTGAATTATCATTAATTTTAATATTATTATTAAAACGATTATTATAACTGTTATCAGTTGATGTTATTACTAAAATTATCTTTATTACTAAAAATTAATATTTTTATTGAAACTATCATTTTATTATTTTTATCATTATTATTATTATCAATATTATTTTATCAAATAAATATGCGTACAAAGATATTTTTACCACACGTAATGTAATTACATTAATAATACATACCACTATATTTTTATGATATTAAGTGAATTTTATAAATTTTATTATTTGAGATATATAAAAGTATATTTTTATCATATATGAATTTTAATATAAATTTTTATTTATTAATAAATGACTTGTATTATTTAGTATAATAAGATCTGATAAATATATTTAAATATATAAAACTACTATATATAAGTTATATAATAAACATGTATAGATTTTGGAAGTCATTTTGGGTCAAGTTGACGTTTGTTGACTTTTGCATGTCGGTCTCGAGCATTAGGATTGTGATACACTACTACTTGACCTAAATTGTTAGACAGATATTGACCAACATATAAATATATATACTTAATATAGGTTCGTGAATCCGAGACAAACACTGCACTTGTTCAGTGCCGTCATATACATAATTGCTACGAAATACAATATTGTGAGTTTCATTTGCTCCCTTTTATATATATTTTTGGGACTGAGAATACATGCGCTGTTTTTATAAATGTTTTACGAAATAGGCACAAGTACTAAAACTAATTCTACGTGGGTTTAAACCAGAAATATCCCCTTAGCTTGGTAACTATAACTACTAGTGTATGACTGGTAGGCGCGAATCCTAAAGATAGATCTATTGGGCCTGACAAACCCCATCCTGACTATGGGATGCTTTAGTACTTCGAGATTTATATAACACACCTGATTCGGTGTACTTTCAGAGGGTAAAACATGAACGTTAAGGCTTGTTACCGAGTGCCTACAACTTATAGAATACTTTTATACACTTGCGAGTGTACGGATATTTATAGAAACTGAAATCTTGTGGTCTATTACTATTACAAAAATGATGGATTATGATAAACTAATGAACTCACCAACCTTTTGGTTGACACTTTAAAGCATGTTTATTCTCAGGTATTAAAGAATTCTTCCGCTGTGCATTAGCTCATTTTAAGGATATTACTTGGAGTCATCCAAGACATACTTTGAAAGACGTTGCATTCGAGTCGTTGAGTTCATCAAGATTAATATTAAGTCAATTATAGTTGGATGTAATATGAAATGGTATGCATGCCGTCAATTTTTGATGTAAAGAAAGTTTGTCTTTTAAAAACGAATGCAATGTTTGTAAAACGTATCATATAGAGGTCAAATACCTCGCGATGTAATCAACTATTGTGAATCGTTTATAATGTATATGAACGGGTCCTTTCAACAGTAAATAAAGGTACGATGAAATATGAAATAAAAGTATTATACTTATTTAAACTTCCGTAATCATGATATTTGACGTTTTGATTTTAATTAATTGTTGCCCGGGTTAATTGTCCTTTATCCTGGATTATTTGATACCTATTTAGTTTTTGTCCATAATAGTCCATCGGTCATAATTATAAAATGCTCGTCAAATTAACCTTATTCCCGAAGTCAAATATTCCAACTAATTAGGGATTCGAACTGTAACAAGGTTTTAATACTTTGTAAATAATTACACCAGGTTATCGACTGCACGTAATTCAAGGTTTTAATACTTTGTTAACAATTACACCAATTATCCTTGTATGTAATCCACCCTTGTTTTAATGAGAAATGAATATTAATTTACCCACTTGATCAGAATGAATAATCAATTACCCAACCCAAATAATTAATTAAATGATCGTAAAAGATGTCGTTTAAACGTCACTAAATGGAACATACATAATCATTTTAATAATTATTAGATTAACTAATTTGAAGATAGGTTCGACAGATTCTAATGAGTTGTCATTCGATTAGACAATACCCCTATATATTAATAGTCAATAGTTCAATGTCCAAAAGTGTCGGTCTTTTGTCCAAACCTTAATTATGGTACAAAAATTCAATAACCCAATCTTAATTTTTAGTCTAACATCACGATTACTTTGGCTCAAATAAGCATAATAATAACTTAGTTACGAGACATTAATTTAAAAAGGAAGAACATAGCTTACAGTGGTGATTAATTGCGTAGCGTTACACGGACAGAGTTCCGACTTTAAAACCCGTAAAACATTTCTTACAATTACTCAACTAAACCATAATTTATTATTAATCTTAAATTAAAATTATAATTATAATATAAATATATATTATGATAGAGATCAGAGAAAGACGGATATAGAAAAAGATGTGTTTTTACTCGCAGAAAACTGGCGAATTTATAGAATGTGGCCTGCTACAGTAACTCATGCGGTCGCATGAGATTTTAGTGCAAATCTCATGCACTCGCATGTGTTTTATGCCTATTTTCCATGCGATCGCATGGCCGTCAGATCCAGCTCACATATTTTTTGTTTGCTAGTTTGTCGACGTTATTTAATATAATATATAATATATATAAATAATTTATATAATTATTTAAATATTATATTATATTCTTGTGCATAGTTGACTTGTAATTTTAGCTCCGTTGCGTCGCACGTTGATAGTTGGCTCAGGTCCCGGTTTCGGTTTTTCGAACGTCCTTTCGTATAATTTAATATCTTGTACTTTGCATTTTGCGGCTCGTACTCTTGTAATTTTGAGACGTTTCTCATCAATAAATTGAACCACTTGGATTGTACTTTGTACTTTTTAGCTTTTTGATCATTTGCGTCTTCAAATCGTCGTTTTCTTCTTTTGTCTTCGCACTTATTTATTTAAACGAATATTACATAAAAATAGAACAATTGCAACTAAAAGCTTTACATATTGGAAGGATATTGTGCCTAAATATATGTTCATTTGGAGCACTATCAGTCGTTCTAAATTAGGACTCACAAAATTAGTTTTCCACTTTTTTCATTGTCTCATTCCATCACCGATTCTCAATCAAGTTTTCATCATCTCTCATCGATTCATTCTATCACCGATTATCAATCATCTTTAATCATCTCTCAATTGCTTCAATTTCTTGATAATAATAAAAACTCTAAACACAAACCATTTTCAACTATGCCGACTTGTTAAAATTACGTAGATAATTCGTCCACTTCAACCAATCTAATTAAACAAGGCAGAGAAGGTACCGCTGTGAACTTTAGTTTAGGGTTCGAATTAATCACTGAATTGGATTGCAGGTAGTTTCAGTTTTTTTTATTTTTTTTTTTGTTTTTTTTTATGGTTTCAATTGCTTAACACTGATCTATAAGCATTAATTCAGGAACCAAATTACAGTGTTGTCTGTATATGTTTGCATCTTCTTTGGTTACATCTGTGTTGTTTCTTTGCGATTGTGTTAGGTTTGTGACAATCGATGTATGTTTTTTGTATTGTTTGCTTGTGGTTAAGTTTTAATTTTGATTAATTATGTGCTGATTATGGTGTTGTAGGTTTTTGGTGGTTGCCGTGTTCGTTCTCTGCCTGCTTGTTGCTTTTTGAATTTGAATTTTTTTTTGTCAGTGTATTCTTTTTTGTGCATTTTGTTATGTTTTATTTTTCTCAAATACGTTTTTCATTTGTGTTTTCCTATATTGCTGCTACTAAATGATTGTTTGCTTATAACATGTGCTTGATTTTGATGTTAAATTATATAATGGGGTTGATTTTGATGTTAAATGTGCTCCATTATCATTTCAAATACTTTAGATTTTAGTAGGGATGTAATGGTTATGTATGAATGTATGTGTTTCTGATTGCCTTATTATTGTTTTTCGTTTTTTATAATTAAGTTATTACATTATTTTTTTGCTAAAATAAACATGGTCCTCTGTTATTTGTGTTTGACAAATACTTTTTGAGAGTACAATGTAGTGACCCGAACTTTTCTATGTTTATATATATATTAAATGAAATTGTTATTTACATGATTAAGTGTTTCCAACATGTTAAGCAATCAAACTTGTTAAGACTTGATTAAATGAAATAAGTTTCATATAGACAATTGATCACCCAAGTTGACCGGCGATTCACGAACGTTAAAACTTGTAAAAACTATATGATGACATATATATGGATATATATATAGTTAACATGATATTATGATAAGTAAACATATCATTAAGTATATTAACAATGAACAACATATGTAAAAACAAGACTACTAACTTAATGATTTTGAAACGAGACATATATGTAACGATTATCGTTGTAACGACATTTAATGTATATATATATATATCATATTAAGATATATTAATACATCATGATATCATGATAATGTAATAATTTAACATCTCATTTGATTTAATAAACAATGGATTAACAACATTTAACAAGATCGTTAACCTAAAGGTTTCAAAACAACGTTTACATGTAACGACTAACGATGACTTAACGACTCAGTTAAAATGTATATACATGTAGTGTTTTAATATGTATTCATACACTTTTGAAAGACTTCAAGACACTTATCAAAATACTTCTACTTAACAAAAATGCTTACAATTACATCCTCGTTCAGTTTCATCAACAATTCTACTCGTATGTCCCCGTATTCGTACTCGTACAATACACAGCTTTTAGATGTATGTACTATTGGTATATAAACTCCAATGATCAGCTCTTAGCAGCCCATGTGAGTCACCTAACACATGTGGGAACTATCATTTGGCAACTAGCATGAAATATCTCATAAAATTACAAAAATATGAGTAATCATTCATGACTTATTTACATGAAAACAAGATTACATATCCTTTATATCTAATCCATACACCAACGAACAAAAACACCTACAAACACTTTCATTCTTCAATTTTCTTCATCTAATTGATCTCTCTCAAGTTCTATCTTCAAGTTATAAGTGTTCTTCATAAATTCCATAAGTATAGTTTCATAAAAATCAAGAATACTTCCAAGTTTGCTAGCTTACTTCCAATCTTGTAGAGTGATCATCCAATCTCAAGAAATATTTCTTATTTACAGTAAGATATCTTTCTAATACAAGGTAATACTCATATTCAAACTTTGATTCAATTTCTATAACTATAACAATCTTATTTCGAGTGAAAATCTTACTTGAACTTGTTTTCGTGTCATGATTCTGCTTCAAGAACTTTCAAGCCATCCAAGGATCCTTTAAAGCTAGATCCATTTTTTTCATTTCCAGTAGCTTTATCCAGAAAACTTGAGGTAGCAATTATGTTCATAACATCATTCGATTCATACATATAAAGCTATCTTATTCGAAGGTTTAAACTTGTAATCACTAGATCATAGTTTAGTTAATTTTAAACTTGTTCGCAAACAAAAGTTAATCCTTCTAACTTGACTTTTAAAATAAACTAAACACATGTTCTATATCTATATTATATGCTAACTTAATGATTTAAAACCTGGAAACACGAAGAACACTGTAAAACCGGACATACGCCGTCGTAGTAACACCGCGGGCTGTTTTGGGTTAGTTAATTAAAAACTATGATAAAATTTGATTTAAAAGTTTTTCTTCTGGGAAAATGATTTTTCTTATGAACATGAAACTATATCCAAAAATCATGATTAAACTCAAAGTGGAAGTATGTTTTCTAAAATGGTCATCTAGACGTCGTTCTTTCGACTGAAATGACTACCTTTACAAAAACGACTTGTAACTTATATTTTTGACTATAAACTTATACTTTTTTCTCTTTAGATTCATAAAATAGAGTTCAATATGAAACCATAGCAATTTAATTCACTCAAAACGGATTTAAAATGAAGAAGTTATGGGTAAAACAAGATTGGATATTTTTGATCTTTTTAGCTACGGGAAATGTTTAACAAATCTATACAAATCATATCCTAGCTAACTTATATTTTATTATACATGTATTCTAATATATTATGTAATCTTGAGATACCATAGACACGTATAAAAATGTTTTGACATATCATATCGACCCATGTATATATATTATTTGGAACAACCATAGACACTCTATATGCAGTAATGTTGGAGTTAGCTATACAGGGATGAGGTTGATTCCAAATATATATATACTTTAAGTTGTGATTTAGCCTGAGACGTGTATACACTGGGTCGTGGATTGATTCAAGATAATATATATCGATTTATTTTTGTACATCTAACTAGGGACAACTAGTTGTAGGTTACTAACGAGGACAGTTGACTTAATACACTCAAATCTTTAAAACATAATAAAAATGGTTGTAATTATATTTTGATCATACTTTGATATATATGTACATATTTGTATAGGTTCGTGAATCGATCCGTGGCCAAGTCTTATTTCCGAGGAAGGAAATATCTGTGAAAGTGAGTTATAGTCCCACTTTTAAAATCTAATATTTTTGGGATGAGAATACATGCAGGTTTTATAAATGATTTACAAAATAGATACAAGTACGTGAAACTACATTCTATGGTTGAATTATTGAAATCAAATTGGCCCCTTTTTATTAAGTCTGGTAATCTAAGAATTAGGGAACAGACACCCTAATTGACGCGAATCCTAAAGATAGATCTATTGGGCCTAACAAACCCCATCCAAAGTACTGGGTGCTTTAGTACTTCGAAATTTATATCATATCCGAAGGGTGTCCCAGAATGATCGGGATATTCTTATATATGCATCTTGTTAATGTCGATTACCAGGTGTTCACCATATGAATGATTTTTATCTCTATGTATGGGATGTGTATTGAAATATGAAATCTTGTGGTCTATTGTTACGATTTGATATATATAAGTTAAACCTATAACTCACTAACATTTTTGTTGACGTTTAAAGCATGTTTATTCTCAGGTGAATACTAAGAGCTTCCGCTGTTGCATACTAAAATAAGGACAAGATTTGGAGTCCATGTTTGTATGATATTGTGTAAAAACTGCATTCAAGAAACATATGTCAATGTAATATATTTCTATTGTAAACCATTATGTAATGATCTTGTGTAAACAGTATATTTTAGATTATCATTATTTGATAATCTACATAATGTTTTTAAAACCTTTATTGATAAAATAAAGGTTATGGTTGTTTTAAAAATGAATGCAGTCTTTGAAAAACGTCTCATATAGAGGTCAAAACCTCGCAACGAAATCAATTAATATGGAACATTTATAATCAATATGAACGGGACATTTTAGTTGGTATCCGAGCGTTGGTCTTAGAGAACCAGAATTTTACATTAGTGTGTCTTATCGAGTTTGTTAGGATGCATTAGTGAGTCTGGATTTCGACCGTGTTTACTTGAAAAATGATTGCTTAACAAATTTTGTTGGAAACTATATATTTTTAACATGTGAATATTATGTGATATATTAATCTCTTAACGTGTTTGATATTATGTGATAGATGTCTACCTCTAGAACAAGTCCCATTGACTCACCTAATAATAATGAAGAGTCAAATGTAAATTGGAATGATTCGTGGACTGATTCACAAGTTCCCGAGGAGGAACCGGAAGAAGAGTCGGAACCGGAAGAAGAATCGGAACCGGAAGAAGAGTCGGAACCGGAAGAAGAATCGGAACCGGAAGAAGAATCGGAACCGGAAGAAGAAATAGAACCTGTGGGGGAAATAATAAAACAGTTAAGTAGAAGAAAATCCTCAACCAACTGACCAAAGTTAATTATGGTCAATGGTGTTTCCGCCAAGGAAGCAAAGTATTGGGAGGATTACCAATTCTCCGATGAATCGGATCCCGATAAGGATTCCGATGATGTTATAGAAATTACCCCAACACAATTTAAAAAGGAAAAAGAGAACAATAAGGGAAAGGGCATAAAATTAGAGAAATTTGATTCCAAACCCGATGAACTTTATATGTATCGTCAACACCCGTATTTCTTAAGTTGTGACAATAACCCGGGAACCTCTAAACCACCAGGTTTTTCTAAACCAATGTGGAAAATGACGGCTCGTATTAGGGGAACATCATATATCCCTAGAAACTTGGCAAAACGAACCAAAACCGAAGAAGAAGAAACGAGCTAGTCGGAATAAGATAGTTGTATTCGTGTGGTGTAGTATATGTAATATAGTGTGCTTATGCTTTATGATATATGTAAAAATTGCTTGTATTAATAAGTATTTTTTTTTATGAATCTAACTCTTATCTATTTTACAGTTTAAAAACACAAAATGGATAGACAACCCAATATTTTAAGAGACCTACCCGGAGACATGTTTGATGAAATCTTGTCTAGAGTCGGTCAGAATTCCTCGGCACAACTATTTAAGGCGAGATCAGTTTGTAAGACATTCGAAGAACGTTCCAAGAATGCCTTGGTTTATAAAAGGCTTTCGTTCGAAAGATGGGGGATATCACATTGGGAAATCCATAAGTTACGATGTGTTTACTTTGACGCATATATTGCGGGGAACCCAAATGTTATTTTACGCAACGGGTTAAGAAATTATTTTGACTCAATATATCCGAATATAGGACTTCGTGATTTAGAAAAAGCGGATAACATGCAACATAAAAAAGCATGTTATGCTTACGGGTTAGTAATGTTCGCTTCTCACCAAAGTGAGAACAAGAACATCGGGCTACAACTATTAAACAAAACGTTCCCACAAGTGACGGAGTCGGTAATTGGGGTAAGAAATGAGGTTTTTAGATTGTTACGGGACTGTTGGACATTACGTAACCCTCGTCCCTTTGACGACGTTACAACACGCTGTATTATCAACGGCCATAACGGTTATGTTCCACAAGACCAAGGATGGGAAGTAGTCCTAGTAAAACCAGAATGCATGACTTGTTTCTGGACGTATGAATTACGTGTCTTTATTGCCTTTACTGAACGACTTATGTACTAGCTAGAATTATCTTCACAACTATCTTGTATCAAAGTTATTGTGTGCTATATTTCATGCTATATGTAAAATAAGCGGTATTGTAAGTTTGTAAAATATTGTGTAAAAGTTTGAACGTGAAATATTATTATAATCAGTTTTTCATATAGAATTGTAGTAGTTGAATTGTATATTAGCTACTAAGTATGAACTTAACGGGTAGGTACTACCCGAATTTAAACTTATAAAACGCTAATATGAAGAAAAAGCTTTTATAAATGAGTTCATATTATGCTACGAGATACTATTGACTACTCTTAATATTCTGTATGATTAACTTGTTTCATTTGACTATTTGAAGGAAATGGCACCGACTACTCGACAAACCATGAATATGAGCGAAGAGGAATTTCGTACCTTTCTTGCTGCAAACATAGCCGCAGTACAGGCTGCCCTACATACCAACAATAACTCTGAATCTAGCAATGCAGCTAACGGCACAAGAAATCGTGTAGGATGTGAAATGTCCCGTTCTTATTGATTAAAAACGTTCCATATTAATTGATTTTGTTGCGAGGTTTTGACCTCTATATGAGACGTTTTTCAAAGACTGCATTCATTTTTAAAACAAACCATAACCTTTATTTCATAAATAAAGGTTTAAAAAGCTTTACGTAGATTATCAAATAATGATAATCTAAAATATCCTGTTTACACACGACCATTACATAATGGTTTACAATACAAATATGTTACATCGAAATCAGTTTCTTGAATGCAGTTTTTACACAATATCATACAAACATGGACTCCAAATCTTGTCCTTATTTTAGTATGCAACAGCGGAAGCTCTTAATATTCACCTGAGAATAAACATGCTTTAAACGTCAACAAAAATGTTGGTGAGTTATAGGTTTAACCTATATATATCAAATCGTAACAATAGACCACAAGATTTCATATTTCAATACACATCCCATACATAGAGATAAAAATCATTCATATGGTGAACACCTGGTAACCGACAATAACAAGATGCATATATAAGAATATCCCCATCATTCCGGGACACCCTTCGGATATGATATAAATTTCGAAGTACTAAAGCATCCGGTACTTTGGATGGGGTTTGTTAGGCCCAATAGATCTATCTTTAGGATTCGCGTCAATTAAGGTGTCTGTTCCCTAATTCTTAGATTACCAGACTTAATAAAAAGGGGCATATTCGATTTCGATAATTCAACCATAGAATGTAGTTTCACGTACTTGTGTCTATTTTGTAAATCATTTATAAAACCTGCATGTATTCTCATCCCAAAAATATTAGATTTTAAAAGTGGGACTATAACTCACTTTCACAGATTTTTACTTCGTCGGGAAGTAAGACTTGGCCACTGGTTGATTCACGAACCTATAACAATATATACATATATATCAAAGTATGTTCAAAATATATTTACAACACTTTTAATATATTTTGATGTTTTAAGTTTATTAAGTCAGCTGTCCTCGTTAGTAACCTATAACTAGTTGTCCACAGTTAGATGTACAGAAATAAATCGATAAATATTATCTTGAATCAATCCACGACCCAGTGTATACGTATCTCAGTATTGATCACAACTCAAACTATATATATTTTGGAATCAACCTCAACCCTGTATAGCTAACTCCAACATTCACATATAGAGTGTCTATGGTTGTTCCGAAATATATATAGATGTGTCGACATGATAGGTCGAAACATTGTATACGTGTCTATGGTATCTCAAGATTACATAATATACAATACAAGTTGATTAAGTTATGGTTGGAATAGATTTGTTACCAATTTTCACGTAGCTAAAATGAGAAAAATTATCCAATCTTGTTTTACCCATAACTTCTTCATTTTAAATCCGTTTTGAGTGAATCAAATTGCTATGGTTTCATATTGAACTCTATTTTATGAATCTAAACAGAAAAAGTATAGGTTTATAGTCGGAAAAATAAGTTACAAGTCGTTTTTGTAAAGGTAGTCATTTCAGTCGAAAGAACGACGTCTAGATGACCATTTTAGAAAACATACTTCCACTTTGAGTTTAACCATAATTTTTGGATATAGTTTCATGTTCATAATAAAAATCATTTTCTCAGAATAACAACTTTTAAATCAAAGTTTATCATAGTTTTTAATTAACTAACCCAAAACAGCCCGCGGTGTTACTACGACGGCGTAAATCCGGTTTTGCGGTGTTTTTCGTGTTTCCAGGTTTTAAATCATTAAGTTAGCATATCATATAGATATAGAACATGTGTTTAGTTGATTTTAAAAGTCAAGTTAGAAGGATTAACTTTTGTTTGCGAACAAGTTTAGAATTAACTAAACTATGTTCTAGTGATTACAAGTTTAAACCTTCGAATAAGATAGCTTTATATGTATGAATCGAATGATGTTATGAACATCATTACTACCTTAATTTCCTTGGATAAACCTACTGGAAAAGAGAAAAATGGATCTAGCTTCAATGGATCCTTGGATGGCTCGAAGTTCTTGAAGCAGAATCATGACACGAAAACAAGTTCAAGTAAGATCATCACTTGAAATAAGATTGTTATAGTTATAGAAATTGAACCAAAGTTTGAATATGATTATTACCTTGTATTAGAATGATAACCTACTGTAAGAAACAAAGATTTCTTGAGGTTGGATGATCACCTTACAAGATTGGAAGTGAGCTAGCAAACTTGAAAGTATTCTTGATTTTATGAAACTAGAACTTTTAGAATTTATGAAGAACACTTAGAACTTGAAGATAGAACTTGAGAGAGATCAATTAGATGAAGAAAATTGAAGAATGAAAGTGTTTGTAGGTGTTTTTGGTCGTTGGTGTATGGATTAGATATAAAGGATATGTAATTTTGTTTTCATGTAAATAAGTCATGAATGATTACTCATATTTTTGTAATTTTATGAGATATTTCATGCTAGTTGCCAAATGATGGTTCCCACATGTGTTAGGTGACTCACATGGGCTGCTAAGAGCTGATCATTGGAGTGTATATACCAATAGTACATACATCTAAAAGCTGTGTATTGTACGAGTACGAATACGGGTGCATACGAGTAGAATTGTTGATGAAACTGAACGAGGATGTAATTGTAAGCATTTTTGTTAAGTAGAAGTATTTTGATAAGTGTATTGAAGTCTTTCAAAAGTGTATAAATACATATTAAAACACTACATGTATATACATTTTAACTGAGTCGTTAAGTCATCGTTAGTCGTTACATGTAAGTGTTGTTTTGAAACCTTTAGGTTAACGATTTTGTTAAATGTTGTTAACCCAATGTTTATAATATCAAATGAGATTTTAAATTATTATATTATCATGATATTATCATGTATGAATATCTCTTAATATGATATATATACATTAAATGTCTTTACAACGATAATCGTTACATATATGTCTCGTTTAAAAATCATTAAGTTAGTAGTCTTGTTTTTACATATGTAGTTCATTGTTAATATACTTAATGATATGTTTACTTATCATAGTTTCATGTTAACTATATATATATCCATATATATGTCATCATATAGTTTTTACAAGTTTTAACGTTCGTGAATCACCGGTCAACTTGGGTGGTCAATTGTCTATATGAAACATATTTCAATTAATCAAGTCTTAACAAGTTTGATTACTTAACATTTTGGAAACATTTAATCATGTAAATATTAATCTCAATTAATATATATAAACATGGAAAAGTTCGGGTCACTACAGTACCTACCCGTTAAATAAATTTCGTCCCGAAATTTTAAGCTGTTGAAGGTGTTGACGAATCTTCTGGAAATAGATGCGGGTATTTCTTCTTCATCTGATCTTCACGCTCCCAGGTGAACTCGGGTCCTCTACGAGCATTCCATCGAACCTTAACAATTGGTATCTTGTTTTGCTTAAGTCTTTTAACCTCACGATCCATTATTTCGACGGGTTCTTCGATGAATTGAAGTTTTTCGTTGATTTGGATTTCATCTAACGGAATAGTGAGATCTTCTTTAGCAAAACATTTCTTTAAATTCGAGACGTGGAAAGTGTTATGTACAGCCGCGAATTGTTGAGGTAACTCTAGTCGGTAAGCTACTGGTCCGACACGATCAATAATCTTGAATGGTCCAATATACCTTGGATTTAATTTCCCTCGTTTACCAAATCGAACAACGCCTTTCCAAGGTGCAACTTTAAGCATGACCATCTCTCCAATTTCAAATTCTATATCTTTTCTTTTAATGTCAGCGTAGCTCTTTTGTCGACTTTGGGCGGTTTTCAACCGTTGTTGAATTTGGATGATCTTCTCGGTAGTTTCTTGTATAATCTCCGAACCCGTAATCTGTCTATCCCCCACTTCACTCCAACAAATCGGAGACCTGCACTTTCTACCATAAAGTGCTTCAAACGGCGCCATCTCAATGCTTGAATGGTAGCTGTTGTTGTAGGAAAATTCTGCTAACGGTAGATGTCGATCCCAACTGTTTCCGAAATCAATAACACATGCTCGTAGCATGTCTTCAAGCGTTTGTATCGTCCTTTCGCTCTGCCCATCAGTTTGTGGATGATAGGCAGTACTCATGTCTAGACGAGTTCCTAATGCTTGCTGTAATGTCTGCCAGAATCTTGAAATAAATCTGCCATCCCTATCAGAGATAATAGAGATTGGTATTCCATGTCTGGAGACGACTTCCTTCAAATACAGTCGTGCTAACTTCTCCATCTTGTCATCTTCTCTTATTGGTAGGAAGTGTGCTGATTTGGTGAGACGATCAACTATTACCCAAATAGTATCAAAACCACTTGCAGTCCTTGGCAATTTAGTGATGAAATCCATGGTAATCTTTTCCCATTTCCATTCCGGGATTTCGGGTTGTTGAAGTAGACCTGATGGTTTCTGATGCTCAGCTTTGACCTTAGAACACGTCAAACATTCTCCTACGTATTTAGCAACATCGGCTTTCATACCCGGCCACCAAAAATGTTTCTTGAGATCCTTGTACATCTTCCCCGTTCCAGGATGTATTGAGTATCTGGTTTTATGAGCTTCTCTAAGTACCATTTCTCTCATATCTCCAAATTTTGGTACCCAAATCCTTTCAGCCCTATACCGGGTTCCGTCTTCCCGAATATTAAGATGCTTCTCCGATCCTTTGGGTATTTCATCCTTTAAATTTCCCTCTTTTAAAACTCCTTGTTGTGCCTCCTTTATTTGAGTAGTAATGTTATTATGAATCATTATATTCATAGATTTTACTCGAATGGGTTCTCTGTCCTTCCTGCTCAAGGCATCGGCTACCACATTTGCCTTCCCCGGGTGGTAACGAATCTCAAAGTCGTAATCATTCAATAATTCAATCCACCTACGCTGCCTCATATTCAGTTGTTTCTGATTAAATATGTGTTGAAGACTTTTGTGGTCAGTATATATAATACTTTTGACCCCATATAAGTAGTGCCTCCAAGTCTTTAATGCAAAAACAACCGCGCATAATTCCAAATCATGCGTCGTATAATTTTGTTCGTGAATCTTCAATTGTCTAGACGCATAAGCAATCACCTTCGTTCGTTGCATTAATACACAACCGAGACCTTGCTTTGATGCATCACAATAAATCACAAAATCATCATTCCCTTCAGGCAATGACAATATAGGTGCCGTAGTTAGCTTTTTCTTCAATAACTGAAACGCTTTCTCTTGTTCATCATTCCATTCAAATTTCTTCCCTTTATGCGTTAATGCAGTCAAGGGTTTTGCTATTCTGGAAAAGTCTTGGATGAACCTTCTGTAGTAACCAGCTAGTCCTAAAAACTGGCGTATGTGTTTCGGTGTTTTCGGGGTTTCCCACTTTTCAACAGTTTCTATCTTTGTCGGATCCACCTTAATACCTTCTTTGTTCACTATGTGACCGAGGAATTGAACTTCTTCCAACCAAAATGCACACTTTGAAAACTTAGCGTACAATTCTTCCTTCCTCAATACTTCTAACACCTTTCTCAAATGTTCACCGTGTTCTTGGTCATTCTTTGAGTAAATAAGTATGTCATCAATGAAAACAATGACAAACTTGTCAAGGTATGGTCCACACACTCGGTTCATAAGGTCCATGAACACAGCTGGTGCATTAGTTAAACCAAACGGCATGACCATAAACTCGTAATGACCGTAACGTGTTCTGAAAGCAGTCTTTGGAACGGTGAGTGAGATTTCTGCTCATTGCAGTCACCTCCGGGCTTCTTCGCACCTGGATAGTACTAGGACCCTTGTGCCCCGGCCCTTGATCAGTCTTGGTCGACTATCACCAGACAAGGTCAGAATTTCCGGTGTGAAGCATGTAGCTAGACTTGATTTTCTCAAGAGATCCTGTAAGCAAAGAAGGTAATTGCTTTGAAATGCCTAGTTCTTAGCTCTTAGCGAGAATAGGTTCGTAGCCAAGGTAGGGCCGAATCCACTTAAGTCAAGCTTCCCAGCAGTCAACCCAGCATTGAGTTCACCTTCCCCCTTTCCATTCTTCTTTCTCTTTCGACTTCGCTTCTTCTGCTCTGGTTCTGGCCGAGAAGTCAACTTCCCTCTGGTCGATACAAGTTTCACCCGCATTTGATGATACCCGGAACGTAAGTCAATCTTTGAATAAACAGACGAGCCTTGTAGTTGATCAAATAAGTCATCGATTCTCGGTAGTGGGTAGCGGTTCTTGATGGTAAGTTTGTTCAACTCTCGGTAGTCGATACACAACCTGAATGTACCATCTTTCTTCTTGACAAACAAAACAGGAGCTCCCCACGGTGATGTGCTTGGTCGAATGAAACCACGCTCTAAAAGTTCTTGTAATTGGCTTTGCAGTTCTTTCATCTCGCTGGGTGCGAGTCTGTAAGGAGCACGAGCTATTGGTGCAGCTCCTGGTACAAGATCTATTTGAAATTCAACGGATCGATGTGGGGGTAATCCCGGTAATTCTTTCGGAAATACATCGGGAAATTCTTTTGCAATGGGAACATCATTGATGCTCTTTTCTTCAGTTTGTACTTTCTCGACGTGTGCTAGAATAGCATAGCAGCCTTTTCTTATTAGTTTTTGTGCCTTCAAATTACTAATAAGATGTAGCTTCGTGTTGCCCTTTTCTCCGTACACCATTAAGGGTTTTCCTTTTTCTCGTATAATGCGAATTGCATTTTTGTAACAAACGATCTCCGCTTTCACTTCTTTCAACCAGTCCATACCGATTATCACATCAAAACTCCCTAACTCTACTGGTATCAAATCAATCTTAAATGTTTCGCTAACCAGTTTAATTTCTCGATTCCGACATATATTATCTGCTGAAATTAATTTACCATTTGCTAATTCGAGTAAAAATTTACTATCCAAAGGCGTCAATGGACAACTTAATTTAGCACAAAAATCTCTACTCATATAGCTTCTATCCGCACCCGAATCAAATAAAACGTAAGCAGATTTATTGTCAATAAGAAACGTACCCGTAACAAGCTCCGGGTCTTCCTGTGCCTCTACCGCATTAATATTGAAAACTCTTCCACGGCCTTGTCCATTCGTGTTCTCCTGGTTCGGGTAATTTCTAATAATGTGGCCTGGTTTTCCACATTTATAACAAACTACATTGGCATAACTTGCTCCGACACTACTTGCTCCGCCATTACTCGTTCCGACACCATTTGTTCCTTTCGTTCTATTAACCCCTGGTCCGTAGACCTCACACTTCACCGCGCTATGACCATTTCTTTTACACTTGTTGCAAAATTTGGTGCAGAACCCCGAGTGATTCTTTTCACACCTTTGGCATAGCTGCTTCTGATTGTTGTTGTTGTTGCGGTTATTATTGTTGTTGGGATGATTGTTGTAGTTGCTGTTGTTGTTGTTGTTGTTGTTGTTGTTGTTGTTGTTGTTGTTGTTGTTGTTGTTGTTGTTGTTGTTGGGCCGTTTGTTGTAGTTGCGATTGATGTTGCGATTGTTGGGATAATTGTTGCGATTATTGTTGTAATTGCTGTTGTTGTTGTATTGGTGATTCTTATCACCGTTTTCCTCCCACTTTCTTTTGACTTGCTTCACATTGGCCTCTTCAGCAGTCTGTTCTTTAATTCTTTCTTCAATCTGGTTCACTAGTTTGTGAGCCATTCTACATGCCTGTTGTATGGAGGCGGGCTCGTGTGAACTTATATCTTCTTGGATTCTTTCCGGTAATCCTTTCACAAACGCGTCGATCTTCTCTTCCTCATCTTCGAATGCTCCCGGACACAATAGGCACAATTCTGTGAATCGTCTTTCGTACGTGGTAATATCAAATCCTTGGGTTCGTAACCCTCTAAGTTCTGTCTTGAGCTTATTGACCTCGGTTCTGGGACGGTACTTCTCGTTCATCAAGTGCTTGAATGCTGACCACGGTAGTGCGTACGCATCATCTTGTCCCACTTGCTCTAGATAGGTATTCCACCATGTTAACGCAGAACCTGTGAAGGTATGCGTAGCGTACTTCACTTTGTCCTCTTCAGTACACTTACTTATGGCAAACACCGATTCAACCTTCTCGGTCCACCGTTTCAATCCGATCGGTCCTTCGGTTCCATCAAATTCCAAAGGTTTGCAGGCAGTGAATTCTTTGTAGGTGCATCCTACACGATTTCCTGTACTGCTAGATCCAAGGTTATTGTTGGTATGTAGCGCAGCCTGTACTGCGGCTATGTTTGAAGCTAGAAAAGTACGGAATTCCTCTTCATTCATATTCACGGTGTGTCGAGTAGTCGGTGCCATTTCCTTCAAAATAGTTAAATGGAACAAGTTAATCATACAGAATATTAAGAGTAGTTAATAGTATTTCGTAGCATAATATGAACTCATTTATAAAAGCTTTTTCTTCATATTAGCGTTTTATAAGTTTAAATTCGGGTAGTACCTACCCGTTAAGTTCATACTTAGTAGCTAATATACAATTCAACTACTACAATTCTATATGAAAAACTGATTGTAATAATATTTCGCGTTCAAACTTTTATACAATATTTTACAAACTTACAATACCGCTTATTTTACATAAAGCATGAAATATAGCACACAATAACTTTGATACAAGATAGTTGTGAAGACAATTCTAGCTAGTACACAAGTCGTTCGGCAAAGGCAATAAAGACACGTAATTCATACGTCCAGAAACAAGTCATGCATTCTGGTTTTACTAGGACTACTTCCCATCCTTGGTCTTGTGCAACATAACCGTTATGGCCGTTGATAAGACAGCGTGTTGTAACGTCATCAAAGGGATGAGGGTTACGTAATGTCCAACAGTCCCGTAATAATCTAAAAACCTCATTTCTTACCCCAATTACCGACTCCGTCACTTGTGGAAACGTTTTGTTTAATAGTTGTAGCCCGATGTTCTTGTTCTCACTTTGGTGAGAAGCGAACATTACTAATCCGTAAGCATAACATGCTTCTTTATGTTGCATGTTAGCCGCTTTTTCTAAATCACGAAGTCCAATATTCGGATATATTGAGTCAAAATAATTTCTTAACCCGTTGCGTAAAATAGCATTTGGGTTCCCCGCAATATATGCGTCAAAGTAAACACATCGTAACTTATGGGTTTCCCAATGTGATATCCCCCATCTTTCAAACGAAAGTCTCTTATAAACCAAGACATTCTTGGAACGTTCTTCGAATGTCTTACAAACTGATCTCGCCTTAAATAGTTGTGCCGAAGAATTCTGGCCGACTCTAGACAAGATTTCATCAATCATGTCTCCGGGTAGGTCTCTTAAAATATTGGGTTGTCTATCCATTTTGTGTTTTTAAACTGTAAAATAGACAAGAGTTAGATTCATAAAAAAATACTTATTAATACAAGCAATTTTTACATATATCATAAAGCATAAGAACACTATATTACATATATTACACCACATGAATACAACTATCTTATTCCGACTCGCTCGTTTCTTCTTCTTCGGTTTTGGTTCGTTTTGCCAAGTTTCTAGGGATATATGATGTTCCCCTAATACGAGCCGTCGTTGTCCACATTGGTTTAGAAAAACCTGGTGGTTTAGAGGTTCCCGGGTCATTGTTACAACTTAAGGACTTCGGGGGTTGACGATACATATAAAGTTCATCGGGGTTGGAATTAGATTTCTCTATTTTTATGCCCTTTCCCTTATTATTTTCTTTTGCCTTTTTAAATTCAGTTGGGGTAATTTCTATAACATCATCGGAATTCTCGTCGGAATCCGATTCTTCGGAGAATTGGTAATCCTCCCAATATTTTGCTTTCTTGGCGGAAACACCATTGACTATAATTAACTTTGGTCGGTTGGTTGAGGATTTTCTTTTACTTAACCGTTTTATTATTTCCCCCACCGGTTCTATTTCTTCATCCGGTTCCGATTCTTCTTCCGGTTCCGACTCTTCTTCCGGTTCCTCTTCGGGAACTTGTGAATCAGTCCACAAATCATTCCAATTTACATTTGACTCTTCATTATTATTAGGTGAGTCAATGGGACTTGTTCTAGAGGTAGACATCTATCACATAATATCAAACACGTTAAGAGATTAATATATCACATAATATTCATATGTTAAAAATATATAGTTTCCAACAAAAATGTTAAGCAATCATTTTTAAAGAAAACACGGTCGAAGTCCAGACTCACTAATGCATCCTAACAAACTCGATAAGACACACTAATGCAAATTTTCTGGTTCTCTAAGACCAACGCTCGGATACCAACTGAAATGTCCCGTTCTTATTGATTAAAAACGTTCCATATTAATTGATTTCGTTGCGAGGTTTTGACCTCTATATGAGACGTTTTTCAAAGACTGCATTCATTTTTAAAACAAACCATAACCTTTATTTCATAAATAAAGGTTTAAAAAGCTTTACGTAGATTATCAAATAATGATAATCTAAAATATCCTGTTTACACACGACCATTACATAATGGTTTACAATACAAATATGTTACATCGAAATCAGTTTCTTGAATGCAGTTTTTACACAATATCATACAAATATGGACTCCAAATCTTGTCCTTATTTTAGTATGCAATAGCGGAAGCTCTTAATATTCACCTGAGAATAAACATGCTTTAAACGTCAACAAAAATGTTGGTGAGTTATAGGTTTAACCTATATATATCAAATCGTAACAATAGACCACAAGATTTCATATTTCAATACACATCCCATACATAGAGATAAAAATCATTCATATGGTGAACACCTGGTAACCGACAATAACAAGATGCATATATAAGAATATCCCCATCATTCCGGGACACCCTTCGGATATGATATAAATTTCGAAGTACTAAAGCATCCGGTACTTTGGATGGGGTTTGTTAGGCCCAATAGATCTATCTTTAGGATTTGCGTCAATTAGGGTGTCTGTTCCCTAATTCTTAGATTACCAGACTTAATAAAAAGGGGCATATTCGATTTCGATAATTCAACCATAGAATGTAGTTTCACGTACTTGTGTCTATTTTGTAAATCATTTATAAAACCTGCATGTATTCTCATCCCAAAAATATTAGATTTTAAAAGTGGGACTATAACTCACTTTCACAGATTTTTACTTCGTCGGGAAGTAAGACTTGGCCACTGGTTGATTCACGAACCTATAACAATATATACATATATATCAAAGTATGTTCAAAATATATTTACAACACTTTTAATATATTTTGATGTTTTAAGTTTATTAAGTCAGCTGTCCTCGTTAGTAACCTATAACTAGTTGTCCACAGTTATATGTACAGAAATAAATCGATAAATATTATCTTGAATCAATCCACGACCCAGTGTATACATATCTCAGTATTGATCACAACTCAAACTATATATATTTTGGAATCAACCTCAACCCTGTATAGCTAACTCCAACATTCACATATAGAGTGTCTATGGTTGTTCCGAAATATATATAGATGTGTCGACATGATAGGTCGAAACATTGTATACGTGTCTATGGTATCTCAAGATTACATAATATACAATACAAGTTGATTAAGTTATGGTTGGAATAGATTTGTTACCAATTTTCACGTAGCTAAAATGAGAAAAATTATCGAATCTTGTTTTACCCATAACTTCTTCATTTTAAATCCGTTTTGAGTGAATCAAATTGCTATGGTTTCATATTGAACTCTATTTTATGAATCTAAACAGAAAAATGTATAGGTTTATAGTCGGAAAAATAAGTTACAAGTCGTTTTTGTAAAGGTAGTCATTTCAGTCGAAAGAACGACGTCTAGATGACCATTTTAGAAAACATACTTCCACTTTGAGTTTAACCATAATTTTTGGATATAGTTTCATGTTCATAATAAAAATCATTTTCTCAGAATAACAACTTTTAAATCAAAGTTTATCATAGTTTTTAATTAACTAACCCAAAACAGCCCGCGGTGTTACTACGACGGCGTAAATCCGGTTTTACGGTGTTTTTCGTGTTTCCAGGTTTTAAATCATTAAGTTAGCATATCATATAGATATAGAACATGTGTTTAGTTGATTTTAAAAGTCAAGTTAGAAGGATTAACTTTTGTTTGCGAACAAGTTTAGAATTAACTAAACTATGTTCTAGTGATTACAAGTTTAAACCTTCGAATAAGATAGCTTTATATGTATGAATCGAATGATGTTATGAACATCATTACTACCTTAATTTCCTTGGATAAACCTACTGGAAAAGAGAAAAATGGATCTAGCTTCAATGGATCCTTGGATGGCTCGAAGTTCTTGAAGCAGAATCATGACACGAAAACAAGTTCAAGTAAGATCATCACTTGAAATAAGATTGTTATAGTTATAGAAATTGAACCAAAGTTTGAATATGATTATTACCTTGTATTAGAATGATAACCTACTGTAAGAAACAAAGATTTCTTGAGGTTGGATGATCACCTTACAAGATTGGAAGTGAGCTAGCAAACTTGAAAGTATTCTTGATTTTATGAAACTAGAACTTTTAGAATTTATGAAGAACACTTAGAACTTGAAGATAGAACTTGAGAGAGATCAATTAGATGAAGAAAATTGAAGAATGAAAGTGTTTGTAGGTGTTTTTGGTCGTTGGTGTATGGATTAGATATAAAGGATATGTAATTTTGTTTTCATGTAAATAAGTCATGAATGATTACTCATATTTTTGTAATTTTATGAGATATTTCATGCTAGTTGCCAAATGATGGTTCCCACATGTGTTAGGTGACTCAAATGGGCTGCTAAGAGCTGATCATTGGAGTGTATATACCAATAGTACATACATCTAAAAGCTGTGTATTGTACGAGTACGAATACGGGTGCATACGAGTAGAATTGTTGATGAAACTGAACGAGGATGTAATTGTAAGCATTTTTGTTAAGTAGAAGTATTTTGATAAGTGTATTGAAGTCTTTCAAAAGTGTATAAATACATATTAAAACACTACATGTATATACATTTTAACTGAGTCGTTAAGTCATCGTTAGTCGTTACATGTAAGTGTTGTTTTGAAACCTTTAGGTTAACGATCTTGTTAAATGTTGTTAACCCAATGTTTATAATATCAAATGAGATTTTAAATTATTATATTATCATGATATTATCATGTATGAATATCTCTTAATATGATATATATACATTAAATGTCTTTACAACGATAATCGTTACATATATGTCTCGTTTAAAAATCATTAAGTTAGTAGTCTTGTTTTTACATATGTAGTTCATTGTTAATATACTTAATGATATGTTTACTTATCATAGTTTCATGTTAACTATATATATATCCATATATATGTCATCATATAGTTTTTACAAGTTTTAACGTTCGTGAATCACCGGTCAACTTGGGTGGTCAATTGTCTATATGAAACATATTTCAATTAATCAAGTCTTAACAAGTTTGATTACTTAACATGTTGGAAACATTTAATCATGTAAATATTAATCTCAATTAATATATATAAACATGGAAAAGTTCGGGTCACTACAGGATGCACCTACAAAGAATTCACTGCCTGCAAACCTTTGGAATTTGATGGAACTGAAGGACCGATCGGATTGAAACAGTGGACCGAGAAGGTCGAATCGGTGTTTGCCATAAGTAAGTGTACTGAAGAGGACAAAGTGAAGTATGCTACGCATACCTTCACAGGTACTGCGTTAACATGGTGGAATACCTATCTAGAGCAAGTGGGACAAGATGATGCTTACATACTACCGTGGTCAGCATTCAAGCACTTGATGAATGAGAAGTACCATCCCAGAACCGAGGTCAATAAGCTCAAGATAGAACTTAGAGGGTTACGAACCCAAGGATTTGATATTACTACGTACGAAAGACGATTCACAGAATTGTGCCTATTGTGTCCGAGAGCGTTCGAAGATGAGGAAGAGAAGATCGACGCATTTGTGAAAGGATTATCGGAAAGAATCCAAGAAGATATAAGTTCACACGAGCCCGCCTCCATACAACATGCATGTAGAATGGCTCACAAACTAGTGAACCAGATTGAGGAAAGAATTAAAGAACAGGCAGCTGAAGAGGCCAATGTGAAGCAAGTCAAAAGAAAGTAGGAGGAAAACGGTGATAAGAATCACCAATACAACAACAACAGCAATTACAACAATAATCGCAACAACTATCCCAACAATCGCAACATCAATCGCAACTACAACCAACCACCCAACAACAACAACAACAACAACAACAACAACAACAACAACAACAACAACAACAACAACAACAACAACTACAACAATCATCCCAACAACAATAACAACCGCAACAACAACAACAACAATCAGAAGCAGCTATGCCAAAGGTGTGAAAAGTATCACTCGGGGTTCTGCACCAAATTTTGCAACAAGTGTAAAAGAAATGGTCATAGCACGGCGAAGTGTGAGGTCTACAGACCAGGGGATAACAGAACGAAAGGAACAAATGGTGTCGGAATGAGTAATGGCGGAGCAAGTAGTGTAAGAGCAAGTTATGCCAATGTAGTTTGTTATAAATGTAGAAAACCGGGCCACATTATTAGAAATTGCCCGAACCATGAGAACACGAATGGACAAGGTCGCGGAAGAGTTTTCAATATTAATGCGGCAGAGGCACAGGAAGACCCGGAGCTTGTTACGGGTACGTTTCTTATTGATAATAAATCTGCTTACATTTTATTTGATTCGGGTGCGGATAGAAGCTATATGAGTAGAGATTTTTGTGCTAAATTAAGTTGTCCATTGACGCCGTTGGATAGTAAATTTTTACTCGAATTAGCAAACGGTAAATTAATTTCAGCAGATTATATATGCCGGAATTGAGAAATTAAACTGGGTAGCGAAATATTTAAGATTGATTTGATACCAGTAGAGTTAGGGAGTTTTGATGTAATAGTTGGCATGGACTGGCTGAAGAAGGTGAAAGCAGAGATCGTATGTTATAAAAATGCAATTCGCATTGTACGAGAAGAAGGAGAACCCTTAATGGTGTACGGAGAAAAGGGCAACACGAAGCTACATCTTATTAGTAATTTGAAGGCACAAAAACTGATAAGAAAAGGTTGCTATGCTGTTCTAACGCACGTTGAGAAAGTACAAACTGAAGAAAAGAGCATTAATGATGTTCCCGTCGCAAAAGAATTTCCCGATGTATTTCCGAAAGAATTACCAAGACTACCTCCACATCGATCTGTTGAATTTCAAATAGATCTTGTACCAGGAGCTGCACCAATAGCTCGTGCTCCTTATAGACTCGCACCCAGTGAGATGAAAGAACTGCAAAGCCAACTGCAAGAACTATTAGAACATGATTTCATTCAACCAAGCACATCACCATGGGGAGCTCCTGTTTTGTTTGTCAAGAAGAAGGATGGTACATTTAGGTTGTGTATTGACTAAAGAGAGTTGAACAAACTTACCATCAAAAACCGTTATCCACTGCCGAGAATTGACGACTTATTTGATCAACTATAAGGCTCGTCGGTTTATTCGAAGATCGATTTACGTTCTGGATATCATCAAATGCGAGTAAAGGAGGATGATATTCCAAAAACTGCTTTTAGGACACGTTATGGTCATTACGAGTTTATGGTTATGCCGTTTGGATTGACTAACGCACCAGCTGTGTTCATGGACCTTATGAACCGAGTGTGTGGGCCATATCTTGACAAGTTTGTCATTGTTTTTATCGATGACATACTTATTTACACAAAGAATGATCAAGAGCACGAAGAACATTTGAGAAAAGTGCTAGAAGTATTGAGGAAAGAAAAACTGTACGCTAAGTTTTCAAAGTGTGTATTTTGGTTGGAAGAAGTTCAATTCCTCGGTCACATAGTGAACAAAGAAGGTATCCAGGTGGACCCGGCAAAGATCGAAACCGTTGAAAAGTGGGAAACCCCAAAAACTCTGAAGCATATACGTCAATTTTTAGGATTGGCTGGTTACTACAGAAGATTCATCCAAGATTTCTCCAAAATAGCAAAACCCTTGACTGCATTAACGCATAAAAGGGAAGAAATTTGAATGGAAGGATGAACAAGAGAAGGCGTTTCAATTATTGAAGAAAAAGCTAACTACGGCACCTATATTGTCATTGCCTGAAGGGAATGATGATTTTGTGATTTATTGTGACGCATCAAAGCAAGGTCTCGGTTGTGTATTAATGCAACGAATGAAGGTGATTGCTTATGCGTCTAGACAATTAAAGATTCACGAACAAAATTATACGACGCATGATTTGGAATTAGGCGCGGTTGTTTTTGCATTAAAGACTTGGAGGCACTACTTATATGGGGTCAAAAGTATTATATATACCGACCACAAAAGTCTTCAACACATATTTAATCAGAAACAACTGAATATGAGGCAGCGTAGGTGGATTGAATTGTTGAATGATTACGACTTTAAGATTCGTTACCACCCGGGGAAGGCAAATGTGGTAGCCGACGCCTTGAGCAGAAAGGACAGAGAACCCATTCGAGTAAAATCTATGAATATAATAATTCACACTAACCTTACTACTCAAATAAAGGAGGTGCAACAAGGAGTTTTGAAAGAGGGAAATTTAAAGGATGAAATACCCAAAAGATCGGAGAAGCATCTTAATATTCGGGAAGATGGAACTCGGTATAGGGCTGAAAGAATTTGGGTACCAAAATTTGGAGATATGAGAGAAATGGTACTTAGAGAAGCTCATAAAACCAGATACTCAATACATCCTGGAACGGGGAAGATGTACAAGGATCTTAAGAAACATTTTTGGTGGCCAGGCGATATTGCTAAATATGTAAGAGAATGTTTGACGTGTTCTAAGGTCAAAGCTGAACATCAGAAACCATCAGGTCTACTACAACAACCTGAAATCCCGGAATGGAAATGGGAAAACATTACCATGGATTTCATCACTAAATTGCCAAGGACTGCAAGTGGTTTTGATACTATTTGGGTAATAGTTGATCGTCTCACCAAATCAGCACACTTCCTGCCAATAAGAGAAGATGACAAGATGGAGAAGTTAGCACGACTGTATTTGAAGGAAGTCGTCTCCAGACATGGAATACCAATCTCTATTATCTCTGATAGGGATGGCAGATTTATTTCAAGATTCTGGCAGACATTACAGCAAGCATTAGGAACTCGTCTAGACATGAGTACTGCCTATCATCCACAAACTGATGGGCAGAGCAAAAGGACGATACAAACGCTTGAAGACATGCTACGAGCATGTGTTATTGATTTCGGAAACAGTTGGGATCGACATCTACCGTTAGCAGAATTTTCCTACAACAACAGCTATCATTCAAGCATTGAGATGGCGCCGTTTAAAGCACTTTATGGTAGAAAGTGCAGGTCTCCGATTTGTTGGAGTGAAGTGGGGGATAGACAGATTACGGGTCCAGAGATAATATAAGAAACAATCGAGAAGATCATCCAAATTCAACAACGGTTGAAAACCGCCCAAAGTCGACAAAAGAGCTACGCCGACATTAAAAGAACAGATATAGAATTTGAAATTGAAGAGATGGTCATGCTTAAGGTTGCACCTTGGAAAGGTGTTGTTCGATTTGGTAAACGAGGGAAACTAAATCCAAGGTATATTGGACCATTCAAGATTATTGATCGTGTCGGACCAGTAGCTTACCGACTTGAGTTACCTCAACAACTCGTGGCTGTACATAACACTTTTCACGTCTCGAATTTGAAGAAATGTTTTGCTAAAGAAGATCTCACTATTCCGTTAGATGAAATCCAAATCAACGAAAAACTTCAATTCATCGAAGAACCCGTCGAAATAATGGATCGTGAGGTTAAAAAACTTAAGCAAAACAAGATACTAATTGTTAAGGTTCGATGTATGTGTTTCTGATTGCCTTATTATTGTTTTTCGTTTTTTATGATTAAGTTATTACATTATTTTTTTTTGCCAAAAATAAACATGGTCCTCTGTTATTTGTGTTTGACAAATACTTTTTGAGAGTACAATGTAGTGACCCGAACTTTTCCATGTTTATATATATATTAAATGAAATTGTTATTTACATGATTAAGTGTTTCCAACATGTTAAGCAATCAAACTTGTTAAGACTTGATTAAATGAAATAAGTTTCATATAGACAATTGATCACCCAAGTTGACCGGCGATTCACGAACGTTAAAACTTGTAAAAACTATATGATGACATATATATGGATATATATATATATATATATAGTTAACATGATATTATGATAAGTAAACATATCATTAAGTATATTAACAATGAACAACATATGTAAAAACAAGACTACTAACTTAATGATTTTGAAACGAGACATATATGTAACGATTATCGTTGTAACGATATTTAATGTATATATATCATATTAAGATATATTAATACATCATGATATCATGATAATGTAATAATTTAACATCTCATTTGATTTAATAAACAATGGGTTAACAACATTTAACAAGATCGTTAACCTAAAGGTTTCAAAACAACACTTACATGTAACGACTAACGATGACTTAACGACTCAGTTAAAATGTATATACATGTAGTGTTTTAATATGTATTCATACACTTTTTAAAGACTTCAAAACACTTATAAAAAAACTTCTACTTAACAAAAATTCTTACAATTACATCCTCGTTCAGTTTCATCAACAATTCTACTCGTATGCACCCGTATTCGTACTCGTACAATACACAGCTTTTAGATGTATGTACTATTGGTATATACACTCCACTGATCAGCTCTAAGCAGCCCATGTGAGTCACCTAACACATGTGGGAACCATCATTTGGCAACTAGCATGAAATATCTCATAAAATTACAAAAATATGAGTAATCATTCATGACTTATTTACATGAAAACAAAATTACATATCCTTTATATCTAATCCATACACCAACGACCAAAAACACCTACAAACACTTTCATTCTTCAATTTTCTTCATCTAATTGATCTCTCTCAAGTTCTATCTTCAAGTTCTAAGTGTTCTTCATAAATTCCATAAGTATAGTTTCATAAAAATCAAGAATACGTCCAAGTTTGCTAGCTTACTTCCAATCTTGTAGAGTGATCATCCAACCTCAAGAAATCTTTCTTATTTGCAGTAAGATATCTTTCTAATACAAGGTAATACTCATATTCAAACTTTGATTCAATTTCTATAACTATAACAATCTTATTTCGAGTGAAAATCTTACTTGAACTTGTTTTCGTGTCATGATTCTGCTTCAAGAACTTTCAAGCCATCCAAGGATCCTTTAAAGCTAGATCCATTTTTCTCATTTCCAGTAGCTTTATCCAGAAAACTTGAGGTAGTAATGATGTTCATAACATCATTCGATTCATACATATAAAGCTATCTTATTCGAAGGTTTAAACTTATAATAACTAGAACATAGTTTAGTTAATTCTAAACTTGTTCGCAAACAAAAGTTAATCCTTCTAACTTGACTTTTAAAATCAACTAAACACATGTTCTATATCTATATTATATGCTAACTTAATGATTTAAAACCTGGAAACACGAAGAACACTGTAAAACCGGACATACGCCGTCGTAGTAACACTGCGGGCTGTTTTAGGTTAGTTAATTAAAAACTATGATAAACTTTGATTTAAAAGTTATTCTTCTGGGAAAATTATTTTTCTTATGAACATGAAACTATATCCAAAAATCATGATTAAACTCAAAGTGGAAGTATGTTTTCTAAAATGGTCATCTAGACGTCGTTCTTTCGACTGAAATGACTACCTTTACAAAAACGACTTGTAACTTATATTTCTGACTATAAACCTATACTTTTTTCTGTTTAGATTCATAAAATATAGTTCAATATGAAACCATAGCAATTTGATTCACTCAAAACGGATTTAAAATGAAGAAGTTATGGGTAAAACAAGATTGGATATTTTTGATCTTTTTAGCTACGGGAAATGTTTAACAAATCTATACAAATCATATCCTAGCTAACTTATATTGTATTATACTTGTATTCTAATATATTATGTAATCTTGGGATACCATAGACACGTATACAAATGTTTTGACATATCATATCGACCCATGTATATATATTATTTGGAACAACCATAGACACTCTATATGCAGTAATGTTGGAGTTAGCTAT
Organism: Rutidosis leptorrhynchoides; assembly: GCF_046630445.1. Classification (NCBI taxonomy): domain Eukaryota; kingdom Viridiplantae; phylum Streptophyta; class Magnoliopsida; order Asterales; family Asteraceae; genus Rutidosis; species Rutidosis leptorrhynchoides. The sequence continues at coordinate 153,357,943 of NC_092337.1, forward strand.
ACAGGGTTGAGGTTGATTCCAAAAATATATACACTTTGAGTTGTGATTTAGCCTGAGACGTGTATACACTGGGTTGTGGATTGATTCAAGATAATATATATCGATTTATTTCTGTACATCTAACTAGGGACAACTAGTTGTAGGTTACTAACGAGGACAGTTGACTTAATACACTCAAATCTTTAAAACATAATAAAAATGGTTATAATTATATTTTGATCATACTTTGATATATATGTACATATTTGTATAGGTTCGTGAATCGATCCGTGGCCAAGTCTTATTTTCGAGGAAGGAAATATCTGTGAAAGTGAGTTATAGTCCCACTTTTAAAATCTAATATTTTTGGGATGAGAATACATGTAGGTTTTATAAATAATTTACAAAATAGACACAAGTACGTGAAACTACATTCTATGGTTGAATTATCGAAATCGAATATGCCCCTTTTTAGCTTGGTAGCCTAAGAATTTAGGAACAGACCCCCAAATTGACGTGATGCATATAGAATATCCCCATCATTCCGGGACACCCATCGGATATGATAATTTTGAAGTACTAAAGCATTCCAAATTCCAGAATGGGGCTTGTTGGGTCCGATAGATCTATCTTTAGGATTCGCGTCAATTTGGGGGTCTGTTCCCAAATTCTTAGGCTACCAAGCTAAAAAGGGGCATATTCGGCTTCGATCATTCACCCATATAATGTAGTTTCATTTACTTTTGTCTATTTCGTAAAACATTTATAAAATTGCATGTATTCTCATCCCAAAATATTAGATTTTATAAGTAGGACTATAACTCACTTTCACAGATTTTTACTTCGTCGGGAAGTAAGACTTGGCCACTGGTCGATTCACGAACCTATAACAAATATGTACATATATATCAAAGTATGTTTAAAATATATTTACAATATTTTTAATATGTTTTACTGTTTTAAGTTTATTAAGTCAGCTGTCCTCGTTAGTAACCTACAACTAGTTGTCCATAGTTAGATGTACAGAAATAAATCGATATATATTATCTTGAATCAATCCACGACCCAGTGTATACACGTCTCAGGCTAGATCATAATTTAAAGTATATATATTTTTGGAATCAACCTCAACCCTGTATAGCTAACTCCAACATTACTGCATATAGAGTGTCTATGGTTGTTCCAAATAATATATATATATGGGTCGATATGATATGTCAAAACATTTGCATACGTGTCTATGGTATCCCAAGATTACATAATATATTAGAATACATGTATAATACAATATAAGTTAGCTAGGATATGATTTGTATAGAATTGTTACAATATTTCCCGTAGCTACAACAATCAAAAAATATCCAATCTTATTTTACCCATAACTTCTTCGTTTTAAATCCGTTTTGAGTGAATCAAATTGCTATGGGTTCATATTTAACTATATTTTATGAATCTAAATAGAAAAAGTATAGGTTTTTAGTCGGAAATATAAGTTACAAGTCATTTTTGCAAGAGGTAGTCATTTCAGTCGAAAGAACGACGTCTTGATGACCATTTTGAAAAACATACTTCCACTTTAAGTTTAACCATGATTTTTGGATATAGTTTCATGTTCATAAGAAAAATCATTTTCTCAGAAGAACAACTTTTAAATCAAAGTTTATCATAGTTTTTAATTATCAAACCCAAAATAGCCCGCGATGTTACTACGACGGCGTATATCCGTTTTTACGGTTTTAAATCATTAAGTTAGCATATCATATAGATATAGAACATGGGTTTAGTTTCTTTTAAAAGTCAAGTTAGAAGGATTAACTTTTGTTTGCGAACAAGTTTAGAATTAACTAAACTATGTTCTAGTGATTTCAAGTTTAAACCTTCGAATAAGGTAGTTTTATATATATGAATCGAATGATGTTATGAACTTCATTACTACCTCAGTTTTTGTGGATAAACCTACTGGAAATGAGAAAAATAGATCTAGCTTCAAAGGATCCTTGGATGGCTTGAAAGTTCTTAAAGCAGAATCATGACACGAAAACAAGTTCAAGTAAGATTTCCACTCGAAATAAGATTGTTATAGTTATAGAAATTGAATCAAAGTTTGAATATGAGTATTAACTTGTATTAGAAAGATATTTTACTGTAAATAAGAAAGATTTCTTGAGGTTGGATGATCACTTTACAAGATTGGAAGTAAGCTAGCAAACTTGGAAGTATTCTTGATTTTATGAAACTAGAACTTATAGAATTTATGAAAAACACTTAGAACTTGAAGATAGAACTTGAGAGAGATTAATTATATGAAGAAAATTGAAGAATAAAAGTGTTTGTAGGTGTTTTTGGTCATTGGTATATGGATTAGATATAAAGGATGTGTAATTTTGTTTACTTGTAAATAAGTCATGAATGATTACTAATATTTTTGGAATTTTATGAGATATTTCATGCTAGTTGCCAAATGATGGTTCCCACATGTGTTAGATGACTCACATGGGCTGCTAAGAGCTGAGCATTGGAGTGTATATACCAATAGTACATACATCTAAAAGCTGTGTATTGTACGAGTGCGAATACGGGTGCATACGAGTAGAATTGTTGATGAAACTGAACGAGGATGTAATTGTAAGCATTTTTGTTAAGTAGAAGTATTTTGATAAGTGTCTTGAAGTCTTTCAAAAGTGTATGAATACATATTAAAACACTACATGTATATACATTTTAACTGAGTCGTTAAATCATCGTTAGTCGTTACATGTAAATGTTGTTTTGAAGCCTTTAGGTTAACGATCCTGTTAAGTGTTGTTAACCGATTGTTTATTATATCAAATGAGATGTTAAATTATTACATTATCATGATATTATGATGTATTAATATATCTTAATATGATATATATATACAATTAAATGTCGTTACAACGATAATCGTTACATATATGCCTCGTTTCGAAATCCTTAAGTTAGTAGTCCTGTTTTTACATATGTAGTTCATTGTTAATATACTTAATGATATGTTTACTTATCATAATACCTTGTTAACTATTTATATATATCCATATATATAACATCATATAGTTTTTACAATTTTTAACGTTCGTGAATCACCGGTCAACTTGGGTGGTCAATTGTCGATATGAAATCTATTTCACTTAATCAAGTCTTAACAAGTTTGATTGCTTAACATGTTAGAAACACTTAATCATGTAAATAACAATTTTATTTAATATATATAAACATGGAAAAGTTCGGGTCACTATAACTAGCTACGTTGTGATTGTGGTGGTAAGTTCTAATCTTATTTTCCTTAATTAATTAGTAATAAGGGTTAGAGTTTGGGTTAGCGATGAGCATAAAAGCCATTCATTGGAGATTTGGGGTTTTTAGGTAAGATTTGGTCATAAAGACCCAAGAGTGACTAACCTAGGGTTTCAAAGTAACAATTGGTGGTTATGGGTCTAAAATGGTTGTAAATCACTAGCACAATTTGTTGATTTTGTAAATGGGTGTTATTTGGGTTATGGGTGACCCAAATGGGGGTGTTGACTTGAAAATGGGTCAAATGAGTTTTTGAATGACCTAGTGGTGTGTAGTTGGGTGATTTAATGCCATGGTCACTAGCTTAGTGATTTTTGGTAATTTTAGACCTATGTTTGGAGTTGTGAGTGTAAATGATAAACATTTGCACTAGTTGTCCTTTTGGGCGGGCGAAAGCCCTAATTGGATACGTGTTGATTTATGTTAATGTAATAGGTAATTTCATTGACGGTTGAAGAGCTTATTTTCTTACCTTCGTTTTGGATACAAGGTGAGTGAAATAATTATGCGTGTATGTATATAATGTATTTATTCGTGTAGCGTGAAATGTGGGTTAGTCGCGGTGTTAAGACACCACATATGTCGTGATGGGTGGGTTAGTTGCGGTGTTAAGACACCACCCGAGGGTTAGTGATATGCGGTGTTAAGTACACTAACGGATGTTGTGAACTCCAATGGTCTCTTGCGAGTAGCATTCCCTTGTACGTTTGGTTAACCATGGTTATTGCGTAGTAGTGTAGCATATTATATTGCTCGGGTTATATATATATATATATATATATATATATATATATATATATATGCTATTGTTGTGCTAGCTTGTGGTATTGGTGACTTAGCATTTTACTTGCGACGGTATGCTATTTAATTACCAGCGTGTATGAGGTAAATTTGTAAATGAATGCAAGTAAGTAGGTTATATATATATATATATGCATAATTATTGCATTCACTAAGCGTTATGCTTACCCTCTCGTTGTTTACTCTTTTTAGGCTCCGGTGTGGATAAAGGCAAAGGTATTTATTTGGACTAGCGGGCTCCATAATGATTATGCTAGTGTATTGCTTTTGAAGTTCGACCTAGTTTTGGGTAGTTTAACCTCAAACACCATGCTCGGGTTTTTGTTTGGTATTTAAACTTGTTGGTCGAAACTTATATCTTTGAATGGTAAATGAGCGATTGATGCTCGATGGTCGAATGCTTGTTTAGAGTCCTAAAAACTTGTAACCTATGTTTATTTATGTGGCGTGAAGGCGTTGGTAATGATGGTTGTTGAAATCGCGAGAATTGGTGATTTGTGTATTTTGTTTAAGTTGGAACCTGTTACAGGTGTGAGTCGCGCATCAGCCTTGAGGGGCGTGCCGCGTGTTAACATGTATTTTGGGTGTTGAGGGTTTTACAGATTCAGACCATCTGATTCTTTGTTAAGCCGCGCCGCCGCTGGGCAGCCCGCGCCGCGGGTTAAGCCTGACAGGCTTGGCCTGTCCAAATTTAAAAAAAAAAAAACAAATGTGTTTTACGTATGTTTAACGGGTTGGGTAGCTACAGGTGGTATCAGAGCATGGTCTAAGGGATTTAGGCGACTTGAGATAGGTGCCTAGACTTAGATTTGATTGTGTATGTGTTTATGAGGGAATTTTAGGAATACGGGTCAGATCGGGATTAGTTAGTGCCTAGGTTAGGTAAACTGACTTTGCGCTAATTGTTTTGTTTTGTGTTTACAATCATCAAGCAAAATAGACGTTGTACTAGCAAGTTGATGCGACATGTTCGCGTAACAATGATTAGCTACCATTGTTACGGGTGTAAATCGTGTCAAACAAGCAATGTACGATGAGTGTTGAGCAAGATGGGGCGGTTTGGTATACGTATGTTGTTTCTGTTTGTTTCGTTGTTTAACTTATTTCTATTTTATAGAATGAAGATGAGAATTGGACACGATACCAATAACGGAGGTACGAGCGACGACTTCGAGTTCACGACCAAGGTTGAGGCCAATATGCAAAGGCGTCACACGGCTTTTCTTGAGGACGTTAAGAATATGTTCCTAGATTCGATTGACGACCAAGTAGTTAATCTAGTCAAGTTGTTCTTCACGAAGATAATGTTGGAAGGTAAGACTTCCACTATAAAAATTTCAAGGATGCTCAACCTCCCACCTTTGATGGTGAACGAGACCCAGTCAAGTGTGCTCGTTGGATCTCCGATATGGAGGGGGCCTTTCGAACTAGTGAGTGCCCTCTTGATAAGAAGACGAGGTATGGTAGTAGCATGATGAGGGGTGATGCTAAGTTATGGTGGGACTCGAAAATCCGACTTTATGGCAAAGAACAAAGCATGAGTTTGACGTGGGACGAATTTAATGCGGAGTTTTTCAAAGAATACCGAACTTCGGCCGATCTTTCGAGGCTTAAGGCCAAGTTGCGTACTTTGAGGCAAGGGTCAATGGATTTGAACACTCTCAAGTCCACTTTCTTATCAAAGACCCAATTTTGCCCGGAGTATGTCGGGGATGATCATATGTTGAAAGAAGACTTTTACCGAACCTTGAATGACAACTATCAAGAAAGGATTAGTAGGAACTCGGTGAAAACTTTTGATGAATTCTTCGACATAGCTAAGGGTTTTAAGTCGCTTGCTCCGAGAAAAAGTGACTTCACCTTTGGCAAACGAAAATTTGAAGCTACTAGCCACTCGAGCAAAAAGAGTAGAGGTGCAACCGAGAGTGTCGGTAGTGTGAAAAAGAGTGTTTCCGGAGGTTTTCCTTATTCTTGTCACAATTGTGGGCAAAAGGGTCATATGGCTCGTGATTGCCCGAAACCATCTTCAATAACCAAACTCACTTGTTTCTATTGTCAAAAAGAAGGGCACCGAAAGTCAGAGTGTCCAGATTTGCGTACCAATCAAGTTAAGAAGCTAGAGAAAATGGCGGGTATGGCTAGGGGACGAAATTACTTGATGACCAAAGATGAAGCCAAACAATCCAATGAAGCTGTCTCAGGTACTTTCATGGTTAACTTTAATCCGGCAATGATCTTTTTGATAGTGGTGCTAATTTGTCATTTGTGTCTTCGAGATTTGTGCCTAAACTTAATAAACCACTAGCTAAGTTAAGTCATCCGGTAGAAGTCGAGATAGCGGATGGTAAGACGGTGCTAGGGGTTGATGTTTGTAAAGATTGTAATGTTGTGTTCGGTACCGAAACGTTTAAAATCGATCTTATCCCGATGACTTTGGGTGAGTTTGATATTGTTGTGGATATGGATTGGCTCGACCGTCATAGGGCCGATATTGCATGCCATGAAAAGTTTATTCGTGTAAAGGCCCCAAGTACGGGAGAGTTAATTATTCGTGGCGATAAGCGAAGAAGACTCGTACCACTATGCACTTATGTACGGGCGCGTCATTTTCTTAGTGGTGGTGGCATGGCTTTTCTTGCCGATGTGGTTGATACTCGCGAAGAGCCTCCATCCATTTAAGAAATTCCGGTGGTAAATGAATTCGAAGACGTTTTTCCGGATGAGTTGCCGGGTGTTCCGGCGGAAAGACAAGTTGAATTTCGCATTGAGTTTGTTCCAGGGGCTACTCCCGTAGCTAAAACTCCTTATCGCTTAGCACCGACGGAAATGTAAGAGTTGTTAAATTAAACCCAAGAGTTGCTTGATAAAGGTTTTATCAGATAGAGTGCTTCGCCATGGGGCGCTCCGGTTTTATTCATGAAGAAGAAGGACGGTAGTATGCGGATGTGCATCGATTATCGGGAGTTGAACAAAGTGACGTTCAAGAACCGTTATCCATTGCCTTAGATTAACGATTTATTTGACCAACTCCAAGGCGCGGCGTATTTCTCCAAAATTGATTACGGTCTGGCTATCACCAAATGCGGGTCCGTGAGGAAGATATTGAGAAAATGGCTTTTCGAACTTGTTATGGGCATTTTAAATTCATAGTAATGCCTTTTGGTCTTATGAATGTATCGGCGGCATTCATGGATCTTATGAATCGAGTGTGCCAACCTATGTTGGACAAGTCGGTAATTGTGTTCATTGATGACATACTTGTCTATTCTAAGAGTATGTAGGAACACGAGCGTCATTTACGCGAAGTGTTGAAGACGTTGCGGAAAGAGAAGTTGTATGCTAAATTCTCCAAGTGTGAATTTTGGCTAAGGGAAGTGCAATTCCTTGGCCATATCGTGAACAAAGAGGGTATTCAAGTAGATTCAGGGAAGATAGAGGCAGTGAAGAGTTGGGGACAACCGACTACGCCTACGGAAATTCGAAGTTTTCTCGGATTAGCCGGTTATTATCGTCAGTTTATCCAAGTTTTCTCAAAATCGCTTCTCCATTAACAAAGTTGACAAGAAATAACGTGAGATTTAATTAGGAAAATGAGGAAGAGATCGCTTTCCAATTATTGAAAGAGAAATTGTGTCAGGCTCCGGTGTTAGTGTTACCGGAAGGTGTAGAAGATATGATGGTTTATTGTGATGCCTCGTTAAATAGGCTCGGGTGTGTTCTAATGCAAATTGGTAAGGTTATCGCTTACGCCTCTCGACAATTAAAGAAACACGAAAAGAGATATCCGACTCATGATCTTGAATTGGCGGCGGTGGTGCATGCATTGAAAATTTGGCGCCACTACTTGTATGGTGTTAAGTGTACGATTTATTCAGATCACAAGAGTCTAAAATATCTCTTTGACCAACGAGATTTGAATTATCGTCAACGTAGATGGATGGATGTGATAAAGGATTATGATTGTGAGATACTTTACCATTCGGGTAAGGCAAATGTGGTCGCGGATGCGTTAAGTCGAAAGAGCCAACATCCGGCAATACGAGTAGGATCGTTGCGCATGATTATTACTAACGATTTTCTTGTAAAGCTTGGTGAGATTCAAATCGAAGCTTTTGTTAACAACAATCATGAAGAACGAATCATGGGGAAAACATAGTCTATTACCTTAGGCCCGCATGGTTTGTTGTCCTTTCAAGGACGAGTGTGGGTGCCTAAGATGGGCGATTACCGACAAGTGCTACTTGATGAAGCACATAAGTCAAAGTATTCCATTCATCCGGGTGCGACGAAGATGTACCTTGATTTGAAGAAAGACTATTGGTAGCCGGGCATGAAACTTGATGTTGTTAAGTATATGTTGAACAATGCGTTATGTGTTTGCAAGTTAGGGCCAAGCACCAAAAGCTGTATGGTATGTTATAACCGTTAGAAGTACTAAAATGGAAGTGAGAGCACATTACCATGGATTTCATTACAAAGTTACCGAGATGGAGAGGGCTCAATACGATATGATTTGGGTGATAGTTGATCGACTGACGAAAAGTTCATTGTTTCGTCCTATCCGGGAGACGATATCATCGGAGACTTTGTCTAAGTTGTTTATCAAGAAGGTGATATCGAGACATGGGGTTCCTATATCTATTTTTTCCGATTGGGATACTTGTTTCACATCTCGATTTTGGAATAAGTTTCATGAAGATATCGGTACACAATTGAGAATGAGCACGGTGTACCATCCTCAAACGGACGGTCAAACTGAATGACCGAATCAAACGTTAGAGAATATGTTATGGGCGTGTGTCATTGATTTCGGTGGTAGTTGGGATGAGCACTTACCGTTGGTGGAATTCTCGTACAACAATAGTTACCATACTAGTATTGGGATGCCACCGTATGAGATGCTTTTTGGGCGAATGTGTCGAACTCCTATTTGTTGGGGTGAAGTGGGACAAAAGGAAATTGAGAGTACCGATTTGGTGTTAGAAATGAATAGTAAAATTGAGATGATTCGGGCTCGATTAAAGGCGGTGCAAGATAGATAAAAATCCTATGCCGATAAACGTAGGCGACCTATTGAGTTCTAAGAAGGTGATATGGTTTAAGGTCTCGCCATGGAAGGGTATTATACGGTTAATAAAGCGAGGAAAATTAGCTCCTCGATTTATTGGTCCTTTTAAAATCTTGGATCGTGTCGGTGAAGTTGTAACATCTTGAATTCGGGCCTAGGTGAAATTTACCTTTTGTCCTTTATGTGTTTTAAATTGCATTTTAATGTAATAATTAATTATTAATTGTTTATAATTAATAACAGGTCCATTGGGTTCGCTTTATGGCCAGGGTCCCGAAACAAGTTTAATTATTTATTTATGACATTGTTTGGTTTACCGAATCGAATACGAAAGAAATATGAAAACAGTTAAATACCCGTGTATTATGAGGAATGGGTTTAATACCCATTTAATTAACCCAAAACCGCCCCATGTTCTTTTATTTTCCAGTAAATGGGTTTTCTCTTTCCCCCTTCTTGTTCCCATCGTGACCTAACCTCATCATCAACCTTCCATTTTAATAATGATGATGACAACTAGAGAGCTTTAATTCATGTTACTTGTATCTCCATCATCAATCAACAAAGGTATGCCTTTCTAATTTGTGATTCTTTCATTTTAAATTAGGGTTTATGTTAGCGTTTTTTAAAGTTTGTAAGTTTGTTCTTGAAACATGGAATTAGTGATAAAATACTTGTTAAATGCTTAATTTATACTAGATTTTTGTTAGTGTATTGTTTGTATTTGGTTGTGGGTTTGATTTAGGTGCAAGAAAGCTAGCAAGAACCAAACTTGCACCACCATGGAATTGGACAACAGCCAAGGCTGCTGCCGCTGCTGTTTCTGACTACGACCACCACACAGCCGGCGGCAGCAGGTGGCTGGTGGTGGTGGGTGGTGGTGGTGGCTCCTTCGTGGGCTATCGCTGCTGTTTTTCCTCTGTTTCTGACCAAAAAGCAGCAGCTAAAAGCTGCTGCTGCTGCTATTGTGTTTGCTGCTGTTGCTGTTCGCAGCCTGCTGCCACTATGGCTGCTGGCGGCAGCCGGTGGCTGGTGGTGGCGGTTGGCGGTCGGGCGACGATGGTTTGCATTTTTGATGCATAAGGTGGTTTGGTTTACCCGTTTGGACCCCGAACCATTCGTGTTTATTTAGGAATATTTTGGTTTCGGTCATTTTCGCCTTGACCCATTTTGTGAGTTTTAGTTGGGTGCGTAAATGCGTTGTGAATTATTTGCCCATTTTGCCATGACCCGTTTATTGGTATTGAATATAGTGTATATATATATATATATATGTGTGTGTGTGTGTGTGTGTGTGTGTGTGTGTATATATATGTGTGTGTGTGTGTATATATATGTGTGTGTATATATATATATATATATATATATATATATATATAAGTGTGTATGTATATATATTATGTATATGTGTATATCTATATAAATACATGGATACATATATAGTGTATATATATGTGTGTATACATATATATATGGATATATATATATAGATAGATTCACACGATCACCCGTTTTGACCATTGACCCATTCTTTATTATATTTATTGCATCGTTATAACGACTTGAACATACATATGAAATTATGTACATAATTATTATATGATAGTGTATTAATTTATATGTACATATAGATATATATAGACATTAGTATGCAAACTATTATGTAGGAATATATATACGTGTATGTAATATATATATATATATATATATATATATATATATATATATATATATATATATATATATATATATATATATATATATATATATATGTACGTGTATATATATGCGTGTTTACATATACGTGTATAATATATATATATATATATATATATATATATATATATACACTCCGTATGGTGTTGTGTATAAGACAACATGTATCGCATGTATTGTGTAAAGTGATTTTGATATTATTGTAAAGTTAGTAAGTGAAATACGATTTACTAACTTGTGCCTATTGGTTTTAGGTGACAAAGTGGAAGTGAAGACCCAGTAACATTAGATTACTGAGTTGTGATGGTATCGGTGAGTGGGATTATCTTTATGGATGTGATTATAAAGTGACAGGTATAGTGACCCGTGCCCTACTTATAATTAGACTGTATAATGAGTCTGTGACCAGTATTGTGACTATATGTGATTATGTGCGCACCCAGTGCTAACTTCGAAGGTGAATTTTGCCGTCACGTCAACGGGGTTCCCGACGTAAGAGGTCGATTGTGTTTACCTCATTCGGGGTAATAGAATTGGGTCCAAGCGTTACTGACTAGTGGTATAGTATGAATGACGAGTGTGTCACGTCTGGAAGACTATACCAGTGATTCAGTAGTGTGGACTATCGGTATATTCCAGCTTGATCAGCTATGGGTTGCCGGTCCTCTTGTTTATGGCTTTAAGTGATTAGTGACCAGTGTCTTTAAGCTGTGCTTGATGCTTGTAGTGATGTCCACCTAGATATTGCCATTCACTTAGCGTTATGCTAACTCCCCCACAGTGTTTTGCCCTGCAGGTGTGTATTAGCGGCTTTTGGTGGGTATCGCAGGGCGACTGAAGATGTTTGACACAGTGTGACTTTGATGTTTTATGTATACGATTTTATAATATGGTCTGTAATTAAGTAACACCAGTAATTTTGTGTCATATAACTTTATATGTGATTAATATATGTAATAACGTCCGCTGTGTATTTTAAAAAAAAATCAAGGGTGTTAAAACTTGGTATCAGAGCATAGGTTTGGTAGCATGTACACGTGAGTGGCATGTTCCCAAACCCCGAGTTGTGTCAAACATACAAGTGGGGGAAAGGGATAAGTGAATATAGGTGCCATGTGATTTGATAATTATGGTTAGTGATAGGTACTAACGAATTATCTACTAAGCTTTTGTGTGAGATGTTGTGATAAAGACATGTATGGCTATCGATCGAACCCTGCGGATGCCCCGTTGACCCTCAGCATTGTCAGAGCACCGTTGGATGATTTCAGGATTGAGTGTGACAAGTCAAGAACATCGCATCAAAGTATCGAGATGGATTAAGTCTGATGTAATATCTAGTGATGGAATGACTTACGAGATTTGGAGAAAAAGATATATGAGATGGAATGGTGACAATCGGAGCAAATTTCGACTACGGTCGCTTCAGTAATGAGATACTCGTGTTGAGGCAGGGTCAGGGGTGCAGGTGAGATTGATGTGTTGATTGTGAGATAGAAGAAAAGATGTTTTCTTATTTGAAAAGGTACGCCCTTGTTACATTATTTTAATTATTATGTACCATTTAATTGTGAACAAATGGCTATCTATGTTTGTTATATTGTGCTCGATTAAGAACAGTTGTGACGTGATTGTTTCTTCCTAACAAGGTAGAAGTAGCCAGTGGTTTGACGACTTTAGTCACAACAACTGTGTCTGAAGCTATTAGTGACATTTTTGGGATCTTATTTCCTTATGATGGTTGCCATGTTTCTTACTGACTGCCATGTTTCTGAGACTTGTCACATGTGATGCATTAGATATGCTTGCCCTGATTAGTGAGATTTATTGATTTTGTACTGCATATGATACCACATGCGATGTGTCTATTATGCTTGACTGGATATAGTGATATGTATAGTCTAATAAAACTGTTAGAGCTTATGTAATCTGAAGGTCATGTTCCTTATGGCTTGTCAGATATGATGTATGTGACATATTGCCATGCACCTTGTGAATTTTGGTTATAAAATTGCATGTGACTTATCTGTTATGTGAGACTTGATAAAATGATATGCTTGATCTGATAAGAATGTATAGGAATTTATATGACATGGATATCCTTCCTTTGACAGACAGGACAACTGTAGTTGTCCGTGAGGCGTAGGGTTGAATATGAGTCCATCTGTGTATGATGGTTGACTTGAACCCTGTATTTTGTGATTATATTAATTACGATTTGCATGTATGTAGATCATAACTTGACTGTGATATCTGTTGCTTGTGTTAAGGATATGATATGCATGGTCTGATAAAGTTGTGTAAAATTGATATGCAATGTATATCCCTCCGGTTAATGGGACACACGTGGTGGCCCATAGGGATTAAGAGTGGGTAGTAGTCTACTCGTGTAGCGATAAAGGACTTTAACTTTGAGTCTTATTGCCATGTTCCTCGTGAATTGATGGCTATGATTTTTAGGCTTTGATGGATGTGATGCATGCTGTGTGTTTTCCATGCTTTTTGGGATTTGGTTGCTATTCGCACGCAAGGTGGTTGCCATAATTTAAGTAAGTTATGTGATATTGAATTGTGTTTTGTCTGTTAGCCTGAATTTAACATATTGATAAATGTGACCTGATAGTGTGGAGTAGGGCTTATATAAAATGTTGTTTCTTAATGTTGACCGGCTAGAACTTTATGTTGTGGCCATATAACATGTGAATTGTTTGTATATGGAATATAATTGAATGAGTAGGTGCGTCTAGCCCTACCGTACTTTTGCATAATTGGAATGGTTGTGTAGGAACCAATGTATTAACTTAAGGAAGTGTTTTTCTTGTTGGGCGAATCTGATCTTTTAGTAGTGACCCATGTGAAGTGGGTGAGAGTAAAGTTTCTTGTGTTATCACTTTAGAAAATAAGAAACCTTGACCTGAGTGGGAATAGATATCGAGTACCTATGGTGAATTGAAGGTAGAGACTAATGATGTCGTTGACTTGACCTCCAGTGAGTTTTTATTACATCTTGTAAGTTGTTATTGCACTTTGTGATTTATGCTACATCTTGTAGATGTGATGTAATAATATTTCGTATTAGACATTGATTGTTTGTGTTGTATGTGAAAGTGACCTAAGTATAGTTTTCATTCTTCCTTAATGGACAGGATGCTTGATGTAACTGAAGGAATTGAACTTGAATATTTAACTTTTGAGACGCCGTGCATGGTTTTGATAGTTTTGAATGATAAGACGCAACAGTGTAGGATTCTTTTGCGTGGTGTGGACACAAGGGTTGGTAGTAATCGATTTTGAACAGGCAATAGTGGTGGTAACCGAGTGTTGAAGTTTAGATATGCAGACCTGGTGTTGTGTAAAACTGTTTCTTATTAGTGAATTGTAACTAATAGTGACTAGTGTGGATGAGACCCCCGATAGATTGGTGAACATGAATAAGGTCTTGCTCCGAGATACTTGAAATGAAAATATGATTTGGGATAATGTATTACGTCTGGCCAACGGAAATACATTGTGGTAAATCATACAGTATTTTCGAGTCGGAGGAGATGTAGAAAGTGATAGACTAGACGTGATTGATCATTTATTGTGATTTTCAGAAGATTTTGACCGAAAGTTGACTCCATTTACGTGGTACTGACAGATGTTATGTACCTAGACTTTGTGTAGTTATTGGTTAAATAGGTTTGAATTGTGGATTCTGACAGAATTTTGAACAAGTGATGACCTTTCTCAGGTAACTTTAGTAGTGTCAAATACGATTTACGTGACAAATTATCGGGTAAATATTGACGTAGTTACGTAGAGTATGATAAAATTCTTAAATATAAGTTTGAATTAAGTATTTAATTGCGGGATTCGGGTTACTTTGTTGTGGTTAGTGTTAACCTAGCGTTATAATATCTAAGGAATTGGCTAAATTCCTTGTGTATAAAGGTTAGTGTTAGTTTTGACCTATGACCCGGACTTAACTTATTCTGAAATTTGATGGAATTGAATTAGGAATAACCCCAAAATGAGATTGATTGACATAAAGTGCCGGATTTTTTGACGTGAATTCCTTAGTGTTCATAAACAATATAGTGTGAAACTGACATCAACCATTGATTTGGTGACCTTTCAAGTTTATAGTGACTTTTAACCCGTGTGTACAATGTGACTTATATGCATATAAGTAATGTGATTTTGATATGTATTGTGATCTATTGATGTTTAGAAATGGTAATCTTATTTGGTAGATTGTGTTTAATCTGGATGAGGTGCTGAAAAAAAGATAAGAACGGGAAAGTATGATTGACTTTACACCGGCGAGTTTATTTTTTTTTTTTTTTTTTTTTAACTTGACAGTTGGAGTAATAAACTTAACTTAGTAACGCGTGTGATCATAAGATGTGTTCTAACTTGGTTCTTATTGTGACCCGGTATAGTGATAATATATACCCAGAACCCGTGTTGATTGTGATTGATTAAATTCCGAGGACAGAATTTCTTTAAGGGGGGTAGATTTGTAACATCTTGAATTCGGGCCTAGGTGAAATTTACCTTTTGTCCTTTATGTGTTTTAAAGTGCATTTTAATTTAATAATTAATTATTAATTGATTATAATTAATTATTGGTCCATTGGGTTTGCATTATGACCAGGGTCCCGAAACAAGTTAAATTATTTATTTATGACATTGTTTGGTTTACCGAATCGAATACGAAAGAAATATGAAAACAGTTAAATACTCGTGTATTATGAGAAATTAGTTTAATACGCATTTAATTAACCCAAAACCGCCCCATGTTCTTTTATTTTCCAGTAAATGGGTTTTCTCTTTCCCCCTTCTTGTTCCCATCGTGACCTAACCCCATCATTAACCTAGCTTCCATTTTAATAATGATGATGACAACTAGAAAGCTTTAATTCATGTTACTTGTATCTCCATCATCAATCAACAAAGGTATGTCTTTCTAATTTGTGATTCTTTCATTTTAAATTAGGGTTTATGTTAGCTTTTTTTAAAGTTTGTAAGTTTGTTCTTGAAACATGGAATTAGTGATAAAATACTTGTTAAATGCTTAATTTATACTAGATTTTTGTTAGTGTATTGTTTGTATTTTGTAGTGGGTTTGATTTAGGTGCAAGAAAGCTAGCAAGAACCAAACTTGCACCACCATGGAATTGGACAACAGCCAAGGCTGATGCCGCTGCTGTTTCTGACCACGACCACCACATTATCGTCAGCAATAGGTGGCTGGTGGTGGTGGGTGGTGGTGGTGGCTCCTCCGTGGGATGCCGCTGCTGTTTTTCCTCTGTTTCTGACAAAAAAGCAGTAGCTAAAAGCTGGTGCTGCTGCTATTGTGTTTGCTGCTGCTGTTCGTAGCCTGCTGCCACCATGGCTGCTGGCGGCAGCCGGTGGCTGGTGGTGGCGGTTGGCGGTCGGGTGACGATGGGTTGCATTTTTGATGCACAAGGTGGTTTGGTTTACCCGTTTGGACCCCGAACATTCGTGTTTATTTAGGAATATTTTGGTTTCGGTCATTTTTGCCTTGACCCATTTTGTGAGTTTTAGTTGGGTGCGTAAATGTGTTGTGAATTATTTGCCCATTTTGCCATGACCCGTTTATTGGTATTGAATATAGTGTATACATATATATATATATATATATATATATATATATATATATATATATATATATATATATATATATATATATATATATATATGTTTGTGTGTGTGTGTATATATATATATGTGTGTGTATGTATATTGAAATGTCCCGTTCTTATTGATTAAAAACGTTCCATATTAATTGATTTGTTTGCGAGGTTTTGACCTCTATATGAGACGTTTTTCAAAGACTGCATTCATTTTTAAAACAAACCATAACCTTTATTTCATAAATAAAGGTTTAAAAAGCTTTACGTAGATTATCAAATAATGATAATCTAAAATATCCTGTTTACACACGACCATTACATAATGGTTTACAGTACAAATATGTTACATCGAAATCAGTTTCTTGAATGCAATTTTTACACAATATCATACAAACATGGACTCCAAATCTTGTCCTTATTTTAGTATGCAACATCGGAAGCTCTTAGTATTCACCTGAGAATAAACATGCTTTAAACGTCAACAAAAATGTTGGTGAGTTATAGGTTTAACCTATATATATCAAATCGTAACAATAGACCACAAGATTTCATATTTCAATACACATCCCATACATAGAGATAAAAATCATTCATAAGGTGAACACCTGGTAACCGACATTAACAAGATGCATATATAAGAATATCCCCATCATTCCGGGACACCCTTCGGATATGATATAAATTTCGAAGTACTAAAGCATCCGGTACTTTGGATGGGGTTTGTTAGGCCCAATAGATCTATCTTTAGGATTCGCGTCAATTAGGGTGTCTGTTCCCTAATTCTTAGATTACCAGACTTAATAAAAAGGGGCATATTCGATTTCGATAATTCAACCATAGAATGTAGTTTCACGTACTTGTGTCTATTTTGTAAATCATTTATAAAACCTGCATATATTCTCATCCCAAAAATATTAGATTTTAAAAGTGGGACTATAACTCACTTTTACAGATTTTTTACTTCGTCGGGAAGTAATACTTGGCCACTGGTCGATTCACGAACCTATAACAAATATGTACATATATATCAAAGTATGTTCAAAATATATTTACAACACTTTTAATACATTTTGATGTTTTAAGTTTATTAAGTCAGCTGTCCTCGTTAGTAACCTACAACTAGTTGTCCACAGTTAGATGTACAGAAATAAATCGATAAATATTATCTTGAATCAATCCACGACCCAGTGTATACGTATCTCAGTATTGATCACAACTCAAACTATATATCTTTTGTAATCAACCTCAACCCTGTATAGCTAACTCCAACATTCACATATAGAGTGTCTATGGTTGTTCCGAAATATATATAGATGTGTCGACATGATAGGTCAAAACATTGTATACGTGTCTATGGTATCTCAAGATTACATAATATACAATACAAGTTGATTAAGTTATGGTTGGAATAGATTTGTTACCAATTTTCACGTAGCTAAAATGAGAAAAATTATCCAATCTTGTTTTACCCATAACTTCTTCATTTTAAATCCGTTTTGAGTGAATCAAATTGCTATGGTTTCATATTGAACTATATTTTATGAATCTAAACATAAAAAGTATAGGTTTATAGTCGGAAAAATAAGTTACAAGTCATTTTTGTAAAGGTAGTCATTTCAGTCAAAAGAACGACGTCTAGATGACCAATTTAGAAAACATACTTCCACTTTGAGTTTAACCATAATTTTTGGATATAGTTTCATGTTCATAATAAAAATCATTTTCCCAGAATAACAACTTTTAAATCAAAGTTTATCATAGTTTTTAATTAACTAACCCAAAACAGCCCGCGGTGTTACTACGACGGCGTAAATCCGGTTTTACGGTGTTTTTCGTGTTTTCAGGTTTTAAATCATTAAGTTAGCATATCATATAGATATAGAACATGTGTTTAGTTGATTTTAAAAGTCAAGTTAGAAGGATTAACTTTTATTTGCGAACAAGTTTAGAATTAACTAAACTATGTTCTAGTGATTATAAGTTTAAACCTTCGAATAAGATAGCTTTATATGTATGAATCGAATGATGTTATGAACATAATTACTACCTCAAGTTCCTTGGATAAACCTACTGAAAATGAGAAAAATAGATCTAGCTTCAAAGGATCCTTGAATGGCTTGAAAGTTCTTGAAGCTGAATCATGACACGAAAACAATTTCAAGTAAGATTTCCACTCGAAATAAGATTGTTATAGTTATAGAAATTGAATTAAAGTTTGAATATGATTATTACCTTGTATTAGAAAGATAACCTACTGTAAGTAACAAAGGTTTCTTGATCTTGGATGATTACTTGGAATGGATTTAGAAAACTTGGAAGTAAACTTGCAATCTTGGAAGTATTCTTGATTTTATGAAACTAGAACTTTTGGAATTTATGAAGAACACTTAGAACTTGAAGATAGAACTTGAGAGAGATCAATTAGATGAAGAAAATTGATGAATTTTATGAGTCATGTTTTCATGTAAATAAGTCATGAATGATTACTCATATTTTTGTAATTTTATGAGATATTTCATGCTAGTTGCCAAATGATAGTTCCCACATGTGTTAGGTGACTCACATGGGCTGCTAAGAGCTGATCATTGGAGTGTATATACCAATAGTACATACATCTAAAAGCTGTGTATTGTACGAGTACGAATACGGGTGCATACGAGTAGAATTGTTGATGAAACTAAACGAGGATGTAATTGTAAGCATTTTTGTTAAGTAGAAGTATTTTGATAAGTGTCTTTAAGTCTTTCAAAAGTGTATGAATACATATTAAAACACTACATGTATATACATTTTAACTGAGTCGTTAAGTCATCGTTAGTCGTTACATGTAAATGTTGTTTTGAAACCTTTAGGTTAACGATCTTGTTGAATGTTGTTAACCCATTGTTTATTATAACAAATGAGATGTTAAATTGTTATATTATCATGATATTATGATATATAATATATCTTAGTATGATATATATACAGTTAAATGTCGTTACAACGATAATCGTTACATATATGTCTCGTTTCGAAATCATTAAGTTAGTAGTCTTATTTTTACATATGTATTTCATTGTTAATACACTTAATAATATATTTACTTATCATTTAACATAATTAACCAAGTGTATCAATATCTTAATATGATTCATATGTACCTAGTAAGACGTTGTTATAACGATAATCGTTATATATATCGTTTTCGAGTTTCTTAAATTAATAGTCTCATTTTTATGTATATAACTCATTGTTAAAATACCTAATGAGATACATACTTGTAATAAAATCATGTTAACTATATATATAACCATATATATGTCATCGTATAGTTTTTACAAGTTTTAACGTTCGTGAATCACCGGTCAACTTGGGTGGTCAATTGTCTATATGAAACCTATTTCAATTAATCAAGTCTTAACAATTTTGATTGCTTAACATGTTGGAAACACTTAATCATGTAAATAACAATTTCATTTAATATATATATAAACATGGAAAAGTTCGGGTCACTACATATATATATATTATGTATATGTGTATATCTATATAAATACATGGATACATATATAGTGTATATATATGTGTGTATACATATATATATATGGATATATATATATATATATATATATATAGATGGATTCACGCGATCATCCGTTTTGACCATTGACCCATTCTTTATTATATTTATTACATCGTTATAACGTCTTGAACATACATATGAAATTATGTACATAATTATTATATGATAGTGTATTAATTTATATGTACATAGGTGTGGCATGTGTAATATGCACATATAGGCATATATAGACATTAGTATGCAAATTATTATGTACGAATATATATACGTGTATGTAATATATATATATATGTACGTGTATATATATGCGTGTTTACATATACGTGTATAATATATATGTGTATAATATATATGCGAGTGTATATATATATATGTATATGTATATGTATATGTAGAGTATGTATATATATATATATATATATATATATATATATATATATATATATATATATATATATATATATATATATATATACTCTGTATGGTGTTGTGTATAAGATAACATGTATCGCATGTATTGTGTAAAGTGATTTTGATATTATTGTAAAGTTAGTAAGTGAAATACGATTTACTAACTTGTGCGTATTGTTTTTAGGTGACAAAGTGGAAGTGAAGACTCAGTAACATTAGATCATTGAGTTGTGTGCTGGTATCAGTGAGTGGGATTATCTTTCTGAATGTGATTATACAGTGACAAGTATAGTAACCCGTGCCATGCTTATAATTAGACTGTATAATGAGTCTGTGACTAGTATTGTGACTATATGTGATTATGTGCGCACCCAGTGCTAACGTCGAGGTGAATTCCGGCGTCACGTCGATGGTGTTCCTGACGTAAGAGGTCGATTGTGTTTATCTCAATCGGGGTAATATAATTGGGTCCAAGCGTTACTGATTAGTGGTATAGTATGAATGACGAGTGTGTCATGTCTGGAAGACTATACCAGTGATTCAGTAGTGTGGACTATCGGTATATTCCAGCTTG
Source organism: Rutidosis leptorrhynchoides (assembly GCF_046630445.1). Taxonomy (NCBI): domain Eukaryota; kingdom Viridiplantae; phylum Streptophyta; class Magnoliopsida; order Asterales; family Asteraceae; genus Rutidosis; species Rutidosis leptorrhynchoides. The sequence continues at coordinate 153,379,014 of NC_092337.1, forward strand.
ATCAGCTACGGGTTGCCAGTCCTCTTGTTTATGGCTTTAAGTGATTAGTGACCAGTATCTTTAAGCTGTGCTTGATGCTCGCAGTGATGTCCACCTAGATATTGCCATTCACTTAGCGTTATGCTAACTCCCCCCACAGTGTTTTGCCCTGCAGGTGTGTATTAGCGGTTTTTGGTGGGTATCGCAGGGCGACTGAAGATGTTTGAGACAGTGTGACTCTGATGTTTTATGTATACGATTTTATAATATGGTCGTTAATTAAGTAACACCAGTAATTTTGTGTAATATAACTTTATATGTGATTAATATATGTAATAACGTCCGTTGTGTATTTAAAAAAAATCAAGGGTGTTAAAGAATTTGCGTATAGACTAGAGTACCCGAAGAGCTTATGGGAATTCATAACACATTCCATGTTTCCCATCTCCGTAAGTGTCTTGCGGATGCCTCGACGTGGGTCTCATTGGATGGGATTTCGTTGAACAACAAGTTAGAGTATGTTGAGGAACCTATTGCCATTCTTGATGAAAAGGTTAAAATGTTGCGTAACAAAGAGGTGAGGACTTTTAAAGTCCAATGGCATCATCGAAGGGGTTCCGAGTTCACGTGGGAATCTAAAGAATTCATTTTGGTGTATCTTCCTACTTGTCATGCGGCGTGGATTGCGAGGACTCAATCCGATTCAAGTGGGGGAGAGTTGTAAGACCCAAGTTTGAAAAGTATATAATGTATATATTTATATTGCTGGAGGCATCACTTTTCTGTTTTGGGCCGCGGCGCGTCCTAAAGCCCCGCGGCGCGGCTAGGCCATAACGGAAATCCTTGCTTTTTATTTAAATATAAAAGGGGCATTTTGGTATTTTCACATATGGGACGAGTTTAAGGCCACATGATCAGATCTAGGAGTGTCATTACTCCATTTTCAACCACCTTATCTCTTCCACTTCAATTCTAGAGAGAAACCCATTCAAGAGAGAGAGAGAGAGAGAGAGAGAGAGAGAGAGAGAGAGCTCATTTAAGAGGAAGGAGCTTGTTTCGGGTTTAATCTCAAGTTTTAAAGTTGTTCATCTAGTCACTAGCTACGTTTTGATTGTGGTGGTAAGTTCTAATCTTATTTTCCTTAATTAATTAGTGATAAGGGTTAGGGTTTGGGTTAGCGATGAACATAAAACCCATTCATTGGAGATTTGGGCTTTTTGGGTAAGATTGGGTCATAAAGAACCAAGAGTGACTAACTTAGGGTTTGAAAGTAACAATTGGTGGTTATGGGTCTAAAATGGTTGTAAATCACTAGCACACTTTGTTGATTTTGTAGATGGGTGTTATTTGGGTTATGGGTGACCTAAATGGGGGTGTTGACTTGGAAATGGGTCAAATGAGTTTTTGAATGACCTAGTGGTGTGTAGTTGTGTGATTTAATGCCATGGTCACTAGCTTAGTGATTTTTGGTGATTTTAGACCTATGTTTAGAGTTGTGAGTGTAAATGATAAACATTTGCACTAGTTGTCCTTTTGGGTGGGCGGAAGCCCTAATTGAATACGTGTTGATTTATGTTAATGTAATAGGTGATTTCATTGACGGTTGAATAGCTTATTTGCTTACCTTCATTTTGGATACAAGGTGAGTGGAATAATTATGCGTGTACGTATATAATGTATTTATTTATGTAGCATGAAATATGGGTTAGTCGCGGTGTTAAGACACTACATTTCACATGACGAGTGGGTTAGTCGCGGTGTTAAGACATCACTTCGGGGTTAGTGACATGTGGGTTAGTCGCGGTGTTAAGACACCACATTTGTTGTGATGGGTGGGTTAGTTGTGGTGTTAAGACACCACCCGAGGGTTAGTGATACGCGGTGTTAAGTACACTAACGGATGTTGTGAACTCCGATTGTCTCTTGCGAGTACCATTCCCTTGTACGTTTAGTTAACCATGGTTATCGCGTTGTAGTGTAGCATAATATATTGCTCGGGTTATACATATATATGCTATTGTTGTGCTAGCTTGTGGTATTGGTGACTTAGCATTTTACTTGCGATGGTATGCTATTTAATTGCTAGCATGTATGAGGTAAATTTGTAAATGAATGCAAGTAAGTAGGTTATATATGTATGTGAATAATTATTGCATTCACTAAGCGTTATGCTTACCCTCTCGTTGTTTACTCTTTTTAGGCTCCGGCGTGGATAAAGGCAAAGGTATTTGTTTGGACTAGCGGGTTCCTTAATGATTATGATAGTGTATCGCTTTTGAAGTTCGACCTAGGTTTGGGTAGTTTAACCCCAAACACCATGCTCGGGTTTTTGTTTGGTATTTAAACTTGTCGGTCGAAACTTATATTTTTGAATGGTAAATGAGCGATTGATGCTCGGTGGTCGAATGCTTGTTTGGAGTCCTAAAAACTTGTAAACTATGTTTATTTCTGTGGCGTGAAGCCGTTGGTAATGATGGTTGTCGAAATCGCGAGAATTGGTGATTTGTGTATTTTGTTTAAGTTGGAACTTGTCACAGGTGTGAGCCGCGCCGCGGCGCTGAGGGGCTCGCCGCGGGTTAACATGTATTTTGGATGTTGAGGGTTTTACAGACTCAGACCATCTGATTCTTTGTTAAGCCGTACCGCGGCTGGGCAGCCCACGCCGCGGCTTAAGCCTGATAGTCTTGGCCTGTCCAAATTTTTTTTTTTTAAAACAAATGTGTTTTGCGTATGTTATACGGGTTACGTCGTTACAGGTGGTATCAGAGCATGGTCTAAGGGATTTAGGCGACTTGAGATAGGTGCATAGACTTAGACTTGATTGTGTATGCGTTTATGTGGGACTTGTAGGAATACAGGTCGGATCGGGATTAGTTAGTGCCTAGGTTAGGTAAACTAACTTTGCGCTAATTGTTTTGTTTTGTGTTTGCAATCTTCAAGCGAAATAGACGTTGTACTAGCAAGTTGATGCGACGTGTTCGAGTAACAATGACTAGCTACCATTGTTACGGGTGCAAATGGTGTCAAACAATCAATGTACGACGAGTGTTGAGCAAGATGGGGCGGTTTGGTATACGTATGTCGTTTTCGTTTGTTTCGTTGTTTAACTTATTTTCGTTTTACATAATGAAGATGAGAAACGGACACGATACCGATAACGGAGGTACGAACGAGGACTCCGAGTTCACGACCAAGGTTGAGGCCATTATGCAAAGGCGTCACACGACTTTTCTTGAGGAAGTTAAGAAGATGTTCCTAGATTCGATTGACGACCAAGTAGTCAATCTAGTCAAGGAACAAGTTAAGGTTATTCTTCACGAAGATAATGTTGGAAGGCGATACTTCCACTATAAAAATTTCAAGGATGCTCAACCTCCCGCCTTTGATGGTGAAAGAGACCCAGTCAAGAGTGCTCGTTGGATTTCCGATATGGCGGGGGCCTTTCGAACTAGTGAGTGCCCTTTCGATAAAAAGACGAGGTATGGTAGTAGCATGATGAGGGGTGATGATAAGTTATGGTGGGACGCGAAAATTCGACTTTATGGCGAAGAACAAAGCATGAGTTTGACGTGGGACGAATTTAAGGCGGAGTTTTTTCAAAGAATACCGAACTTCGGCCGATCTTTCGAGGCTTAAGGACGAGTTGCGTACTTTGAGGCAAGGGTCAATGGATTTGAACACTCTCAAGTCCACTTTCTTATCAAAGACCCTATTTTTCCCGGAGTATGTCGGGGATGATCATATGTTGAAAGAAGACTTTTACCGAACCTTGAATGACAACTATCAAGAAAGGATTAGTAGGAACTCGGTGAAAACTTTTGATGAATTGTTCGACATAGCTAAGGGTTTTGAGTCTCTTGCTCCGAGAAAAAGTGACTTCACCTTTAGCAAACGAAAATTTGAAGCTACTAGCCACTCGAGCAAAAAGAGTAGAGGTGTAACCGAGAGTGTCGGTAGTGTGAAAAAGAGTGTTTCCGGAGGTTTTCCTTATTCTTGTCACAATTGTGGGCAAAAGGGTCATATGGCTCGTGATTGCCAGAAACCATCTTCAACAACCAAACTCACTTGTTTCTATTGTCAAAAAGAAGGGCACCGAAAGTCGGAGTGTCCCGATTTGCGTACCGATCAAGTTAAGATGCTAGAGAAAACGGTGGGTACGGCCAGGGGATGAAATTACTTGATGACAAAAGATGAAGCCAAACAATTCAATGAAGTTGTCTCATGTACTTTCATGGTTAACTCTAATCCGGCAAGGATACTTTTTGATATTGGTGATTTGTGTATTTTGTTTAAGTTGGAACCTATCACAGGTGTGAGCCGCGCCGCGGCCCTGAGGGGCGCACCACGGGTTAACATGTATTTTGGGTGCCGAGGGTTTTACAGATTTAGACCATCTAATTCTTTGTTAAGCCGCGCCGCGGCTGGGCAGCCCGCGCCGCGGGTTAAGCCTGACAGGCTTGGCCTGTCCAAATTTAAAAAAAAAAAAAATAATGTGTTTTGCGTATGTTTAACGGGTTGGGTCGTTACATTTCATGTATAATATTTAGTTATTGTGTAATGTTTATTAGTTTTAAAATCATTTGACTAAAGAATTTGGTTTTATTACTTATATGATATATGATATAGTTCGGCGAAGTGAAGAAATAATCAGAAGATGCAAGCCATACATTGGTCTTGACCATGGTGGAAGATACATATCTTAGCCTAAAATATGCTGGTAATAAACTGAATTTGTGTTTCTCATTGATCATGTTATTAACATTTTAGTACTTGGTTTGGATGCTGATGGTTTGGCTATGTTTCTTAGTAATAAAGATGTATTTGATTTTGCAGTCTTAAAAATATGATGGAGCACTAATCAAAATGTTTATTTGGATTATGACTGATGGACAAATTAGACGATATATATCACCTATCAAATTGATAGGTGACGGGCTTATAAGACAGTATGCAAACCAAATAAAAATAGTTTTAGGGGCTTCTCAGAGATCAAATCAATAAAAGGTATATTCTGTATATACTTTCAAGGGGCTATCTACCTCTTCGATTGGTATTTTTCAGCTGTAGCTTTAGTTGATATTCCACTGTTTAAGTTTTGTATGTTTTGTACATTACTACTTTTGGGGATTAGGGAGCTTATGTTATTTTTTTTTAACAATGCAACACCATCATTTTAAATTAGGGAGGCATGTGGTATTACTGGCCATGGTGCGAATCCATTTATATTAACTTCACGCAACAGCTACAGGTCATTCTGTTGGGTTCTATGGCTGTTGATACCGAAGGTGCATATTTCTTATTATGTTTTGGTTGTTTGTGATGTTTTATGTTCTTTTTTGCTATGCTATTTGTACAAACTATAGATGTTTATTATTTTCTTTATGCATTACATGTTTAGCTTTTATATTTGTTTGATTGTTCTGTTTTTCCATTCGTTAATTCGGGATGTAGTTGGTTTGGCTCATGTATAAAGTGAGTCATTAGAGTTTTGGTTAGTATTATTGTAGCATAAAAATTACCTCTGCACATATTCTTAATTATGTTATGTCTATAGTTGTTGTATACATTTGTAAATTCACTTTTTTATATTTTTGTTTATAAGTTGTATTTGTTATTGTTATATTACATACTACTACGTATTTGATCATGTTTTCTTTACTGAACAATCAAGCACAAGAGTAATTTCAATTATCTGTAGAGTGAACTATTAGGTCCGATGCTTTGTAAAGTTGTACTACAAAAGATTGATTTCCATATATTGTTGAATATATTGGGACTACTTGCATAACATGTATACTAGGACTACTTGCACAACATGTATACTACATACACTCAGGCTATATAGCATCATACATAGTCTATCCAATATAAATATTAGACCAACTATAGTCTATTTAGCATCATACTGAACTGTTGTGATGTATATAGACGAGTCATATTTTATAGACAGGTTAGGTCTAAATGGGTTGGAACGTGTTGGGTCGAGGGATTTTTCTCCCTGACAAGATATATAGTGAAAGCGTAAGTATAAAGCTTATTACTGAGTATAATTAAGTAGATTCTGTGAAAAAGTATATTACAATGTCTCTTTCGGTAGACATGAAAAACTGTCCTACTTATTACTTGAATGTGTTTCTGTTTGAACAAAGAACATCACCCATTTAAACGTATCAACCAACCACCACCAAGACCCATCTCTCCCTTCTTTGCTTCTAGTTCCTAACAATGATCAACCCAACACGAACTCTTGCTGTTGTAAACATTTCTGCCTGAGCAACATAGCCACCATAATTCGCTTGGTTCTGCAATCTAAACAGTCGATAACTACCACCCATTTCATCGCCTTAACACCATCTATCTAAGTATGTCTCTCTCCTATTTTCTACAACCATTTCATTTAGAACCTCCATATTTATATCGATCAAAACAGCTGTAAATTGCAGTTATCATGCTGCTATAAACAACCGTAAGTATTGTTGCTGCTATAAACCTCTTTCTGTTTCGTTAAACTGAATGTAACCAAAGGAAATAATAAAGGATAATGATAAACAATGATTTAAAGATAATAATGGTGATTGATTCAATAATGAAAAGTATATCATTAATAATAAAGTTAAGTGGTCCTATTGTTGCACGACACCAAAAAGCAGAAAACGAAATCTTTAAACAAAACACTGTAAGTAGATTGGGCCGTATGATTTATGTAGTTGGGCCAACAAAAGTCTACGTACAAGACCCCAAGCCCATCAGCAAACAAACTAGGGTCGATTCTGTTTCTAATTTCTGTTTTATAGAGATAACAAGATAGATGATGGTTAGAACAAATTGATAAATATGATAAAAGATGATGATGGTAATTACAAACGAAAATGAGACATGATGTGATGATGACGGAGTGATTGATGATGAAACTGAGATTAAGATAACAAGATGATGGAGACTAGGTGATATATTAGATAATTCAATGACGATGATAAACGATTAAAATGATAATGATACGCTGTTATTGTTTCTGTTTCCCATATCCACGACAAACAGAACCCACGAAGAAGTGATGAAACTGATCCGGTTACCCTTGTTTTCAATTCAATTAGAAACCACACCGAACACCACTTAAAATTGCTATCCGATGTTTCTGTTATAACAATAATGATTATGATGATGATGATAGAAACAATACGATAATTATGATCATGATAACAAAAACGATGTGATTTGAATAGTGATTATCATGATCTTGAAACATATAATGACGATGATGTTATGATTATGATAGTGATAAAACGATGATGATTGATGATGACGTGATTATGGTAACGGGTTTAAAGATGGCGATGTTTACGGTTATGATTAAAGAAGGTGATGAACAGGATGATGAACATACGATGAGTAAAAGTGATACAGTTATGTTTTCTCCTTTTGTCGAAACCCTACAGCCCCACAACCACTGAATCGTTTATTTAAATCACGTAATGGGTCTAGTAGACTTGAATGAATTTTCAATTTGGGTTTGTAAGGAAGTTGGGCCGTATATGATTGTGTAGTTGGGATGAATGTTATGTTGGGCTAATGGTTCAATTTAAATGAATTTAAGTTGCATCATAAATCAGAAAAAACTGGAATAGAGGAGTGGTATAAGAGTGTTGTTGGGTTAGCGGGAGGTCGCGGGTTCAAACCCGGACTAGGGAAATTTTTTCATAAGAACTCACTCTTTAAAGGTAGTAAACTTATATTTATTACTATTATTATTATTAGGATTATTATTATTATTATTACTTTGAAAATGATACAAATTTTATTTTTATAATTATTATTAGTATTAGTATCATTTTATAATTATTAGTATTATTATTTTCATTATTATCACTATTATGGTTATTATTACAAATAAATATTATTTTTCAAAAAAAAATATACATTACAAATATATTAATATTAAATATTACTAAATTTTTATACTAAGTAAGCTATATATATATAATATATTAATAAAATAAATATATATATTCTTATCCTATATAAATCCTGAAATAATTTTCCATTTTTAATATATTATGATAAATGATAAATATTATATTATTAAACTACTTTAATATGTATTTATTATATTAATATTAATAAATGTATTATAGAAATAAATATTTACAACATAAAGTATATAGGATAAATATAACTTAATATGATCTGTAAATAATTAATATATATATATATATATAAACTTATTAGTTGTTATTATATGTTTTAATATACATAATTGATATAGGTTCGTGAATCCGAGGCCAACCCTGCATTGTTCAATATCGTCGTATGCATATTTTTACTACAAAATATCGTATTGTGAGTTTCATTTGCTCCCTTTTTAAATGCTTTTGCAATATATATTTTTGGGACTGAGAATACATGCACTGCTTTTATAAATATTTTACGAAATAGACAAGAGTAATCGAAAGTACATTCTATGGTTGAATTGTTATACCGGATATCGCCCTTGTTGAACTTGGTAGCCTAAGAATTGGTGTTTATTATAATTGCCACCAATTGACGCGAATCCTAAAAATAGATCTATGGGCCTTGACAAGCCCCAGTCAGAGAAATTGAACTGCTTTAGTACTTCGACTTTATATGTTTGGGGATATTCTAGATGCATTTTGTTAATGTCGGTTACCAGGTGTTCAATCCATATGAATGAATTTTAAACACTTGCGAGTGTATGATTATTGAATAAATGAAATCTCGTGGTCTATTAAAATGATGAAAATGATCGATTATGATAAACTAATGAACTCACCAACCTTTTGGTTGACACTTTAAAGCATGTTTATTCTCAGGTATGAAAGAAATCTTCCGCTGTGCATTTGCTCATATTAGAGATATTACTTGGAGTCATTCATGACATATTTCAAAAGACGTTGCATTCGAGTCATCGAGTTCATCAAGATTACTACTAAGTCAATTATAGTTGGATATATTATGAAATGGTATGCATGCCGTCAACTTTCGCTGTAAAGAAAGATTGTCTTTTAAATTTGAATGCAATGTTTGTAAAATGTATCATATAGAGGTCATGTACCTCGCGATGTAATCAACTATTGTAAATCATTTATAATGTATATGAACGGATCCTTTCAGTTGGTATCAGAGCGGTGGTCTTAGCAAACCAGATCTTGCATTAGTGTGTCTAACTGATAGTTGTTTAGATGCATTAGTGGGTCTGGACTTCGACCGTGTCTGCATGTCAAAAGTTTTGCTTATCATTTCGTGTCGAAAATTACTTGCTTATCATCCTTAAAATTTTAGACATATCTTACTGCCTCTATTGCATAGATAGTGTATAGATAAATTCATATCTTAGCGTATCTGTTATTGTTCCCTTTGCCTGACAGCTTACGTAGATCCCTCCATAACTTATGGGATTTTAGTATTATATATGCATATGTAAATTATGTATTGCAGGGTACTAATCTACCTATAATCTATTTCTTATAGAAAAATCCTTTATTCAATCATACGAAATGGAACTCACCACTAGTTCAAGTCTCTCAGAGTTCGATATGGAGTTTCACCTAAGCTCCGGAAGCAGCATCACCAGAATGAATCAACCAATCATCCATCCCCAATACATCTGATGGGTTCGTAGTCGACCTAATCGATGGAGACGAGAAGAAGGCGATCCTTTCCATCCACCACATTCCCCTCTCGGTGAAGAACCTGAAACACTTACCGACGAACCTGTTCGAAACACCAATTTCTCTTTCAGAGTATCTCACCACGACTATATCATAACTCAGATTCTAAACCTTATTCATCCGCTCGTTCTGACCGACAATCATCCCGGAATAATAGAAAAAGTCAACGAACTTCGCGCTCGTGTAATCAATTTGGAGAATATGGTGCAAAATTTACCAGCTTCAGCAACGTCATCGGCACCAACAGTACCATCAGTAACAGCACCAGTACCACCAACAACCTAAGTTTCAACACCACATGCCTCAACATCTCATTCTGTGCCTCGAGTATAATTATCGTTCTACGAATCGTTCTACATCAATTATCTTCATTCTACGTGACGATTATATAATTTCTAATGTTTTAGAGATTATGTGTTCTAGTTCTAACGATAAATCAAATGAGGTTAATATCATATTAACTCATTAAATCCACGATTATATCTAAAGAAAATATATATGTATATATGTTTTTATAAAGATTGTAATCAAAAATTCTTTTGTACAAATTGTTAATGGTAAGAATACTTTAACGGGTAGGTAATACCCTAGAAATATTTAGATTTCACATTAATAAGTTACACTGTACATTCTTCAAATCTGATTCAACAGTCATTTACTATCCTACTTACATCCACAGATATACGTATCCGTTCACTGCAGAATAACCATTTTCATTCAATTTCATATTTTGATTTTGATCTATCAGAATCCAACAAATGGCATAATGAAGAAAACATTGGACAAAATAAAATTTGTTAGAAACAAACAAATTAATTATGAGAAATTTTGTTAAGAATCCACGCTAACTATTCCTAGCTAACTGTTCCTAGCTAACTGTTAATTCCGTATTACATTTTATTTATCGCAATTTATTTATCGCAATTTAATTATCGCAATTTAAATCCTCGCAATTTTATTTATCGTCATTTAATTTCTGTTATTTATTTTACGCACTTTAATATCAGGACACGTATACAAGGTTTTGACATATCATATCGACGCATCTATATATATTATTTGGAATAACCATAGACACTCTATATGCAGTAATGATCGAGTTAGCTATACAGGGTTGAGGTTGATTCTTAAATAATATATATACTTTGAGTTGTGATCGAGTCTGAGACATGTACACGGGTCACGATACGTATTAATTAATTCGAATATTATAAACTATATATGAATTATTGAATTAGTAACTGTGGACTGCTAACTGTGGATTACCAACATTGGACAATTAAAATGAATTAAAATATTGAGTATAACATATGAAACTAAACAATTCTTCAAGTTTGCCACTTGATTTCATCTTAAACCTCATTTGTATCTTGACGATTACACTCTGCATTCAAACCTTTCATGATTCTTGAAAATACATCAATCGAGAGGATGAACCAACTGCATCACATCTACGGAAGGAAAGATCTATGCATATAGTTATGCACCTGAAAACATTCGGAACCTGAAAAAAAAAACGTTTAAAACGTATCTGTCCTAGCTCCTTTGGCATTGTTATTACCGAAAATAACTTTGCAATTCCTTTTGAAATTAGCCAATTTTGTCACAGCTTCAACAAATCAACTTCAATTTTTCATTCGAATAAGCCTTATTATAACTTTGATATATAAGTTTGCTTTTCGTCATCGTTACCGGAAAACCGTTTATATCTCACCACATTAGCAGTAAACTTACCAGCAAATTTCATTGATCTTTGATTTTCTGAAAAATCATTATATTTATTGAAACCCTATCATATACTCAACCGCATCTTATAACGAGAATTTCCATACCAATTACCAAGAATCAGCAATCAGTATTTCGAATCTCGCAGCATTCCTATGTTAATAGTTATGTATCTATATATAACTTCTATCTTCTGGATTTACGAACTTAAATTCTGAATTTCTGAAAAACGCTCTAGCCTATGAATCAGTTTTCTGAGTTCTGAAAAAGCTGATGAAGCAGCACAAACTGAAGACTGTTTAAACAGTCAAAAGTTTGATGATAAAGAAAGAAGTGTTAAAAAGCTCAAAGATTTTGATACTGAAAAATGAATTGAGCAAACCATTAAGGAGATTCTGAACAAATCACAAAGACTAAACTTGTTCATAAAGAATCCTGATGATTCTGTTCTGATAAAATCTTTAGCGAATACCTTGTTCAGTAATTGTTCTAAATCATCGTGAATGAATTTCTTCATCACAATTTGATTCTAAAATTCTAAGATATTATCGTATCTTTCATTATTAATATCCTCAATATTTCTGAAGATATCTTCATAAATATTCTCGTCCGATATTAATTACCTCCCCGCTCTATCTGTGTTATATCATAAAAGGAAACTATTTTAGTTTCTATATTCCGTAAACCTTCGAATTTAAAATATGAATGTTATTGAAGTAGTGTTGGAAATTGATGCATGAGTTAGTATAATATAATGACACTTGATCAACGTGATTATATTACAGTAAGTCATGCTGAGTTTCTAATGAAACATGATGATCCACAGACTATAACGTCATCATGTGCCATGTTACACGACTCTTACATTCTACCTAATCTCCAAACATATCAAGAACTTAATTTCTTGATAGTTCTATCTTTCTGGAATTTAACAAATCAAGATCGTGCTATTACAAATTTCTATCTTAAAACATTATTTATGTTCATTCCAAACTTCATACCTACGAATTCTGGAACATTATTCGTTTGACTTAATGTCGGGAAGACAAGACAAAAGTATGGAACTCCAAAATAGAAAGGAAATATGAATTGAAGTATAAAAGTTGAGAGTTGTGAAAATAATGGAAGTAAAGAGGTTCATTTATAGTGAAATATCAGACAAAGCAATCAAGTCAGATTATTGCATTTAATCAGAGAAGATTCTAATTTCCTTAATTATTGAAGAACCAAATCTTATTACGAAGATTTTCTCTAAATCCCTTAAATTCCGAAATTCAACCTGACTACGTCAAAAGCTAAGACAAATCTTTACTTCTTAATTTCACTCTTTTGTGATAATTCCACTCATACTCTTCGAGTAATCGAATTATATTATCCATATTACTAACTGATGATAAAACTCTAGTTCCAACTCATATGAGTCATGAAAACATACTTATTGTCAGCTATGACGATCCCAATCAAATTTCGGGACGAAATTTATTTAACGGGTAGGTACTGTGATGACCCGGAAATTTCCGACCAAATTTAAACTTAATCTTATTATGATCTCGACACGATAAGCAAAGTCTGTAATGTTGAGTCCCAAAAATTTTGAACTGTTTCATTTATTCAATTGACCTTCGACTGCTCTCGACGATTCACAAACAATTAATTGTAAATAGATGTGTGTGTATGTATATATAAACAATAATTCGAAAAATAATTTGAAGTATTATATGTTGTTGTTATTAAAAAAATTAATAAAATAAAAATAGGATATTATAATAATTTTTATTTAAAATATATCTATATATATAAATAATGTATATTAAAAATAAATATTAAATGATTGGAATACTCCTCTGATGTTCCGATTAATATTAAATAAGTTAAATTCAAACATATGTAATTTTAAAATAAACGGTGATACGAAGATGAGTTTTATAAATTTTAGGCTTATTAATAATATATTTAGAAGTTGTTTGTCAAATTTTAAAACTTTTTATATTTTGCTTGGGGGTTGGGAGTGCTTAATTAATATAATTTTTATTTAATAGTTAATGACCAAACTTTATACCATAATGACCTAAACAAATAAAGATACTTAAATTAAAATTTTGGGATTTTTCCGAAAACTTTTATCCGCCCCTGATTTCAAATAGTGCACGATACACGGGCCGTGAAGAAGCGTCGGTAGAATCATCCAAAAACTCGGCTGCTACACTGTTTGCAAATTCAATTGATTTGTAAATATTACTGTTTTGTTGTCCCACCATTCACATGATGTGTACACATTTTTCTTTAGTTACATCAACTTGTTTTAGATATATATCTACGATTGTGGGATATGTAGGAAAACCATCCTAACATTCACAGCTTAACCTTCCATCACCCACATCATCATTCTTGCTACTAGCTTCTGTTCTTATTCGATTAATGAACACTAATAAGCACCACACCCGACTACTACCCATGACCACCAATGAACCACTATCATCACTAGTCGAATACTATCACCATCAACCATTATTTATCTTTGTGTTTCTATCCGAAACCCATATCATCACCCACAATTCACCTACGACCACCATCATCCAACAAAATCGATCACCATGAAACTTGCAACCTACTACTCGTTACTTGAATGTGTTTCTGTTTGAACAAAGAACATCACCCATTTAAACGTATCAACCAACCACCACCAAGACCCATCTCTCCCTTCTTTGCTTCTAGTTCCTAACAATGATCAACCCAACACGAACTCTTGCTGTTGTAAACATTTCTGCCTGAGCAACATAGCCACCATAATTCGCTTGGTTCTGCAATCTAAACAGTCGATAACTACCACCCATTTCATCGCCTTAACACCATCTATCTAAGTATGTCTCTCTCCTATTTTCTACAACCATTTCATTTAGAACCTCCATATTTATATCGATCAAAACAGCTGTAAATTGCAGTTATCATGCTGCTATAAACAACCGTAAGTATTGTTGCTGCTATAAACCTCTTTCTGTTTCGTTAAACTGAATGTAACCAAAGGAAATAATAAAGGATAATGATAAACAATGATTTAAAGATAATAATGGTGATTGATTCAATAATGAAAATTATATCATTAATAATAAAGTTAAGTGGTCCTATTGTTGCACGACACCAAAAAGCAGAAAACGAAATCTTTAAACAAAACACTGTAAGTAGATTGGGCCGTACGATTTATGTAGTTGGGCCAACAAAAGTCTACGTACAAGACCACAAGCCCATCAGCAAACAAACTAGGGTTGATTCTGTTTCTGATTTCTGTTTTATAGAGATAACAAGATAGATGATGGTTAGAACAAATTGATAAATAGGATAGAAGATGATGATGGTAATTACAAACAAAAATGAGAGATGATGTGGTGATGACGGAGTGATTGATGATGAAACTGAGATTAAGATAACAAGATGATGGAGACTAGGTGATATATTAGATAATTCAATGACGATGATAAATGATTAAAATGATAATGATACGCTGTTATTGTTTCTGTTTCCCATATCCACGACAAACAAAACCCACAAAGAAGTGATGAAACTGATCCGGTTACCCTTGTTTTCAATTCAATTAGAAACCACACCGAACACCACTTAAAATTACTATCCGATGTTTCTGTTATAACAATAATGATTATGATGATGATGATAGAAACAATAAGATAATTATGATCATGATAACAAAAATGATGTGATTCGAATAATGATTATCATGATCTTGAAACATATAATGACGATGATGTTATGATTATGACAGTGATAAAACGATGATGATTGATGATGACGTGATTATGGTAACGGGTTTAAAGATGGCGATGTTTACGGTTATGATTAAAGAAGGTGATGAACAGGATGATGAACATACGATGAGTAAAAGTGATACAGTTATGTTTTCTCCTTTTGTCGAAAACCTACAGCCCCACAACCACCGAATCGTTTATTTAAATCACGTAATGGGTCTAGTAGACTTGAATGAATTTTCGATTTGGGCTTGTAAGGAAGTTGGGCCGTATATGATTGTGCAGTTGGGCTGAATGTTATGTTGGGCCAATGGTTCGATTTAAATGAATTTAAGTTACATCATAAATCAGAAAAAAACTGGAATATAGGAGTGGTATAAGAGTGTTGTTGGGTTAGCGGGAGGTCGCGGGTTCAAACCCGGACTGGGGAAATTTTTTCTTAAGAACTCACTCTTTAAAGGTAGTAAACTTATTTTTATTACTATTATTATTATTATTATTATTATTATTATTAGGATTATTATTATTATTATTACTTTGAAAATGATACAAATTTTATTTTTATCATTATTATTGGTATTAGTATCATTTTATAATTATTAGTATTATTATTATCATTATTATCACTATTATGGTTATTATTACAAATAAATATTATTTTTCAAAAAAAAAAAATATACATTACAAATATATTAATATTAAATATTACTAAATTTTTATACTAAGTAAGTTATATATATAAAATATATTAATAAAATAAATATATATATTCTTATCCTATATAAATCCTGAAATAATTTTCCATTTTTAATATATTATGATAAATGATAAATATTATATTATTAAACTACTTTAATATGTATTTATTATTTATTATATTAATATTAATAAAAGTATTATAGAAATAAATATTTACAACATAAAGTATATAGGATAAATATAACTTAATATGATCTGTAAATAATTAATATATATATAACCTTATTAGTTGTTATTATATGTGTTAATATACATAATTGATATAGGTTCGTGAATCCGAGGCCAACCCTGCGTTGTTTAGTACCATCGTATGCATATTTTTACTACAAAATATCGTATTGTGAGTTTCATTTGCTCCCTTTTTAAATGCTTTTGCAATATATATTTTTGGGACTGAGAATACATGCACTGCTTTTATAAATGTTTTACGAAATACACACAAATAATCGAAACTACATTCTATGGTTGAATTGTTATACCGGATATCGCCCTTGTTGAACTTGGTAGCCTAAGAATTGGTGTTTATTATAATTGCCACCAATTGATGCGAATCCTAAAGATAGATCTATGGGCCTTGACAAGCCCCAGTCAGAGAAATTGAACTGCTTTAGTACTTCGACTTTATATGTTTGGGGATATTCTAGATGCATTTTGTTAATGTCGGTTACCAGGTGTTCAATCCATATGAATGAATTTTAAACACTTGCGAGTGTATGATTATTGAATAAATGAAATCTTGTGGTCTATTAAAATGATGAAAATGATCGATTATGATGAACTAATGAACTCACCAACCTTTTGGTTGACACTTTAAAGCATGTTTATTCTCAGGTATGAAAGAAATCTTTCGCTGTGCATTTGCTCATATTAGAGATTTTACTTGGAGTCATTCATGAAATATTTCAAATGACGTTGCATTCGAGTCATCGAGTTCATCAAGATTATTACTAAGTCAATTATAGTTGGATATATTATGAAATGGTATGCATGCTGTCAACTTTCGTTGTAAAGAAAGATTGTCTTTTAAAATTGAATGCAATGTTTGTAAAATGTATCATATAGAGGTCATGTACCTCGCGATGTAATCAACTATTGTGAATCGTTTATATTGTATATGAACGGGTCCTTTCAGTTGGTATCAGAGCAGTGGTCTTAGCGAACCAGGTCTTGCATTAGTGTGTCTAACTGATAGTTGTTTAGATGCATTAGTGGGTCTGGACTTCGACCGTGTCTGCATGTCAAAAGTTTTGCTTATCATTTCGTGTCAAAAATTACTTGCTTATCATCCTTAAAATTTTAGACACATCTTACTGCCTCTATTGCATAGATAGTGTATAGATAAATTCATATCTTAGCGTATCTGTTATTGTTTCCTTTGCCTGGCAGCTTCCGTAGATTCCTCCGTAACTTATGGGATTTTAGTATTATATATGCATATGTAAATTATGTATTGCAGGGTATTATATATATATATATATATATATATATATATATATATATATATATATATATATATATATATATTAAATAATAATAACTAAAATAATATAATCAATGTAATAAATCAATGTAAAACCTATTTGAAATGTGACCCGTTTTGACCCGTAACTCAACTCTCCCCAACCTGACCCATTTGGACATGTTTTAAAAATTTTGACGCGTTTGACCCATGATCCACTTCAACTCAAAACAATTTTGACCTAGTTAACCAAACTGACCCAACCTGGCCCGTTTGCAAGGTATTATATTTCGAAAAGATAGGTTAAAGGTAAAGGGTAAAACTCTAAAGTTAGAGAAAGTATATAATGAGTTATATTAAATTGTATATTGAAAGGACCCGTCCTAATCCATTCGGACAAAGTCCACATCGATTATAAACGATTTACAACAGTTGATTACATCGCGAGGTACTTGACCTCTATATGATACATTTTACAAACATTGCATTCATTTTTGAAAAGACAATCTTTCATTACATCAACGGTTGACGACATGCATACCATTTCATAATATATCTTACTATAATTGACTTAATAATAATCTTGATGAACTCAACGACTCGAATGCAACGTCTTTTGAAACATGTCATGAATGACTCCAAGTAATATCCCTAAAATGAGCAAATGCACAGCGGAAGATTTCTTTCGTACCTGAGAATAAACATGCTTTAAAGTGTCAACCAAAAGGTTGGTGAGTTCATTAGTTTAACATAAATAATCATTTTATAATTTTTAATAGACCATAAGATTTCATATTTTCATTTCTCATAAACATACGTCCCATGCATAGAGACAAAAATATCATTCATATGGATTGAACACCTGGTAACCGACATTCACAAGATGCATATAAGAATATCCTCATCATTCCGGGATCCTCCTTCGGACATGATATAAATTTCGAAGTACTAAAGCATCCGGTACTTTGGATGGGGCTTGTTGGGCCCGATAGATCTATCTTTAGAGTTCGCGTCAATTAGGGTTTTTGTTCCCTAATTCTTAGATTACCAGACTATATAAAAAGGGGCATATTCGATTTCGATCATTCAACCATATAATGTAGTTTCAAACACTTGTGTCCATTTCGTAAAACATTTATAAAAAACAGCGCATGCATTCTCAGTCCCAAAAATATATATTGCAAAAGCATTTAAAAAGGGATTAATGAAACTCACCTAATGTATTTTGTAGTAAAAATACATATGACTATATTGAACAACAGAACAATGCAGGGTTGGCCTCGGATTCACGAACCTATATCATTTGTATATTCATTAATACATATAATCGTAGTCGAATAAATATATATATTATTAGTGATGTAATTTATATATTTAATAAATTATAAGTTTCATTATTTATATACTTTCATTATATATATATAATTGTTAATATAGAGTTAAGTTAAATATATTTTATATATAAGGATTACTTGTTTGTAGTTAATAATTATGATAATACTAATATTAGTAATAATGTTGGTACTTCTATAATAATGATGAAAGTAATAATAATAATGTTAATAATGATATTAATAATGATAATCATAATAATTATAATAATGATACTTGAGTTACATACATATATTTATATTTTTATCTTTGTCACTTATAACTTAATTAAAATTGTCAGTCATTTTTAATATACTATTCGTTTTCATAAAACTAACTTTTACTATACTTATTTTTATTTTGTACATTAGATTTAGTCATACTTATGTTAAATTTACTTTCATATAGTCATAAAGATATATCCCTAATACTTCAATATTTAATTCATAATCATAATCATAGTTAGAATAATAATGTTTAAGGATAATACTAGTAATTCTAATAATAATAACAATAATAATTAATAATCATAATAATAACAACAATAATAATAACAACAATAAAAATGGTAATAATAATAATAATAAAACATTTGGTGTTGAAAACTACCTCTTAAAGTTTAAAGAGAAATAACTTGCCAAAGCCGAGACTCGAACATGCAACCTCTCGCTTCCCCGTCAACACACTTAACCATCGAGCTGTTTTGTTATTTCTATCTAAATTCCTGTTTTAATCTATATAAACCGTAATTTGTCTTGGCCCATCAGGAACATGACAGCCCAACAGATTAAATATGGAGGCCCAATTACATAAGCTAGTTCACGGCCCAATCGTAATCCTAATTGAAATTCTCGGCCCAATGAAATAACTTAATTAAATCCAATGGGCTTGACTTGAGTCTGTTTGGTTAAATAAGGAAAAAAAATGGAAGAGACCAGGATTGAACACATGACCTCTTGTTTAGACACAATACTCCTTAACCATGGCTCCATTTGTATTTTTCTAAAATTAAATCCCCTTCTATAATATGTATATATTTCCTCCTGTTTTCTACTTCATCCTCTTCTTATAAAAATTAAGATCGACCCAAAAATCAAACTCTAAAAAAATGAATTTACTACTAAATTTTAGGATCTAATATCCATCGTAATAACATATCTTAGTGATAAACTGGATTGACAAAAAAAAATAAAAAATAAAAAAATAAAAAAAAATAAGTAAAAGAGGCCTGTTGCCATATCACGATTGTAAAAAAAAAAAAAATGATTTCTAGTTGAAGACATTTTGAGACTTTGATGTCTAAATGAAATATCTTTTAAATCATTAGTAAAATGTACTTGAATCATCAATTAACCCAAAAATATTAACTAGAACCCGAATTTGATTGAAGAACAAATTTTGACTTTTTTAAAACCAAAGCTTTGACTCTCAAATTCTCACTTGATTTTAAGAGTTGAAATCTTTAAAAAGATCATTTATAGTAATTCTAACACAACTACATTTATGAAACTTTAAATGAAATTCGAATTCGAGTTTTTACGTTTTCAAAGTTAAAGAACATAAACTCAAAATCAAATATCGAATTCGAGACTGTTTTGAACAAAATTTATAACATGAATTTGGTAGTAAAACATACCTAAAAACTTTCTGGATCTTCAATTGATCCTAAAACATAAAAACAACCTCGAATTTTATTATGAACAAATCTGTTGACTTTTTGAACTAAATGTTTGACCTTGAAATTCGAATTCAATAGATGAAATTGGAGCTTGAAAACTTACATACAGTTTGAATAAGGGATTTATAACACAATTGCATTTGTACATTTTGAAAATTCGTTCTAATTGAATTTTTGGTAAAACGAACTCAAGAACAGAGGGTGTGTTTTGGTTTCTTGATTTAATTCAATTTGCAAATGTAATTATATATAATATGTTTGAGAGAGTGATGTTGTACACATTTGATCTTAATTATTTCATGAAATGGAAGCGCATCGGATCCCAGACAGGATTTAGACAGAAACAAAATGAAGAAGAAAAAAAATAGAGAAAGCATAAAGTGATGGGATATCATATCTAACTGATTACACCATGATCAGACTTTTATATATCAATTTTTATTATTTATAATTAATAAGTAATATTAATCATTGATAAATATATTAATGAAATTATTAATATTAATAATAGTAGTTACCATAATAATAGTAATAACACTTACAATAGTAATAATAATGTTTATTAGTAATAAGGTTTATAATGATAATAAATATAAAAAAAATTACTATTAATAATTATAATAGAAAAATCATAATAATAATGATTCTTAAGGGTAATAATATCTAATAATAATACAAATATTATAAAAGATATAACAAGTTTCATGTATTAAATTTTCATATATCTATGTATATTTTATATTATAAATAATAATATTAGTATTACAAATGTTAATATTAATATTAATAGTAGTAATGAAAATGATGATATTATTAATAATACAATAATTTTATTCAAACTTGTGATTTATTACTATTTATTAATTATATTCTTTTTTTTATTTTATAATATTTCATATTTATAAATTACAATATATGTAACATTACTTGTTTAGAATTCATATATATTTACATTTTTATTTACATACAAATGTTCGTGAATCACCGTAAATGGTCAAAGGTTAAATGAATTTACAAGTTTTGAGACTCAACATTACAGACTTTGCTTATCGTGTCAGAATCATTATAAGATTAAGTTTAAATTTGGTCGGAAATTCCCGGGTCATCACAATACCTACCCGTTAAAGAAATTTCGTCCCGAAATTTAAGTGAGGTCGTCATGGCTAACAATAAATATGTTTTTCTTGACGAATATGAGCTGATAAATAGAGTTTTCATCATTACAGAATAATACAGATAAAATAATTCGATTATCCGAAAAGCACGAATGAAACTATCATGAGAGAGGTCCCAACGGGCATCGTCCACCTTCGCCCAAAAACTTGCCCAAATTTTTAGCCGTTAGTAAAATAAAATAAAAAAAAATAAAAATAAAAATTTTTCAACGGCTATCCCAACGGTCACTTTTACACTATAAAAACACCAACCATATATTTCATTTTATACACTCAAACATATATTTCTTTTATATTTCCTTCTTTCTTAAGATCAAGATCAAACACTCCCAAACTGCAAAATGTTAACACTTCCCCCAATGATTGTTTCATTCGATGTTCATTACGGAGGTGATTTCCGTAATCAAATGAAGGAATATGAGTGGGGCGACAGTATTTCGTTTGAAGATATCGACATTCGTGATGTTGGTTTACAAGATTTGCTATCCTTTCTGAAGGAAAAAGTTCCGTGTGAATTCACGTCTGTGTTCTTTTATAGAGACGATTATGATGCGGATTGTAGGGCAATTTTTTTGTGTACCGATGATCAATGGTACTTTATAAAAGATACCATTGAAGATCGCGGTAAACGCATTTCTTTGTATGCAGTTCTTGAAGATGAAGAGACATTGGGTTATCTTTACCTCGATGAATCAGTTGAAGCAGCAGTTGAGGCATCAAGAGAAATACCGATGTCTCCAGAGTACCTCACGGATGGTGAAATGACTGGTGAACGCTACTTTGCAGATGACAATTGACGACGACGAGTAGTTTGATTGTAATCTTTTAATTTTTAATTGTCGTGATGTTTTAATTTTTAATTATTGTAATTTCGGTGTTGTTGTCGAGTTTTATATCTTCCTTTATGTTTCGGAGCTCTTCGTCTTTTTAATCTCCTCTCCATCTCTAGTAAAACGAGTAATGGTCTGGAATTTGTAAGTATGGAGTTTCGAATGAATTTAATGTTATAATCAAGAAAGAACGTAATAGCACGATTTGATTCGTCAAATTACTAGAATCATTGAGAATAGAGCTATCAAGAATATACTTTCTTCATAGGTTCTGAAGTTAATTAGAATGAAAGAGTTATGTAACATGACACAAGATGGTGGTATGATCTACTGTGAACCATCATGTCCCATTAGAACTCAGCATGACTTACTGTAATATAATCACGTTGATCAAGTGTCATTATATTATACTAACTCATGCTTCAGTTCCCAACATTACTTCAATAACATTCATATTTTAAGCTCGAAAGTTTACAGAATATAGAAACTAACAGTTTCTATATGATGTAACACTGATAGCGCGAAGAGATAAATGATTTCAGATAAGAATAGTTATAAAAATATCTCCAGAAATATGGAGGATATTTATAATGAAAGATTCCATAATATCTCGGGATATCTAAGATTAGAGGATGATAGAAACTATTATCTGCAAGGGTTTAGAGTAAGGAGCAAGATATTCACTAAAGACTTTAGTAGACATTGAATCATTTGGATTCTTTGAAGTCAAACTTATTCTTTGTGATTTGTCCACGGCTTTCTTCCTAGTTTCGCATAATCTGCTTTTCGGTACTAAATTTTCTATTGAATGTTTTCAATATAATGATACACAGGAAGCGCGAGGAGGTATATAATTTTGGACGAGAATATTTATGGAAATATCCTCTGAAATATCGAAGATATTGATGATGATATTTTGGAATTTCTAAGTTCGATGATTGATGGAGAAAGATTTTTCGCAAGATGACTTCGGAGTAAAATATTCTCTAAAGATTTCAACTGATCCAGAATTATCTGGATTCTTTGAATATAGGGTATTGTCCTTGTATTTGTCCTTGGTCTCCTTCATGGTTAACTTTATCCGTTTTCCAGTTCCAACGTTTCTGAGCTTTTTCCAACATTCAAAGTATCGATTCGTAAACCGGGTGCCTTTTCAAAATTTCAGAATGGAAGATCATAATTCTATGAGATAAATGTTATACGTTTACGTATAACTGTTGATATAGACATGCTGCGAGATTTCAAAATACTGATTGCTGATTCTCGGTATTTGGTACGGCAATTCTCATTACAAGGTGCGGATGAGTACATGATGAGACTTCAATAGATAAGTTTAGTGATTTGTCGGAGAGATTTAAACCAAGGAACGATGAGGTTGCTGGTACGTCTGCTGGAAATATGATGGAATATAAAAGGTTTCTCCGGTATCAAAAGGGTAATAGTATATATATCGAGTTTATAATAAGGTCAATCCAACTGAAAAGTCGAAGTTGACTTATTGGAGCTGTGACAAAATTTGCTAATTTGAAGAGAGATTGTAAAGTTACTTTCGGTAATAACAACGTCAAGGAGTCAGCACAGATACGTGTTAAACTTTTACTCAGGTTCCGAGTGTTTTCAGGTGCATAACTATATGCATCAATCTTTCTTCTTCCGTAGATGAAGTGCGGTTGGTTCATCCTATCGATTGAAGTGTTTTCAAGAATTATGAAAGGTTTGAATCGCAGATTGTAATTGTCAAGATACAAATGAGGTTTAAGACGATATCAAGTGGCAACTTGAAGAATTATTTAGTTTCATATGTTATAATTAATATTTTAATTCATTTTAATTGTCCAATGTTGATAGCCCACAGTTAGCTGTGTACAAATAATAATTCATATATAAGTTACTATATAATATTCGAATTAATTAATACGTATCATGACCCGTATACGTCTCAGACTCGATCACAACTCAAAGTATATATATTATCTGAGAATCAACGTCAACCCTGTATAGAGAACTCGATCATTACTGCATATAGAGTGTCTATGGTGATTCTAAATAATATATATAGATGCGTCGATATGATATGTCAAAACCTTGTATACGTGTCTCGATATTTAAAGTGCGTAAAATAAATACAAAAATTAAATGACGATAAATAAAATGTGTAAAGTAAATAACAGAATTTAAATGACGATAATTAAAATTGCAATAATTAAATTACGATAAAATAAAATGTAATACGGAATTAACAGTTAGCTAGGAACAGTTAGCTAGGAGTTTGTTAGCGTGGTTTCTTAATAAAATTTAATATTGTTAAATAGTCTGTTTCTAATCAATTTTTATTGTGTCCATTATTTCTTCATTATGCCACTTGTTGGATTCTGATAGGTCAAAATCCAAATATGAAATTGGATGAAATTGATTATTCTGCGGTGAATGGATACGTATATCTGTGTATGTAAGTAGGATAGTAAATGACTGTTGAAACAGATTCGAAGAACGTACAATATAACTTATTAATGTGAAATTTAAATATTCCTCGGGTATTACCTACCCGTTAAAATATTTTCACTAGTAACAGTTTGTACAATAGAATTTTTAATTACAATCTTTATGAAAACATATATAGATATATATTTTCTTCAGATGTATTCATGGATTTAATGAGTTAATATGATATTAAACTCATTTGCTTTTCGGTTGGAACTAGAATAAATAATCTCTAAAACTTTAGAGATTACATATTCGCCATGACGAACGAAAATAAATGAGGTAGAACGATACGTAGAACGAAGATCATACTCAAAGTATAGATCATGATATTGAAGCATGGATTGTTGATGGTACTGGTGCTGTTATTGATGTACTGTTGGTGCCGGTGATGTTGCTGAAGCTGGTACATTTTGCACCATGTTCTCCAAATTGATTACTCGAGCGCGAAGCTCGTTGACTTCTTCGATTACCCCGGGATGATTGTCGGTCGGAATGAGCGGATGAATAAGGTTCAGAATTGTGGATAGAATATAATCTTGTCAAGTTACCCTGGAAATGAGACTGAAAATGGTGTCTCGAACAGGTTCGCCGGTAAACGCTTCAGGTTCATTGTCAAGAGGTGATTTCGGTTGGTGGAAGGGATTGCCTTTTGCGCGTTTCCATTAATTAAGTCGACTACGAACCCATCAGATGAATTGATAATGGCTGATTGGTTGATTCATGACGATGACGCTGTTTTCGGAGCTTAGGTGAACATCTATATCGGAATAGCTGTTGAAATAACTATCGGAATAGCTATCGGAATCTGAGGGACTCGAACTGGTTGCAGGATTCATCTCGTACGATCAGATGGAGGATTTTCGATAAGAAATAGATTATAGGATGTAGATTAGTACCCTGCAATACATAATTTACATATGCATATATAATACTAAATCCCATAAGTTACGGAGGAATATACGGAAGTTGTCAAGCAAAGTTACAGTAACAGATACGCTAAGACATGAATTTTGTCTATACACTATTCATGCAATCAATGCAGTAAGATGTGTCTAGACTAAGAATGATAAGCAGATGATTTCCCAAGGATGATAAACAGATGATTTCCGACAAAAATGATAAGCAAAACTTTTGACATGCAAACACGGTCGAAGTCCAGACTTTCTAATGCATCCTAACGACTTATCAGTTATACACACTAATGCAGACCTGGTTCGCTAAGACCACCGCTCTGATACCAACTGTAAGGACCCGTCCTAATCCATCCGGACAAAGTCCACATCGATTATAAACTATTTACAACAGTTGATTACATCGCGAGGTACTTGACCTCTATATGATACATTTTACAAACATTGCATTCATTTTTGAAAAGACAATCTTTCATTACATCAACGGTTGATGACATGCATACCATTTCATAATATATCTTACTATAATTGACTTAATAATAATCTTGATGAACTCAACGACTCAAATGCAACGTCTTTTGAAACATGTCATGAATGACTCCAAGTAATATCCCTAAAATGAGCAAATGCACAGCGGAAGATTTCTTTCGTACCTGAGAATAAACATGATTTAAAGTGTCAACCAAAAGGTTGGTGAGTTCATTAGTTTAACATAAATAATCATTTCTTAATTTTTAATAGACCACAAGATTTCATATTTTCATTTCTCATAAACATACGTCCCATGCATAGAGACAAAAATATCATTCATATGGATTGAACACCTGGTAACCGACATTCACAAGATGCATATAAGAATATCCCCATCATTCCGGGATCCTCCTTCGGACATGATATAAATTTCGAAGTACTAAAGCATCCGGTACTTTGGATGGGGCTTGTTGGGCCCGATAGATCTATCTTTAGAGTTCGCGTCAATTAGGGTTTCTGTTCCCTAATTCTTAGATTACCAGACTATATAAAAAGGGTCATATTCGATTTCGATCATTCAACCATATAATGTAGTTTCAAACACTTGTGTCCATTTCGTAAACATTTATAAAAAACAGCGCATGCATTCTCAGTCCCAAAAATATATATTGCAAAAGTATTTAAAAAGGGATTAATGAAACTCACCTAATGTATTTTGTAGTAAAAATACATATGACTATATTGAACAACAGAACAATGCAGGGTTGGCCTCGGATTCACGAACCTATATCATTTGTATATTCATTAATACATATAATCGTAGTCGAATAAATATATATATTATATTATTAGTGATGTAATTTATATATTTAATAAATTATAAGTTTCATTATTTATATACTTTCATTATATATATATAATTGTTAATATAGAGTTAAGTTAAATATATTTTATATATAAGGATTACTTGTTTGTAGTTAATAATTATGATAATACTAATATTAGTAATAATGTTGGTACTTCTATAATAATGATGAAAGTAATAATAATAATGTTAATAATGATATTAATAATGATAATCATAATAATTATAATAATGATACTTGAGTTACATACATATATTTATATTTTTATCTTTGTCACTTATAACTTAATTAAAATTGTCAGTCATTTTTAATATACTATTCGTTTTCATAAAACTAACTTTTACTATACTTATTTTTATTTTGTACAATAGATTTAGTCATACTTATGTTAAATTTACTTTCATATAGTCATAAAGATATATCCCTAATACTTCAATATTTAATTCATAATCATAATCATAGTTAGAATAATAATGTTTAAGGATAATACTAGTAATTCTAATAATAATAACAATAATAATCATAATAATAACAACAATAATAATAACAACAATAATAATAGTAATAATAATAATAATAAAACATTTGTTGTTGAAAACTACCTCTTAAAGTTTAAAGATAAATAACTTGCCAAAGCCGAGACTCGAACCTGCAACCTCCCGCTTCCCCGTCAACACACTTAACCATCGAGCTGTTTTGTTATTTCTATCTAAATTCCTGTTTTAATCTATATAAACCGTAATTTATCTTGGCCCATCAGGAACATGACAGCCCAACAGATTAAATATGGAGGCCCAATTACATAAGCTAGTTCACGGCCCAATCGTAATCCTAATTGAAATTCTCGGCCCAATGAAATAACTTAATTAAATCCAATGGGCTTGACTTGAGTCTGTTTGGTTAAATAGGGAAAAAAATGGAGGAGACCAGGATTGAACACATGACCTCTTGTTTAGACACAATACTCCTTAACCATGGCTCCATTTGTATTTTTCTGAAATTAAATCCCCTTCTATAATATGTATATATTTCCTCCTGTTTTCTACTTCATCCTCTTCTTATAAAAATTAAGATCGACCCAAAAATCAAACTTTAAAAAAATGAATTTACTACTAAATTTTAGGATCTAATATCCATCGTAATAACATATCTTAGTGATAAACTGGATTGACAAAAAAGAAATAAAAAAAAATAAAAAAAATAAGTAAAAGAGGCCTGTTGCCATATCACGATTGTAAAAAAAAAAAATATGATTTCTAGTTGAAGACATTTTGAGACTTTGATGTCTAAATGAAATATCTTTTAAATCATTAGTAAAATGTACTTGAATCCTCAATTAACCCAAAAATATTAACTAGAACCCGAATTTGATTGAAGAACAAATTTTGACTTTTTTAAAACCAAAGCTTTGACTCTCAAATTCTCACTTGATTTTAAGAGTTGAAATCTTTAGTTTTTCAAAAAGATTTTTTATAGTAATCCTAACACAACTACATTTATGAAACTTTAAATGAAATTCGAATTGGAGTTTTTACGTTTTCAAAGTTCAAGAACATGAACTCAAAATCAAATATCGAATTCGAGACTGTTTTGGACAAAATTTATAACATGAATTTGGTAGTAAAACATACCTAAAAACTTTCTGGATCTTCAATTGATCCTAAAACATAAAAACAAACTCGAACTTTATTATGAACAAATCTGTTGACTTTTTGAACTAAATGTTTGACCTTGAAATTCGAATTCAATAGATGAAATTGGAGCTTGAAAACTTACATACAGTTTGAATAAGGGATTTATAACACAATTGCATTTGTACATTTTGAAAATTCGTTCTAATTGAATTTTTGGTAAAACGAACTCAAGAACAGAGGGTGTGTTTTGGTTTCTTGATTTAATTCAATTTGCAAATGTAATTATATATAATATGTTTGAGAGAGTGATGTTGTACACATTTGATCTTAATTATTTCATGAAATGGACGCGCATCGGATCCCAGACAGGATTTAGACAGAAATAAAATGAAGAAGAAAAAAAATAGAGAAAGTATAAAGTGATGGGATATCATATCTAACTGATTACACCATGATCAGACTTTTATATATCAATTTTTATTATTTATAATTAATAAGTAATATTAATCATTGATAAATATATTAATGAAATTATTAATATTAATAATAGTAGTTACCATAATAATAGTAATAATACTTACAATAGTAATAATAATGTTTATTAGTAATAAGGTTTATAATGATAATAAATATAAAAAAAAATTACTATTAATAATTATAATAGAAAAATCATAATCATAATGATTCTTAAGGATAATAATATCTAATAATAATACAAATATTATAAAAGATATAACAAGTTTCATGTATTAAATTTTCATATATCTATGTATATTTTATATTATAAATAATAATATTAGTATTACAAATGTTAATATTAATATTAATAGTAGTAATGAAAATGATGATATTATTAATAATACAATAATTTTATTCAAATTTGTGATTTATTACTATTTATTAATTATATTCTTTGTTTTTTTTATAATATTTCATATTTATAAATTACAATATATGTAACATTACTTGTTTAGAATTCATATATATTTACATTTTTATTTACACACAAATGTTCATGAATCGCCGTAAATGGTCAAAGGTTAAATGAATTTACAAGTTTTGAGACTCAACATTACAGACTTTGCTTATCGTGTCAGAATCATTATAAGATTAAGTTTAAATTTGGTCGGAAATTCCCGGGTCATCACATATATTTTTTGTCAGGTGACCATGAATATGGGACAGAACGGTATTAAATAATGTAAAAAGTTAAAGGTGGGGTTGCTTGTGGGTATGTGGGCATGGGTGAATGTGTGTATGTGTCTTCTTTTATTGTGATGTTCGCATGAATGTTGTGTACGTATGTATCTTCTTGTTTGTGTATTTTCGGCTTTGCATTTAACCAGGACCCCGTCTTGGTTTGGATACTTGCATGTTTAGGTTAGGATGTTTTTGGGTATGTATGATTATGGTTGTTTTTATGTGTGCATTTATGCTTGCTTGGTGTATGTTTATGGATGTTTGTAAGTATGTTTTTGTATGGAAGTATGTATGCCTTTGTATGTATGCTTATGTCTGTTTCTATGTTTTGTATGTTTAGGGATGTAGGTATGTTAGTGGGTATGTATGTATGCGTATATGTGTGTATCCTTTTTTAGTTTTTTAGTTTTTTTTTTATTTTTTTTTTTTACGCATGTATGTTTCATGTATCTATGTTTTATGTTTCGTTTAGGTAAGGTTTTATGTATGTATGTATGTATGAGTGGATGTATGGATGCATGTTTGTAGGCTTATGTTTTGTACATATGTATACTTTTTTTTTTTTTGGGTGTAGCATTTCTCAATTTGTCTGGAGCCCTCCACAGCTGTATTAGGTACGTTCCCATATACTTATATATAGTTTTTTTTTCCTGTAGTTTTTTACTATTATTATTAGTATTACTATCAATATTATTATTATTATTATTATTATTATTATTATTATTATTATTATTTTTTACACACACACACACATATATATATATATATATATATGGGCGACTTGACTGCCCTTAGAGGCTAAATTGAACTCAAGCTTGATTTAAAACCCATGAAAATTTGCTTCTACCATTCTCATGGGGTTTCTTTTTTATTACTTTTTATCATGTACGGACCTTCTTTTTTTTTACCTTATTTTTTTATATAGCCCTAATTTTGGAGGCAACATCAAGCGTCAATTTATGGGAGGCTAAATTGAACTCAAGCTTGATTTAAAACCCATGAAAATTTGCTTCTACCATTCTCATGGGGTTTCTTTTTTATTACTTTTTATCATGTACGGACCTTTTTTTTATTTGGTTTTGTTTTATTTTATTTTTATTTTTTGTTTTTCTACTCTTTGGGCTGGAGATCCTCTTGGAAGCAATCTCTTTATCCGTCGAATAGAGAGAGGGAGGACTCTCTCTACTCTTGTGAGTGTTTCACTCGGGGTGGAAAATTATTTCTCTTTATTCTAAGATAGAGGAAGGATTGTCTACGTCCCACCTTTCCCATACCTCACACATGTGGGATTGGGTATGATGTTGTTGTTGTTGTTGTTGTTGTTGTTGTTGTTGTTGTTGTTGTTGTTAAAGGTGGGGTATTATTAGTTCACGGTAATTGAACTATGAACACCAGACTCTCACTTAAACAATAAATGTGAATTATTAGTGCAGAAATTGAGAGAAAACGATAATAGAATAGAAGACTAATGATATTGATCGTGTAAAAAGTACATCTTCAAACTAAACCATACGTCCCTATTTATACAGATAAACACCAAATCTGGAGATTTGGTTTCCAAAACTACTTCGCTATAAATAAGGAAAAGATAAACTAAAAACCAAACAAATTGGCTATTAATTCAAAAGTCAACTCTGGAGATAAAACTGAATCTTCAAAACATATCTTCTTAAACTTTGAGCATATCTCCAGAATAATCTTTAGCTTTGGCTTCAAGAAAACTTCAACCGTTGACTTCAGCAAATTCCAGAGTCTGCAACTTCAGACTCTAAATCTCCAGATTCTAAAATCCGTAAAATACTTTTGACTCATCAGATTATTATTCCCAACAATCTCCCCCTATCTGATGATGTCAAAACAACCTGATCACCTACTTAATCACCTTAGCATACTCCTTTTCAATAAGCTTACACTTGCTCTTCATATGATGAATTTTCTTCAACATGTTCAGCTTACTATACAAGTGTTTCAACAATTGCACCCTGAAAGGAAATGTTTGCTCTGTTTCACACCTGGACAAAAGATTAATCAACATATCAATGCTTGCCTCTTCAAACTGATCACATCTAATCAACATCTTTTGATTTCCAGTAGTCTTTATCCTCAAACCATCCAAGTATTCAACATACTTGTTATCAACAAACTCCAAATGCTCAAGAACAGTATATCTTTCAATATGTCCCTTAACTCTTCTCTTCTTCATTTCCAGGTTAAAAGTTTCACAAAACACTTCATAATCTTTAATACTGATGAATCCTTCTTCAAACACCAAGTGAACTAACATGCACACTCTCTTTAACACTTCATTCACAATAACTTGATCCCCTGCATACTCCTTGATACAAAAAGCTATGCCTCTCCATTCACAAAAACCTAAACGAACAATTTGATTCATTTTAACTCTTAACCTTCTGTCTGGCAAATGTGCCATTGTTAACAGCAAAATCACACCTTCAAACTCAGATTTTTCAACCTCAACTTTCACAACATCACCATCATATCTTCTGAATCTGAACCTCTTGTTCATCTGAGCCCTGAGCCTTGAGATCACCATCTGCTCTTTGTGTAGCAGCAACCAAAACATTACTAGAATTACCCTGCTTGTCACCAGTACCCTTATCAACAACATTCTCCCCCTCAATTTATTGCTCCCCCTCAATGTGAGTCTTCTTAGATTGCTCACCCTCAACACACTTGCAATACCTGCATCTGCAATACCTGCATCATCTGATCTCTTTCTTTTCTCCCCCTTTTTGACATCATCTAAAGGCAGAGAAGATATGAACTTCCAAATTTCAGTCTGTTGATTCTTGAGAGAACAAATATCAGAAGCAAACCCAGTAAAACATTGTCTCAGTTCATCAACACCAACCATGCTTTTCTCCAGCTCAGTCAACCTTTGATTTATCTCTGTTACATACCCTGAACCTCCTGTACTAGTCAACCCCTGCATATCCCCAACCAACCTCCTTACCTCCATCAACTCATCTTTAGAAACGAAATTATTATTAAAGTTAAGATTATTAATCTTAGACTGCACAATAGAAAGCTTGTCATCAAACTCTTTAGTCAACTTGGTCAAAGCCTGATGTAGACCAACCATGGTGACTGGTGCCTCAGTCTGAGAAGTAGTGCCAGTGGATGAGGGTAGGGTTGGTATGTCCTCACAGCCTTCCTGTTGTAAAGAAAGCTGATCTTTGGACATAGAAGATTTTGAGGCCTGTATCTCACCCTGTGATATGAGTGTGATATTGGCAGCCTGTACAAGAATGTGTAACATTTTAGGTGGGTAGTGGCAGACTTATGTCTGGGGTAAAAGTTGGCTTGGCCATTTCACTTGGTTTTTGGATTTGGTTATTTGAGTCTAAGATTGGAACTTCTTCATGTAAGTCAACTGAGTGAGTTTCTTCAGTGACTGTAATGTGGGTATCCAAGTTAACTAACCTACTAGGTTCAGGTTGGGTCAAAGCACTCCTCTCACCAACCTCTAGCAGAGATGATGGAGCAGTACGTGCAGCACTCTTCCTAGTAAATTTTTGAGGTGAATCCACAAGTGCTGTATTATCTAAGGTTTTAATTATGGTGGTATTCTCTGTATGAACTGGTGGGTTCATAGGGTGAGTTGAGTGGGAGATTTTCTCAGCAGCAGTGGGTGAAGATGGGTTAGAGTGAGGTGGGATTTCCTCACCCATGTCTTCAGCCTGCTCTGTTTGTGTAACAACATGGGGTGGAGTTTATGTGGGGTTAGAATCTGATTGCTCAGATTCTAAAGATTTTTGACCATTGTTGTGACCTTCTGTAGACCCTGATTGCTCAGATTATAAAGAAGATGCCCTTGCAGACTCTAATTACTCAGAATCTGTAGGTTAATCTGCACGGCCAAGATTGACCCAATGCATCATAGCAGGAGTAAGAGCAACTTCTTGATCATTCACAATGTGGCTGTGAAACATTCTGACACTACATTCTGGAATAAATGTATACTCATACATACAAAACACTTTAAGCCCATCATACAAAGCAGGAGTCATAGCTTATTCAAACATTAAACCTAAGAACCTGATAAAAGGCACATTATGATCTCTTGGAGTTTTTTCAGTGAGAACCAAGAGTTCATTGAAGAATAAACGTGCAAAATCAATATTCCTCCCTGTGACTATAGCATGAAACAGATGTGCCTCAAAATCATTAATCTCAGTTAGACTACCAGACTTGAAGCTCAAACTTCTAATGACATTCGACAACAAAAACATCCACCTTGGAGAGAACATACTAATCTTAACAGATGAATCAGTTAAAGGTTGACCAACCATAGGAAAACAAGATCTTACAGCAGATCTTGACACAGTTCTAAAAAAGTTATCTTGAACAGGAAGATTCAAATCAATTCTTAAATGATTTTCAGTAAGAGTTAAAGAATTATTACCATCTCTATAAGTACCAGTGATAGTTCTAGCTTCCCTGTTCCCAACGTAAGTATACCAAAATTCTCCTAACATCTCCGGAAACATGATCGTTGTCTTGAAGAAAGCCTCCTTCAAAGGGTGATTTCGCATGATCCTCATACCCTTAATTAGCAAAATTTGCAGGAATAGTATCACAAGCAACCCTATTGTTAGCCGAAACCTGCACATCCTTCTCTCCTCTGATTTCTTTGGCCCTAATCATGTTATCGGTGGGAACAAGAACAAAAGGAATGAACTTCGTATTTGCCATTAGCTTCAATCAAAAACTTTTAAGAACACGAGTGAATTATGAAAACCGAGAGAGGATTTGAAGAAGATGATGATCGAATGAGAGGAATTAGGGTTTATGTTCGAAGATTAATTTGAAGAAGATTTTGAAGAAGAAAAATTAGGGGAGATATAAATACCCCTGACACAAAAATTTCAAAAAGTTACCATTAACCCCCTTCAAAATTTAACTTTTTACTTTAGTAACCCGAATAAAGAAAACCTTTATTGACCAAATAAGGAAACAAGTTTACAGTAAAAATACACCACCAGAGTAAACCTTTCCAGACTCTAAATAACATGATGTCATCCAGACTCTGAATATGACGTAATCCAGACTCTAATTTTTTATTTATTTATTTTTTTTACAACAACAGTTTAGAGAGTATCATCACTGGATAACATTTCAATTGATGGATTTAACATTCCAAGTTGTCCAAGAAGATAAAAATGCCTTTCCTCAGGAAGTGCTTTAGTGAAAATATCTGCCAATTGATCCTTAGTGCCAATATGCTTTAAAAACACTTTGCCCTTTTCAACACAATCCCTTATAAAATGATGCTTGATTTCAATATGCTTGGTTCTTGAGTGAAACACTGGATTCTCAGTAATAGCAATTGCACTTTCATTGTCACACATTATTGGAGTGTTGGTCAATGTTAACCCAAAATCTAGAAGTTGATGTTGCATCCAAAGTAACTGAGCACAACAACTTCCTGCAGCAACATATTCAGCTTCTGCTGTGGAAGTGGCTATAGAATTCTGCTTTTTACTAGACCAGCTGACCAACTTTCCACCTAGCAATTGACATCCACCAGAAGTGATTTTTCTGTCTAATTTGTAACCTGCATAGTCTGCATTTGTGTAGCCAATTAGATCAAACCCTGAGTCTTTAGAATACCAAAGACCCAGGTTAGGGGTACCTTTTAAGTTACTAAAAATTCTTTTCACAGCTTTATAATGAGACTCCCTAGGATCAGATTGGTAACGTGCACAAAGACATGTAGCAAACATTATATCAGGTCTACTTGCAGTTAAATATAGCAAAGATCCATTCATACCTCTATAGGTTGATTGACAAGTGAGTTTTCCAGATTCATCTTTATCAAGTTTTTCAGAAACACTCATTGGAGTTCTTAAAGAAGAAACATTTTTAAAACCATATTTAGTTAACATGTCAGAAATGTAGTTACTTTGGTTAATAAAAATGCCCTCAGAACTTTATTTTATTTGCAACCCAAGAAAATAGTTTAAAGTACATAAATTACTCATTCTATACTCTTCAGACATAATGTCAGAAAACCATTTTCTTAAGTGTGGATTTGTAGACCCAAAAATAATGTCATCAACATAAATTTGAACAAGTAACACATCACCTTTGTCCTTTTTGATAAATAAAGTCTTGTCAATGGCTCCTCTGGAAAAATTCTTTTCTAGAAGAAATGTTGACAAGGTATCATACCAGGCTCTGGGAGCTTGCTTCAGACCATACAATGCTTTCTTTAGTTTGTAGACATGCTTAAGAAATTTCTTATTTACAAAACCAGGAGGTTGTTTCACATAAACCTCTTCTTGCAATTTACCATTCAGGAAAGCACTCTTCATATCCATTTGAAACACCTTGAAATCTTTGTGAGCAGCATATGTCAGAAACAGTCTAATAGCTTCAATTCTAACAACAGGAGCAAAAGTCTCATCATAGTCTATTCCTTCTTCTTGTCTGTACCCTTGAGCAACCAACCTTGCTTTATTTTTGATTACAATACCATCTTTATCAACCTTGTTTCTAAAAACCCATTTTGTGCCTATTGCAGTTTTATCAGCAGGCTTTGGAACCAATTCCCAAACATCATTCCTTTCAAATTCTGTCAATTCTTCAGTCATAGCCTCAACCCAATCATTGTCAGCCAATGCTTCATCTACTTCTTTAGGCTCAATTAGTGAAAGAAAACAAGAAAAGAAGCAGTAATTTGCTATAGCAAAATCAAACACAGGTGTCTGAGAAGAAGAACTAGGTTTTGGCAGACTTGTAGGATCCACAACATAATCCTCAAGATGCTTTGGAGGAACTATGTTTCTAGATGATTTTCTAGTAGGAACAATGAGATCCAAAGTGGTGTTTGATGACTGAACACCACTTTCTTGATTGACAACAGATTGTTCTTCCTGTAAAGGTTCTTCTGTGTGAGTATTATCTGCAACTTCATTTCTCAATCCAGACAAATTTGGTTCATCAGACTCTGAATCCAGAGTCTGAACACTATTCCCTGAAATTAAATTAGATAATTCACTAAGTGCAGATAGCTCAGTACTACATGACTAATCCATTTCTAAAGAACTTTCATCAAAGGAAACATTAATGGATTCTTCAATCTTCATTCTCCTCTGATTATATGCTCTATAAGCTTTGGATACAGAAGAATATCCCATAAATATACCTTCATCAGACTTTGGCCTCATCTTATCAAGCTGATCTCTTTGATTTAAAATATAGCATTTACACCCAAATACATGGAAGTAATGAATAGTAGGCACCTTTTTATGATATAATCATAAGGAGTTTTACCATGTTTCTTCACAATCAAGGACCTATTTTGCGTGTAACATGCTGTGTTGATAGCTTCAGCCCAGAACCTTAGGGCAACATTTGATTGGCATAGCATGGTTCTAGCTGCCTCAATGAGTGTCCTATTTCTTCTTTCGGCAACTCCATTTTGTTGTGGGGTTCTAACAGTAGAGAAATTTTGACCAATTCCAGACTCTACACAAAAATCAATTAATGTGACATTTTTGAACTCAGTACCATGATCACTTCTCAACTGTTTGTCAAGAACACCCTTCTACACCTGCTCTTTCTTGATCAAGTTGATGATTTCTTCAGGAGCATCACTCTTTGTAGCTAAGAAAATAACCCATGTAAATCTGGAATACTCATCAACAATTACCAAAGTATATCTTTTTCCACCCAGACTACTAGTGTTCATTGGACCAAACAGATCCATGTGAAGCAGGTGAATTGGAATACTAATGGTAGCTAGGGTTTTTGAGGGAAACTTTGTTTTGGTCTGTTTACCCATAATACAAGCAGAACAAGGTTTATCTTTCTTGAAAGGTTATTGTGGAAGACCTCTTACTAGCTTCTTTTTGGAAAGCTCATTAATATTTTTGAAATTAAGATGAGAAAGCCTTTTGTGCCAAAGTCAATTGAGTTTTGGGATAGTCTCTGAAATGTCCCGTTCTTATTGATTAAAAACGTTCCATATTAATTGATTTCATTGCGAGGTTTTGACCTCTATATGAGACGTTTTTCAAAGACTGCATTCATTTTTAAAACAAACCATAACCTTTATTTCATAAATAAAGGTTTAAAAAGCTTTACGTAGATTATCAAATAATGATAATCTAAAATATCTTGTTTACACACGACCATTACATAATAGTTTACAATACAAATATGTTACATCGAAATCAGTTTCTTGAATGCAGTTTTTACACAATATCATACAAACATGGACTCTAAATCTTGTCCTTATTTTAGTATGCAACAGCGGAAGCTCTTAGTATTCACCTGAGAATAAACATGCTTTAAACGTCAACAAAAATGTTGGTGAGTTATAGGTTTAACCTATATATATCAATAACAATAGACCACAAGATTTCATATTTCAATACACATCCCATACATAGAGATAAAAATCATTCATATGGTGAACACCTGGTAACCGACATTAACAAGATGCATATATATATAAGAATATCCCCATCATTCCGGGACACCCTTCGGATATGATATAAATTTCGAAGTACTAAAGCATCCGGTACTTTGGATGGGGTTTGTTAGGCCCAATAGATCTATCTTTAGGATTCGCGTCAATTAGGGTGTCTGTTCCCTAATTCTTAGATTACCAGACTTAATAAAAAGGGGCATATTCGATTTCGATAATTCAACCATAGAATGTAGTTTCACGTACTTGTGTCTATTTTGTAAATCATTTATAAAACCTGCATGTATTCTCATCCCAAAAATATTAGATTTTAAAAGTGGGACTATAACTCACTTTCACAGATTTTTACTTCGTCGGGAAGTAAGACTTGGCCACTGGTTGATTCACGAACCTATAATAATATATACATATATATCAAAGTATGTTTAAAATATATTTACAACACTTTTAATATATTTTGATGTTTTAAGTTTATTAAGTCAGCTGTCCTCGTTAGTAACCTACAACTAGTTGTCCACAGTTAGATGTACAAAAATAAATCGATAAATATTATCTTGAATCAATCCACGACCCAGTGTATACGTATCTCAGTATTGATCACAACTCAAACTATATATATTTTGGAATCAACCTCAACCCTGTATAGTTAACTCCAACATTCACATATAGAGTGTCTATGGTTGTTCCGAAATATATATAGATGTGTCGACATGATAGGTCGAAACATTGTATACGTGTCTATGGTATCTCAAGATTACATAATATACAATACAAGTTGATTAAGTTATGGTTGGAATAGATTTGTTACCAATTTTCACGTAGCTAAAATGAGAAAAATTATCCAATCTTGTTTTACCCATAACTTCTTCATTTTAAATCCGTTTTGAGTGAATCAAATTGCTATGGTTTCATATTGACCTATATTTTATGAATCTAAACATAAAATTATAGGTTTATAGTTGGAAACATAAGTTACAAGTCGTTTTTGTAAAGGTAGTCATTTCAGTCGAAAGAACGACGTCTAGATGACCATTTTAGAAAACATACTTCCACTTTGAGTTTAACCATAATTTTTGGATATAGTTTCATGTTCATAATAAAAATCATTTTCTCAGAATAACAACTTTTAAATCAAAGTTTATCATAGTTTTTAATTAACTAACCCAAAACAGCCCGCGGTCTTACTACGAAGGCGTAAATCCGGTTTTACGGTGTTTTTCGTGTTTCCAGGTTTTAAATCATTAAGTTAGCATATCATATAGATATAGAACATGTGTGTAGTTAATTTTAAAAGTCAAGTTAGAAGGATTAACTTTTGTTTGCGAACAAGTTTAGAATTAACTAAACTATGTTCTAGTGATTACGAGTTTAAACCTTCGAATAAGATAGTTTTATATATATGAATCGAATGATGTTATGAACATCATTACTACCTCAAGTTTAGTAGGTAAACCTACTGGAAGTGACAAGAAATGATCTAGCTTTAAAGGATCTTGGATGGCTTGAAAGTTCTTGAAGTAGGATCATGACACAAAAACAAGTTCAAGTAAGATTTTTACTCGAATTAAGATAGTTTATAGTTATAGAAATTGAATCAAAGTTTGAATATGAATATTACCTTGAATAAGAAAGATAACCTACTGTATATGACAAAGGTTTCTTGATCTTAGATGATTACTTGGAATGGATTAGAAAGCTTGGAAGTAAATTAGTAAACTTGAAGGGATTTTTAAAGTGTTCTTGAAGTGTTCTTCCTATGATGATTATAGCTTGATTCTTGAAGTGATTTTTGATGAAGATGATGATTAACTACTGGAAAAATACGTTCATAATAGTGTGTGTGTGTGTGTGTTGAGAGAGAATTAGAAAGAGAATTGGAAGTGAAATGAAGTGAATGATGAGTGGTAATTGGTGAGTGGGGTTAAAAGGAGTTCTAGTTAGTTGACTAGCTCATGGTAGAAGTTAAAATTGATTAGTCATACATGACATAATCAAGAGTGGAATCCCATGCTAGTTCCTATTGGTATATACTCATAGTAAGTACGTTTTGAAGCTGTGTATAATACGGGTAAGAATACGACTAGAATTCTTGATGAAAGAAAAGAATGGAAAAGTAACTGTAACCATTTTCGTTAAGTATGAGTGTTTTGATATATGTCTTGAAGTCTTCCAAAAGTATTTTAATACATCTAAATACACTACATGTATATACATTTTAACTGAGTCATTAAGTCATCGTTAGTCGTTACATGTAAGTGTTATTTTGAAACCTTTAAGTTAACGATCTCAATTAATGTTGTTAACCCATTGTTTATTATATCTAATGAGATGTTAAATTATTATATTATCATGATATTATGATATATTAATATATCTTAATATGATATATATACATTTAAATGTCGTTACAACGATAATCGTTACATATATGTCTCGTTTCGAAATCCTTAAGTTAGTAGTCTTGTTTATATGTATATAACTCATTGTTAATATACTTATGGAGATACTTACTTATCATAATCTCATGTTAACCATATGTATATCCATATATATATCGTCATGTCATTTTTACAAGTTTTAACGTTCGTGAATCGCCGTTCAACTTGGGTGGTCAATTGTCTATATGAAACATATTTCAATTAATCAAGTCTTAACAAGTTTAATTGCTTAACATGTTGGAAACATTTAATCATGTAAATATCAATCTCAATTAATATATATAAACATGGAAAAGTTCGGGTCACTACAGTACCTACCCGTTAAATAAATTTCGTCCCGAAATTTTAAGCTGTTGAAGGTGTTGACGAATCTTCTGGAAATAGATGTGGGTATTTCTTCTTCATCTGATCTTCACGCTCCCAGGTGAACTTGGGTCCTCTACGAGCATTCCATCGAACCTTAACAATTGGTATCTTGTTTTGCTTAAGTCTTTTAACCTCACGATCCATTATTTCGACGGGTTCTTCGATGAATTGGAGTTTTTCGTTGATTTGGATTTCATCTAACGGAATAGTGAGATCTTCTTTAACAAAACATTTCTTCAAATTCGAGACGTGGAAAGTGTTATGTACAGCCGCAAGTTGTTGAGGTAACTCAAGTCGGTATGCTACTGGTCCGACACGATCAATAATCCTGAATGGTCCAATATACCTTGGATTTAATTTCCCTCGTTTACCAAATCGAACAACGCCTTTCCAAGGTGCAACTTTAAGCATGACCATCTCTCCAATTTCAAATTCTATATCTTTTCTTTTAATGTCAGCGTAGCTCTTTTGTCGACTTTGGGCGGTTTTCAACCGTTGTTGAATTTGGATGATCTTCTCGGTAGTTTCTTGTATAATCTCCGGACCCGTAATTTGTCTATCCCCCACTTCACTCCAACAAATCGGAGACCTGCACTTTCTACCATAAAGTGCTTCAAACGGCGCCATCTCAATGCTTGAATGGTAGCTGTTGTTGTAGGAAAATTCTGCTAATGGTAGATGTCGATCCCAACTGTTTCCGAAATCAATAACACATGCTCGTAGCATGTCTTCAAGCGTTTGTATCGTCCTTTTGCTCTGCCCATCAGTTTGTGGATGATAGGCAGTACTCATGTCTAGACGAGTTCCTAATGCTTGCTGTAATGTCTGCCAGAATCTTGAAATAAATCTGCCATCCCTATCAGAGATAATAGAGATTGGTATTCCATGTCTGGAGACGACTTCCTTCAAATACAGTCGTGCTAACTTCTCCATCTTGTCGTCTTCTCTTATTGGCAGGAAATGTGCTGATTTGGTGAGACGATCAACTATTACCCAAATAGTATCAAAACCAATTGCAGTCCTTGGCAATTTAGTGATGAAATCCATGGTAATGTTTTCCCATTTCCATTCCGGGATTTTGGGTTGTTGAAGTAGACCTGATGGTTTCTGATGCTCAGCTTTGACCTTAGAACACGTCAAACATTCTCCTACGTATTTAGCAACATCGGCTTTCATACCCGGCCACCAAAAATATTTCCTGAGATCCTTATACATCTTCCCCGTTCCAGGATGTATTGAGTATCTGGTTTTATGAGCTTCTCTAAGTACCATTTCTCTCATATCTCCAAATTTTGGTACCCAAATCCTTTCAGCCCTATACCGGGTTCCGTCTTCCCGAATATTAAGATGTTTCTCCGATCCTTTGGGTATTTCATCCTTTAAATTTCCCTCTTTTAAAACTCCTTGTTGCGCCTCCATTATTTGAGTAGTAAGGTTATTATGAATCATTATATTCATAGATTTTACTCGAATGGGTTCTCTATCCTTCCTGCTCAAGGCATCGGCTACCACATTTGCCTTCCCCTGGTGGTAACGAATCTCAAAGTCGTAATCATTCAACAATTCAATCCACCTACGCTGCCTCATATTCAGTTGTTTCTGATTAAATATGTGTTGAAGACTTTTGTGGTCGGTATATATAATACTTTTAACCCCATATAATGTAACGACCGCACTTTTTCGATCATTCTATACTTAAAAGATTAATATTTACATAAATTAAACCTTGCCAACATGATAAGCAATCCAAATTGTCGAGACTTATATTTCCGAAAAGAGTTTTACACAACGTTCGACCGT
This sequence comes from Rutidosis leptorrhynchoides, assembly GCF_046630445.1. NCBI lineage: Eukaryota > Viridiplantae > Streptophyta > Magnoliopsida > Asterales > Asteraceae > Rutidosis > Rutidosis leptorrhynchoides. Next base: position 153,422,062 of record NC_092337.1, read on the forward strand.
CTAGTTTGACCGATGATATCACGAACCATACAATATATGATAATTATACGTTTGTGTATATATATGTATATATACATATTTAACATGATTAAGGAATGTTTTAATACCTCATTTTATATTAATAACAACAAGTTATATGTGTATTTTGAAACTACTAACTTAAGTTTTCAAAACGATAACTATACGTAACGTTATTTGACATAAATACTTAAGACATATAATGTTTATACATATATTGTATAAGTAATGTATTTAATCACTTTTAAGAACTTAAATACATAAAATCATATAAGTGTATTCACAAAAGATAGCTATATTTGAATCCTCATTCCATTTTTCACAAAATTTCTATACGTATACCTAGAGTATTTGTACTCGTATCATACCAAGCTTCTATACGTATTTACTATTGGTATATACACATCAAATCACCACCTAACCAGCCATTATTCATGCCCTTAGAGCTAGGTAATTACTTTTGAATCATTGCAAGACTAATTACAAAAATACAAACTAGAATTTTGTCATGTTATCCTTAAAGATCACATTTTTAGGAGTATATATGTATCATCATTTTTGATTCATTTTTACTTCAATCTCTTAACTAAAAACACACACTCTTTCTTACTCTCTAAACTCCATAACAATCCAGCAAAGTTCCATAAAGATCTAGCTTCAAAAACCATACTAAAACACCATAAGAAAACCATACAAAAACACTTCAAGAAAACCTTCCAAGAACACCAACTTACTTCCAATCTTTCATCCACTTCTATCACCCTTTTGATTCTAGCTTCTTACTCCTCTTTTACAGCAAACTTATCCAAGGAACTTGAGGTAGAATCTATGTTCATAACCTTATTCAATTCATATATATATAGCTATCTTATTTTGTGGTACAAAAGTTTAACAACAAGAACATAGTTTGAATGTTTTCAAACTTGTTTGCAAACTAAATAGATCCTTCTAACTTAACTTTTAAAATACTTCAAGACCTGTAATATAACTTATGTATATGCTAATTTAACAAGGTAAAACTTGGTTTTTCAAAGTATAAGTATTTTTAGAAAAATGGTCATTAAATGATTTTGTTGTAACAAAAATGTTTAACTTCATATGTTTCACTAATGTTTCACTTATGCCGTATGATTTTGAATACAAACTAAGGTATTTACAGTTCATAGTCTTAAAGAGGGACTCGATCCAAGGAGATGGCAAGTTGAATCAACAAAAACGGACTTGTAACGAAGAAACTATGACCGAAACAAAATTGGTTATCCAAGACTTAAATGACTTCGGGATTCATTGGAAAAATTTACATAAAATCACATACTTCTAAGATAACATGATATTTTATATATATGTACTTACAATTCAATTTTATATGGTTCAGGATCACCCGTAAACAACACGAGAAGATTAATCATAAGATCCCGTGTTTGTACGCAACACGTCATTTGACAACACCGGTACTTTATGTACGCAACACGTCATTTGACAACACCGGTACCATGGGTCAAGATTAATCTCGACCAATACATATACGATGGGGTTTTATTTATTTTGTTGGGGGTTTTATTTATTGCGGGTATATTAAACATCTAAAAAAAAAAATGAACCATTAAAATTGAATTGCTAACCTCGGACTGCTAACTACGGATTAAGGAATTATTCAAAGTATTAAAAGTATAACAAGTATATATTTATAACGTTTGTTTAAAAATGAAAACATATTGATATATTATATATGGATAGGTTCGTGATATCAACCGGAAGACCGAGTCAAAATATATATATCATCAAGACAAGAGTGAGTATATAGTCCCACTTTTAAACTCTAAATATTTCGGGATGAGAATACATGTATTTTATGTTTTACGATATGGACACAAGTAACTGAAAAATATGTTCTACGTTGAGTTGTACCACTGGCATACTTCCCTGTAGCTTGGTAACTAATATTTACAGCGGTATTGTAAACGCGAATCCTGTTGATAGATCTATCGGGCCTGACAACCCCAACCGGACTGGACGACCAGTATTCAACGGTTGCACAGTACTTCGTTTTGTGACTACACTTGGTACGGTGTAGTAAGATTTCATATTAAAGGGAATATGCGACGTGAAAATGTTAAGTATGGTTACCAAGTGCTCAACCACTTAGAATATTTTTATTGAAATGTTTATATACGAAATCTTGTGGTCTATATATATATATTGCTGCGCACTAAACCTATATCTCACCAACTTTATGTTGACGTTTTTAAACATGTTTATTCTCAGGTGATAATTAAAGCTTCCGCTGCATTATGTTGAATCTAAGCAGGATCATGCGTACTCATATTTGTGTCAAAAATAAAACTGCATATCCGAGGACGTGTGTTGTAAAATATGCTAGAAATCGTGTTGTTATTATCATTTGTAAAGTTTGTAAGTCGAAGATTATCGTTAAACGATAATCATCTTTTTATTGTCTAAAGCTTGTAACAAAAATAATGGTTTGGTTTGTAATGTATAATATATGCAGTTTTCCTTTTTAAAAATGTCGCATATAGAGGTCAATACCTCGCAATGAAATCATACGTTATCTAACACGTTCTTATGGTTAAGGACGGGTTATGACATGTGGTATCAGAGCGTTGGTCTTAGCGAACCAGGTCTGCATTAGTGTGTCTAACCGAGAAGCCGTTAGGATACATTAGTAAGTCTGGACTTTGACCGGGTCTGATTTAAAAAAAAAAAAAAAAACCATTGCTTATCACTATTGGTTAAAATTTATATGTAAATATTATATAAGTACTAATGGGTTAGTTGTTGTGTGATAGATGTCGAGCTCAAAAATTGTTATCACAATCAACGACTCCGAATCAGAATCTTCAGATGGCGTTCCAGTCATTAACCTGTCCGATGACGAAAATGATATCCTTGGGGAAAACTCACAAATTCCGGATGAACCAACTATAGAGAACCCGGAAAGTGAACCCGAGGAGGAAAGTGAACCCGAGGAGGAAAGTGAACCCGAGGAGGAAAGTGAACCCGAGGAAGAAATACAGGAAATTACAAAAGACGAGTTCGAACTAGGAAAGAAACGAAAGGCTAATGAATTAGAAAATCCAAATCCCGAGTTTAATGAGAATGATGTGGCACCAATTCCACTCAACACTACCACCCCTATCCCCGCTATTCCTATTCGTTCTGTCCCGGCATCCAGTTCTTCAGTCCCACAGCCAAAATATAGGCAGACAGTTAGGATAAGCGTTAAGCAAATCTTTGTGTCTAAACGTCCTAGAAAATAGATCAAACGATGCGCTGCTGTGTCAAACCATGGAACCGAATAATGTTTTGTATAATATTAATAGTGTGGTTTGCTTAATGTTCGATGTAAGATAAGCATATGTAAAATATTGAAGTATGAAATGCAATAATTTTCCATGGTTAAGTATTATTTAGATTGTAGTAATTGATTCTGTACTAAGCTATTAAGTATGAACATTAATGGGTAGGTACTACCCAAGATATAATTATAAAACGCTAATAAGAAGAAAAGGCTTTTATAATAATACCTGGTTCATATTATTAACAAGCTATAAATGTACTATAAATACACACTACATCTATAATATTCCATGTGAATAATTATTTTCTTTCATTAGGAAATGGCGCGATTGAATCGAATGACGGAACAAGAACTCGAGGAACTCATCAACCAGCGAGTGAACGACAGAATGTTATGGGTTGAGGCTGCAAGAGCTGCTGCAGTTAATCCAAATCCTCGTGTAGGATGCTCCTACAAGACGTTTCAAGCTTGCAAGCCTTCATCATTCAGTGGAACGGAAGGGCCGATCGGTTTAACCCGATGGATAGAAAAGATGGAGACGGTGTTTAAAATCAGTGGTTGTGATGAAAAAGACATGACCAAGTTTGCATCGTGCACTTTACAAGACAGTGCACTCACATGGTGGAAGAATTATGTGAAGGCGGTAGGAGGAGATGTAGCTTATGATACTCCATGGGAAGAATTCAAAGCGATGATAATCACCGAGTATTGTCCAAGGAATGAGGTTATTAAGTTAGAAGATGAGTTACGAAGTTTGAAGGTGGTTGGTACTGAAATCACCAACTACAACCAGCGATTCATGGAATTAGTTTTACTATGTCCTGAATTGGTTCCAACCGAAGCACGGAAGATTGAAATGTACAAAAGTGGTTTGCCCAAGAAGGTCAAGGCAAACGTTACGGCGTCGAAACCTAAGACAATTCATGAAGCTATAACCATGGCGAACGAGTTAATGGATCAGGTCATTCTGGATAAGAAAGCATTCACTACTGAGGTGAAGGTATCAAGTAACAAAAGGAAGTGGAACGGAAATTATGATCGAGGTTACCAACAGCAATCTTTTAAGAAACCAGAAACCCCGAAAGGTGCGGGTAGCGGTTCAGGCTTTGGTTACAAAGGACAAAGTCCTTTATGCAACCGTTGCCACAAACATCACTTTGGTTACTGTAGTGTGTTATGCACCAAGTGTAATCGACAAGGTCATCTTGCGGAAGATTGTAAGGCTCTCGTTACAAATGGCAACAAGACTCCTGCCACCAACGCAAATAGAACTGCTTTGGCTACCATTACTTGTTTTGGTTGTGGAAAACAAGGTCACTATAAGAGTCAGTGCCCGAATCAGAATGGCGGACCTGCACGTGGAAGAGCGTTTGTTATTAATGCTAGAGAGGCACGAGAAGACCCGGAGCTTGTTACGGGTACGTTTACCATTAATAACTTATCAGCATCTATTTTATTTGATACTGGCGCCGATAGAAGCTACGTGTGTATAAATTTTTACACTAAATTGAATTGTTCATCATTACCTTTAGATGCTAAGTACTTGATTGAGTTAGCTAATGGTAAACTAATTGAAGCCGATAAAATTTGTCGTGATTGTGAAATAAATTTAGCCGGAGAAACGTTTAAAATCGACTTAATACCCGTAGAATTGGGAGGTTTTGATGTAATAGTCGGCATGGACTGGATGTCCAAAATAGGAGCGGAAGTTGTTTGTGCTAAGAAGGCAATTCGTATTCCTGGTAAGGATAAAATACCGGTGATGATTTATGGAGAGAAGGGTAATTCAAAGCTAAAACTCATTAGCTGTTTGAAAGCCAAGAAGTGTTTAGAAAAGGGATGTTACGCTATTTTAGCACATGTTAATAAAGTCGAAAAGAAAGAAAAGTGCATCAACGACGTGCCTGTGGCAAGATATTTTCCTGAAGTTTTTCCGGAAGAATTGCCGGGATTACCTCCATTTAGATCGGTAGAATTTCAAATAGATTTAGTACCAGGAGCTGCACCAGTGGCTCGTGCTCCATATAGACTTGCACCGTCCGAGTTAAAAGAACTTCAAAGTCAGTTAAAAGAATTACTGGACCGTGGATTCATACGACCGAGTACTTCACCGTGGGGAGCTCCAATTTTGTTTGTTAAGAAGAAAGATGGATCTTTTAGGATGTGTATAGACTATCGTGAATTAAATAAGTTAACTATCAAGAATCGGTATCCACTACCGAGAATTGATGACTTATTTGATCAATTGCAAGGATCATGTGTTTATTCGAAAATCGACTTAAGATCGGGCTATCATCAACTACGCGTCAAAGAAGAGGATATTCCGAAAACTGCTTTTCGGACACGTTATGGTCATTACGAATTTTTGGTTATGCCGTTTGGATTGACGAATGCGCCAGCTGTATTCATGGACCTCATGAATCGAGTTTGTAGTCCGTATTTAGATAAGTTTGTTATCGTTTTCATTGATGATATTCTTATCTATTCCAAGAGTGAGCAAGAGCATGAAGAGCATTTAAGGTTGATACTGGAGTTGTTGAGAAAAGAACAACTTTATGCTAAATTTTCTAAGTGTGCTTTCTGGTTGAAAGAAGTACAATTTCTTGGCCACGTTGTTAGTAGCAAAGGAATTCAGGTTGATCCAGCAAAAATTGAAGCCATTGAAAAATGGGAGACTCCTAAGACACCAACGCAGATACGCCAATTTTTGGGTTTAGCCGGTTATTATAGAAGGTTTATTCAAGATTTTTCCCGAATAGCTAAGCCGTTGACAGCATTAACGCAAAAAGGGAAGAAATACGAATGGACCTCGGAGCAGGAGAACGCATTTCAATTATTGAAGAAGAAGTTAACTACGGCGCCTATTTTATCGTTACCTGAAGGGAACGATGATTTTGAAATATATTGTGACGCTTCGCGACAAGGTTTTGGTTGTGTTCTTATGCAACGAAAGAAAGTAATTGCATTCGCATCCCGACAATTGAAGATTCACGAGCGGAATTATACGACGCATGATCTAGAACTGGGAGCAGTCGTGTTTGCATTGAAGATGTGGAGACATTACTTGTATGGGGTTAAATTCACTGTGTTTACTGATCATAAAAGCCTTCAACATATTTTCGATCAAAAACAATTGAACATGAGGCAACGTAGGTGGGTCGAGTTAATAAACGACTATGATTGTGAAATTCGTTATCATCCCGGGAAGGCGAATGTGGTGGCTGACGCACTAAGCAGAAAGGAACGAGAACCAATTCGAGTTCGAGCAATGAATATAAAAATTCGCATGAATCTCAACTCACAAATCAAAGAAGTTCAACGAGAAGCACTCAATGAAGAAAACATAAAGAATGAAATAATGAAAAAGTACGAGAAACAACTTGTTGTACGGGAAGATGGAATTCGGTATTTTGCAAATCGTATTTGGGTACCGAAGTTGGGTGGATTAAGGAAGTTGATATTGAACGAGGCACATAAGACAAGATATTCGATACATCCTGGAGTTGGAAAGATGTACCAAGATCTTAAGACGCATTATTGGTGGCCTAATTTAAAAACAGACGTTGCAACATATGTTGGGGAGTGTTTAACTTGTTCCAAGGTTAAAGCAGAACACCAAAAGCCGTCAGGGTTACTTCAACAACCAGAAATCCCAGAATGGAAATGGGACGGTATTACCATGGATTTCATCACGAAGTTACCAAAGACTGCCTGGGGATACGACACCATTTGGGTGATTGTTGATCGTCTCACCAAGTCTGCACATTTCTTGCCTATAAAGGAAACAGATAGAATGGAGAAACTATTACGATTGTATATAAAGGAAGTTGTTTCAAGGCATGGAATACCTATTTCCATTATATCCGATCGTGATAGTAGATTTACCTCAAAGTTTTGGCAATCACTACAGGAGGCACTAGGAACTCGGTTGGATATGAGTACCGCATATCATCCACAAACCGATGGACAGAGTGAAAGAACGATTCAGACTCTCGAAGACATGCTCAGGGCATGTGTGATCGATTTTGGAAACGGATGGGATAAATATCTACCGTTAGCAGAATTCTCGTATAATAATAGTTATCATGCGAGCATTGGAGCTGCGCCATTCGAAGCATTGTACGGAAGGAAGTGTAGATCTCCTATCTGTTGGAATGAAGTAGGAGATCGACATTTAACTGGTCCCGAGATCATACACGAAACGACCGAGAAGATAGTACAAATCAAGGAGAGATTGAAAACATCCCGTAGTCGCCAAAAGAGCTACGCCGATGTTCGAAGGAAACCATTAGAGTTTCAGGTTAGGGACATGGTTATGCTAAAGGTGTCACCTTGGAAAGGTGTAATACGTTTCGGCAAAAGGGGTAAACTGAACCCAAGGTACGTAGGCCCGTTCAAGATCATCGAACGCATTGGACCGGTAGCTTATCGACTCGAGTTACCGCAACAACTCGCTGGAGTACATAATACCTTTCACGTCTCAAACCTGAAGAAGTGTCTTGCAAAGGAAGACCTCACCATTCCTCTTGAAGAAATCCATGTCGACGAGAAACTACAATTCGTCGAAGAACCAATCGAAATCATGGACCGTGAAGTTAAACAGCTCAAACAGAGCAATATACCGATTGTTAAGGTTCGTTGGAATGCTAGAAGAGGTCCCGAGTTTACTTGGGAACGAGAGGATCAGATGAAACGAAAGTATCCACACTTGTTTATCGATGACGCAAAATAGGTACAATTCTAAAATTTCGGGACGAAATTTATTTAACGGGGAGGTAATGTAACGACCGCACTTTTTCGATCATTCTATACTTAAAAGATTAATATTTACATAAATTAAACCTTGCCAACATGATAAGCAATCCAAATTGTCGAGACTTATATTTCCGAAAAGAGTTTTACACAACGTTCGACCGTCTAGTTTGACCGATGATATCACGAACCATACAATATATGATAATTATACGTTTGTGTATATATATGTATATATACATATTTAACATGATTAAGGAATGTTTTAATACCTCATTTTATATTAATAACAACAAGTTATATGTGTATTTTGAAACTACTAACTTAAGTTTTCAAAACGATAACTATACGTAACGTTATTTGACATAAATACTTAAGACATATAATGTTTATACATATATTGTATAAGTAATGTATTTAATCACTTTTAAGAACTTAAATACATAAAATCATATAAGTGTATTCACAAAAGATAGCTATATTTGAATCCTCATTCCATTTTTCACAAAATTTCTATACGTATACCTAGAGTATTTGTACTCGTATCATACCAAGCTTCTATACGTATTTACTATTGGTATATACACATCAAATCACCACCTAACCAGCCATTATTCATGCCCTTAGAGCTAGGTAATTACTTTTGAATCATTGCAAGACTAATTACAAAAATACAAACTAGAATTTTGTCATGTTATCCTTAAAGATCACATTTTTAGGAGTATATATGTATCATCATTTTTGATTCATTTTTACTTCAATCTCTTAACTAAAAACACACACTCTTTCTTACTCTCTAAACTCCATAACAATCCAGCAAAGTTCCATAAAGATCTAGCTTCAAAAACCATACTAAAACACCATAAGAAAACCATACAAAAACACTTCAAGAAAACCTTCCAAGAACACCAACTTACTTCCAATCTTTCATCCACTTCTATCACCCTTTTGATTCTAGCTTCTTACTCCTCTTTTACAGCAAACTTATCCAAGGAACTTGAGGTAGAATCTATGTTCATAACCTTATTCAATTCATATATATATAGCTATCTTATTTTGTGGTACAAAAGTTTAACAACAAGAACATAGTTTGAATGTTTTCAAACTTGTTTGCAAACTAAATAGATCCTTCTAACTTAACTTTTAAAATACTTCAAGACCTGTAATATAACTTATGTATATGCTAATTTAACAAGGTAAAACTTGGTTTTTCAAAGTATAAGTATTTTTAGAAAAATGGTCATTAAATGATTTTGTTGTAACAAAAATGTTTAACTTCATATGTTTCACTAATGTTTCACTTATGCCGTATGATTTTGAATACAAACTAAGGTATTTACAGTTCATAGTCTTAAAGAGGGACTCGATCCAAGGAGATGGCAAGTTGAATCAACAAAAACGGACTTGTAACGAAGAAACTATGACCGAAACAAAATTGGTTATCCAAGACTTAAATGACTTCGGGATTCATTGGAAAAATTTACATAAAATCACATACTTCTAAGATAACATGATATTTTATATATATGTACTTACAATTCAATTTTATATGGTTCAGGATCACCCGTAAACAACACGAGAAGATTAATCATAAGATCCCGTGTTTGTACGCAACACGTCATTTGACAACACCGGTACTTTATGTACGCAACACGTCATTTGACAACACCGGTACCATGGGTCAAGATTAATCTCGACCAATACATATACGATGGGGTTTTATTTATTTCGTTGGGGGTTTTATTTATTGCGGGTATATTAAACATCTAAAAAAAAAAATGAACCATTAAAATTGAATTGCTAACCTCGGACTGCTAACTACGGATTAAGGAATTATTCAAAGTATTAAAAGTATAACAAGTATATATTTATAACGTTTGTTTAAAAATGAAAACATATTGATATATTATATATGGATAGGTTCGTGATATCAACCGGAAGACCGAGTCAAAATATATATATCATCAAGACAAGAGTGAGTATATAGTCCCACTTTTAAACTCTAAATATTTCGGGATGAGAATACATGTATTTTATGTTTTACGATATGGACACAAGTAACTGAAAAATATGTTCTACGTTGAGTTGTACCACTGGCATACTTCCCTGTAGCTTGGTAACTAATATTTACAGCGGTATTGTAAACGCGAATCCTGTTGATAGATCTATCGGGCCTGACAACCCCAACCGGACTGGACGACCAGTATTCAACGGTTGCACAGTACTTCGTTTTGTGACTACACTTGGTACGGTGTAGTAAGATTTCATATTAAAGGGAATATGCGACGTGAAAATGTTAAGTATGGTTACCAAGTGCTCAACCACTTAGAATATTTTTATTGAAATGTTTATATACGAAATCTTGTGGTCTATATATATATATTGCTGCGCACTAAACCTATATCTCACCAACTTTATGTTGACGTTTTTAAACATGTTTATTCTCAGGTGATAATTAAAGCTTCCGCTGCATTATGTTGAATCTAAGCAGGATCATGCGTACTCATATTTGTGTCAAAAATAAAACTGCATATCCGAGGACGTGTGTTGTAAAATATGCTAGAAATCGTGTTGTTATTATCATTTGTAAAGTTTGTAAGTCGAAGATTATCGTTAAACGATAATCATCTTTTTATTGTCTAAAGCTTGTAACAAAAATAATGGTTTGGTTTGTAATGTATAATATATGCAGTTTTCCTTTTTAAAAATGTCGCATATAGAGGTCAATACCTCGCAATGAAATCATACGTTATCTAACACGTTCTTATGGTTAAGGACGGGTTATGACATATAAGTAGTGCCTGCAAGTCTTTAATGCAAAGACAACCGCGCCTAATTCCAAATCATGCGTCGTATAATTTTGTTCGTGAATCTTCAATTGTCTAGACGCATAAGCAATCACCTTCGTTCGTTGCATTAATACACAACCGAGACCTTGCTTTGATGCGTCACAATAAATCACAAAATCATCATTCCCTTCAGGCAATGACAATATAGGTGCCGTAGTTAGCTTTTTCTTCAATAACTGAAACGCTTTCTCTTGTTCATCATTCCATTCAAATTTCTTCCCTTTATGCGTTAATGCAGTCAAGGGTTTTGCTATTCTGGAAAAGTCTTGGATGAACCTTCTGTAGTAACCTGCTAGTCCTAAAAACTGGCGCATGTGTTTCGGAGTTTTCGGGGTTTCCCACTTTTCAACAGTTTCTATCTTTGCCGGATCCACCTTAATACCTTCTTTGTTCACTATGTGACCGAGGAATTGAACTTCTTCCAACCAAAATGCACACTTTGAAAACTTAGCGTACAATTCTTCCTTCCTCAATACTTCTAACACCTTTCTCAAATGTTCACCGTGTTCTTGGTCATTCTTTGAGTAAATAAGTATGTCATCAATGAAAACAATGACAAACTTGTCAAGGTATGGTCCACACACTCGGTTCATAAGGTCCATGAACACAGCTGGTGTATTAGTTAAACCAAACAGCATGACCATAAACTCGTAATGACCGTAACGTGTTCTGAAAGCAGTCTTTGGAATATCATCTTCTTTCACCCGCATTTGATGATACTCGGAACGTAAGTCAATCTTTGAATAAACAGACGAGCCTTGTAGTTGATCAAATAAGTCGTTGATTCTCGGTAGTGGGTAGCGGTTCTTGATGGTAAGTTTGTTCAACTCTCGGTAGTCGATACACAACCTGAATGTACCATCTTTCTTCTTGACAAACAAAACAGGAGCTCCCCACGGTGATGTACTTGGTCGAATGAAACCACGCTCTAAAAGTTCTTGTAATTGGCTTTGCAGTTCTTTCATCTCGCTGGGTGCGAGTCTGTAAGGAGCACGAGCTATTGGTGCAGCTCCTGGTACAAGATCTATTTGAAATTCAACGGATCGCTGTGGGGGTAATCCCGGTAATTCTTTCGGAAATACATTGGGAAATTCTTTTGCAATGGGAACATTATTGATGCTCTTTTCTTCATTTGTACTTTCTCGACGTGTGCTAGAACAGCATAGCAACCTTTTCTTATTAGTTTTTGTGCCTTCAAATTACTAATAATATGTAGCTTCGTGTTGCCCTTTTCTCCGTACACCATTAAGGGTTTCCCTTTTTCTCGTATAATGCGAATTGCATTTTTGTAACAAATGATCTCTGCTTTCACTTCTTTCAACCAGTCCATACCGATTATCACATCAAAACTCCCTAACTCTACTGGTATCAAATCAATCTTAAATGTTTCGCTAACCAGTTTAATTTCTCGATTCCGACATATATTATCTGCTGAAATTAATTTACCATTTGCTAATTCGAGTAAAAATTTACTATCCAAAGGCGTCAATGGACAACTTAATTTAGCACAAAAATCTCTACTCATATAGCTTCTATCCGCACCCGAATCAAATAAAACATAAGCAGATTTATTGTCAATAAGAAACTTACCCGTAACAAGCTCCGGGTCTTCCTGTGCCTCTGCCGCATTAATATTGAAAACTCTTCCGCGGCCTTGTCCATTCGTGTTCTCCTGGTTCGGGCAATTTCTAATAATGTGGCCCGGTTTTCCACATTTATAACAAACTACATTGGCATAACTTGTTCCGACACTACTTGCTCCGCCATTACTTGTTCCGACACCATTTGTTCCTTTCGTTCTATTAACCCCTGGTCCGTAGACCTCACACTTCGCCGCGCTATGACCATTTCTTTTACACTTGTTGCAAAATTTGGTGCAGAACCCCGAGTGATACTTTTCACACCTTTGGCATAGCTGCTTCTGATTGTTGTTGTTGTTGCGGTTATTATTGTTGTTGGGATGATTGTTGTAGTTGCTGTTGTTGTTGTTGTTGTTGTTGTTGTTGTTGGGCCGTTTGTTGTAGTTGCGATTGATGTTGCGATTGTTGGGATAATTGTTGCGATTATTGTTGTAATTGCTGTTGTTGTTGTATTGGTGATTCTTATTACCGTTTTCCTCCCACTTTCTTTTAACTTGCTTCACATTGGCCTCTTCAGTAGTCTGTTCTTTAATTCTTTCTTCAATCTGGTTCACTAGTTTGTGAGCCATTCTACATGCCTGTTGTATGGAGGCGGGCTCGTGTGAACTTATATCTTCTTGGATTCTTTCCGGTAATCCTTTCACAAACGCGTCGAACTTCTCTTCCTCATCTTCGAATGCTCCCGGACACAATAGGCACAATTCTGTGAATCATCTTTCGTACGTGGTAATATCAAATCCTTGGGTTCGTAACCCTCTAAGTTCTGTCTTGAGCTTATTGATCTCGGTTCTGGGACGGTACTTCTCGTTCATCAAGTGCTTGAATGCTGACCACGGTAGTGCGTACGCATCATCTTCTCCCACTTGCTCTAGATAGGTATTCCACCATGTTAACGCAGAACCTGTGAAGGTATGCGTAGCGTACTTCACTTTGTCCTCTTCAGTACACTTACTTATGGCAAACACCGATTCGACCTTCTCGGTCCCCCGTTTCAATCCGATCGGTCCTTCGGTTCCATCAAATTCCAAAGGTTTGCAGGCAGTGAATTCTTTGTAGGTGCATCCTACACGATTTCCTGTACTGCCAGATCCAAGGTTATTGTTGGTATGTAGCGCAGCCTGTACTGCGGCTATGTTTGAAGCTAGAAAAGTACGGAATTCCTCTTCATTCATATTCACGGTGTGTCGAGTAGTCGGTGCCATTTCTTTCAAAATAGTCAAATGGAACAAGTTAATCATACAGAATATTAAGAGTAGTTAATAGTATTTCGTAGCATAATATGAACTCATTTATAAAAGCTTTTTCTTCATATTAGCGTTTTATAAGTTTAAATTCGGGTAATACCTACCCGTTAAGTTCATACTTAGTAGCTAATATACAATTCAACTACTACAATTTTATATGAAAAACTAATTATAATAATTCAAACTTTTATACAATATTTTACAAACTTACAATACCGCTTATTTTACATAAAGCATGAAATATAGCACACAATAACTTTGATACAAGATAGTTGTGAAGATAATTCTAGCTAGTACACAAGTCGTTCAGCAAAGGCAATAAAGACACGTAATTCATACGTCCAGAAACAAGTCATGCATTCTGGTTTTACTAGGACTACTTCCCATCCTTGGTCTTGTGGAACATAACCGTTATGGCTGTTGATAAGACAGCGTGTTGTAACGTCGTCAAAGGGACGAGGGTTACGTAATGACCAACAGTCTCGTAATAACCTAAAAACCTCATTTCTTACCCCAATTACCGACTCCGTCACTTGTGGGAACGTTTTGTTTAATAGTTGTAGCCCGATGTTCTTGTTCTCACTTTGGTGAGAAGCGAACATTACTAACCCGTAAGCATAACATGCTTCTTTATGTTGCATGTTAGCAGCTTTTTCTAAATCACGAAGTCCTATATTCGGATATACTGAGTCAAAATAATTTCTTAACCCGTTGCGTAAAATAGCATTTGGGTTCCCCGCAATATATGCGTCAAAGTAAACACATCGTAACTTATGGATTTCCCAATGTGATATCCCCCATCTTTCGAACGAAAGCCTTTTATAAACCAAGGCATTCTTGGAACGTTCTTCAAATGTCTTACAAACTGATCTCGCCTTAAATAGTTGTGCCGAAGAATTCTGACCGACTCTAGACAAGATTTCATCAATCATGTCTCCGGGTAGGTCTCTTAAAATATTGGGTTGTCTATCCATTTTGTGTTTTTATACTGTAAAATAGACAAGAGTTAGATTCATTAAAAAAAATACTTATTAATACAATCAATTTTTACATATATCATAAAGCATAAGCACACTATATTACTTATATTACACCACACGAATACAACTATCTTATTCCGACTCGCTTGTTTCTTCTTCTTCGGTTTTGGTTCGTTTTGCCAAGTTTCTAGGGATATATGATGTTCCCCTAATACGAGCCGTCGTTATCCACATTGGTTTAGAAAAACCTGGTGGTTTAGAGGTTCCCGGGTCATTGTTACAACTTAAGGACTTCGGGGGTTGACGATACATATAAAGTTCATCGGGGTTGGAATTAGATTTCTCTATTTTTATGCCCTTTCCCTTATTATTTTCTTTTGCCTTTTTAAATTCAGTTGGGGTAATTTCTATAACATCATCGAAATTCTCGTCGGAATCCGATTCATCGGAGAATTGGTAATCCTCCCAATATTTTGCTTCCTTGGCGGAAACACCATTGACCATAATTAACCTTGGTCGGTTGGTTGAGGATTTTCTTTTACTTAACCGTTTTATTATTTCCCCCACCGGTTCTATTTCTTCATCCGGTTCCGATTCTTCTTCCAGTTCCGATTCTTCTTCCGGTTTCGACTCTTCTTCCGGTTCCTCTTCGGGAACTTGTGAATCAGTCCACGAATCATTCCAATTTACATTTGACTCTTCATTATTATTAGGTGAGTCAATGGGACTTGTTCTAGAGGTAGACATCTATCACATAATATCAAACACGTTAAGAGATTAATATATCACATAATATTCATATGTTAAAAATATATAGTTTCCAACAAAAATGTTAAGCAATCATTTTTTAAAGAAAACACGGTCGAAGTCCAGACTCACTAATGCATCCTAACAAACTCGATAAGACACACTAATGCAAATTTTCTGGTTCTCTAAGACCAACGCTCGGATACCAACTGAAATGTCCCGTTCTTATTGATTAAAAACGTTCCATATTAATTGATTTTGTTGCGAGGTTTTGACCTCTATATGAGACGTTTTTCAAAGACTGCATTCATTTTTAAAACAAACCATAACCTTTATTTCATAAATAAAGGTTTAAAAAGCTTTACGTAGATTATCAAATAATGATAATCTAAAATATCTTGTTTACACGCGACCATTACATAATGGTTTACAATACAAATATGTTACATCGAAATCAGTTTCTTGAATGCAGTTTTTACACAATATCATACAAACATGGACTCCAAATCTTGTCCTTATTTTAGTATGCAACAGCGGAAGCTCTTAGTATTCACCTGAGAATAAACATGCTTTAAACGTCAACAAAAATGTTGGTGAGTTATAGGTTTAATCTATATATATCAAATCGTAACAATAGACCACAAGATTTCATATTTCAATACACATCCCATACATAGAGATAAAAATCATTCATATGGTGAACACCTGGTAACCGACATTAACAAGATGCATATATATATAAGAATATCCCCATCATTCCGGGACACCCTTCGGATATGATATAAATTTCGAAGTACTAAAGCATCCGGTACTTTGGATGGGGTTTGTTAGGCCCAATAGATCTATCTTTAGGATTCGCGTTAATTAGGGTGTCTGTTCCCTAATTCTTAGATTACCAGACTTAATAAAAAGGGGCATATTCGATTTCGATAATTCAACCATAGAATGTAGTTTCACGTACTTGTGTCTATTTTGTAAATCATATATAAAACTTGCATGTATTCTCATCCCAAAAATATTAGATTTTAAAAGTGGGACTATAACTCACTTTCACAGATTTTTTACTTCGTCGGGAAGTAAGACTTGGCCACTGGTTGATTCACGAACCTATAACAATATATACATATATATCAAAGTATGTTTAAAATATATTTACAACACTTTTAATATATTTTGATGTTTTAAGTTTATTAAGTCAGCTGTCCTCGTTAGTAACCTACAACTAGTTGTCCACAGTTAGATGTACAAAAATAAATCGATAAATATTATCTTGAATCAATCCACGACCAAGTGTATACGTATCTCAGTATTGATCACAACTCAAACTATATATATTTTGGAATCAACCTCAACCCTGTATAGTTAACTCCAAAGTTCACATATAGAGTGTCTATGGTTGTTCCGAAATATATATAGATGTGTCGACATGATAGGTCGAAACATTGTATACGTGTCTATGGTATCTCAAGATTACATAATATACAATACAAGTTGATTAAGTTATGGTTGGAATAGATTTGTTACCAATTTTCACGTAGCTAAAATGAGAAAAATTATCCAATCTTGTTTTACCCATAACTTCTTCATTTTAAATCCGTTTTGAGTGAATCAAATTGCTATGGTTTCATATTGAACTCTATTTTATGAATCTAAACAGAAAAGTATAGGTTTATAGTTGGAAACATAAGTTACAAGTCGTTTTTGTAAAGGTAGTCTTTTCAGTCGAAAGAACGACGTCTAGATGACCATTTTAGAAAACATACTTCCACTTTGAGTTTAACCATAATTTTTGGATATAGTTTCATGTTCATAATAAAAATCATTTTCTCAGAATAACAACTTTTAAATCAAAGTTTATCATAGTTTTTAATTAACTAACCCAAAACAGCCCGCGGTGTTACTACGACGGCGTAAATCCGGTTTTACGGTATTTTTCGTGTTTCCGGGTTTTAAATCATTAAGTTAGCATATCATATAGATATAGAACATGTGTGTAGTTAATTTTAAAAGTCAAGTTAGAAGGATTAACTTTTGTTTGCGAACAAGTTTAGAATTAACTAAACTATGTTCTAGTGATTACGAGTTTAAACCTTCGAATAAGATAGTTTTATATATATGAATCGAATGATGTTATGAACATCATTACTACCTCAAGTTTAGTAGGTAAACCTACTGGAAGTGACAAGAAATGATCTAGCTTCAAAGGATCTTGGATGGCTTGAAAGTTCTTGAAGTAGGATCATGACACAAAAACAAGTTCAAGTAAGATTTTTACTCGAATTAAGATAGTTTATAGTTATAGAAATTGAATCAAAGTTTGAATATGAATATTACCTTGAATAAGAAAGATAACCTACTGTATATAACAAAGGTTTCTTGATCTTAGATGATTACTTGGAATGGATTAGAAAGCTTGGAAGTAAATTAGTAAACTTGAAGGGATTTTTAAAGTGTTCTTGAAGTGTTCTTCCTATGATGATTATAGCTTGATTCTTGAAGTGATTTTTGATGAAGATGATGATTAACTACTGGAAAAATACGTTCATAATAGTGTGTGTGTGTTGAGAGAGAATTAGAAAGAGAATTGGAAGTGAAATGGAGTGAATGATGAGTGGTAATTGGTGAGTGGTGAGTGGGGTTAAAAGGAGTTCTAGTTAGTTGACTAGCTCATGGTAGAAGTTAAAATCGATTAGTCATACATGACATAATCAAGAGTGGAATCCCATGCTAGTTTCTATTGGTATATACTCATAGTAAGTACGTTTTGAAGCTGTGTATAATACGGGTAAGAATACGACTAGAATTCTTGATGAAAGAAAAGAATGGAAAAGTAACTGTAACCATTTTCGTTAAGTATGAGTGTTTTGATATATGTCTTGAAGTCTTCCAAAAGTATTTTAATACATCTAAATACACTACATGTATATACATTTTAACTGAGTCGTTAAGTCATCGTTAGTCGTTACATGTAAGTGTTGTTTTGAAACCTTTAAGTTAACGATCTCAATTAATGTTGTTAACCCATTGTTTATTATATCTAATGAGATGTTAAATTATTATATTATCATGATATTATGATATATTAATATATCTTAATATGATATATATACATTTAAATGTCGTTACAACGATAATCGTTACATATATGTCTCGTTTCGAAATCCTTAAGTTAGTAGTCTTGTTTATATGTATATAACTCATTGTTAATATACTTATGGAGATACTTACTTATCATAATCTCATGTTAACCATATGTATATCCATATATATATATCGTCATGTCGTTTTTACAAGTTTTAAAGTTCGTGAATCGCCGGTCAACTTGGGTGGTCAATTGTCTATATGAAACATATTTCAATTAATCAAGTCTTAACAAGTTTGATTGCTTAACATGTTGGAAACATTTAATCATGTAAATATCAATCTCAATTAATATATATAAACATGGAAAAGTTCGGGTCACTACAGTCTGAGAGTACAGACATGTCTCAATTCCAGCATCAAATTTTCTAGATCCAGCATATACACATTTTAAAATCTCCAGGCCACAAGTGTTGGCCTTCCTTTAGGATCATAAATAATACCAGCTTTCTTCCTAATTTTGATTTCACAGTCTTCATCAGCAATTTGGCTCACACTCAGCAGATTATATTTCAGCCCTTCAACTAAAGCAACTTTCTTAAATGTAACACTTCCAGCTTTAACAGTACCATAACCAATAGTCTTTGCAACAGAATTATCCCCATATCTTACAGAGGGACCCTTTTCTTCAACAAACCCTACTAGATGCTCTTTGCATCCAGTCATGTGTCTTGAGCAACCACTATCCAGATACCACATATTACCCTACTACACAAGACACAAACAAAAGAGAATGGTTAGTTTTTCAGGGGAACCCACTTTTCAGTGGGTTCAATTGGAGTGCTCTTCACTCTCCAAACAAAAGCTTTGTTTCCAATCTAGATCAACTTGTCCTTAACAGATTTTAAGACACTTTTATTTTTACAAACTTTGGGTTTCCATACCTTCTTAATTTCCTTAGGAAAACAAGATGTTCTTTTAAGTGAAGGTTTTTCTTGACTCTTGATTTTTTCCTTGAGCTTAGAAATTTCCTTTTTGAGTTTTTGAATAGTCTTAGCTTGTTTTGACTTTGACCTTCTTTTAGTTAACCCTTTTGGATCTGGACAAGTGTCAGTGTCAGAGGATGATTCATAGTTGTTATTGCAACTTGACTCTTGGGTGTCAGACTCTAGGTCAGAACATACACTATTATTTTGAGAGACTAAAATGCTAGAGTCTGAAGGTTTCAAAAGTTCAGACTCTAATGGAATTTTACTTTCAAGTATTATAGTCTCAGAAGGTTCAACATGATCTAATGACCTTACAAAATTATTGGTTAAAATCTTTTTGTCACCATCAAATATTACAAATGTGTTTGGTAGAATGTCAGGTTTGAATACACTTGGATCAACTTCCACATTATTATCTAATATGTAGTTTTCACCTAGTATAGCTTTGACATCATTTGAAATTTGTTTGACAATAGCATCAGAATTCTTTTTAAAAGATACACACCAAGACTTACAAATTGATTCATAATGTTTTGACCTTTTAATTGATATTCCTAATTCAATATTTAACCTTTTAGTTTCTTCTGTGTATGTCATTTTATATGTGTCAAGTTCTACCTCACATTTTTTCAAGACTTTAATTTCAGCATCTTTGTCTTTGATAGTGTTTTTAAGATCAAAAATTTGAGTTCTTAACCTATTAATATCATCTAAACACCATTGAAAGTCAAGCAGCAAGTACTGAAACATTCTCACTTTTTCATTATCAAGATAGTTCACAAAGTTTTGTAACTTATAAGCAGAAACTTTATTACAAGTAGAGTCTTTATCCATCTTCTCAATAGCTTTCAGATCTTCCTCAAACTTGCTAGTACCACCATCAATTATAACCATAAGACACTTATCCTCCTCCTCATCAGATGATGAGTCTTCATCTTCCCATGCTTCTGTGCACAAAGCTTTCTCTTGTTCTTTGTTCTTAGATCTTTCTGCTTCACTCTTTAACTTCATGTACTTAAGTTTGTACTTTCTTGATTTGTCAACAGACTTATTGGAGTTAGCACCTCCTTCACCCTTAGACCAGCAGTCAGCAGCTATGTGTCCTAACTTGTCACACTTAAAGGATTTAGCTTTCTTTGGATCAAAAGTACCCTTGCCTTTACCCTTCTTAAAACCAAACTCTTTATGCTCAATCCTTTGAGTCAAAAGAGCCATCTGGACTTTCAGATCTTTAATCTCCTTATCTTCATCAGACTCACTATCATCATCAGAAGTTTCATCACTCTCAAATTCAACCTTGCTAGAGTAACTAGAGAATAACTGCTTATTCTTCTTTGTGGTAGCCACCAATGCAGCTTCTGGATCTTTAGCAGTTTTCTTAGCATTGATCTTGTTCTTCAGTTGTGTTTCCTCAAAGTTTGATAGTATACCAAACAATTCACTCAACTCATAGTTATCTATCTTCTCACTAATTACCATAGATGTAATTACATACTCAAAGTTCGAAGGTAACAATTCAATGAACTTTTGACATAACACTTGTTGTGTTTTCTCTACACCAACACTTTCAAGATCATTTATCAGAACCTGAAATCTTGAATGAAGATCACTTAAAGATTCTTTAGGCTCAGCAGCAAAATTTTCATAGCATCTAATCAGATTCTTCTTCTTCTGAGTCTTAACAACAGTGACTCCTTCATAGTCATTAAGCAACAGATCCCACATAGCTTTAGCAGTCTTGGCGTGACTGATCTTTCTGAGAATTGGAACAGTAACAGCATTCCCAATAATACTCCTTATTTTGCTATCCAGTTTGAACTTTATGGCTTCTGCTTCAGTCCACCTTTCTCTTGGTGTTTCACGAAAATAGACAGGTTGTGCAGCAACAGTATCTGTGGCAGGAACAACATCTATCATTGAACCAGAAATAATGGGTCCTGTTGTAAGAACATGCTCAGCTTCTTCATGAATAGATCCTAAAAACCATAGGACTTTCAATTTCCAAGTTGCAAATCTGTGCCATCGAATATTGGCACACCTTTTACAGCCATAACTGGGGTATGAATGGTACTGGTAGACATATTGATAAAAATATGGATCGTTTGTAAAGATCACTGTAATAGGATTTACACCTTACCCGCTCTGATACCAGTTATTAGTTCACAGTAATTGAACTATGAACATCAGACTCTCACTTAAACAATAAATATGAATTATTAGTGTAGAAATTGAGAGAACACGATAATAGAATAGAAGACTAATGATATTGATCGTGTAAAAAGTACATCTTCAAACTAAACCATACATCCCTATTTATACAGATAAACACCAAATCTGGAGATTTGGTTTCCAAAACTACTTTGCTATAAATAAGGAAAAGATAAACTAAAAACCAAACAAATTAGCTATTAATTCAAAAGTCAACTCTGGAGATAAAACTGAATCTTCAAAACATATCTTCTTAAACTTTAAGCATATCTCCAGAATAATCTTTAGCTTTGGCTTCAAGAAAACTTCAACCGTTGACTTCAGCAAATTCCAGAGTCTGCAACTTCAGACTCTAAATCTCCAGATTCTAAAATCTGCAAAATACTTTTGACTCATCAGATTATTATTCCCAACAGGTATATTTGTACAATATGATCGGCTGGTGGTTGGATTGTTTAAAGCATCGATCGAGTCATGGGCTCATGGCCATTATGAATCGAACATCTACATTATTCGACCACTCATATTCTCCTGTCTTTATCCTACTTGTTTTTATTTCTTTATGCATATGTACGTATACACTAAAACTCTCTCTCATTTCAAAACATAGATATTTTTTTAGAACACAAAACTTATGTACTCTACATAATTTAACACAAATAATGTTCTAGAACTCGAACCCATGACCTTAAGGTCATAGGGGCTCCTCGATAACGCTAGGTCAAAGACCCTTTGATTTCAAAAGATTGGTCTGTGTATAGTCATTTGTTAGATACTTTGATTTTATATTGCATAACATGAACACACATTTTGGATTTGTATAAAAATGGTTATATGCATATACATATTAAGACCAAGATCATAAACAAATTCTAAGATATTAATATCATATGCAAATTATTGTTTTGGTTAATAAAGATCATAAAAACTTAAAATCAATATCAGAATCTTAACATAACTTTCCGGTAACAATCACAACTCAACAAATTACAACCACCTGACTTTACAATGTCACATTTTCTATTTATCATTGCATCAGCGAGCTTAGATATTTTATCAAAAGAAAAATCGGTAATGGACTTCTCAAGAGTGTTAACATTGGAAACGACAATGTGATGGTTTCTCACTTGCAATACAGCGACGATACCATATTTTGGAACTATGAAACTGCTAAAATTCTTCGAATATTAATCAGGTCTAAAAGTAAATTTTCATAAGTGTAACATTTTTGGTGTGGGTATCCTAAAACTCGAAGTAGAAATCATGGTTTCACGCTTAGGATGTAAAGCTAGTGATTTCCCGTTTACATATCTTGGCTTAACTATTGGCTTTGAGATGAATAAGCGTTTTCATTGGCAACCTATAATTGATAAATTCAAGAAAAGGCTCTCGGATTAAAAAGCTAGATCATTATCCTTCGGTGGCAAACTTACACTTGTGAAATCGCTACTCAGTAGTGAACCTGTTTACTTCTTTTCACTTTTTTGTGCTCCGAAAGGTTTACTTAAAACTCTTGAATCTTTTCGTTCTAATTTCTTTGGGGCGGTTCCAGGTCTCTGGTAAAAAACTAAAGTGTAACAACCGTAGCTTTTCGATCCATATTCTAACGACCCGTCCTAATTCATCTGGACGAATACATTACATTTGGTTACATCGCGAGGTACTTGACCTCTATATGATACATTTTACAAACATTGCATTCGTTTTTAAAAGACAAACTTTCATTACATCGAAAGTTGACGGCATGCATACCATTTCATAATATATTCAACTATAATTGACTTAATAATAATCTTGATGAACTCAACGACTCGAATGCAACGTCTTTTGAAATATGTCATGAATGACTCCAAGTAATATCTCTAACATGAGCAAATGCACAGTGGAAGATTTCTTTAATACCTGAGAATAAACATGCTTTAAAATGTCAACCAAAAGGTTGGTGAGTTCATTAGTTTAGCGTAATCAATCATTTCCATAAATTTAATAGACCACAACATTTCATTTATTCAATAATCATACACTCGCAAGTGTTTAAAAATCATTCATATGGATTGAACACCTGGTAACCGACATTTACAAAATGCATCTAGAATATGCCCAAACATATAAACATCGAAGTACTAAAGCAGTTCAAATTCTCTGACTGGGGCGTGTCAAAGCCCATAGATCTATCTTTAGGATTCGCGTCAATTGGTGGCAATTATAATAAACACCAATTCTTAGGCTACCAAGTTCAACAAAGGTGATATTCGGTATAACAATTCAACCATAGAATGTAGTTTCAAGTACTTGTGTCTATTTCGTAAAATAGTTATAAAAGCAGCGCATGTATTCTCAGTTCCAAAAATATATATTGCAAAAGCATTTAAAAAGGGAGTAAATGAAACTCACTCTACAATATTTTGTAGTAAAAATATTCATACGACGAAACTGAACAATGCAAGGTTGGCCTCGGATTCATGAACCTATATCATTTGTATATTCATTAATACATATAATTGTAATCGAATAAATTTATATATTTTTAGTTATGTATTAAGATTAATATATATATATATATATATATATATATATATATATATATATATATATATATATATATATATATATATATATATATATATATATATAATTTTATTAATACTTATCATATATTATAATGTTCATGTGATATATAATTTAATTAACGTTGTATCAATATAGATGACATTATATTAGTTAAAACGTAATATTATGTAATATTAGTATACTTATATAATAAATATATTCTTATATATATTTTCTTTTGTTTGCAAAATATTTATGATACTAGTAATAGAATAAGGATATTAATAGTTATAATACTAATAATAATAATAATGATAATAATAATAATAATTTCAATAAAGATGACAATTTTGATAATAATGATAGGATAAAATGATAGTTTTCATAAAAATAATACTTTTAACAATAATGGTAATTTTAAAAAACATGATGCTTTTAATAGAAATTTTACTAATCGTATTACTAATAATACTAATATTAATGTTAAATCATAATTCTAATACTAACTATTAATAATAATGATACTTAGTACTAGGAATAATTTTAATGATAACCAATGGATAATTTTAGTAAAATTGACAATAGTAATAATTATTTTAATGATAATAATACTAAATAATAATTTTAATCATAATGGTACTATTAATATTAACCTTAATAATAATATTAATAATAATACTAACCATAATACTAACCATAATACTTAGATTTGTATTAATAATAGTAACAATGATAATAACAATTTTTTTTAACAAATGATAACATTAATAATACTACTTAATAATAATAATATTAGTAATGACAATAATAATAATAATAATCATATTTGTAATCCTAATAATAATAAATGATAACTTTTTTGATAATACATATATTAATAATAATAATAATAATAATAATAATAATAATAATAATAATAATAATAATAATAATAATAATAATAATAAATATAATACTAATAATAATAATAATAATAATAATAATAATAATAATAATAATAATAATAATAATAATAATAATAATAATAATAATAATAATAATAATAATAATAATAATAATAAAAGAGTTGAACCTTTAAAGGATTTCTAAAAAAAAAACTGCTCCAATCAAGACTCGAACCCGCGACCTCCCGCTCACCCGAACACCCCCACGACCATTCTTCTGTTTTGATTTATCTGTTTTATATCCCAATAATATATATATGAACCGTATCTTTATGTTTCTATTTTTCTACTTCTCCTTCACCAATTCAACAGAATCCATTATAGAATCATAACATTTATTTTGTGGTTTAAATTTAAGATGTAAAATCGTAGTATAAACGATCAGTTTGGGGTAATATGATTTAAAGAAGGAAGAAAGAAAAAAAATAATATATCTTCATCACAGCTCGTTCATGACGAAGACAAAACAAAAATTGATTTTGAGTTTTAGATAAAGATTAATACATGAATTACGTAGTAAATCCTTCATGGAAACTTTGTGAATCATCAATTGATCCAACAACATTAAAACAAATTTGAATTTCTTGATGAACCCATCTTTTGAATTTTTTTAAATTTGAACTTTGACTCTTAAATTCGAGATCATTTCGAAGAATTGGAAGTTGAGTTTTTATAGAAAGTTCGATTGGAGGATTCCTAACATTTCTACATTTTTAGATTTTTCAAAATCATTCGAAATCAAGTATTGAGTAAAAAAGTTACTAAGACAGAGGAGTTCGAGCTGTAAAATAAATTTTATGTTAAATTTCACGAATTGCAGTCTCTGTTATATAATATGCTATTGAATGATTGATATAGAAGCATAATTCAATCACAATTTGTTTGTTAGTGTGTTAATGATCGACCAATTTATTCGTAGAAGCAAAAGACAGAGGGATAATAAGAAAAGAAAAAAAAATAAAAAGGGATGACGACTGGTAACAGATTCTTGGAGTGTTTTGACCATTGCTTCGTGATTTGAACTGGATTGGATCATAAAGCATCAATTACTACAGCTGATAACGATTAAAAACAGAATTTGATTCGTAATTATAATGGATTCGATGAATGTTTAACAGATAAGTTAAAAAAAAAATCATACAGTGAGTTATAAATTTGTAGTCATCTGATTTTAATTGATACCTAATATATATTAATGATAAATACATTAATATTAATAATAATATTAAATATTAATAATAACTATATTAATAATAGTAGTAATTAATAATGTTATTAACTAAAAAAATAATAATATTAATAATAATAATACTATTTTAATGATAATAATAATAATAAATTGTATTTATTTTTGAGATAACTATAATAATAATGATTTTTTATTTTGATGGTAATATTATAATAATATTATTATTAATGCTAAATTTGATAATAGTAATAATAATTAATAATAATATTAGTACAAATTTAGGTAATACATGTTACTTGTATCAAATTTACATATGTATAATAACATTACTAATACTGATATTAATACTAACGTAAATTTTAATATCAACAATAATAATGAAAATAATAATATTGATATAACAATCATATTTTTAACTTGTAATTTATTATATTACCTATTATTGATTATGTAATATTTAGTAATTATAATATGTACATAATAACCTATATTGAATATTAAATTTATACACATTACAATATACATAAAATAATAATCATGTATAGAAATCATATATGTTTATATATGGATTTACTTCAAAATCAACATTATTATCTTGCATATTATTTTACATATTTATTTACAATTTATAATTCGTGAATCGTCGGAAGCGGTCGAAGGTAAATGAATTCGTGAAAACAGTTCGAAAATTTTGAAATTCAGTTGAATAGATTCTGCTTATCATGTCGAAACCATTTAAGAATAAAGTTTAAATTTGGTCAGAAATTTTCGGGTCGTCACACGTATTACCTTAACACATTTTAGTTATCGAATTTTCAGCATAATAAGTCTTTTACACGTATGTATATTTCATGTATTTTAGGAATTGAATCGTTCAATGTGTTTAATTCATGAATTAAATATTCGTACATATATGATATATTTTGATAATTATCACTCGCTATTTTAAGCGTTTCTTACTCATACGAATTCCGTTTTGGATGATTTAAAAACCCGGACGTTTGTATTTCAAAGGGCTACAACTTAATATTTAAATAATTAACATTTTCAGCTCTAAAATGGCCGTTTCCCATGTGACACCGCATACCCACTGATAATGCTAAAAACGAACATATATTTCATAGCATTATTCCTCAAGAAAGACAAGCTTTTAGTTGCAATTGTTCTATTTACAAGTGATATTCGTTTAAATAATAAAAGGTGAAGACAAAAGACAGATTCGACGAATTGAAGACGCAAACGATCAAAAAGCTCAAAAGAACAAAAGTCAATCAAAGAGGTTCCAATTATTGATAAGAAACGTCTCGAAATCACAAGAGTACAAGATTCAAAACGCAAAGTACAAAATATAAAATTGTACGCAAGGACGTTCGAAAATCCGGAACCGGGACCAGAGTCAACTCTTAACGCTCGACGCAACGGACTAAAAATTACAAGTTAACTATGTATATAAATATAATATAATATATAATTAATTATATTAATTATATATATATTATATATATAATAAAAACCGTCGGCAGAGAAAGACTCCAAGATGTGAGCTGGAATTTCAAACTCCGCGACTCGCGGAGTTTGAAGGCAAAATTCACCGCGAGTCGCGGAGCCCCAAAATTGAAAACTGCCTATAAAGCCAACCGAATTCTGATCAAAATCATCATCTTTTTCTTCCTCATTCATACGTAAAATTTATATTTATATATATAATTTATATTTTAATTTTAATTTTAATTCTAATAATAAGGGTATGTTAGCGAATGTTGTAAGGGTGTAAGTCGAAATTCTGTCCTTGTAACGCTACGCTATTTTTAATCATTGTAAGTTATGTTCAACCTTTTTATATTAATGTCTCGTAGCTAAGTTATTATTATGCTTATTTAAAACGAAGTAATCATGATGTTGGGCTAATTACTAAAATTGGGTAATTGGGCTTTGTACCATAATTGGGGTTTGGACAAAAGAACGACACTTGTGGAAATTAGACTATGGGCTATTAATGGGCTTTATATTTGTTTAACTAAATGAAAGTTTGTTAATGTTAATATAAAGATTTACAATTGGGCGTCCCTATAAATTACCATATACACTCGATCGGACACGATGGGCGGGGTATTTATATGTACGAATAATCGTTCATTTAACCGGACACGGGAATGGATTAATAGCCACTAGAATAATTAAAATAGGGGTGAAATTACATTCAAGGGTAATTGGTGTAATTGTTAACAAAGTAGTAAAACCTTGGTTTACACGCAGTCGATAACCTGGTGTATTCATTAAACAAAGTATTAAAACCTTGTTACAATTCGAATCCCCAATTAGTTGGAATATTTAACTTCGGGTATAAGAATAATTTGATGAGGACACTCGCACTTTATATTTATGACTGATGGACTGTTATGGACAAAAACCAGACGGACATATTAAATAATCCAGGACAAAGGACAATTAACCCATGGGCATAAAACTAAAATCAACACGTCAAACATCATGATTACGGAAGTTTAAATAAGCATAATTCTTTTATTTCATATTTAATTTCCTTTATTTTATATTTAATTGCACTTCTAATTATCGCACTTTTATTTATTGTTATTTAATCGCACTTTTAATTATCGTACTTTTTAATTATCGTAAGTTTATTTTATCGCACTTTTATTATTCGCAATTTCATTATCGTTATTTACTTTACGCTTTAATTTAAGTCTTGTATTTATTTTATATTTTACATTAGGTTTTAACTGCGACTAAAGTCTTAAAATCGACAAACCGGTCATTAAACGGTAAAAACCCCCCTTTATAATAATAATATTACTTATATATATATTTGTATTTTTAATAAAAGTAAACTAATATAGCGTTGAGCTTTGTTTAAAAGATTTCCCTGTGGAACGAACCGGACTTACTAAAAACTACACTACTGTACGATTAGGTACACTGCCTATAAGTGTTGTAGCAAGGTTTAAGTATATCCATTCTATAAATAAATAAATATCTTGTGTAAAATTGTATCGTATTTAATAGTATTTCCTGCTAAAATTAATAACTATTTTATATACACCTCGCATAACATCAAGTATTTTTGGCGCCGCTGCAGGGGAACTATCTTAAAAGCCGGAAGCGCAACGCTAATATAAAAAAAAAAGATTTTTAGCTTACTTCTATTAAAAATTCGTTTTTGTAAAAATATGTTTTAATTATTCAAAAATATAAAAAGAAAAACAAAAATTTATATATTTTTAAGAGTTTGTTAAAAGTTTTATAAGTTTCTTTATCTTTATTTTAGTTTATAATAATATAAATTTTATTAAATATCTTTTATATATAGAAAAAAAAAACAGAAAACAGAAAAAAAAAAAAAAAATATAAAAACGCGTAAAATTTCAAACCTGTCAGCTGAATTCTGGAACCCCGCGACTCGCGGGGTTTGATGCTTTAATTGCCGCGACTCGCGGAGCCTTTCTGACAGGCGACAAAAAACCCTAAACCAGCATTAATTACGGGTTTTAATTAATTATTATTATTTAAACCTAATTATTATTATTATTATTATTAGTTTTATTTTAAGATTTACTTTTTATTTAATTTGTTTTATTTAGTATTAATTAGTTTAATTAATTTGTAAAATTAATAGTTTTATTAAATAAATAATATAAAAATAATATTTTTATAAAAATTGTAATTTTTACAACTTTTTGTATATTTTTATATTTTGTACCTTTTTAATCGTTGTAGCGTAATATTTGTATTTTTTAGCTCATATTTAATTTTAAACTTAGTTTTTGCTATAGTTATTTTTACTCCTAGATTTTTAGGCTTTGCCGTAGAATTCCTTAAGTGCTTTTTCTTTAGACTAAGATTTAGGTGCTTTAGAATTTTGCGACGCCTTTTTAAGTTTTAGTTTCTTTTTAAGTTATTTCCATTTGGGATTTAGTTTTTCCTGTAAGCTTTAATATTTTTAGACCTTTTACTATGTATCAATTATCATTCCAATTAGTAATATCAATTTGCGATTATAATTTTAAGTTAGTTGTAGTAATAAGGTTAGGTTAGTCAAGTATTTTTAAGTTTTTATAAGTTTCTTTTATTTTTCCGTCACCTTTTATTTTTCAACCATTTTTTTTTCTTTTTCGACCTTTTACGACGAACTCTTTTTCTCTCTTATTTCTCGCCATTCTAGTTTTTAGGACTTAGAATTTTTTCTACTTCTTATCTAAATTTCTTAAAATTACGAAAATTTATTTTAAGTGGTTAAATTAATAGACATCAAAATTTTCTGGTTCGTAGTAATAGTTGGATTTGTACGTGGACCGGGTTATTGGAGCCAAACAGTCCTCAATTATATTGAGACCAAACGAATCCTGCCCCTCTGCTGCATCTTTTGGCTATTCGAAACGTGGGCAAAATCAGAAAAGTCTATTAATTGGATAACTTATTATAATTTTTCTTTCCTTTTAAAAACTAATAGGATATTCAGTGAATGCACCGAGCAAGACGTTCATCACCTTTTGTACGTTCACCACCTGTAACTAGATCAAGACATTTAGCAAATATAACCGCCGTTGATTTTTCTTTAGAATCGTCATCCAGTCAACCAAGTACTTCAGTTCAAATTTCCGATAATCCATTTTTTGAACCCAACCTCACAATTGAGAATTCAGAGAATATTCAGGAACGGTTCATAGATCCTGAACCATTAAACTTTCCTCCGGAACCACCAATCATTCAAACAGAGATTGTTGAGGAACGAACCATTAAATCAGAATCATCTAGTGATACCGATTCAACAAATTCAATTATGGAGAATCTGGAACCTTTAAGTATGGAAGACCGAATGAGAGCTAAACGCACTGGCCAAGGTCACGCAATTACTCATCCAGACATTAATGCGCCAGATTATGAAATCAAAGGACAAATTCTACACATGGTGACTAATCAATGCCAATTTAGTGGTGCGCTGAAGGAAGATCCAAATGAACATCTACGTACCTTTAATAGGATCTGCACACTATTTAAAATACGAGAAGTGGAGGATGAACAGATATATCTCATGTTATTTCCCTGGACTTTAAAGGGAGAAGCCAAAGATTGGTTGGAATCGTTACCTGAAGGGGCGATCGATACATGGGACGTTTTAATTGACAAATTTCTTAAACAATTCTTTCCTGCATCTAAAGCCGTAAGACTTCAAGCAGAAATTGTTACGTTCACACAGAAACCAAATGAAACTCTATATGAGGCGTGGACAAGATATGGAAAGTTGTTAAGAGGATGTCCGCAACATGGTTTAGACACCTGTCAAATAGTACAAATATTCTACCAAGGATGCGACATCACTACAAGGAAAGACATAGATATAGCAGCTGGTGGTTCTATTATGAAGAAAACCGAAACTGATGCTTACAAAATTATTGATAATACTGCTTCCCACTCACATGAGTGGCACCAAGAAAAAGATATCATTAGATCATCTAAAGCAGCTAGAGCCGATTCTAGCCATGACTTAGATTCCATTTCCGCAAAGATAGATGCTGTGGAGAGACGAATGGAAAAGATGACTAAAGATATTCACTCAATACGAATTAGTTGTGAGCAGTGTGGAGGACCATATTTGACAAAAGATTGTCTCAGTATTGAATTAACAATGGAACAAAGAGAGAATATTTCATACATAAACCAAAGGCCTGGAAATAATTATCAGAATAATTATCAACCGCCAAGACCGATTTACAATCAAAACCAGAATTATAACCGAAATATTCCATACAACAACCAACAAGGTCCTAGCAATCAACAAGTAT
The DNA here is from genome assembly GCF_046630445.1 of Rutidosis leptorrhynchoides. Taxonomy (NCBI): domain Eukaryota; kingdom Viridiplantae; phylum Streptophyta; class Magnoliopsida; order Asterales; family Asteraceae; genus Rutidosis; species Rutidosis leptorrhynchoides. The sequence continues at coordinate 153,454,373 of NC_092337.1, forward strand.
CCAATAATACTTATAATCAGCAAAGACCTAATTTTCAAAACAAACCACCACAACAAACCGATGATAAAAAGCCGAATTTAGAAGATATGATGACGAAGCTAGTTGAAACTCAAACACAGTTTTTCACATCTCAGAAACAAACCAATGAACAAAATGCTCAAGCATTTAGAAATCAACAAGCTTCTATTCAAAATCTGGAACAAGAAGTAAGTAACCTAGCAAGGTTAATAGGTGAAAGAAAACCGAGAAGTTTACCAAGCGATACAAATGCTAACCCCCGGAATGAAACAGCTAAAGCTATTACCACAAGAAGTGGTACAACACTTAAACCACCTGAAATACCTGTAACTTCTGATGAAACTATTCCTACTCCACAAGAACCACAACCTGATCAAGATAAGGAAAAAGAACCGGTAGTTGAAAAGGTTAATGAAGATAACACAGTTAAGGATAAACCTTATGTTAAACCATACCAACCACCACTTCCTTATCCGAGTAAAATGAAGAAAGAGAAACTTGAAGCCGAGCAATCCAAATTCTTGGATATGTTTAAACAGATAAATGTAAATCTTCCTTTCATTGATGTGATTTCAGGAATGCCTAGATATGCTAAATTCTTGAAAGATCTAATCTTAAATAGAAAGAAAATGGAAGAACTCTCGGCTGTTACTATGAATGCTAATTGTTCAGTAGTGCTGTTGAATAAGATACCAGAAAAACTATCTGATCCAGGAAGTTTCACAATTCCATGTTTTCTGGGTAGTCTTAGTTCAATAGAAGCATTGGCAGACTTAGGTGCTAGTATAAATCTAATGCCGTATTCACTATACACTAAACTAGACCTTGGAGAATTGAAACCAACCAGAATAAGCATACAACTAGCCGATAGATCAATAAAATATCCTAGAGGGATAATGGAGAACATGCTAGTTAAAGTTGGTACTTTAGTATTTCCAGTAGATTTTGTTGTTTTGGACATGGAAGAAGATTCTCAAGTTCCTCTCATATTAGGAAGACCATTCTTAAACACGGCTAAAGCAATGATAGACGTGTTCGGTAAGAAACTGACCCTAAGTATAGAGGATGAGAGTGTTACCTTTTCAGTTGATAGAGCAATGCAACAACCACAATCTGCAGATGATACATGTTATTATATTCAAACTATAGATGCACATGCAGAATTATTAGAAGAATTTCCAGAATTACAAGGAACAGGAGAATGTTCTTTAGGAGAAGGTAATGAACCAATTGATGAAGCTGAAATGTTAGCTACACTTATAGCTAATGGATATGAACCAACAACAGAAGAAATTCAAATGCTAAAAGAAGAAGACAGATATCGATATAAATCATCGATAGAAGAACCTCCGAAATTAGAGTTAAAGCCACTTCCAAACCATTTGGAATACGCTTATTTACATGGTGAATCTGAATTACCTGTAATAATATCGTCTTCTCTTACTGAAAATGAGAAATCACAACTCATTTCTGTGTTGAAAGCTCATAAACCAGCCATTGCATGGAAGATTCATGATATTAAAGGAATAAGTCCTTCGTATTGCACACATAAAATCCTTATGGAAGAAGGTCATAAAACGTATGTGCAACGCCAACGAAGACTAAATCCTAATATGCAAGATGTAGTTAAGAAAGAGATTATTAAACTGCTAGATGCAGGTTTAATTTATCCAATCTCTGATAGTCCATGGGTAAGCCCAGTTCAATGCGTGCCTAAGAAGGGTGGTATGACTGTCATTACAAATGAGAAAAATGAGCTTATTCCTACTAGGACTGTAACAGGATGGCGTGTATGTATTGATTATAGAAAATTAAATGACGCCACCAGAAAAGATCACTTTCCCTTACCTTTCATAGATCAAATGTTGGAAAGATTAGCCGGAAATAGTTACTATTGTTTTCTAGATGGATTTTCCGGATATTTTCAAATTCCAATAGCACCCGAGGATCAAGAGAAAACAACATTCACGTGCCCTTATGGTACTTTTGCTTACAAACGCATGCCATTTGGACTTTGTAACGCCCCTGCAACCTTTCAAAGGTGTATGATGGCGATTTTTCACGACATGATAGAAGAATGCATGGAAGTATTCATGGATGACTTTTCAGTCTTCGGTGATACATTTAAATCATGTCTAGTTAATCTGGAACGAATGCTAATTAGATGCGAAAAATCAAATCTAGTACTTAATTGGGAGAAATGCCATTTCATGGTTAAAGAAGGCATCGTTCTTGGACATAAAATTTCAAAAGAAGGAATTGAAGTGGATAGAGCTAAAGTAGATGTAATTGCTAAACTTCCACATCCCACCAATATTAGAGGAGTTAGGAGTTTTCTAGGGCATGCCGGTTTTTACCGACGTTTCATAAAAGATTTTTCTAAAATTGCCACTCCTATGAATAAACTCCTAGAAAAGGATGCGCCATTCATCTTTTCAGATGAGTGTATCAAATCTTTTAATATTCTTAAAGAAAAACTCACTAATGCACCGATCATGATAACACCAAATTGGAATCTACCATTTGAACTAATGTGCGATGCAAGTGATTTTGCAATGGGAGCCGTTTTAGGACAAAGGATTGAAAAACGATTTCAACCTATATATTATGCTAGTAAGACGTTACAAGGAGCACAAACGAACTATACAACTACTGAAAAAGAACTCCTTGCTATTGTCTTTGCTTTTGACAAATTTCGATCATATCTCGTTCTAGCAAAAACGGTGGTCTATACCGACCATTCTGCTCTTAGATACCTATTTTCAAAACAAGATGCTAAACCAAGATTAATCCGTTGGATCTTACTCTTACAAGAGTTTGATATTGAAATCCGAGATAAAAGAGGAGCAGAAAATCTCGCCGCTGATCATCTTTCTCGTCTTGAAAATCCCGAATTAGAAGTTCTAAATGAATCGGCCATACAAGACAACTTTCCTGATGAATATCTATTGAAGATAGATTATAAAGAAATCCCATGGTTTGCAGACTATGCAAACTACTTAGTTTGTGGATTCCTTGAAAAAGGATTATCGTACCAAAGACGAAAGAAATTCTTCAGTGATATAAAACAATATTTCTGGGAAGATCCACATCTGTTTAAAAGTTGTCCCGATGGAATAATACGCCGATGTGTATTTGGAGATGAAGCTAGTAAAATTTTAAACCATTGTCACACAGGACCAACAGGAGGGCATTATGGGCCTCAACTAACAGCAAGAAAAGTTTATGAAGCTGGATTCTATTGGCCTACAATTTACAAAGACGCACACCTTCTTTGCAAATCCTGTGATGCATGTCAAAGGGCCGGAAAAATAAGTCAACGTGATGAAATGCCACAAAATGTCATCCAAGTATGTGAAGTATTTGACATTTGGGGTATTGACTTTATGGGTCCATTTCCAAAATCTAATAATAATCTATATATACTCGTAGCCATTGATTATGTATCTAAATGGGCGGAAGCACAAGCTCTCCCAACTAATGATGCACGAGTTGTAGTCAACTTTTTAAAACGTCTTTTTGCAAGGTTTGGAACACCGAAAGCTTTAATAAGTGATCGGGGTACTCATTTCTGTAATAATCAACTTGAGAAAGTTCTTAAAAGATATGGAGTAACTCATAAAATCTCCACCGCATATCATTCACAAACAAGTGGACAAGTTGAAAATACAAACCGAGCTTTAAAACGTATTCTAGAGAAAACCGTAGGATCAAATCCGAAGGAATGGTCCATTAAATTGGAGGATGCACTCTGGGCTTTTAGAAAAGCCTACAAAACTCCAATTGGAACCACACCTTTTAGACTTGTTTATGGAAAAGCATGTCATCTTCCAGTAGAAATTGAACACAAAGCATTTTGGGCTTTGAAGACATGTAATCTTGATTTACATGAAGCCGGACGTCTACGATTAAGTCAACTAAACGAATTAGAAGAATTAAGACATGAAGCATACGAAAATTCGTTAATCTATAAAGAAAGAACGAAGAAATGGCATGATAAAAGAATCAGAAGTTCAAAAGAATTTAAAGAAGGAGACAGAGTTCTTCTTTTCAATTCACGATTCAAGCTATTTCCTGGAAAATTGAAATCAAGATGGTCTGGACCATTCATAGTCAAAAGAGTTTTCCCATACGGAACGATAGAATTGATAAATTCAAATGGGATTGAATTTAAAGTTAATGGTCACAGAGTTAAACATTACATACATGGTCCGATGGAAGTCGACAACGAAGTTAATCACAATTTCGATACCACAACTAACTAAGTGTGGGGAGAATCAAGTCTTTAAAGGATAATATGTATTTCTGTTAGAGTTAGATTGTCTGTTTTCGTGTAGTTCTCGAAAATGGAACCCGAATGGTCTTTCCCTAGCAGACCCTAAAGAACTAGTCTTCTCCGCCCATTCTGAATTTTTATTTTTTTTAGGTTTTTACAAAATGAAGACTGCCTGTGAACTAAACCATGGTCTAATGCTACACGCTTTGATCACTAAACGTAATAATGACATACTACTGAGTGAAATAGTATCAGTAATCAGAGAAAGAATGGACGGAGTTAGAAAAGAATCCAGATGCGAAGATAATAAGTTACAATTTGGTAAAGGAAAATCAAAATCCGCAGCGAAAAGAAGAGCACGACACCTAGAAAGATGTCACAAATGCGGAAAATGGTCACATGGAGGTAAATGTTCAAATAATCAAACCTATTCAAATACCGAATTTGTTACTTTATGCAGAGACGGACCGTTCATATGTTTAGAAGAAAAGACACTGAATGCTCGAGGTTACGCCTATGTAGCCATGGAAAACCAATTAAACCGACTATCTTATGAATGGGATAGATCATATAACTAAGAAATCTATTTCACAGGTATGTCTGTACAGTTTTTATTTATTTTTATTTTTAACCTTTTGATAATAAACGCTAATTTGTTCGCTAAAAAGTATTAAATTGGTATTAAATAAAATTAGGTTTGGCGACCGAAATTATTGATATCATTCAAAAATTTATTACATCACTGCGAAATTTAACGTTTATTATAAGGTATAAATATCTTTAAACAATCAACCCAAAATATTTCAAAAATTCGTCATGAGTTAAATTAGGTCTTGGAGCCGAAATTACTTTACCGAAAAGAGGGGCGCATATTTTTGATAATATTTGATTGATTAAAGTGGGATAAAAAGACAAAAAGATTTTTTTTTACCATGTTTTTATAATTAATATTTAAATCTTAAATTAATATTGTAAACTTTGTAAAAACAATATATTTAAAATTGTAAATATTTGAAAAATTAATATAAGTTTGATATGAATTTATAAATTTTTAAATTAAGTTTGGTGTGAATTTTTAATTTTTAAAATATAAATTTTTAATTTTATGCATTTCAAATTTTAAGTTTGGTGTGAATTTTTAATATTAATTTTGAATTTCATATTTAAGTTGTGTGAATTTAAAAACAAAAATTTACTTTATCTCATTAAGTTAAGAATATGATTTTTAAAATTCGTCGTAAGTTGAAGACTAGGTCTTTGAACCGAAATTGCTTTACCCGAGAGAGGGACGAGAACTTTTATTATCATTATTTTTAATCTTATTGAATTAGAGTATGTCAAAAACATTGAAAAAACCCAAAAATCTTAGCTTTTAAAACAATCGCTACAAAAAGACAAATTTTAAAATTTTGTCGAAGGACGGACTAGGACATCGATCCGAAACGACCTCGTCCTAAATAACAAGGGAAACAAAATTTTAAAATTAATTACTTAATTGTTTTAATAAGTTAATGATTATAAAAAAAAAAAAAAAAAAAATACCAAACTCCGCGAGTCGCGGAGTTTGGAGGGTTAATCTCCGCGACTCGCGGAGGGATCAAAACCCAGAAAAAAAAAATAATAAACACCCGAACTGATCAGTCCACAACCACAAAAACACACTGCGAAAAATAACAGCGAAAATACTCCGAAAAACCACCCAAAAACACCCCAAAAATCCCAATTTTTAACCGTTAATCACCAAATTTTTTGCTAAAATCATGTTGAGAAGGATGCTATCTAAGAATTACTCAAGAAAAACGGTAAATTTCTACACCTAAACACCATTTAATTCGAAATTTGGTGTTCTTGAGCAAATTTCTCCCCAATTTGATTTTGATGCTTTTTAGTGTAATTAAGCTTAAATTGTTTATGTATTATGCTTGTATAACCTAGATTGATGCTGTTTAACATGATTAGAAGCCTTAAACTTCAAATTTTGAGTAATCTAGGGTTTGTGTTCTTGAGCAAATTTGGGGCTTTTTGATATAAACAGGTTATGGCCGATTTTTGTCATGAATTGTTGCTAAAATAAGTAGTGTAACATGTCTAGGTAGTTAAATGATCCAAACTTTGAGCCTAAACATGATTTTGAGAATTAAAGTGGACTTTTTCAAGTCTAAAATTCATGAACTTGATTTTTGAAAGATAATGCCATTTGAGACTTGTTTAATTGCTAGTAATGATTATTTTGACATGTTATTTGAGTTGAATGCTTATGAACTTGGCGAACATTTTCGTATATGCTTATTTGAAAAAGTGTAGATTTGATGAAAATATGAAAATGAGCTTAAGTTTGATATAAATTGATAATGTCATTGTAATTATTTTGATTGATGATTTTGCTGACACTAATGCATATTTGGATGCACAAAATTTGTGTTTGATGTGTTTTGCAGAATGAAAGGGGTGAATCTTCATCCCAAGCCCGCAATGCTCCTGCTGAGAATTTGGAACAACAGGAGGTGGATAACTACTACAAGCAGGATGTACCTCATCCAGTCAGGACTTTTTCCGATTTGCACTTGGAAGAGTTGCACCCGAACCTGAGATTTGACAGACTTTGGATAGATTATCCAAAATATCAACGGGGTTTGCATACTCTTCATTCCAAGGTTGTTGAGGTACCGAGGGTCATAGAATGGGGACCCTTAGAAGCTGTAGAATTGGCCGGGCCAATTAGGGAATTACTTGTACAGAGGTATGGTAATTCTTCTTTTAATGACTGGATACGTTTATTCACCATACGTAGACCTGTATATAAAGTATGGTGTGAAGAATTGTTATGTAGTATAGAGTTGAATGATCGGGTAGCTAGTTTAACCGATCGTTCTTTTATTAGATTTTTGTTAGGCGGTTCGATGCGCCACATGTCTTTACTGGACATGGCTCAGGCTTTACGTATATATACGCCTGAGGAGTTAGCGTCTGCCGATTTTAGAGGATTGATACTAAACGGTAGAAAGATAGATGAGAATTTTGATACACACGGTGTGTGGAGTCAAATGACAAGCCATCACCGTTTCAAAGGGGGAAATTACTCTTATTTGGATATAGATAGAGCCGAATTAAGAGTGATACATAGGTTTTTAGCTAATTAGATTACACAAAGGGGTAAAAACAAGGAAAAAGTAAATGAACAGGATTTGTTTTACCATATGTGTATTCGAGACCCACAGAGCGCTGTAAGTATACCATACTGTGTGGGTTATTATTTATCAGCTATGGTTCGGGGGATGCGACCACATAGCATAATAGGAGGTGGTATTTTTATTACTTTGATTGGTGAATATCTCGGTGTGGATATAAGTCGGGGGGGATTATTACTAGAAGAGCCGGAACCCCGCGATACTATAGGTTTAAATGTATACCATGGTGCAAAAGTTTTGAAGAGGCGAAATAACGCCGCAGTACGATACCATGGTAGACATCCACAGGTGGAGAGAAACCAGCAACAAGGTAATGTAGGAGGGGGGAATGAGATGCAAGAAATGCATAGGTTTATAGCTTCTCAGGAATACGAAAATGCTAGACAGAGAGCATTTGAAGATTGGCAAGTTCATCAGAACCAAATCATAGCACATTGCCAACATATAGGTAGAAACTATATTCCTACACCGAAACCCATCTTCCCTCCTTGGTCTATAGAGATGCAGCCACCATATCCTACGTATGACCCTGCCGAAGCATTCTATAGCACTTATGGTTATGCCTGGAACCCCTATTGGTACCAATATCATCCTTAGTTTACTTATTATTTTTTTTTATTTTGTAATTTGTAATTATTGATACATTTAATATTTTTGTTAATATTGTAATCATTTTTATAATTATCTAACTTTTATTCTTAGATTTTAATAATTTTTTGAATGTGGGGTAATATACCAAACTTCAAAAATATGTATATATGTTTGCAGTTTATCTTATGTACACAACAGGGTAAAACAACGCATTTTCAAAGACTGGCATTAAGTTCAGCAAAAGCAACTAATTTTGACGACAAGATGCAAAATATATGTGAAATAACAACAAGACGGAATGAACAAATGATGTGCACCATTTATCATTCAGCAAACAAACGCCAATATATTTGGAAACTTTGGTAAAATTTAATCATTTTCACACAAATCACCCTCAATAATTTAAATTGTTACTGATTTCTTGCAAATGAGGGCATTGCAAGATCTTAAGTGTGGGAAGGGATTAAATTCTTTCGGATTTTAAAATTTTTACTTTATACACTTGGTTACCATTAAAAATACTAGTAAAGCAGTAGTTATATTAGAATCTAGTGCTCTCTGATAAAAAAGAACAGCCCTAGTCTTATATACTGACTACCCAATTCTAGTAAAATTGGTCAAAATTTTCAATTAAATGAATTCAAATCATGTTTATACATATTTATGAACGATAAAACTAGGTTTTAACACCGAAATTATTGTTACCTCGGAAAGGACATAAATTGAGAAACAAACTAAAATGTTAAAATTCATTTAAAATGGAATAGAGGACGATAAAAAGGAAAATAAAAGCCAAGTGTGGGAAAATTTACCAAGTTATTTTAAACATATGCCACATATATCTGTAACAAATAACTAAAAATACTTTTGCTTTGAACTAAACTAAACTGTTTTACCCAAATGAAAGAAAAGAAGAGATGGATCTACACGATGAATCAATTCCATCATTAAAAGGAAGTAAAGTCTTCCGAAAAAGAAACGCGCTTCTTGATTTAGGTCATGAAGTTGTCGTTCAGACCAGCTGTAGGTTGACGAAAAATCTAGAAAAGTCATCACTAAAATCAGCAGGAAATCCACGGACCTCAGCATTAAACAGGGTCGCCAAGTGGTCAGATTTATCCTAACCATGAGAAGGATTTATCTCGTACAATGGGGGGGGCACCATGCAAATTAGCTGGATAAGACTAATGAATCAGATCCCCAGAAAGGATAATCTCCTTAAAGATTAAAAATCAGCTTTTAAGACTGATATCACTCAATCCTTGAGATTGACCTTAAAGATTGAGAATTCAAACTCATGGAATTCAATGATATCTAAACTCGAGCTTGAACGAGAAAATATTTTGATCAAAATTATAAACCGATTTGTTTTCTGAAAACCCTATTTTTAATGCGTTCATTACCATTGGACGTAAAATCCTAGGAATTCATCTGGAATTCATTAGGTCACCTGAACCAAATCGGGTGTCAACCGTAAGAACGGTGGTTGCATAGCATGGTCAAAGACAGGACCTTGTGCCAGGCCGAAAAATTATAAGGGTGAGCTTTACTATTGCTCCTACCAAGGATAGTAATTGCGTCCGACACGTTATAGACCATAATCAAAAGCATGTCACGGGACATTGCCTTAACAGTTGCTTGTTCAATGCTTTCCTTTCAACCGGACGGTAGTTTACCGAAAGGTAATATACGGAACAAGTAAACTGGACGTGTTGCTTTCCTAATACAAGGTTAGCAAGTGGGTGACACAAAACCGCAAGTTTTGAGCTAAAATTTTCAAATCTAAAACCCACCAAACCCACAAAAATATTTTGCAAATACCGGTAAAGGGTTATCCCGGAAAACTTATCTAGGGTAAAAACTAGATTTAATTTTCAAAAGATCAAATGTTTTCATAAAGATCCAATTTCCTTAATGGATCTAAATTTTTATAGTCATGTGGGACTGTAAACCATATCGTTACTACCATTGTTTATACCGCCGTATAGAAATCACTGATGTACAAAGTGTGAAGAATAAAGAAGTGATTCTAGTATTTCAAGACGATATTGCTTGAGGACAAGCAACGCTCAAGTGTGGGAATATTTGATAATGCTAAAAACGAACATATATTTCATAGCATTATTCCTCAAGAAAGACAAGCTTTTAGTTGCAATTGTTCTATTTACAAGTGATATTCATTTAAATAATAAAAGGTGAAGACAAAAGACAGATTCGACGAATTGAAGACGCAAACGACCAAAAAGCTCAAAAGAACAAAAGTCAATCAAAGAGGTTCCAATTATTGATAAGAAACGTCTCGAAATCACAAGAGTACAAGATTCAAAACGCAAAGTACAAAATATAAAATTGTACGCAAGGACGTTCGAAAATCCGGAACCGGGACCAGAGTCAACTCTTAACGCTCGACGCAACGGACTAAAAATTACAAGTTAACTATGTATATAAATATAATATAATATATAATTAATTATATTAATTATATATATATTATATATATAATAAAAACCGTCGGCAGAGAAAGACTCCAAGATGTGAGCTGGAATTTCAAACTCCGCGACTCGCGGAGTTTGAAGGCAAAATTCACCGCGAGTCGCGGAGCCCCAAAATTGAAAACTGCCTATAAAGCCAACCGAATTCTGATCAAAATCATTATCTTTTTCTTCCTCATTCATACGTAAAATTTATATTTATATATATAATTTATATTTTAATTTTAATTTTAATTCTAATAATAAGGGTATGTTAGCGAATGTTGTAAGGGTGTAAGTCGAAATTCTGTCCTTGTAACGCTACGCTATTTTTAATCATTGTAAGTTATGTTCAACCTTTTTATATTAATGTCTCGTAGCTAAGTTATTATTATGCTTATTTAAAACGAAGTAATCATGATGTTGGGCTAATTACTAAAATTGGGTAATTGGGCTTTGTACCATAATTGGGGTTTGGACAAAAGAACGACACTTGTGGAAATTAGACTATGGGCTATTAATGGGCTTTATATTTGTTTAACTAAATGAAAGTTTGTTAATGTTAATATAAAGATTTACAATTGGGCGTCCCTATAAATTACCATATACACTCGATCGGACACGATGGGCGGGGTATTTATATGTACGAATAATCGTTCATTTAACCGGACACGGGAATGGATCAATAGCCACTAGAATAATTAAAACAGGGGTGAAATTACATTCAAGGGTAATTGGTGTAATTGTTAACAAAGTAGTAAAACCTTGGTTTACACGCAGTCGATAACCTGGTGTATTCATTAAACAAAGTATTAAAACCTTGTTACAATTCGAATCCCCAATTAGTTGGAATATTTAACTTCGGGTATAAGAATAATTTGATGAGGACACTCGCACTTTATATTTATGACTGATGGACTGTTATGGACAAAAACCAGACGGACATATTAAATAATCCAGGACAAAGGACAATTAACCCATGGGCATAAAACTAAAATCAACACGTCAAACATCATGATTACGGAAGTTTAAATAAGCATAATTCTTTTATTTCATATTTAATTTCCTTTATTTTATATTTAATTGCACTTCTAATTATCGCACTTTTATTTATTGTTATTTAATCGCACTTTTAATTATCGTACTTTTTAATTATCGTAAGTTTATTTTATCGCACTTTTATTATTCGCAATTTCATTATCGTTATTTACTTTACGCTTTAATTTAAGTCTTGTATTTATTTTATATTTTACATTAGGTTTTAACTGCGACTAAAGTCTTAAAATCGACAAACCGGTCATTAAACGGTAAAAACTCCCCTTTATAATAATAATATTACTTATATATATATTTGTATTTTTAATAAAAGTAAACTAATATAGCGTTGAGCTTTGTTTAAAAGATTTCCCTGTGGAACGAACCGGACTTACTAAAAACTACACTACTGTACAATTAGGTACACTGCCTATAAGTGTTGTAGCAAGGTTTAAGTATATCCATTCTATAAATAAATAAATATCTTGTGTAAAATTGTATCGTATTTAATAGTATTTCCTGCTAAAATTAATAACTATTTTATATACACCTCGCATAACATCACCCACTATACTCATACTTATACTCTCATACAAGCATGTATTATTACCTATACTAGTACATACATACATTTGTACATGTATACAACTAGCAAAAATATCTAGATGGTTAATAAGTAAAGGGGACAAGCCCCATATATACACTGTATGTGTGTATCTTAAAAACACACTTGAACTACACAAGCTCAACATATTTCTTTGCACAAAAGCTTTAATAACTTTATATAACATCTTAATAATAGTTACTTTAAGTGTTTATAGCAAGCATTCATGAAAAAACATGCTAAAACACAACCTTAGTTCTAAAACACTTTTGCTGTCCAAAATTTCACTTCTAAAGAAATGACCTTTAATGACGCGTATAAATACGCTAACATTATGCGTAAGCCTCAAACCGTGGCTGCGCATCTAAGTTATATCAAAAGGTCAAAAGCACGCAGTATATGACGCGATTCAGCAGATGTCGCGTACAGCAAATACTGCGCAACCAGCGAAAGACGTGGAATAATTGTGAAGGCTGAATAACACAAAAGTTGGTACGAGACATAAAGGACAGAATTATCGTAATTGTACAAATAGAAGAACGTGGCAAGGTAGCATGAAATGGAGGGGCCACGTGAGTGCATGATTCATGCGATAGAACAGTACTACTTTATACTATCCTGTCTCCCCTTCTTTTCCTGTCGCCTACGTGGCAAGAAAAGGACAGCTTTTCCACCTATAAATATACACGGTAACTTTCATAAACATAACACATCGGGTAGAGAGAGAGAAAAGTCCATCGCTTATTTGCTGAGCTCTACCTACGCAATCTGAATACGTCGAATACGGTTCTCAGGTAACGTTCTTTGGACACTAAATCCTAACACAGTCCTTTGAGCCATCATATGACACAGCTAAATTTGTTTTTTTAAATACGTGGCGGAAGTATTATATCAATTAAATATAACATAATCGATAAATAACATTAATATAGTTCGCCCGATGTCACGTATCATTTCAATAAAAAATAATTTATCCGAAAAGGACATAATTACATTATGTTTACAAAAGAACATCGTTTAAACAAAGTAAGACCACATCAGAGTTAAATCCTGTCAAACATAACATCATCACGCCCGTCTTCTCCCAAAAAGCATTATCTACAAAAGCTAATAACCTGCAGGGAGGAAAAAAAGCATTATCTACAAAAGCTAATAACCTGCAGGGAGGAAATAGAGGGGAATTAACACGAAGCTAAGTGTGTACAACTAACTACATGCAATAGCATACAGAACTGTTATACTAATCATGTCACAAAGGCTAACACATAATCATCACCCAAGTGCCGTCTACAGAGACTCTGGCGGCTCGGCCAAACCATTAACCACCAGTTGATTGGACTGGGGCTTACCAGAAGTTCTTCCACCATTGTGTTGTATATATATAATCCACATGCGACAGACGCGTCATTCACACATATATATACCACGAATGTCTAGGCTACCACATGAGGAATCCAACCCACAGGTTGATCTCTCTTATCGAGGCTACCACACAATAGCTCAGATAATCTATCACTGAGCGGCTTCCTTATCATTATCACCTGAACATAAGACAAATCAAGTTAGTTTCTGTCCGTTAACACAAAATAGCACAGTACAGTAAATCGGTTTCAAAAAGCACCGCTAAAAAGTCTACTTAACACTTATGCATTTTCAGAATTTACATACCGTACAGTTGCATGCCTACTGCCCGGTTGCACCAACACCACTGCATCCGTATGGTAGCACAGGCACCCACACGGTTGCACAGTGTACACGTGCGGTTGCAAGCTGCAATCGTATAGTTGTGTTCATCGAGCAGCAGCAACAGAAATGACGGGTTTTCGAATCAAAATCACTCAATCTCGTTTCCAGACATGTTTTTGACCCAAAAATCCACATAGCATGTTAGGAACACATTTAGGGACTTAAACCCTCTAGTTTTAAGCATCAATAACACCAATTTGGCTAGATATGACTCAAAATCCAATTTAGACAAAACCTAACTTAAAATCACATAAATCCATCATTTTGAATCTGAAATCATTGATTGTTACCTAAAGACAATCACGAAATTAGTAAGAACAAGCTTTTAACACAATTTAAAATCCAAAAAAAAAAAAAAGATTGAGACAATTAGGGTTTCAAGTATGAGAGTGAGTTTAGGTATGGGGTGTTTGGAAGTTTCAAGAAAATGAAAGAAGGAGCTGGTAACCAACTTATATATTTATGCAAACACAATACCCCATCACACACGGGTATTTACCAGTAATCTGATATCTTTCATATGTCATTTGGCAACTCAAATGAAGTCCAAATTAAATAAACAAACCTGTTCTGTAACCCTTGTCACAAACTGGTCAGAACCACATCATTACATAATAATAAATATTAAATAAAAATAAAAGCATATATTATCTTAATACAAACTTAAGGGCAAACTAGTAATCTTACAGCTAGGCCCCATTGAGGATGTTACAAATCTACCCCCTTAAGAAGATTCCATCCTCAGAATCTGGTCAAGGTCAAACAAATGGGGATAGCGCGCCCTCATTAACTCCTCAGTTTTCCATGTTAGGTTGGAACATAAGCTGTGCTGCCACTCTACTAATACCATTAGAACCTGCTTCTTCCTTAACTTTGTGACTTTCTTGTCCACTATTCTAGTCGGTTCTTCGACTAATTTCTTGCTTAAATCCACTTTCAAGTCCTTCAACAGAAGAATCAAACTTGCGTCGTCTACTTTACACTTCCTTAAATAACACACATTGAACATGTTGTGAATTCCCGCTAATTCTGAAGAAACATCTAAAAAAACAGTTTGATCATTCAAAATTTCCTTGATAGGAAATGGCCCAATAAATCTCGGGGCCAGCTTACCACCTTTACCAAATCTGATAACCCCTTTCCACGGTGATACCTTCAAGTATACGCAATCATCTTTTATCGATTTCTAGCTGCTCTTAACTTTTCACGTGCAATTTCAACCTTTTCTGCGGTTATCTGAACAATTTCGGGACCTGCAAATTGTTTGTCACCTGCTTCTAACCAACACGTAGGAGTTCTGCATTTGCGACCATACAACATTTTATACGACGGCATTCCGATACTCGAATGATATGAATTATTGTAAGCAAACTCTATCAATGGAAGATGCAAATCCCAAGAACAACCATATTCTAAGATGCACGCTCTTAACATGTCTTCTAGTGTTTGAATCGTTCACTCACTTTGACCGTCTGTCTATGGATGATAAGTTGTACTTAGGTTCACACGAGTACCTAAATTCTATTGTAAACTGTTCCAAAAGTTTGATACAAATCTAGTATCTCTGTCGAAAACTATCGATAACGGCACACCATGTCTGCTGATGATCTCTTTCAAATATAATTTTGGTAAATCACTTAAGGAAGCAGTTTCACGAGTAGCTAAGAAGTGAGCACTCTTTGTCAAACGATCCACTATTATCTAGATCATGTCATATCCGTTCTAGGTTCGGGGTAGTTTGGTTACAAAATCCATCGTTATATGATCCCATTTTCACTGAGGAATTTCCAACTGTCGTAGAGACCCATATGGTTTCTGATGTTCTGCTTTAACTTGCGCACAAATATGATATTTTTCTATGAAATTTGCAACATCTGTCTTCATTGTCGGACACCAATACAACGTTTTCAAATCTCTGTACATCTTAGTACTACCTGGATGCACTGTCAGTCTAGATTTATGTGCTTCTGTAAGGATTAAATCACTCAATTCTCCACTCATAGGCACCCAAATTCTGTCTTTATAGGTCTTTAATCCTCTAGAATCATTGCATAGATCAAATTTTCTTTTGGTCATTTGCTCAGTCTTTAGATTTTCATCATTCAATGCTGCTAACTGAACTGTTTTCAATAGATCGATCAAGCCTGAAAATATCTCAATTTTCATAAATCTGACATTTTCGACTGCTTTTTTGCGACTCAAAGCATCTGCGACTACATTTACCTTATTCGGATGGTATTTAATCTCATAATCATAGTCCTTAATTAATTATTGCCATCGACGTTGACGCATATTTAATTCTTTCTGCGAAAAGATATACTGAATCATGAGTGTCTCCAGAGTTTCAAGGCAAACACAACTGCAGCTAACTATAAATCATGAGTTGGGTAGTTTCGTTCATGATTTTTCAACTGACGTGAAGCATACACTATAACTTTATTTCTTTGCATCAAAACACTACCCAGACCAGTGCGTGACGCATCACAGTAAACCACAAAATCTTCTGATCCCTCTGGTAAAGCTAAACCGGTGCTTGACATAACCATTGCTTAAGATTCTGAAAAGCCTTTTCTTGTTCATCAGTCTATCGAAAGGCTATATCTTTTCTGGTTAACTTATTCAGTTGACCTGCTATTTTAGAAAAATCTTTGATAAACCGGTGATAATAACCTGCTAAACCCAGAAAACGTTTGGTTTCTGTCTGCATTTTCAGTGAGTTTCAATTCATCACAGCTTCTATCTTAGTCTGATCTACTTTAATACCCTGTTCATAAATTACATGACCCAGAAACTGCACTTTCTGCAACCAAAATTCACACTTGGAGAACTTAGCGTACAACTGTTCCTGTTTCAAAAGTTCTAACACTAATCTTAAATGTGTAGCGTTCTTTCTCGGTTTTTTAATATATCAAAATATCATCTATGAATACAATCACAAACTTATCGAAATACTGCCGACACACTCTGTTCATTAGATCCATAAACACTGCTGGCGCGTTAGTTAACCCGAAAGGCATAACTAGAAATTCATAATGATCATATCTTGTTCTAAACTCTTTTTTTTGTATATCGGTCTCAGCAACACGTACCTGGTGATACCCTGAACGTAAATCAATTTTGAAAATGATCAAGCATATTTTCACGAGGTCAATGTGAACCTACGCTTGAGTGCATGATAGGGTTTAAGGACTAACAATATTCGAACCTCCGGCACTTAGTCGTGGATAACCCACATCGGTATCGTTTCGATTCTGACAGGGTGGCCGATTTGAGAGTCCACCAACAACCCAGCATACGGGGTTGAGTGGCCTAAAGACATGAAGGTTTTATAGTTTGAGACATACCTGAAAGTCTTTACTGTTTAAATCGTATGAAGCTTGTTCGTACGATGATGATGTGTATGTTTTTCGTTACATATGAGTAATCGAATATATTTTTAGGGTTTATGAGCTATGTATTTATAGGCTCGTAATTTAGGGTTTTGATAGAATCTCTTCCCTAATTAAATGCAATCTCATCCTAACTAACTTTTGTTATTTAAGGAAAAGAATCCGAATTAATTATACCGTACATTCTTCTAGAATATACTAGACCCTTATGCAAGTATACGCAACTCACATCAAATGGTATAGGTGCATAGAGTGCGGCTATACCCGTGCCATATGTTGTACATGGCAATTAGTGTGCGGTTCAGGGCTTTGGATGTGTAATCTGCATTGTCATGCGGATATGCGTATCATTAAGTCCCCCCAGTTCGATGTTATATACAATGAAAATTAGTGTATGACGTCGAACTAGTAAGAATATTTACACATAATGAACCATAACAATTCCCTTGAACAAATTTAGCATGCTTAAATTTTTTGTTGAAATGCCTAGTTGGATTTCAAGTGTAACCGGATAGTTCAAAATATTTTTAAAATATATATGCGTAACCGGATACTGTATTAGCATTAAATGCAATGTATGCGTGCAGGCACTAAACTGTCTTTTCGGCTGCATTTCTTGCACCCGAGGTGACAACTGTCACTGTTTACCGAAAAGGTAATCATTGTAATTATGCAACCGCCTGTTAATGCTAACATGCGCCGGACATCTTAACAAAGTGTTTAGCCTAAGATTGACACACGTGTACGGTTGTGATTACACCCTTGGTAATTTATGACCCACGTATTTGCTCTATAAATTGGGTTTTAGCATATTTTATCTCACAATCTTTTCCCTTTTAAGGCATTCAACCCTGTTCATCTTCTCTACCTAATCTTTATCCGATCGTAAAAAGGTGTGTATCACACTCTTATATTTTGTTGCGTTGTACTATGTAACCTTAGTTACATGTTTACGTCTTACATATATTGTGTTCTGATTTACTTTATTTTGCAGATGAAGATGGAATCATATGCACCCAATCCTGCCGCCGACTCTGGTAATTTCACCAGTTCTCTGGCCAGTCATTCTGACACTATACCTTCGCTTTGTCAAACCCCTGATGCCAGAAGCCCTGGTAACCACAAGAGGTTACTTGATGAAGGTATTAATGTTGACCACTTTTCATGCTATTAATTTGGACTTTAATCCTTGCATAACGTCATTTTATCTTATTTGCAGGTCCAAGTGGTGTATCTCACTATTCTTCATGTGCCAAGCTTGCATGCGTGAATCCTAACAACACATCTTCACTGATTCGTATTGTTAATGATTTCATGAAAGTTCCACTTCCGGTGTTTATAGAACAACTTTTGTTCTTACAATCTTGTGCCCCTCATCAGTTAATTCAGAAGTTTTCTTCGCTCTCTCCATCTGAAGAACTTTATATTGACGCACAGTCGATGCTTTTCAACTTTCCTAAAGATCTAAACCGTTTGCAACAAAAATCTACTGCTCTCGCCCATCCACCAACACCATCAGTGACGGAAACGGCTAAAATAAATTCCTTGCAAGAGGACAATGCCAGGCTGACTGCGCAACTAGCGGTTGTTGTAACCGCCCACGTACATGAAGAGGAATGCATAAATGTTCTGATGTTTAAGAAGCAGCGAGATGAAGACCAGCATGTTACTGAAAAGAGGTTCATGGAGTCCGAAATTTCATCTTTGTTTGCAAATTTTAAAGAGGCATAAAGCCATGTTATCTTCTTGAACGAGAGCTTTATTGATTGGATTGCATCCCAGGAATCATGGGGTGTGAAGCACGATGCTGTAAAGGCAGAGTATGACGTTCTCCGAAAGGGTCTTCCGACGATCACCTAGCATGCTCTTGCCAGGTGCGTTTTATTGCTCTTCCATCTAAACTTGCTAAACGATACGCCCCTGTATCGCTTACACCAATAACCTTGTATGGTCCTTCCCATTTAGGTCCAAGTTTACACGTATCTTCCGCTCTGATTGCTTCGTTTTTCCGCCATAATAAACCATCCAATTGGAAAGATAATGGTTGTACGCGCGTGTTATAGTAGCTTGCAATTCTTTGCTTGTTAATTGCTTCTTTTATAGCCACCATTTCTCTGCGTTCTTCAACCAAATTTAGATTTTCACGCAGTTCCTCGCTATTGCTACTTTCATCGAAGGAAGCTATGCGCATTGTTGGTACATTTATCTCCGCGGGTATTACAGCCTCGCACCCGTACACCAAACTAAAAGGTGTTTCATTAGTCGTGATTTTCGGGGTCGTGCAATGTGCCCACAACACATTTGGTAGTTCATCTATCCAACCCCTTCGGCATAACCCAAGTCTTGCTTTGATACCTAACACGATATCCCTATTTGTTACCTCACACTGGCCATTTTCCTGGGGGTGTACAACCGATGTGAAGGTTTGTTTTATATTTAGCTCTTGACACCAATCGCTGAATGGGTTACCTTCAAATTGTGTACCATTGTCACTCACTATTTCATTTGGTATTCCAAACTGACAGACGATGTTTTTCCATACAAAATTTCGGATTTGCTTGCCTGAAATTGTTTTCAACGGTTTGGCTTCTACCCATTTTGTAAAATAATCAATGGTAACGACCAAAAACTTTACCCCTCTTGGCCCTGCAGGGAATGGTCCCAATATATCGATTACCCATTTGCAGAATGGCCATGGAGACGCAACTGGTATCAGTGGATGTCGCGGAGCTTTGCTTACCAACGCGTGCAGCTGACATGACTGACATTTTCATATTACCTCCGCGGCATCTCTGTACATTGACGGCCAATAGTATCCAAGCCGCATTATTTTGGATGCAACTGTTTTGTGTCCTGAGTGAAAAGTGCACATTCCTTCGTGCACTTCTCGCATAATTGACTCTGCTTGAGTTGGATTAAGACACCGCAAATGAAGCCCCAAAAAAGACTTTCTGTACAGAATGCCTTTGCTTAGCAAATACATCGGTGCTTTCATTTTAATCTTTCTTGCCTCTGTTGAATCTATTGGCAATGTACCAGTGTTCAAAAATTCCACTATCGGTGTCATCCAATTTGGCTCATCTTCTTGGACTGCGGCGGATACACCGTCTATATCAATAGATTTAATCTTCACTTCCTCAACCCAAATTTCTTTCTTGAAATGGCTGAATGTTAAGGCAGCCAGCTTACTGAGCGCATTCGCCTTTTTATTCTATGTTCTTGAAACCTGCGTTATCTAGAATAAATTGAAGTCTACCGCGAGTTCTTGCACAAGTTTCAGATACTTTTGCATCGATTCATCATGTGCTTCGAATATTCTGTTGAATTGATTTGCAACTAGCTGTGAATCTGTAGTGACCCGAACTTTTCCATGTTTATATATATTAATTGAGATTGATATTTACATGATTAAATGTTTCCAACATGTTAAGCAATCAAACTTGTTAAGACTTGATTAATTGAAATATGTTTCATATAGACAATTGACCACCCAAGTTGACCGGTGATTCACGAACGTTAAAGCTTGTAAAAACTATATGATGACATATATATGGATATATATATATATATAGTTAACATGATACTATGATAAGTAAACATATCATTAAGTATATTAACAATGAACTACATATGTAAAAACAAGACTACTAACTTAATGATTTTTAAACGAGACATATATGTAACGATTATCGTTGTAAAGACATTTAATGTATATATATCATATTAAGAGATATTTATACATGATAATCTCATGATAATATAATAATTTAAAATCTCATTTGATATTATAAACATTAGGTAAACAACATTTAACAAGATCGTTAACCTAAAGGTTTCAAAACAACACTTACATGTAACGACTAACGATGACTTAACGACTCAGTTAAAATGTATATACATGTAGTGTTTTAATATGTATTTCTACACTTTTGAAAGACTTCAATACACTTATCAAAATACTTCTACTTAACAAAAATTCTTACAATTACATCCTCGTTCAGTTTCATCAACAATTCTACTCGTATGCACCCGTATTCGTACTCGTACAATACATAGCTTTTAGATGTATGTACTATTGGTATATACACTCCAATGATCAGCTCTTAGCAGCCCATGTGAGTCACCTAACACATGTGGGAACCATCATTTTGCAACTAGCATGAAATATCTCATAAAATTACAAAAATATGAGTAATCATTCATGACTTATTTACATGAAAACAAAATTACATATCCTTTATATCTAATCCATACACCAACGACCAAAAACACCTACAAACACTTTCATTCTTCAATTTTCTTCATCTAATTGATCTCTCTCAAGTTCTATCTTCAAGTTCTAAGTGTTCTTCATATATTCTACAAGTTCTAGTTACATAAAATCAAGAATACTTTCAAGTTTGCTAGCTCACTTCCAATCTTGTAAGGTGATCATCCAACCTCAAGAAATCTTTGTTTCTTACAGTAGGTTATCATTCTAATACAAGGTAATAATCATATTCAAACTTTGGTTCAATTTCTATAACTATAACAATCTTATTTCAAGTGATGATCTTACTTGAACTTGTTTTCTTGTCATGATTCTGCTTCAAGAACTTCGAGCCATCCAAGGATCCGTTGAAGCTAGATCCATTTTTCTCTTTTCCAGTTGGTTTATCCAAGGAACTTAAGGTAGTAATGATGTTCATAACATCATTCGATTCATACATATAAAGATATCTTATTCGAAGGTTTAAACTTGTAATCACTAGAACATAGTTTAGTTAATTCTAAACTTGTTCGCAAACAAAAGTTAATCCTTCTAACTTGACTTTTAAAATCAACTAACACATATTCTATATCTATATGATATTGTAACTTAATGATTTAAAACCTGGAGACACGAAAAACACCGTAAAACCGGATTTACGCCGTCGTAGTAACACCGCGGGCTGTTTTGGGTTAGTTAATTAAAAACTATGATAAACTTTGATTTAAAAGTTGTTATTCTGAGAAAATGATTTTTATTATGAACATGAAACTATATCCAAAAATTATGGTTAAACTCAAAGTGGAAGTATGTTTTCTAAAATGGTCATCTAGACGTCGTTCTTTCGACTGAAATGACTACCTTTACAAAAACGACTTGTAACTTATTTTTCCGACTATAAACCTATACTTTTTCTGTTTAGATTCATAAAATAGAGTTCAATATGAAACCATAACAATTTGATTCACTCAAAACGGATTTAAAATGAAGAAGTTATGGGTAAAACAAGATTGGATAATTTTTCTCATTTTAGCTACGTGAAAATTGGTAACAAATCTATTCCAACCATAACTTAATCAACTTGTATTGTATATTATGTAATCTTGAGATACAATAGACACGTATACAATGTTTTGACCTATCATGTCGACACATCTATATATATTTCGGAACAACCATAGACACTCTATATGTGAATGTTGGAGTTAGCTATACAGGGTTGAGGTTGATTCCAAAATATATATAGTTTGAGTTGTGATCAATACTGAGATACGTATACACTGGGACGTGGATTGATTCAAGATAATATTTATCGATTTATTTCTGTACATCTAACTGTGGACAACTAGTTGTAGGTTACTAACGAGGACAGATGACATAATAAACTTAAAACATCAAAATATATTAAAAGTGTTGTAAATATATTTTCAACATACTTTGATATATATGTATATATTGTTATAGGTTCGTGAATCAACCAGTGGCCAAGTCTTACTTCCCGACGAAGTAAAAATCTGTGAAAGTGAGTTATAGTCCCACTTTTAAAATCTAATATTTTTGGGATGAGAATACTTGCAGGTTTTATAAATGATTTAAAAAATAGACACAAGTACGTGAAACTACATTCTATGGTTGAATTATCGAAATCGAATATGCCCCTTTTTATTTAGTCTGGTAATCTAAGAATTAGGGAACAGACACCCAAATTGACGCGAATCCTAAAGATAGATAGATCTATTGGGCCTAACAAACCCCATCCAAAGTACCGGATGCTTTAGTACTTCGAAATTTATATCATATCCGAAGGGTGTCCCGGAATGATGGGGATATTCTTATATATGCATCTTGTTAATGTCGGTTACCAGGTGTTCACCATATGAATGATTTTTATCTCTATGTATGGGATGTGTATTGAAATATGAAATCTTGTGGTCTATTATTATGATTTGATATATATAGGCTAAACCTATAACTCACCAACATTTTTGTTGACGTTTTAAGCATGTTTATTCTCAGGTGATTATTAAGAGCTTCCGCTGTCGCATACTTAAATAAGGACGAGATTTGGAGTCCATGCTTGTATGATATTGTGTAAAAACTGCATTCAAGAAACTTATTTTGTTGTAACATATTTGTATTGTAAACCATTATGTAATGGTCGTGTGTAAACGGGATATTTTAGATTATCATTATTTGATAATCTACGCAAAGCTTTTTAAACCTTTATTGATGAAATAAAGGTTATGGTTTGTTTTAAAATGAATGCAGTCTTTGAAAAACGTCTCATATAGAGGTCAAAACCTCGCAACGAAATCAATTAATATGGAACGTTTTTAATCAATAAGAACGGGACATTTCAGTTGGTATCCGAGCGTTGGTCTTAGAGAAGCAGAATTTTGCATTAGTGTGTCTTATCGAGTTTGTTAGGATGCATTAGTGAGTCTGGACTTCGACCGTGTTTACTTGAAAAATGATTGCTTAACAAATTTTGTTGGAAACTATATATTTTTAACATGTGAATATTATGTGATATATTAATCTCTTAACGTGTTTGATATTATGTGATAGATGTCTACCTCTAGAACAAGTCCCATTGACTCACCTAATAATAATGAAGAGTCAAATGTAAATTGGAATGATTCGTGGACTGATTCACAAGTTCCCGAAGAGGAACCGGAAGAAGAGTCGGAATCGGAAGAAGAATCGGAACCGGAAGAAGAATCGGAACCGGATGAAGAAATAGAACCGGTGGGGGAAATAATAAAACGGTTAAGTAAAAGAAAATCCTTAACCAACTGACCAAGGTTAATTATGGTCAATGGTGTTTCCGCCAAGGAAGCAAAATATTGGGAGGATTACCAATTCTCCGATGAATCGGATTCCGACGAGAATTCCGATGATGTTATAGAAATTACCCCAACTGAATTTAAAAAGGCAAAAGAAAATAATAAGGGAAAGGGCATAAAAATAGAGAAATCTAATTCCAACCCCGATGAACTTTATATGTATCGTCAACCCCCGAAGTCCTTAAGTTGTAACAATGACCCGGGAACCTCTAAACCACCAGGTTTTTCTAAACCAATGTGGAAAACGAAGGCTCGTATTAGGGGAACATCATATATCCCTAGAAACTTGGCAAAACGAACCAAAACCGAAGAAGAAGAAACAAGCGAGTCGAAATAAGATAGTTGTATTCGTGTGGTGTAATATATGTAATATAGTGTGCTTATGCTTTATGATATATGTAAAAATTGCTTGTATTAATAAGTAATTTTTTTTTATGAATCTAACTCTTGTCTATTTTACAGTATAAAAACACAAAATGGATAGACAACCCAATATTTTAAGAGACCTACCCGGAGACATGATTGATGAAATCTTGTCTAGAGTCGGTCAGAATTCTTCGGCACAACTATTTAAGGCGAGATCAGTTTGTAAGACATTCAAAGAACGTTCCAAGAATGCCTTGGTTTATAAAAGGCTTTCATTCGAAAGATGGGGGATATCACATTGGGAAATCCATAAGTTACGATGTGTTTACTTTGACGCATATATTGCGGGGAACCCAAATGCTATTTTACGCAATGGGTTAAGAAATTATTTTGACTCAATATATCCGAATATTGGACTTCGTGATTTAGAAAAAGCGGCTAACATGCAACATAAAGAAGCATGTTATGCTTACGGATTAGTAATGTTCGCTTCTCACCAAAGTGAGAACAAGAACATCGGGCTACAACTATTAAACAAAACGTTCCCACAAGTGACGGAGTCGGTAATTGGGGTAAGAAATGAGGTTTTTAGATTGTTACGGGACTGTTAGACATTACGTAACCCTCGTCCCTTTGACGACGTTACAACACGATGTCTTATCAATGGCCATAACGGTGTTGTTCCACAAGACCAAGGATGGGAAGTAATCCTAGTAAAACCAGAATGCATGACTTGTTTCTGGACGTATGAATTACGTGTCTTTATTGCCTTTGCTGAACGACTTGTGTACTAGCTAGAATTATCTTCACAACCATCTTGTATCAAATTTATTGTGTGCTATATTTCATGCTATATGTAAAATAAGCGGTATTGTAAGTTTGTAAAATATTGTGTAAAAGTTTGAACGCGAAATATTATTATAATCAGTTTTTCATATAGAATTGTAGTAGTTGAATTGTATATTAGCTACTAAGTATGAACTTAACGGGTAGGTACTACTCGAATTTAAACTTATAAAACGCTAATATGAAGAAAAAGCTTTTATAAATGAGTTCATATTATGCTACAAAATACTATTAACTACTCTTAATATTCTATATGATTAACTTGTTCCATTTGACTATTTTGAAGGAAATGGCACCGACTACTCGACACACCGTGAATATGAATGAAGAGGAATTCCGTACTTTTCTAGCTTCAAACATAGCCGCAGTACAGGCTGCGCTACATACCAACAATAACCTTGGATCTAGCAGTACAGGAAATCGTGTAGGATGCACCTACAAAGAATTCACTGCCTGCAAACCTTTGGAATTTGATGGAACCGAAGGACCAATCGGATTGAAACGGTGGACCGAGAAGGTCGAATCGGTGTTTGCCATAAGTAAGTGTACTGAAGAGGACAAAGTGAAGTACGCTACGCATACCTTTACAGGTTCTGCATTAACATGGTGGAATACCTATCTAGAGCAAGTGGGACAAGACGATGCGTACGCACTACCATGGTCAGCATTCAAGCACTTGATGAATGAGAAATACCGTCCCAGAACCGAGGTCAATAAGCTCAAGACAGAACTTAGAGGGTTACGAACCCAAGGATTTGATATTACCACGTACGAAAGACGATTCACAGAATTGTGCCTATTGTGTCCAGGAGCATTCGAAGATGAGGAAGAGAAGATCGACGCGTTTGTGAAAGGATTACCGGAAAGAATCTAAGAAGATATAAGTTCACACGAGCCTGCCTCCATACAACAGGCATGTAGAATGGCTCACAAACTAGTGAACCAGATTGAAGAAAGAATTAAAGAACAAACTGCTGAAGAGGCCAATGTGAAGCAAGTCAAAAGAAAGTGGGAGGAAAATGGTGATAAGAATCACCAATACAACAACAACAGCAATTACAACAATAATCGCAACAATTATCCCAACAATCGCAACATCAATCGCAACTACAACAAACGGCCCAACAACAACAACAACAACAACAACAACAACAACAACTACAACAATCATCCCAACAACAATAATAACCGCAACAACAACAACAATCAGAAGCAGCTATGCCAAAGGTGTGAAAAGTATCTCTCGGGGTTCTGCACCAAATTTTGCAATAAGTGTAAAAGAAATGGCCATAGCACGGCGAAGTGTGAGGTCTATGGACCAGGGGTTAATAGAACGAAAGGAATAAATGGTGTCGGAACGAGTAATGGCGGAGCAAATAGTGTCGGAGCAAGTTATGCCAATGTAGTTTGTTATAAATGTGGAAAATCGGGCCACATTATTAGAAATTGCCCGAACCAGGAGAACACGAATGGACAAGGCCGCGGAAGAGTTTTCAATATTAATGCGGCAGAGGCACAGGAAGACCCGGAGCTTGTTACGGGTACGTTTCTTATTGACAATAAATCTGTTTACGTTTTATTTGATTCGGGTGCGGATAGAAGCTATATGAGTAGAGATTTTTGTGCTAAATTAATTTGTCCATTGACGCCTTTGGTTAGTAAATTTTTACTCGAATTAGCAAATGGTAAATTAATTTCAGCAGATAATATATGTCGGAATCGAGAAATTAAACTGGTTAGCGAAACATTTAAGATTGATTTGATACCAGTAGAGTTAGGGAGTTTTGATGTGATAATCGGTATGGACTGGTTGAAAGAAGTGAAAGCAGAGATCGTTTGTTACAAAAATGCAATTCGCATTATACGAGAAAAAGGAAAACCCTTAATGGTGTACGGAGAAAAGGGCAACACGAAGCTACATCTTATTAGTAATTTGAAGGCACAAAAAACTAATAAGAAAAGGTTGCTATGCTGTTCTAGCACACGTCGAGAAAGTAAAAACTGAAGAAAAGAGCATCAATGATGTTCCCATTGCAAAAGAATTTCCCGATGTATTTCTGAAAGAATTACCGGGATTACCCCCACATCGATCCGTTGAATTTCAAATAGATCTTGTACCAGGAGCTGCACCAATAGCTCGTGCTCCTTACAGACTCGCACCCAGCGAGATGAAAGAACTGCAAAGCCAATTACAAGAACTTTTAGAGCGTGGTTTCATTCAACCAAGCACATCACCGTGGGGAGCTCCTGTTTTCTTTGTCAAGAAGAAAGATGGTACATTCAGGTTGTGTATCGACTACCGAGAGTTGAACAAACTTACCATCAAGAACCGCTACCCACAACCGAGAATCGACGACTTATTTGATCAACTACAAGGCTCGTCTGTTTATTAAAAGATTGACTTACGTTCCGGGTATCATCAAATGCGGGTGAAAGAAGATGATATTCCAAAGACTGCTTTCAGAACACGTTACGGTCATTACGAGTTTATGGTCATGCCGTTTGGTTTAACTAATGCACCAGCTGTGTTCATGGACCTTATGAACCGAGTGTGCGGACCATACCTTGACAAGTTTGTCATTGTTTTCATTGATGACATACTTATTTACTCAAAGAATGACCAAGAACACGGTGAACATTTGAGAAAGGTGTTAGAAGTATTGAGGAAGGAAGGATTGTACGCTAAGTTTTCAAAGTGTGCATTTTGGTTGGAAGAAGTTCAATTCCTCTGTCACATAGTGAACAAAGAAGGTATTAAGGTGGATCCGGCAAAGATAGAAACTGTTGAAAAGTGGGAAACCCCGAAAACTCCGAAACACATACGCCAGTTTTTAGGACTAGCTGGTTACTACAGAAGGTTCATCCAAGACTTTTCCAGAATAGCAAAACCCTTGACTGCATTAACGCATAAAGGGAAGAAATTTGAATGGAATGATGAACAAGAGAAAGCGTTTCAGTTATTGAAGAAAAAGCTAACTACGGCACCTATATTGTCATTGCCTGAAGGGAATGATGATTTTGTGATTTATTGTGACGCATCAAAGCAAGGTCTCGGTTGTGTATTAATGCAACGAACGAAGGTGATTTCTTATACGTCTAGACAATTGAAGATTCACGAACAAAATTATACGACGCATGATTTGGAATTAGGTGCGGTTGTTTTTGCATTAATGACTTGGAGGCACTACTTATATGGGGTCAAAAGTATTATATATACCGACCACAAAAGTCTTCAACACATATTTAATCAGAAACAACTGAATATGAGGCAGCGTAGGTGGATTGAATTATTGAATGATTACGACTTTGAGATTCGTTACCACCCGGGGAAGGCAAATGTGGTAGCCGATGCCTTGAGCAGGAAGGACATAGAACCTATTCGAGTAAAATCTATGAATATAATGATTCATAATAACCTTACTACTCAAATAAAGGAGGCGCAACAAGGAGTTTTAAAAGAGGGAAATTTAAAGGATGAAATACCCAAAGGATCGGAGAAGCATCTTAATATTCGGGAAGACGGAACCCGGTATAGGGCTGAAAGGATTTGGGTACCAAAATTTGGAGATATGAGAGAAATGGTACTTAGAGAAGCTCATAAAACCAGATACTCAATACATCCTGGAACGGGGAAGATGTACAAGGATCTCAAGAAATATTTTTGGTGGCCGGGTATGAAAGCCGATGTTGCTAAATACGTAGGAGAATGTTTGACGTGTTCTAAGGTCAAAGCTGAGCATCAGAAACCATCAGGTCTACTTCAACAACCCGAAATCCCAGAATGGAAATGGGAAAACATTACCATGGATTTCATCACTAAATTGCCAAGGACTGCAAGTGGTTTTGATACTATTTGGGTAATAGTTGATCATCTCACCAAATCATCACACTTCCTGCCAATAAGAGAAGATGACAAGATGGAGAAGTTAGCACGACTGTATTTGAAGGAAGTCGTCTCCAGACATGGAATACCAATCTCTATTATCTCTGATAGGGATGGTAGATTTATTTCAAGATTCTGGCAGACATTACAGCAAGCATTAGGAACTCGTCTAGACATGAGTACTGCCTATCATCCACAAACTGATGGGCAGAGCGAAAGGACGATACAAACGCTTGAAGACATGCTACGAGCATGTGTTATTGATTTCAGAAACAGTTGGGATCGACATCTACCGTTAGCAGAATTTTCCTACAACAACAGCTACCATTCAAGCATTGAGATGGCGCCGTTTGAAGCACTTTATGGTAGAAAGTGCAGGTCTCCGATTTGTTGGAGTGAAGTGGGGGATAGACAGATTACTGGTCCGGAGATTATTCAAGAAACTACCGAGAAGATCATCCAAATTCAACAACGGTTGAAAACCGCCCAAAGTCGACAAAAGAGCTACGCAGACATTAAAAGAAAAGATATAGAATTTGAAATTGGAGAGATGGTCATGCTTAAAGTTGCACCTTGGAAAGGCGTTGTTCGATTTGGTAAACGAGGGAAATTAAATCCAAGGTATATTGGACCATTCAAGATTATTGATCGTGTTGGACCAGTAGCTTACCGACTTGAGTTACCTCAACAACTCGTGGCTGTACATAACACTTTCCACGTCTCGAATTTGAAGAAATGTTTTGCTAAAGAAGATCTCACTATTCCGTTAGATGAAATCCAAATCAACGAAAAACTTTAATTCATCGAAGAACCCGTCGAAACAATGGATCGTGAGGTTAAAAGACTTAAGCAAAACAAGATACCAATTGTTAAGGTTCGATGGAATGCTCGTAGAGGACCCGAGTTCACCTGGGAGCGTGAAGATTAGATGAAGAAGAAATACCCGCATCTATTTCCAGAAGATTCGTCAACACCTTCAACAGCTTAAAATTTCGGGACGAAATTTATTTAACGGGTAGGTACTGTAGTGACCTGAACTTTTCCATGTTTATATATATTAATTGAGATTGATATTTACATGATTAAATGTTTCCAGCATGTTAAGCAATCAAACTTGTTAAGACTTGATTAATTGAAATATGTTTCATATAGACAATTGAGCACCCAAGTTGACCGGTGATTCACGAACGTTAAAACTTGTAAAAACTATATGATGACATATATATGGATATATATATATATATATATATATATAGTTAACATGATACTTTGATAAGTAAACATATCATTAAGTATATTAACAATGAACTACATATGTAAAAACAAGACTACTAACTTAATGATTTTTAAACGAGACATATATGTAACGATTATCGTTGTAAAGACA
Organism: Rutidosis leptorrhynchoides; assembly: GCF_046630445.1. Taxonomy (NCBI): domain Eukaryota; kingdom Viridiplantae; phylum Streptophyta; class Magnoliopsida; order Asterales; family Asteraceae; genus Rutidosis; species Rutidosis leptorrhynchoides. The sequence continues at coordinate 153,485,268 of NC_092337.1, forward strand.
TTTAATGTATATATATCATATTAAGAGATATTCATACATGATAATATCATGATAATATAATAATTTAAAATCTCATTTGATATTATAAACATTGGGTTAACAACATTTAACAAGATCGTTAACCTAAAGGTTTCAAAATAACACTTACATGTAAAGACTAACGATGAGATATATATACATATATATATATATATATATATATATATATATATATATATATATATATATATATATATATATATTAAAATGTATATACATGTAGTGTTTTAATATGTATTTATACACTTTTGAAAGACTTTAATACACTTATCAAAATACTTCTACTTAACAAAAATACTTACAATTACATCCTCGTTCAGTTTCATCAACAATTCTACTCGTATGCACCCGTATTCGTACTCGTACAATACACAGCTTTTAGATGTATGTACTATTGGTATATACACTCCAATGATCAGCTCTTAGCAGCCCATGTGAGTCACCTAACACATGTGGGAACCATCATTTGGCAACTAGCATGAAATATCTCATAAAATTACAAAAATGTGAGTAATCATTCATGACTTATTTACATGAAAACAAAATTACATATCCTTTATATCTAATCCATACACCAACGACCAAAAACACCTACAAACACTTTCATTCTTCAATTTTCTTCATCTAATTGATCTCTCTCAAGTTCTATCTTCAAGTTCTAAGTGTTCTTCATATATTCTACAAGTTCTAGTTACATAAAATCAAGAATACTTTCAAGTTTGCTAGCTCACTTCCAATCTTGTAAGGTGATCATCCAACCTTAAGAAATCTTTGTTTCTTACAGTAGGTTATCATTCTAATATAAGGTAATAATCATATTCAAACTTTGGTTCAATTTCTATAACTATAACAATCTTATTTCAAGTGATGATCTTACTTGAACTTGTTTTCGTGTCATGATTCTGCTTCAAGAACTTCGAGCCATCCAAGGATCCGTTGAAGCTAGATCCATTTTTCTCTTTTCCAATAGGTTTATCCAAGGAACTTAAGGTAGTAATGATGTTCATAACATCATTCGATTCATACATATAAAGATATCTTATTCGAAGGTTTAAACTTGTAATCACTAGAACATAGTTTAGTTAATTCTAAACTTGTTCGCAAACAAAAGTTAATCCTTCTAACTTGACTTTTAAAATCAACTAACACATGTTCTATATCTATATGATATTCTAACTTAATGATTTAAAACCTGGAGACACGAAAAACACCGTAAAACCGGATTTACGCCGTCGTAGTAACACCGCGGGCTGTTTTGGGTTAGTTAATTAAAAACTATGATAAACTTTGATTTAAAAGTTGTTATTCTGAGAAAATGATTTTTATTATGAACATGAAACTATATCCAAAAATTATGGTTAAACTCAAAGTGGAAGTATGTTTTCTAAAATGGTCATCTAGACGTCGTTCTTTCGACTGAAATGACTACCTTTACAAAAACGACTTGTAACTTATTTTTCCGACTATAAACCTATACTTTTTCTGTTTAGATTCATAAAATAGAGTTCAATATGAAACCATAGCAATTTGATTCACTCAAAACGGATTTAAAATGAAGAAGTTATGGGTAAAACAAGATTGGATAATTTTTCTCATTTTAGCTACGTGAAAATTGGTAACAAATCTATTCCAACCATAACTTAATCAACTTATATTGTATATTATGTAATCTTGAGATACCATAGACACGTATACAATTTTTCGACCTATCATGTCGACACATCTATATATATTTCGGAACAACCATAGACACTCTATATGTGAATGTTGGAGTTAGCTATACAGGGTTGAGGTTGATTCCAAAATATATATAGTTTGAGTTGTGATCAATACTGAGATACGTATACACTGGGTCGTGGATTGATTCAAGATAATATTTATCGATTTATTTCTGTACATCTAACTGTGAACAACTAGTTGTAGGTTACTAACGAGGACAGCTGACTTAATAAACTTAAAACATCAAAATATATTAAAAGTGTTGTAAATATATTTTGAACATACTTTGATATATATGTATATATTGTTATAGGTTCGTGAATCAACCAGTGGCCAAGTCTTACTTCCCGACAAAGTAAAAATCTGTGAAAGTGAGTTATAGTCCCACTTTTAAAATCTAATATTTTTGGGATGAGAATACATGCAGGTTTTATAAATGATTTACAAAATAGACACAAGTACGTGAAATTACATTCTATGGTTGAATTATCGAAATCGAATATGCCCCTTTTTATTTAGTCTGGTAATCTAAGAATTAGGGAACAGACACCCTAATTGACGCGGATCCTAAAGATAGATCTATTGGGCCTAACAAACCCCATCCAAAGTACCGGATGCTTTAGTACTTCGAAATTTATATTATATCCGAAGGGTGTACCGGAATGATGGGGATATTCTTATATATGCATCTTGTTAATGTAGATTACCAGGTGTTCACCATATGAATGATTTTTATCTCTATGTATGGGACGTGTATTGAAATATGAAATCTTGTGGTCTATTATTATGATTTGATATATATAGGTTAAACCTATAACTCACCAACATTTTTGTTGACGTTTTAAGCATGTTTATTCTCAGGTGATTATTAAGAGCTTCCGCTGTCGCATACTTAAATAAGGACGAGATTTGGAGTCCATGCTTGTATGATATTGTGTAAAAACTGCATTCAAGAAACTTATTTTGTTGTAACATATTTGTATTGTAAACCATTATGTAATGGTCGTGTGTAAACGGGATATTTTAGATTATCATTATTTGATAATCTACGTAAAGCTTTTTAAACCTTTATTGATGAAATAAAGGTTATGGTTTGTTTTAAAATGAATGCAGTCTTTGAAAAACGTCTCATATAGAGGTCAAAACCTCGCAACGAAATCAATTAATATGGAACGTTTTTAATCAATAAGAACGGGACATTTCAGTTGTTATTAGTTACAGGGAAGCTAAAACGCAGCGCGGAGGTATATTCTTTTCCTTCTGGACTTTTCAGGACTATTCCTGCCCCTGCGCCTTCTGGACCACATGCCCCATCTGTGTGCATTTCCCACAGCTGTTCGGGCGGAGGTGGTATTTCTTTTGATTCATGCGAGATTTCGATATCTCCGGCTGTTTCAGCCAGATAGTCTGCTAGGACTTGTCCTTTTACCGCACTTCTTAGTAAGAAGCTTATCTCGTGCTCACCTATTTTAATAGCCCATTTGGCCATGCGACCAGAATTTTCTGGTTTGTATAGCACCTGCTCAACATTTATCAGCGAATATAAATTTGCGAGAATTTTTCAAGCAATTTTAAATTTTTGACAATGCTTTGTTTTTTGCCATACCTGCTTTATTGGTTGGTCTGTTAGGACCATTCTTGGATGCGCTTAGAAATATCTCCTTAAGCGTCTAGCCGTATACACGAGCGCATAAACTAGTTTTTCGACCACAGGGTAATTTAATTCGCTTCCTATTAGAGCTTTACAAACAAAATATACAGGCATGTGTACCTGTTCGCACATCATGATACATGTAATTTTAAATGTCTATTGATTAAAAGGTAACTGTATTCTAGTTATAGTGCGTACCTGCCCCCTGTTCGCTATCAATACTGAACTTATCGCTTCTTTTAATGAAACCAAATGATCAAGCATATTTTCACGAGGTCAAGGTGAACCTACGCTTGAGTGCATGATAGGGTTTAAGGACTTACAATATTCGAACCTCCGACACTTAGTCGTGGATAACCTACATCGGTATCATTTCGATTCCGACAGGGTGACCGATTTGAGAGTCCACCAACAACCCGGCATACGAGGTTGAGTGGCCCAAAGACATGAAGGTTTTATAGTTCGAGACATACCTGAAAGTATTTACATTTTAGATCGTATGAAGCTTGTTCGTACGATGATGATGTGTATACTTTTCGTTACGTATGAGTAATCGAATATATTTTTAGGGTTTATGAGCTATGTATATATAGGCTCACGAATTAGGGTTTTGATAGAATCTCTTCCCTAATTAAATGCGATCTCATCCTAATTAACTTTCGTTATTCAAGGAAAAGAATCCGAATTAATTATACCGTACATTCTTCTAGAATATACTGGACCCTTATGCAAGTATACACAACTCACATCAGATGGTATAGGCGCATAGAGTGCGGCTATACCCGTGCCATATGTTGTACATGGAAATTAGTGTGCCATATGTTGTACATGGAAATTAGTGTGCGGTTCACGAACCCTGTAACTGATCGAATAAATCATCTATTCTCGATAATTGATACTTATTATTAATGGTTCTCTTGTTCAAATCACGGTAATCTATACACATTCAAAGCGACCTATCCTGCTTTTTCACAAACAAAACAGGAGCACCCCCGGTGAAGAACTTGGTCGGATAAACCCCTTATCTAACAATTCCTAAATCTGAGACATCATTTCTCGGATTTCTGACGGGGCTAATCTGTAAGGAAACTTTTGCAACTAGCGTAGCACCTGGAATCAAATCAATTTTATACTCTACTTCAGGTACTGGAGGTAACCCTGGTAAATCGTCAGGAAACACCTCAGGAAATTCTGACACAACTGGAATGTCGGTCGCATGCTTCTTTTCTTTCTTAACATCAATCACATAAGCTAAGAACGAATTACACCTTTTCGATATAGCCTTCTGAGCTTTCATTAGGGAAACCATAGGAAAGTTAAATCCACTGCGCTCCCCTAGCTATTAATATGGACCCATCGGCTAAACGAAGAGAAATCATCTTCTTAGCACACTTAATATTAACCCTATTAGCTCTTAACCAATTCATGCCTATGACTACATCAAAGCTAGATATAGGCATCAACAAACAGGTTAAAGGGAAGGAATGGCCATCAATTTCGATGGTAACTCCAGACACAGATGATGTGCATGGAACCATTTTACCATCAGCTACTTCTATTCCCAAAGGTCGCATCTAACATTCTAATAGGCAACTTCAACTTATTACAGAAGTCTAAGGACATAAAAGATCGATTCGCTCCTGAATCAAATAACACACGAGCTGGTAGGGAATTAACCAAGAACATACCGATAATGAGGTCGTCAGTAGCGGTTACAGCGTCTACCGTCATCTTAGATGCCCTTACCTCTGCTGTTGGAGGATTCTTTCTCTTTTGCCCGGCGGTAGAAGCAGAAGATCCCCGAAAAGTTACTGACCTCACTCTCGTCACCCTGCCCCAGAATCGGATCTTGACGTAGATGGACAATTCGCGGATCTATGTCCCTCCTGATGGCAACTCCAACAAACATTAGATTTAAAAGAACAAGTTGTTGCCTCATGACCCAACACTCCACATTTCAAACATCTCCTGGTCATTGGAGAACACGGACCAACACGAGTAAATTTACAAACATTACACCAACCAGATTGACTAGAACCCGATCCGCTCATACCAGACTTACTCTTCTGTTTAAATCCACCTGAATTTTTACCACGAAAAACTGATTTCTTACTCGACTGCTGAGTAGACTGTCCACCTGATTGTCCTTCTGACTTTCCTCCAAAGAATTGACCTTTCAAACTTTCTCTTTTCGCTGCCATGACATCGCCTTCAGTTGCCTTGGCCATTTCATGAGCCTGTGCCAAAGTTGTTGCAAATCTCGCAACTGTTCTATATTCCGGCTTAATCACCCGCATGTAATGCTGAATCTTATGCTTCTCAGTCGGTACCCACTGTTGAACACATCTCAGCTTAGATGTGAAGTCTCTGAAAACCTCATCAATTTTCATACTTTCTGTCATCCTCATATTCAGAAACTCAGTTTTCAATCTTTCCATCTCATATTCAGAACAATACTGCTCGCGAACTTTAGCAGCAAATTGTTCCCATGTTATGTGGCTGATCTGTTCCTTGGGCAAATATGCTGTAATAGAATCCCACCATTCCATCGCATCACCTTTAAGAAGTCTACAAGCAAATAACACCCTGGATTCAGGTTCACAAAAACAGGCTTCTATTGCCCGCTCTACTTCTCTTAACCAATTGAGTGTTATTGTAGGGTTTGTGCGACTGCTATACTGTAGAGGTTTGCAATCCAGGAAGTGTTTATGTGTACACTTCTTTTTTGTTTCAGGGACTTGAAATGGGTATATCATTTGATTCAGAAATGTCTTGTTAAACGGAAATGGCATTTGAAAGTTTTGATAGGTAGTTTGAGGAAACTGTGATTGAGAACTGCCACCGGCTTGAGTATAGAAATTTAGAGGAAAGGTTGTGTTCAACGTAGTGGTATTAGGGTTCCATTGTGCCCGTTTTTATTCCAAATCCTTAATTTTCTCCTGAGCTTCTAGTAATTGACTTTGAAAATTTATTACTTCTTGAGAGGTTTCTTTCTCTGATGACACGTGTCCATCTTCATCGGGAGCTCTGAAGGTTCCAGTTCCTGGGGCGGAAGGGCCAGTAGCGTTAGCTTCATTATCTACCATTACTACACTACCACAACACTCACACCAAAGCTTAGTATAAACTCTGTTATTACTCACAACTAATACATAACATGTCATAAAACTACTTAACCAATTCCCAGCATGTTATGTTTGACATGACTCTACTAAGTTTGGAAACATGACATTTAGATCACAATGCACATGCTACCAAACTATGATCTGATACCAACTTGTGACACCGCTAATTTTTTTTAAATACGTGGTGGAAGCATTATATTAATTAAATATAACATAACTGATAAATAACATTAATATAGTTCACCCGATGTCACGTGTCATTTCAATAAAATACATATTTATCCATAAAGGACATAATTACATTATGTTTACAAAAGAACATCGTATAAATAAAGTAAGACCACATCAAAGTTAAATGCTGTCAAACATAACATCATCACTCCCATCTTCTCCCAAAAAGCATTATCTACAAAAGCTAACAACCTGCAGGGAGGAGATGAAGGGAAATTAGCACGAAGCTAAGTGAGTACAACTAACTACAGGCAATAGCATGCAAAAATGTTATACTAATCATGTCACAAAGGCTAACACATAATCATCACCCAAGTGCCGTCTACAGAGACTCTGGCGGCTCAACGAAACCATTAACCACCAGTTGATCGGACTGGGGCTTACCAGGAGTTCCTCCACCACCGTGTTGTATATAATCCACAAGCAACAGACGCGTCATTCACGCATATATACACCATGATTGTCTAGGCTACCACATGAGGAACCCAACCCGCAGGTTGATCTCTCCTACCGAGACTACCACACAATAAGGACACACTGAGCTCCAGCAAACAAGCATCAACTAACATGTAATCATCACAACATACTAACTAACCATAGTCACAAGTATATCTAAAAAGCATGGCAATTATAATATAACATGCTACTCTATACTATATACTCTAGCAAGTCCCACTCACCAACTACCAGCAACTAGCTCAGATCATCTATCACTGAGCAGCTTCCTTATCCTTATCACCTGAACATAAGACAAATCAAGTTAGTTTCTGTTCGTTAACACAAAACAGCACAGTACAGTAAATCGATATCAAAAAGCGCCGCTAAAAAGTCTACTTAACACTTATGTATTTTCATAATTTACATCATGATTATCATAAGTCATGCGGACAACATAACGGCTAGGAAACAACTAAATTTCACCATAATGCATCACTGATCTACATCCGTACGGTTGTACATGCATCCGTACGGTTGCAAGTCCATCCGTACGGTTGCATCGTGCACCCGAACGGTTGCACACCCACTGCCCAGTTGCACCAACACCACTGTATCCGTACAGTTGCACACGCACCCGTACGGTTGCACAGTGTACCCGTACGGTTGCAAGCTGCAACCGTACGGTTGTGTTCATCGAGCAGCAGTAACAGAAATGACGGGTTTTCGAACCAAAATCACTCAATCTCGTTTCCAGACATGTTTTTAACCCAAAATCCACACATAACATGTTAGGAAAACATTTAGGTACTTAAACCCTCTAGTTTTAAGCATCAATAACACCAATTTGGCTAGATTTGACTCAAAATCCAATTTTGACAAAACCTAATTTAAAATCACATAAATCCATCATTTTGAATCTGAAATCATTGATTGTTACCTTGAGAAAATCACGAAATTAGTAAGAACAAGCTTTGTAACATAATTTAAAATCCAAAAACAAGATTGAGGCAATTAGGGTTTCAAGTATGAGAGTGAGTTTAGGTACGGGGTGTTTGGAAGGTTCAAGAGAATGAAAGAAGGAGCTGGTAACCTGCTTATATATTTATGCAAACATAATACCCCATCACACACGGGTATTTACCAATTATCTGATATCTTTCATATGTCATTTGCCAACCCAAACGAAGTCCAAATTAAATATACAAACCTGTTCTGTGACCCTTGTCACAAACTGGTCCTAACCACATCATTACATAATAATAAATATTAAATAAAAATAAAATCATATATTATCTTAATACAAACTTAAGGGAAAACTAGTAATATTACAACTTGGCCCGGTTGAGGATGTTACACATCAGCTTTGGCAAACCCGAATGATGGTGGGCCATGTTTAACCACCTTTTTTTTGAGATCATCGTCTCGTATGAGGGTTACTCACGGTACTCCAAACAGGAGAGTTGAAAGAATGATAAACGTGTTACACACCAATATTGTCGATGTTATCTTTTGCCTCTAATCTAATTAGACAATAATATTTTCATTATCATTTAATTAAAAATTCCTAGAAACTACTTCATAATCAAAATATGTATCTATTAAAGGAACCCTTAAATTCCCCTTATGTGTTGATCTTGAATGAACCGAACCTCTTGGATCATTTTATGCTTGATCAATGTTAAACTTGTATAAAGAACCTTTCATGTTTCGGTATTATTGGTTTTGATCATAGGAAGTACTTGCGTATCTGATGTATATCTTTATATATTGTAAATAACTTTCTGAGTGGTAATAAAAAGTTTCTCTTTACTGTTAAAAAAAAAATAATAAAGAACCTTTCATGAACTTATATTCTTACTACCGCTTATTATATGATTTAAGTATGATTTTCATGTAAAGATCATAACTACTTGTTATGTAATGAGTGAGTTATGACCTTTCAATGTAAGACTAGTGATTTTTTGTCCAACAAAATGTCACCCTACTTCCCACTACTGAATGAACACCTTAGTTACATTTCCTATGTACTTAAAGCTTATACAAGATACTATTATGTATTGGAAAATTTTTGATATAAGAGTCACTTTTAGAGGTGCGTAACTATCTTAATTAATCAACTTAAACTGAAATGTCCAAATAGATAGCTGGTGTTCACAGCAGCTCATAATGGAGTTTTGATGGACTTAGGCTTTGATATAGATTATGAAACTATAACCATTTTAGGGTAACTCAAAGACCTAACTTTTACAGATTATTCGCCTATTTTGGACATGTATGGACTGAGTTATGACCCATCAAAATGACACGTTCCGGACAATATTCTTTAATTTTCGTTATCATATAAAATCGACTTTATAAACTAAACTCATAAACATACTTAATGGTTACTTAAACTCAACTTAGCTTGGTTATTAGTAATATTTAGCCTTGATCATCCTTAATGCCTTAGGTACCATTTCTCGGGATACTCTCGTTTGCTCGCTTAACGATAATCGTTGATTCTTTGTACACGCTCTCATTGTGAGCTTATAGTCCCATTTTTCAATATCTTTAAATATTTTTGGGATGAGAATACATACACATTTTATTTTACAAAATAGATACAAGTACTTACAAAATTCTATGTTGAGTTGAATCAAAAATATCCCCGAGCTTGGTAACTTTTAGCTGCAAGTTTCTGAACTAGTGAGTGCGAATCCTAATTATAGATCCATAGAGATTGAAAACTCCATCTGGGCTTGTCGCGCTAGCAGTCAACCGGTAATTAGTACTTTGAGTTTGTATACTTGATATAGTGTGCGTTATTTCAAAGGGTATTCATTTATTTTCGTTAAGTTTGGTTACTGGGTGCTTAACAAATAGAATAGTTTTACTATTTTTTTAAACATGAAATCTTGTGGTCTATTATTTAGTTTATTATCTATAATAAACCTATAACTCACCAACATCCGTGTTGACTTTTTAACCATGTTTATTCTCCGGTTCTTAAGGTGCTTCCGCTGGTCAAATTGCCAAGTGTTGCATGGAGTTGATCATGTTGATTTGAAAGACTATTGCATTCAATTTAAAAACTATATTATGTTGGTTTTCGGATGATTGACTTCTAAGTCTACTTTTTATCTTTGGAAACTTTCCTTTTGGGAAACTTACTATCATTAGTAACCTGTTATTTTTGCAACTGTCTACTTTTAGAAATGTACTATTTATGGCAACTTGTTGTTTTAGGAGAACTTTAAAATCATTAATGCAATGTTTGTTAAAATGTATCATATAGAGGGCAAAACCTTGCTCTGGGACCAAAGGTTCCCGTACCGCATCAATAGCTATTTTGGCGGGTCGTGACATATAGTGGTTAAATGAGAATATACCTGATAATGCTAAAAACGAACATATATTTCATAGCATTATTCCTCAAGAAAGACAAGCTTTTAGTTGCAATTGTTCTATTTACAAGTGATATTCGTTTAAATAATAAAAGGTGAAGACAAAAGACAGATTCGACGAATTGAAGACGCAAACGACCAAAAAGCTCAAAAGAACAAAAGACAATCAAAAAGGTTCCAATTATTGATAAGAAACGTCTCGAAATTACAAGAGTACAAGATTCAAAACGCAAAGTACAAGATATTAAATTGTACGCAAGGACGTTCGAAAATCCGGAACCGGGACCAGAGTCAACTCTCAACGCTCGACGCAACGGACTAAAAATTACAAGTCTACTATGCACAAGAATATAATATAATATATAAATAATTATATTAATTATTTATATTTTATATTTATATATAAAATCCGTCGGCAAGAAAGACTCCAAAAGGTGTGAGCTGTAATTTCAATCTCCGCGACTCGCGGAGCCCCAATTTCAGAAACTTCCTATAAAAGCAAACGAATTCTGATCGAAAAAACAACCAAATATATCCATCTCTCTATATATACGATATATATATATATAATTTATATTTTAATTTTAATTTTAATTATAATTCTAATAATAAGGGTATGTTAGCGAATATTGTAAGGGTGTAAGTCGAAATTCTGTCCGTGTAACGCTACGCTATTTTTAATCATTGTAAGTTATGTTCAACCTTTTTACATTAATGTCTCGTAGCTAAGTTATTATTATGCTTATTTAAAACGAAGTAATCATGATGTTGGGCTAATTACTAAAATTGGGTAATTGGGCTTTGTACCATAATTGGGGTTTGGACAAAAGAACTACACTTGTGGAAATTAGACTATGGGCTATTAATGGGCTTTATATTTGTTTAACTAAATGATAGTTTGTTAATGTTAATATAAAGATTTACAATTGGGCGTCCCTATAAATTACCATATACACTCGATCGGACACGATGGGCGGGGTATTTATATGTACGAATAATCGTTCATTTAACCGGACACGGGAATGGATTAATAGCCACTAGAATAATTAAAACAGGGGTGAAATTACATTCAAGGGTAATTGGTGTAATTGTTAACAAAGTAGTAAAACCTTGGTTTACACGCAGTCGATAACCTGGTGTATTCATTAAACAAAGTATTAAAACCTTGTTACAATTCGAATCCCCAATTAGTTGGAATATTTAACTTCGGGTATAATTAAAATTTGACGAGGACACTCGCACTTTATATTTATGACTGATGGACTGTTATGGACAAAAACCAGACGGACATATTAAATAATCCAGGACAAAGGACAATTAACCCATGGGCATAAAACTAAAATCAACACGTCAAACATCATGATTACGGAAGTTTAAATAAGCATAATTCTTTTATTTCATATTTAATTTCCTTTATTTTATATTTAATTGCACTTCTAATTATCGCACTTTTATTTATTGTTATTTAATCGCACTTTTAATTATTGTACTTTTTAATTATCGCAATTTTATTTTATCGCACTTTTATTATTCGCCATTTCATTATCGTTATTTACTTTACGCTTTAAATTAAGTCTTTTATTTATTTAATATTTTACATTAGGTTTTAACTGCGACTAAAGTTTTAAAATCGACAAACCGGTCATTAAACGGTAAAAACCCCCCTTTATAATAATAATATTACTTATATATATATTTGTATTTTTATAAAAGTAAACTAATATAGCGTTGAGCTTTGTTTAAAGATTTCCCTGTGGAACGAACCGGACTTACTAAAAACTACACTACTTTACGATTAGGTACACTGCCTATAAGTGTTGTAGCAAGGTTTAAGTATATACATTCTATAAATAAATAAATATCTTGTGTAAAATTGTATCATATATAATAGTATTTTCGCACTAAAAATAATACTATTTCGTATACCTTAGCTTTGACATCAAGTATTTTTGGCGCCGCTGCCGGGGATTATCTTAAAAACCGGAAGCGCAACGCTAATATAAAAAAAAAATAATAATATATTTTTAGTTAACTTTTATTAAAATTCGTTTTTGTAAAAATACGTTTTAAATATTCGAAAATATAAAAAGAAAAACAAAAATATAAGTATTTTTAAGATTTTGTTAAATATTTAAGTTTTATAAGTTTCTTTATTTTTATTTTAGGTTATAAAAATATAAGTTTTATTAACTATCTTTTATTTATAGAAAAAAAATTAAAAACAGAAAATAAAAAAAAATAAATAAAGAAAAAACGCGTCGAATTTAAAGCTGTCATCTGAATTTTTAAACCCCGCGACTCGCGGGGTTTGATGCAATAAATACCGCGACTCGCGGAGTTTTACTGACAGGCGACAAAACCCTAATTCAGCATTAATTACGGGTATTAATTAATTATTATTATTATTTAACCCTAATTATTATTATTATTATAATTAATTTTACTTTAACTTTAACTTTTTATTTAATTTATGTATTTAGTATTAATAAGTTTAATTAAATTGTAAAATTAGTAGTTTTATTAAATAAATAATATAAAAATAATATTTTTATAAAAATTGTACTTTTTACAACTTTTTGTATATTTTTATATTTTGACCCTTTTTAATCATTGTAGCGTAATATTTGTATTTTTAGCTCATATTTAATTTTAAACTTAGTTTTTGCTATAGTTATTTTTACTCCTAGATTTTTAGGCTTTGCCGTAGAATTCCTTAAGTGCTTTTTCTTTAGACTAAGATTTAGGTACTTTAAAATTTTGCGACGCCTTTTTAAGTTTTAGTTTCTTTTTAAGTTATTTCCATTTGGGATTTAGTTTTTCTTGTAAGCTTTAATATTTTTAGACACCTTTTACTATGTATCAATTATCATTCCAATTAGTAATTTCAATTTGCGATTATAATTTTAAGTTAGTTGTAGTAATAAGGTTAGGTTAGTTAAGTATTTTTAAGTTTTGATAAGTTTCTTTTATTTTTCCGTCACCTTTTATTTTTCAACCATTTTTTCTTTTTCGACCTTTTGCGACGAACTCTTTTTCTCTCTTATTTCTCGCCATTCTAGTTTTTAGGACTTAGAATTTTTTCTACTTCTTATCTAAATTTCTTAAAATTACGAAAATTTATTTTAAGTGGTTAAATTGATAGACATCAAAATTTTCTGGTTCGTAGTAATAGTTGGATTTGTACGTGGACCGGGTTATTGGAGCCAAACAGTCCTCAATTATATTGAGACCAAACGAATCCTGCCCCTCTGCTGCATCTTTTGGCTATTCGAAACGTGGGCAAAATCAGAAAAGTCTATTAATTGGATAACTTATTATAATTTTTCTTTCCTTTTTAAAAACTAATAGGATATTCAGTGAATGCACCGAGCAAGACGTTCATCACCTTTTGTACGTTCACCACCTGTAACTAGATCAAGACATTTAGCAAATATAACCACCGTTGATTTTTCTTTAGAATCGTCATCCAGTAGACCAAGTACTTCAGTTCAAATTTCCGATAATCCATTTTTTGAACCTGACCTCACAATTGAGAATCCGGAGAATATTCAGGAACGGTTCGTAGATCCTGAACCACTAAACCTTCCTCCGGAACCACCAATCATTCAAACAGAGATTGTTGAGGAAAGAACCATTAAATCAGAATCATCTAGTGATACCGATTCAACAAATTCAATTATGGAAGTAATGGAACCTTTAAGTATGGAAGACCGAATGAGAGCTAAACGTACTGGCCAAGGTCACGCAATTACTCATCCAGACATTAATGCGCCAGATTATGAAATCAAAGGACAAATTCTACACATGGTGACTAATCAATGCCAATTTAGTGGTGCGCCGAAGGAAGATCCAAATGAACATCTACGTACCTTTAATAGGATCTGCACACTATTTAAAATACGAGAAGTGGAGGATGAACAGATATATCTCATGTTATTTCCCTGGACTTTAAAGGGAGAAGCCAAAGATTGGTTGGAATCGTTACCTGAAGGGGCGATTGATACATGGGACGTTTTAGTTGACAAATTTCTTAAACAATTCTTTCCTGCATCTAAAGCCGTAAGACTTCAAGCAGAAATTGTTACGTTCACACAGAAACCAAATGAAACTCTATATGAGGCGTGGACAAGATATGGAAAGTTATTAAGAGGATGTCCGCAACATGGTTTAGACACCTGTCAAATAGTACAAATATTCTACCAAGGATGCGACATCACTACAAGAAAAGACATAGATATAGCAGCTGGTGGTTCTATTATGAAGAAAACCGAAACTGATGCTTACAAAATTATTGATAACACTGCTTCCCACTCACATGAGTGGCACCAAGAAAAAGATATCATTAGATCATCTAAAGCAGCTAGAGCCGATTCTAGCCATGACTTAGATTCCATTTTCGCAAAGATAGATGCTGTGGAGAGACGAATGGAAAAGATGACTAAGGATATTCATTCAATACGAATTAGTTGTGAGCAGTGTGGAGGACCACATTTGACAAAAGATTGTCTCAGTATTGAATTAACAATGGAACAAAGAGAGAATATTTCATACATAAACCAAAGTCCTGGAAATAATTATCAGAATAATTATCAACCGCCAAGACCGATTTACAATCAAAACCAGAATTATAACCGAAATATTCCATACAACAACCAACAAGGTCCTAGCAATCAACAAGTATCCAATAATACTTATAATCAGCAAAGACCTAATTTTCAAAACAAACCACCACAACAAATCGATGATAAAAAGCCGAATTTAGAAGATATGATGACGAAGCTAGTTGAAACTCAAACGCAGTTTTTCACATCTCAAAAACAAACTAATGAACAAAATGCTCAAGCATTTAGAAATCAACAAGCTTCTATTCAAAATCTGGAACAAGAAGTAAGTAACCTAGCAAGATTAATAGGTGAAAGAAAACCGGGAAGTCTACCTAGTGATACAAACGCTAACCCCCGAAATGAAACAGCTAAAGCCATTACCACAAGAAGTGGTACAACACTTAAACCACCCGAAATACCTGTAACTTCTGATGAAACTATTCCTACTCCACAAGAACCACAACCTGATCAAGATAAGAAAAAAGAACAGGTAGTTGAAAAAGTTAATGAAGATAACACAGTTAAGGATAAACCTTATGTTAAACCATACCAACCACCACTTCCTTACCCGAGTAAAATGAAGAAAGAAAAACTTGAAGCCGAGCAATCCAAATTCTTGGATATGTTTAAACAGATAAATGTAAATCTTCCTTTCATTGATGTGATTTCAGGAATGCCAAGATATGCTAAATTCTTGAAAGATCTAATCTCAAATAGAAAGAAAATGCAAGAACTCTCGGCTGTTACTATGAATGCTAATTGTTCAGCAGTGCTGTTGAATAAGATACCAGAAAAATTATCTGATCCAGGAAGTTTCACAATTCCATGTTTTCTGGGTAGTCTTAGTTCAATAGAAGCATTGGCAGACTTAGGTGCTAGTATAAATCTAATGCCGTATTCACTATACGCTAAACTAGACCTTGGAGAATTGAAACCAACAAGAATAAGCATACAACTAGCCGATAGATCAATAAAATATCCTAGAGGGATAATGGAGAACATGCTAGTTAAAGTTGGTACTTTAGTATTTCCAGTAGATTTTGTTGTTTTGGACATGGAAGAAGATTCTCAAGTTCCTCTCATATTAGGAAGACCATTCTTAAACACGGCTAAAGCAATGATAGACGTGTTCGGTAAGAAACTGACCCTAAGTATAGAGGATGAGAGTGTTACCTTTTCAGTTGATAGAGCAATGCAACAACCACAATCTGCAGATGATACATGTTATTATATTCAAACTATAGATGCACATGCAGAATTATTAGAAGAATTTCCAGAATTACAAGGAACAGGAGAATGTTCTTTAGGAGAAGGTAATGAACCAATTGATGAAGCTGAAATGTTAGCTACACTAATAGCTAATGGATATGAACCAACAACAGAAGAAATTCAAATGCTAAAAGAAGAAGACAGATATCGATATAAATCATCGATAGAAGAACCTCCGAAATTAGAGTTAAAGCCACTTCCAAACCATTTGGAATACGCTTATTTACATGGTGAATCTGAATTACCTGTAATAATATCGTCTTCTCTTACTGAAAATGAGAAATCACAACTCATTTCTGTGTTGAAAGCTCATAAACCAGCCATTGCATGGAAGATTCATGATATTAAAGGAATAAGTCCTTCGTATTGCACACATAAAATCCTTATGGAAGAAGGTCATAAAACGTATGTGCAACGCCAACGAAGACTAAATCCTAATATGCAAGATGTAGTTAAGAAAGAGATTATTAAACTGCTAGATGCAGGTCTGATATATCCAATTTCTGATAGTCCATGGGTAAGCCCAGTTCAATGCGTGCCAAAGAAGGGTGGCATGACTGTCATCACAAATGAAAAAAATGAGCTTATTCCTACTAGGACTGTAACAGGATGGCGTGTATGTATTGATTATAGAAAATTAAATGACGCCACCAGAAAAGATCACTTTCCCTTACCTTTCATAGATCAAATGTTGGAAAGATTAGCCGGAAATAGTTACTATTGTTTTCTAGATGGATTTTCCGGATATTTTCAAATTCCAATAGCACCCGAGGACCAAGAGAAAACCACATTCATGTGCCCTTATGGTACTTTTTCTTACAAACGCATGCCATTTGGACTTTGTAACGCCCCTGCAACCTTTCAAAGGTGTATGATGGCGATTTTTCACGACATGATAGAAGAATGCATGGAAGTATTCATGGATGACTTTTCAGTCTTCGGTGATACATTTAAATCATGTCTAGTTAATCTGGAACGAATGCTAATTAGATGCGAAAAATCAAATCTAGTACTTAATTGGGAGAAATGCCATTTCATGGTTAAAGAAGGCATCGTTCTTGGACATAAAATTTCAAAAGAAGGAATTGAAGTGGATAGAGCTAAAGTAGATGTAATTGCTAAACTTCCACATCCCACCAATGTTAGAGGAGTTAGGAGTTTCCTAGGGCATGCCGGTTTTTACCGACGTTTCATAAAAGATTTTTCTAAAATTGCCACTCCTATGAATAAACTCCTAGAAAAGGATGCGCCATTCATCTTTTCAGATGAGTGTATCAAATCTTTTAATATTCTTAAAGAAAAACTCACTAATGCACCGATCATGATAACACCAAATTGGAATCTACCATTTGAACTAATGTGCGATGCAAGTGATTTTGCAATGGGAGCCGTTTTAGGACAAAGGATTGAAAAACGATTTCAACCTATATATTATGCTAGTAAGACATTACAAGGAGCACAAACGAACTATACAACTACTGAAAAAGAACTCCTTGCTATTGTCTTTGCTTTTGACAAATTTCGATCATATCTCGTTCTAGCAAAAACGGTGGTCTATACCGACCATTCTGCTCTTAGATACCTATTTTCAAAACAAGATGCTAAAACAAGATTAATCCGTTGGATCTTACTCTTACAAGAGTTTGATATTGAAATCCGAGATAAAAGAGGAGCAGAAAATCTCGCCGCTGATCATCTTTCTAGTCTTGAAAATCCCGAATTAGAAGTTCTGAATGAATCAGCCATACAAGACAACTTTCCTGATGAATATCTATTGAAGATAGATTATAAAGAAATTCCATGGTTTGCAGACTATGCAAACTACTTAGTTTGTGGATTCCTTGAAAAAGGATTATCGTACCAAAGACGAAAGAAATTCTTCAGTGATATAAAACACTATTTCTGGGAAGATCGACACCTGTTTAAAAGTTGTCCCGATGGAATAATATGCCGATGTGTATTTGGAGATGAAGCTAGTAAAATTTTAAACCATTGTCACACAGGACCAACAGGAGGGCATTATGGGCCTCAACTAACAGCAAGAAAAGTTTATGAAGCTGGATTCTATTGGCCTACAATTTACAAAGACGCACACCTTCTTTGCAAATCCTGTGATGCATGTCAAAGGGCCGGAAAAATAAGTCAACGTGATGAAATGCCACAAAATGTCATCCAAGTATGTGAAGTATTTGACATTTGGGGTATTGACTTTATGGGTCCATTTCCAAAATCTCATAATAATCTATATATACTCGTAGCCATTGATTATGTATCTAAATGGGCGGAAGCACAAGCTCTCCCAACTAACGATGCACGAGTTGTAGTCAACTTTTTAAAACGTCTTTTTGCAAGGTTTGGAACACCGAAAGCTTTAATAAGTGATCGGGGTACTCATTTCTGTAATAATCAACTTGAGAAAGTTCTTAAAAGATATGGAGTAACTCATAAAATCTCCACCGCATATCATCCACAAACAAGTGGACAAGTTGAAAATACAAACCGAGCTTTAAAACGTATTCTAGAGAAAACCGTAGGATCAAATCCGAAGGAATGGTCCATTAAATTGGAGGATGCACTCTGGGCTTTTAGAACAGCCTACAAAACTCCAATTGGAACCACACCTTTTAGACTTGTTTATGGAAAAGCATGTCATCTTCCAGTAGAAATTGAACACAAAGCATTTTGGGCTTTGAAGACATGTAATCTTGATTTACATGAAGCCGGACGTCTACGATTAAGTCAACTAAATGAATTAGAAGAATTAAGACATGAAGCATACGAAAATTCGTTAATCTATAAAGAAAGAACGAAGAAATGGCATGATAAAAGAATCAGAAGTTCAAAAGAATTTAAAGAAGGAGACAGAGTTCTTCTTTTCAATTCACGATTCAAGCTATTTCCTGGAAAATTGAAATCAAGATGGTCTGGACCATTCATAGTCAAAAGAGTTTTCCCATACGGAACGATAGAATTAATAAATTCAAATGGGATTGAATTTAAAGTTAATGGTCACAGAGTTAAACATTACATACATAGTCCGATGGAAGTCGACAACGAAGTTAATCACAATTTCGACACCACAGCTAACTAAGTGTGGGGAGAATCAAGTCTTTAAAGGATAATTTGTATTTCTGTTAGAGTTAGATTGTCTGTTTTCGTGTAGTTCTCGAAAATGGAACCCGAATGGTCTTTCCCTAGCAGACCCTAAAGAACTAGTCTTCTCCCCCCATTCTGAATTTTTATTTTTTTTAGGTTTTTACAAAATGAAGACTGCCTGTGAACTAAACCATGGTCTAATGCTACACGCTTTGATCACTAAATCTAATAATGACATACTACCGAGTGAATTAGTATCAGTAATCAGAGAAAGAATGGACGGAGTTAGAAAAGAATCCAGATGCGAAGATAATAAGTTACAATTTGGTAAAGGAAAATCAAAATCCGCAGCGAAAAGAAGAGCACGACACCTAGAAAGATGTCACAAATGCGGAAAATGGTCACATGGAGGTAAATGTTCAAATAATCAAACCTATTCAAATACCGAATTTGTTACTTTATGCAGAGACGGACCGTTCATATGTTTAGAAGAAAAGACACTGAATGCTCGAGGTTACGCCTATGTAGCCATGGAAAATCAATTAAACCGACTATCTTATGAATGGGATAGATCATATAACTAAGAAATCTATTCAACAGGTATGTCTGTACAGTTTTTATTTTTATTTTTATTTTTAACCTTTTGATAATAAACGCTAATTTGTTCGCTAAAAAGTATTAAATTGGTATTGAATAAAATTAGGTTTGGCGACCGAAATTATTGATATCATTCAAAAATTTATTACATCACTGCGAAATTTAACGTTTATTCTTAAGGTATAAATATCTTTAATCAATCAAACCAAAATATTTCAAAAATTCGTCATGAGTTAAATTAGGTCTTGGAACCGAAATAACTTTACCGAAAAGAGGGGCGCATATTTTTGATAATATTTGATTGATTAAAGTGGGATAAAAAGACAAAAAGATTTTTAATTTTATTTTTACCATGTTTTTAAAATTAATATTTAAATCTTAAATTAATATTGTAAACTTTATAAAAACGATATATTTAAAATTGTAAATATTTGAAAAATTAATATAAGTTTAGTATGAATTTATAAATTTTTAAATTAAGTTTGGTGTGAACTTTTAATTTTTAAAATATGAATTTTTAATGCATTTCAAATTTTAAGTTTGGTGTGAATTTTTAATTTTGAATTTTATATTTAAGTTGTGTGAATTTAAAAACAAAAATTTACTTTATCTCATTAAGTTAAGAATATGATTTTTAAAATTCGTCGTAAGTTGAAGACTAGGTCTTTGAACCGAAATTGCTTTACCCAAGGAAGAGACGAGAACTTTTATTATCATTATTTTTAATCTTATTGAATTAAAGTATGCCAAAAACATAAAAAAAAAAAAAAAAACCCAAAAATCTTAGCTTTTAAAACAATCGCTACAAAAAGACAAATTTTAAAATTTTGTCGAGGGACGGACTAGGACATCGATCCGAAACGACCTCGTCCTAAATAACAAGGGAAACAAAATTTTAAAATTAAGTACTTAATTGTTTCAAAAGTTAATGATTATAAAATAAAAAAAAAAAAAAAAAACTCCGCGAGTCGCGGAGTTTAAAGGGTGTTTCACCGTGACTCGCGGAGGGACCGAAAATCAGAAAAAAAAATAAAAGAGCTGAACGATCAGTTTATGGACACACAACTCCACAACTCAAAAACACAGCAGCGAAAAAACCCCGAAAAAACCCGAAAAAACCCCCCAAAATCACAATTTTTAACCGTTAATCACCAAATCTTTTGCTAAAATCATGTTGAGAAGGATGCTATCTAAGAATTACTCAAGAAAAACGGTAAATTTCTACACCTAAACACCATTTAATCCGAAATTTGATGTTCTTGAGCTATTTTTTCCCCAATTTGATTTTGATGCTTTTTAGTGTAATTAGACTTAAATTGTTTATGTATTATGCTTGTATAACCTAGATTGATGCTGTTTAACATGATTAGAAGCCTTAAACTTCAAATTTTGAATAATCTAGGGTTTGTGTTCTTGAGCAAATTTGGGGCTTTTTGATATAAACAGGTTATGGCCGATTTTTGTCATGAATTGTTGCTAAATTGAGTAGTGTAACATGTCTAGGTAGTTAAATGATCCAAACTTTGAGCCTAAACATGATTTTGAGAATTAAAGTGGACTTTTTCAAGTCTAAAATTCATGAACTTGATTTTTGAAAGATAATGCCATTTGAGACTTGTTTAATTGCTAGTAATGATTATTTTGACATGTTATTTGAGTTGAATGTTTATGAACTTGGCGAACATTTTCGTATATGCTTATTTGAAAAAGTGTAGATTTGATAAAAATGTGAAAATGAGCTTAAGTTTGATATAAATTGATAATGTCATTGTAATTATTTTGATTGATGATTTTGCTGACACTAATGCATATTTGGATGCACAAAAATTGTGTTTGATGTGTTTTGCAGAATGAAAGGGGTGAATCTTCATCCCAAGCCCGCAATGCTCCTGCTGAGAATTTGGAACAACAGGAGGTGGATAACTACTACAAGCAGGATATACCTCATCCAGTCATGACCTTTTCCGATATGCACTTGGAAGAGTTGCACCCGAACCTGAGATTTGACAGACTTTGGATAGATTATCCAAAATATCAAAGGGGTTTGCATACTCTTCATTCTAAGGTTGTTGAGGTACCAAGGGTCATAGAATGGGGACCCTTAGAAGCTGTAGAATTGGCCGGGCCAATTAGGGAATTACTTGTACAGAGGTATGGTAATTCTTCTTTTAATGACTGGGTATGTTTATTCACCATACGTAGACCTGTATATAAAGTATGGTGTGAAGAATTGTTATGTAGTATAGAGTTGAATGATCGGGTATCTAGTTTAACCAATCGTTCTTTTATTAGATTTTTGTTAGGCGGTTCGATGCGCCACATGTCTTTACTGGACATGGCTCAGGCTTTACGTATATATATGCCTGAGGAGTTAGCGTCTGCCGATTGTAGAGGATTGATACTAAACGGTAGAAAGATAGATGAGAATTTTGATACACACGGTGTGTGGAGTCAAATGACAAGCCATCACCGTTTCAAAGGGGGAAATTACTCTTATTTGGATATAGATAGAGCCGAATTAAGAGTGATACATAGGTTTTTAGCTAATTCGATTACACAAAGGGGTAAGAACAAAGAAAAAGTAAATGAACAGGATTTGTTTTACCATATGTGTATTCGAGACCCACAAAGCGCTGTAAGTATACCATATTGTGTGGGTTATTATTTATCAGCTATGGTTCGGGGGATGCGACCACATAGCATAATAGGAGGTGGTATTTTTATTACTTTGATTGGTGAATATCTCGGTGTGGATATAAGTCGGGGGGGATTATTAGTAGAAGAACCAGAACCCCGCGATACTATAGGTTTAAATGTATACCATGGTGCGAAAGTTTTGAAGAGGCGAAATAACGCCGCAGTACGATACCATGGTAGACATCCACAAGTGGAGAGAAACCAACAACAAGGTAATGTAGGAGGGGGGAATGAGATGCAAGAAATGCATAGGTTTATAGCTTCTCAGGAATACGAAAATGCTAGACAGAGAGCATTTGAAGATTGGCAAGTTCATCAGAACCAGATCATAGCTCATTGCCAACATATAGGTAGAAACTATATTCCTACACCGAAACCCATCTTCCCTCCTTGGTCTATAGAGATGCAGCCACCATATCCTACGTATGACCCTGCCGAAGCATTCTATAGCACTTATGGTTATGCCTGGAACCCCTATTGGTACCAATATCATCCTTAGTATACTTATTATTTTTTTTTTTATTTTGTAATTTGTAATTATTGATACATTTAATATTTTTGTTAATATTGTAATCATTTTTATAATTGTCTAACTTTTATTCTTAGATTTTAATAATTTTTGAATGTGGGGTAATATACCAAACTTCAAAAATATGTATATATGTTTGCAGTTTATCTTATGTACACAACAGGGTAGAACAACGCATTTTCAAAGACTGGCATTAAGTTCAGCAAAAGCAACTAATTTTGACGACAAGATGTAAAATATATGTGAAATAACAACAAGACGGAATGAACAAATGATGTGCACCATTTATCATTCAGCAAACAAACGCCAATATATTTGGAAACTTTGGTAAAATTTAATCATTTTCACACAAATCACCCTCAATAATTTAAATTGTTGCTAATTTCTTGCAAATGAGGGCATTGCAAGATCTTAAGTGTGGGAAGGGGTTAAATTCTTTCGGATTTTAAAAATTTTTACTTTATACACTTGGTTACCATTAAAAATACTAGTAAAGCAGTAGTTGTATTAGAATCTAGTGCTCTCTGATAATAAAGAACAGCCCTAGTCTTATATACTGACTACCCAATTCTAGTAAAATTTTTCAAAATTTTCAATTAAATGAATTCAAAATCATGTTTATACATATTTATGAACGGTAAAACTAGGTTTTAACACCGAAATTATTGTTACCTCGGAAAGGACATAAATTGAGAAACAAACCAAAATGTTAAAATTCATTTAAAATGGAATAGAGGACGATAAAAAAAAGAAAAATAAAAGCCAAGTGTGGAAAAATTTACCAAGTTATCTTAAACATATGTCACATATATCTGTAACAAATAACTGAAAATACTTTTGATTTGGACTAAACTAAACTGTTTTACCCGATGAAAGAAAATAAGAGATGGATCTACACGATGAATCAATTCCATCATTAAAAGGAAGTAAAGTCTTCCGAAAAAGACACGCGCTTCTTGATTTAGGTCATGAAGTTGTCATCCAGACCAGCTGTAGGTTGACGAAAAATCTAGAAAAGTCATCACTAAAATCAGCAGGAATTCCACGGACCTCAGCATCAAACAGGGTCGCCAAGTGGTCAGATTTATCCTAACCATGAGAAGGATTTATCTCGTACAATGGGGGGGCACCATGCAAATTAGCTGGATAAGACTAATGAATCAGATCCCCAGAAAGGATAATCTCCTTAAAGATTAAAAATCAGCTTTTAAGACTGATATTACTCAATCCTTGAGATTGACCTTAAAGATTGAGAATTTAAACTCATGGAATTCAATGATATCTAAACTCGAGCTTGAACGAGAAAATATTTTGATCAAAATTACAAACCGATTTGTTTTCTGAAAACCCTATTTTCAATGCGTTCATTACCATTGAACGTAAAATCCTAGGAATTCACCTGGAATTCATTAGGTCACCTGAACTAAATCGGGTGTCAACCGTAAGAACGGTGGTTGCATAGTGGTCAAAGACAGGACCTTGTGCCATACCGAAAAATTATAAGGGTGAGCTTTACTATTGCTCCTACCAAGGATAGTAATTGCGTCCGACACGTTATAGACCATAATTAAAAGCATGTCAGGGGACATTGCCTTAACAGTTGCTTGTTCAACGCTTTCCTTTACAACCGGATGGTAGTTTACCGAAAGGTAATATACGGAACAAGTAAACTGGACGTGTTGCTTTCCAAATACAAGGTTAGCAAGTGGGTGACACAAAACAGCAAGTTTTGAGCTAAAATTTTCAAATCTGAAACCACCAAACCCACAAAAATATTTTGCAAACACCGGTAAAGGGTTATCCCGGAAAACTTATCTAGGGTAAAAACTAGATTTAATTTTCAAAAGATCAAATGTTTTCATAAAGATCCAATTTCCTTAATGGATCTAAATTTTTATAGTCATGTGGGACTGTAAACCATATCGTTACTACCATTGTTTATACCGCCGTATAGAAATCACTGATGTACAAAGTATGAAGAATAAAGAAGTGATTCTAGTATTTCAAGACAATATTGCTTGAGGACAAGCAACGCTCAAGTGTGGGAATATTTGATAATGCTAAAAACTAACATATATTTCATAGCATTATTCCTCAAGAAAGACAAGCTTTTAGTTGCAATTGTTCTATTTACAAGTGATATTCGTTTAAATAATAAAAGGTGAAGACAAAAGACAGATTCGACGAATTGAAGACGCAAACGACCAAAAAGCTCAAAAGAACAAAAGACAATCAAAAAGGTTCCAATTATTGATAAGAAACGTCTCGAAATTACAAGAGTACAAGATTCAAAACGCAAAGTACAAGATATTAAATTGTACGCAAGGACGTTTGAAAATCCGGAACTGGGACCAGAGTCAACTCTCAACGCTCGACGCAACGGACTAAAAATTACAAGTCTACTATGCACAAGAATATAATATAATATATAAATAATTATATTAATTATTTATATTTTATATTTATATATAAAATCCGTCGGCAAGAAAGACTCCAAAAGGTGTGAGCTGTAATTTCAATCTCCGCGACTCGCGGAGTTTGAAGGAAAAATATGCCGCGAGTCGCGGAGCCCCAATTTCAGAAACTTCCTATAAAAGCAAACGAATTCTGATCGAAAAAACAACCAAATATATCCATCTCTCTATATATACGATATATATATATATAATTTATATTTTAATTTTAATTTTAATTATAATTCTAATAATAAGGGTATGTTAGCGAATATTGTAAGGGTGTAAGTCGAAATTCTGTCCGTGTAACGCTACGCTATTTTTAATCATTGTAAGTTATGTTCAACCTTTTTACATTAATGTCTCGTAGCTAAGTTATTATTATGCTTATTTAAAACGAAGTAATCATGATGTTGGGCTAATTACTAAAATTGGGTAATTGGGCTTTGTACCATAATTGGGGTTTGGATAAAAGAACTACACTTGTGGAAATTAGACTATGGGCTATTAATGGGCTTTATATTTGTTTAACTAAATGATAGTTTGTTAATGTTAATATAAAGATTTACAATTGGGCGTCCCTATAAATTACCATATACACTCGATCGGACACGATGGGCGGGGTATTTATATGTACGAATAATCGTTCATTTAACCGGACACGGGAATGGATTAATAGCCACTAGAATAATTAAAATAGGGGTGAAATTACATTCAAGGGTAATTGGTGTAATTGTTAACAAAGTAGTAAAACCTTGGTTTACACGCAGTCGATAACCTGGTGTATTCATTAAACAAAGTATTAAAACCTTGTTACAATTCGAATCCCCAATTAGTTGGAATATTTAACTTCGGGTATAATTAAAATTTGACGAGGACACTCGCACTTTATATTTATGACTGATGGACTGTTATGGACAAAAACCAGACGGACATATTAAATAATCCAGGACAAAGGACAATTAACCCATGGGCATAAAACTAAAATCGACACGTCAAACATCATGATTACGGAAATTTAAATAAGCATAATTCTTTTATTTCATATTTAATTTCCTTTATTTTATATTTAATTGCACTTCTAATTATCGCACTTTTATTTATTGTTATTTAATCGCACTTTTAATTATTGTACTTTTTAATTATCGCAATTTTATTTTATCGCACTTTTATTATTCGCAATTTAATTATCGTTATTTACTTTACGCTTTAAATTAAGTCTTTTATTTATTTAATATTTTACATTAGGTTTTAACTGCCACTAAAGTTTTAAAATCGACAAACTGGTCATTAAACGGTAAAAACCCCCCTTTATAATAATAATATTACTTATATATATATTTGTATTTTTATAAAAGTAAACTAATATAGCGTTGAGCTTTGTTTAAAGATTTCCCTGTGGAACGAACCGGACTTACTAAAAACTACACTACTTTACGATTAGGTACACTGCCTATAAGTGTTGTAGCAAGGTTTAAGTATATCCATTCTATAAATAAATAAATATCTTGTGTAAAATTGTATCATATATAATAGTATTTTCGCACTAAAAATAATACTATTTCGTATACCTTAGCTTTGACATCAATACCTTTTTATCTTTTGACAAAGGGGGACTTAATACAGGTTCTTTACATTCTTTTAAATAAGTGGTTCAGATAAACAATACATTACATGGGTTAAATTGATTGTAAGTATATATGGTTGAGATGGTGGTTTGCATATTACTAATGTTGATAGGTTAAAAAGTTTTTGTTCCACTTGACTAGAAATCATCAAATGCTTAGGTACACTTGTTAAAATTGGGGTCAGCTTCTTTACATTTTTCTAAAGGATAATTTGCAATGGAGATAGCACAAAGTTCTGTTAAGTTTTTAGATCGGTTATACTTGTCTTGAAGACAAATTCAGACGATTATACCTAATCGAGGAGGACAAAGACACTTCAATTTGTATGTAACTAAAGATCATCTACGGGATGCAGTCTATTGATTAGAAATGGACACGACCTCCTCGCAGAAGAACGTTGGGTGAACTTGATGAACTAACTCGTTTGCTATCTTCTTTTTCATTAATTGATAGGTTTTATTCGTGGTTGAGCAAGCTAGACACTTGAAGGATATTCACCACAAAGAAACTTGCAAATCACATCGATGACTAGAAACTAAAGTTGAGTGTGAGTCCTTTACCTACTTATCGTAACGTAGCTATTCCAAAGAAGGTGGATATTTAATTTGGTGAACTAGGCTCTCTCCGATTCCCGCCCGTGTTAAACTCCTCAGACGCGGATTAATCTAGACTCGGTCCAATGTCCACTTTGCAACATTGACTTGGAAACTCAGAGGACATTTTGATCAATTGCATTAATATTAGAATCAATTTGGAAGCTTTTTCGAGTTGGTGGAATTTCAACAATGTGACGTTTTAGAATTTTGAAAAATCATTTGAATCTAATCACGATGCTATCAAATAATTCTCGGGGCGAACTACATGGCAAGCGGCTAGATGAATATGTGGGTACACTCTTTGGAAATTGAAAAAAACACGAATATTTTTTGTAATCATATATGGACACCTTCGGAAATTGATATGCTACTAACGGACAGTTTTATTTGTGCGATGTCGTTAGTTCGCAGGGTGTCCGGTTCGGTAGCACACAGTGTTTTCGTTTATTTATATTGTGCGGGGCCTAAATTTACTTTTACTTTCTAAGGTGTAGAAGGTGTAAGTTAACCTAGCGTCGTTTTTTTTTTTGCTGATTAACGAATTGAAGATCAAGTGGATAATTGTCTTTTAGTTAAATTACCTGAATAAAAGATAGTAGTTGTTTTTAGCTAAAAGTCCTAAGTGTAGAAAAGTAAATAAGTGGAAGGATATCCTTGAGTATGCAGATCGGGGAAATGTTGACCAAGATATCAGTATTGGATTAGGGAAAGGTAATTATGCTTATATTAAGACTATGCTTAGAATGATGTAGATCTGGTTGGATGAGCCATATACACAGACCTACTTGTCTCTGAACTCTCAGAGTTCTCTTTGAGCAGTGAGAAGTATGTCACTTGGTCATATAATTGAAAGGTAACAATACTTCGAAGGTTATCCTCAGTAAAGTACTAGGTTCATTAGTGAGTTAGGCTCTAATCCTAACCCCCGTTATCAGTTTAGTTAACTGAATAACAACGTGCTGTGTTGATTGAACACTGATCACAAACGGAAGGAATCCGTCGGTTTAAGTTGGCAAAACCTTAAATGAAAACTAACAACCATTCCATCATACTAATGAGATCATATCAATTCAAACATTATACAACATCACAGTTAATATACTGATAGTAAAGCAGATAGAAATCTAATGAATAACTAAACAGTTGATATGGCTAAGACCTAAGGCAATAATCAGACAAGAACATGCAATAGGCTTGGGTCACAAAGTGAAGGCACTAACTAGATCTTAACAGCTCCTAAAAAGTCTCTTTGGAATAGTCAATAGGCATAATAGGTCATTCATGTCTCAATTCCTAAGTTCCGTGTCCTAAAAGCGCATTAAATGCCTCTCGGGAACTCCGGCCATACCGAGTTCATAGAATCTTCAGATACAGTATAACCAAGGGTCTTAATCCTATGAAGTAGCTAATTTCATATAGGTAGACAAGTCCTGATCACAACCTTGGTTGGTCAATCCTTAAGATGATAGCATACAAATCTTTCAAACTTCCTAGTTCAGTATTATAACAGTAATCGTACTAAATTAACATAATTATGCTAACCCAAACTTCTATCATGGCAACACACAGATTAATTAAGCTATCATGGTAATATCGGAACTCATTATTAAACATAAAAAGTAAGAACACATGTTTAATACAAAAGACAAGCGTTTCGGGTAAAAACCTGAAAAGGCCGAAGAAATCTGCCCGAGATCGCAGCGACTCGCCGGGATATCCTCCGGAAAATAAAAGCTAAGCTAACTCCTACTAAAAACTAACTAAAAGCTTAAAAATATAAAAATGAATTACAAATTGAGTGTGTGTTGAAATGGATGGAGAAAGCCCTTTAAATAGACTTGGAATTTGCCTGCAAACGACTGGGAGGCCGTTTGGCAAGCCGCTTGCAGGGCCCGTTTGCTAAGGCAAGCCGTTTAACGAGGCCATTTGCTCTGACCATTTGGCAGGCCATTTACCATACTGGCAGGCCGTTTGGCAGCCCGTTTGGCAAGCCATTTGGCTTGCTGATTTGCTGGATCATAATTTCATTTCTTGTCTTTCACTGTTTTCACTCTAGAATCTTCGTTTTAGCTACGTTTTACTTGATTCTTTTTGCATTACCTTCGTAATTACTTAATCTACAAAATCAACTGAAAAAGCGATAATTTTGCCGATAAATTTTAAATCTTTATTGTTTTAGGGCTTAATATTGGGGGTAAAAATGTGACTTTTTGACCGATATCAAATACCCCACACGTGGCTTTGCTTGTCCTCAAGCAAAAAGCGGGAATATAAGGATCTTTCTAATATACTCTCCCTTACCCCACCTGTAGATCTTTTTATTATGCCTTCATCAGAAGTCGGCACATCTTTCGAAATTATTAGAAAAAGTTTCGAGCTTCGATGATTTTGTCGCTAGATTTCAATAGCGTCCATAGTGAAAAAGGCATACTTTTCAACTCTCAGATGTCGAGTATACAAGATCAGGCTCCTCACTAGCGGGTCACTCATATCACTCAATTGTTTACGGTGTCCTATTCTAATTGTATTGTCGCTCAGAAGCCAGTCGTGTAACAGTCCTCATCACAGGCTTGGTAAAGCATCGATATCTCTACCGGTTAAGTAAAAACGGCACCGATCTTATTCCTAGGCATTCTTTCAAGAGGAAGATGGGTTGTAAGGGTTTGGTCGGGAAATTTATGGATCGGTGAAAGGTATCCAGATCTTTTGATTTTTGAGAGAATTGATAGACTTGATTCTTTAGAGTATCCATTTTTGGATAGAGAACGGCCTGGAATTCGTAGAAGTTTTCTTCGGAAGAGGCGGATTTTGCTAAGACTTTGTCTAGAATTTTCTTTAGCTCTTCCGGCATTCTTCTTTAGGGCAACTTATCGGGTGTTTCTTTGCCTTATTTATAGAGACTTTGCTCTTATATATATATATATATATATATATATATATATATATATATATATATATATATATATATATTTATTTATTTATTTATTTTTCGGCATACCCTTTCTTCATAACTTTTGTCTTTCGTTCCTGGTGCCCAGAGAGGAAGTGATAATCCACTGAAAATAGGTCTTTGACTTATCAAAAACAATCAGGGGTTCAGAATCTTTCAAAAAGTTCTTTTGAAGCGAATTTGATCGATCTATCTCTTTACTAATCTCTGGATCTTTTGATGAATGGAAAGGGGAGTGAATGTGAATGGTGTATTTTGGGAGTGAATTTGGGGTGAATATTTCTGATTCATCAACTCTTTATGTGAGTTGGTTGGTTTAAATTGCGTGGAGTGGAAACGGAAACGGATGGCAGACAATGATTTCGGAAGGAGTATCGCACCTGCACCACGTATGGCACTTACTAACCATTGGTCTTGAAACGTATATCTGAACCAAGTTCTAACTTGAACTGTACACCGGCACGCTCATCAATCGAAATGACAAAGTACTGTAGATTTGATGGGTCATACAGATACTTTAGGTCCAAGATTCCTCACCTTTTTGGGAGTAGGGGTCGTGCTTGATCATGCGTAGCCTTTTACATATTTTCTTAAAAGAAATCTTTTGACACAAAACATGAGTTTCAGCTTAATCGTTCCGTTCTAATAAATGTTCTGAAAACCTATTTTTAGCAATTTTATTATATCTTTTGGGAAAAAACAAGGTAAGAATTTTTCGAAATTATCCAATATCCATTGCTTAATTACTTTTTGGATAAAAGAATTTTTCAAAACTTGTCGTTTTACGGTTACTCGATCTTTAAAACCTTCGACCTTTACCCATTACCCCACACTTAGAAGAACATTGTCCCTAATGTTCTCTAGAAAGAATATTTTAATACTTTATAAATTAAGGACATTGACTTCTAAAATTTTCAAGTTAGTTGCGGGGGTTACCCCACACTTAGAGATTTTAGTGCGTTATAATCGAAATAGGTTTGAGGAAGGATTACTTCACTATGGTCGTGTTACTTTCCTAGTGTTGGGCCCTCCTACGGTCAATCTCCTAAGGACCAGTCTCTTTTGATAATATTTATGCATGAAGAACAAAAAGTGAAAGGCAGCATTTCTACTATATATATATATATATATATATATATATATATATATATATATATATATATATATATATATATATATATATATACATATTTATATATATACATGTATATATATATATATTTATATATATATATATATATATACATGTATATATATATATATATATATATATATATATATATATATATATATATATATATATAACTTTTTTAGTACAATGCTTCAAAAAGATAAAACTAAAAATAAAATAAAGTAAAGTAGTCTATGGGATACTATCCTGGTCGATGTGCTGAGTCGGTGCTACGAAGTATCCAAAGGGATCATCATCATCCTCTAGTCTCGGTAAGTACTCAAGAGGTTGCCCTATATCCAACTTAGGGCCTAATAGTGAATCCAGACATAGGTCTGACGGTAACTCCAGGTGAGATAGGCTCGGGAAAGGCTCCTCGTCAGGTGTGCTCCCGGTGATCTTAAATGCCTGGGCCGTTGGTGGCTCAACTGATATGGGAATAGTGACTAAGTGACAACCCTCAGGTAGCTCAGTAACTGGAACTGGCTCGGTGACTGGAGCAGGCGGCATGATGTGAATAGGAGTAGCATCTGCAGGTATGGAAGCTGAGGCAACTGAGTGAACTGAGGCCAGTGTGGAACGCCTGGGGTAGCTTATCGTGTTGGCTGAACACGGTGCGCTAGCCTAAATGAAGACGAGCCCAGAGTACTGCGCGACATCCCCTCGCACTGAAGGTATGCTCTAAGAGCTCGGTAGGGCCTCTGCTGGTCTCTGAGTAGTGCCCATGTAACATCAGGGTCACTTAAAGTGGCTCCATAGTGTATCACTGTCTGTGGCTCATGTATCTCTGGTAGCTGTGTGTGCTCGGCAGGTCTCCTGGCTAAACGTCTAGATCTTCGAACGGGAGGAGCTGGCGGTGCTGTGCCAATGTCCTCTTCAACACTCTCCAATATCAATCGCCTTGGGCCTAATTGACCTGTTGATGGCCTGTTCTGATCAGCACTGCTTCCGGATGAGTAAACTCTAGGAGTCCTCCTCCTGCAAACTGGGATGTAAGCTAAAGCTCCTGAACTTGGCATTGTTGCCTGAATATATTCAACAAACTTGTAAGTACTAAGCACAAATACGACGCTTAGTTGTTAGTACACAGAGATAATATCTTAAGACTGAAAATAATAGAAATAAAAATAAATAATAATAAAAGGATAAGCAAGGGGTGCCTCCCAAGAGCGCTTTGTTTATCAAGTCGTTACAGCTCAACTTTTCTTTGCCAGATCTTCAGAATGGATCAAAGGAGAAGAGGTGCTCCTCCTTATCGTGGTCTTCTAGATAAGCTTTTAACCGGTGGCAGTTGACTTTGAAATTTCCAGTAGGTCCTTCCAATTCTACGGCTCCGTGTGGAAAAGCATGTACAACTTTGTATGGGCCAGTCCATCTTGATCTAAATTTTTCGGCGAACTTTTTGAACCGAGAATTGAAGAGTAGAACTTTATCTCCAGGGGCGAACTTCATAGGGATTAATTTTGCGTCATACGTAAGCTTTGTTCGTTCCTTGTAGATGTATGACGTTTCGTATGCTTGGTCTCTTAATTCGGCGAGTTCGTTCATCTGCATCTTCCGATGCTTTGCGGTAACTGAGGGGTCAAGGTTGCAGGTCTTCAGCGCCCAGAGAGCTTTATATTCAAGTTCCAACAGAAGGTGACAGGCTTTTCCATAGATCATGCGGTAGGGTGTAGTCCCTAGAGGATTCTTGTAAGCAGTCCGGAATGGCTACAGAGCATCATCTAGTTTCTTGGCCCATTTATTTCCATGATGGCTGACAGTTCGTTCTAAGATTCTTTTGAGTGCTCTGTTCGTGACCTCTACTTGTCCGTTAGTTTGCGGATGATAGGCAGTGGACATTTTGTGGCAAACTCCATATTGTTGCATCACCTTCATAAATTGAGTATTACAGAAGTGTGTGCCTCTATCACTTATTATAGCACGGGAAGTTCCAAATCTGCAGAAGAGTCTCTTCGGGAAGTTGGTGACGACCTTGGCATCATTAGTTGGAATTGCTTGGGCTTCGACCCATCTGGAGACGTAATCTACTGCTACGAGGACATATTATTTCCCATTAGACTTTGGGTATAGCCCCATGAAATCCAATCCCCATATATCGAAGATCTCGCAAGCTTGGATATTAGTCTGAGGCATCTAATTATTCATAGAGATAATACCTTGCCTTTGGCATGCGTCGCAACGCTTTACAAGCTCTTGCGCATCTCGGAATATAGACGACAAATAAAATCCTGATTCGTAGACTTTTCTTGCGGTTAAGTTTGCTCCATGATGACCTCCAGTTGGTCTATGGTGACATTGGTGAAGAATCCCTGCTGCTTGTTTCTCATCTATGCACCTCCTGATTATCTGATCAGAGCAAATTCTAAACAGGTAAGGATCTTTCCAGTAGTAGTACTTGGCATCCCTGAAGAACTTCCTTCTTCGGGAGGTGCTCATTCCCTTTTGTACTACTCCGACAACAAGGTAGTTGTCCATGTCGGCATACCAATGAGTGTTAGTAAATTGTGATCCTATATGAGTTTGTCCTAAACTCATAAGCTTTTCTTTCGAAAATTTATCTCTGATATCTTGTTCAACAAGTTGTTCCATCGCTGGGTTCTCCAAACGACTAAGATGGTCTGCTGCGACATTCTCTGCTCCTTTCTTATCTTTAATCTGAATATCGAATTCCTGAAGGAGTACGATCCATCGTAGGAGTCTTGGTTTCGCGTCTTGCTTAGTGAATAGATATTTGAGGGCTGAATGATCTGTATAAACTGTAGTTTTGGACAGGATGAGATAGGAACGGAATTTGTTGTAGGCGATTACTACGGCTAGCAGCTCTTTTTCCATGGTAGTGTAATTCTCTTGAGCTCCGGTTAAGGTTTTTCTTGCGTAATAGATTGGATGAAAGTGCTTATCTACCTGTTGTCCAAGCACAGATCCAACTGCGAAGTCACTCGCATCACACATGATTTTAAGCGGAAGACTCTAATCAGGAGCTATCATGATGGGTGCATGTGTTAGCAATTCCTTAAGATAGTTGAATGCTTTTCGACATTCTTCATCGAAGACAAACGGGACTTCCTTTCCTAGGAGATGAGTGAGAGGTCGTGTGACCTTTGAAAAATCCTCAATGAATCGTCGGTAGAAACTGACGTGTCCAAGGAAAATCCTTACCGCTCTTACTGTGGTAGGTTCTGGAAGTTTAGTAATGGTCTCAATCTTAACCTTATCAACTTCTATTCCTGCTTTTGAAATCTTATGTCCTAAAACTATCCCTTCTTTAACCATGAAGTGACATTTTTCCCAATTTAGAACTAAATTCGACTCTTCACACCGGGTGAGCATCTTGTCAAGGTTTGAAAGGCATGAATCAAAGGTACTACCAAAAACTAAGAAGTCATCCATGAAGACTTCCATACAACGTTCAATCATGTCGTGGAATATTTCTACCACGCATCGCTGGAATGTAGCTGGTGCATTGCATAACCCAAAGGGCATGCGTCTATAAGAAAATGTTCCATAAGGACAGGTAAAGGTTGTCTTTTCTTGGTCCTTTGGATCGAGGGGAATTTGAAAGTAGCCGGAAAAACCATCAAGGAAACACTAGCATTCATTTCCTGATAGACGTTCCAATATTTGATCGATGAAAGGTAATGGAAAATGATCCTTTTGGGTTGCATCATTTAGTTTACGATAATCTATGCAAACCCTCCAACCGGTGACTTTCTGAGTTGGAATAAGCTCATTATTCTCATTTGAATTACGGTTGTCCCTCCCTTTTTGGGTACCACTTGAACAAGATTAACCCATGAAGAATCAGAGATGGTATAGATCAAACCGGCATCCAGAAGTTTGATTACTTCTTTCTTGACGACTTCTTGAATCATAGGGTTGACCCTTCTTTTCCTCTGAACTGAAGGTTTGAAATCATCTTCCATGAAGATCTTGTGGGTGCAATAGTTGGGGCTGATCCCTTTTATGTCGGAGATCTTCCAAGCAATTGCCTTCTTATGTGATTTCAAAACTTGAATCAATTTTGCCTTTTCTTATGGTGTGAGGTCTTTCAAGATGATTACAGGGAGTTGCGATTCTCCTTCTAAGAATGCATGCTCCAGATTGTCGGGTAACTTCTTTAATTCCAATTCCGCAGGTTCCTCGATAGATGGCTTCATCCTAGCTATCTCCTTTCGGTCTAACGAGTCATACTTCTCCTGGAATTCTGATTCTTCAGCAGCGGTCACTGAACTAACAGGTGGGTAATGTAACGACCCTGGAAATTCCAAATTTTATTTATTAATAATTATAATTATTAATACGTGTGATTAAACGAATGTATGTGATTACATTTACATGTTGCCATGATTGCCCGTACTTGACTTTTAAGTGCCCGAAACGTTTTTGTGACACACGAAACTTCACGAATAATATTTCTAGATATTATTTACATTCATGATTAATTTTATTAATCATTTTAATTAACTAAGGCTATTAATTAGTTACTTGGGCTTTAATTGGGTTTAATTGTTAATTAATTGAACTTGGGCTTTGATTAGTTAATGGACTCATGAATTAAGACTTGTAAGCCCACCCTACCTTTAAGTGGGCTTAGTTAGCCCACTCTTTCAAAGTGTAAGTATCAATTAAATGGTAACTAGTTAGTTTGTAAGGATTGGAATCTAGTTATGCCTTAATCCCCATGAAACTACATCTTTTAACCACCTTTTGTAAGGCTTTACTTGCTATTTACCAACAAACACTCCTCTCCCCCCTTGAAGGCCCCAAACCGTCGGTTTAGGAGTACCATATGGGTGCTTTTGATTTCATTTTTCTTCATTACTTCATCTCTTGTATTCTCTCTCAAAAATACACACACAAACTAGCTTCACTTTTCTCTCATTTCTCTTATCTCTTTGTAAGTAACTTGAACTTGTTCCTCCTCTTCTTTCTTGAATGAAAACCGAATCCTAAAGTCATCCATCATCATCATTTGTTAATTGTTACTTGTTCTTGATTATTGTTTAACTACTTGTTTTTGATAATTGTTGCTACTTACTTACATGTTTCCAAGAATAAACTTCCTAGTTTGATTCTTCTTTTATCTTGTTAAAATAAGAACAACAAGAACATATACTTTCTAGATATGTTCTACATTTGTTATTTTTTAAAAGATTAATGTTCATGTGTTGATAAACTCATGCTTGTAACTCATGTTAGTAAACTTTAAAGTTTACTTTCTTAAAGATCAAACTTTGGTTTGAATCTTTAAAGTATGAACAACAATGAACTAATTACTTGTTTAAATTAGTTTGTTACTTCTTTTACTTGCACTTTTAATTTCATGTTGTTGGTTGTATTTGGTCAAATGTTACTAGTTAACTTTGATCTCATTAATCTTGAACTTAAAGTTAACTTTAAGAGTTCAAGAATATGTAAATGAAACTTTTAATTATAACTTGGTACACTCATGGTAGATCTAGACTTTTGAGTCTTGGATCTTCAAGATCAAACTATGAACTATGTTCTACAACTCAAGATCTTGATTTCATAAGTTTACTTCAAGTTGTAACTTGCTTTTACTTTTAAAGTTCATGTAAGTGTTAGATCTAAGACCTTGATGTAACTTTGGTTCATCAACTTCATACAACTCTTAAGTGAGTTGATCTACATGTCTTAGACTCACACTTGTGTCATAATTGTCAAAACTTAGTTAGTATTACTTTTACACTTCATGTAAGTGTCAAACCTAAGACTTTGATGTAACTTTGGTTCATCAAACTACATGCAACTCTTAAGTGAGTTGTGCTTCATGTCTTAGACTTGCACTAGGGTTGTGATGGTCAAGACTTGGTAAAGATGATGTAGATACATCAATGAGTTGTACACTTGAAGCTATATGCATCAAGGATGAGAACCATGATGAACATCAAGCACCAAGACCACCGGAACTCACTTAAACTTACTGTTTCTGTCCAAAACCTACTGACCTGCTGTTTCTGTAACAGACCAGCAGACCTGGGCTGTTCTAACCATGATTTTTAGATAGAACATTTCTATTAGATAACTTTTCATATAGGACTCATCTTAATCCGAGTTACGGTTTAGGATTTATGGCCCTCCGATCGTCACTATGTCCTTTAACGTTGTGCAGAAATTTCTGACCTACTCGCACTTAGACCATCGCCACAGTCAAACCAAGACGAGTTTGCTTCTGTAAATTTTACCACACTTAAGGGACTCATAGACGGAGCCATGGCCACTGGCCTCACCTTAATTCAGTAAGGGTAGAGGCCGTGGTGACTGACTGAAGTCAGCCTTTCTTGTAAACTACTTTCATAAACGAAACTTACTTTACGCCTTTTGTTTGATGATGAATGATGATGACCCTTAAGACCTTAATTACATACTTTTAAACCTATTAAGACAATTTACTGACTTAGTACTATTTGCCTTAGGTTGAGGACCTTCGGACCGATTACTTGCACACCTTTCAGAACCGACTTTACGACTACATTATCATTGTGAGTTATAGCATTCCCTTTTTACTTTAACTATTTTGGGAACTGAGAATACATGCGCATTTTATGTTTTACATACTAGGCACGAGTACTTAAACTTATATATGTGTGGGTTATACAACGGCATAAACATTCCCTTTAGCTCGGTAACGTTTAATCATTGGTTTTTGAACCGTGAATGCGAATCTTAGATATGGATCCATAGGATTTGACATCCCCACTTGGGCTAGTAGCGCTAGCATTTAACGAGTGTTTAATACTTCGTAGACATACGCACTTGCCAAGTGTACTTTCAGGGGGTATAAATGTTAAGTTAGTTACCAAGTGCCCACGGTTAACATATACTTTATCATACTGTTTTGAAACGCTCTTTTTAGCACTGAAATCTCGTGGCCTACCTTATATACTGTTATACTTAAACTATAGCTTACCAACCTTTGTGTTGACGTT
Source organism: Rutidosis leptorrhynchoides (assembly GCF_046630445.1). NCBI lineage: Eukaryota > Viridiplantae > Streptophyta > Magnoliopsida > Asterales > Asteraceae > Rutidosis > Rutidosis leptorrhynchoides. The sequence goes on from NC_092337.1 coordinate 153,524,397, forward strand.
TTTAAGCATGTTTTCCTCAGGTGCTTGAGGTTAGCTTCCGCTGTGTACTAGTCGTGCTGTAGACACCCGCTGCTTAGAGTTGTCGTCGCATGAACTACTTTATCTTGCATTCATACTTTATTACTTTTGAACTATGACTTGTAATGACCATTGTGGTCACATACACTTATTATTTGCTTCTACTTAGTGAAGCATGCTTTTGAAATGTAAAACATTTGATGTCGGCTATGACATCACCTTTTTTTATCGTGAATGCAACTTCTTTAATTACAGCATATAGTACTTAACCTTGTAATGATCCTGTTGTTGATGATTCGTACACGATGGTTTTGTACGGGGCATTACATTTGGTATCAGAGCATTGGTTGTAGGGAATTAGGATGCATTAGTGAGTCTAAGACCGACCCGATTAGGATTCACTAATAGGACTAATCTACAACTTGCTAGTTTACTTGTTTCCGCTGAACTTACTGCATGCTGCTGCTTACTTTTACTGCTATATGCCATATGCTACTACATGATTTCACTACTGCATGATATTACTTGCTTTCGATTGCATGCTACTTCTGTACGATTCGTTATTATTGCCATGCTACTTATTGTTATACATGATTTAAACTGTTGGCCTAATACGTGCTTGCATATGACTTACTGACATGGAAAATTTATTTATCCTTGTTCAGATGTCGGATGTACCACCTGCTAGCGTTTTGGGCAGTTCAGACTCAGATTTCACCACACCACCTGCTACTATTGCTGATACACTGGTCCCGTTAACCACTAGTGATCCCAGCGCTTCGTCTTCCAGAGCGAGTAGTAGTGCGCCGGCACCTGTGACCACTTCTGACGCTACGGAGATTCCAGCTCCGTCTGCTCCCGGACCCTCGGGGTCACAACCCTGCATCGGTGGGATTGAGATTCCCGCGGAGTTCGGGGAAGGGCCGTTTCGTAACCACATGCGCACGCCTTGCCGACGCACTCCCGATGGATGTTTAGTGCCGATTCTACCAGGCAGACACAGACAGATGTTGGCCGCCTTCGGACTGCCAGTTGAGCCACCCGTGTGGCCACCACATGATTCAGACAACTGGTCTTCCACTGATGCTCCATCAGACGACACCTCTTCGGATGACTCCAGTGATGATGAGGATCCCGCTGACGTACATATTCAGGCACCCTCCACCCCACCGAAGAAGCGGTACCGTCCTGACAGCACCGTCATTCCAGGGGTGAATGGAGGTCGTGCTTTCACTGACGCTTTTGGTCAGCGTCGGAGGATTACTGCCCGTAAGCGGCTTGTGCCGTACCCTGCCGACCCACAGATACGTAAGGTTCCCCGTTACGTATTGACTATTCCTGGAACCGTACCGCCTAGATTTAGATACGGACCATTCCCATCTAGGGACGTACCGTCTACATCCGGAGCTGGACCATCTACTTCAGCACCACCCGCACCATCGGCAGCACCAGCACCATCCGCTCCACCTGCACCACCAGCGCCGCCTGCCCCACCATCTCCCACAGTCGAGGAATTGACAAGGGAGGTGTAGATTCTTCGAGGTCGGGTTACAAAGCTCGAGGAGCAGTTGGTTCAGGTTTTAGACATCCTACACCCACCTTCACCGTAGGACTTTTGTATTTAGATTTCGTTATGTAATCTAGTTGTAGTTTATTGTATTACTCATGTATTGTACGAACTTATTCGGATGTATGAAACTTATTATTATTAATGGAACTTTGCGTTATTTAATTCTTGCACGATGTTCTATTTACATTACTGTACGATGATTCTGTGGTATTTGTACCTAGATGCGTTATTTAATAACATGAGATGTTTTGATTCCATGTTGGTTGCTATATACTATATTATTACTATATTGAATGCTGGATTTTGACTTGGGTCAAAAATTTTGTTTAGAATATCATGGCTAACGGAAGATCCACACCTACCGTCGCCCAGATTGAGGACATGATCAACGAACGGGTCGCTGCAGCCCTAGCAGAAAGAAATCTCGAAGCTCCACCGCCACCACCATAGGTTATTCCACCCGTTCGAAATGGGTGTACATACAAGGAATTCCAGAGCTGCAAACCGCATAACTTCAGCGGCACCGAGGGACCAGTTGGTCTCACCAGATGGTTCGAGAAACGTGAATCAGTATTCCGAGTTAGCAACTGTTCGGAGGACAATAAGACCAAGTTTGCATCTTGCACTCTATCTGACGGCGCGCTAACGTGGTGGAACACGTTAGCTCAAGTGAAAGGTATCGATGAGGCGTATGCTACGCCATGGGAGGAATTCAAGGCGGCTATGATTGATGAGTATTGTCCGAGAACTGAAATTCAGAAGATGGAAATCGAGTTCATGCAGTTAAAGGCCGTTGGGAACGACCTTGATGGTTACAATAGGAGGTTTCTTGAGTTAGCTCTTATGTGTCCGACAATGGTCACCCCGGAATTCAAGCGTATGGAGAGATACTTCTGGGGACTCCCTAAGTCCATCAAAGGAAATGTCACCTCATCCAAACCACCGAATGTTCCCGAAGCAATGCGCATGGCGCATACTCTCATGAGTCAGATTCTTATTGATGAGCCGGAGAAGGCTAAGTTTGAAGCTGGTAGTAGCGAAAAGAGGAAATGGGACAACAACCATAACAACCACAACAACCACAACAACAACAACAACAACAACAACAACAACAACAACAACAACAACAACAACAATAACAGGGGGAGAAACTACGATCAGACCCCCGCCAAGAGGCACAACAACGGTGGAAACCCTAATCCCAACAACAACACCAACACCAACCCGAACTACAAAGGAACCTTACCACAATGCAAACGGTGCTACAAACACCACACTGGGTATTGCAATGTTGTCTGTGAGAAGTGCCAACGGGCTGGGCATATCGGGAAAGACTGCAAGGTCACCACTTTAAATGGGAAGCCAAACACCAATGGACCTAAGAAGTGTTACGAATGTGGATAGACGGGCCATTTCAGAAATGCGTGCCCAAACAAGCGAAAAGACGGAGGACCACCGCGAGGTAGAGCTTTTAATGTTAATGCAAGGGATGCACGCGATAACCCCAACTTGGTGACAGGTATATTCACAATCAACAATCTTTTAGCTTCTGTCTTATTTGATACTGGTGCGGATAGAAGTTATGTATGTAGACATTTTTGCGATAAGATTAATTGGTCATTAGTCCCGTTAAAAGAAAGTATGCTTGTCGAGGTCGCCAATGGAAAACTTGAAAAGGTTGACCATATTAGTCGTGGAGCTATTATCAACATAGCTGGTGCAGATTTCGAAATTGATTTGATACCTATCAAACTGGGAAGCTTTGATGTGATCGTTGGTATGGATTGGTTGAGCAAGATAAAGGCCGATATTATCTGTGGAGATAAAGCACTTCGCATACCACAAGGAGATGGCGAACCACTGGTTATCTATGGGGAGAGATGTACCTCGAAGTTGAACCTCATTAGTTGCGTGAAAGCACAAAAGATCATGAGGAAGGGACGTTTTGCTGTCCTAGCACATGTGAAAGCGGTAGAAACTGAGGAGAAGAGTGTAAATGACGTTCGAATTGTGAACGAATTTTTCGATGTCTTCCCAGAGGAATTACCTGGATTGCCGCCGCAGAGAGCAGTAGAGTTTCAGATCGATTTAGTGCCAGGAGCTGCACCTGTAGCTCGCGCACCTTATAGACTCGCACCTTCCGAGATGCAAGAATTACAAAGCCAACTGCAAGAACTACTTGATCGAGGATTTATCCAACCAAGTTTCTCGCCTTGGGGCGCACCTGTGTTGTTTGTGAAGAAGAAGGATGGATCCTTCCGTATGTGTATCGACTACCGTGAACTCAACAAATTGACTATCAAGAATCGGTATCCTCTTCCACGAATTGATGATCTTTTTGATCAACTACAAGGATCGAGCGTTTACTCAAAGATCGATTTGCGATCCGGATATCACCAACTGAGGGTGAAGGAAAGTGACGTGATGAAAACTGCATTCAGGACCCGTTATGGTCATTATGAGTTTCTCGTGATGCCATTCGGTTTAACAAATGCACCTGTCGTGTTCATGGACCTCATGAATCGTGTCTGCAAGCCTTACTTGGATAAGTTTGTTATCGTCTTCATAGATGATATCCTCATCTACTCAAAGAGCGAAGAAGAACATGAGCAACACCTCCGATTAGTGCTTGAACTCTTAAGACAAGAGAAACTTTACGCCAAATTCTCCAAGTGTGAATTTTGGTTGAAGGAAGTTCAATTTCTGGGTCATGTTGTGAGCGACCAGGGTATCAAAGTTGATCCCGCCAAGATTGAAGCCATCAGCAAGTGGGAGACCCCCACTACTCCAACGCATATTCGCCAATTCCTAGGTCTCGCCGGTTATTATCGAAGGTTTATTGAAGGTTTCTCTCTGATTGCGCGTCCTTTGACCGCGCTGACTCACAAGGGCAAGAAGTTCATTTGGGAACCCGCACACGAATCAGCATTCCAAACTTTAAAGAAGAAGTTAACCTCCACACCTATTCTATCGCTTCCCGAAGGCAGTGACGATTTGGTTGTTTATTGTGATGCATCGAAGAGTGGTTTTGGTTGTGTACTGATGCAACGATCAAAGGTTATTGCCTATGCCTCCCGCCAATTGAAGATTCACGAGAGGAACTACACTAAGCATGATCTTGAACTTGGAGCCGTTGTCTTTGCGCTCAAATTGTGGAGACATTATTTGTATGGAACTAAGAGCACTATTTTCACCGATCACAAGAGTCTCCAGCACATCTTTGATCAGAAGCAACTGAATATGAGACAGCGTCGATGGATCGAGACGCTCAACGACTACGATTGTGAACTCCGTTATCACCATGGCAAGGCCAATGTTGTAGCTGACGCTTTAAGCCGAAAGGAGAGGATGGCACCTCTTCGTGTTAGGGCTCTGAACATCACCATCCATTCGAACCTCAACAGCCAGATCAGAGTAGCCCAAAATGAGGCTCTCAAGGAGGAGAACATATCTCATGAACATTTGAGCATACTTGTCTCCCGATTCGAGGTTAGGGAGTCTGGACTCCGATGTTATGCCGGAAGAATTTGGGTACCTTATTATGGAGATCTACGAAACCTGATACTTGATGAAGCACACAAATCAAGATATTCGATTCACCCCGGTGCGGGCAAGATGTACCACAACTTTAAAGAACAGTATTGGTGGCCGAATCTTAAGAAGGACGTTGCGACTTATGTTGGTAAGTGTTTGACTTGCTCGAATGTTAAAGCCGAGCATCAGAGACCTTCAGGGTTACTTCAGCAACCGGAGATCCCACAATGGAAGTGGGAAATGATAACAATGGATTTCGTTACTAAGCTGCCAAAGACGGTGGGCGGATACGATACTATTTGGGTTATTGTTGACCGCCTTACCAAATCTGCACACTTTCTAGCGATGAAGGAAACTGATACAATGGAGAGACTTGCTCAACTTTACATTAAGGAGGTTGTATCACGACACGGTGAACCTTTATCGATCATCTCCGATCGCGATCCCCGTTTTGCTTCTAGATTCTGGCGTTCTTTGCAAGAAGTCATGGGAACTCGTCTCGACATGAGTACTGCATATCATCCTCAGACTGACGGGCAAAGTGAGCGAACGATTCAGACCATGGAGGACATGTTGCGTACATGTGTTATTGATTTTGGAAAGGCCTGGGAAAGGCATTTGCCACTCGCCGAATTCTCGTACAACAACAGTTATCACTCGAGCATTAATGCCGCACCTTTTGAAGCATTGTATGGCCGTAAGTGCCGATCCCCTATTTGTTGGGCCGAAGTAGGCGAAAAGCAAATCACCGAACCCGAGGTAGTCCATGAAACGACGGAGAAGATTGCTCAGATACAAGCGAGACTTAAGACTGCCCGCGATCGTCAAAAGAGTTATGCTGATCTTAAACGTAAAGACATTGAATTCAACGTTGGTGATCGTGTTATGTTGAAGGTTGCACCTTGGAAAGGTGTGATCCGTTTTGGAAAACGTGGGAAGTTAAACCTACGATACATTGGTCCTTTTGAAATCTTGGAACGTGTTGGACCCGTTGCATACCGTTTGGATCTACCAGCACAATTGAGCTCAGTTCATCCTACCTTCCACGTGTCAAACTTGAAGAAGTGTCTTGCTGCACCAGAACTTATCATACCACTGGAAGAACTTACAATTGATGACAAACTCCACTTTGTGGAGGAAACTGTTGAAATTATGGATCGTGAGATCAAAACTTTGAAACGCAACAAGATTCCGATCGTCCGAGTAAGATGGAATGCCAACCGAGGACCTGAGTTTACTTGGGAATGAGAGGATCAAATGATGCGGAAGTATCCTCACCTTTTCTCGACTCCTCCATCTACCCCAGCTTAAATTTCGGGACGAAATTTTCTTTAACAGGTGGGTAATGTAATGACCCTGGAAATTCCAACTTTTATTTATTAATAATTATTATTATTAATACGTGTGATTAAACGAATGTATGTGATTACATTTACATGTTGTCATGATTTCCCGTACTTGACTTTTAAGTGCCCGAAACGTCTTTGTGACACACGAAACTTCACGAATAATATTTCTAGATATTATTTACATTCATGATTAATTTTATTAATCATTTTAATTAACTAAGGCTATTAGTTAGTTACTTGGGCTTTAATTGGGTTTAATTGTTAATTAATTGAACTTGGGCTTTGATTAGTTAATGGACTCATGAATTAAGACTTGTAAGCCCACCCTACCTTTAAGTGGGCTTAGTTAGCCCACTCTTTCAAAGTGTAAGTATCAATTAAATGGTAACTAGTTAGTTTGTAAGGATTGGAATCTAGTTATGCCTTAATCCCCATGAAACTACATCTTTTAACCACCTTTTGTAAGGCTTTACTTGCTATTAACCAACAAACACTCCTCTCCCCCCTTGAAGGCCCCAAACCATCAGTTTAGGAGTACCATATGGGTGCTTTTGATTTCATTTTTCTTCATTACTTCATCTCTTGTATTCTCTCTCAAAAACACACACACAAACTAGCTTCACTTTTCTCTCATTTCTCTTATCTCTTTGTAAGTAACTTGAACTTGTTCTTCCTCTTCTTTCTTGAATGAAAACCGAATCCTAAAGTCATCCATCATCATCATTTGTTAATTGTTACTTGTTCTTGATTATTGTTTAACTACTTGTTTTTGATAATTGTTGCTACTTACTTACATGTTTCCAAGAATAAACTTCCTAGTTTGATTCTTCTTTTATCTTGTTAAAACAAGAACAACAAGAACATATACTTTCTAGATATGTTCTATGTAATGACCCGGACTTTTTCGATCAATTTATACTTATAAGATTAATATTTACATAAATTAAACCTTACCAACATGATAAGCAATCCAAATTGTTGAGACTTATGTTTTTGAAAAGAGCTTTACACAACGTTTGACCGTCTAGTTGACCGATGATATCACGAACTATATAACATATGATAATTATACGTTTGTGTATATATATGTATATATACATATTTAACATGATCTAAGGATGTTGTAATACCTCATTTTGTATTAATAACAATAAGTTATAAGTATATGTTGAAACTACTAACTTAAGTTTTTAAAACAATAACCATACGTAACGTTATTTGACATAAATACTTATGACCTATAATGTTTATACATATATCGTATATGTAATGTATTTAATCACTTTTAAGGACTTAAATACATAAAACAATATAAGTGTATTCACAAAAGATAACTATATTTGAATCCTCGTTCCGTTTTCACAAGATTTCTATACGTATATCTAGAGTATATGTACTCGTATCATACCTAGCTTCTATACATATTTACTATTGGTATATACACATCAAATCACCACCAACCAGCCCTTGTTCATGCCTTATGTATAAGGTAACTACTTTGTTATCTAGTATGACTAATTATACAAGAAAACAACCTAAAATCTTGTCTTTGTTCATCATAAATCACGCCACCACCATCATTTATACATGCATCCATTTTCAATTTTTGATACATCATTTATCTAGCTAAACACACACACTTACTAGCCTCATGTATCTCTAAGAACTCCAGCAAAAATCCTCTCAAGAATCACCTTAAACACCACCATAACAAGATCAAACAAAAACACTACAAAGATACAACTTTCAATTCAAGTTTATGTCTTAAGTTGCTTCCAAACTTTCATCCAATTCCATCACTCTTTTGGTTCTAGGTTTTTACTCCTCTTTCACATCAATCTTGTCCAAGTAACTTGAGGTAGTAACTTTGTTCATAACCTTATTCGATTCATATATATATATATAGCTATCTTATTTTATGGTATACAATTTTAACAACAAGAACACAGTTTGAATGATTTCAAACTTGTTTGCAAACTAAATAGATCCTTCTAACTTAACTTTTAAAATACTTCAAGACCTGTAATATATCATAAATATATTCTAATTTAACAAGGTATAACTAGGTTTTTCAAAGAACACCTTAAAACTGAATTTACGACGTCGGAGTACAACCGGGGGCTGTTTTGGGTTGGATAATTAAAAACTATTTTGAACTTTGAATTGGAGGCTTATTTTCTGGAAAATTGATATTTACTATGAATATGTTAATACATAAAAATTTCATGATTTAACTCAAAGTATAAGTATTTTTAGAAAAATAATCATTTAAGGTTGTTTACATGATGGAAAATGATCAACTTCATGAGTTTCACTAAAGTTTGACCTATGACCTGTGATTTCGAATACAAACTAAGGTATTTGCAGTTCATATTCTTAAAGAAGGACTCGATCCAAGGAAGTGACAAGTTGAACCAACGAAAACGGAGTTGTAACGAAGAAACTATGACCAAAACAAAATCGGATATCCAAGACTAGTTTAGCCACGAAAATAATTGGAGAAAAATTAAATAAATCACATCTTTCTAAAATAACATGATATTTTATATATATGTACTCATAATTTAATTTTATATATTTCAGGATCACCCGTAAACAATACGAGAAGATTAATCATAAGATCCCATGATTGTACGCAATACGTCTTTTAGACAATATAGGTACCATGGGTCAAGATTAATCCCGACCAATACGAATACGATGGGGGTTTTATTTATTTCGATGGGGGTTTTATTTATTTATTAAACACCTAAATATGAACCACTAAAATTGAATTGCTAACTACGGACTAGGAAAGAAACGAAAGGCTAATGAATTAGAAAATTCAAATCCCGAAGAGGATGATGTGGCACCAACTCCACTAGACACTACCACCCCTATTCCCGCTATTCCTATTCGTTCTATCCTGGCATCTAGTTCTTCAGCCCCACAGCCAAAATATAGGGAGACACCGCCAAAATATAGGCAGACAGCCAGGATAAGCGTTAAGCGATTCTTTGAACCTAAACGTCCTAGAAAATAGACCAAACGATGCGCTGCCATATTAAACCATGGGATCATATAATGTTTTGTATAATATTATTAGTGTGGTTTGCTTAATGTTCGATGTAAGATAAGCATATGTAAAATAGTGATGTATGAAATGCAATAATTTTCCATGGTTAAGTATTATTTAGACGGTAGTAATTGGTTCTGTACTAAGCTATTAAGTATGAACATTAACGGGTAGGTACTACCCTAGATATAATTATAAAATGCTAATAAGAAGAAAAGGCTTTTATAATAATACCTGGTTCATATTATTAATAAGCTATAATGTACTGTAAATATATACTACATCTATAATATTCCATGTGAATAATTATTTTCTTTTCATTCTTATAGAAGAATATGGCACTATTGAATCGAATGACGGAACAAGAAGTCGAGGAATTCATCAACCAGCGAGTGAACGACAGAATGTTATGGGTCGAGGCTGCAAGAGCTGCTGCAGTTAACCCAAATCCTCATGTAGGATGCACCTACAAGACTTTTCAAGCTTGCAAGCCCTCATCATTCAGTGGAACGGAAGGACCGATCGGTTTAACCCGGTGGATAGAAAAGATGGAGACTGTGTTTAAAATCAGTGGTTGTGTTGAAAAGGACATGACCAAGTATGCATCGTGCACTTTACAAGATAGTGCACTCACGTGGTGGAAAAATTTTGTGAAGGCTGTAGGAGGAGATGTAGCTTATGATACTCCATGGGAAGAATTCAAAACAATGTTAATCAACGAATATTGTCCAAGGAACGAGGTTAGGAAGTTGGAAGATGAATTACAAAGTCTGAAGGTTATTGGTACTGAAATCACCAACTACAATCAGCGATTCATGGAATTAGTTTTGCTATGTCTTGAATTGGTTCCAACCGAAGAACGGAAGATTGAAATGTACAAAGATGGTTTGCCCAAAAAGGTCAAGGCAAATGTTACAGCATCGAAACCTAAGACAATTCATGAAGCTATAACCATGGAAAACGTGCTAATGGATCAGGTCATCATGGATAAGAAAGTATCCAATACTGATGTGAAGGTATCAGGTAACAAAAGAAAGTGGAATGGAAATTATGGTCGAGGTAACCAACAACAATCTTTTAAGAAACAAGAAATCACGCAAGGTGCGGGTAGTGGTTTAAGCTTTGGTTACAAAGGACAAAATCCTTTATGCAACCGATGCCACAAACATCACTCTGGTTACTGTAATGTGGTATGCAACAAATGTAATCGAAAGGGTCATCTTGCTGAAGATTGTAGGGCTCTCGTTACAAATACAAATGGTACCAAGACTCCTGCCACCAATGCAAATAGAACTGCCTTGGCTACCGTTACTTGTTATGGGTGTGGGAAACAGGGTCATTATAAGAGCCAGTGCCCGAATCCAGAGAAGAATATCGGACCTGCACGTGGGAGAGCATTTATTATTAATGCTATAGAGGCACGTGAAGACCCGGAGCTTGTTACTGGTACGTTTACCATTAATAACTTATCAGCATCTATTATATTTGATACTGGTGCCGATAGAAGTTACGTGTGTAGAAATTTTTACACTAAATTCAATTGTTCATCATTACCTCTAGATGCTAAGTACATGATTGAGTTAGCTAATGGTAAACTAATTAAAGCCGATAAAATTTGTCGTGATTGTGAAATAAATTTAGCCGGAGAAACGTTTAAAATTGACTTGATACCCGTAGAATTAGGAAGTTTTGATGTAATAGTTGGCATGGACTGGATGTCCAAAGTAGGAGTTGAAGTTGTGTGTGCCAAGAAGGCAATTCGCATTCCTTGTAAGGATAAAATGCCGGTGATGATTTATGGAGAGAAGGGTAATTCAAAGCTAAAACTCATTAGTTGTTTGAAAGCCAAGAAGTGTTTAGAAAAGGGATGTTATGCTATTCTAGCACATGTTAATAAAGTCGAAAAGAAAGAAAAAGAGAATTGCATCAACGATGTGCCTGTGGTAAGAGATTTTCTTGAAGTTTTTCCGGAAGAGTTGCCGGGATTACCTCCATTTAGATCTGTAGAATTTCAAATAGATTTAGTACCAGGAGCTGCACCAGTGGCTCGTGCACCATATAGACTTGCACCGTCCGAGTTAAAAGAACTTCAGAGTCAGTTAAAAGAATTACTGGATCGTGGATTCATACGACCAAGTACTTCACCGTGGGGAGCTCCGATTCTATTTGTTAAAAAGAAATATGGATCTTTTAGGATGTGTATAGATTATCGTGAATTAAATAAGTTAACTATCAAGAATCGGTATCCACTACCGAGAATTGATGACTTATTTGATCAACTGCAAGGATCATGTGTTTATTCGAAAATCGACCTAAGATCGGGCTATCATCAATTACGTGTCAAAGAAGAGGACATTCCGAAAACTGCTTTTCGGACACGTTATGGTCATTACGAATTTTTGGTCATGCCGTTTGGGTTGACAAATGCGCCAGCTGTATTCATGGACCTCATGAATCGAGTTTGTAGTCCGTATTTAGATAAGTTTGTTATTATTTTCATTGATGATATTCTTATCTATTCCAAGAGTGAGCAAGAGCATGAGCAGCATTTAAGGTTGATATTAGAGTTGTTGAGAAAAGAACAGCTATATGCTAAATTTTCTAAATGTGCTTTCTGGTTGAAAGAAGTGCAATTTCTTGGTCACGTTGTTAGTAGCAAAGGAATTCAGGTTGATCCAGCTAAAATTGAGGCCATTGAAAAATGGGAGACTCCTAAAACACCAATGCAGATACGCCAATTTTTGGGTTTAGCCGGTTATTATAGAAGGTTTATTCAAGATTTTTCTCGAATAGCTAAGCCGTTGACAGCGTTAACGCAAAAAGGGAAGAAATACGAATGGACCTCAGAGCAGGAGAACGCATTTCAATTACTAAAGAAGAAGTTAACTACGACGCCTATTTTATCGTTACCAGAAGGGAACGATGATTTTGAAATATATTGTGACGCTTCGCGACAAGGTTTTGGTTGCGTTCTTATGCAACGGAAGAAAGTTATTGCATACGCATCCCGACAATTGAAAATTCACGAGCGGAATTATACGACGCATGATCTAGAACTGGGAGCAGTCGTGTTTGCATTGAAGATATGGAGACACTACTTGTATGGGGTTAAATGCACTGTGTTTACTGATCATAAAAGCCTTCAACATATTTTTGATCAGAAACAGCTGAACATGAGGCAACGTAGGTGGGTCGAGTTAATAAACGACTATGATTGTGAAATTCGTTATCATCCCGGGAAAGCGAATGTGGTGGCTGACTCACTAAGCAGAAAGGAACGAGAACCAATTCGAGTACGAGCGATGAACATAAAAATTCGCATGAATCTCAACTCACAAATCAAAGAAGTTCAACGAGAAGCACTTACTAAAGAAAATATAGGAAATGAAATAATGAAGAAGTATGAGAAGCAACTCGTTATACGGGAAGATGGAATTCGATATTTTGCAAATCGTATTTGGGTACCGAAGTTGGGTGGATTAAGGAAGTTGATATTGAACGAGGCACATAAGACAAGATACTCGATACATCCTGGAGTGGGAAAGATGTACCAAGATCTTAAGACACATTATTGGTGGCCTAATTTAAAGACAGACGTTGCAACATATGTTGGAGAGTGTTTAACTTGTTCCAAAGTCAAAGCAGAACACCAGAAGCCGTCAGGGTTACTTCAGCAACCAGAAATCCCAGAATGGAAATGGGATGGTATTACCATGGATTTCATCACGAAGTTACCAAGGACTTCCTGGGGATACGACACCATTTGGGTAATTGTTGATCGTCTTACCAAATCTGCACATTTCTTGCCTATAAAGGAAACAGATAGAATGGAGAAATTATTACGATTATATATAAAGGAAATAGTTTCAAGGCATGGAATACCTATTTCTATTATATCTGATCGTGATAGTAGATTTACCTCAAAGTTCTGGCAATCACTACAGGAGGCACTAGGAACTCGTTTGGATATGAGTACCGCATATCATCCGCAAACCGACGGGCAGAGTGAAAGAACAATTCAGACTCTTGAAGACATGCTCAGGGCATGTGTGCTCGATTTTGGAAACGGATGGGATAAATATCTACCATTAGCCGAATTCTCGTATAATAATAGTTATCATGCAAGCATTAAAGCTGCGCCATTCGAAGCATTGTACGGAAGGAAGTGTAGATCTCCTATTTGTTGGAATGAAGTAGGAGATCGACAATTAACTGGTCCCGAGATCATACACGAAACGACTGAGAAGATAGTACAAATCAAGGAGAGATTGAAAACAGCCCGTAGTCGCCAAAAGAGCTACGCCGATGTCCGAAGGAAACCATTAGAGTTTCAGATCGGGGACATGGTTATGTTAAAGGTGTCACCATGGAAAGGTGTAATACGCTTCGGAAAAAGGGGTAAACTAAACCCAAGGTATGTAGGCCCGTTCAAGATTATTGAACGCATCGGACCGGTAGCTTATCGACTCGAGTTACCGCAACAACTCGCCGGAGTACATAATACATTTCACGTCTCGAACCTTAAAAAGTGTCTTGCAAAGGAAGACCTCACCATTCCTCTTGAAGAAATTCAAGTTGACGAGAAACTACAATTCATAGAAGAACCAATCGAGATCATGGACCGTGAAGTTAAACGGCTCAAGCAGAGCAACATACCGATCGTTAAAGTTCGTTGGAATGCACGAAGAGGTCCTGAGTTTACTTGGGAACGAGAGGATCAGATGAAACAAAAGTATCCACACTTGTTTCTCGATGACGCAAAATAGGTACAATTTTAAAATTTCGGGACGAAATTTATTTAACGGGTAGGTACTGTAATGACGATCAATTTATACTTATAAGATTAATATTTACATAAATTAAACCTTACCAACATGATAAGCAATCCAAATTATTGAGATTTATGTTTTTGAAAAGAGTTTTACACAACGTTTGACCGTCTAGTTGACCGATGATATCACGAACTATATAACATATGATAATTATACGTTTGTGTATATATATGTATATATACATATTTAACATGATCTAAGGATGTTGTAATACCTCATTTTGTATTAATAACAATAAGTTATAAGTATATGTTGAAACTACTAACTTAAGTTTTCAAAACAATAACCATACGTAACGTTATTTGACATAAATACTTATGACCTATAATGTTTATACATATATCGTATATGTAATGTATTTAATCACTTTTAAGGACTTAAATACATAAAACAATATAAGTGTATTCACAAAAGATAACTATATTTGAATCCTCGTTCCGTTTTCACAAGATTTCTATACGTATATCTAGAGTATATGTACTCGTATCATACCTAGCTTCTATACATATTTACTATTGGTATATACACATCAAATCACCACCAACCAGCCCTTGTTCATGCCTTATGTATAAGGTAACTACTTTGTTATCTAGTATGACTAATTATACAAGAAAACAACCTAAAATCTTGTCTTTGTTCATCATAAATCACGCCACCACCATCATTTATACATGCATCCATTTTCAATTTTTGATACATCATTTATCTAGCTAAACACACACACTTACTAGCCTCATGTATCTCTAAGAACTCCAGCAAAAATCCTCTCAAGAATCACCTTAAACACCACCATAACAAGATCAAACAAAAACACTACAAAGATACAACTTTCAATTCAAGTTTATGTCTTAAGTTGCTTCCAAACTTTCATCCAATTCCATCACTCTTTTGGTTCTAGGTTTTTACTCCTCTTTCACAGCAATCTTGTCCAAGTAACTTGAGGTAGTAACTTTGTTCATAACCTTATTCGATTCATATATATATAGCTATCTTATTTTATGGTATACAATTTTAACAACAAGAACATAGTTTGAATGATTTCAAACTTATTTGCAAACTAAATAGATCCTTCTAACTTAACTTTTAAAATACTTCAAGACCTGTAATATATCATAAATATATGCTAATTTAACAAGGTATAACTTGGTTTTTCAAAGAACACCTTAAAAACTGAATTTACGACGTCGGAGTACAACCGGGGGCTGTTTTGGGTTGGATAATTAAAAACTATTTTGAACTTTGAATTGGAGGCTTATTTTCTGGAAAATTGATATTTACTATGAATATGTTAACACATAAAAATTTCATGATTTAACTCAAAGTATAAGTATTTTTAGAAAAATAATCATTTAAGGTTGTTTACATGAAGGAAAATGATCAACTTCATGAGTTTCACTAAAGTTTGACCTATGACCTGTGATTTCGAATACAAACTAAGGTATTTGCAGTTCATATTCTTAAAGAAGGACTCGATCCAAGGAAGTGGCAAGTTGAACCAACGAAAACGGAGTTGTAACGAAGAAACAATGACCAAAACAAAATCGGATATCCAAAACTAGTTTAGCCACGAAAATAATTGGAGAAAAATTAAATAAATCACATCTTTCTAAAATAACATGATATTTTATATATATGTACTCATAATTTAATTTTATATATTTCAGGATCACCCGTAAACAATACGAGAAGATTAATCATAAGATCCCATGATTGTACGCAATACGTCTTCTAGACAATATAGGTACCATGGGTCAAGATTAATCCCGACCAATACGAATACGATGGGGGTTTTATTTATTTCGATGGGGGTTTTATTTATTTATTAAACACCTAAATATGAACCACTAAAATTGAATTGCTAACTACGGACTAAGAAGACATTAAAAGTATTATAAGTATATATACGTGACGATTGTTTAAAATGAACATATATTGATATATTATATATGGATAGGTTCGTGATATCAACCGGAGACCAAGTCAAAATATATATATCTTCAAGGCAAAAGTGAGTATATAGTCCCACTTTTAAACTCTAAGTATTTCGGGATGAGAATACATGTATTTTATGTTTTACGTTATGGACACAAGTAACTGAAAAATATATTCTACGTTGAGTTGTACCACTGGCATACTTCCCTGTAGCTTGGTAACTATTATTTACAGCGGTATTGTAAACGCGAATCCTGTTGATAGATCTATCGGGCCTAACAACCCCAACCGGACTGGACGACCAGTATTCAACGGTTGCACAGTACTTCGTTTCGTGACTACACTTGGTACGGTGTAGTAAGATTTCATAATAAAGGGAATATGCGACGTGATTAAATGTTAAGTATGGTTACCAAGTGCTCAACCACTTAGAATATTTTTATTAAAATGTTTATATATGAAATCTTGTGGTCTATATATATATATATATTGCTGCCGGCATTAAACCTATATCTCACCAACTTTATGTTGACGTTTTAAGCATGTTCATTCTCAGGTGATAATTAGAAGCTTCCACTGCAACATGTTGAATTTAAGCAAGATCTTGAGTATGCATATTTGTGTCAAAAATAAAACTGCATATCGGAGGATTTGTAATGTAAAATATGTTGGAGGTCGTATTGTTATTATCACATGTAAAGTTTGTAAGTCTAAGATTATCGCTAAACGATAATCATCTTTTTATTGTCTAAAGCTTGTATTAAAATAAGAGTTATGGTTTGTAATGTAAAATAAATGCAGTTGTTCTTTTAAAAAATGTCGCATATAGAGGTCAATACCTCGCAATGAAATCATACGTTATCTAACTCGTTCTTATGGTTAAGGACGGGTTATGACATTCTACATTTGTTATTTTTTAAAAGATTAATGTTCATGTGTTGATAAACTCATGCTTGTAAGTCATGTTAGTAAACTTTAAAGTTTACTTTCTTAAAGATCAAACTTTGGTTTGAATCTTTAAAGTATGAACAACAATGAACTAATTAATTGTTTAAATTAGTTTGTTACTTCTTTTACTTGCACTTTTAATTTCATGTTGTTGGTTGTATTTGGTCAAATGTTACTAGTTAACTTTGATCTCATTAATCTTGAACTTAAAGTTAACTTTAAGAGTTCAAGAACATGTAAATGAAACTTTTAATTATAACTTGGTACACTCATGGTAGATCTAGACTTTTGAGTCTTGGATCTTCAAGATCAAACTATGAACTATGTTCTACAACTCAAGATCTTGATTTCATAAGTTTACTTCAAGTTGTAACTTGCTTTTACTTTTAAAGTTCATGTAAGTGTTAGATCTAAGACCTTGATGTAACTTTGGTTCATCAACTTCATACAACTCTTAAGTGAGTTGATCTACATGTCTTAGACTCACACTTGTGTCATAATTGTCAAAACTTAGTTAGTATTACTTTTACACTTCATGTAAGTGTCAAACCTAAGACTTTGATGTAACTTTGGTTCATCAAACTACATGCAACTCTTAAGTGAGTTGTGCTTCATGTCTTAGACTTGCACTAGGGTTGTGATGGTCAAGACTTGGTTAAGATGATGTAGATACATCAATGAGTTGTACACTTGAAGCTATATGCATCAAGGATGAGAACCATGATGAACATCAAGCACCAAGACCACCGGAACTCACTTAAACTTACTGTTTCTGTCCAAAACCTACTGACCTGCTGTTTCTGTAACAGACCAGCAGACCTGGGCTGTTCTAACCATGATTTTTAGATAGAAATTTTCTAGTAGATAACTTTTCATATAGGACTCGTCTTAATCCGAGTTACGGTTTAGGATTTATGGCCCTCCGATAGTCACTATGTCCTTTAATGTTGTGCAGAAATTTCTGACCTACTCGCACTTAGACCGTCGCCATGGTCAAACCAAGACGAGTTTGCTTCTGTAAATTTTACCACACTTAAGGGACTCATAGACGGAGCCAAGGCCACTGGTATCACCTTAATTCAGTAAGGGTAGAGGCCGTGGTGACTGACTGAAGTCAGCCTTTGTTGTAAACTACTTTCATAAACGAAACTTACTTTACGCCTTTTGTTTGATGATGAATGATGATGACCCTTAAGACCTTACTTACATACTTTTAAACCTATTAAGACGATTTACTGACTTAGTACTATTTGCCTTAGGTTGAGGACCTTCGGACCGATTACTTGCACACCTTTCCGAACCGACTTTACGACTACATTATCATTGTGAGTTATAGCATTCCCTTTTTACTTTAACTATTTTGGGAACTGAGAATACATGCGCATTTTACGTTTTACATAATAGGCACGAGTACTTAAACTTATATATGTGTGGGTTATACAACGGCATAAACATTCCCTTTAGCTTGGTAACGTTTAATCATTGGTTTTTGAACCGTGAACGCGAATCTTAGATATGGATCCATAGGGTTTGACATCCCCACTCGAGCTAGTAGCGCTAGCATTTAATGAGTGTTTAATACTTCGTAGACATACGCACTTGCCAAGTGTACTTTCAGGGGGTATAAACGTTAAGTTAGTTACCAAGTGCCCACGGTTAACATATACTTTATCATACTGTTTTGAAACGCTCTTTGTAGCACTGAAATCTCGTGGCCTACCTTACATACTGTTATACTTAAACTATAGCTCACCAACCTTTGTGTTGACGTTTTTAAGCATGTTTTTCTCAGGTGCTTGAGGTTAGCTTCCGATGTGTACTAGTCGTGCTGTAGACACCCGCTGCTTAGAGTTGTCGTCGCATGAACTACTTTATCTTGCATTCATACTTTATTACTTTTGAACTATGACTTGTAACGACCATTGTGGTCACATACACTTATTATTTGCTTCTACTTAGTGAAGCATGCTTTTGAAATGTAAAACATTTGATGTCGGCTATGACATCACCTTTTTATCGTGAATGCAACTTCTTTAATTACAGCATATAGTACTTAACCTTGTAATGATCCTGTTGTTGATGATTCGTACATGATGGTTTTGTACGGGGCATCACATCTTCTTTAGTATCGAAGGTAGGTTTGGGAAACTCCTCACAGTCCTCCTTTGACTGGGGTTCCTGATATACTGGAATGAAATCTGTTTCTTCATTCGGTCTTCTCCTTAATAGAGGTAAAGGAATGCCTTATCCTAGCGGTGCTATTTGAATAGTCTTACCAAGAAAATTACTTTCAGATAGGGGAGATTTGTGTTGACTAAGGTTTATGGTGGAATGGTTGCCGAGATTTCCTTCAGGAGGTGTAAAAACAGATCCTTAGAAATTTGATCTTGACTACATATAGCCATAGTTTCTTCCCGGTATTCGTTGACGAGTTCTTGAAAAGAATCAGAGAGATTCACATCTTCTTCTTTAGGATGGTTCATGAGACGATCAACATTGAATGTGATTTGTTCTCCTCCAACCCTTAATTTCAATGATTTTTTGTGCACATCAATTACGGCCTTGGCAGTGTTCAGGAATGGTCTGCCAAGAATGAGTGGGACCTTCGTGTCTTCCTCAATATCCATAATGACGAAATCAACTGGAAAAGCGAACTTATCCACTCTAACTAGGACATCTTCAGCTATTCCTCGAGGAATCTTAACTGATCTGTCCGTGAGTTGGATAGTCATTCTGGTAGGTCTTAAGTCATTTAATCCTAGCTTCTTAAATAACGAATTGGGCATTAGGTTTACACTGGCTCCTAAGTCTGCTAACGCATTGCTAATTTGGACATCTTGCAGGTAGCAAGGTACCGTAAATCTTCATGTATCTCCTAACTTAGGGGGAATTCCATGTTGTAACACTAACGAGCATTCTTCACTTAAGGGCAAGCTAACTATCTTAATCTCTCTTTGTTTGAAAGCAGTTCTTTGATAAATTTAGCGCAGTTTGGCATTTCAACTAAAGCATCTACTAGTCATACATTCAAATGCAAATTCTCAATAATATCCCAATACTTAGCGAATTGCGCTTCTTGTTTTTCCTTCCTAAGCCTACATGGGAAAGGTATGCGGGCGCGTGGAATAATTTTCGGGGCCTTAGGAGAGATAGGTTCCGGTGGATTGACAACTGGGTCAATTGGCACAGGTTCCTTATCGGAAAAATCTTGTATGGGTATATTGACCGTTGTTTCCTTCCCTCCTCTAGTAATTACTAGGGCATCAAACTCACTGCACTCTATTTCAACTTTAGTGGTTAATTGTTTAAACGTAAGCTGAAAATTGGTGATTAATTCTTCAAAAGTCTTTATCAAAGTGTCGAACTTATTTTGACATTCTATGACTTGAAGGTTTATCGCGTATTGCTTTTTCATAAATTCAACTAAAATTTCCTTAGAGTGGAGAGTAGGTTTGTGCAAAGGGAATGTAACGACCCGTCAAAATCGCCATTGACGGCACCGTTAACTTAGGTCCCGTTACGTGGTCATAATCCCTAAATAAGACGTGTTTGACCA
Source organism: Rutidosis leptorrhynchoides (assembly GCF_046630445.1). Classification (NCBI taxonomy): domain Eukaryota; kingdom Viridiplantae; phylum Streptophyta; class Magnoliopsida; order Asterales; family Asteraceae; genus Rutidosis; species Rutidosis leptorrhynchoides. The sequence goes on from NC_092337.1 coordinate 153,545,191, forward strand.
AAAGTATGTCGCATTCATTTGAAACGTATATGACTTGCAAAGTTTTAAGTAAACCAAACGGTTCGACAACATGTATAAGTTTACAAAAGTTATAAAGTATAAGTTGAAAATAACGATTGCTATTAATTGCGTAAGTATGTATTCTTTAAGTTTGAATCCAAAGGTGCTATCACTAGCATATGCATGTATGCTTGACCCCAAGCAAGTAATCAAAGTGTGCGGAAGCATGTATCAAGTAGCCAAGTATGAACCTGAGAAACATATAGAAAACTGTCAATGAAAAACGTTGGTGAAATCATAGGTGTATTTGTAAGCGTATGTTTTTGAACCACAAGATTTAGTATAAGGCGATTATCCAAATCGTTTACATTCCAAAAGTTGTTGTTTGTATCACGAGCACCCAATTATCAAGGCTTAACTGAATAGTACCTCTACATCATAGTGTTATAACCTACACTATACCCCGAAAATACGTTTCATTCATCTGAATGAGGGTTTGTCAAACCCGCATGGCCACACAACATAAGTTCTCGCTTACACCCTACAAGTGTAACTAATGATAATTGGACTTGAGGATTTTTGTTCTAACTCGTACGTGAGATGTTTGTTTTCGTACTTGTGTTGAACGTATAAAAGTATAAATCGTATACGTTTCTCATCCCATAATTTAAAAGTATAAAAGTTGTTGAAAAGATGGGACTATGATCTCACCGTAGTTGCACGCCAAAGTATTTAAAATTAAACATTGTGCAATTGAAAGTTGCTTAGCCTTGACCTAAACAATTAAGTTGCATCAATACCGGGTAAGACACAAGGTCGGTCAAAATGTGTTCAATTAGTCCTATGGCTCGTTTTGACTCGATTAATATAGCATGTGAGTCAAATTGTTAAGTTTCATGCAAGAATTAAGTATAAAAGCATGTTAGAACGATTGCATAAGTGTTTGGTTAAGATTGACTAAAAGTCAAACTTGGTCAAAGTCATAGTCAACGGGGTCGGGTCGGGTATCCGACTATTGCACATATAAACATAGTCATATATAAGCATGTTGGCAAAATTTCATGTTAAACGGAGTTGCGAGTAAGCGGGAACGAAACTTGAAAAATCAAAAAAAAAAATTGGGACAGAAATATTGTCGCTATAGCAAGATTTTGTGCACACCAGGGCTCGCTATAGCGAGGCCCCTGGTTTCAGGTGTTGTTGCTGAATTTTCAAGTACACGAACCATGCTTCTTTCAAACACAACTAATGAACCGTAAACATTCAAAACACGTATCTTATATTGTTGGAAAGGTAATTTAACGAGGAATAGAACTAAACACATTTCATCAACCAAATCCAACATTTATGATAACCGAATTCTCATCGAATGATCATTATTTAACGTTTCAGGCTCAAAAATGCAAATGGTGATTCAGGAATCCAATTTACACATATGATACGCCGTTTCGTAGGTAATTAAACAAACATTGCAAATAAACACTTACTAACAACATTTCATAGCATTCAATGCATCAAAATTCATATTCAAGGTTACTAAACGCTAACCAAAAATCATGAATTCAACAATTTTGTTAATGAAGTTTTTCTAAATCAACCTACATACTAAAACACAGCTAATGATGCTAGTAACACATTTAATACATGAGCTTTAACATTTAACAACATTAAATCACCCAAAACTAAAGATTAAACTAACCCATTTTCATATTCAAGCTAGTTACTCATACAAGCAAATCAAGCAACCAAATTACATATCCATCTTAGACTTGAGCCATAGACAATAATTAACACCATTTCAAGTCTATAAAACGAATAATCTAGATTTTTTAGAAACCTTATCCCAAGTAGTGAAATTGGTACCAAATTGAAGAGGATGATGCAAGGATCACAGATATGTAATTTGTTTTGATGTTTGATTGCTAGATTGGATTTAGATGATGAATCTTTGAAGATATTAAAATTGTGTTCTTGGTGACTAGAGAGAAAAAGGAGATGAGGAGGTGAAGTGGAATGAATGGTGAGGAAGATTGGTGACTAGTTCAACTAGTTGCCACTTTGGTCAAATGGTGAAGTTAGTCCCTCGAGTTTAAAAGCGGGTGCGTGAATTAACCAAACGAATATTTTAAAACTGCTAGGGTAAACGAGAGATGTTATAATTAAATAACGAAAATATTGGAAACACTTATTAATGGGGGATACAAATTTAGATAACAAAAGATATTATAAAAAAAGACGGGCGTTAAAATAATTTAACGAAAAAAGGCGGGATGTTACATTACCTACACCTTAAAAGAAATTTCGTCCCGAAATTTAGTTGGAAGTAGTAGTCATTGATCCTTTCTCGAGATCTTGCATTGCCAATTTTACGAATAAGTGAGGGTACTTCCTTGGGCATTTCAACGAACTTTGACGGTCGGGATTTTACGTTGTTTTAAAGTTTGGTTTCATGATCCATAATTTCAACGGTTCTCCTAGGAAGTGAAGTTTGTCATCGATAGTAAGTTTATCAAAAGAAATAACATTTTCTTGTTTCGCAAGACACGTCTTTAAGTTTGATACATAGAATGTAGGATGAACGGAATTTGTTTGAGTTGGGAGTTCGAAACGGTAAGCAACGGGTCCAATACGCCCCAAGATTTTCAAAGGATCAAAATATCACGGATTTAGCTTTCTACGTTTCTCGAAATGGATTACACCTTTTCAAGGTGCGACTATTAACATTACGCAGTCACTCACTTGGAATTCGAGAGGTTTACGTCTAACATCGGCATAGCTCTTTTGACGACTACGGGCCGTCTTGAGCCTTTCTCTAATTTGAACGATCTTAACGGTTATTTCATGAATGATTTCGGGTCCGGTGGTTTGATTGTTGCTTACTTCGGCCTAACAATTTAAGAGAACGACATTTGCGGCCACATAAAGTTTCGAAAAAGTGCGGCGTTAATACTCAAATGATAACTATCGTCGTGAGAGGAATCAATTAAATGCAACAATACAAGTTCGTGATATGTTCTTACAATATTTGAATCGTACGTTTACTTGGTCCGTCGGTTTGTGGATGATACGCGGTACTCATGAATAATCTGGTTTCTAAAGTTTATTGTAAGGCACCCCAGAATCTCAGAGTGAAACGAGCATCTCGATTCGAAACGAGGTACATTCCTTTAAGATATATTTGAAAGTTTGCTAGAAATTGGAAACGTTTGTTAGAACAAGTTTCTTGTCGGTTTCTAAAAACGTTCGTCAGGACTATTCACCCTCGTGGTGAATACTAGTATAACGTGAAGAGTCTCTCTCTCCATTGAGAATTTAGGTAAAGGATTTCCTTATACGGAAGTACGAGTGTAATGCGAGAGAAATTTCCGCCTGGATGTGAGCATAACAAGCATATTGTAGTTCGTCGATAAAACTATGCGAAAACGAGATAGTACACACGTGTAACCTATATTTTGAAGTTGAAAGAGTTTGTCATTCATTCAGAAGCGTAAATATGTTTCGGCAATAATCAAAGATGTGTCCCTGGTATGGTTGTTAACAATATTCTCGGAGTTTTTAGATGTCAATAAGAAAAATAAAGTCATGTACATGGCACATGGTGGTGATTAGGTTGATCGAGTCCAATCACCATCACGAGTCATTAGAACTTTGGTATGACTTACCATAATATAACCACATTGACCGAGTGTTGTTATATTACGCTAACTCATACCTCCATCCCCACATTACTCCATAGAACTATGTTCGTGTGATCGTAAAGTTTTAAAATGAACAAAGTGTAACGACGTCTCTAACGTGACTCGTATTGAATCGAAAGAATTAGTACAACTCTTGAAGAAGTGTTTCCCGAGGGAAGTATATAAACGATTGTTCACGTCAATGCGGTTCAAGTCAAACAATAATGTCTTTAGGTACGAAAGGAGTAACGAATTATGATAACGAGTAGTACGCAACCGTAGTGATAGGTAGTGACGATGATATCCACCTAGAGTAGTGGTGGTAGTAATAAGAAGTGGTAGATAGTGAAGAACGCCGGTGTAACATCGGTAGTGGTTAGTGATTTCGATAATGGTGGAAACTTTATAGTACTTGTGGATAGTAAGCTGGAACGATGGTGAATAACAATCTGGGAGACAGAGTTCCCGAACTAGTGTGACTAATGAAGTCGTCGTCATCCCTATGCGTATGAATCTTGAATTTACATGTGTTTCCAGTAAGTGGCAGAGTACGGGTTCGTATTGAAATGTCCCGTTCTTATTGATTAAAAACGTTCCATATTAATTGATTTCGTTGCGAGGTTTTGACCTCTATATGAGACGTTTTTCAAAGACTGCATTCATTTTTAAACAAACCATAACCTTTATTTCATCAATAAAGGTTTAAAAAGCTTTACGTAGATTATCAAATAATGATAATCTAAAATATCCTGTTTACACACGACCATTACATAATGGTTTACAATACAAATATGTTACAACAAAATAAGTTTCTTGAATGCAGTTTTTACACAATATCATACAAGCATGGACTCCAAATCTTGTCCTTATTTAAGTATGCGACAGCGGAAGCTCTTAATAATCACCTGAGAATAAACATGCTTAAAACGTCAACAAAAATGTTGGTGAGTTATAGGTTTAACCTATATATATCAAATCGTAACAATAGACCACAAGATTTCATATTTCAATACACATCCCATACATAGAGATAAAAATCATTCATATGGTGAACACCTGGTAACCGACATTAACAAGATGCATATATATAAGAATATCCCCATCATTCCGGGACACCCTTCGGATATGATATAAATTTCGAAGTACTAAAGCATCCGGTACTTTGGATGGGGTTTGTTAGGCCCAATAGATCTATCTTTAGGATTCGCGTCAATTAGGGTGTCTGTTCCCTAATTCTTAGATTACCAGACTTAATAAAAAGGGGCATATTCGATTTTGATAATTCAACCATAGAATGTAGTTTCACGTACTTGTGTCTATTTTGTAAATCATTTATAAAACCTGCATGTATTCTCATCCCAAAAATATTAGATTTTAAAAGTGGGACTATAACTCACTTTCACAGATTTTTACTTCGTCGGGAAGTAAGACTTGGCCACTGGTTGATTCACGAACCTATAACAATATATACATATATATCAAAGTATGTTCAAAATATATTTACAACACTTTTAATATATTTTGATGTTTTAAGTTTATTAAGTCAGCTGTCCTCGTTAGTAACCTACAACTAGTTGTCCACAGTTAGATGTACAGAAATAAATCGATAAATATTATCTTGAATCAATCCACGACCCAGTGTATACGTATCTCAGTATTGATCACAACTCAAACTATATATATTTTGGAATCAACCTCAACCCTGTATAGCTAACTCCAACATTCACATATAGAGTGTCTATGGTTGTTCCGAAATATATATAGATGTGTCGACATGATAGGTCGAAACATTGTATACGTGTCTATGGTATCTCAAGATTACATAATATACAATACAAGTTGATTAAGTTATGGTTGGAATATATTTGTTACCAATTTTCACGTAGCTAAAATGAGAAAAATTATCCAATCTTGTTTTACCCATAACTTCTTCATTTTAAATCCGTTTTGAGTGAATCAAATTGCTATGGTTTCATATTGAACTCTATTTTATGAATCTAAACAGAAAAGTATAGGTTTATAGTCGGAAAAGTAAGTTACAAGTCATTTTTGTAAAGGTAGTAATTTCAGTCGAAAGAACGACGTCTAGATGACCATTTTAGAAAACATACTTCCACTTTGAGTTTAACCATAATTTTTGGATATAGTTTCATGTTCATAATAAAAATCATTTTCTCAGAATAACAACTTTTAAATCAAAGTTTATCATAGTTTTTAATTAACTAACCCAAAACAGCCCGCGGTGTTACTACGACGGCGTAAATCCGGTTTTACGGTGTTTTTCGTGTTTCCAGGTTTTAAATCATTAAGTTAGCATATCATATAGATATAGAACATGTGTTTAGTTGATTTTAAAAGTCAAGTTAGAAGGATTAACTTTTGTTTGCGAACAAGTTTAGAATTAACTAAACTATGTTCTAGTGATTACAAGTTTAAACCTTCGAATAAGATAGCTTTATATGTATGAATCGAATGATGTTATGAACATCATTACTACCTTAAGTTCCTTGTATAAACCTACTGGAAAAGAGAAAAATGGATCTAGCTTCAATGGATCCTTGGATGGCTCGAAGTTCTTGAAGCAGAATCATGACACGAAAACAAGTTCAAGTAAGATCATCACTTAAAATAAGATTGTTATAGTTATAGAAATTGAACCAAAGTTTGAATATGATTATTACCTTGTATTAGAATGATAACCTACTGTAAGAAACAAAGATTTCTTGAGGTTGGATGATCACCTTACAAGATTGGAAGTGAGCTAGCAAACTTGAAAGTATTCTTGATTTTATGAAACTAGAACTTTTGGAATTTATGAAGAACACTTAGAACTTGAAGATAGAACTTGAGAGAGATCAATTAGATGAAGAAAATTGAAGAATGAAAGTGTTTGTAGGTGTTTTTGGTCGTTGGTGTATGGATTAGATATAACGGATATGTTATTTTGTTTTCATGTAAATAAGTCATGAATGATTACTCATATTTTTGTAATTTTATGAGATATTTCATGCTAGTTGCCAAATGATGGTTCCCACATGTGTTAGGTGACTCACATGGGCTGCTAAGAGCTGATCATTGGAGTGTATATACCAATAGTACATACATCTAAAAGCTGTGTATTGTACGAGTACGAATACGGGTGCATACGAGTAGAATTGTTGATGAAACTGAACGAGGATGTAATTGTAAGCATTTTTGTTAAGTAGAAGTATTTTGATAAATGTATTGAAGTCTTTCAAAAGTGTATAAATACATATTAAAACACTACATGTATATACATTTTAACTGAGTCGTTAAGTCATCGTTAGTCGTTACATGTAAGTGTTGTTTTGAAACTTTTAGGTTAACGATCTTGTTAAATGTTGTTAACCCAATGTTTATAATATCAAATGAGATTTTAAATTATTATATTATCATGATATTATCATGTATGAATATCTCTTAATATGATATATATATATACATTAAATGTCTTTACAACGATAATCGTTACATATATGTCTCGTTTAAAAATCATTAAGTTAGTAGTCTTGTTTTTACATATGTAGTTCATTGTTAATATACTTAATGATATGTTTACTTATCATAGTATCATGTTAACTATATATATATCCATATATATGTCATCATATAGTTTTTACAAGTTTTAACGTTCGTGAATCACCGGTCAACTTGGGTGGTCAATTGTCTATATGAAACATATTTCAATTAATCAAGTCTTAACAAGTTTGATTGCTTAACATGTTGGAAACATTTAATCATGTAAATATCAATCTCAATTAATATATATAAACATGGAAAAGTTCGGGTCACTACAGTACCTACCCGTTAAATAAATTTCGTCCCGAAATTTTAAGCTGTTGAAGGTGTTGATGAATCTTCTGGAAATAGATGCGGGTATTTCTTCTTCATCTGATCTTCATGCTCCCAGGTGAACTCGGGTCCTCTACGAGCATTCCATTGAACCTTAACAATTGGTATCTTGTTTTGCTTAAGTCTTTTAACCTCATGATCCATTATTTCGACGGGTTCTTCGATGAATTGAAGTTTTTTGTTGATTTGGATTTCATCTAACGGAATAGTGAGATCTTCTTTAGCAAAACATTTCTTCAAATTCGAGACGTGGAAAGTGTTATGTACAGCCGCGAGTTGTTGAGGTAACTCAAGTCGGTAAGCTACTGGTCCGACACGATCAATAATCTTGAATGGTCCAATATACCTTGGATTTAATTTCCCTCGTTTACCAAATCGAACAACGCCTTTCCAAGGTGCAACTTTAAGCATGACCATCTCTCCAATTTCAAATTCTATATCTTTTCTTTTAATGTCAGCGTAGCTCTTTTGTCGACTTTGGGCAGTTTTCAACCGTTGTTGAATTTGGATGATCTTCTCGGTAGTTTCTTGTATATAATCTCCGGACCCGTAATCTGTCTATCCCCCACCTCACTCCAACAAATCGGAGACCTGCACTTTCTACCATAAAGTGCTTCAAACGGCGCCATCTCAATGCTTGAATGGTAGCTGTTGTTGTAGGAAAATTCTGCTAACGGTAGATGTCGATCCCAACTGTTTCCGAAATCAATAACACATGCTAGTAGCATGTCTTCAAGCGTTTGTATCGTCCTTTCGCTCTGCCCATCAGTTTGTGGATGATAGGCAGTACTCATGTCTAGACGAGTTCCTAATGCTTGCTGTAATGTCTGCCAGAATCTTGAAATAAATCTGCCATCCCTATCAGAGATAATAGAGATTGGTATTCCATGTCTGGAGATGACTTCCTTCAAATACAGTCGTGCTAACTTCTCCATCTTGTCATCTTCTCTTATTGGTAGGAAGTGTGCGGATTTGGTGAGACGATCAACTATTACCAAAATAGTATCAAAACCACTTGCAGTCCTTGGCAATTTAGTGATGAAATCCATGGTAATGTTTTCCCATTTCCATTCCGGGATTTCGGGTTGTTGAAGTAGACCTGATGGTTTCTGATGCTCAGCTTTGACCTTAGAACACGTCAAACATTCTCCTACGTATTTAGCAACATCGGCTTTCATACCCGGCCACCAAAAATGTTTCTTGAGATCCTTGTACATCTTCCCCGTTCCAGGATGTATTGAGTATCTGGTTTTATGAGCTTCTCTAAGTACCATTTTTCTCATATCTCCAAATTTTGGTACCCAAATTCTTTCAGCCCTATACCGGGTTCCGTCTTCCCGAATATTAAGATGCTTCTCCGATCCTTTGGGTATTTCATCCTTTAAATTTCCCTCTTTTAAAACTCCTTGTTGCGCCTCCTTTATTTGAGTAGTAAGGTTATTATGAATCATTATATTCATAGATTTTACTCGAATGGGTTCTCTGTCCTTCCTGCTCAAGGCATCGGCTACCACATTTGCCTTCCCCGGGTGGTAACGAATCTCAAAGTCGTAATCATTCAACAATTCAATCCACCTACGCTGCCTCATATTCAGTTGTTTCTGATTAAATATGTGTTGAAGACTTTTGTGGTCGGTATATATAATACTTTTGACCCCATATAAGTAGTGTCTCCAAGTCTTTAATGCAAAAACAACCGCGCCTAATTCCAAATCATGCGTCGTATAATTTTGTTCGTGAATCTTCAATTGTCTAGATGCATAAGCAATCACCTTCGTTCGTTGCATTAATACCCAACCGAGACCTTGCTTTGATGCGTCACAATAAATCACAAAATCATCATTCCCTTCAGGCAATGACAATATAGGTGCCGTAGTTAGCTTTTTCTTCAATAACTGAAACGCTTTCTCTTGTTCATCCTTCCATTCAAATTTCTTCCCTTTATGCGTTAATGCAGTCAAGGGTTTTGCTATTCTGGAAAAGTCTTGGATAAACCTTCTGTAGTAACCAGCTAGTCCTAAAAACTGGCGTATGTGTTTCGGAGTTTTCGGGGTTTCCCACTTTTCAACAGTTTCTATCTTTGCCGGATCCACCTTAATACCTTCTTTGTTCACTATGTGACCGAGGAATTGAACTTCTTCCAACCAAAATGCACACTTTGAAAACTTAGCGTACAATTCTTCCTTTCTCAATACTTCTAACACCTTTCTCAAATGTTCACCGTGTTCTTGGTCATTCTTTCAGTAAATAAGTATGTCATCAATGAAAACAATGACAAACTTGTCAAGGTATGGTCCACACACTCGGTTCATAAGGTCCATGAACACAGCTGGTGCATTATTTAAACCAAACGGCATGACCATAAACTCGTAATGACCATAACGTGTTCTGAAAGCAGTCTTTGGAATATCATCTTCTTTCACCCGCATTTGATGATACCCGGAACGTAAGTCAATCTTTGAATAAACAGACGAGCCTTGTAGTTGATCAAATAAGTCGTCGATTCTCGGTAGTGGGTAGCGGTTCTTGATGGTAAGTTTGTTCAACTCTCGGTAGTCGATACACAACCTGAATGTACCATCTTTCTTCTTGACAAACAAAACAGGAGCTCCCCACGGTGATGTGCTTGGTCGAATGAAACCACGCTCTAAAAGTTCTTGTAATTGGCTTTGCAGTTCTTTCATCTCGCTGGGTGCGAGTCTGTAAGGAGCACGAGCTATTGGTGCAGCTCCTGGTACAAGATCTATTTGAAATTCAACGGATCGATGTGGGGGTAATCCCGGTAATTCTTTCGGAAATACATCGGGAAATTCTTTTGCAATGGGAACATCAATGATGCTCTTTTCTTCAGTTTGTACTTTCTCGACGTGTGCTAGAACAGCATAGCAACCTTTTCTTATTAGTTTTTGTGCCTTCAAATTACTAATAAGATGTAGCTTCGTGTTGCCCTTTTCTCCGTACACCATTAAGGGTTTTCCTTTTTCTCGTATAATGCGAATTGCATTTTTGTAACAAACGATCTCTGCTTTCACTTCTTTCAACCAGTCCATACCGATTATCACATCAAAACTCCCTAACTCTACTGGTATTAAATCAATCTTAAATGTTTCGCTAACCAGTTTAATTTCTCAATTCCGACATATATTATCTGCTGAAATTAATTTACCATTTGCTAATTCGAGTAAAAATTTACTATCCAAAGGCGTCAATGGGCAACTTAATTTAGCACAAAAATCTCTACTCATATAGCTTCTATCCGCACCCGAATCAAATAAAACGTAAGCAGATTTATTATCAATAAGAAACGTACCCGTAACAAGCTCCGGGTCTTCCTGTGCCTCTGCCGCATTAATATTGAAAACTCTTCCGCGGCCTTGTCCATTCGTGTTCTCCTGGTTCGGGCAATTTCTAATAATGTGGCCCGGTTTTCCACATTTATAACAAACTACATTGGCATAGCTTGCTCCGACACTACTTGCTCCGCCATTACTCGTTTCGACACCATTTGTTCCTTTCGTTCTATTAACCCCTGGTCCGTAGACCTCACACTTCGCCGCGCTATGACCATTTCTTTTACACTTGTTGCAAAATTTGGTGCAGAACCCCGAGTGATACTTTTCACACCTTTGGCATAGCTGCTTCTGATTGTTGTTGTTGTTGCGGTTATTATTGTTGTTGGGATGATTGTTGTAGTTGCTGTTGTTGTTGTTGTTGTTGTTGTTGGGCCATTTGTTGTAGTTGCGATTGATGTTGCGATTGTTGGGATAATTGTTGCGATTGCTGTTGTTGTTGTATTGGTGATTCTTATCACCATTTTCCTCCCACTTTCTTTTGACTTGCTTCACATTGGCCTCTTCAGCAGTCTGTTCTTTAATTCTTTCTTCAATTTGGTTCACTAGTTTGTGAGCCATTCTACATGCCTGTTGTATGGAGGCGGGCTCGTGTGAACTTATATCTTCTTGGATTCTTTCCGGTAATCCTTTCACAAACGCGTCGATCTTCTCTTCCTCATCTTCGAATGCTCCCGGACACAATAGGCACAATTCTGTGAATCGTCTTTCATACGTGGTAATATCAAATCCTTGGGTTCGTAACCCTCTAAGTTCTGTCTTGAGCTTATTGACCTCGGTTCTGGGACGGTACTTCTCGTTCATCAAGTGCTTGAATGCTGACCACGGTAGTGCATACGCATCGTCTTGTCCCACTTGCTCTAGATAGGTATTCCACCATGTTAACGCAGAACCTGTGAAGGTATGCGTAGCGTACTTCACTTTGTCCTCTTCAGTACACTTACTTATGGCAAACACCGATTCGACCTTCTCGGTCCACCGTTTCAATCCGATCGGTCCTTCGGTTCCATCAAATTCCAAAGGTTTGCAGGCAGTGAATTCTTTGTAGGTGCATCATACACGATTTCCTGTACTGCTAGATCCAAGGTTATTGTTGGTATGTAGCGCAGCCTGTACTGCGGCTATGTTTGAAGCTAGAAAAGTACGGAATTCCTCTTCATTCATATTCACTGTGTGTCGAGTAGTCGGTGCCATTTCCTTCAAAATAGTCAAATGGAACAAGTTAATCATACAGAATATTAAGAGTAGTTAATAGTTTTTCGTAGCATAATATGAACTCATTTATAAAAGCTTTTTCTTCATATTAGCGTTTTATAAGTTTAAATGCGGGTAGTACCTACCCGTTAAGTTCATACTTAGTAGCTAATATACAATTCAACTACTACAATTCTATATGAAAAACTGATTATAATAATATTTCGCGTTCAAACTTTTATACAATATTTTACAAACTTACAATACCTCTTATTTTACATAAAGCATGAAATATAGCACACAATAACTTTGATACAAGATAGTTGTGAAGATAATTCTAGCTAGTACACAAGTCGTTCAGCAAAGGCAATAAAGACACGTAATTCATACGTCCAGAAACAAGTCATGCATTCTGGTTTTACTAGGACTACTTCCCATCCTTGGTCTTGTGCAACATAACCGTTATGGCCGTTGATAAGACAGCGTGTTGTAACGTCGTCAAAGGGACGAGGGTTACGTAATGTCCAACAGTCCCGTAACAATCTAAAAACCTCATTTCTTACCCCAATTACCGACTCCGTCACTTGTGGAAACGTTTTGTTTAATAGTTGTAGCCCGATGTTCTTGTTCTCACTTTGGTGAGAAGCGAACACTACTAATCCGTAAGCATAACATGCTTCTTTATGTTGCATGTTAGCCGCTTTTTCTAAATCACGAAGTCCAATATTCGGATATATTGAGTCAAAATAATTTCTTAACCCGTTCCGTAAAATAGCATTTGGGTTCCCCGCAATATATGCGTCAAAGTAAACACATCGTAACTTATGGGTTTCCCAATGTGATATCCCCCATCTTTCAAACGAAAGTCTCTTATAAACCAAGACATTCTTGGAACGTTCTTCGAATGTCTTACAAACTGATCTCGCCTTAAATAGTTGTGCCGAGGAATTCTGACCGACTCTAGACAAGATTTCATCAATCATGTCTCCGGGTAGGTCTCTTAAAATATTGGGTTGTCTATCCATTTTGTGTTTTTAAACTGTAAAATAGACAAGAGTTAGATTCATAAAAAAAATACTTATTAATACAAGCAATTTTTACATATGTCATAAAGCATAAGCACACTATATTACATATATTACACCACACGAATACAACTATCTTATTCCGACTCGCTCGTTTCTTCTTCTTCGGTTTTGGTTCGTTTTGCCAAGTTTCTAGGGATATATGATGTTCCCCTAATACGAGCCGTAATTTTCCACATTGGTTTAGAAAAACCTGGTGGTTTAGAGGTTCCCGGGTCATTGTTACAACTTAAGGACTTCGGGGGTTGACGATACATATAAAGTTCATCAGGGTTGGAATTAGATTTCTCTATTTTTATGCCCTTTCCCTTATTATTTTCTTTTGCCTTTTTAAATTCAGTTGGGGTAATTTCTATAACATCATCGGAATTCTCGTCGGAATCCGATTCATCGGAGAATTGGTAATCCTCCCAATATTTTGCTTCCTTGGCGGAAACACCATTGACCATAATTAACCTTGGTCGGTTGGTTGAGGATTTTCTTTTACTTAACCGTTTTATTATTTCCCCCACCGGTTCTATTTCTTCATCCGGTTCCGATTCTTCTTCCGGTTCCGATTCTTCTTCCGGTTCCGACTCTTCTTCCGGTTCCTCTTCGGGAACTTGTGAATCAGTCCACGAATCATTCCAATTTACATTTGACTCTTCATTATTATTAGGTGAGTCAATGGGACTTGTTCTAGAGGTAGACATCTATCACATAATATCAAACGCGTTAAGAGATTAATATATCACATAATATTCACATGTTAAAAATATATAGTTTCCAACAAAATTTGTTAAGCAATCATTTTTCAAGTAAACACGGTCGAAGTCCAGACTCACTAATGCATCCTAACAAACTCGATAAGACACACTAATGCAAAATTCTGGTTCTCTAAGACCAACGCTCGAATACCAACTGAAATGTCCCGTTCTTATTGATTAAAAACGTTCCGTATTAATTGATTTCGTTGCGAGGTTTTGACCTCTATATGAGACGTTTTTCAAAGACTGCATTCATTTTTAAATAAACCATAACCTTTATTTCATCAATAAAGGTTTAAAAAGCTTTACGTAGATTATCAAATAATGATAATCTAAAATATCCTGTTTACACACGACCATTACATAATGGTTTACAATACAAATATGTTACAACAAAATAAGTTTCTTGAATGCAGTTTTTACACAATATCATACAAGCATGGACTCCAAATCTTGTCCTTATTTAAGTATGCGACAGCGGAAGCTCTTAATAATCACCTGAGAATAAACATGCTTAAAACGTCAACAAAAATGTTGGTGAGTTATAGGTTTAACCTATATATATCAAATCGTAACAATAGACCACAAGATTTCATATTTCAATACACATCCCATACATAGAGATAAAAATCATTCATATGGTGAACACCTGGTAACCGACATTAACAAGATGCATATATATAAGAATATCCCCATCATTCCGGGACACCCTTCGGATATGATATAAATTTCGAAGTACTAAAGCATCCGGTACTTTGGATGGGGTTTGTTAGGCCCAATAGATCTATCTTTAGGATTCGCGTCAATTAGGGTGTCTGTTCCCTAATTCTTAGATTACCAGACTTAATAAAAAGGGGCATATTCGATTTTGATAATTCAACCATAGAATGTAGTTTCACGTACTTGTGTCTATTTTGTAAATCATTTATAAAACCTGCATGTATTCTCATCCCAAAAATATTAGATTTTAAAAGTGGGACTATAACTCACTTTCACAGATTTTTACTTCGTCGGGAAGTAAGACTTGGCCACTGGTTGATTCACGAACCTATAACAATATATACATATATATCAAAGTATGTTCAAAATATATTTACAACACTTTTAATATATTTTGATGTTTTAAGTTTATTAAGTCAGCTGTCCTCGTTAGTAACCTACAACTAGTTGTCCACAGTTAGATGTACAGAAATAAATCGATAAATATTATCTTGAATCAATCCACGACCCAGTGTATACGTATCTCAGTATTGATCACAACTCAAACTATATATATTTTGGAATCAACCTCAACCCTGTATAGCTAACTCCAACATTCACATATAGAGTATCTATGGTTGTTCCGAAATATATATAGATGTGTCGACATGATAGGTCGAAACATTGTATACGTGTCTATGGTATCTCAAGATTACATAATATACAATACAAGTTGATTAAGTTATGGTTGGAATATATTTGTTACCAATTTTCACGTAGCTAAAATGAGAAAAATTATCCAATCTTGTTTTACCCATAACTTCTTCATTTTAAATCCGTTTTGAGTGAATCAAATTGCTATGGTTTCATATTGAACTCTATTTTATGAATCTAAACAGAAAAAGTATAGGTTTATAGTCGGAAAAATAAGTTACAAGTCATTTTTGTAAAGGTAGTCATTTCAGTCGAAAGAACGACGTCTAGATGACCATTTTAGAAAACATACTTCCACTTTGAGTTTAACCATAATTTTTGGATATAGTTTCATGTTCATAATAAAAATCATTTTCTCAGAATAACAACTTTTAAATCAAAGTTTATCATAGTTTTTAATTAACTAACCCAAAACAGCCCGCGGTGTTACTACGACGGCGTAAATCCGGTTTTACGGTGTTTTTCGTGTTTCCAGGTTTTAAATCATTAAGTTAGCATATCATATAGATATAGAACATGTGTTTAGTTGATTTTAAAAGTCAAGTTAGAAGGATTAACTTTTGTTTGCGAACAAGTTTAGAATTAACTAAACTATGTTCTAGTGATTACAAGTTTAAACCTTCGAATAAGATAGCTTTATATGTATGAATCGAATGATGTTATGAACATCATTACTACCTTAAGTTCCTTGGATAAACCTACTGGAAAAGAGAAAAATGGATCTAGCTTCAATGGATCCTTGGATGGCTCGAAGTTCTTGAAGCAGAATCATGACACGAAAACAAGTTCAAGTAAGATCATCACTTAAAATAAGATTGTTATAGTTATAGAAATTGAACCAAAGTTTGAATATGATTATTACCTTGTATTAGAATGATAACCTACTGTAAGAAACAAAGATTTCTTGAGGTTGGATGATCACCTTACAAGATTGGAAGTGAGCTAGCAAACTTGAAAGTATTCTTGATTTTATGAAACTAGAACTTTTGGAATTTATGAAGAACACTTAGAACTTGAAGATAGAACTTGAGAGAGATCAATTAGATGAAGAAAATTGAAGAATGAAAGTGTTTGTAGGTGTTTTTGGTCGTTGGTGTATGGATTAGATATAAAGGATATGTTATTTTGTTTTCATGTAAATAAGTCATGAATGATTACTCATATTTTTGTAATTTTATGAGATATTTCATGCTAGTTGCCAAATGATGGTTCCCACATGTGTTAGGTGACTCACATGGGCTGCTAAGAGCTGATCATTGGAGTGTATATACCAATAGTACATACATCTAAAAGTTGTGTATTGTACGAGTACGAATACGGGTGCATACGAGTAGAATTGTTGATGAAACTGAACGAGGATGTAATTGTAAGCATTTTTGTTAAGTAGAAGTATTTTGATAAATGTATTGAAGTCTTTCAAAAGTGTATAAATACATATTAAAACACTACATGTATATACATTTTAACTGAGTCGTTAAGTCATCGTTAGTCGTTACATGTAAGTGTTGTTTTGAAACTTTTAGGTTAACGATCTTGTTAAATGTTGTTAACCCAATGTTTATAATATCAAATGAGATTTTAAATTATTATATTATCATGATATTATCATGTATGAATATCTCTTAATATGATATATATATACATTAAATGTCTTTACAACGATAATCGTTACATATATGTCTCGTTTAAAAATCATTAAGTTAGTAGTCTTGTTTTTACATATGTAGTTCATTGTTAATATACTTAATGATATGTTTACTTATCATAGTATCATGTTAACTATATATATATCCATATATATGTCATCATATAGTTTTTACAAGTTTTAACGTTCGTGAATCACCGGTCAACTTGGGTGGTCAATTGTCTATATGAAACATATTTCAATTAATCAAGTCTTAACAAGTTTGATTGCTTAACATGTTGGAAACATTTAATCATGTAAATATCAATCTCAATTAATATATATAAACATGGAAAAGTTCGGGTCACTACACGTATGATGAAAATAATTTGGTACTAGTAAAAAGTTCACCTAAGAAGATTCAAGTATAAATGCACAAGTAGTCAAGTAAGTGCTACCTACAGCAAATGCAAGTCAGAATGTAATGATTAACTATTCGGTTGTAGTCTAGATTCACTAATGCATCCTAACGACTCTGTCAAACACACTAATGCATATCCTAGATCCCTACAACCAACTCTCTGATACCATCTGTAACGACAGATGGGGTAGAAACCCACCCAGTGCCTTTTCAGCTAAGCGCTTGGTGACCACTGAGCGTACCTCAGACACTGATTTTTCGGCCCGCATTTCTGCCAAACTGCCAACCCTCATACAAAGGGACCGCAAGGGGTAAGAGCCAATGCTTCGTCACAGGTTACACTGTGATAACCCCTCTATGATTAACCCGCCAAAAAGCATAGTCCGTTTTGGTGCCCGGCGTGACAGCCGGCACGCGTGACTACCTTTACGGCTAAGGTTAAACCAGCTCTGATACCATCTGTAACGAACCGTCAAAATCGCCATTGACGGATCCGTTAACTTAGGTCCCGTTATGTGGTCATAGTCCCTAAATGAGACGCATTTGACCAAAATTATGTCGCATTCATTTGAAATGTATATGACTTGCAAAGTTTTAAGTAAATCAAACGGTTCGAAAACATGTATAAGTTTACAAAAGTTATAAAGCATAAATGAAATAACTTGTGACATAATATAAGTTGAAAATAACGATTGCTATAAATAGCGTAAGTATGTATGCTTTAAGTTTGAATCTAAAGGTGCTATCACTAGCGTATGCATGTATGCTTGACCCCAAGCAAGTAATCGAAGTGTGTGGAAGCATGTATC
Source organism: Rutidosis leptorrhynchoides (assembly GCF_046630445.1). Taxonomy (NCBI): domain Eukaryota; kingdom Viridiplantae; phylum Streptophyta; class Magnoliopsida; order Asterales; family Asteraceae; genus Rutidosis; species Rutidosis leptorrhynchoides. The sequence goes on from NC_092337.1 coordinate 153,563,383, forward strand.
AAGTAGCCAAGTATGAACCTGGGAAATATATAGAAAACTGTCAACGAAAAACGTTGGTGAAATCATAGGTGTATTTATAAACGTATGTTTTTGAACCACGAGATTTAGTATAAGGTGATTATCCATATCGTTTACATTCCAAAAGTTGTTGTTTGTATCACGAGCACCCAATTATCAAGGCTTAACTGAATAGTACCTCCGCATCATAGTGTTAGAACCTACACTATACCCCGAAAATACGTTTCATTCATCTGAATGAGGATTCGTCAAACCCGCATGGCCACACAACATAAGTTCTTGCTTACACCCTACAAGTGTAACTAATGATAATTGGACTTGAGGATTTTTGTTCTAACTCGTACGTGTAATGTTTGTTTTCGTACTTGTGTTTAACGTATAAAAGTATAAACCATATATGTTTCTCATCCCATGATTTAAAAGTATAAAAGTTATTGAAAAGATTGGACTATGATCTCACCGTAGTTGCACGCCAATGTGTTTGAAATTAAACGTTGTGCAATTGAAAGTTGCTTAGCCTTGACCTAAACAATTAAGTTGCATCAATACTGGGTAAGACACAAGATCGGTCGAAATGTGTTCAATTAGTCATATGGCTCGTTATGACTTGATTAATATAGCATGTGAGTCAAATTGTCAAGTTTCATGCAAGAATTAAGTATAAAAGCATGTTAGAACGATTGCATTAGTGTTTGGTTAAGTTTGACTAAAAGTCAAACTTGGTCAAAGTCAAACTTGGTCAAAGTCAAAGTCAAATTCAACAGGGTCGGGTCGGGTATCCGACTATTGCACATATAAACGTAGTCATATATAAGCAAGTTGGCAAAATTTCATGTTAAACGGAGTTGCGAGTAAGCGGGAACGAAACTTGAAAAAAATAAAAATAAAAATTGGGACAAAAATATTCTCGCTATAGGGAGATCTTGTGCACACCAGGGCTCGCTATAGCGAGGCCCCTGGTTTCAGGTGCTGTTGCTGAATTTTCAAGTGCACGAACCATGCTTCTTTCAAACACAACTAATGAACCGTAAACATTCAAAACACGTATCTTATATTGTTGGAAAGGTAATTTAACGAGGAATAGAACTAAACACATTTCATCAACCAAATCCAACATTTATGATAACCGAATTCTCATCGAATGATCATTATTTAACGTTTCAAGCTCAAAAATGCAAATGGTGATTCGAGAATCCAATTTACACATACGATACACTGTTTCGAAGGTAATTAAACATACATTGCAACTAAACACTTACTAACAATATTTCTTAGCATTCAATGCATCAAAATTCATATTCAAGGTTACTAAACCCTAACCAAAAATAATGAATTCAACAATTTTGTTGATAAATTGTTCTAAATCAACCTACATACCAAAACGAAGCTAATGATGCTACTAACATATTTAATATATGAGCTTTAACATTTAACAACATTAAATCACCCAAAACCAAAGATTAAACTAACCCATTTTTCATATTCAAGCTAGTTACTCATACAAGCAAATCAAGCAACCAAATTACATATCCATGTTACACTTGAGCCATAGACACTAATTAACACCATTTCAAATCTATAAAACGAATTTAGAGAAATCTAGAGTTTTTAGAAACCTTACCCCAAGTAGTGAAATTGGTACCAAATTGAAGAGGATGATGCAAGGATCACAAATATGTAATTTGTTTTGATGTTTGATTGCTAGATTGGATTTAGATGATGAATCTTTGAAGATGTTAAAATTGTGTTCTTGGTGACTAGAGAGAAAAAGGAGATGAGGAGGTGAAGTGGAATGAATGGTGACTAGTTCAACTAGTTGCCACTTTGGTCAAATGGTGAAATTAGTCCCTCGAGTTTAAAAGCGGGTGCGTGAATTAACCAAACGAATATTTTAAAAACGCTAGGGTAAACGAGAGATGTTATAATTAAATAACGAAAATATTAGAAACACTTATTAATGGGGGATACGAATTTAAATAACAAAAGATATTATCAAAAAAAAAAACGGGCGTTAAAATAATTTAACGGAAAAAGGCGGGATGTTATAGGGAAGATTATATTATGATCCGAGCTGTTTTGCTGTTTGTATGCCCATCTAGGGTAAGGATACCTTAGATTGGTTCTAGTAGCATCGGAGTTTCTAGGGATTGGTAAATTTTGAAGAGTGAGGGTGAGATCTTGTAACCTGGATTCCAGCATTTTTACCGTATGCACTAAGATGTCATCCTTCTCAGCAGCTTCATTGTTCCAATCTTCCTGTTGTGCAGCTATTGTATCCAAGAGATTCCATACTTCGTCGGCTGTTCGGGACATGAAATTGCCTTGCGAGGCCATGTCTAGGAGAGACGTATCATCCTTGGTCAAACCATTGTAAAGCGTACAGATTATGTCTGCCCGACTTAATGAATGATTCGAACATCTTTTAAGCATCATCTTTATTCTATTCCATGCTAGACACAATGACTCATTTTCTTTTTGAGAAAAGTTTGTGATGTCATTTCTTAAATAGGTTTACAGGGAGGGTGGATAAAATTTGTTTAGAAATTTAGTGGCTAAAGCCCCCCATATATGGATTGAATTCGGATTAAGTTCGTCAAATCGTGCTAAAGCGTATGCAAAAAGTGAATATTGAAAAAGGTGAAGTTTTAAAAGGTCTTTCTCGTTTTCTTCCTTCTTAAAAGAGTCAACCAGACTGATAAATTTGTTTAAGTGAAAGTTTGGATCGTCAGTCGGTAATCCTTGAAATTATAGATCATACTGACTAGTTTAATCATGTGTGAACTGATTTCAGGAATTCCTTCGGTTCCTAAGGTGATTGGTCCTCCTCTTTCCTCTAAGCATGACTTATGCATAGAAGCAAGGGTATCTTGTTGTTCCATTTTTTTTTAGATTTTCTGTTTAAAAAGACTTAAAAGTAACTTTTAGAAAATATTAATTTACTAAAAGGATCGATAATTTAATAAAAACAATTATTCTTGAAATTCGGTCGCTAACCAGATCGGATATCTTTACTGATTGGATTTCTTACAGATTACTTGTATCGAGGTGGCCAGGCCGACTACGAAGAGGCATGATCCTTTTGGTTCCAATATAATTGGAGACTGTTCGAAAAATCTAACAACCAAGTCCGTGTATAATTGTCTTTCCTAGACACCACCAAACAACACTTTTGTCTGTTTAAAATCTTTCTCGATCAAAATATTCGATTCCCGGCACCGGCGCCAAGAGAGACAACTGATATTGTACTAACGGACGGTTTTATTTGTGCGGTGTCTTTAGGTCGCAGGGTGTCCGGTTCGGTAGTACACAATGTCTTCGTTTATTTATATTGTGCGGGGCTTAAATTTACTTTTACTTTACACAATGTCTTCGTTTATTTATATTGTGAGGGGCTTAAATTTACTTTTACTTTCTAAGGTGTAGAAGGTGTAAGTTAACCTAGTGTCGTATCTTTTTAGCTGATTAACGAATTGAAGATCAAGTGGATAATTGTCTTTTAGTTAAATTACCTGGATAAAAGATAGTAGTTGTTTTTAGCTAAAAGTCCTAAGTGTAGTAAAGTAAATAAGTGGAAGGATATCCTGGAGTATGCAGATCAGGGAAATGTTGACCAAGATATCAGTATTGGGTTAGGAAAAGGTAATTATGCTTATATTAAGACTATGCTTGGAATGATGTAGATCTGGTTGGATGAGCCAATTACACAGACCTACTTGTCTCTGAACTCTCGGAGTTCTCTTTGAGCAGTGAGAAGTATGTCACTTGGTCGTATAATTGAAAGGTAACAATACCTCGGAGGTTATACTCAGTAAAGTACTAGGTTTATTAGTGAGTTAAGCTCTAATCCTAACCCTCGTTATCAGTTTAGTTAACTGAATAACAACGTGCTGTGTTGATTGAACACTGATCACAAACGGAAGAAATCCGTCGGTTTAAGTTGGCAAAACCTTAAATGAAAACTAACAAGCATTCCATCATACTAATGAGATCATATCAATTCAAACATTATACAGCATCACAGTTAATATACTGATAGTAAAGCAGATAGAAATCTAATGAATACCTAAACAGTTGATATGGCTAAGACCTAAGGCAATAATCAGACAAGAACATGCAATAGGCTTGGGTCACACAGTGAAGGCACTAACTAGATCTTAACATCTCCTAAGAAGTCTCTTTGGAACAGTCAATAGGCATACTAGGTCATTCATGTCTCAATTCCTAAGTTACGTGTCCTAAAAGCGCATTAAATGCCTCTCGGGAACTCTGGCCATACCGAGTTCATAGAATCTTCAGATACAGTATAACCAGGGGTCTTAATCCTATGAAGTAGCTAATTTCATATAGGTAGACAAGTCCTGATCACAACCTAGGTTGGTCAATCCTTAAGATGCTAGCATAAAAATCTATCAGACTTCCTAGTTCAGTATTGTAACAGTAATCGCACTAAATTAACATAATTACGCTAACCCAAACTTCTATCATGGCAACATACAGATTAATTAAGCTCTCATGGTAATATCGGAACGCATTATTAAACATAAAAAGTAAGAATACATGTTTAATACAAAAGACAAGCGTTTCGGATAAAAACTTGAAAAGGCCGAAGAAATTTGCCCGAGATCGCAGGGACTCGCCGGGATATCCTCCGAAAAATAAAAGCTAAGCTAACTCCTACTAAAAAGTAACTAAAATCTTGAAAATATGAAAATGAATTACAAATTGAGTGTGTGTTGAAATGGATGGAGAAAGCCCTTTAAATAGACTTGGAATTTTCTTGCAAACGGCTGGCATGCCGTTTGGCAAACCTTTTGGCAAGCCGTTTGCAGGGCCCGTTTGCTAAGGCAAGCCATTTAACGAGGCCGTTTGCTCTGACCATTTGGCAGGCCGTTTGGCAAGCTTTTTGGCTTACTGATTTGCTGGATCGTAACTTGATTTCTTGTCTTTCACCGTTTTCGCTCTAGAATCTTCGCTTTAGCTCCGTTTTACTTGATTCTTTTTGCATTGCCTTCGTAATTACTTAATCTACAAAATCAACCGAAAAGCGATAATTTTGCCGATAAAGTTTAAATTTTTATTGTTTTAGGGCTTAATATTGGGGGTAAAAATGTGACTTTTTGACCGATATCAGAAATCATCAAAAAGATATAACTAAAATCTTCAATTGGATAACAAAATGGTTCCAAAAGTTACCCTTGCTTGGCACCATCGATTAATAAATCCATGTTTCTTTATCTTACCCTTCTCTAATAGAACTGGAACTGGTTAATCTCCCAGTCAACATTGTTCTACGTTCATTGTTGTCGTCGTCATTGTCATCGTCTTCGTTGTTGTTGTTTTACTTTTTTAGGTGACATCATTGAATAGTATAAAACTTTTTGAACGTTTAACTAGTGACACTTGTAACTACGATTTCTAGATCCTCTTAGTATATCGACATTCATGAGATGGTATGAGAAGAAGCAAGTAAGCCAAAAATGGTTTATAATTAATGTTTGTACACTTTCCGGTGTACCTTATCGAAGAGATAAGGCCAAGTAATTCTAATCATGAAGGTAGATGTATAAGGTGAATGTAAAAGGATTTATACTCTTGATGGCGGTTCGATGAAGGTAGTAAGATCGATTCTTTACTTTAAGCCACGAAGAGCTGGATGAGAATGAGTTTGTGTATCCTATGTTTAATGGAGGATGCCTTCTTTTTGCCTTACTATCTGTAGAAAGGGTTACTATCTGTAGAAAGGGCAATATATCTTTTTAAGACAGCTAGTTCTTCATGCATTTCGGAAAGGTTAGTTGACTTTCTCAAAATGAGTTCTCACATAGGGAAAGCAAAGTCGTTCCTTTTTTTAGTTGGATATGTGAGCGGCAAAGCTGAGAATAGTCTTCCCGCATATGACTTTTATTTGACCGACGTTTGTAATGCACTTGATTCAATGTCGTTGGACTTTAATGAGTATGAATCTCTTCATGACTTCTATGTTCGATATTTGCTTCGTACTTGATTGGTGATGAAGCGACGATTAATGTTTAGAAGGTGAGGTACACTATCAATTAACAAGCATTAAGTAATTTGGAAGGAGAAAAGGACCTACGCATACATCATTTTTGTGGTGTGCCCATAGGTCTTATTGAGGTACATAAATAGCATCATTTTTATAGAAAAACCGATGAAATAAGACAATCTATTCGTTTTTTTCATGGCTTAAGCTTAGAGGTAAAGCTTAAGCTTAGAGGTAAAAATGTTTCTACGTATTTGTTCAAATAATTGACTTGCATGTAAATTTTTTGAAATCCCTCTTTTACTTCTTTGCTAGAGAAGTCGGTTTTGTTTACATATACAGAGTAATATATATTTTCTGTTAAAGTAAACAAGCATTAAATAATTTAAAAAAATATAGTACATTGATTAACATTTTAAATCAATATTGCTAAGTTTTAAAACTGTCATATACATTTTAAAATGGTATTGGTACCTTTTATATAAAAGGGAATTATTTTTATATATTTTTTTAGACTCCAAACACACTATATGTATGTATATACATACATACATGATACATCCACGATTTTTTTTCGCACACAATTATAGCAATCTAATTATTATATCTTCACATAACAATCACAATCATAATCAAATGTTATTTTCACTAACTTAATAATGGTTCAAATATAAATTACTCCGTATTTCCTAGCAAATTCACCTGCGCACTTAAATCGACCAATCATTCCCCAAATCACGTGAATTTTGTGCATTAAACACTCATTGCCAATCTCTTTTCAATCTCACTCGAGGACACATGATTTGGACACCACAATACGATGATCGATTATTGAGTCTTTCATGTCACATATATACGTGGTCATGAAAATTGTCTTGTGATGTGTTATAATTTGTTTAATATACTGACATATTAGCTATGTGTATGAGTTAAAATCTACAATTTGTCTTGGTTTACCTAATACTTCATTCGTCTCGAGTTAATAGTCTTGTTTAACTTTTCAAGTCTTTTTTATCAACTTTAACTTAAAATATTTTTATGTATGTTATATACTATTTAATGAAATCTATATAAACGAAGATACGTTTAAAACTCAATACATTCATATAAATTTAACATAAATGAAGATATTTTAATTCAAATTTGATAATAAAAAATCTGAACAGTTAAAATGAACTATTAAATTGAAACAAAGAGTGCCAAATTAAATTTTATCAAAGGAACCAACATTGTGTTGACCATATCGATCGGTTTATTGACAACATAATGCTTACACATATATATTAAACAAAAGAAAGGAACACCAACATTATATTTGATACGGATTATATATTAAACCAATCAAAACCAAAAGTCACATCAACAATAATAATAAACTATAAATATATAATAAAATACCATTAGAAACACAAACTAGACTACATTATTATCATCAAGATAAGAAGAAAAGGTTATAAAATCAACCCAAAACCAATCCATATGAAATTATCACACAACATGGAGCATATACATCCAAATGACACCTAAACAAAACAACACCGTGAAAGCTAATATGACCTTTTTAATCAAGAAATACACCCACATGCATGTGATCATACACTCCAATTTCATGAAAAAAAGGTATATGGCTTTTTAGTTTTGCCCCCACACATTTGCTGTTTTTTCACTCATCAACTCTAATTTAATCAATATTAAAAGTAATTAACTCTCATACCTAATCCAATACTATTAACTACTTAAATCATTAATCTCAAAAGTTTAAAATCTTTTGAGTTCATATTGATTAAAAATATACCATCTTTAATAAACATATCGAACCATAATTTTATACTTTTTGCTGGTAAATTATGATAGCATAACAAAAACCACGTTGTGTTTTTTATGAACTTATTTCCTCATAATCACTAAGATTACCAAATCCGATTAAAATTATTTTTGCTTTTATTTCTTCTTGCCAATAGAGAATAATGACCCAAAACCCAAATTCAAAACCGGGTTAACACGAACTGTATTATTATTACTATTACTATTACCGTTACCATAACCATAATTCGCTTTCCTCAAAGGAGGCTTTTGATAATTATGATGTTTTTGAGTAAAACCTTCTTTGGATGATCGCTTTGAGTTCGTCGTACTTGTTGATGATCCGGTTGAATTACTCCTAGACATTAATGGAATTGGACACAAACTTCTTGCATATCCATTACCACAACTGCTGCTTCTTTTGAATCCCCAAAATGATTTCGACATATTATGTTGTTCTTTTGGTGATGATTGTGTTGGTAATGATGGTTGTGGTGGTGGTTGTTCTTTGATTTGAATTGGAATCATTTTTCCATTTGAAAACAACTCATCCGCATGATGGTGATCAAGATTTTGTTGTACACAAAAATTAAAATCAACGGTTGATGATGATGATGAGATTGATCGAAGAAATTGTTCGACTGGAACGGTGTCGGTATTCGAAAGATCATGTGAGAATGAAATACGAGGAGACATTGTTATGTTGTTTCCGGTGTTGGAATTTTCAGAGTAGAGGTCGATGGCCATTTTTTTGATAGATTTTTATTTTGAAGTGGTGAGGGTATATTGATAGTGAAGTTTAATAAATTGGTATATATGTAAATGGTGGTTTTGTAAATATGTGAAAGATAAGGGTTGGATTCGTAAATTTTATTGTACTTTGTTTCTAAGCTCGCTTGACTATGCCGGAGTATACCGAAAGTTTGCGCATGCGTTACAATATGTTGCATTGGTTTAAACAGAAAAATGATCGATAAATCTCTCATATAAAGTGTTAGGTTGTATTTAAATGTAAATTAATTGCTCATCACATATATATTTATATTTAAAAACGTTATATAGCAATACTGAATGAAAAGACAATTAATTTTAAATGTGTTCCGAATCATCAAAAATTAAGATACTCTCTTAATCATTTAAGATATATTTATTACAATTATTAGTTGATAATTACAGGAGAACGGAAGGGGATGGAACATCGTGTTAGTGATTTGACCATACAAATGTACGATCGGTTGCTGTAAACATTATGATCTTGATACGGAAACAAGTCACATGCACATATATGCCCATGTCTATCTATCGACATAAAATAATACACCGGAAAATCCAAACTTCTTGTTTCAATCACGTTAATATGTTATGGAAACCATGTTTTAATATTAAGGGCTTTTCACCAACTATGCATATGATCGATGCTAATGTTGTTTGTCTTTGAACGTGAATGGTTACTTACGTACGTAATACTCCCGCGTATGTATGGCACCCGCGGGTCGGGGTCGCGGATCCACTACATTCATCACCCGCACCCGCGGATTTTTTGAGGATTCATTAGCCCGCGGATTTTATCCATGCCCGTATCCACGGATATTCGCGGGTTGCGGGTTTACCCGCGGATCTTACTCATGAAGTATATATGTAAATTAAAGTATTCAAAAAACAAAAATAAATATCATTATGCAATTCAAAGTGACATGAAAAACATCATATAATCATATATCCATGTTTATGATATAATACAATGAAAAAACATATATTAATTTTACCTTTTTTGATAATATATGTAAAACTACAATGTTTAATAGTAACAATCAAAATTTAGTAGCTAAAACTAATCATACAGTAGGTTGACGAATTACTAAAGTGATATGTAAAAATTAGATTTATTAAGATAGTCTAATAAACGAAACAATCAACATGCTGTGATTATATAATACATGTGATGTGTAGTTGTGGGATGCTCTAGTTACTAAAAAGTTCGATACCATAATAATATGAGGAATGTAAAAACTTATACGGAGTAAATTATTACCTATTGTCCATTTATTCAAGGTGGCGTTTTTCACATTTAGAACGGGTATATTCACGGATTATTCAAACGGGTATTACGAATTTTCGGATCGAAATTTACCCGCAACGGATCTATTACATCCATCACCGACCCGTGACTCGTCAGCGGGTACAAGAATACATCCATCACCCACCCGCAGATAAATTTTTTTGATTTTATTCGCCCATTACGGGTGGCGGGTATGTCAAACCCCGTCCAAATTCTCCCGGACGAATACAATAACATCTGGTACCATCGCGATAAACTGACGTCTAAATGCCATGAATGACTCCATGTAATGTCTTTAGAATGAGCAAATGCACAGCGGAAGTTTTCTTTCATACCTGAGAATAAACATGCTTTCAAGTGTCAACCAAAAGGTTGGTGAGTTCATAGGTTTATCTTAAACAATAAAATTTCAGTGCTTTTGATAGACCACAAGATTTAAATGATGCATGGTACAAATGAGCCCGAATTCTATACCCACCTGTAATGTACATGCGATATCTTTTAAATACAGTACACCTTTCTCGTGTACGAAACCTTTTTTTCATAAATCTTAGTAACCGTACACATTTCTCTTGTACAAAATCTCATACACATAAGCTGTGTATAAAAATTATTCTCTCGATATATAACATTCACTTTGCTTTCATAGCTTGGCTTGGTAACCGACCTTAACATATAATGCGCATAAATAATATCCCCAAAACAGAACATCTCGTCTATATAATAATCATATAAACTTCGAAGTACTAAACACCACGCCCACTAGCTCTTCCGTCTAGTGAACATTCTGGGTGGGGGTGTTAAACCCGGTAGCTACATTTAGGATTCGCGTGAATTAGGACCATACACGATTCTAATTCTTAGGTTACAAAGCAATAATAATCAGGGAAAAAATATTCACATCAATTGGTGGCAATTATCATGTCCACATAATTCAATGGTGGCAATTATCACATCCACATAATTCATTTGAGAAATGTTTTGCGTGTGTCTATCTCGTCAAATATTTATAAAAGCACTTCATGTATTCGCAGTTCAAAATATATTTCAAAAGCATTTAATAAAGCAGTTGTAAAAACAGCGCATTTATTCTCAGTCCAAAAAATGTAAAGAGTAAAAGGGAATCAAATGAACTCACTGTACGATATTTTGTATTAAAAATATGCATACGACGATACTGAATAATGCAGGGTTGGCCTCGGATTCACGAACCTATATCAAGTATGTATATTAACACATATAATATTCAATTAAATATATATTTTGATATGAGTAATTATAACAACCCTCATTTTTTTTTCCTTCTGAATTAATCAAGTTGTCCTTAGGATTTCAATGTCATACATCATCATTAGGGTTGTTATCCATTTCCACAAACGAACATTTATGCTTTCATTAAATGATCGTATGTATTGTTAAAACCCTAGTATTATATAAAACCCTAAACCTAACCCTATACAATAAATACGAAACCCTAATAGCATTTAATATTGAATATTATACCCTAACCCTAATACTAAATAAATAATATAAACAATATGTCATAAAATAAATGTGACATTTATATGAATTAAAAATTTATAAGAAGTATTATGAACTTAGTAAAAATTTATAAAAGTTAAGGTCTAATAAATGAATAAAATGTAATTGAAATAAATATAACCTTAAAAATAATAATAATAATAATAATAAAATATAAAAAAGAAAAATATAAAATATATAAATAAGTAATAACGCCGATGAAAAAAATAATAAATAAATAAATAATATGTATAAATTTATGGGTCGGTTTTTATAAAAAAAAAAAAGAAAATACTTGGCCATTAAGCAAAACAAATCCTAATTAGATCCTAATACAACCCCTTAATCTTCAAGTAATTTGAGTGAGGCTAGGAAACTAAATACATCTATATAAAGAACCATGTTATTCCTAAATCTCACAACAAAATAATCCCACAAAAAAGGCTGATTTAGTCGACAAATTCATCCAAATTTTTCCTCCTTCCTTTGTCGACTGCATAGCTCAAAAACTCAACCTGCAAGTCTACATATTCAGCTTTCGTAAACCACCTGCAGCATCAACTAAAACCCTCCAAAACAGCCTGCTACTTGTCGCCACTTTGCTTGTCCATAACAGCTCCCTAAACCCTCCAAGTTATCTCCTTTAATCGACCCTTGTTGCTGCTGTTATCCAGCTTCTGTTTTGCCACAAAACAGCCCAGGATTTAACCCAAAAACCTGCTGTGTCCTTTCTGCTCCTGCGAGTGAAAACCGCCCATAATCATCCCCATTATTGCTGCGTTTTTATTCTGGTTTTCGCTGCTGCTGTACCTGTGATTCTGTCGAGCCAAAAATAGTCCAAGAAGACCTCTTTTGGGTCGTTACTACAGCTGCTGGTTTCTGTTTTTGTTTCGACATCCAAGCATCTCATTATTCTCTTGTTCTGCTAGTGATCGTGACCTGCAAAACAGCCCAAGAATCTTCCATTGTTGCTGCGTTTTCTTTGGTCTATCCTGCTATTTCTTCGAAACCAAAACAGACCCAGAAGACTTAAATTGGGTCGTGAATTTTTGCAGCCGAACCTGCTGCTGTTTCGTTCCCCATTCAACACTTTGTTCTTAATCTTAAACCTCTAAAAGGTATACCTAAAACCCTAATCTAATCTTGCTTTTAATCTATTACTAATAAGTGGTTATGCTACAAGAATTGTTAAAGGTATTATGGTGTTAACAAAGATGATAAAGAATAATAAATATAATTACTTAGAGTAAGAATAAGAATAATGATAATGGATATGATTAATAAGTTAAGTAAGATAAATAATAGTTAAAGATGATGAGTTTGGATGTGATTAAAAATAGGGTTATGATTAATAAATGAAGTATTATATTAATAGATTGAATAAAATTAAGTATGAATTATGATCATAAATTTTGTACTTGATATAGTTAATAAGATTAAGAATTATGATGAATCTAGTTCATGATTAGGATTAATTGTTTAATAAAATATTATGATTAAATTTAACATGTTAGGGTTGTAAGTATCATCTTAATAGTATGGTAAACTCAATTAAAAGGATTATGATTTTATGTAATTGAAAAAGGTAGGAGATTAATTAGTTGATATAATGAAAGATTAGGGTTAAGATATGATCATGATCTTTGATATGAAGTTGATTAAAATAGATAGAGATTATGATTAAAAGATATAATGGAGGATAAGATGATGATTAATAGGGATTGTCAACTTAAAAGTATATGGTTAGTAAGATTAGTATTTATGATTATTGTTGCTAGGTTAAGTTTATGACAAAAGGTTATGATTATGGATTAGTAAAGTAATTATGATCATGGTGTACGTGCATGCATGCATGCATACGTACGTATGTGCATGTATACACTGTATGTATATGTGTGTGTGTGTGTATATGTAAATATATACATACGTGTATATGTATGTGTATATAAGTATGTATATGTACGTGTGTATGTATGTATGAATGTGTATCATGTAAGTTATATAAGTTAATAAACTTTATAATAAAAAGTGATAAATATATATATGTATCATCTTACACTTATGTATATGTAACACCATATAGTTATGAACACATACATGTATAATAATAAGTAAAGAACGTATATATATGTATGTATCACATAGGTATAATTATATAATGATAAGTATACATAATAGTTGAATAATTAAAAACTAATAATACTATTATTAGTATAACTTATACACTTATCTATATAGTAACACTTAATAACACTAAGTATATTATCATTTATATAAATATAACTGTTCTCGAGGACGGTCACTGTTAATATAGTTTGCTATATTAATAAACAAACTTTATGTCTATTAGACATTAACTAATCAAACATAATATCTATAGGTTGAGATCTCCGTGTTAAACACTCCGATCATATAACTTGCGTGGAATATCTATCTGCTATTAAGGTGAACTTCATAGCTCCGCTTTTTAACTTTCTCTATTACTTATTTTGAACTTTTGGGGTGAGACACATGCTTGCTTTCAAACTGTTTTATGCTTAGACGCAAGTACTCAAACTTTATTTTAATTAGTTCAAACTGTTGCTAACATGCTTTGATTCATGCTAAATCCCTACCATGATATCGTTAATTGCTACGTATAAAGGCAAGGTTAATTATTGTGAATAGCGCTATGGAGAGTGACGTCTCTATCCGGATGACCGTTGGTCAATGGATACATAATAATGATGCACGACACGAACGTGATGTGTTTGGGGTAACTTACAGTTAGTATCGATATCATATACACCAGCACTACTACCGAACTGATTAAACTTTATAATTAAATCTTGTGGTCTAAAAACTTGGTTATTATTGATAAACCTATGTTGTTCACTCAACCATTTTTGATTGACACTTTAAGCATGTTTTGTCTCAGGTGAAGATTGCTAAAGATTATTTGCTATTTGGACTTTGCTGCTTTTGGAGTCCGCATATCATCATTCATATTATTGCATTAGAACACCTATTGTAATGACTTAATACTTTCTGCTGCTTATAATACATTGGTTTTAATTAAAACGTCTCATATAGAGTCGTTCTCATTTATACATACTTGTGTTATGATATTGTGAAGTCATATTTCCCTGGCCCTATTTGGGGGTATGACAGAGTGGTATCAGAGCCAGGTTGTTATAGAGAACCAGGATTGCATTTTATGTGTACCTTATGTGTTAGCTATGGTGCCTTAGCAATCTTTAGGACTATAACCTTTCCTGCCTTAGTTTTAAGCGCTTTCCTTTAATCTTTATAATGCTATTTCATCTTACTTCCTGCCTTTACCTCTGATGATATTCTGTATCTTTTCCTAAGGATATCAAGCCAAAACCCTATCATCTTGCCTGATCCCGACCCTAAATGATCTGTTAGGATGCGATTGTTATCATATCTATACATATCTTATGATCTGACTTCGCCACTGTGATTCAAAGTATTCTTTGACACACGTGAAGGGATGTCACTCATGACTCAACATTCTCACGCCAACTATCTAAGTTTGATCACGTGTCTTGACCTTATGGGGTGATATTGAGGTGGAAGTATGAATTAGTGAAATATAATGACGCTTGGCCGACGTGATTATATTACGGTAATTCATATAGAAATTCCAATATCATTAAATATGGAATAGAAAGTGAATCAAAGAAAAATTTCCATGCCATTCATGTTATTACATGAAGGTTAATCAACATCTGATTTGTAGAATAGCTCGTTTCAACCAAACTATCTATCTCATACACATAAGTAGATTAACAAATTCTCCTATGCCATAAACGTTGCAAAGCTGTGCATTCTTTCTTTCTTAAACAACTTATCTCTTTATCTTTGACGCTTAATTATCACATCCCCGCTGGAAGGAAGGATGCCTGTTCTTAAGTAACCTGAAGTGACACCCCCAGCATGCCTCCTGTTATCTACAATTACGACCCTAGTGTAGATTTTCATAAACCCATTAGGAAACCTGTCGAAGATAAGCGATAACCACTCGCAAGATTTTCATTTGAATATTCAAATGAAGATATTATAAACACCACATTCACTATCACGTTCTCAAACTCTACCATTCATATCTCATTTGACAACAATAGCTTCACACATGAACATTTGAATTCCAAGAACTTATATTAGTCATCAACCACACTTAAATTCAATAGTTATCATTACCCCGTAACATTGTTGCTCAAATACCACCCGGAATTTTCAAGGTCTTTCACTTAATTTTTCTTAGTCTTTCTCCAAAAATAAAAATTCTGTTTGCCAAAATTTTACATACACTATTTTACGGTGCGATCCTCTCGAAATTTTATAAATTTATTTACTACCATTCGTGCAAATTTTATAAATCGTATATGTTTATATAAATAAAATTTACCTTTACTTATTTTTGACTAGTACATATAAAATTATACCCTCACTTTTACAAATCAATCATTCTATTCAAAAGATATTTTACTTAAAATAGTACATGTTGTACATAACTCTAGTTTTACTAAAAACTTCGTTCCTTTTTACATTGGCACCATAAATGACTCGAACTTCTATAAAATTTTCATTGCTTGTTTATATAAAAATTTTCGTATTATTCTACACCACGTAGTAATCACAATTCCTCTTGCTCTTCGAAACTTACCATTTAGTTCATCATTTAAAACTCTATGTCCTCAGTAACTTTTCCCTTTGTAAGGTTGAACATTAAGAAGATTTTACTTCTGATATCTCACGGCTAAACCACAACAACCTCGTAAAACGTCAATTCTGTGATTTAATATCTTTTGGCATAAGAAAGCATTTCTCAGATATTTCCTCACCCGGTGTAAGCTATTCTTTGTAGTTAATGATTCATATTTCTTTTCATCCGCACTTAAACTCATAAGTGAATGATAGATTGACTTGCCATCTGTGCGAGAACGTCTTTCACATTAAGAGATCACATCTTTCGTGCGGTTTCCTATCAGAAATATGACTTATGATCCTCACTATCCTCTCTAAAGGAGTTACCTTAAACGTTTATGATGTTTATATGTTTACTCTAAACTAGTTACAACTAGATGTGATTCTAGACAAAATTTCGACCACTGTTACAACATATAGCTAAAATCATGATCATAAGGAGCTTTCCGCAAGGATAAGTTCGTATGTATTATAATATGTTGAACGATATCTTTCAATAATCACTCATACCATTCTGTGGGCATTATGAGTTCCTTGTCATGCCTTTTGGTTTAACCAATGTTCCTGCTGTATTCATGGATTTTATGAACCGTGTATGCAAATCATATCTTGACCAATTTGTGATCATTTTCATCGACGACACCTTAATCTATTCCAAGAGCGAGAAAGAGTATGAGCAACCTCTGCAAATTATTCTAGAGCTCTTAAAGAAGGAACAACTGTATGTCAAATTTTTCCAAGTGTGAATTTTGGCTGCAAATCGTACAATTTCTTGGACATGTAGTTGATAGTGAAGGAATACATGTCGATCCTATAAAAATTACCACTATTCATAAATTTTCGAGAACTAGTCATGGATGAAGTCCATAAGACTAGATATTCTAATCACCCATGCACTTTTAGCTAAAATTTCATGCAACATCAGCCCTTACTCAAATAGATCCCCACTATAATTAAGTGTAAATTTTGTTTTAACAAAACGTTGACCAAATGGTAATATTTATTCAACACTTCCTGTTAATTAAAGTTCATACATTTTTCATCTCAAATCTTAAAATTTTTTTCCGGTTAAACGTTTGAAACAAAGCTCTATTCTTGTTGTTGAAATCCGTTAAAATTCACGTAGAGGCCCCGAGTATACTTGGGAACGTGAAGACCAGATGAAACGGAAATGTCCACATCTACTCTCACCTGCTGATGCATCCAAGAAGTCTTCCTGAAACTTCGGGACGAAGTTTAAATTAACGGGGAGGTACTATAACAACCCTCATTTTTTTTTCCCTTCTGAATTAATCAAGTTGTCCTTAGGATTTCAAAGTCATATTCTGTGCATCATCATTAGGGTTGTTATCCATTTCAAAAAATGAACATTTATGCTTTCATTAAATGATCGTATGTATTGTTAAAACCCTAGTATTATATAAAACCCTAAACCTAACCCTATACAATAAATACGAAACCCTAATAGCATTTAATATTGAATATTATACCCTAACCCTAATACTAAATAAATAATATAAACAATATGTCATAAAATAAATGTGACATTTATGAATTAAAAATTTATAAGAACTATTATGAACTTAGTAAAAATTTATAAAAGTTAAGGTCTAATAAATGAATAAAATGTAATTGAAATAAATATAACCTTAAAAATAATAATAATAATAATAAAATAAAAAAAATATAAAATATAAAATATAAAAATAAGTAATAATGCCGATGAAAAAAATAAAAATAAATAATATGTATAAATTTATGGGTCGGTTTTTATAAAAAAAAAAAAAAAAAATACTTGGCCATTAAGCAAAACAAATCCTAATTAGATCCTAATACAACACCTTAATCTTCAAGTAATTTGAGTGAGGCTAGGAAACTAAATACATCTATATAAACACCATATTATTCCTAAATCTCACCACAAAATAATCCCACAAAAAAAGGCTGATTTAGTCGACAGATTCATCCAGATTTTTCCTCCTTCCTTTGTCGACTGCATAGCTCAAAAACTCAACCTGCAAGTCTACATATTCAGCTTTCGTAAACCACCTGCTGCATTAACTAAAACCCTCCAAAACAGCCTGCTACTTGTCGCCACCTTGCTTGTCCATAACAGCTCCCTAAACCCTCCAAATTATCTCCTGCAATCGACCCTTGTTGCTGCTGTTATCCAGCTTCTGTTTCGCCACAAAACAGCCCAGGATTTAACCCAAAAACCTGATGTGTACCTGCTGTTCCTGCGAGTGAAAGCAGCCCATAATCATCCCCATTATTGCTGCGTTTTTATTCTGGTTTTTGCTGCTGCTGTACCTGTGATTCTGTCGAGCCAAAAACAGTCCAAGAAGACCTCTTTTGGGTCGTTACTACAGCTGCTGGTTTCTGTTTTTGTTTAGACATCCAAGTAGCTCATTATTCTCTTGTTCTGCTAGTGATCGTGACCTGCAAAACAGCCCAAGAATCTTCCATTGTTGTTGCATTTTCTTTGGTCTTTCCTGCTATTTCTTCGAAACCAAAACAGACCCCGAAGACTTAAATTGGGTCGTGAATTTTTGCAGCCGAACCTGCTGCTGTTTCGTTCCCCATTCAACACTTTGTTCTTGATCTTAAACCTCTAAAAGGTATACCTAAAACCCTAATCTAATCTTGCTTTTAATCTATTACTAATAAGTGGTTATGCTATAAGAATTGTTAAAGGTATTATGGTGTTAACAAAGATGATAAAGAATAATAAATATAATTACTAAGAGTAAGAATAAGAAAAATGATAATGGATATGATTAATAAGTTAAGTAAGATAAATAATAGTTAAAGATGATGAGTTTGGATGTGATTAAAAATAAGGTTATGATTAATAAATGAAGTATTATATTAATAGATTGAATAAAATTAAGTATGAATTATGATCATGAATTTTGTACTTGATATAGTTAATAAGATTAAGAATTATGATGAATCTAGTTCATGATTAGGATTAGTTGTTTAATAAAAGATTATGATTAAATTTAACATGTTAGGGTTGTAAGTATCATCTTAATAGTATGGTAAACACAATTAAAAGGATTATGATTTTATGTAATTGAAAAAGGTAGGAGATTAATTAGTTGATATAATGAAAGATTAGGGTTAAGATATGATCATGATCTTTGATATGAAGTTGATTAAAATAGATAGAGATTATGATTAAAAGATATAATGGAGGATAAGATGATGATTAATGGGGATTGTCAACTTAAAAGTATATGGTTAGTAAGATTAGGATTTATGATTATTGTTGCTAGGTTAAGTTTATGACAAAAGGTTATGATTATGGATTAGTAAAGTAATTATGATCATGGTGTACGTGCATGCATGCATGTATACATACGTATGTGCATGTATACACTGTATGTATATGTGTGTGTGTATATGTAAATATATACATACATGTATATGTATGTGTATATAAGTATGTATATGTACGTGTGTATGTATGTATGAATGTGTATCATGTACGTTATATAAGTTAATAAACTTTATAATAAAAAGTGATAAATATATATATGTATCATCTTACACTTATGTATATGTAACACCATATAGTTATGAACACATACATGTATAATAATAAGTAAAGAACGTATATATATGTATGTATCACATAGGTATAATTATATAATGATAAGTATACATAATAGTTGCATAATTAAAGACTAATAATACTATTATTAGTATAACTTATACTCTTATCTATATAGTAACACTTAATAACACTAAGTATATTATCATTTATATAAATATAACTGTTCTCGAGGACGGTCACTGTTAATATAGTTTGCTATATTAATAAACAAACTTTATGTATATTAGACATTAACTAATCAAACATAATATCTCTAGGTTGAGATCTCCGTGTTCAACACTCCGGTCATATAACTTGCGTGGAATATCTATCTGCTATTAAGGTGAACTTCATAGCCCCGCTTTTTAACTTTCTCTATTACTTATTTTGAACTTTTGGGGTGAGACACATGCTTGCTTTCAAACTGTTTTACGCTTATACACAAGTACTCAAACTTTATTTTGATTAGTTCAAACTGTTGCTAACATTCTTTGATTCATGCTAAATCCCTACCACGATATCATTAATTGCTACGTATAAAGGCAAGCTTAGTTATTGTGAATAGCGCTATAGAGAGTGACGTCTCTATCCGGATGACTGTTGGTCAATGGATACATAATAATGATGCATGACACGAACGTGATGTGTTTAGGGTAACTTACGGTTAGTATCGATATCATATACACCATCACTACTACCGAACTGATTAAACTTTATAATTAAATCTTGTGGTCTAAAAACTTGGTTATTATTGATAAACCTATGTTGTTCACTCAACCATTTTTGGTTGACACTTTAACCATGTTTTGTCTCAGGTGAAGATTGCTAAAGATTATTTGCTATTTGGACTTTGCTGCTTTTGAAGTCCGCATATCATCATTCATATTATTGCATTAGAACACCTATTGTAATGACTTAATACTTTCCCTGCTTATAATACATTAATTTTAATTAAAACGTCTCATATAGAGTCGTTCTCGTTTATACATACTTGTGTTATGATATTGTGAAGTCATATTTCCCTGGCCCTATTTGGGGGTATGACAGTAATATACTTGTGATTTAATATTAATAATTACCTAAATATATTTATTTTATATATTTATTGATTTATCATAATAATATATTATATACTTTATTAAAATATTTTGAATAAATACTTAGTATTATTATTTTTAGATTCTCATAATTTTTAATATGATAATACTTTCAATAAATTTGAGTTATATTAAAACATAAATGAACAAAAAGTATTTTATTAGTAAAAGTAGTATACTTATTATATATACTTCTGTATATCTAATGTTTGTATTTAACTTATAATATCTATCCTTTTAATTTAAAAACCATAAAAATATATAGTTATATTTTATTTACAATATACATTTAAAACTAAGGTTATAGTTAATAATAATAATAATAATGATTTTAGTAGTAAAATAATAATGATATTGATAATAATATTGATGTTAGTAATAATAATAATAATAATAATATTAATAATAATAATAATAATAATAATAATAATAATAATAATAATAATAACAATAATAATAATAATAATAGTAGTAATAATAGTAGTAGTAGTAGTAATAATAATAATAATAATAATAATAATAATAATAATAATAATAATAATAATAATAATAATAATAATAATAATAATAATAATAATAATAATAATAATAATAATAATAATAATAATAATAGGTATACTACCTTTAAAAAAAACGGCTTCCAAAATAATGTCGCAGCCTAGGCTCGAACCCGCGACCTCCCGTATAACAAACACCTTGCTAACCATCGAATCGCCTTTTATTTTCTGCTTAAGTTCACAACTTATATTCCTATAACCCATGTGTTCTCTAACTTAGCCCAATTTCCCTTGGCCCAACAATGAACTCACGGCCCAACTGCTAATTATATTGAACACGGCCCAAAGCAAGAAAAGGAGATAGATCGTGCAGCAGTAAATCAAGCTGTAGGTTTCGTTTTTTTTATTTTAAAAAAAACAGAATCCTAATCCAATAACATCTATATTCTGTAAATGGTTCAAAGGTTTTATAGATCATAGCAATGGGTTTAATATCATCATCTTAATCACCAATATCGTTATCCATCATCAATCAATACATCATCATCATATTTCACTTCCTCAACTTCATCGTAAAAAAAAATGAAGTGGCAGATTATTAAATCGTCTCTCACAATCTGTTTCTATTTTCTGTCCCCCATCGTGATTCCTCAAAAAAATATATATATCGTGTATATTGGCAAAGGAGTCGATTATTTAATCTTGATATGATTGCACGTCCCATAATTTAGTATTAATATACTCTCCATTTTTCCACTATCTAAGAAAAATGATGGCAGTGGGGTACTCCATGGTTGGTAAATGTTGGGCAAGAGGAAAAAAAAATATGAATGAAAGCAATATCTTCATGATTTAAGTAAGCAAGTGGATAATTAACCTTCTTTGTGGGGTTCGACTTTTGAAAGAACCGCAACTTCATTCATCATAAATTCGTTTCATTATTATAATTATACCATACTTTTAAATTAAGTGGGGTATATGATTTGGTGTATGCTGGCCACCAAGGAAAAGAGATGACACACATGCGATTTAAAACAGAACATATTATCATGCTTTTTATACCCGTATATCATCTTTAACAATCATCTTAATGTTCCCAATTTTCATCACTTATTCGTGAGTTTTTATCCTCACAGAAGCATCATATCAGTGGCAACAATAATATAAATAATTAAGGCGGTTTTATGGTAGAGCTTGAAAGAGAAAGAGGTGATGTCGGGTTGATGGTGGTTGATGGTGGCGGATCCAGAGGTGGAAGAAGGAAGAAGGGAACAAATTGTGAGAGGATTCTTTTAAACAAAAATATTAGAGAGAGTTTTAGAGTGGTGGCTAATGATGGTTGTAGGGTGGCAAGGGTGACGATATTGGGGTGGTTTTGGGTTACAACCAAAAAAGTAACAAAGGGTACATGTTTTGGGTTTTCGACAACAAAAAAGAAACGAAACAGATTAATATTAGAAGGTGATCATATGTGATGGTTGTGGTGATTTTCGATGATGAAGAAAAAAAATGTTGATAATCAAGTGAGTTTTGGTTTGGTTATCACATATCAAAGAATCCAAGGTGATATCCCCTTTCCAATTCTGTTCTTGTAGTAGAGATTTATAGTGTAAATGAATAATTGATGCTATAATAATAATTTATCAAAATTGAAGTCGATGCGTAACGGAACGCAGACAGGGTTCCTCAAACAATAAGAAGAAAACAAGAAAATTAAAAGTGATGTGGATTGCTAACAGATTTCTATTAACTGACTGTATGATTTTAGTGATCAATTTTGTTCGCATTGTGAAGGGATTTGGACGTGTAACAAGAATCAGACAGAAAGTACATAATTAATTCGATCAGAGAAAATAATATAAAGTTTGATCACGATAGCTAACAGATTAGAATCAATTGCAGTTTTTTTGTAGTGAATGTGATGATCAACAATTTCAATCAATTTCAATCAGGAGCAGAGAAAAGAATCAAAGAAGAGAAGAAGACAAAACTGAGACATCGATGGCTAACTAAATTTTGCCTTGTAATTGGGATTAAATTCGATATGAAATCATATTAGAGTCGTAAAACAAAATCCTTTATAAGGAGATAGTGATAGAAACTTGATATGTATTTATTTTCAGTATGTATATATTTTTATTTATATAAAATAATTAGTTAATAAATATTTATAGTTATGGTAATAATAGTAATACTCTTAATATTATAAATAATAACAAAATTTTTAATAATAATATGATAGTAATAATAATAATATCATTATTAATGATAATTGATAATAACAATTATAAAATTTATAACAATTATAATAATAATAATAATAATAATAATAATAATAATAATAATAATAATAATAATAATAATAATAATAATAATACTAATATTTTTAATGATAATAATAATATTAGTAATTATAATACTTTATATATATCAAATTTACATCTATAGATTATATATTTAAAACAATATTAATACACTAGTATTGATATTAATATTTAAGGTAATAATAATATTAATACACATTTATATTTATAATTACATTTAATATATTAGTATTACATATTATTGTTTATTTACTATAACTATGTAATATACACTTCATAATAACTTATGTTAAGTATTACTTATTATATATTACAATATACTTATATTAATAATTATAGAAATCATACATGTAGATTTATTTTAAATTACACTTATTTATTTTGTATCTTATTTTACATATTTGAATCTAATGTTTAATTTCTATATTTTATAATTTCAAATTATATATATATATATATATATATATATATATATATATATATATATATATATATACATGTTTATTTACAAACAATTTTTCGTGAATCGTCGGGAATAGTGAAAGGTCAAATGATTTGATGTAAATAGTTAACAAATTTTTTTTTTGTGACTCAACATTATAGAATTTGCTTATCGTGTCGAAATCATATAAAGATCAAGTTTAAATTTGGTCAAAAATTTCCGGGTCGTCACAGTACCTACCCGTTAAAGAATTTTCGTCCCGAAATTTGAGTGAGGTCATCATGGCTAACAATAAGAATGTTTTCATGACGAATATGAGTTGATAAATAGAGTTTTATCACTATCGAGTAATATAGATAAAACAATTCAATGGTGTAAAGAGTACGAGTGAAGCTATCACAAAATTGTGAACTGAGGAAAATAATATTCATCTTGACTTTTGACGTAGTCACAATTATTCTTTCAGGATTCAAGGGATTTTAAAGATAATCCTTGAAATATATATAAGATCTGATTTGTTAAATTACCAGAAAATCCGAAAATGATAGAACTATCAAGAAATTATGTTCTTGATATGTTTTGAGGTTAAGTAGAATGAAAGAGTTATGTACATGGCACATGATGACAGTATGATCTGTGAACCATCATCACATTCCATTAGAAATTCAGCATGACTTACTGTAATATAATCACGTGGCCAAGCGCCATTATATTATACTAACTCATGCTTCAATTCCCTACACTTCTCCAGAATTCATTCATTATTTATACTTAGATGTTACAGAATATTGAAATCTAAAACAGTTTTCAATATGATGTAATACAGATAGCACGAAGAGGTATATAATTTTGGACAAGAATATCTATGAAACTATTCTCAGAAATATCGAAGATATTTATGATGATATTTTAGAATTGCTAGGTTCGAAAGTTAATGAAGAAGAATTTTCCGCAAGATTTTAACATGACTTCGGAGCAAGATATTCTCTAAAGATTTCACCGGATCCAGAATTACCTGAATTCTTTGAATATAGGGTTTGGTCCTTGTATTTGTCCTTGGTTTCCTTCATGGTTTGCTCAATCCGTTTTTCTGTACCAAATTTTCTATCGAGTATTCCCAACACTCCATTCTTTTATCATCACTTTTGGCCATTAAGACCATTTACTACATGCTGTCAGCATTTTCAATTTTAACGGATCTGGATCATTGGCTATCAAATCGAGGGGTTTCAAGAGAATTGTGTTTTTAGATGATTAAACGCTGATTTCTTGTAATTGGTATTGCAATTCTCTTTACAAGATGCGGATGAGTTCTTGATAAGACTTCAATAGATAAATATAGTGATTTGTCGGAGAGATTTAAGCCAAGGAACAACGAAGTTGCTGGTACGTCTACTGGTGATGTGATGGAATTTAAAAAGTTCTCCGATAACAATAAAAGAGCACGCATATATATCAAGGTTATAATAAGGTTGTTTCGAATGAAAAGTCGAAGTTGACTTGCTGGAGCTGTGACAAAATTGGCTAATTTGAAAAGGGGTTGCAAAGTTATTTTTGGTATTAGCAACTCCTAAAGAGTTAGCACAGATACGTTTTAAACATTTACTCAGGTTCCGAGTGTTTTCAGGTGCATAACTATATGCATCAATCTTTTCTTCCGTAGATGAAGTGCGGTTGGTTCATCCTTTCGATTGAAGTGTTTTCAAGAATTATGAAATGTTTGAACGCAGATTGGAATCGTCAAGATACAAATGAGGTTTAAGATGAAATCAAGTGGCAGACTTGAAGAATTGTTTAGTTTCATATGTTATAATAAATATTTTAATTCATTTTAATTGTCCAATGTTTTCTTCATTATGCCACATGTTGGATTCTGATAAGTCAAAATCCAAATATGAAATCGAATAAAAATAGTTATTCAGTGGTGAACGGATTCGTATATATGTGGATGTAAGTAGGATAGTAAATGACTGTTGAATCAGATTCGAAGAATGTACAGTGTAACTTATTAATGTGATACTAAATATTTCTCGGGTATTACCTACCTGTTAAAATATTTTCACTATTATCAGTTTGTACAAAAAAAAATTTAATTACAATCTTTATGAAAACATATATACATATATATTTTCTTCAGAGCTAATCATGGATTTAATGAGTTAATATGATATTAAACTCATATGATTTTCGGTTTGAGCTAGAATAAGTAGTCTCTAAAACTATTAGGAACCACATATTCTTCGCAGATTTTTTTTTCAATGAAGTTATGGATCAATACTTCATCGTTAACTATTAGGAACCACATATTCTTCGCAGAATATTTCTTCAATGAAGTTATGGATCAATACTTCATCGTTCATTGTTGTTGGTAGTCCTTGGTATCTATGGTGCGTATAATATTGATGTTCGAGGTATAGATTGTAATGTTGAGGTATGGGATGCGGATATTGCTGTTGTTGGTGGTGATGGTACTGTTGATGTTGCTGAAGCTGGTAAGTTTTGCACCATATTCTCCAAATTGATTATTCAAGCACGAAGTTCATTGACTTCTTTTATTACACCGGGATGATTGTCGGTCGGAACAAGCGGATGAATAAGATTTAGAATTTGAGATAGTATATAATCGTGACAAGATATTCTGGAAATGAGAGAGAAAATGGTATTACGAACATGTTCGCCGGTAAGTGCTTCAGGTTCTTCGTCAAGAGGTGCATTCGGTTGGTGGAAAGGATCGACTTATTCTCGTCTTTATTGATTAAGTCGACTACGAACCCATCCCCAATACATCCAGAATTGATGATGGCTGATTGGTTGATCCATTCTGGTTACACTGCTTTCGGAGCTCGAGTGGAAATCCATATCGGATTCCGAGGAACTTGAACTGGTTGCAGAATTCATCTTACACGGTTAGATAAAGGATTTTTCGATATGAAATGATTCTCGGATATCGGATGATATTCTATCTACATAGAATACCTATATATAGTACAGAAGATCCCATAGATTATGGAGGGAATTAAGGAAACGTGTCAGACAAAGTTTAATGTAATGGGATATGAATTTGTTAGTACACCATCTATGCAATATTTGCAATAAGACATGTCGAGACTAAAAATGATAAGTAGATATTTTTTTTGACAAGGAATGATATGCAAAGTTTCTAACATGCAGACCAGGTTCAAGTCCAGACTTATTAATATATCCTAACAACTACTAGGTCGAAGTCCAGACTCATTAATGCATCCTAACAACTATATGTTTAGACACACTAATGCAAGACCTGATTCGCTAAGACCACCGCTCTGATACCACATGTCAAACCTCGTCCAAATTCTCCCGGACAAATACAATAACATCTGGTACCATCGCGATAAACTGACGTCTAAATGCCATGAATGACTCCATGTAATGTCTTTAGAATGAGCAAATGCATAGCGGAAGTTTTCTTTCATACCTGAGAATAAACATGCTTTCAAGTGTCAACCAAAAGGTTGGTGAGTTCATAGGTTTATCTTAAACAATAAAATTTTAGTGCTTTTGATAGACCACAAGATTTAAATGTTGCATGGTACAAATGGGCCCGAATCCTATACCCACCTGTAATGTACATGCGATATCTTTTAAATACAGTACACCTTTCTAGTGTACGAAACCATTTTTTCATAAATCTTAGTAACCGTACACATATCTCGTGTACAAAATCTCATACACATAACCTGTGTATAAAAATCATTCTCTCGATATATAACATTCACTTTGCTTTCATAGCTTGGCTTGGTAACCGACCTTAACATATAATGCGCATAAATAATATCCCCAAAACAGAACATCTCATTTGTATAATAATCATATAAACTTCGAAGTATTAAACACCACGCCCACTAGCTCTTCCGTCTAATGAACATTCTGGGTGGGGGTGTTAAACCTAGTAGCTACCTTTAGGATTCGCGTGAATTAAGGCCAAACCCAATTCTAATTCTTAGGTTACCAAGCAATAATAATCAGGGGAAAAATATTCACATCAATTGGTGGCAATTATCATGTCCACATAATTCAATGGTGGCAATTATCACATCCACATAATTCATTCGAGGAATGTTTTGCTTGTGTCTATCTCGTCAAACATTTATAAAAGAATTTCATGTATTCGCAGTTCAAAATATATTTCAAAAGCATTTAATAAAGCAGTTGTAAAAACAGCGCATGTATTCTCAGTCCCAAAAATGTAAAGAGTAAAAGGGAATCAAATGAACTCACTGTACAATATTTTGTAGTAAAAATATGCATACGACGATACTGAATAATGCAGGGTTGGCCTCGGATTCACGAACCTATATTAAGTATGTTTATTAACACATATAATATTCAATTAAATATATATTTTGATATGAGTAATATACTTGTGATTTAATATTAATAAATACCTAAATATATTTATTTTATATATTTATTGATTTATCATAATAATATATTATATACTTTATTAAAATATTTTGAATAAATACTTAGTATTATTATTTTTAGATTCTCATAATTTTTAATATGATAACACTTTCAATAAATTTGAGTTATATTAAAACATAAATGAACAAAAAGTATTTTATTAGTAAAAGTAGTATATTTATTATATATACTTCTGTATATCTGATGTTTGTATTTAACTTATAATATCTATCCGTTTAATTTAAAAACCATAAAAATATATAGTTATATTTTATTTACAGTATACATTTAAAACTAAGGTTATAGTTAATAATAATAATAATAATGATTTTAGTAGTAAAATAATAATGATATTGATAATAATATTGAAGTTAGTAATAATAATACTTATAATAATAATAATAATAATAATAATAATAATAATAATAATATAATAATAATAATAATAATAAATATAATAATAATAATAATAATAATAATAATAATAATAATAATAATAATAATAATAATAATAATAATAATAAGTATACTACCTTTAAAAAAATGGCTTCCGAAATAATGTCGCAGCCTAGGCTCGAACCCGCGACCTCCCGTATAACAAACACCTTGCTAACCATCGAATCGCTTTTTATTTTCTGCTTAAGTTCACAACTTATATTCCTATAACCCATGTGTTCTCTAACTTAGACCAATTTCCCTTGGCCCAACAATGAACTCACGACCCAACTGCTAATTATATTGAACACCGCCCAAAGTAAGAAAAGAAGATAGATCATGCAGCAGTAAATCAAGCTGTAGGTTTTGTTTTTTTTAAACAGAATCCTAATCCAATAACATCTATATTCTGTAAATGGTTCGAAGGTTTTATGGATCGTAGCAATGGTTTTAATATCATCATCTTAATCACCAATATCGTTATCCATCATCAATCAATACATCATCATCATATTTCACTTCCTCAACTTCATCGTAAAAAAAAAATGAAGTGCCAGATTATTAAATCGTATCTCACAATCTGTTTCTATTTTCTGTCCCCCATCGTGATTCCTAAAATATATATATATATATATATATATATATATATATATATATATATATATATATATATATATATATATATATATATATATATATATATATATATATATATATATATATATATATATATATCGTGTATATTGGCAAAGGAGTCGATTATTTAATCTTGATATTATTGCACGTCCCATAATTTAGTATTAATATACTCTCCATTTTTCCACTATCTAAGAAAAATGATGGAAGTGGGGTACTCCATGGTTGGTAAATGTTGGGTAATAGGAAAAAAAAAATATGAATGAAAGCAATATCTTCATGATTTAAGTAAGCAAGTGGATAATTAACCTTCTTTGTGGGGTTCGACTTTTGAAAGAACCGCAACTTCATTCATCATAAATTCGGTTCATTATTATCATTATACCATAATTTTATATTATGTGGGGTATATGATTTGGTGTATGCTGGCCACCAAGGAGAAGAGATGATACGCATACGATTTAAAACAGAACATATTATCATGCTTTTTATACCTGTATATCATCTTTAACAATCATCTTAATGTTCCCAATTTTCATCACTTATTCGTGAGTTTTTATCCTCACAGAAGCATCATATCAGCGGCAACAATAATATAAATAATTAAGGCGATTTTATGGTAGAGCTTGAAAGAGAAAGAGGTGATGTCGGGTTGATGGTTGTGACGACCCGGAAATTTCCGACTAAATTTAAACTTTATCTTTATATTATTCTGACACGATAAGCAATGCTTGTTAAGTTAAATCTCAAGGATTTTAAACTATGTTTCTACATTCATTTAAACCTCGACCAAATTCCAATGATTCACGAACCATTAAATGAACATATATGAATATGTATGTATATGTGTATATGTTATAAATTGAAAATGTCAACAAAGTATTTAAAAGTATAATGCTTTATATGAACGTAATTGTTTCAATATGATTATCGACGAAATTAAAAAAAAAATATATTAAATGATTGAATTATCAGAAACATTGAATTATGATTACAAGTCTCTGTTGAGAGGTCCACTATGATTTGAGAAATATATTCCTCTTAACGATATTCGGAATAATTTGTAAAGCTATTTATAAATAAAAATAAAAAGTGTCATTTACTAAAGTTAGACAAAAGCTAGTGGAGAATTGGTTTCCATAATATTCTATTAATCTATTTTCAAACGTACAAAAACGTTTTCAGTTTAAAAAGAACTTTATTATTAAAACGTATATAACTTTTATAAATATCTAGAATCACTTTTGACAACTCATTACTTAACCAGTATAATAAATATAACGATATTTATATTTTATTTCATTAAATATATATAACGATTTAAATTAATATTATATATATTTATACGCGTATTATACATACATAGTTTTTATACTTTTACTATACTTTAACTTTACCTTTACTTTACTTTTACTTTACTTTAACTTTAATAATTCACTTTAATAATTCATACTTTAATAATTCACTTTAATAATTCATACTTTAATAATTCACTTTAATAATTCATACTTTAATAATTCACTTTAATAATTCATACTTTAATAATTTACTTTAATAATTCATACTTTAATAATTCACTTTAATAATTCATACTTTAATAATTCAAAAATCTATTATAAATAGAATTCAATAGGTTTCATTATTTCATAGAAACTTGAAAATATATTTCTCTAAACTCTCTCAATCGATTTACATATATATATATATATTTGCTCTGTATTATTTCAAGATATTATTAGTATACATAAAATATTACGACGGAGTGATGTCCGAGTGATTTCAAAATAGTTTTTGAATGAGTCGAAGCTAAGAAAATTATGGGTTATAGCTATGGAAGTGATGGGTATGGTTCATGGGTATGCTCGTGAGGTCAATCTAGTGTTTATCATCTCCGTTGCGTCTACGTACTTTCCTGCAATATTGAATCTCAATATTGATACGTGAGCACTCATAACTTAACTTTTATATATCAATAGTGTATCCCTGACTAGTGCTCGAGTATATAGGATTATGCATGCTTGTACATTCGATATTGTCCTTAGATAGGTTTGTTGAATCCTGAATTAGATACATATGCTACTGAGAGAGGGTATATGATATGCATATCATTGGAAAGCTAGCGAAAAATTAAGAACTTTTCATTTAGATATCGAATGGTTTCGATGAACGGATTTGAAGTTATAGTCAACTGAATTTTAGTATTATTGTT
This sequence comes from Rutidosis leptorrhynchoides, assembly GCF_046630445.1. Lineage (NCBI taxonomy): Eukaryota > Viridiplantae > Streptophyta > Magnoliopsida > Asterales > Asteraceae > Rutidosis > Rutidosis leptorrhynchoides. The sequence continues at coordinate 153,595,176 of NC_092337.1, forward strand.
AAAATAATTATTATTACTATCGTCGTTATTATTTTAATAGAAATATCATTGTTATTATAAAATATCATTATTACTATTATGTTAGTATTATCATTTTATCATAATAACATTTTTAGTAAATATAAATATTGTTATTTTTTTATAGAATAATAATAATTATTATTACAAAATAATACAACTTTTACTTATTATTATTATGATCAATATTATTTTATCAAATAAATAGGGGATACAAAGATATTTTTCACCACGCGTAATATAATTACATTAATAATACTTACCACTATAGTTTTAAGATATTAAGTGAACTTTATAAATTTTACTACTTAAGATATATAAAAGTATATTTTATCATATATAAACGTTAATATAAATTTTTATTAATAAATGACTTTTATTATTATAAAATCTAATAAATATATTTAAATATATAAAACGACTATAGTTAAGTTATATAAAAAACACGTATAAATTTTAGAAGTCATTTTGGGTCAAGTTGACTTTTGTTGACTTTTGCATATTAGTCTCGAGCATTAGGATTGTGGTACACTATGACTTGACCAAAAATTGTTAGACAAATATTGACCAACATATAAATATATATAATTAATATAGGTTCGTGAATCCGAGGCCAACCTTGCACTTGTTAAATGACGTTATATGTATTTTTACTACGAAATACAGTATGGTGAGTTTCATTTGCTCCCTTTTTAATTGCTTTTGCAATATATATTTTTGGCCTGAGAATACATGCGCTGTTTTATAAATGTTTTACGAAGTAGGCACAAGTACTAAAACTAAATCTATGTGGGTTTAAACCAGAAATATACCCTTAGCTTGGTAACATTAAACTACTTGTCTATGTACGGTAGGCGCAAATCCTAAAGATAGATCTATTGGGCCTGACAAACCCCATCCTGACTATGGGATGCTTTAGTACTTCGAGGTTATTTTAAACACACCTGATTTGGTGTACTTCAGAGGGTAAAACATGAACGTTAAGGCTTGTTACCGGGTGCCTACAACTTATAGAATAATTTTATACACTTGCGAGTGTACATATATTTATAAACGGAAATCTTGTGGTCTATTAATATATTGAAATGATTGTTATGATAAACCTATGAACTCACCAACCTTTTGGTTGACACTTTAAAGCATGTTTATTCTCAGGTATGAAAGAAATCTTCCGCTGTGCATTAACTCATTTTAAGGATATTACTTGGAGTCATTCATGGCATATTTTGAAAGACGTTGCATTCAAGTCATTGAGTTCATCAAGATTATTATTAAGTCAATTATAGTTGGATGTATTATGAAATGGTGTGCATATCGTCAATTTTTGTTGTAAAGAAAGTTTGTCTTTTAAAAACGAATGCAATGTTTGTAAAATGTATCATATAGAGGTCAAATACCTCGCGATGTAATCAACTATTGTGAATCGTTTATAATGTATATGAACGGGTCCTTTCAGTTGGTATCAGAGCGGTGGTCTTAGCGAACCGGGTCTGCATTAGTTTGTCTAACTGATTGTCGTTAGGATGCATTAATGAGCCTGGACTTCGACCGTGTCTGCATGTCAAAAGTTTTGCTTATCATTTTTGTCAGAAATTGCCTGCTTATCATTCTTAGTCTAGACACGTCTTACTGCATTGATTGCATGAATAGTGTATAGACAAAATTCATATCTTAGCGTATCTGCTAATCCATATCTTAGCGTATCTGTTACTGTAAACTTTGCCTGACATATCCCGTAATTTCCTCCGTAATCTACGAAATCTTTTGCGCTATATATATAGATATTCTATGTAATTAGAATACCACCCGATAGCAGAAAAATCATTTCATATCGAAAAATTCTTTATTCAATCGAACGAAATGGAATTCGTCATTAGTTCAAGTCCCTCGAATTCCGATATGGAATCCCACTCAAGCTCCGAAAGCAGTGTGACCGGAATGGATCAACCAATTAGCCATCATCTATTCTGGATGAATTGGGGATAGGTTCGTAGCCTCCTCAATAATTGGAGACAAGAAGAAGGTGATCCCTTCCATCCACCACATTGCCCTCTTGGCGATGAACCTGAAGCACTTACCGGCGAACTGGTCCGAAACACCATTTTCTCTCTCATTTTCAGAGTATCTCGTCATGATTATATACTACATCAAATTCTAGATTTTATTTATCCGTTCGTCCGAGCCGACAATCACCCCGGTGTAATAGAAGAAGTCAACGAGCTTCGCGCTCGAGTAGTGGCTTTAGAGAATATGGTGCAAGGGTTACAAACACCAACAAATAACGAAGTATTAATTCATAATTTCAATTTTATTGAATAAATACTCCGTAAAAGTTATGTAATTTCTAAAGTCTTTAGGGATTATTCAGTTCTAGTTTCAACCGTAAATCAAATGAGTTTAAATTAATATTAACTCATTAAATCTATGTTACATCTGAAGAAAATATGCACATATATATTTTCATAAAGACTGTAATAAAATTCTGTTGTACAAAATATTAATTGTGAATTTTTTTTAACGGGTAGGTAATACCCGAGAGATATATAAATTCACAATTAATATATTACATTTTTCGAATCTGATTAAGCAAATCATCAACTATACTCCCAAAATTTCACAACAATATACATTCTTGTATAGAAATCAAAGCAACCATTCTCACCCAAATTTGATTACGCATTCTGATTTTGACAAATCAAAATCCAAGTCATGATTTAACAGAAGACATCACTCTTAGATTCCTACATCTTTCAAAGCTATACTTTGACTTCAAAACCGTGTTAGAACATCATATGTATATTGACGATTACAAACTGTGTTCAAACTCTCCGAAGTTTTCGAAGACACTTCAAACAATGAACAATCGAGATGATGATCCAACCACATATTACCCACATTTATGTACCTAAAAAGCTCTCGAAGCCAAAGTCATAGTTCGACGCGTATCCGTGTCAGACCCTTTGGCATTTATTAGCTAAAATGACTTTTCAATTCCTTTTCAAAGTAGACAGTTTTGTCACAACTCCAGCAAGTCAACTTCGACTTTTTAGTCGGACTAGTCTTATTATAACCTCGATAGATACGTTGCCCTTTCATCATCGTTACTGGGGACCTTTCATATCTCGCCACCTTAGCAATAAACTTACCAACAACTTCAATTATCTTTGACTTTTCGAAAAATCATTATATTTATTGAAATCACATCACTTACTCATTCGCATCTTGTAACGAGAATTGTCATACGAATCATCGAAAAACAGTAACCAGTATTTTGAAATCTCGCAGCATGTCTACGCCAACAGTTATATGTGTACGTAAAACGTCTATCTCCTGGACTTACATACTTTGAATGTGAAGTTCTGAAAAATATTTTGAACTGCAAACTAGTTCTTGAAATGCTGATGAAGCATCAAAAACTGTAAACGATCTTAACAGTAAAAAGTTTGATGACAAAGAATAGTAAGGTGGAAAAGCTGAGAAAAATAGAAGGTTTGGAACTGGAAAACGGATTGAACAGACTATGAAGGAGGCTGTGGACAAATCACAAAGACTAAATCTGCCTTCAAAGAATCCAAATGATTCAGTGCCTGCTAAAGTCATTAACGAATACCTTACTCTTTATTCTAAACCTTTACAGACAAATCTTCATCATCATCCATCAATATTAGAAATTCTAAGATATTATCATATCTTTCATTATAAATATTCGCGATATTTCTGAAGATATTTTCACAACTAATCTTATCTGAAGTCATTTATCTCTTTGCGCTATCAGTGTCACATCATATAAGAAACTATTAGTTTCTATATTCTATAAACTTTCGAGTTTAAATTATGAATGTTTAGAAGAAGTGTTGGGAACTGAAGCATGAGTTAGTATAATATAATGACACTTGATCAACGTGATTATATTACAGTAAGTCATGCTGAGTTTCTAATGGGACATGACGATTCACAGACCATGCCGTCATCATATTCCATGTTACACGACTCTTGTATTCTATTTAATCTCTAAAAATATCAAGAATATATTTTCTTGATGATTCGGTCTTTTTAGGGTATTCTGGTAAATTAACAAATCAAGATCGTGCCATTACCATTTCCTTCTTAGAACATTAACTATGTTCATTCTGAAATTCATATCTACGAATACTGGACCATTACAAACGTTGCTTAATCGCAAGAAGAAGAAACGAAAGGACAAAACTCCAAAATAGAAATTGGAGTATAAATCGCAGCAAATAGAAGGGAGCATTAACTGTGGATGTCAATGATTATAGAAGACAAAAGTAGGGGCTTTGAAATATAAGGGAAGATATAAAACCCAACAACCACCCAAAAATTATAAACCGTATATATCGATGCATATAGCAATATAAAGAAACGGAAGAACTAAAAACACTATAAAACCGAGAGTATAGTAGAAGTAAATAGATTCTTCCGGAGGCATATGAAAAAGAAGAACGACAGATATGAAAGTGAGGAGTATATCGAGAATCAGTACTGGATGAAGCATATTGACAAATACTTTAAAATATGAGTTGAGGGAGAAAGAATAGAAGGTGTGAGTTGTAAGGAAACGAAGGAGGTGGATTTATAGTGAAATACCCGACAGAGAAATCAAGATGGATTATCGTATTAATTCGAAGAGAATCATAATCTCCTTAATCACCGAAGCATCAAATCCAACATAGATTACAAAGATTTTCTTTAAATTCGGAGATCAATTGTAATGACGTCAAAAGATATGACGAATCACTATAATCTTATTTCCTTCATTTACGATAACTTCCCTCATACGCTTTGAGTAATCGAATTATTTTATCCATACTTCTCAGACATGATAAAACTTCATAATCGTCATAATAACATTCTCATTGTTAGCCATAACGACCTCTATCAAATTTCGGGGACGAAATTTCTTTAACGGGTAGGTACTGTGACGACCCGGAAATTTCCGACTAAATTTAAACTTTATCTTTATATTATTCTGACACGATAAGCAATGCTTGTTAAGTTAAATCTCAAGGATTTTAAACTATGTTTCTACATTCATTTAAACCTCGACCAAATTCCAATGATTCACGAACCATTAAATGAACATATATGAATATGTATGTATATGTGTATATGTTATAAATTGAAAATGTCAACAAAGTATTTAAAAGTATAATGCTTTATATGAACGTAATTGTTTCAATATGATTATCGACGAAATTAAAAAAAAATATATTAAATGATTGAATTATCAGAAACATTGAATTATGATTACAAGTCTCTGTTGAGAGGTCCACTATGATTTGAGAAATATATTCCTCTTAACGATATTCGGAATAATTTGTAAAGCTATTTATAAATAAAAATAAAAAGTGTCATTTACGAAAGTTAGACAAAAGCTAGTGGAGAATTGGTTTCCATAATATTCTATTAATCTATTTTCAAACGTACAAAAACGTTTTCAGTTTAAAAAGAACTTTATTATTAAAACGTATATAACTTTTATAAATATCTAGAATCACTTTTGACAACTCATTACTTAACCAGTATAATAAATATAACGATATTTATATTTTATTTCATTAAATATATATAACGATTTAAATTAATATTATATATATTTATACGCGTATTATACATACATAGTTTTTATACTTTTACTATACTTTAACTTTACCTTTACTTTACTTTTACTTTACTTTAACTTTAATAATTCACTTTAATAATTCATACTTTAATAATTCACTTTAATAATTCATACTTTAATAATTCACTTTAATAATTCATACTTTAATAATTCACTTTAATAATTCATACTTTAATAATTTACTTTAATAATTCATACTTTAATAATTCACTTTAATAATTCATACTTTAATAATTCAAAAATCTATTATAAATAGAATTCAATAGGTTTCATTATTTCATAGAAACTTGAAAATATATTTCTCTAAACTCTCTCAATCGATTTACATATATATATATATATATATTTGCTCTGTATTATTTCAAGATATTATTAGTATACATAAAATATTACGACGGAGTGATGTCCGAGTGATTTCAAAATAGTTTTTGAATGAGTCGAAGCTAAGAAAATTATGGGTTATAGCTATGGAAGTGATGGGTATGGTTCATGGGTATGCTCGTGAGGTCAATCTAGTGTTTATCATCTCCGTTGCGTCTACGTACTTTCCTGCAATATTGAATCTCAATATTGATACGTGAGCACTCATAACTTAACTTTTATATATCAATAGTGTATCCCTGACTAGTGCTCGAGTATATAGGATTATGCATGCTTGTACATTCGATATTGTCCTTAGATAGGTTTGTTGAATCCTGAATTAGATACATATGCTACTGAGAGAGGGTATATGATATGCATATCATTGGAAAGCTAGCGAAAAATTAAGAACTTTTCATTTAGATATCGAATGGTTTCGATGAACGGATTTGAAGTTATAGTCAACTGAATTTTAGTATTATTGTTAAAATGATTATTATTACTATCGTCGTTATTATTTTAATAGAAATATCATTGTTATTATAAAATATCATTATTACTATTATGTTAGTATTATCATTTTATCATAATAACATTTTTAGTAAATATAAATATTGTTATTTTTTTATAGAATAATAATAATTATTATTACAAAATAATACAACTTTTACTTATTATTATTATGATCAATATTATTTTATCAAATAAATAGGGGATACAAAGATATTTTTCACCACGCGTAATATAATTACATTAATAATACTTACCACTATAGTTTTAAGATATTAAGTGAACTTTATAAATTTTACTACTTAAGATATATAAAAGTATATTTTATCATATATAAACGTTAATATAAATTTTTATTAATAAATGACTTTTATTATTATAAAATCTAATAAATATATTTAAATATATAAAACGACTATAGTTAAGTTATATAAAAAACACGTATAAATTTTAGAAGTCATTTTGGGTCAAGTTGACTTTTGTTGACTTTTGCATATTAGTCTCGAGCATTAGGATTGTGGTACACTATGACTTGACCAAAAATTGTTAGACAAATATTGACCAACATATAAATATATATAATTAATATAGGTTCGTGAATCCGAGGCCAACCTTGCACTTGTTAAATGACGTTATATGTATTTTTACTACGAAATACAGTATGGTGAGTTTCATTTGCTCCCTTTTTAATTGCTTTTGCAATATATATTTTTGGGCTGAGAATACATGCGCTGTTTTATAAATGTTTTACGAAGTAGGCACAAGTACTAAAACTAAATCTATGTGGGTTTAAACCAGAAATATACCCTTAGCTTGGTAACATTAAACTACTTGTCTATGTACGGTAGGCGCGAATCCTAAAGATAGATCTATTGGGCCTGACAAACCCCATCCTGACTATGGGATGCTTTAGTACTTCGAGGTTATTTTAAACACACCTGATTTGGTGTACTTCAGAGGGTAAAACATGAACGTTAAGGCTTGTTACCGGGTGCCTACAACTTATAGAATAATTTTATACACTTGCGAGTGTACATATATTTATAAACGGAAATCTTGTGGTCTATTAATATATTGAAATGATTGTTATGATAAACCTATGAACTCACCAACCTTTTGGTTGACACTTTAAAGCATGTTTATTCTCAGGTATGAAAGAAATCTTCCGCTGTGCATTAACTCATTTTAAGGATATTACTTGGAGTCATTCATGGCATATTTTGAAAGACGTTGCATTCAAGTCATTGAGTTCATCAAGATTATTATTAAGTCAATTATAGTTTGATGTATTATGAAATGGTGTGCATATCGTCAATTTTTGTTGTAAAGAAAGTTTGTCTTTTAAAAACGAATGCAATGTTTGTAAAATGTATCATATAGAGGTCAAATACCTCGCGATGTAATCAACTATTGTGAATCGTTTATAATGTATATGAACGGGTCCTTTCAATGGTGGTTAATGGTGGTGGATCCAGAGGTGGAAGAAGGAAGAAGGGAACAAATTGTGAGAGGATTCTTTTATACAAAAATATTAGAGAGAGTTTTAGAGTGGTGGCTAATGATGGTTGTAGGGTGGCAAGGGTGACGGTATTGGGGTGGTTTTGGGTTACAACCGAAAAAGTAACAAAGGGTACATGTTTTGGGTTTTCGACAACATAAAAGAAACGAAACAGATTAATATTAGAAGGTGATCATATGTGATGGTTGTGGTTATTTTCGATGATGAAGAAAAAAAATGGTGATAATCAAGTGAGTTTTGGTTTGGTTATCACATATCAAAGAATCCAAGGTGATATCCCCTTTCCAATTCTGTTCTTGTAGTAGAGATTTATAGTGTAAATGAATAATTGATGCTATAATAATAATTTATTAAAATTGAAGTCGATGCGTAACGGAACGCAGACAGGGTTCCTTAAACAATAAGAAGAAAATAAGAAAATTAAAAGTGATGTGGATTGCTAACAGATTTCAATTATCTGACTGTATGATTTTAGTGATCAATTTTGTTCGCATTGTGAAGGGATTTGGACGTGTAACAAGAATCAGACAGAAAGTACATAATTAATTCGATCAGAGAAAATAATATAAAGTTTGATCACGATAGCTAACAGATTGGAATCAATTGCAGTTGTTTTGTAGTGAATGTGATGATCAATAATTTCAATCAATTTCAATCAGGAGCAGAGAAAAGAATCAAAGAAGAGAAGAAGACAAAACTGAGACATCGATGGCTAACTAAATTTTGCCTTGTAATTGGGATTAAATTCGATATGAAATCATATTAGAGTCGTAAAACAAAATCCTTTACAGGGAGATAGTGATAGAAACTTGATATGTATTTATTTTCAGTATGTATATATTTGTATTTATATATAATAATTAGTTAATAAATATTTATAGTTATGGTAATAATATTAATACTCTTAATATTATAAATAATAACAAAATTTTTAATAATAATATGATAGTAATAATAATAATATCATTATTAATGATAATTGATAATAATAGTTATAAAATTTATAATAATTATAATTATAATAATAATACTAATATTTTTAATGATAATAATAATATTAGTATTTATAATACTTTATATATATCAAATTTACATATATAGATTATATATTTAAAACAATATTAATACACTAGTATTGATATTAATATTTAAGGTAATAATAATATTATTACACAATTATATTTATAATTACATTTTATATATTAGTATTACATATTATTGTTTATGTACTATAACTATGTAATATACACTTCATAATAACTTATGTTAAGTATTACTTATTATATATTAAAATATACTTATATTAATAATTATAGAAATCATACATGTAGATTTATTTTAAATTACACTTATTTATTTTGTATCTTATTTTACATATTTGATTCTAATGTTTAATTTTTATATTTTATAATTTCAAATTTTATATATACTTACATTTATATATTTATATACATATATATACACACACACACATATATATATATATATATATATATATATATATATATATATATATATATATATATATATATATATATATATATATATATATATATATATATATATATATATATATATATATATATATAATTATATACATGTTTATTTACAAGCAATTGTTCGTGAATCGTCGGGAATAGTGAAAGGTCAAATGATTTGATGTAAATAGTTAACAAATTTTTTTTTGTGACTCAACATTACAGAATTTGCTTATCGTGTCGAAATCATATAAAGATCAAGTTTAAATTTGGTCAGAAATTTTCGGGTCGTCACAGGGTACCCACGGATCTCGGATTTTTTTAGATCCATCGCCATCCCTAGTATGTTATTTGTAGATACGCAAACGTATGCTAGTTTTTTTAAAAAGAACCGGGACTCATAATTCTGAAAAATGACCACTTTTTTATTCTTTTTTAAAGTGACTGACATCTGTCCACATTATAGTGTGTGGCGCGCTCAAACTCTGGCGACGCGCCGTATAACTAAGGCCAACCCCAAAACAGAGTAATAAGCTCAATTCAAAAACCATGGCTTACTGCGCGACGCGCTGTCAAACTGTGTGACGTACAATAACACTGGCATCAGACCTGAGCCTATTGCTTAACATCGACCATTTTCCAACACACAAAATCAACCCAAATTTGCGAGTTTATACATCAACCTATTAACAATCTTAAAGAAAACCGTTTTACAACATCCACAAAAATTCTATCATATTTGGGTACATACAACCTGTTACTTAATCAAAGCACACAATTTCTGTAGTGACCCGAACTTTTCCATGTTTATATATATTAAATGAAATTAATATTTACATGATTAAATGTTTCCAACATGTTAAGCAATCAAAATTGTTAAGACTTGATTAATTGAAATAGGTTTCATATAGACAATTGACCACCCAAATTGACCGGCGATTCACGAACGTTACAAATTCGTAAAAACTACATGATGTTATATATATAGACATATATATGGTTAACATGAAATTATGATAAGTAAGTATCTTTCTAAGTGTATTAACAATGAGTGATATACATAAAAATGAGATTATTGAATTAAGAAACTCGAAACGATATATATATATATATATATATATATATATATATATATATATATATATATATATATATATATATATATATATATATATATATATATATATATATATATATATATATATATATATATATAACGATTATCGTTATAACAACGTCTTACTAAATACATATGAATCATATTAAGATATAGATACACTATGTTTAACATGATAAAATGATAATTAAGTATATCATTAAGTGTGTTAACAATGAACTACATATGTAAAAACAAGACTACTAACTTAAGGATTTCGAAACGAGACATATATGTAATGATTATCGTTGTAATAACATTTTAATGTATATATATCATATTAAGATATATTCATACATCATAATATTATTATAATATAATAATTTAACATCTCATTAGATATAATAAACAATGGGTTAAGAACATTAAATGAGATCGTTAACTTAAAGGTTTCAAAACAACACTTACATGTAACGACTAACGATGACTTAACGACTCAGTTAAAATGTATATACATGTAGTGTATTAAGATGTATTTGTACACTTTTTAAAGACTTCAAGACACATATCAAAGTACTTCTACTTAACAAAAATGCTTACAATTACATCCTCATTCATTTTCATCAATAATTCTACTCGTATGCACCCGTATTCGTACTCGTACAATACACAGCTTCTAGATGTATATACTATTAGTATATACACTTCAATGATCAGCTCCTTAGCAGCCCATGTGAGTCATTAAAAATGTGAGAACCATCATTTGGCAACTAGCATGATATATCTCAGAAAATTACAAAAAATATTATAAATCATTCATGAATTATTTACATGAAAACAAACTTACACATCCTTTATATCTAATCCATATACCAACGACCAAAAATACCTACAAACACTTTCATTCTTCAATTTTCTTCATCTAATTGATCTCTCTCAAGTTCTATCTTCAAGTTCTAAGTGTTCTTCATAAATTCTATAAGTTCTAGTTTCATAAAATCAAGAATACTCTCAAGTTTACAAGTCTAGTTCCAAGCTTTCTAATCCATTTCAAGTGATCATCCAATCTCAAGAAATCTTTCTTATTTACAGTAAGATATCTTTCTAATTCAAGGTAATACTCATATTCAAACTTTGGTTCAATTTCTATAACTATAACAATCTTATTTCGAGTGATAATCTTACTTGAACTTGTTTTCGTGTCATGATTCTACTTCAAGAACTTTCAAGCCATCCAAGAATCCTTTGAAGCTAGATCAATTTTTGTCACTTCCAGTAGGTTTACCTACTAAACTTAAGGTAGTAATGATATTCATAACATCATTCGATTCATATATATAAAAGTATCTTATTCGAAGATTTGAACATGTAATCACTAGAACATAGTTTAGTTAATTCTAAACTTGTTCGCAAATAAAGTTAATCCTTCTAACTTGACTTTTAAAATCAACTAAACACATTTTCTATATCTATATGATATGCTAACTTAATGATTTAAAACCTGGAAACACGAAAAACACCGTAAAACCGGACATACGCCGTTGTAGTAACACCGCGGGCTGTTTTGGGTTTGATAATTAAAAACTATGATAAACTTTGATTTAAAAGATATTCTTCTGAGAAAATTATTTTTCTTATAAACATGAAACTATATCCAAAAATCATGGTTAAACTCAAAGTGGAAGTATGTTTTCCAAAATGGTCATCTAGACGTCGTTCTTTCGACTGAAATGACTACCTTTACAAAAACAACTTGTAACCTGTATTTCTGACTATAAACTTATACTTTTTCTGTTTAGATTCATAAACTTAAGTTGAATATGAAACCATAGCAACTTGAATCACTCAAAACGGATTTAAAACGAAGAAGTTATGGGTAAAACAAGATTGAATAATTTTGCTTGTTGTAGCTACGTGAAATTTGTAACAAATTTATACAAATCATAACTTAACTAACTTATATTGTATTATACATGTATTCTAACATATATTATGTAATCTTGGGATACCATAGACACGAATACAATGTTTTGACATATCATATCGACCCATCTATATATATATTTCGGAACAACCATAGACACTCTATATGCAGTAATGTTGGAGTTAGCTATACAGGGTTAAGGTTGATTCCAAAATATTATATATACTTTGAGTTGTGATCTAGCCTGAGACTTGTATACACGAGGTCGTGGATTGATTCGAGATAATATATTTTGCTTTATTTCTGTACATCTAACGATAGACAACTAGTTGTAGGTTACTAACGAGGACTGCTGACTTAACAAACTCAAATCATTTAAACGTAATAAAAAATGTTGTAATTATATTTTGATCATACTTTGATACATATGTACATATTTGTTATAGGTTCGTGAATCGACCAGTGGCCAAGTCTTATTTTCGGCAAAGTAAAAATCTGTGAAAGTGAGTTATAGTCCCACTTTTAAAATTTAATATTTTTGGGATGAGAATACATGCAGCTTTATAAATGTTTTACAAAATAGACACAAGTATGCGAAACTACATTCTATGGTTGGATTATTAAACCGAATATTGCCCCTTCAAGTCTGGTAGCCTAAGAATTAGGGAAATGACCCCTAATTAACGCGAATCCTAAAGATAGATCTATGGGCCTAACAAACCCCATTCTAGAATTTGGAAGGCTTTAATACTTCGATTTATATGGTGATTGCGATTGCCAATTTATGACATACTTGCGAGTATGCAGGGAATATTCTATATGCATTATGTTAATGTCGGTTACCAGGTGTTCATCATAGAATGATTTTTATACACTTGCGAGTGTAAGATTATTGAATAAATGAAATCTTGTAGTCTATTATATTATTTTGATAATATATAGGTTAAACCTATAACTCACCAACATTTTTTGTTGACGTTTTAAGCATGTTTATTCTCAGGTGATTATTAAGAGCTTCCACTATTGCATACTAAAATAAGGATAAGATTTGGAGTCCATGATTGTATGATATTATGTAAAAACTGTATTCAAGAAACTTATTTCGATGTAATATATTTTTATTGAAACCATTATGTAATGGTCATGTGTAAACGGTATATTTTAGATTATTATTATTTGATAATTTACGTAATGTTTTTTTTTAAAACCTTTATCGATAAAATAAAGGTTATGGTTGTTTTAAAAATGAATGCAGTCTTTGAAAAACGTCTCATATAGAGGTCAAAACCTCGAGACGAAATAAATTAATATGGAACATTTATAATCAATATGAACGGGACATTTCAGTTGGTATCCGAGCATTGGTCTTAGAGAACCAGAAAATTTTCATTAGTGTGTCTTATCGAGTTTGTTAGGATGCATTAGTGAATCTGGACTTCGACCGTGTTTTCTTTAAAAATGATTGCTTAATATATTTGTTTTTTTTGTTAGAAACTACAAATTGTAACATGTAAATATTATGTGATATATTAATCTCTTAACATGTTTGATATTGTGTGATAGATGTCTACCTCTAGTACAAATCCCATCGACTCACCTAATAATAATGAAGAGTCAAATATATATTGGGAAGATTCACAAATTCCCGAAGAGGAACCGGAAGAAGATGAACCGGAAGAAGAAGAGATTCCGGAGGAGGAAATATTAGGAACCATAGAAAAACATACAAGTAAAAGAAAACCCTCAACGAATGGACCAAAATTAATAATGGTCAATGGTGAGTATGAAGGAGTGGTGGTTACCTGCGAACAAAATCATGCTAGCTCATGTAACAGAGAAAGGAAAATAAGGAAGGCGATGACGTTTTAATGGTGTTCGATTGGTGTCTGAGTTTGTGAGTTTGCATTGTTGATGATGATGGGTTTGTGATGACCATCAATAAGGTGATCGGTGTAATTGATGGGAAGGATAAAGATGGTGGAGAGGAGTTGATAATCGATGGTGCTCGTTGGTGTTAGTGGGTTGTTTACATGGTGGTGATTTTCACGTGGATGAAGGTGGTGATTGAATGAACATAAGGTGGTTCTCGGTGGTGTTGGCGATGGGTTATGGTGGGAATGGAAGGAGGATGGTACTCTTGGTGATGATGGTGTTTGGTTGAAGTAGGACGTGAGAGTAGTGGTGTAATCAGGTAAGCCGATGGGTGTTGGTGATGATCTTCAGCCGAGAAAACAAGAGTCGGTACCGGTTGATGGGTTGTTTTAGATGATGATCTTGGGGATGGTTGCTAGTTGATCATAAACAAGAAAAGTGAAGTGGGTATAGGGTGGTCAAAACAAGAAAATGATAATCATGTGCCAGTTGGTTATAGATTATATATATTATATATATATATATATATATATATATATATATATATATATATATATATATATATATATATATATATATATATATATATATATATATATATATATATATATATATATATATATATACATACATACAATTCTCTGATATTTATCATGCAGAGACAAAATATATATAGATTAAATAATCACAAAATAATAAACGTGTACTAATTAATCTATTCAGCTGCCGACAGTTTTCGGGTAATATTTCGTACTCTATTGTCAATCAGTGGCGGTTAAAAAGTCTTCAGAAAAATTCCAAAATTTTAAATTAAGTATCTTTATTTATTTGGGTCATTATGGTATAAAATTTGGTCATTAACTATCAAATAAATATTACATTACTTATTCACTCCCAACCCTAAGTAAAATATAATTTTTTTTTAAAATTTATCAAACAGCTCCTAAATACATTTTTAATAAGTCTATAATTTATCGAACTCATTTTCGGGTCACCGTTTATTTTAAACTCATATAAGTATTACAATCATTTAATTTTTATTTTTAATATACTTTTTTATATATAGAGATATATTTTAAATAATGATTATTATAATATCCTATTTTTTTTTTTTTACATAATTAGATTTTATTAGCAATAACATATAATATTTCAAATTATATTTTCAATTACCATTTATATATACATACACACATATCTATTTACAATTAATTGTTCGTGAATCGTCGAGCACAGTCAAAGGGTAATTAATTACATAAATATAGTTTCAAAATTTTTGAGACTCAACATTACAGACTTTGCTTATCGTGTTAAGATCATATAAAGTTTAAGTTTAAATTTGGTTGGAAATTTCTGGGTCATCATAGTACCTACCCGTTAAAGAAATTTCATCCCAAAATTTGAGTGAGGTCGTCATGGTTAACAATAAAAATGTTTTCATGACGAATATGAGTTGATAAATAGAGTTTTATCACTAATGAGATAAAACAATTCGATTAGTCGGGCGTACGAGAGAAGTTATCACAAAGATTGAGATAGAGATTTAACTTTTGCCGTAGTCACGGTGGATTTTCGAAATTCAAGGAATTTAGAGGAAATCTTTGTAATAAGATTTGGTTCTTTGGTAATTAAAGACATTATGATCTTCTTTGGTTAAATACGATAATCATTTTTGATTGCTCTGTCGGATATTTCACTATAAATCCACTCTCTTCGTTTCCTTATTTTCACAACTCTCATCTTTTATACTTCAATTCATATTTCCTTTCTATTTTGGAGTTCCATACTTTTGTCTTCTCTTCTCGACTTTAAGTCAAACGAATAATGGTCCAGAATTCGTATGTATGAAGTTTCGAATGAACATGACTAATGTTCAAAGAGAGAGATTGTAATAGCACGATCTTGATTGGTTAAATTACCAGAATTCAAGAGAAAAGATAGGACTATAAAAAAATATATATGTTCTTGATCTGTTTATAGATTAGATAAAATGTAAGAGTCGTGTAACATGGCACATGATGACGTTATGTTCTGTGAATCATCACGTTCCATTAGAAACTCAGCATGACTTACTATAATATAATCACGTTGATCAAGTGTCATTATATTATACTAACTCATGCTTCAGTTCCCAACACTACTTCAAAAACATTCATACTTTAAATTCGAATCTTTCAGAATTTAGAAACTAAAACAGTTTACTTTCTGATGTAACCCTAATATAGCGATGAGATAAATGATTTCAGATAAGAATAGTTATGAAAATATCTTTCAAAATATTGAGGATATTTATAATAAAAGATACTATGATATCTTAGAATTTCTAATATCGAAGGATGATGATGAAGATTTTTCCGCAAGGTTTAGAGTCAGAAGTAAGGTATTCGATAATAACTCCAGCAGACACTGAATCATTTGGATTCTTTAAAAATAGGTTTCGTATTTGTGATTTGTCGAAGAGATTTAAGCCAAGGAGCAACGAGGATACTGATACGTTTGTAGTTATAAAGGTGGAATATAAAATTTTTCCCCGATAACAATAAAAAGGGCAATCGTGTTATAATAAGACCAATCCGGATGAAAAGCTGAAGTTGACTTGCTGAAGCTGTGACAAAATTGGCTATTTTGAAAAGGAATTGCATTGTTATTTTCGGAAATAACAATGCCAAAGCAGCTAGCACAGATACGTGTTAAACGTTTACTTAGGTCCCGAGAATTTTTCAGGTGTATAACTATGTGCATAAATCTTTCCTTCCGTAGATGAGATGCAGTTGGTTCATCCTCTCGATTGAGGTGTTTTCAAGAATTATGAAAGGTTTGAACGCAGATTGTAATCGTCAAGATGCAAACGGGGTTTAAGATGAAATCAAGTGGCAAACTTGAAGAAATGTTTAGTTTCATATGTTATAATCAATATTTTAATTCATTTTAATTGTCCAATGTTGGCAGTCCACAGTTAGCAGTCCACAATTAGTAATTCAACAATTCATATATAGTTTAATATATTATATTCGAATTAATTAATACATGTCATGACCCGTTATATACATGTCTCCGACTCGATCACAACTCAAAGTATATATATTATTTAAGAATCAACCTCAACCCTGTATAGCGAATTCGAGCATTACGGCATATAGAGTGTCTATGGTTATTCCAAATAATATATATAGATGCGTCGATATGATATGTCAAACCTTGTATTCGTGTCCCGATATTTAAAGTGCGTAAAATAAATAACAGAAATTAAATGACGATAATTAAAATTGCGAGAATATAAATTGCGATAAATAAAATGTAATCAGTTAGCTAGGAACAGTTAGCGTGGATTCTTAAAAAAAAAATTTCTCATAGTTAATTTGTTTGTTTCTAACAAATTTTATTTTGTCTAATGTTTTCTTCATTATGCCACTTGTTGGATTCTGATAAATCAAAATCCAAATATGAGATTTGGATGCAAATGGTTATTCTGCGGTGAACGGATACGTATATCGGTGGTTGTAAGTAGGATAGTAAATGATTGTTGAATCATATTCGAAGAATGTACAGTATAACATGTTAATATGAAAGCTAAATATTTCCTCGGGTATTACCTACCCGTTAAAATATTTTCACCATTAACAGTTTGTACAAAAGAATTTTAATTACAATCTTTATGAAAGCATATATACATATATATTTTCTTCAGATGTAATCATGGATTTAATGAGTTAATATAATATTAATCTCATTTGTTTTACCGTCAGAACTAGAATACATAAACTCTAAAACATTAGAGATTACATAATCGCCATGAAGAACGAAGATAATTGATGTAGAACGATACGTAGAATGATGATTATACTCGAGGTACAGAAGGAGATGTTGAGGCATGGATTGTTGATGATACTGGTGCTGTTTATTGATGGTACTGTTGATGCCGATGATGTTGCTGAAGCTGGTAAATTTTGCACCATATTCTCCAAATTGATTACTCGAGCGCGAAGTTCGTTGACTTCTTCTATTACACCGGGTTGATTGTCGATTCGGATGAGCGGATGAATAAGATCTAGAATTTGAGATAGTACATAATCGTGACGGGATACCCTGGAAATGAGAGAGAAAATGGTATTATGAACAGTTTCGCCGGTAAGTGCTTTAGGTTCTTCGCCAAGAGGTGAATTCGGTTGGTGGAAAGGATCGCCTTCTTCTCATCTCCATTGATTAAGTCGACTATGTACCCATCCCCAATTCATCCAGAATTGATGATGTCTGATTGGTTGATTCATTCCAGTGACGTTGCTTTCGGAGCTCGAGTGAAACTCCATATCGGAATCCGAGGGACTTGGACTAGTGGCGAGTTCCATTTCATACGATTGAATAAATAATTTTTTGATATGAAATGATTTTTCGGCTATCGGGTGGTATTCTAATTATATAGAATATCTATATATATAGAACAAAAGATTTTGTAGATTACGGAGGAATTTACGGAATATACTAGACAAAGTTTACAGTAACAGATACGATAAGATATGAATTAGCAGATACGCTAAGATATGAATTTTGTCTATACACTATTCATGCAATCAATGAAGTAAGATGTGTCTAGACTAAGAATGATAAGCAAGTGATTCCCTAAGAATGATAAGCAGGTAATTTTTGACACAAAATGATAAGCAAAATTTTTGACATGCAGACACGGTCGAAGTCCAGACCCACTAATGCATCTAAACAACTATCAGTTAGACACACTAATGCAAGACCTGGTTCACTAATACCACCACTCTGATACCACCTATAATAACCCGTCCTAATCCGTAAGGACGAATACATTACATTTGGTTACATCGTGAGGTACTTGGCCCATATATGATACATTTTACAAACATTGCATTCGTTTTTAAAAGATAAACTTTCATTACATCGAAAGTTGATGACATGCATACCATTTTATAATATATCCAACTATAATTGACTTAGTAATAATATTGATGAACTCAACTACTCGAATGCAACATCTTTTGAAATATGTCATGAATGACTCCAAGTAATATCTCTAGAATGAGCAAATGTACAACGGAAGGTTTCTTTCATACATGAGAATAAACATGCTTTAAAGTGTCAACCAAAAGGTTGGTGAGTTCATGAGTTTATCGTAAACAATAAATTTCATCATTTTGATAGACCACAAGATTCAAATACAGTACACCTATCTCGTGTATGAAACCATTTTTATAAATCTTAGTAACCGTACACATATCTCGTGTACAAAAATGTTACCCCAATTCGAGTGTCCGATCGATTTATATTAAGTGTTTATGGGTTTTGGTAGTGATTTACTTGAAGATGTGATGAACTAGTGAGAAGTTAAAGAGATAATGTGCGAGAGAGAATAACTTCAACTAGTAATTAACTCATCTGGTTATAAATGAGAGTGAGAGGTTGCTTTTATACTAGCAACCTCCAAGTGGTAACTTGACATGGTAAGTTACATTTACCATGGTTAAACTAACTAATAACATAACAAGTAAACTACTTATTACATTAGTAACACTAAAACCGCATGCCACAAATAATAGACAATATTCATTGTCAACAATCTCCCCCTTGGCATGGGGTTTTCAAAATAGTGTTGATTGTCAAAAGTCTTCCCTTTATCATCAGTCTTCTTCTTGATTGTCAACCATTAGTCCTTTGTATAGGGTTTTCAACAGATGTAACCCTCCCTTGATCATTCTCTTGTAGTTTCTTGTGTAGCCTTCTTCTGGGCGTTGATTTTGGTTTGAAGCTATGAAGCTTTTGATGCTATCAGCTTTGAACACGAACTTGCGCATAGGATGAACTGATCTGGGAGTGTTATGGTTGATTTGTTTTGTCTTCCTCTTTGGTTCGGGCGGGCGATGAGGTCTTGATCTTTGACTTTCGACCATCTTTGTGAATTGAAAGTAGCTTGATATGATCTTGTGTAAACCTCTTTTGCTCCCCCTCAAATGTTGAGTCGTCTTTTTCGTGACCTTGATTGGTTTGATTTTGACTCGTGTGTCATTCTCTCCGCATGATGAATATGGTGTACCATGTTCAGCATGTGTAGCACGAATATGGCATCCCGTGTTCATCGCAAAATAGCAGAGAGAGCATTGATGATTATCATTAGAGAGGGAATGAGTACCTGCTAAGAAGAAACAAATAGGTTAAGGTAAAAGTTTGATCCTCAGGGAAAACCGGATCTTTCAGAAACCGTTTTTGGTTTTGTAAAAATCAAGCTAGTTGTTATACTAGACAGGTTTAAATTAGGCATGCTAGTTGTTACACTAGACAAGTTTTCTGAAACCAAAACTGTTTCTGGATTTGGGGACCTCACCGGTGTTGGTAGGTCCAAGTTTAACCTCGGTGGATGTTGAGGGTGACTGGTCACCGAAGTTCCAGTTGGCGTTAGCAAGCTATCCACCTCCATGATTAAAGTATCATGGGACTTTTGTGCGACTATGCCACTATTGGTTATACCAAGTCTTCCAACTGTACCTAACACCGCATTGGTGTTGGTAGAAATCAATGTAATGTAGTAAGATGTTACATTGCGTCCTGAAGTCATTGAAATTTTATGAGGTGACAAATCTCTTTCAGTTGTTGTACTCTCAAAGGAGTATGTGTGGTCAGGCTTAAATGCTGACTGATCGTTAAGGTGATTATCCTTCCGGAGGTCTGATAAATCTACCAAGGTAAGCCTAAGTATTGTCATATTGCCTCTCCGTTGAACTAGACAGATCTCCCTCATCAAGATAATTCTGACCTCTGGACCCTGTTTGAGGTCCCACCTTCTAACATAAGGTGTTGATAGAGGATTTCCGGCTGATACGCAGGGTTCCTATTCATGGTTTTCGAAACCCCTTCAGCAGTTCGAGACTCCAAACACTTAACTTGCATCAAGTTGTTGGGTAATTCCACTTTTGAGGCAGTCATCTAGACACATCCTCCTGAGGCAGTCACTGGGACACATCCTCCATCATTTGATGACTATTTTGTTTGAGGCAGTCATCTAGACACATCCTCCTGAGGCAGTCACTAGGACACATCCTCCGTCATTACTGACATTTGAATCTTTAAACTTCCCCTTGATAGTTGCACGTTTTAGCTTTGGTTTATTGGGAGAGTTATGTGTGTAAATATGGGTTTTACACTGTTATTTGTGCAAAAGCCGTTTTGATGTTTAACACCACTTTGAAGTGTGTTTGACACCACTTTGAGATGCGGGTTCTACACAGAAGTATGTAGAAGCCATTTTGGAAGGAACACATGTTGGTTTTGATCCTTTTACCCTCACCCTCAATATATGACGTGTCATATTTTGATAAAACCTTTATTTCTTGGTCTTTTTCTCCCCCTCAAGATATGATTTATTTGGAATTAAAACATATTTTTCCAATTTGCTACACAGAAAATATAGGTTTTGATGAGAAAGGTTGTAAGGCAGTTGAGACGCGGGCCATATAAAGTTTTGGTGAAAATCTTCGTTGCGGGTCCATTTGGATAAAACCTTCTTTGCAGTGCGGTTCCCATACAGATCTATTATGGGAACCATCATGATCTATATGGGAACCCACATTCCCTCCTTCTCCCCCTAAAAAAAATTTGACGTTTCCATTGAAATGTTTCTAAGAGAAAGAGTGGGAGACAATTGAGGCATTGGGTATACACGGATATATGAGCATACACCATATAAGGTTTGGGTGAAAACCTTCTTTGCAGTGCGGGTCCCATAGAGATCTATTATGGGAACCATCATGATCTCTATGGGAACCATCATTCCCTCCTTCCCCCCCTAAATTTTTTTTGACGTTTCTCCACTGAGATATTTTTAAGAGAAAGAGTGGAAGACATTTGAGACGTGGGGCATACACTGAAATATGTGCAAACACTGTATAAGGTTTTGGTGAAAACCTTCTTTGAAGTGCGAGTCCCATACAGATCTATTATGGGAACCATCATGATCTATATGGGAACCCACATTCCCCCTTCTCCCCCTAAAAAAATTTTGACGTTTCAGATTTTGATAATCATCATTTCATTGCGGGTCTCATTGCTCCCCCTAGGCACATACATTGCTCCCCCTAGGAACATGCATTGCTCCCCCTAGACACATGCAGTTGTCAAGTTCATCAAGGAGAAGAAACTCAGATGAGTCTTTTTCAACGGATGGTGATTCACCTACAACTACTGAGGTAGATGCGCCAAATGTTATGGATTAGGGCAAAATTGGTTTTAGAGAAACCGTGGGATTGGGCGAGGTTGGAGGAAAGAAAGGTTCAAACAACACATCAGGTCATCTGAGGTTGCGAGTGGGACATGCCTGAGTGGATAGTCATGTGTTAGCGGGTTAAGTCCGGGTCTTGAACCGATGTGTCCAAGAACCATCTTGCAGTCAAATCATTTTCTCAAAGTTAAATTAGAATACCATTTATAGGCATTGTCGATCTGACTTATGGACGTTGAATTCCACTTGGGTTTAATACATGATGTATCCTTAGAAACTTGATTTTGTGGAATCAAGGGTGATTGAAAATCTTTTGATAAAGTCAGAGAAACGGATCTTGGCTTAAGTTTAAGTAACTCATATGAAGAGTACTTCATTGGTTTTGAAGAAGAAGAAGTGGATCTTGGTGTTGAAAATGGTTTAGTTGTCCACTTCTTATTTGACACTTGTTTAGCAAGATTATTCTTTAAGTGTTAGAAACAAGGTCAATTTTGGTGCGCGGGATATTTTTTGGACCTATGGATGGATTCATGGGTTTATGTGGAAGCCAACCATATTGATCGCGAAGCCCCGTAATCTCCCCATTTTTCCCATAAGTTGTTTCCAGAAACGGACGGTTGATGTTGGTCTGGTAACCGGAGTAAATCTTTTTGCTTGGGAACTTGGATGCTACGGGTAGGGCAACGTTAGGTTCCTTTGGTTTGGGTTGAGTAACTTTGGGTTCGTTTGGTTTCGAGGATGTTTTTCTCAGAGTCACCATTGACTTTGGAGAACCTCGTTCTTTTGGTTTGGGGTTAAAGGACCTTTTGGGTGGCGTATCCATGTGGACTTTTGGTTTCATGGGGGATTTCCTCAGTGCATGTGTAGGCTTAGGAGGACCGTTGTATTTTGGTTTTGGTGCCTCCAAGGTCTTTGGTGTTTTACATAAAGCACTCTTCGAGTACATTGAAGATTGGTACGCTATGGGTTTGGGATTGGTCTTGGCAAAGGTCACCTGCTTTTTCATAGTCTTGGGAGTAGACTTTGAAGCATTGGACATCTCAGACTTAGTAACACGGGAACCAACTGACACATTTGATTTTGGAGTGTCAGTGGAGGTCAGTATGGTCTCAGTACCAGGACAGATCTTGTAAGAACCAGGTTTTGAATATATGGTCTTGGTCACGAAGTCCATACTTTCCAGTGAATCACATTAGTCATGCAAGATCTCATTCTCTTCGTTAAGTAGATTCACATGAGCTTTTAACTCCTGAATTTCTAAGATGAGGTCATCAATAGAAACTACAACAGGGTCTTTAAAATCATAAGTGGGTTCTACTTTGGGAACTACATGCATCTTCTCAATTGTTGCTAGAGTTTTCTTGTTGGTCTCACATTTAATTTGCAGATCTATGTTTTCTCGTTCTAGCTTGTCAACAAATTGAGTAAGGTCAGTCTCAACATCCTGAGCTCCTAAAGAGATAGGTTCTTTCTCGGGTTGTGGTTCAAACTTAACTTCTGAAAACTTGGGTTGAGATTCTAAGAAGTGATCTAGAGATTTAGACCTAGATGATTCTAACCTACGTTCAACAGTGTCAAGCTTGGTTAAGAGAGAATCACTAAAGTCTTTGAGTTCTTGTGCTAGACCTACACAGTCGATGGAGTCATTCACAGATTTTGGGTTTGAGTCCCGTGATTCAGTGTTCTTTGAAATCAATTCACAGAAATTAACAACTTGATTTGCAATTTGATTTTCAAGTTTATGAACATTGGAGACAAGTTTGTTGTTTTGGGATTCAGTGACACAGATTTGGTGTTGTAAAGCCTTAATGATCATTTAAAATTTGAGTTCGCTGTCAAAATATTTGATTTTGTTTTGATCAAGTTCGTCCTCTAGACTAATGATGTATCTTTCTAAAACTAAGGTTAGTAAATAGATTATACGCTTCTTAGGACTATTTTGAGCATTCAAACTTTCAAAATCATTGAATAAATCGAGAGGTGTGTTATAATATGAACCATCTTTCCTCGTGTAATTTGCATTTATTTTGTCATAAATTAGCGACACCTCACGTTTCATTTTTGTTGATCGATTGGCTATTCTCTCCTCAATCTCACTTTCATTGGCAAAAGTGAGTCTCTCTGGCAAACCTTTCTTAATGTATCTACCATCATATAAACAAGGTTCGGCTTTGGAGATCTTGGACTGTATTTGAGGATTTTCAAACCCTAACCCCTGGTGTTTTTGGTAGGAGTTTTTGGGTCGATTCAAGAACAGAGCTTGTTTAGAAATGTGGCCATCTAAGACTACTTTAGCTTGGTCAGTTCTGTAAAGTTTTTCTTCAAGTAAACTTAGTTGGGTTTTCAAGTCTAAGTTTTCTGTAACTAACTTAGAGAATTCAGAAGTCTTTTCGGCCAAGTCACTCAAAAGCTTTCAAGTGTTCTGTTCTACAGTCTCTAGGAAAAGTTTCTTAGAATGATTAAGCTTCTTAAGTTCTTTTTCAGCGTTGTTAACTTTTTCCGTGAGAACTGCATTCCTCAGTTTAAAATCTGTCCTTTCTATTCGTAGGGGTTTCACACTACTTTCTAGCTCTCTTAATTCAGTTACTTTGTCAGCTAGATCTTGTTTTATTTTCAAATAAGTATGATTTGACACTTTTATTTCCAATTCTGATTTCAACCTAGTGTTATCATTTTTGAGTTCGCTAATTTGACTAGAAAATGATCTAAGATCTCTATTCATCTTGGAAAAGTTGTCTACATACATATCAGGTAGTATAGAAAACACACATTCGTCATTAAAAGACACAGATTCAGGTTTAATGGGCAGTTTCATTTGGACAGGTGGGAGTGGGGTATGAAAAGCAGAGCTACATGCAATTGAATCATTTTTATTAAGAGGTGTTTCAGGACAAGTTTGCAATACATCAGATATAGACACAGAATTATTATGCACAGAGTTGTAATATTCATGTGTAATATCAGTGTATAGTTGTACCTCTTCCTCAACATTAGAGGACATGTGATCATCATGATTTTCCATGTTAACAGGACTGGTGATCAACAAATAGGTCAGGACAGACAAGGTTTACGAGCAAACCACGAAACGACAAATAATCTTAAGAAATATCACTTTTCTCGCCCTCAAAATATGATTCACGTGAATCAAATTTTGAAAATAAGGTTTCGTTGGTTTTCCCACCAAAATTTATCGACAAAAATTTATATCGTAAACTTTTGAGAAATGAACGTATGAGTGTTCGGAAGGTTGAGAAAAAATTTTGAAATTTCCGAATTTTTTTTGTGAAATTTCGTTCAAAATTGTGCACTTTTTGGGTGATTTTCGGGGCCGAAAAATTTTCTGTCGTGAAAATTTAAATCTCGCGTAAAAATGAGCTTTTTAGTCCAAGAAAAAATTTAAATTTTACCCGAGTTTTCCCGCCAATATTTTTGATCAAAATAAAACCGATTTGTTTTCTGAAAACCTATTTTGATCAGTTATGGATTGAGAATAAAAGACCGGGTCAGTTATGGATCTGAACTGGGTTGAGGTTCATGATAAATGGGTAAATGGAATGGAGGGGGTTCAAGTGATTAAAGTGACAGTGAGTTCAAAAGAGGACTAGGAGCTGACCAGTTCAAATGGTAGGAGTCCAAATGGTGGAAAAGTTCAGATTGGGGAATAGGCCACAAAGGGGGTTCGGTTTAAAAGAAGGGGTCAAGAGCTGGTGTTCACAAGTTGAACTTCAACTTATTTACAGTCATGCCATCTATCCTTTTAGTTTGCTGTATTTGATTCTTCTTCCTTAAGAGGCTAAAAACCAGAACCCCAAAACAAATTTTGAGCACACAAATCGAGCACCACGAATTATTTCAAGCAGAAGATAAAAGTTTTCGAGCAGCAAGATGAATTAAGGTTTCCGAACATTAATAAAATTTCGAGCAGGGATATTAATCAGAGGTTTTCAAGCAGGTTGCAAGTGTTTTTCGAGCAGAAAGGACCAAGTAAGTTTTCGAGCAAGCCTTCAAATCTTCTATCAAGTTTCCGAACAGCAGGTTACAGATAAGTTTGATCGAAAAGTTGAAACAAATTCAAAGTTTTGACTTTTACCCAACCCTTTTGTACTTTACTAACTTTTTGATAAGAAAAAAAAAACGTGCAACTTTAACCTTAATTTTAACCAACCCTTTGTACTTTTGTCCTTACATTAAATAAAAGCACGAGTTGTTGAGCCAAAAGTACACCAAGCATGGATGACCAAAAAATAAGATATATGTGTCAGTTTGTCCAATGGGTATTGTGATTTTCGGTGGGTATTGTCCAAAGGATAAAGTGGCCAAAATCAAGTCAAACTTTAAAGTTTTTGGTCAAACTAAAGATTTTGAGCAGGCCCTTTTCATTGTTTTCGAGCTCACTAAGCAAATTTTCCTGGTTTTTCGAACACAAAACTATAGGTTTTCGAATAGAAATGACTAAATAAACTGGTTTTCAAGCACTATGTCCAGTTTTTAGAACACAATTTTCAGGGTTTTCGAACACAAAAGAGCATTATCGAACATATAATTAAACTTTTCAAAAACGTTGTTTCTAAAAAAAATACACCTAGTATTGCAGTAGTTTGTTCACTAATCAAGGCACTTTAGCAATTTAAGCTTCACAAAATTATAATCAAGGAGTTTTTAGCATGTAGATGAACTTAGACATACAAAAAGGTGAATTTTAACCCAACCAAGCATGAAGGTTAGCCTTAAGTAAAAAATACACACGTTTAAGTTCAATAAATAGATTCTGATTCACATGAGTTCGAGATTAAAAAAGGAACACCAACAGTAGGTTTTAGTTTTTGAACTTTTAGAGTAGAGTTTAATTTAACAAAAAAACGGATTTAAACTAGTCAAGAGGTTTTACAAATCATATGGGTTATGAAATAAGTACTAAAACCAACAAGAACAAGAGTGAGTTGAGTTAACAAGGTACCTAAACCAAGGATGAACACGAACACTTCAAAAACTCGATGGAGACGTTTGAGCCTTGGATCTTCTAGTCACGATGCCTAGACCCACTCTGATACCAATTGTTAGCCCCAATTCGAGGGTCCGATCGGTTTATATTAAGTGTTTATGGGTTTTGGTAGTGATTTACTTGAAGATGTGATGAACTAGTGAGAAGTTAAAGAGATAATGTGTGAGAGAGAATAACTTCAACTAGTAATTAACTCAACTAGTTACAAATGAGAGTGAGAGGTTGCTTTTATACTAGCAACCTCCAAGTGGTAACTTGACATGGTAAGTTTCATTTACCATGGTTAAACTAACTAATAACATAACAAGTAAACTACCTATTACATTAGTAACACTAAAACCGCATGCCACAAATAATAGACAATATTCATTGTCAACACAAAAATATCATATACATAACCTGTGTATAAAATCATTCTCTCGATACATAACATTCACTTTTCATTCATTGCTTAGCTTGGTAACCGACCTTAACATATAATGCGCATCAATAATATCCCCAAAATAGAACATCTCGTCTGTATGATATATAAACCTCGAAGTACTAAACACCACGCCCACTAGCTCTTTAGTCTAGTGAACATTCTGGGTGGGGGTGTTAAACCCGGTAGCTACCTTTAGGATTCGCGTGAATTAGGGCCATACCCGATTCTAATTCTTAGGTTACCAAGCAATAATAATCAGGGGAAAAATATTCACAACAATTAGTGGCAATTATCACGTCCAACTAATTCAATGATAATCCACAGAACTTCTGTCTGCATAATAATTCATTCGAGGAATGTTTTGCTTGTGTCTATCTCGTCAAACATTTATAAAAGCATTTCAGGTATTCTCAGTTCAAAATATATTTCAAAAGCATTTAATAAAGCAGTTGTAAAACAGCGCATGTATTCTCAGTGCCAAAAATGTAAAGAGTAAAAGGGAGCAAATGAACTCACTATACTGTATTTTGTAGTAAAAATACATATGACGATATTGAACAATGCATGATTTGACCTCAGATTCACGAACCTATATCATTTGTGTATTCATTAATATATAATTGTAATAGAGTAAATTTATATATATTATTGATGAAACATGACTAGGAACTTAGAAATCAACAGATTTAACTCACACAATGGCGGAATAAGTGAATCAAACCCTCTAGTGAATAGGTTAAGTTTTTTGGGATTAATTTAGTCAAACCACAACTAAATCAAGTGTGATTAGATCAACACCTAGAGCTATTATTCACCACCTGGGTGATTTGGGCTGAGAGAGAATCGGAGGAGCTCACCAGATCTGAGTGTGTGTAACAAATGAGAGGCTTAACCTAAAATGAAGAACATAAGACTTTATATACCCCTGCTGTTGACTCACCTGTACGAGTCATCCATCACACGTACGAGTTGGCTTCATTAGCCGTACAGGTGATCAATCACTCGTGTCTTCTCATTTAGGTTGTAATTGTGACTTAGCTCAGCATCAACCGTGCGTATGAGCATGTCAGCCGTACAAGTGAGACTTCACTCGCATGTCTGACTAATTCTAACATAGTCAAACATCCAAATCTCATTCCTGCAGTTCCTGTAACCACATAAAAACATAGATAGGATAATAACGAGCGATCATGGTGGCCTGTAAACTGTTGTACCTGCAATGAACGTGGGTAGATGTCTAGGGACTTGCATAAAATGCATTAACAACTCCCCTAGGACCTAGAACATCTATTACAATTAAGTAAACATCCATAAACCATGCAAGTTCATAAACACAAACAGTTTAGTAAAATTATTACAGATCCAGATTCTCTCTCTCGCATAAACAAACATCAAAAACTAAAAACAAACGAGCAACACAGTATCTAACATAGATCAGCTGGCTTGAACTTAGTTTGAGCTTTGATCATCACTGTTTCTGTTGAGGTATGCATAGTAGACATCGATCACACGTTGATATCTCATAGCTTCTTCTTTTCGATCATCTCTAAAAGTAATGTGATGGTGGTGAAGAGTCTCCACATCAAATCTCGATAAGTTCCTCAGTCACATAGGATCTAGAATCCTCACATTGTTGAATTGTATGCTTCCATCTTCCTTCTCAATCGCAGTCAAGATCACTGCTTCTTCCGACAACTCATCATAGAACCACCATCTAAAATTCTTACAGATATCCTTGGGTAATGGCATCAAGAGAGATTGTTTCATATACTTAGTTGGACGAAACTTAACAACACGGATAGGTCCTCCCTTAGAATTTTTCTTTGTCGGGTGTATGGAAAACCTAGTTGCCGTTGACTTGAAGATGTCCCATTTCCCTGTGTTATACTCATATCTGAGTTTTCTTTGAAACCACTTGGAAAGGTCACAATCTTTAGTGTTCAACATCTTTAGCTTCGCAAGTTGCATGATCTCGAAGTACGGTAGAGTTTTGAAGTGACTTGGACGTGCCATATAATCTACTCCGCCTTCCCTCTTGATTACAAAACAATTGATCTCCTTAAAATAGCCCCAACTCAAAATTTTACCCTTGGAGTACTTCTTGGTTCTTTTATCTTTCTCATAGAAACTGACAAACTTCGGCTCAAGTTCTAGCTTATCTACTTGATCAGGGTTAACAACGTTCTGTCTCCACCAACTTTGATGATCTTCGTCTTCCTTAACATTTCTATTCACTTTAACTCTATCACGCATAAACCAATTCTTAATCTCATTCCATCCCTCTGCCTTTGCTTGTTCAGCTCGGAGTTTCTTATCCTTCAATTTAGTTTCTTTTCTTTCTTTCTCAACGAGCAGTTTCTCATGTCAGATCTTCTT
The DNA here is from genome assembly GCF_046630445.1 of Rutidosis leptorrhynchoides. Classification (NCBI taxonomy): domain Eukaryota; kingdom Viridiplantae; phylum Streptophyta; class Magnoliopsida; order Asterales; family Asteraceae; genus Rutidosis; species Rutidosis leptorrhynchoides. The sequence continues at coordinate 153,625,632 of NC_092337.1, forward strand.
GTTCCTTTCTATCAAAACATCCACTTCTTTTACTTGTTCTTTGTATGCCTTCCTCGCCTTATCTAATTCAATTAAGTTCTTTCTTTTCTCCTCACAACTCAGATTGAAGAAGTCACTTAAGGTGTTGAGTGACGGATGCGAGTACGGCTCAAGTGAAGGCATAACAATCTCAACTTCTTCTTCTTCTTCTTCTTCATCATCAGATTCTGTCACAAATTCATCCTCGGACTCAATAATCACATCCTCTTTCAAACTATCTTTACCAACAGAATCTTCACTCTTCTCATCAGCAAACAAATTATCGAAATCACTTAAGTTGATATTTTGGATTGATTCGGGAGGGATACTTGACAATGACTCTTCTTGTGGAGCCTTGTTTTCAGCTTCAGCTGTCTCTGCATTCTCCATATCATTTTCGCTATCATATGCCAGAGTATCAAGTTGTTCCATCGGAAACTCACTTGGTGGAACGTCCCCCTTTTCTGCATCATTAAAAACATTTGAATAATTCATATAACATTCAGCAGTAAAGACCTCACCATATTCATTAAAACGTCGAATAGGTATCACTAATGGTATATCAAAAGAGGGTCCTCCAGTTCCAGCATCGTCTTCATCGTCTTTCTCATCGTCATTTCCCAAATCAGATGAAAATTCTTCTCCTCTCTCCTTAATCAACTTTGTTTTACCAGAGGTAAGCTGTTCGATTCTTTCATTCAACTTCTTCAATTTCTCCTTGTTCTCACTCTTAATCGCCAAAAACTTCTTCTTCAACTTATCTGTCCTACTCTTATATCGGTCCAAACTATCAGATAACCTCTTGTTCTCTTCCACCAACGATTCAATCTTAGCATTACTGATCTTTTTCTCCTCAGTAGCTTGATTCTCAAGATTAGTTATTTTCGTGACCAAAGACATCAACAGATTTTGTTGAGTCTTATATTCATCTGACGTGACTTGAGGTGTTGTTGTGGCAGATTTCGATGATGTAACAGCAGCCCTTGCATCCTTCATAAACCCAGATGGTTTCCTCTGAGCTTGTTGTTTTGAACTCCCTGTGATGACTTCTGAGGTGACTCATAAGAATACTTCATTCTTTTCTCCTTCTTCTTGAGTTGTTCTGAGGTCATAGGATCCTTTCCTTTCCTTTTTCTCTGAATCAAGCTAACATCCTCCTCTGTCGCTTCATCATCACCCTCGATAATCTCATCATCAACATTACCTCCTCCTTGAATATTACCAGTAGTTTTCTGATTATCACCCTCACCTTCCTCATCCGTAACTTCGTAGTTAGAGTCTGAATCCTCATTCCTCCAAGCATTACCTTCTGGGCATCGATAGTTCTCCTTGATTAGATGACAAATAAGCTTTCTATTAAAGTCAGGCTTTAAATCCTCATTCCATGTCTCTTCCATTCTGCGGAAAGTAATCAGATTCATCGGCTTAAGGTGGATAATATCCTCTTCAAGCTAAAATCTTTCTTATCACTTCCTTAGAAACATAGATCTCATGTCCTTGAATGTTACTAATAATCTTAGCATTATCTTCAGATACATCCAGTACAGCATTTCTCTAGAATTCTCTCTGATGACTGTAGTATGGTGTGCATGGAGTAGAAATGGCAATGAATATCCTTGATCTCTGAATGAAAGCTATAATCTCGTTAAAATGATCACCTGTCTCTAAAGTAGTGTCATAGAGAGCGACTTGATTGTTCAGTTCACCCATCTCTAGAGGAATCTCTTGCTGAGCAGGTGGGTTAATAGGATTAGCTTGTTGCTCCCCCTGTCCTTCAATGTTAACAACCGGCAAACTGACTTGTTGCTCAGCCATTTGATGATATCTAAACAAAAAACTGAAACATTTACAAAACAGTTAGATATATAAATCAATCACCATAAAACATCATAGCATTTGCATCGAAGTGTCATAATCTTGTAAAACATGATGATCCGTACGAGTAATCATGTCACACGTGCGGCTGAGAGATCAACAATGCGAGTGTTATAGTCACTCGTGTCACTGTTGACATGTTTTAGCATTAATATGGTTTCAGACAATGTACACGGTTGAGACAAAATTCTTAAGCGAGTGAGTCAACCGTGTGGTGACTCGTGCGGTTAATCACATGTGTCAGCTCTTGCGGACGAGTGATCAATAAAATCAAGACAAACGAGTGAGCTCAAAGGTCGACACGGTTGATCATCAACCGTGCACTGACTCGTGCGAGTCATGTCTCACGCGTGCGAGTGACGTCACTCGTGCATGTCTGATGAAACCCGTATTAAATGCCTTTTTAAATTCAACAAAATACATGTTTGATTGTTTTAGAGGTCGATTTACATCACAATAGCATGTATAGGTTCCGATTAACTTAAAACAATAGCAAACACAGATCAAAACAAGCTCTAATTACACAAAATTTGAGTTATATACCCTTAGGGTTTCGAATCATTCAAACAACAAATTAGTGGACTAAAACACGATGAAATTGTACCTATTGGGTGGCGCTGAGATCGGAATCAAGTAATGAACGAATGCTGCGGTGGAAATCTTGATTGGTTATGATCGAAAATTAAGAGAAAAGGTGAAATGGGTGCACAAGTGTGAGCTTCTGAGCTCGTCACCCCTATTTATACTCTCGTGGTCAACCGTACGGTTGATCACATGATCCACAATCAACCGCACATCTCACCTTTATTACACGTGCGTGTGACCCAATAGTCTAAGACCAATTTTGATCAGGGTCATCCGTACGGTTAACCTCAAACGTGTGGTTACTCGTACGGTTCACACATCAAGCGTGCGTGTGAGTCACTTAGGCAATTTCAAAATTTCACAAACTTAGGATTTCGACTCGTTTAGCAATCTTAGGTCTAACTAACACATTCATTTTGAGTCATAAATCACTAAAGCCGTCAAGAAATGACCATTAACACTTAGGTAATCCAAACAACTTAACCTATTTAAGGTTATTACTCCAAACATTTTGTTTATTCGGAGTAAGTCCTATAGTGTAATGTCATCTTAAATTCACTAACAACCTTAAAACATTAAAGTCCTTCTTGTAATCACCAGCTCTAAAAACTTCAACCTTATGGATTTGGTGGCCAAAAATATCTTGATCTCAACAAAGTTCTTTCAGATGTTGTTATGCATTCCGAGGATAATCAGAAAACAATGAAATGATAAAATCTTTATGGATTTACTGATGTAAAATGTCATGCAACTAAAATTATGCAAATGAAAGACATTCTATCATGAAATGCAATAACATGTAAAACCAAAATCTTTTTGTTGTTTTTCAGTAATCAGAACAAGCTATTTAACATATAAATGAAATATACAAATCCACATTCTTTTTGTGAGCAAAAAGATTAACAATTTAAAATTGGATCAGAATTGACATATTGAATCAATTTATGTTGTTCATTCCCAATTATCCAGTCTATGTCTATTATCATGCAATTACTGATATCAATCCTCATTAAACATGAACATATTCATTCCGGACACTTCCACAATCATGTTTGCATTAATTACTTGAACACTATAAAGCAGTGATTTTTGAGATCATGCTAAGTTCAATGATCCTTGATTCTTTCATCACTTATGATTGTGCGTTGTTATTAGGTTTCCAATTCATTAAATGTAACTTTCCGTTATCTCTTTCCATGTATTTCATTCAAATTAAACAGGATGGTTCTCACGGCATTTTAAATAACCCTGTCAGCCTTTGGCTTCTATCAGTGTATTGATAATCTTCAATCTAGTTGGAACGGCAGATTTTAGAATATATTGGATTATCCGAATAGGTGCATTATTTACCGTGGGGATTGGTCTACAGTTAAAGCAGACTTGCCTGATGACCAGTCGTCACACGAAATAAATCTCAAGGCCCTTAACTTCATTATGTTCAAGTTGACATGGAAAACCGAATCGAAAGTTAAACTTTCATATTTAATTAGAGTATATCTAGATAAGTATCTTTCCAACTTACGGTCTTAATAGGTATAACTCTATATTGCAGACGACAAGAATCTTGATAGTTCGGTTTGAACGTCGTGATTAAACAATTCAAGCTGCGCGGGGGCGTCACACTAAGAATGATCTGAGTTCTTTATGAGCACATCATGAATCAGCATTCTTCATACTTTCAGGACTTTGTAATCTTGATATGCCAATTATCTTTGACTTTGATTTTCTTTTGATATTTCTTTTTCAGCATATCACTGTCTTTTGATATATTGATTTTGAATGCCATCATAAATGGATTTTCCATTTTTATGCATGAACTCATGTTTCTTTTTTGTGTGCTCAGATCACTCGAAGGTGTTCTCCCTTAAATGCTTGAACGGTCCGCAATAAGGAATTATACTTTTCAACCTTAAGCGAAAAGGGACACTTACTTTCAACATAAACTAATTTTCTCTAATATTTTCGGGGTTTAGTTTCGATTATAAAGTCTTAGGCCCGTGACAACGTGGTATGCACCCGCCAAACAGATAATCCTCAACTTAAAAATTCACCCCCAACTTTCTCTAACGATTATCAATTATGATAGGGGATACCCTCAACTGACTGTTGAGTTCCTCAACAATTATCATTAGATACGATTTCGGAGATAATTAGGTGACTACCTTTAAACGCAACAGATCGTTCATGACTTCTAAATCTCAGATGATCGTTATTCTTATTATGATTGTCTAATGCTAAGAATTCATAAGTCACATCTATCAGTACATCACACAACAGATAGACAAAACGTTCAAATCAGTCATTACTAATCAAATATATCAATTCTCAGTACATTAATTTCTTCATCTCCAACAGATTAATCAAAACAAGCTCATTTTCGGATTTTTCAACTTTTTATGATTTTCTGGGTGAGGCATTTTTCACTTTTTAGGTATTTTCTGCAGATAACATATACTCACCCTAAAATACTAAAATATAAAATCTTTTTGTCTTTTAGCATTTTGACGAAGGAAAAACAGAGAATAACTAGAGACTAGCATGCAATCATGAATGAAATCATGTAAAGAAATGCAGACATAAAGCAAAAATATGCAATACAGATAATCAGAAACTAAAAATATATATGCCATGCATCCTACATACAAATTCTAAAAGTCTTGACTAAACCTCGTGTAATGACCCGGGAATTTCCGACCAAATTTAAACTTAATCTTTATATGATTTTGATACGATAAGCAAGGTCTGTAATGTTGAGTCTCAAAATGTTTAAACTGTTTACATGAATTCAATTACCCTTTGACCATTCTCGATGATTCACGAACAATTGTTTGTAATTAAATATGTATATATATAGATGTAAGTATATATGATAATTGAACATAATAAAAATAATTTAAAACACTAGGATTTAATAAGTAAAATAAGATACAAAATAATTAAGTGTAATTTAAAAATGAACATATGAATATATATATATATATATATATATATATATATATATATATATATATGATTTTTATATATAATTATTATTACATGTATATTATAATATATAGATAATGTATAAATATTCAATTATATCATTTGAAATTATATCATTTGTAAACATTTCATAAGTAATATTATATATATTGTAACATATATAAAGTTTATGAATATTAAATATTCAATAGAAGTTATTATACAATTAATAAACATGATATAATTAATAAGTTGTAATAATATTATAATGAATGTAATTACAAGTTATTATAGTAATATTATTATTTCTTTCAACTTTAACATCTATGTTAGTATTATTAATACTATTATTTTAAATATATGTCATATAAGATATGAAAATAGAAATATATGAATTGTTACATTATTATTCTTACTAATAATATTAGTATCAGTAATAATATAAATATTATTATAATTAGGATAGTGTTATGATTATCATCATTAATAATATTTTCTATCATTCTTATTAATAGTAACAATCATTCTTTTAGCATCATCTTTATATTATTATTTTGGTATTATTATTATAAATATTATTATTATCTTTGTTAACATAATTTGTTATATTTTTTTTATATATTTATATTAGTAGTGCTAAAATTATTTATTTTTATTAAAAGCATTTCAAATATTTATATATATTAATTATCAACAATAATTATACATAAAATAAAAGGAAAAAGAATCCACATTCAATTGCAGGTACCAATTAGCCTGTAGATTATTTTGGTGTTGTCTCAAAACTGGATATGATCGAATATATACACAGTATACAAAACAAAATCAGTTGTAGGTCATTTTCTACTTTTATATTTATTTATTTATTTATTTTTTTCATTACTTCTGATCTAGTATAATCTTAGTCGACCAAAATTTTTCTTAAGACAACAATATTGAGTGAATATAAGTCCTACGATACATTCAATCAACTCAGACACAGCTCACTAATTGTTGAAATTCTGATTTTTTTTTAAAAGAAAAATAGTTACAGCTTATTTTCTTTCTTCTCTGTTCTTCATTTTTTTTAGCCAAAATTCAATTTTTAATTTCATTTCAAAATCTAATAGTGCAGATAGGTTAGGATCCATTCAATCAAACTTCCTGTAAAGTTTCAGAATTTAATTCATTTAATTGAATTCTAATTTTCGAGTCAAACCTTTGGAATAAAAGTCAACAAATTTGTTCTTCAATCAAATTCGTATTATTCGTTACGATTCAAGCTAAATTAATGATTTGTATCGTTTCTATGAATGCTTTCTAATCTATTTTGTGTTATAACATTCATCTATAACATTACCATTTGGAAAATCGTTTTTATAAAAAAAAAAGAGACCAAAACAGCGACGGGCTGCTGTGATCTTAATTTTTTTTTGTTTTCTTTTGTTAATACAATTAATAAAAATCACTAATTGTTTCAAATTCTATATTATATTCTGATTCAAACTGCAATACGTTACATATATCAAAAGAAGTTTTTGTGGATTAGATTAATTGAGGAAGATGAAGTGGATCATAAAACTAATTTTGGGTTATATAAATATGGAGAGAAGTTTAATTAGAAACACAAAGGATGGAGTCGTGGTTAAGTGTCTCGGTGAGGGAACGAGGGGTCAAGGGTTCGAGCCCGGCTTTGGGCAATTCTTTTTAGGAGGGCTTTTTAAAGGGTATACAACTTTCATTTTATTATTATTATTGTTATTGTTATTATTATTATTGTTATGTTATTATTGTTATTATTACATGTATCATAATTATAATAATTATTATTAAGTATTGGTAATATTATTATTATAATTTTTTTTTATCATTTTTACACTTATCATTATGTTAATATTATTAGTATCATAATGTATTAGAACTAGTGATATTATTTTTATTGGTATTATTATTAATAAGTATTATAAGTATTATGGTTATCATTATTAACACCTATATTATTATTATTTCCATAAAAATTATTATTACTATCATTTTATAATTATTAGTACCATTATTATCATTAATATTATCATATGTATTATTATAAGTAATACTGATATTATTAATATTACCATTTTAATATTAATCTCAATAATATGATTATGATTAATATTATTATTATTATTATTATAAAAATGATGCAATTTACCAATACTTCCATAAATACTAGTATTAATAGCATTTTTGTAATTACTAGTTTTGCTATTATTATTATTAACATATGTATCAATTTTAACAATATCGTTATTATTATTAGTATTATCGATATTAAGAAAGTTATTATTATTAGAAAATCATTATTATCAAAACTATCATTTTATTACAAATAGCTATTTTGTACCTAAAAATCTACTTAATACATATATTACAATTATATTAATAGATTATATACCTACATATCAAACATAATAACAATATTTATATAAAAATACTTATATATATAACAAACTAATGATATATTTTTATATATATAATACTAACCATACATATATAGATATATTAATATAACTAAAAATATAGATATTAAATATTCGAATATATACACAAATTAAATATATAATATATAAATTAAGATATGATATATAAACTTGTTCGATTACGATTATATGTTTTAATATACATACATACATATATATATATATATATATATATATATATATATATATATATATATATATATATATATATATATATATATATATATATATATATATATATATATATATGAATGATATAGGTTCGTGAATCCGAGGCCAACCCTGCATTGTTCAATATAGTCATATGTATTTTTACTACAAAATACATTAGGTGAGTTTCATTAATCCCTTTTAAATGCTTTTGCAATATATATTTTTGGGACTGAGAATACATGCGCTGTTTTTATAAATGTTTTACGAAATAGACACAAGTAATCGAAACTACATTATATGGTTGAATGATCGAAATCGAATATGCCCATTTTTATTAAGTCTGGTAAACTAAGAATTAGGGAACAGACACCCTAATTGACGCGAACTCTAAAGATAGATCTATTGGGCCTAACAAACCCCATCCAAAGTACCGGATGCTTTAGTACTTCGAATTATATCATGTCCGAAGGAGGATCCCGGAATGATAGGGGATATTCTATATGTATTTTGTTAAGGTCGGTTACCAGGTGTTCAATCCATATGAATGATATTTTTGTCTCTATGCATGGGACGTATGTTTATGAGAAATGAAAATATGAAATCTTGTGGTCTATTAAAATTATGAAATGATTATTTTTGTTAAACTAATGAACTCACCAACCTTTTGGTTGACACTTTAAAGCATGTTAATTCTCAGGTACGAAAGAAATCTTCCGCTGTGCATTTACTCATCTTAGAGATATTACTTGGAGTCATTCATGACATATTTCAAAAGACGTTGCATTCGAGTCGTTGAGTTCATCAAGATTATTATTAAGTTAAATATAGTAAGATATATTACGAAATGGAATGCATGTTGTCAACTTTTGATGTAATGAAAGATTGTCATTTCAAAAACGAATGCAATGTTTGTAAAATGTATCATATAGAGGTCAAGTACCTCGCGATGTAGTCAACTGTTGTGAATCGTTTGTAATCGATATGGACTTCGTCCGGATGGATTAGGACGGGTCGCTTCAGTTGGTATCAGAGCGGTGGTCTTAGCAAACCAGGTCTTACATTAGTGTGTCTAACTAATAGTCGTTAGGATGCATTAGTGAGTCTGGACTTTGACCGTGTCTGCATGTCAAAATTTTTGCTTATCGTTTTTTGTTGGAAATCATCTGCTTATCATCCTTAGGAAATTACCTGCTCATTATTCTTAGTCTAGACACGTTTTACTGCATTGATTGCATGAATAGTGTATAGACAAAATTCATATCTTAGCGTAACTGACAATTCATATCTTAGCGTATCTGACAATTCATATCTTAACGTATCTGTTACTGTAGACCTTGCCTGATATCTCTCATAAATTTTTTCGTAATTTAAGGGATCCTGGTACTAGATATATCTATGCATATTATGCATTGAGAATACATCCAACTATCAATATCTGTCACTAAACTCTTCATACCAAAAATCTTTTCTGTGATCGCGTAAGATGGCCTCTACGAATAGACCACGTTCCTCTGACTCTGAAGACAGCGCGACAGGAGCACACCAACCAATCAACTACCGTGATTACTGGATAAAATGGGGGTGGGTTCGCGACATACTCACCCTATGGAGAAGGGAAGAAGGTACTCCATATCATGAACCAAATCTACCACCTAACCTTGGAGTACTCGACCCGCTCACCGGAGAACCTGTTCGCAACACCGTTTATACCCTTTTTGCAAGAATTTTTCGTCTTGAGGCTACTATTAACGGAACTAGAGAAGATATTCGACCTCCACCTCACACTGATAACCAACCAGGGTTAGTAGAAGAATTTAAATAACTCCAAGCTCGAGTGTTAACTTTAGAGAGCACGGTACACAATTTGCAAGCACCAGCAGTATCACCAACACCAGTAACATCACCAGCCTCAGCACCAACAGCACTAATACCCCCAACAACAACATCCGCGTCACCAGCTTTGACATCTCATTCTGTACCTCGAGTATAATCATCGTTTTACATGACGTTCTACATCATTTATCTTCGTTCGACATAGCGATTATGTAATTTCTAATGTTTTAGAGATTATATATATATTCATGTTTTAACGATAAATCAAATGAGTTTAATATCATAGTAACTCAATGAATCCATGATTACATCTGAAGAAAATATATGTATATATGTTTTCATAAAGATTGTAATTAAAAATTCTTTCGTACAAAGTGTTAATTGTGAAAATATTTTAACGGGTAAGTAATATCCGAGGAATATTCAGATTTCACATTAATAAGTTACAATGTACATTCTTCGAATCTGATTCAACAGTCATTCACTATTCTATTTACATCCACCGATATACGTATCCGTTCACCAAAGAATAGCTATTTTCATTCAAATTCAATTTCATATTTTGATTTTGACCTATCAGAATCCAACAAGTGGCATAATGAAGAAATAATAGACACAATAAAAATTGATTAGAAACAGACTAATTAACAATATGAAATTTTGTTAAGAATCCACGCTAACAAAATTCTAGCTAACTGTTCCTAGCTAACTGATAATTCCTTATTACATTTTATAATCGCAATTTATTTATCGCAGTTTATTTATCGTAATTTATATTCTCGCAATTTTATTTATTGTCATTTAATTTTCGTTATTTACTTTACGCACTTTATTTATCGTCATTTAAGTCCTGTTATTTATTTTTTTTATGCACTTTAAATATCGGGACACGTATACAAGGTTTTGACATATCATATTGACACATCTAAATATATTATTTGGAATCACCATATACACTCTATATGCAGTAATGATCGAGTTCTCTATACAGGGTTGAGGTTGATTCTCAAATAATATATATACTTTGAGTTGTGATCGAGTCTGAGACATGTACACAGGTCACGATATGTATTAATTAATCTAAATATTATAAATTAAACTATATATGAATTATTGAATTGCTAACTGTGGACTATCAGCTAAGGACTATCAACATTGGACAATTAAAATGAATTTAAATATTGATTATAATATATGAAACTAAACAATTCTTCAAGTTTGCCACTTGATTTCATCTTAAACCTCATTTGTATCTTGACGATTCCAATCTGCGTTCAAACCTTTCATGATACTTGAAAACACCTCAATCGAGAGGATGAATCAACCGCACTTCATCTACGGAAGAAAAGATTGATGCATATAGTTATGCACCTGAAAACACTCGGAACCTGAGAAAACGTTTAACACGTTACTGTGCAAATTCCTTTAGCGTTACTATTACTGAAAATAACTTTGAAATCTCTTTTCAAATTAGCCAATTTTGTCACAGCTTCAGCAAACCAATTTCAACTTTTCATTTGAATAAACCTTATTATAACTTTGATATATAAGTTTACCTTTCGTCATCATTACCGGGGAACTGTTTATAATCCACCACATTAGAAGTAAACTTGCCAGCAACTCCATTGATCTTTGACTTTCCGAAAAATCTTTATACTCATTGAAACTCTATCATATACTCATTCACGTCTTATAACGAGAATTTCCATTTTAATTACCGAGAACTTGCAATCTGTATTTTGAAATCTCGCAGCATGTCTACATCAACAGATATATGTATACATATAACATTTATATCTTAGAATTTTAATCTTTATTCTGAAATTCTGAAAAGCACCCAGTCTACGAATCAATACTCCAAATTTTGAGGAAGCTGAATGAAGCAGCAAAAACCGTAGACAACCGTAAACAACCTTAACCGTCGAAAGTTTGATGATAAGGAATGGAGTATTGGAAACACTCAATAGAAAATTTAGTACCGAAAAGAGGATTATGCGAAACTATGAAGGAAGCCGTGGACAAATCACAAAGAATAAGTTTGACTTCAAAGAATCCAAATGATTCAATGCCTGATGAAGTCTTTTAGCGAATATCTTGCTCCTTACTCTAAACCTTTGCAAACAATATTCTTCATCATCCTTTGATCTTAGAAATTCCAAGATATCATCGTATCTTTCATTATAAATATCCTCCATATTTTTGAAGATATTTTCATAACTATTCTTATCTGAAATCATTAATCTATTAGTGCTATCAGTGTTGCATCATATAGAAACTGTTAGTTTCTATATTCTGTAAACTTTCGAGTCTAAAATATGAATGTTATTGAAGTAATGTTGGGAACTGATGCATGAGTTAGTATAATATAATGACACTTGATCAACGTGATTATATTACGGTAAGTCATGCTGAGTTTTTAAATGGAACGTGATGATTCACATATCATAACGTCAACATGTGACATGTTACACGACTCTTGTATTCTATTTAACCTCAAAAATATCAAGAAAGTATTTTCTCGATGATTCGGTCTTTACCGGATATTCTGGTAATTTGACAAATCAAATCGAGCCACTACCTTTCCTTTCTACCTTATATATTATAATAATCTGAAACTCCATAACCACAAATTCTGGACCATTACTTGATGTGCTTAATGGATAGAAGAGACAACAAAGCATAAAGCTTCGAAGTGTAAAGGGGGTATAAATCGCAACAAATAGGAGAGAGTATTAACTGTGGATGACAATGATTATAGGAGACAGAAACAGGGACATCGAAATATAAGGGAAGAAATAAAACCCAACAACAACGCAGAGGTTACAAACCGTGGATATTAATACGAATGATAATATAAAGACACGGCATAATTAAGGATAGTATCACCTGAGGTTATATTAAAAGTAAACAGATTTTTCTGGTGGAAGATTGAAAAGAAGGATGACGGAAATGATAATTAAGAAAATATTAGGGGTTAGAACTGGACTAAGCATTTTCACAATCTTTTGGATGTATTAACTAAAAAAAAAAGTATAGGAATGGTGAGAATAATGGAACGGAAGAGTTTAATTTATAATGGAAATATCAGACAGAGTAATCGAGGCAGATCACCGTATTTAATTATAGAGATCTTAATCTCCTTATTCGCCGAAGAATCAAATCTCTCAGATTTCGAAGATTTTCTTTAAATCCCTTGAATTCCGGAATTCAACCAGGGCAACGTCAAAAGTTAAGACGTACCTTATTTTCTAAATTCAACTATGACTACGTCAAAAGTAAAGATGAATATCTATTACCTTATCTAAATCTTTTGTGATAGCTTCACTAGTACGCTTCGAGTAATTGAATCGTCTATTCCAAATTATTAATAATGATAAAACTCTATTTATCAGCTCACATTCGTCAGGAAAACATATTTATTGTTAGCCATGACGACCTCACTCAAATTTCGGGACGAAATTTCTTTAACGGGTAGGTACTATAATGACCCGGGAATTTCTGACCAAATTTAAACTTAATCTTTATATGATTTCGATACGATAAGCAAGGTCTGTAATGTTGAGTCTCAAAATGTTTAAACTGTTTACATGAATTCAATTACCCTTTGACCATTCCCGACGATTCACGAACAATTGTTTGTAATTAAATATGTATATATATATATAGATGTAAGTATATATGATAATTGAACATAATAAAAATAATTTAAAACACTAGGATTTAATAAGTAAAATAAGATACAAAATAATTAAGTGTAATTTAAAAATGAACATATGAATATATATATATATATATATATATATATATATATATATATATATATATATATATATATATATATATATATATATATATATATATATATATATATGATTTATATATATAATTATTATTACATGTATATTATAATATATAGATAATGTATAAATATTCAATTATATCATTTGAAATTATATCATTTGTAAACATTTCATAAGTAATATTATATATATTGTAACATATATAAAGTTTATGAATATTAAATATTCAATAGAAGTTATTATACAATTAATAAACATGATATAATTAATAAGTTGGAATAATATTATAATGAATGTAATTACATGTTATTATAGTAATATTATTATTTCTTTCAACTTTAACATCTATGTTAGTATTATTAATACTATTATTTTAAATATATGTCATATAAGATATGAAAATAGAAATATATGAATTGTTACATTATTATTCTTACTAATAATATTAGTATCAGTAATAATATAAATATTATTGTAATTAGGATAGTGTTATGATTATCATCATTAATAATATTTTCTATCATTCTTATTAATAGTAACAATCATTCTTTTAGCATCATCTTTATATTATTATTTTGGTATTATTATTATAAATATTATTATTATCTTTGTTAACATAATTTGTTATATTTTTTTATATATTTATATTAGTAGTGCTAAAATTATTTATTTTTATTAAAAGTATTTCAAATATTTATATATATTAATTATCAACAATAATTATACATAAAATAAAAGGAAAAAGAATCCACATTCAATTGCAGGCACCAATTAGCCTGTAGATGATTTTGGTGTTGTCTCAAAACTGGATATGATCGAATATATACACAGTATACAAAACAAAATCAGTTGTAGGTCATTTTCTACTTTTATATTTATTTATTTATTTATTTTTTTCATTACTTCTGATCTAGTATAATCTTAGTCGACCAAAATTTTTTTTAAGACAACAATATTGAGTGAATATAAGTCCTACGATACATTCAATCAACTCAGACACATCTCACTAATTGTTGAAATTCAGATTTTTTTTTAAAAGAAAAATAGTTACAGCTTATTTTCTTTCTTCTCTGTTCTTCATTTTTTAGCCAAAATTCGATTTTTAATTTCATTTCAAAATCTAATAGTGCAGATAGGTTAGGATCCATTCACTCAAACTTCCTGTAAAATTTCAGAATTTAATTCATTGAATTGAATTCTAATTTTCGAGTCAAACCTTCGGAATAAAAGTCAACAAATTTGTTCTTCAATCAAATTCGTATTATTCGTTACGATTCAAGCTAAATTAATGATTTGTATCGTTTCTATGAATGCTTTCTAATCTATTTTGTGTTATAACATTCATCTATAACATTACCATTTGGAAAATCGTTTTTATAAAAAAAAAAAAAAAGACCCAAACAGCGACGGGCTGCTGTGATCTTAATTTTTTTTGTTTTCTTTTGTTAATACAATTAATAAAAATCACTAATTGTTTCAAATTCTATATTATATTCTGATTCAAACTGCAATACGTTACATATATCAAAAGAAGTTTTTGTGGATTAGATTAATTGAGGAAGATGAAGTGGATCATAAAACTAATTTTGGGTTATATAAATATGGAGAGAAGTTTAATCAGAAACACAAAGGATGGAGTCGTGGTTAAGTGTCTTGGTGAGGGAACGAGGGGTCAAGGGTTCGAGCCCGGCTTTGGGCAATTCTTTTTAGGAGGGCTTTTTAAAGGGTATACAACTTTCATTTTATTATTATTATTGTTATTGTTATTATTATTATTGTTATTATTGTTATTATTACATGTATCATAATTATAATAATTATTATTAAGTATTGGTAATATTATTATTATAATTTTTTTTTTTATCATTTTTACACTTATCATTATGTTAATATTATTAGTATCATAATGTATTAGAACTTGTGATATTATTATTATTGGTATTATTATTAATAAGTATTATAAGTATTATGGTTATCATTATTAACACCTATATTATTATTATTATTTCCATAAAAATTATTATTACTATCATTTTATAATTATTAGTACCATTATTATCATTAATATTATCATATGTATTATTATAAGTAATACTGATATTATTAATATTACCATTTTAATATTAATCTCAATAATATGATTATGATTAATATTATTATTATTATTATTAGTATAAAAATGATACAATTTACCAATACTTCCATAAATACTAGTATTAATAGCATTTTTGTAATTACTAGTTTTGCTATTATTATTATTAACATATGTATCAATTTTAACAATATCGTTATTATTATTAGTATTATCGATATTAAGAAAGTTATTATTATTAGAAAATCATTATTATCAAAACTATCATTTTATTACAAATAGCTATTTTGTACCTAAAAATCTACTTAATACATATATTACAATTATATTAATAGATTATATACCTACATATCAAACATAATAACAATATTTATATAAAAATACTTATATATATAACAAACTAATGATATATTTTTATATATATAATACTAACCATACATATATAGATATATTAATATAACTAAAAATATAGATATTAAATATTCGAATATATACACAAATTAAATATATAATATATAAATTAAGATATGATATATAAACTTGTTCGATTACGATTATATGTTTTAATATACATATATATATATATATATATATATATATATATATATATATATATATATATATATATATATATATATATATATATATATATATATATATATATATATATATATATGAATGATATAGGTTCGTGAATCCGAGGCCAACCCTGCATTGTTCAATATAGTCATATGTATTTTTACTACAAAATACATTAGGTGAGTTTCATTAATCCCTTTTAAATGCTTTTGCAATATATATTTTTGGGACTGAGAATACATGCGCTGCTTTTATAAATGTTTTACGAAATAGACACAAGTAATCGAAACTACATTATATGGTTGAATGATCGAAATCGAATATGCCCCTTTTTATTAAGTCTGGTAATCTAAGAATTAGGAAACAGACACTATAATTGACGCGAACTCTAAAGATAGATCTATTGGGCCTTACAAACCCCATCCAAAGTACCAGATGCTTTAGTACTTTGAATTATATCATGTCCGAAGGAGGATCCCGGAATGATAGGGGATATTATATATGTATTTTGTTAAGGTCGGTTACCAGGTGTTCAATCCATATGAATGATATTTTTGTCTCTATGCATGGGACGTATGTTTATGAGAAATGGAAATATGAAATCTTGTGGTCTATTAAAATTATGAAATGATTATTTTTGTTAAACTAATGAACTTACTAACCTTTTGGTTGACACTTTAAAGCATGTTAATTCTCAGGTACGAAAGAAATCTTTCGCTGTGCATTTACTCATCTTAGAGATATTACTTGGAGTCATTCATGACATATTTCAAAAGACGTTGCATTCGAGTCGTTGAGTTCATCAAGATTATTATTAAGTTAAATATAGTAAGATATATTACGAAATGGCATGCATGTTGTCAACTTTCGATGTAATGAAAGATTGTCATTTCAAAAACGAATGCAATGTTTGTAAAATGTATCATATAGAGGTCACGTACCTCACGATGTAGTCAACTGTTGTGAATCGTTTATAATCGATATGGACTTCGTCCGGATGGATTAGGACGAGTCGCTTCACCTCGCACACAACATCCGAAATCACTTTGTCTCGATCAACAATGCCATTCATCTCTAGTAGGAATAAGAACCTAGGTCTATCAAAAGCCTTAGTAAATAAGTCAGCCCTCTGGTCCTTAGTAAATATTCTCTTAACCTCAATAACCTTTTTCTCATGGCAATCCCTAAGAAAATGATATTTAACACCTATGTGTTTTGTTTTAGAATGTTGAACAGGATTCTTAGTGATCGCTATAGTAGCAGTATTATCAATATAAAGAGGAGAGAAAGAGATTCTTAGCCCGTAATTGCGAAGTTATTGTTGGATCCAAATAACTTGCGAACAACAACTAGCAACAGCTATATATTCAGCTTCACACGTGGAAAGAGCAACTGCAGTTTGTTTCTTGCACTGCCAGGTCACCAGCCTTTCACCTAAAAATTGACATCCTCCTGATGTAGATTTGTTGTTGATTTTGCAACCTGCATAATCTGAATCGCTGTAAGTTACAAGATCAAACTTCTCATCGTTCGAATACCAGATGCCAAGATTTAGTGAATGCAACAAATAACGTAGGATTCTCTTGGCAGCTGTAAGATGAACTGTATTCGGATTAACTTGATAACAAGCACACATACATGTTGCGAACATAATATTCGGCCTAGACGCAGTGAGATACATAAGCGATCCAATGATTGCTCGATAATACATAGGATCAACAGGTTCTCCTTCGCACTCTAGCGAAATACCTTGATTCACAGCTAATGGAGTTGACACAGGATGTTCTTGAGTCATACCGAAACGTTCCAGTATATCATTCACATACTTTGCCTGATGAAGAAAAATTCCATTTTCTGTCTGTTCGACTTGTAAACCAAGAAAGTAGTGTAGAAGACCCAATTTACTCATTTCGAACTCTTCCTTCATCACCTGTTCGAACTCATCAACAGCACCGAAGATAATATCGTCAACATAAATCTGGACTAAAATAATGTCATCATCTTGAAATTTTGTGAACAGAGTACAGTCTACCGTGCCCATTTTATATCCTTTTTCAATAAGATAACTCGATAATCATCCGTACCAAGCTCTAGGAGCTTGATGTAAACCATAAAGGGCTCATCGTAATCGGTAAACCTTGTCAGGATGAAGATGATCTTCAAAACTCGGAGGTTGACTGACATATACTCGTTCGTTTAGCTTGCCGTAAAGAAATGCACTCTTAACATCCATTTGATAAACTTTGAACTTCATAAAAGAAGCGAAAGTCAAGAAAATGCGAATTGCTTCCAATCTGGCAACAGGAGCAAAAACTTCATCGTAATCAAAATCAGGATCTTGCTGATAACCTTTAGCAACTAATCTTGCTTTATTACGGGTAACATTGCCATCTTCGTCGAATTTGCACTTCCAAACCCATTTGAGATCAATTACTTTAGCACCATGCGGCTTAGTAACTAGCTTCCAAATATCTAGACGATTGAATTGCTGAATTTCTTCTTGCATAGCCATGACCCAATCAACATGCTTCAAAGCTTCTTTTGTAGTCTTTGGCTCAATTCTCGAAATATGACATGAGTACTCGTAATATGCAGCAGCAGATGTCATATGAGCATCAACTTGACCATCAAACTGAACTTGTCTTCTTATCCTAACGCATGCACTTGGATCTCCAATTATATTTTCTCGAGGATGAGCAGCTGTAGTTCTGGGAACTGGGTGTGCGGGAACAGGTATCTCGTGGTGTAGATTCGTGGTATCTCCATCTTCAGGATTATCAGAATTCTCAATTGAAATATCAGATCTGCATGTATCGTACACTGGATCAACATCCTGATCTGAATCTTGTGCTGGTTCAACGACTGTAGGTAATGGAGTTGGATCAACATTTTCTGTCTGTTCGACTTGTAAACCAAGAAAGTAGTGTAGAAGACCCAATTTACTCATTTCGAACTCCTCCTTCATCACCTGTTCGAACTCATCAACAGCACCGAAGATAATATCGTCAACATAAATCTGGACTAAAATAATGTCATCATCTTGAAATTTTGTGAACAGAGTACAGTCTACCGTGCCCATTTTATATCCTTTTTCAATAAGATAACTCGATAATCGTCTGTACCAAGCTCTAGGAGCTTGATGTAAACCATAAAGGGCTCATCGTAATCGGTAAACCTTGTCAGGATGAAGATGATCTTCAAAACTCGGAGGTTGACTGACATATACTCGTTCGTTTAGCTTGCCGTAAAGAAATGCACTCTTAACATCCATTTGATAAACTTTGAACTTCATAAAAGAAGCGAAAGTCAAGAAAATGCGAATTGCTTCCAATCTGGCAACAGGAGCAAAAACTTCATCGTAATCAAAATCAGGATCTTGGTGATAACCTTTAGCAACTAATCTTGCTTTATTACGGGTAACATTGCCATCTTCGTCGAATTTGCACTTCCAAACCCATTTGAGATCAATTACTTTAGCACCATGCGGCTTAGTAACTAGCTTCCAAATATCTAGACGATTGAATTGCTGAATTTCTTCTTGCATAGCCATGACCCAATCAACATGCTTCAAAGCTTCTTTTGTAGTCTTTGGCTCAATTCTCGAAATATGACATGAGTACTCGTAATATGCAGCAGCAGCTGTCATATGAGCATCAACTTGACCATCAAACTGAACTTGTCTTCATATCCTAACGCATGCACTTGGATCTCCAATTATATTTTCTCGAGGATGAGCAGCTGTAGTTCTGGGAACTGGGTGTGCGGGAACAGGTATCTCGTGGTGTAGATTCGTGGTATCTCCATCTTCAGGATTATCAGAATTCTCAATTGAAATATCAGATCTGCAGGTATCGTACACTGGATCAGCATCCTGATCTGAATCTTGTGCTGGTTTAACGACTGTAGGTAATGGAGTTGGAGTAGGTGCAGACACTTCTGGCTCGTTCTGTAAATCAAACAGCATTTGTAACTCTACTTCATTCTCCGTTTGATCTGGAGCAAGATTAAATGAATCAATCAGTTCATCATAGTTGTAGATCCAAGGATGACTTTTGGTAGCAGTCTTTGTGTAATTCCGTTGGACGTCAACTTTAGACCATTCTTCAACACATCTCGTTTCATTTTTGAAAACTCGCTTGTTAGGAGAACTATACCCTAGAAACACTCCAGTAACCACTTTCGAATCAAACTTACTTCCTGGTTTTCTCTTCAAAATGGTACACGGGGCACCAAATGGTTCTAGATGCTTCAAAGAAGGTTTTCTCCCATGCAATAACTCATAGCACGTTTTACCTAGTCGTTTAACAGTTAAAACTCGATTCATAGTGTAACAAGCATTTGCAACAACTTCACCCCAAAAATGAACTGGTAGAGATGAATCAGCTAGCATAGTTCTAGCAGTCTCAATCAAAACCCTATTCTTCCTTTCCGCAACACCATTCATCTGTGGAGCGTATGCAGAACTGAATTCCATATTGATACCTTTTTCAATACAGAAACCTACAAGATATAGATTCTTAAATTCTGTACCATTATCGCATCAAATCTTTCTAACTTTCAAATTAAAGCCTGTCTCTAATCGATTAATTAGCACTTTCAAATTCTCAAACGTATCAGACTTCTCTTTCAAAAACATAACCCATGAGATTCTTGAATAATCATCAGTTACCACCAGACAATACTTACTACCATCAATACTTTCAAACCGAATTGGACCAAAGAGATCCATGTGCAACAACTCAAGTGGGGCAGAGATTGGATTATACTTCACCAATTTGTGTGCTTTCTTGCTCTGCTTACCCTTCTTACAAGGAACACATGTGCCTGGAATCTGAAATGAACGAAGATCAACACCTTCTACGAGATTGTTGTGAACCAGATGGTTCATCTTCCAAAAGCTTAAATGACCCATGCATTTGTGCCATGTAATAGAATCTTGTTCAGTCGCTTTAGAAACAAAAGCTTGATGATGTTCAGCAGTTGAAGTAGCAACATTCATATCTAGCATGTATAAATTAGCTTGTCTAGGAGCCTTCATCAAAATAATTTCAGGAGAAATCACAAACTCTGGTTTCAAGATGTAGTAGAATTCGTCATCAAATGCTACTTTGAAGGATTTTTCACAGATTTGTGAAACTGATAACAAATTATTTGCAAGCTCTTGATAATAGTTCACTTTATCAAAATTGACTTTATCATTTTTCAATAAACCCTGAGCTGAGATATGACCACCCTTATCTCCAGCAAATGCAACATAACCTCCCTTAATTGGGTGTACATCTGAAAGAAGAGATAGATGTCCAGTTATATGTCTCAAACCACCGCTATCCACAATCCAGGTGTTGTTTGCAGGTACCCTGGTTCCCTGCATATCACATTAAGAAAATTAATTAAAAATGGGAACCTATGCCCGGACGGCAGTAGGTTGTCCATTAACACCCATAGCTTGAACTTCCATCCTTTTCTCGTTTGAGTCCAGAGGAATCTCATCATTAGAAACTTTAAACTTAGAAAATTTGGAAGTAGAGGTGTCACGCTCTTGGCGTTTGACATTTCTCTCTGAATCGGAATGATTCATCCGTGGTCTAGTTCTTGAAAAATACTTTCTGCGACTAGCTCTTTGAGATGGAGACCTCAACTTTGGTTCAAAAGGTCTACCTTGCTCATTAGAACTGGCAACATTTCCCTCAAAATTTCTTTTAGGAATTTTTCCCTTCACAGGAGAAACAGATCTATTGAAGTACTTCCTTTTGGAGTCTCCAAAGACAACATTTATCTTAGATCTTTTATCACGAAGTTCATCACTTACAGTGAAACCTGTTCGATGAACATGAGATGATCTAGAATCATCATGTGATAAGTCAACTTTATGTCTCGGGGATCAGAATCTTCTAGGACAATAAGCAGAAATGTGTCCAAAAATAGCACAATTAAAACATTGTCTAAACTCCCTATGTCCTCTGAATTGATACACATTATTAGAGTTTGAAGATGATGGGTCTTGTGCTCTTGCTAACACAGGAGAATCATTTGATCTCTCTTTCTGAACAGGCTTAGGAGTAACAGGAGGAACAGGTCTGTCAGCAAATCTAGGATTTTTCAAAATCTTAACAGGACCTTTTGGTGTTCTAACTCTACTTGTCTTAGAGTTATCTCCTAACCTAATTTTCCTATCTTCCTCATGATCTAGAGCACCTTCAGCAGTATCATCAGAAGTTGTATTCTTAGTTGAACTACATTTTTTATTCTTTTCAACATAATCTTCATAACTAGGAGGGATACAATCTTCTGGTCGACCGTCAACTACGTTAGCATTAATAAACGTGTTCTGAAAAGGAGGAGATGCAGAACTATATCCAATACCCTTTCCCTTGGTGTCATTAAGTTCCACCATTAATGCATTCCATTGTGACGCACTTGCCCAACATTTCATTTTAATTGAAATTACCTCTAAATCAACTTTAACGCATTCATTTTCTTTCTTTAGTTCATTAATTGTGTCAACACGTTTAATTAAAGCTTGATTTATGTCAAAGTCATAACATTTAAGATCGTGAAGTTGTGTTTTATAAACTTTGATTTGCTCTTTCAATTCATTTTCAACCTTAGTGGTCACATGGTCGGCATGCCATTTTTCTTTCATCTCCGCATATGCCTTAGTTAAATTATCTATTGTTACCTTAGATTCAGCACATTTAACACATTCAATAACAGTAGATGGATCAGAAGATACCTGTTGAGCGTTATTTGATGAGGAAGTCTCAGCCATAAATGCAAAGAAATCTGTCTTCTTCCCATCATCGAGCTCATCTTCTGATTCTGATGAGTCTGTAAGAAACTATGATGTATCAGCATCTTTACCCAAATGAATCTGCTCAAGTCTGTCCCATATATCCTTAGCTTTTGTCAAACCGGAAACCTTTTCAAGATCACTTCCTGATAAGCACATCTTCAGTAAATCTACTGCTTGCTTGCTCAATACTTCAAACTCAGATTGATCTGCTGCAGTATGATTAGCTTTATCTTCAACCTCTGATTCTGACGTCTTGTCCGAATCATCATCTGAACTTACACTCTCAAGATCTGAACCTTCACCCATAAGAACTAACATTTCCAATTCAGCAGCAAACATCTTACCCCATTTGTCTAGTTCCGTATCAGAATCAACTAATGTCTCTTCACTCTGATTAGCCTCTAGACTTTCTTCAAACACAGAGGTGTCACCATAGTTAACCTTCCAACTGTTAAAGTAGTAGTCCTCTGACGATGTTGGTGAAATACTTCCAGATTCAGGTGTACGAGGAACTGAATCACGTGCCTTCTTGAATTTATCTTTAACCATCTTTTGAATCTTCTATTTTTGAATGATTCGTGATAACTTTTCAGCTCTTTCAGCATGAGCAGTTAGCTTCTCAATTATACTTTGATTGATAACACAGTTTTCTTTTTCTTCAGAAATCTTGGCCATATTAGCTTTAGGTTGTTGATCATCAACATTCAATTTGATAGACCAATCATCATCGTCTCCATGAATGACAACTAAAGCTTTGTTCGGACTCTCAGCTGTATCAGCTTCATTTACTTTATCAGTAATGTAAATCTCACACTTTTTAGATTGACTCTGAGAACTGTAGTTCTGATTCTTGAACGGATTACGATTACCCTGCTTCTTCTGTTTTGTGCACTGTCTTGAAAAATGACCTAATTCTCCACAGTTGTAACAAGTAACAGAATTCATATCAAAACCCAGTTTTGTATCTTTGGTCAGACTGATTGGTTTTCTAGTTCGCTCTTCATAATCTCTAGCTCGTCTCACAAGATTTGCCATACCCCACATAATATCCATCTTTTCTTCTTCATCTTTATCAAGCTGATGATAATCTTCTGTTGTTAGATGAATGTTACCCACACGACCATCAAGATAACTGTCACAAGAATTAACAAGGCTTGACAACAAAGCTATATCTTCACTAATCTTTTCTTTTCCAGCTTTCCTCAAGTTCTCGATCTTAAGAGCAGAAAGAACATCTGATGCAGTCGGTATAGATGACGCTGTAATATTGGTAGTAGGCTGTGATTGAGTATTGAGAGAACATGGTGAAACTTGTGGTGGATATGAAGTTTGTTGAATAGGTGTACTGCTGACATTCAAACCATACATATTCTGATTGTTCGTAGCAAAAGCTATTTGAAATGGTGCATGAGCCGACTTAGGCGGTGTATAACCATTTGGACAATACATTTTCGTGTCTTGAAGTTGTTTAGACCTCTTGACTTTGTTTAACAACTCTAGTTCTTCTTCCTGAAGTCTTGCAATAAACGAGTTCATTGTAGCAGTAGCAAGTTCTCCACTGGTCTTCATAGTTAATACGAAACCATTCCATTCTAACGGTAATGCTCCAGCTAGACATGTTACTTTGTCTTTCTCTTCAATGGTTACATCATGCTTGTGTAATTCAGCCAGAAAATGACGATATCTTTCAACCAATTATGTAATAGACTCTCCAACTTGCCAGTGAAAATGATCAAACTCAGCTTTCAGTTCTAACCCTTTTCTTGTTCTGTAAGATGAATTCCCTTCGTTGAAGGTACGAAGTACTTCCCATATCTTGAATGAGTTATCATGACACAGAAATTGATGGAAAATTGGACCTTCAAGAGCACTTGTCAAGTTACAGTACATCTTCTTTTCCAAGTTATACTCATCACGTTCTTCCGAAGGCATATTATGTAATGTATACAGTTCATTTGTCACAGGTGAACGTGGCCATTGAAATTCGGTTTCAATATACTTCCAAAGTTTCGTGTCTTGACCATCAGACCAAATCTTAAATCTCGATTTCCAAGTAGAATAATTATCCATATTCATTAATCTTGGACATTTCGCACCACTTCCAGATTCGCTTTCAGCAAGAAGTAATCGTTGAGTCATACTCGTAATGCTCTGAACTAACGGTGCAGCTAACGCATAATCATTTGAATTAAACATCTTGAGATATTACCAAAACTGGTAAACCGTGCAGTTCAAGTTATCAACCGTGCGGTTCAGGATGTCAAGCGTACATGTGACAGTCTCACTCGTACGTGTCACAACTCAAACGTACGTGTCACTACTTAAACCAAAGTACCAAACACAAAGTCTCAAACTTGCGAGTCAGGATCACTCGTGTAATTACTCGTACGTGTCAGACTCAACTGCTTGATCACTCGTGTGATCAGACTTGTAGTTTCTTAACCTAAAAGGTTATGCTTACCCGTGCGTGTGAGTTCACGAGTGATGTCAACCGTCTGGTCAACCGTGCGTGTGATCAAAAATCTTGACCCACTCG
The DNA here is from genome assembly GCF_046630445.1 of Rutidosis leptorrhynchoides. Classification (NCBI taxonomy): domain Eukaryota; kingdom Viridiplantae; phylum Streptophyta; class Magnoliopsida; order Asterales; family Asteraceae; genus Rutidosis; species Rutidosis leptorrhynchoides. Next base: position 153,651,355 of record NC_092337.1, read on the forward strand.
TGTGAGCTGCTGTACACACACAAATCACTCAAAAACCCTAGAAATTAAAGCTAAACCTCAATTTATTCATTCACAAGCTGGATTAGCACTAAACTAACATAACACAATCTCAAATCACAATTACACACGTAAAAATAATTCCATTTTGTTAAAAATTACTCTAAACTCAAAAACCCAAACAAATAAACTCTTTAATCACCAAAAATCACTAGGATGATGTTGAAATCACAACCAACGCTCTGATACCAATGATGAAACATGACTAGGAACTTAGAAATCAACAGATTTAACTCACACAATGGCGGAATAAGTGAATCAAACCCTCTAGTGAATAGGTTAAGCTTTTTGGGATTAATTTAGTCAAACCACAACTAAATCAAGTGTGATTAGATCAACACCTAGAGCTATTATTCACCACCTGGGTGATTTGGGCTGAGAGAGAATCGGAGGAGCTCACCAGATCTGAGTGTGTGTTACAAATGAGGGGCTTAACCCAAAATGAAGAACATAAGACTTTATATACCCCTGCTATTGACTCACCCGTACGAGTCATCCATCACATGTACGAGTTGGCTTTATCAGCCGTACGGGTGATCACTCACTCGTGTCTTCTCATTTAGGTTGTAATTATGACTTAGCTCAGCATCAACCGTGCGTATGAGCCTGTCCGCCGTACGAGTGAGACTTCACTCGCACGTCTGACTAAATTTAACATAGTCAAACATCCAAATCTCGTTCCTGCAGTTCCTGTAACCACATACAAACACAGATAGGATAATAACGAGCGATCATGGTGGCCTGTAAACTGTTGTACCTGCAATGGACGTGGGTAGATGTCTAGGGACTTGCATAAAATGCATCAATAATTATTATTAGTGACATAATTTTTATATTAATATCTTATATATATATTTCATTATTTAGTTAAATGTATTCATTTTGTATATAAGAATGTTAATATAGTTAAGTTATGTATTTTAAATATATTTTCCTGTCTATATATATATATATATATATATATATATATATATATATATATATATATATATATATATATATATATATATATATATATATATATATATATATATATCAATCATTTGATGAAACTATTAATTATAATAATACGAAAATAATATTTGTAATGGTAAAAATAATATTAATGATACTAATGATTATGATACTTGTAACTGTGATAATAATAATAATAATTATAATTTCAATATTAATTATCATACTAGTAATAATAATACAATAATAATAGTACTAATAATAATAATATTAGTAATGATAATACTAATAATTTTTAAGTGTTAATACTAGTAATAATAATGATAATATCATAAGTTATATTAGTAATAATAATCATATAGTTAATAATAATAACTTAACATAATAATAGTAATAATGGTAAATGTAATAATAATGGTAATAAATACTAACATTATAATGATAATAATAATATCAATAATATTTATAATACTTAATGGTAATAATACTAGTAATAATAATAATATTACAACTTAATAATAATAACAATAATAATAATAATAATAATAATAATAATAATAATAATAATAATAATAATAATAATAATAATAATAAAAATAAAAATAATAATAATAATAATAATAATAATAATAATAATAATAATAATAATAATAATAATAATAATAATAATAATAATAATAATAATAATAATAATAATAATAATAATAATAATAATAATAATAATAATAATAATAATAATAATAATGGAAATGGGAATAAAAGTGTATACCCTCCTAAAAAGAAATGCTCCAGGCGGGACTCGAACCCAAGACCTCTAGCTCAACAACCACACCCCTTAACCATCCAGCTATTTTTGTTTTTCTATTTTAATCTATCTGTTAAATATATATAACTCGTATTTATCTGTTTTTCATCTTCTTCTTCCTACTAAACTTTAATCGACTGATATTAACCATAATCATCACCTACCTTCTTCGTTACATCGCTATCATTTTCCTTATCAATCATCAATATCATCTTCTTGATTATCACCATCATACTATCATAAACTATCATCATCGACATCATATAACTAATCATCACTATAACCTTATTATCATAATCATCTTATCTTTGCTACTCATCATCATTACCGCATCATCATCATCCTTATTTATCATCATTATCTTCTCATCGTCATCATTTCTGCAGCATCAATCATCTTCATAATCCTCATTTAGACGTCATTTTAACAGTATATTTAATCCAATTCTTAGCTCAATAACATAACTAGGGAGACGGCCCAACTACAACTTATACATCACGGCCCAACTAGAAATCTAAGCCTAGGCCCAACAAAAAAAAAAAATCCTTGGCCCAACAACAACTTGAAATAGATTCGATCTATTTTCTAAACCGTTACAGCAACAGTTCCAGGCCCCCCTTATTATATTTGTCGGCCAGTAACATTTTCAAAATAGAAAAATAATAATAAAGATCTAGTGATTAAATGGTAATGATTAAATGGGTTCTGGTTGTTTTCGTGGGTTCTTAATCTTCGACAATTAACAAGAAGTCAACGAAGGTAAGCAGTAGCTAGCAACGAAATGAATAGTAGTCGATCATAAGTGGTAACAGCAACAATTCGATGATGTTTAAAATTGAGGATTAAACGAACACAAACAACAAGTCACTATGGTCCTTTGGTTTGGTATAAGATGATGAGGTAAGTCATAGCTAGTTCGAATAATTTATAGGGAGAATCTAGTGGTGATCGAGTAATACAACAACAAGAAAAAAATGATGAATGATGGTGGTTGATTGATGATGGTTTACGGAGGTGGTGAGGTGTGGTAATTTGAAACATAAAACAAATAAGAGAGAGAGAGAGAGAGAGAGAGAGAGGAAGAGAGGTGATCTACGGTGGTGAGTATGAAGGAGTGGTGGTTACCTGTGAACAAAATCATGCTAGCTCGTGTAACAGAGAAAGGAAAATAAGGAAGACGATGATGTTTTAATGGTGTTCGATTGGTGTCTGAGTTTGTGAGTTTCCATTGTTGATGATGATGGGTTCGTGATGACCATCAATAAGGTGATCTGTGTAATTGATGGGAAGGATAAAGATGGTGGTGAGGAGTTGATAATCGATGGTGCTCGTTGGTGGTAGTGGGTTGTTTACATGGTGGTGATTTTCACGTGGATGAAGGTGGCGATCGAACGAACACAAGGTGGTTCTCGGTAGTGTTGGTGATGGGTTATGGTGGGAATGGAAGGAGGATGGTACTCATGGTGATAATGGTGTTTGGTTGAAGTAGGACGTGAGAGTAGTGGTGTAATCGGGTAAGCCGATGGGTGTTGGTGATGATCTTCAGCCGAGAAAACAAGAGTCGGTACCGATTGATGGGTTGTTTTAGATGATGATCTTGGAGATGGTTGCTAGTTGATCATAAACAAGAAAAGTAAAGTGGGTATAAGGTGGTCAAAACAAGAAAATGATAATCATGTGCCAGTTGGTTATAGATTACATATATATATATATATATATATATATATATATATATATATATATATATATATATATATATATATATATATATATATATATATATATATATATATATATATGTATATATATATATATGTATATATATATATATATATGTATATATATATATATATATATATATGTATATATATATATATATATGTATATATATATATATATATATGTATATATATATATATGTATATATATATATATATATATACATACATACAATTCTCTGATATTTATCATGCAGAGACAAAATATATATAGATTAAATAATCACAAAATAATAAACGTGTACTAATTAATCTATTCAGCTGCCGACAGTTTTTGGGTAATATTTCGTACTCCATTGTCAATCAGTGGCGGTTAAAAAGTCTTCAGAAAAATTCCAAATTTTTAAATTAAGTATCTTTATTTATTTGGGTCATTATGGTATAAAATTTGGTCATTAACTATCAAATAAATAAATATTACATTACTTATTCACTCCCAACCCTAAGTAAAATATAATTTTTTTTTAAAAATTTATCAAACAGCTCCTAAATACATTTTTAATAAGTCTATAATTTATAGAACTCATTTTCGGATCACCGTTTATTTTAAAATCATATAAGTTTAAATTTAACTTACCTATTATCAATCGGGACATCAAATAAGTATTACAATCATTTAATATTTATTTTTAATATACTTTATTTATATATAGAGATATATTTTAAATAATAATTATTATAATATCCTTTTTTTTACATAATTAGATTTTAATAGCAATAACATATAATATTTCAAATTATATTTTCAATTACCATTTATATATACATACACACATATCTATTTACAATTAATTGTTCGTGAATCGTCGAGCACAGTCAAAGGGTAATTGATTATATGAATATAGTTTCAAAATTTTTGAGACTCAACATTACAGACTTTGCTTATCGTGTCGAGATCATATAAAGTTTAAGTTTAAATTTGGTTGGAAATTTCCGGGTCGTCACAGGATTTTCTTATTCTTTTCCATTAACTCATCAACTTCCTTGATTTGTTCCTTGTATACCTTCCTTGCTTCTTCTGAATCATTCAATCTCTTTGTTTTCACCTCACTACTCAAATTGAAGAAGTCACTTAAAGTGTTGAGTGACGGATTTGAGTATGGCTCAAGCGAATGCATAACAATCTCAACTTCTTCTTCTTCTTCTTTATCAGATTCTGTTACCAATTCATCTTCAGATTCAACAATCACATCCACTTTCACAATATCCTTACCAACAGAATCTTCACTCTTCTCATCCGCAAACAAATTATCGAAATCACTTAAGTTGATATTTTGGATTGATTCGGGAGGGATACTGGAAAATGACTCTTCTTGTGGAGCCTTGTTCTCTGCTTCAACTGTCTCTGCATCCTCTGTATCATTTTCACTATCGTATGCCAGAGCAGTAAGCTGTTCTAGCGAGAAATCACTTGGTGGAATATCCCCCTTTTCTGCATTATTAAAAACATTTGAATAATTCATATAATATTCAGCAGTAAAGACCTCACCATATTCATTAAAGCTTCGAATAGGTATCACTAACGGAATCTCAAAAGAGGGTCCTCTAGTTCCAGCATCTTCTTCATCGTCTTTCTCGTCATCACGACCCAAATGAGAGGAATATTCTTCTCCTCTCTCCTTAATCAACTTTGTTTTACCAGAGGTAAGCGATTCGATCTTATTGTTCAACTCCTTTAACTTCTCCTTATTCTCACTCTTAATCGCCAACACCTTCTTCTTCAACTTCTCCGTTCTACCCTTCTGATGGTCCAATCTATTCAATAACCTCTTGTTTTCCTCCACTAATGACTCAATCTTAGCTTCATTGATCTTCTTCTCCTCAATGGCTTGCTTCTCTAGATTGGTTATTTTCGTGATCAAAGATAACAGTAGATTTTGCTGTGTCTTGAATTCGGCTAATGTGACGTGAGGTGCTGTGGTAGCTGGTCTCGGTGAGGTAACAGCTGATCTTGCATCCTTCATGAAACTGGATGGTTGTCTCTGAGCTTGTTGTTTTGAACCTCCCTGAGATGACTTTTGAGATGAATCAAAATGATGTTTAGTTCTCTTCTCCTTCTTCTTGGGCTGTTCTGAAGTCATCGCTTCCTTCCCTTTCCTTTTCCTCTGAATCAAACTAACATCTTCCTCTGTCACTTCATCATCACCTTCAATAACTTCATCATTAATCTTACCTCCTCCTTGAGCTTCACCGGTAGCTCTCTGATTATCATCTCCACCTTCTTCATCTGTAACTTCATAGTTAGAGTCCGAATCATCGTTTCTCCATGCGTTACCAGCAGGACATCGATAATTCTCCTTAATCAGATGGCATACAAGCGTTCTGTTAAAATCAGGTTTCAAACCCTCATTTATTGTTTCCTCCATTCTTCGGAAAGTTATCGAATTCATTGGCTTAAGATGAATAATATCCTCTTCAAGCTTCGGTAGATCAGGTGCAGCATCATTAATAATCATTTGAAAAAAACGGGCATAAATGAGATATCTCTGAGTAGAACTAAAAGATTTGCTTTAAAGTAAAAGAAGACGAATCCCGAGAAATCATATGGAGCTTTTAGAACAAGTGCCACAAACATACTTTGCACTTTTTCGTTCAGTTTATCAAACCTAGCTTTGCATCCACTTAAACAATGCATAATCACATGAGCAAGATATCGAAACTGTGGAGGAAGAATCGTTTTCATCAGTTCAGATTTTCCAGCAATATAACCAGAATAAGCACATCTTTTAAAGCATCCGTGAATTCTCTCACGATCGATGGTCATGTAAGCACAGTTCTCATCATTAAACCCTAAAATCCTCCTTATCATAGTCTTGGAGATGATGATCTCATGTCCTTGAACGGTACTGACTATCTTAGTCTCATCTTCCGATACATCAAGTATAGCATTTCTCCAGAATTCCATCTGATGGCTGTAGTATGCCGTGCATTGGGTAGAGATAGCAGTATGAATTCTTGATCTCTTAAGAAATTCCACATTCTCCCTAAAATGATCACCTCTCTCGAGAGTAGTGTCATAGAGAGCAACTTGATTGTTCAGATCACCCTTCTCTAGGATAATTTCTGGTTGAGTAGGTGAGTTAACAGGATTCACTTGAGGATTTAGTTGTTGCTCCCCCAGTACTTCTGGATTAACAACTGGCACATTGACTTGTTGATCAGCCATTGATGATATCTTAACAAACAGAAACATTAATAGAAATGTTAGAAATACAACCCACATATCATAAAATATCGAAGCATTCGCAACAAAGTGTCATAAACTTGTAAACATGATAAATCGTGCGAGTGATAATGTCACACATGCATCTGAGTGATCAACCGTACGAGTGATATAGTCACTCGTGCCACTGTTGACACGTTTGAGCAGTAATATGGTTTCAGACAAGGTACACGATTGAGGTACTGTTTATAAGCGAGTGAGTCAACCATGTGATGACTCGTGCGGTTAATTACACGTGTCAGCTCTGTCAATCGAGTGAGCAACCAAATCAAATTGAATGAGTGAGCTCAAAGGTTCATACAGTTGATCATCAACCGCGTACTGACTCGTGCGAGTCATGTCTCACGCGTGCGAGTGATGTCACTCGTGCATTTCTGATGAAACCAATATTAAATGCATTTTTAAATCACTGAGATTACATGATTGATCGCTTTAGGGGCCGATTTACATCACAATAGCAAGTATAGATTCCGTTTAACACAAAACAATAATAGATACATATCAAAACACACTTTAATTTCACAGAATTCAAGTTAAAAACCCTTAGGATTTCGACACATTAAAACAACAAATTAACCTATGAAAACTTAATGAAATCATACCTAGTTGGTGGCGCTATGGTCGGATTAACAAGCTTAATGAACGCTGCGGTGGAAAATTCGATTGGTGAAGGTTGATTTTTGAGAGAGAAAATGAAATAGGTGCACAAGTGTGAGCTCCTGTGCTCGTCACCCCCTATTTATACTCTCGTGATCAACCGTACGGTTGATCACACTGTTCACCATTCAACCGTGCGTCTCACAGTCACCCGTGTGTGTAACCCAAATGTCTTAGGACAATTCTAGAACAGGGTCATCCGTACGGTTAACCTCATACGTGTGGTTACTCGTATGGTTCACGTATCAATCGTACGAGTGAGCCACTTAGGCAATTTCAAATTTTCAAATTTTCACAAACTTAGGATTTCGACTCGTTTGGCAATCTTAGAGCTAACTAGCATTTTCAATTTGAGTCATAAATCACTAATCCATCAAGAAATGATCATTAACACTTAGGTTGATCAACAATCCTAACCAGAACAAGGTTATTACTCTAAACATTCTATTTCTCATGAGTATGTCCTACAGTGTAATGTCATCTTAAGTTCACTAATACCTTAAATCATTAAAAACCTTCAAATAATCACTAGCTCTACAAATTTCTATCTCATGGATTTGGTGGCCAACAATATCTTAATCTCGACAAGGTTCTTTCAGATGTCATTGTACATTTAGAGGATAATCAGAAAACAAAAGAACGAAAGAAATCTTTATAAATTTTTTGAGATATAATGTCATGCAACTAAAAATATGCAAATAAAAGACATTCTACCATGAAGTGCAATAACATGCAAAACCAAAATCTTTTTGTTGTTTTACAATTTTCAATGCAAGTTATCTAATAAACAGATAAGCAAGGTATACAAATCCACATTCTTTTTGTGAGCAAGATGATTAACAATTTAAAAATGGATCAGAACTGACATATTGAATCAACTTCTGTTGTTCATTCCTAATTATCCAGTCTATGTCTATTACCATGCAATTACTGATATCAATCCTCATTAAACATGAACATATTCATTCCGGACACTTCGACAATCATGTTGACATTAATTACTTGAACACTATAAAGCAGTGATTTTTGAGATCACGCTAAGTTCATTAATCCTTGATTCTTTCATCACTTATGATTGTGCATTTTTATTAGGTTGTAAATTCATTACGCGTAACTTTCCGTTATCTCTTTCCATGTACTTCATTCAAATTGAACAGGATGGTTCTCACGACATTTTGAATAATCCTGTCAGCCTTTGGCTTCTACCAGTGTGTTGACAATCTTCAATCTAGTTGGGACGACAGATCTTAGAGTATAGTGGATTATCCGAATAGGTGCATTATTTACCGCGGGGATTGGTCTACAGTTAAAGCAGACTTGCCTGATGACCAGTCGTCACATGAAATAAATCTCAAGGCCCTTAACTTCTTTATATTCAAGTTGACATGGAAAACGGAATCGAAAGTTAAACTTTCATATATATGTTATTTAGAGTATATCTAGATAAGTATCTTTCCAACATACAGTCTTAATAGGTATAACTCTATATTGCAGATGACAAGAATCTTGATAGTTCAATGTGAACGTCGTGATTAAACAATTCAAGCTGCGCGGGGGCATCACACTAAGAATGATCGGAGTTCTTTATGAGCACATCATGAATAAGCATTCTTCATACTTTCAGGACTTTGCCATCTTGATACGCCAATTATCTTTGACTTTGATTTTCTTTTGATATTTCTTTTTCAGCATATCACTGTCTTTTGATATATTGATTTTGAACGCCATCATGAATGGGTTTTCCATTGTTATGCATGAACTCACGTTTCTTTGTTGTGTGCTTAGATCACTCGAAGGTGTTCTCCCTTAAATGCTTGAACGGTCCACAATAAGAAATTATACTTTTCAACCTTAAGCGAGAAGGGACACTTACTTTTGACATAAACTAATTTTCTCTGATATTTTCAGGGTTTAGTTTCGATTATAAAGTCTTAGGCCCGTGACAACATGGTATGAACCAGCTAAACAGATAATCCTCAACCTTAAAATCTACCCCCAACCTTTTCTAGTGATTATCAATTATGATAGGGGATACCCTCAACCGACTGTTGAGTTCCTCAACAATTATCATTAGATACAGTTTCGGAGATAATTAGGTGACTACCTTCAAACGCTACAGATCGTTCATGACTTCTGAATCTTAGATGATCGTTATTCTTATTATGATTGTCTAATGCCAAGAATTCATAAATCACATCTATCAGTACATCACATAACAGATAAACATAAACGTTCAAATCAGTCCTTAATAATCAAATATATCAATTCTCAGTACAGTAATTTCTTCATCTCCCACATATTAATCAAAACAAGCTCATTTTCGGAATTTTTCAACTTTTTAGGGTTTTCTGGTGAGGCATTTTAAACTTTTTAGGTATTTTCTGTTGATAACAAATACTCCCCCTAAAATACTAAAACATAAAATTTTTTTGACTTTTAGCATTTTAACAAAAGAAACAAAAAATAACTACAGACTAGCATGCAAACATGTAAGAAATCATGCAGAGAGATGCAGACAGGAAGCAAAAATATGCAATACAGATAATAAGAAACTAAAATCTATATGTCATGCATCCTACATGCAAAGTCTAAAAGTTTGATTAACCCTCACAATCAACATCCGAAATTACTTTGTCTCGATCAACAATGCCATTCATCTCTAAAAGTAGCAAGAACCTAGGTTTATCGAAAGCCTTAGTGAAAAGGTCAGCCCTCTGGTCCTTAGTACCTATTCTCTTAACCTCAATTATCTTTTTCTCATGGCAATCCCTAAGAAAATGATATTTAACACCTATGTGTTTAGTCTTAGAATGTTGTACATGATTCTTAGTAATTGCAATAGCAGCAATATTATCAATATAAAGAAGAGAGAAAGAGATTTTTAGTCCGTAATCGCGAAGTTGTTGTTGAATCCAAACAACTTTAGAATAGCAACTAGCAGCAGCAATATATTCAGCTTCACACGTGGAAAATGCAACTGCAGTTTGTTTCTTGCATTGCCAGGTCACCAGCCTTTCACCTAAAAATTGACATCCTCCTGATGTAGATTTGTTGTTGATTTTGCAACCTGCATAGTCTGAATCACTATATGCTACAAGATCAAACTTGTCTTTGTTCGAATACAAGATGCCGAGATTTGGAGAATGTAACAGATAATGAAGAATTCTTTTGGCAGCTGTAAGATGAACTGTATTCGGATTAACTTGATAACGAGCACACAAACATGTTGCGAACATAATATCTGGCCTAGATGCAGTGAGATACATGAGAGATCCGATGATTGCTCGATAGAATGTAAGATCAATAGGCTCCCCTTCACAGTCTAACGAAATACCATGATTCACAGCTATCGGGGTCGACACAGGACATTCTTGAGTCATACCGAAGCGTTCGAGTATTTCATTTACATACTTTGCTTGATGAAGAAAAATTCCATTATCAGTCTGTTCGACTTGCAAACCAAGAAAGTAGTGTAAGAGACCCAATTTGCTCATTTCGAATTCGTCCTTCATAACTTGCTCGAACTCATCGACGAGTTCTGAAACAACCCAACCCGTATTCAACCGGATAAAAAAAATTTTATTTTTTTTATAATAACGATCATTAACGTGCCATTGGAATGATATAAACCATTCCATACAACCCATTAAAACGTAAAACAAGTTCAATGTTTACAAAAGGCACTAAGGCCATTAATAAAGTGTAATACAAGTTCGACCCATTTGAAATGATAGTTTTAATCTAAACTACACCCGAGCATGGTTTGGGGCTAAACTACCCAAAAGCATTAGGTCATCTTCCAAAAGCTTTAACTAGCAAGCATCATGGGAATCTAATGCCCAATAACCCCTTTTCCTTTCTCCGTGTTCGCACCTAAAAATGTAAACAACGAGAGGGTAAGCTAAAGCTTAGTGAGTGCAATAGTTATACATATACATATATAACCTACTTACTTGAAACCACTTAAACAATATCGTATACAAACTTGTAACTCAAATAGCATGTCATCATACTCGTAATACTAACAAGTTGTACAATATCACAAAACCACATTAGCATATACTCAACATAATCTATATATAATATGCTAACAATCAATAAACCCCTATATGGTTAACCATAAACGCTATGGTGCTAACGGCTCGATGGTTCACACCATACGCATTTGAGTTATACTCTTTTATAGTGCTACCAGCTCGTGATTCACACTTTGTTTTATAGTGCTACCGGCTCGATGGTTTACACTTGATGCTACCAGCTCGATGGTTCACATCAAGATTTTATAGTGCTACCGGCTCTTTGGTTCACACTTCGGCGCTACCGGCTCGATGGTTCATGCCTTATTTTATAGTGCTACCGGCTCGATGGTTCACACTTTGACACTTGTCACATATATGTTATGGCACTACCGGCTCGATGGTTCATACCATAACATTCACAATTAAATACGTCATATACACATACGTATAATTACTCCACTCACCTTATAGACTAGGCGATGAATTAACAACTCCGCAAGCTTCAAAGTGAAGTACCTAATACAATAAGTACAATTTCAATACACCAAACTAGTTGGACTTGACACCAACATTTATCACTTAAGCATTTAATGACCCATTTGCATTAAATGACCCATTTACTCCAAAACCGCCCATTAATGGCCAAGACTCATCATCAATCACTAAAAACTAGTGATTATAGTCCAATAACAATAACTACCACCTTTTAGGGTATTTTCATACTCATCTTTGCCCAACTAGGTCAACATTACCCCTTTTGACCCATTTTAACACTTAGACTCGCAAGTTGGTCAAACACGAACCCATTAGCAAGTCTTTCATCAATTTACAAGTGCATTAGTGACTACCAACACAATTTAACACTTACAATCTCAATTTACATGACCAAACCCTATATTATAGCTATTAGGGTTTTCTTACATCAATATTACCCAAATTCACCCATTTAACCCCCAAATGGGTCTTGCAAGCCTCAAATGACCCAAACCCTAGCCATAAATTAAACACAGAGTTAAAACTTACCAACACTATCAAGTCGTAGCTATGAATGAGGAGAACAAATTTCCTATTTGCTCCAAAGATCGAATCACAAGTCTTCACCTTCGAATCTTGCTTTTAATTTAAATGGGTTTTATGTTTTGAGAGTAAATAGAAGAAGAAAAGAGAAAAGAAATTGAATAAGTGAGATAAGTGGCTGAGACTAAAAGTCTCAATCAGATCTACACGTGAAAAGACGAAAATACCCTTGATTCACTCTTTTTAAAAGCTAAAACCGGAACCAGTTCACCCAGTGGGTCGCGGCGCGACCTCATATGTCGCGGCATGGCAATGCACATAAAATTTGAGCTACTTGTTTCCCCTACTGACTTTGATTTGTGTTGTTTGTCGTCGCGCGCCCAAGAGCCTTGCGGCGCGGCAATGCCCTGTAACTGACCATTTCGGCTATTTTAAATCAACAATGATTTATTCAACTTGTACACCTCGTTCACGCTTCCTATATTCGTTTGAACTTCGTCTTTAAGTCTCACATGACTTAACACTATCAAAACCCATGCATATACTTATACATGCATCCAATCTCAAACGTAATACATAATTATATCTCGTATACATCAAGTTAACACTTTAAATCGTTTAATCACATAAACAAGCGAATTATAACATTCTAACGATTAAATAAGTACCTTAAGACACGTATGAAGAAAACGGGATGTCACAACTCTCCCCCACTTGAATCGGAGCGCGTCCTCGCGATCCAAGCCGCATGACAAGCCGGAAGATACACCAATACAAACTCTTCGGGTTCCTATGTAAACTCGGAACCTTTACTACGACTCCATTGAACTTTAAAAGTTCTCACCTCTTTTTGTCTCAACCTCTTTACCTTTTCATCGAGTATAGCAATCAGATTCTCAACATACTCTAACTTGTTGTTTAGCTCAATCTCGTTTAATGGTACCCACGAAGAATCATCCGCAAGACACTTACGGAGATGGGAAACATGAAATGTATTATGGATCCCCACAAGCTCTTCGGGTAACTCCAAACGATACGCGACTTCACCAACACGAGCTAAAATCTTAAAAGGACCAATAAACCGAGGAGCTAACTTTCCTCATTTTCGAAACCGAATAACACCTTTCCATGGCGAAACCTTAAGTATCACCATGTCACCTTCTTGGAATTCGATCGGTCGCCTTCGTTTGTCGGCATACGACTTTTGTCTATCTTGAGCCTTTTTCAAATGAGCCCGAATCATATCAATCTTGCTATTCGTCTCTAGAACCAAATCGGTACTCCCAATTTCTCTTTGTCCCACTTCACCCCAACATATAGGAGTTCGACACCTTCGCCCATAAAGCATCTCATACGGTGGCATTCCAATACTAGCATGATAACAACTATTGTACGATAATTCCACCTACGGTAAGTGCTCATCCCAACTACCACCGAAATCGATAATACACGCCCGTAACATATCTTCCAATGTTTGAATCGTACGTTTGGTTTGACCGTCCGTTTGAGGATGGTACGCCATGCTCAATTTCAATTGTGTACCCATATCTTCATGAAACTTTTCCCAAAACCGAGATGTGAAATGAGTATCTCGATCTGAAATAATAGATATAGGAACCCCATGCCTTGATATCACTTCCTTGATGAACAACTTAGCCAAAGTCTCCGATGATATCGCTTCCCGAATGGGAAGAAACAAGCCACTCTTCGTCAACCGATCAACTATCACCCAAATCGAATCAAATTGGGTTCTCGCCGTCTTTGGTAACTTTGTAATGAAATCCATGGTAATGTGCTCCCATTTCCATTTCGGGATTTCTAACGGTTGTAACATACCATACGGCTTTTGGTGTTTGGCCTTAACTTGCAAACACGTAATGCATTGTTCAACATACTTAACAACATCACGTTTCATGCCCGGCCACCAATACTCCTTTCTTAAATCAAGATACATTTTCATTGAGCCCGGGTGAATGGAATACTTTGACTTATGCGCTTCATCAAGTAGCACTCGTCGATTATCACCCATTTTAGGCACCCACACCCGTCCTTGAAAGGATAACAAACCATGCGGACCTAAGGTAATAGACTCCGTTTACCCCATGATTCGTTCTTCATGCTTATTATTAACATAAGCTTCAATTTGAATCTCACCGAGATTTACAAGGAAATTGTTCGTAATAATCATGCGTAACGATCCTACTCGTATCGCCGGATGTTGACTCTTTCGCCCCAACGCATCCGCGACCACATTCGCCTTATCCGGATGATAAAGTATTTCACAATCGTAATCTTTTACCACATTCATCCATCTACATTGACGATAATTCAAATCTCGTTGATCAAAAAGATGTTTCAAACTCTTATGATCCGAATATATCGTACACTTAACACCATACAAGTAATGGCGCCAAATTTTCAACGCGTGTACCACCGCCACCAACTCAAGATCATGAGTCGGATATCTCGTTTCGAGTTCCTTTAATTGTCGAGAGGCGTAAGCGATGACTTTACCTCTTTGAATTAGAACACAACCTAGCCCTTTTAATGAAGCATCACAATAGACCATCATGTCTTCTACACCTTCCGGCAACACTAACACCGGAGCTTGACACAACTTCTCTTTTAATAATTGAAAAGCAATTTCTTGCTCGTTTTTCCAATTAAATCTCGCGTTCTTCCTCGTCAACTTCGTCAATGGAGAGGCGATCTTAGAAAAGTCTTGGATAAACCGACGATAATAACCGGCCAATCCGAGAAAACTTCGGATTTCCGTAGGCGTAGTCGGTCGTCCCAACTTTTTACCGTCTCAATATTTCCCGGATCTACTTGAATACCATCTTTGTTCACAATATGGCCAAGGAATTGAACTTCCCTTAGCCAAAATTCACATTTGGATAATTTTGCATACAACTTCTCCTTCCGCAACGTCTTCAACACACCACGAAAATGATGTTCATGTTCTTTCATACTCTTCGAATAGGCAAGTATGTCGTCAATGAACACAATTATCTACTTGTCCAACATAGGTTGGCACACTCGGTTCATAAGATCCATAAATGCCACCGGTGCATTCGTAAGACCAAAAGGCATAACTACAAACTCAAAATGCCCGTAACGCGTTCGAATGGCCGTTTTCTCATTATCTTCCTCACGGACCCGCATTTGGTGATAGCCGGACCGTAGGTCGATCTTAGAGAAATAAGTTGCACCTTGGAGTTGGTCAAACAAATCGTCAATCTGAGGCAATGGATATCGATTCTTTATCGTCACTTTATTCAACTCCCGATAATCGATGCACATCCGCATACTACCGTCCTTCTTTTTCACGAATAGAACAGGGGCGCCTCATGGCGAAGCACTCGGTCGAATAAAAACCTTCTCAAGTAACTCTTGGGTTTGATTTAACAATTCTTGCATTTCGGTCGGCACTAAACGATAAGGAGTTTTAGCAATGGGAGTAGCACCCGGAACCAACTCAATGCGAAATTCAACTTGTCTTTCTGTCGAAACACCCGGTAATTCGTCCGGAAAAACGTCTTCGAATTCATTAACCACCGGAATTTCACGAATGGATGGTGGCTCTTCACGAGTATCAACTACATGGGCAAGAAAAGCCATACCACCACTATTAAGAAAACGACGTGCCCGTACAAGAGTGCATATCGGCACAAGTCTTCTCCGTCTCTCGCCATGAATTATTAGTTCTCCCCCACTTGGGGTCTTTACCCTAATAGACTTTTCATGGCATGCAATATCGGCTCTATAACGATTGAGCCAATCTATACCAACAACAACATCAAACTCACCCAAAGTCATCAGAATGAGATCAATTTTAAACGTTTCAGAACCGAACACAATATCACAATCATTACAAACATCAACCCCTAGCACCATCTCACCATCCGCTATTTCATCTTCTACCGGATGACTTAACTTAGCTAGCGGCTTATTAAGTTTAGGCACAAATTTTGGAGAAATAAACTATAAATTAGCACCGCTATCAAATAGGATCCTTGCCGGATTAGACTTAACCATGAAAGTACCTGAGACAACTTCGTTAGATTGCTTGGCCTCATCATGGGTCATCAAATAATTACGTCCTCAAGCCATACCCGCCGCCTTCTCCAACTTCTTAACATGATCGGTGTTCAAATTGGGACACTCCGGCCTTCGGTGCCCTTCTTTACCACAATTATAACAAGTGAGTTTGCTCGGCGCCTTGGTACAATCACGGGCCAAGTGCCCCCTTTGATTACAATTAAAACACGTGGGTTCATAACTCAAAGAACCACCTTTCTTCATGCTATTAACACTTTGGGACCCTTTCTTAAACTTTTTGTTTGAAAAGTTCGAATGACTCGAACCTTCAAATTTTCTCTTAGAGAAATCGCTTTGCTTTGGGACTTCCGGTTCGAAGCCCCGAGCTAACTCAAACAATTCCTCAAAAGACTTAGTCATTCCCCGAATAATCTTACGCTTTAACTCATCGCTTAGTGTACGATAAAAATCTAGCATCAACTTGTGATCATCGCCAACATACTCCGGACAAAAATGAGTCTTTGCCAAAAAGGTCGACTTGAGGGTAACCAAGTCCATTGAACCTTGTCGCAAATTGTGCAACTCGTCCCAGATTTTATCAAGGTCGGAAGGAGTTCGGTATTATTTGAAAAATTCCTTTTTGAACTCTTCCCACGTCAAGCTCATGCATTGCTCTTCACCATAAAACTTAATTTTATCGTCCCACCACAACTTAGCCTCTTCACGCAACATACTAGAACCGTATCTCGTCTTCTTCTCGGGAGGATACTCCGCGGTACGGAAAGCCCCCTCGATGTCGGAGATCCAACATGTGCTTTTCAATGGATCTCTCACTCCATTAAACATAGGAGGTTGAGCATCCTTCAAATTTTTGTAATGGAAGTCTCGCCTCCCATATCCACCATTACCATCACCCCTTTCGCCCCGAGGATGAATATTTCTAGCTTCTAATGCCTCTTCAAGCGCGGCATTCATTCATTTGTTTATTAACTCGGTTACTTGCCCATCAACCGATTCTTGGAAAACCTTTCGGACATCCTCAAGGAATTCTGCTCTTTGCTTTTTAATGAAGGCCTCGACCTTGGCCGTGAATTCAGAGTCCTCGCTCGGGCCTCCATTTTCGGTATCATGACCATTTCTCATCTTCATTCTACAAAACGGAATAGGTTAAACTACGAAATGAAGGACAAGTCATAATTATACCACACCGCTCCATCTTGCTCAACAATCGCCGTACATCGCTTGCTTGACACAACTTGAACCAGTAACAATGGTAGCTAATCATTGTTACGGGAACACGTCACATTAACTCGCTAGTATAACGTCTATCTCGCCTGATGATTTCAAAACACAACACAAAACAATTAGTACAAGATTAGATCACATAACCTATGCACTAACCACACCCGGTCCGACCCGTCTCCTACAAGTCCCGCATACAACGCATACACAATAAAGTCTAAGTCTAGGCACATATCTCAAGACGCCTAAATCCCTTAGACCATGCTCTGATACCACTTGAAACAACCCAACCCGTATTCAAACGGATAATAATTCTTTTTTATAATAACGATCATTAACGTGCCATTGGAATGATATAAACCATTCCATACAACCCATTAAAATGTACAACAAGTTTAATGTTTACAAAAGGCACTAAGGCCATTAATCAAGTGTAATACAAGTTCGACCCATTTGAAATGATAGTTTTAATCCAAACTACACCCCAGCATGGTTTGAGGCTAAACTACCCAAAAGCATTAGGTCATCTTCCAAAAGCTTTAACTAGCAAGCATCATGGGAATCTAATGCCCAATAACCCCTTTTCCTTTCTCCGTGTTCGCACCTAAAAATGTAAACAACGAGAGGGTAAGCTAAAGCTTAGTGAGTGCAATAGTTATACATATACATATATAACCTACTTACTTGCAACCACTTACACAATATCGTATACAAACTTGTAACTCAAATAGCATGTCATCATACTCGTAATACTAACAAGTTGTACAATATCACAAAACCGCATTAGCATATACTCAACACAATCTATGTATAATATGCTAATAATCAATAAACCCCAATATGGTTAACCATAAACGCTATGCTGCTACCGGCTCAATGGTTCACACCATACGCATTTTAGTCATACTCTTTTATAGTGCTACCGACTCATGGTTCACACTTTGTTTTATAGTGCTACCGGCTCAATGGTTCACACTTGATGCTACCGGCTCGATGGTTCACATCATGATTTTATAGTGCTACCGGCTCTTTGATTCACACTTCGGCGCTACCAGCTCGATGGTTCACGCCTTATTTTATAGTGCTACCAGCTCGATGGTTCACACTTTGACACTTGTCACATACATGTTATGGCACTACCGGCTCGATGGTTTATACCATAACATTCACAATTAAATACGTCATATACACATACGTATAATTACTCCACTCACCTTATAGACTAGGAGATGAATTAACAACTCCGCAAGCTTCAAAGTGAAGTACCTAATACAATAAGTACAATTTCAATACACCAAACTAGTTGGACTTGACACCAACATTTATCACTTAAGCATTTAATGACCCATTTGCATTAAATGACCCATTTACTCCAAAACCACCCTTTAATGGTCAAGACTCATCATCAATCACTAAAAACTAGTGATTATAGTCCAATAACAGTAACTACCACCTTTTAGGGTATTTTGATACTCATCTTTGCCCAACTAGGTCAACATTAACCCTTTTGACCCATTTTAACACTTAGACTCTCAAGTTGGTCAAACACGAACCCATTAGCAAGTCTTTCATCAATTTACAAGTGCATTAGTGACTACCAACACAATTTAACACTTACAATCTCGATTTACATGACCAAACCCCAGATTATAGCTATTAGGGTTTTCGTACATCAATATTACCCAAATTCACCAATTTAACCCCCAAATGGGTCTTGCAAGCCTCAAATGACCCAAACCCTAGCCATAAATTAACTAAAACTCAAAACACGGAGTTAAAACATACCAACACTATCAAGTCGTAGCTATGAACGAGGAGAACAAATTTCCTATTTCCTCCAAAGATCGAATCACAAGTCTTCACCTTCGAATCTTGCTTTTAATTTAAATGGGTTTTATGGTTTGAGAGTAAATAGAAGAAGAAAAGAGAAAAGAAATTGAATATGTGAGATAAGTGGCTGAGGCTTAAAGTCTTAATAAGATCTACACGTGAAAAGATGAAAATACCCTTGATTCACTCTTTTTAAAAGCTAAAACCAGAACTAGTTCACCCAGTGGGTCGCGGCGCGACCCCAAATGTCGCGGCGCAGCAATGCACATAAAATTTGAGCTACTTGTTTCCCCTACTGACTTTGATTTGTGTTATTTGTCGCGGCGCGCCCAAGAGCCTCGCGGTGCAGCAATGGCCTGTAACTGACCATTTCGGCTATTTTAAATCAACAATGATTTATTCGACTTGAACACCTCGTTCACGCTTCCTATATTCGTTTGAACTTCGTCTTTAAGTCTCACATGACTTAACACTATCAAAACCCATGCATATACTTATACATGCATCCAATCTCAAACGTAATATATAATTATATCTCGTATACATCAAGTTAACACTTTAAATTGTTTAATCACATAAACAAGCGAATTATAACGTTCTAACGATTAAATAAGTACCTTAAGACACGTATGAAGAAAACAGGATGTTACAAGTTCCTGCTTAGTAGAACCGAAAATAATGTCGTCTACATAGATCTGGACCAAAATAATATCATCATCTTTAACCTTCGTGAACAGAGTACAATCTACCGTGCCCATTTGATAACCTTTTTCGATCAGATAACTTGACAAACGTCCAAACCAAGCTCTTAGGGCTTGATGTAAACCATATAGGGCTCTTCGTAAACGGTAAACTTTGTCAGGATGAAGATGATCTTCAAAACCCAGTGGTTGATTAACATATACTCTTTTATTAAGCTTGCCATAAAGAAATGCACTCTTGACATCCATTTGAAACACTTTGAACTTCATAAATGAAGCAAAAGTCAAGAAAATGCGAATGGCTTCCAATCTGGCAACAGGAGCAAAAACTTCATCATAATCGAATTCAGGATCTTGCTGATAACCTTTAGCAACTAATCTTGCTTTGTTACAGATAACATTGCCATCTTCATCAAATTTTCACTTCGAAACCCATTTGAGATCAATTACTTTAGCACCATGCGACTTAGTAACTAGCATCAAAATATCTAAACGATGGAATTGCTGAATCTTTTCTTTCATAGCTATGACCCAATCAACATGCTTCAAGGCTTCCTTTGCTGTCTTTGGCTCTATTTTAGAAATATGACATGAGTACTCGTAGTATGCAGCAGCAGCTGTCATATGAGTATCAACTTGACCATCAAATTGAACTTGCCTTCTTGTTCTAACACATGCATTTGGATCTCCAATAATATTCTCTCTAGGATGATCAGCTGTACTTCTGGGAACTGGTTGTGCGAGAACAGGTATCTAATGATGTAGATTCGTAGTATCACCAATATCTTCATGATTATCAGAACCCTCACTTGAAATATCAGATTCGCAGGTATCGTACACTGGATCAATATCTTGATCTGAATCTTGAACTGGTTCATTGACAGTGGGTAATGGAGTTGGAGTTAGTGTCGGTGCAGATACTTCTGGTTCAATTTGTAAATCAAACAGCATTTGTAACTCAACTTCATTCTCCGTCTCATCTGGAGCAAGATTGAATGAGTCAATCAGCTCATCATAGTTATAAATCCAAGGATGACTCTTAGAAGCACTCTTTGTATAATTTCTTTGGACATCAACTTCAGACCATTCTTCAACACATCTTGTCTCATTATTGAAAACTCGCTTGTTAGGAGAACTATACCCAAGAAATACTCCAGTAACCACTTTTGAATCAAACTTACTTCCTGGTTTTCTCTTCAAGATGGTACACGGTGCACCAAATTGTTCTAGATGCTTCAAAGATGGTTTTCTCCCATGCAATAGCTCATAGCAAGTTTTACCTATTCGTTTAACAGTCAGAACTCGATTCATAGTGTAACACGCATTTGCAACAGCTTCACTACAAAAATGAACAGGTAACGATGAATCTGCTAGCATTGTTCTAGCTGTCTCGATCAATACTCTATTCTTTCTTTTAGCAACACCATTCATCTGAGGAGCGTATGCAGAACTGAACTGCATATTGATACCTTTTTCGATACAAAAACCTGCAAGATACTGATTCTTGAATTCTGTAATGTTATCGCAACGAATCTTTCTTACCTTTAGATTAAAACCTGTCTCTAATCGATTGATTAGCACTTTCAAATTCTCAAAAGTATTAGACTTCTCTTTCAAAAACATTACCCAAGAAAATCTTGAATAATCATCAGTTACAACTAGATAATACTTACTTCCATCAATGCTTTCAAAATGAATTGGACCGAAAATATCCATATGTAACAATTCAAGTGGAGCAGAGATTGGATTATACTTCACCAGCTTATGAGCTTTCTTACTCTGCTTACCCTTCTTACACGGAACACATGTTCCTGGAATCTGAAAATATCGAAGATCAACACCTTCTACAAGATTTTTGTGGACAAGGTGATTCATTTTTCGAAAACTTAAATGACCCATGCATTTGTGCCAAGTAATAGAATCTGGTTCAGTTGCTTTAGAAACAAAAGCTTGATGATGTTCTGCAGTTGAAGTAGTAACATTCATATCTAGCATATATATATATCAGCTTGTCTAGGAGCCTTCATCAAAATCATTTCTGGAGGAATCACAAACTCTGGTTTCAAAATGTAGCTAAATTCGTCATCAAATGCTACATTGAAAGATTTTTCACAGATTTATGAAACCGATAACAAATTGTTTGCAAGCTCTTGACAATAGTTCACTTTGTCGAAACTAACTTTTTAATTCTTCAATAAACCTTGAGCTGAAATGTGACCTCCTTTATCTCCAGCAAATGCTACATAAACTCCCTTAATTGGGTGTACATCCGAAAGAAGAGATAGCTGTCCATTCATATGTATCGATGCGCCGCTATCCACTATCTAGGTGTTGTTTGCAGGTACCATGGTTCCCTGCACATCACATTAAGAAAATTAATTGATAATGGGAACCCAAGCCCGGACGGCAGTAGGTTGTCCATTAACACCCATAGCTTGAACTTCCATCTATTTCCCGTTTAAGTCAGGTGGAATCTCATTATTAGAAACCGTAAACTTAGATAGTTTAGAAGTAGCAATATTGCTCTTCTGGTTTTTCACATTTTTTCTCATTTTCAGAGCGACTCACTCGTAGTCTGGTACGAGAAAAGTATTTTTGACGACTAGCTTTTTGCGAAGGTGATCATGCCTTTGGTTCAAAAGCTCTACTATGATCATGTGATTTGGCAACTCTTGCCTCAGTATCCTGTTTAGGAACCTTAATCTTCACAGGAGAAATTGACCTATTGAAGTTCTTTCTCTTATACTCTCCATAGACAACATTTGTCGTATGATTTTTAACACGAACTTCATCATTAACAGGTGAACCTGTTTTATGAGCATAAGATGATCTGCAATCATCATATGTGAGGTCAATCTTCTGTCTGGGTGATCTATATCTTCTAGGACAATTAGCAGCAATATGTCCAAAAATTGCACACTTAAAACATTGACGGAACTCCCTATATCCTCTAAATTCATACACATTATTAGAGTTTGAAGATGACGTATCTTGTGTTCTTACAAACATAGGAGAACTATTTGTTTTATTTCTTGGAACAGGCTTAGGTGTAACAGGAGGAACTGGTCTATTAGCAAATCTAGGATTTCTTAAAATTTTAATAGGACCTTTTGGTGTTCTAACTCTACTTGTCTTAGAGTTATATCCTAACCCAGTTTTCCTATCTTTCTTATGATCTAGAGCACCTTCAGTAGTATCATCAGAAGTTGTATTCTTGGTTGAACTACATTTTTTATTCTTTTCAACATAATCTTCATAACTAGGAGGGATACAATCTTCTGGTCGACCGTCAACTACGTTTGCATTAACAAATGTGTTCTGAAAAGGAGGAGATGCAGAACTATATCCAAATACCCTTGCCCTTGGTGTCATTAAGTTCCACCATTAATGCATTCCATTGTGATGCACTTGCCCAACACTTCATTTTAATTGAAATTGCTTCTAAATCAGCTTTAACGCATTCATTTTCTTTCTTTAGTTCATTAATTGTGTCAACACGTTTAATTAAAGCTTGATTTATGTCAAAGTTATAACATTTAAGATCGTGAAGTTATTTTTTATAAACTTTGATCTGCTCTTTCAACTCATTTTCAACCTTAGTGGTCACATGGTCTGCGTGCCATTTTTCTTTCATCTCCGCATATGCCTTTGTTAAAGTATCTATAGTTATCTTAGATTCAGCGCATTTAACACATTCAATAACAGTAGATGGATCAGAAGATACCTGTTGAGCGTTATTTAATGAAGAAGTCTCAGCCATAAATGCAAAGTAATTTGTCTTCTTCCCATCATCGAGCTCATCTTCTGATTCTGACGAGTCTGTAAGGAACTCTGATGTATCAGCATCTTTACCCAAATGAATCTGTTCAAGTCTGTCCCAAATATCTTTGGCTTTAGTTAACCCGGAGACCTTCTCAAGATCACTTTTTGATAAGCAACTCCTTAGTAAGTCTACTGCTTGCTTGTTCAAAGCTTCAAAATCAGTTTGGTTAACTCCAGTAAGATCAGTTTCATTTTCAACTTCTGAGTCTGACTTCTTGTCTAAATCATCATCTTCTGAATTTTCACTTTCAAAATCTGAACCTTCACCCATAAGAACTAACATCTCCAACTCTTATTCAATCATTTTATCCCATTCGTCTAGTTCTTTATCAGCATCAACCAATGTTTCTTTACTTTGATCATCTTCTAGACTTTCTTCAAACACTGAGGTATCACCATATTTATCCTTCCAACTGTTGAAGTAGAAGTCCTCTGACGATGTTGGTGAAACACTTCCAGATTCAGGTGTACGAGGAACTGAATCACGTGCCTTCTTGAATTTGTCTTTAACCGATTTCTGAATCTTCTCTTTCCGAATTGTTCGAGACAATCTTTCAGCTATTTCAGCACGAGCAGTCAGCTTCTCAACTTAATTCTGATCAATAACACAATCTGCTTCAAATTCAGTGATCTTTGCCATGTTAGCTTTAGGTTGTTGATCATCTATATTCAATTTGATAGACCAATCATCATCATCTCCATGAATGACAACCAAAGCTTTGTTAGGAGTCTCAGTTGTTTCTTGTTCATTTACTTTATCAGTAATGTAGATTTCACGCTTAGTAGTTTGACTCTGAGAACTGTAGTTCCGATTCTTGAACGGATTACGATTACCCTGCTTCTTTTGTTTTGTGCACTGTCTTGAAAAATGACCTAATTCTCCACAATTATAACAAGTAACAGTATTCATATCAAAACCCAGTTTTGTATCTTTGGTCAGACCGATCGGTTTTCCAGTTCGCTCTTCGTAATCTCTTGCTCTTATCACAAGATTTTCCATACCCCACATAATATCCATCTTTTATGCTTCATCTCTATCTAGTTGATGATAATCTTCTGTTGTTAGATGAATGTTACCCACACGACCATCAAGATAACTATCATAATAATTAACCAGGCTTGACAGTAAAGCTATATCCTCACTAATCTTTTCTTTCCCAATTTTCCTTATGTTTACAATCTTAAGTGCAGAAAGAACATCTGATGCGGTCGGTGTAGATGACTATGTAGTGTTGGAAGTAGGCTGTGATTGAGTATTGAGAGAACATGGTGAAACTTGTGGTGGATACAAAGGTTGTTGAATAGGTGTACTGCTAACATTCAAACCATACATATTCTGATTGTTCGTAGCAAAAGCTGTTTGAAATGGTGCATGAGCTGACTTAGGTGGTGTGTAACCATTTGGACAATACATTTTCGTGTCTTGAACTTGTTTAGACCTCTTAACTTTATTTAATAGCTCTAATTCTTCTTCATGAAGTCTTGCAATAAACGAGTTCACTGTAGCAGTAGCAAGTTCTCCACTGGTTTTTATGGTTAATACAAAACCATTCCATTCTAAAGGTAATGCTCCAGCTAGACATGTTACTTTGTCTTTTTTAGCAATTGTCACATCATGCTTGTGTAGTTCAGCTAGCAAATGACGATATCTTTCAACCAATTCTGTAATAGATTCTCCGACTTGCCAGTGAAAATGATCAAACTTAGCTTTCAATTCTAAACCTTTTCTAGTTTTGTAAGATGTATTTCCTTCATTGAAAGTACGAAGTGCTTCCCATATCTTGAATGAGTTATCATGACACATAATTGATGGAAAATCGGACCATCAAGAGCACTTGTCAAGTTACAGTACATCTTTTTCTCTAACTTATACTCTTCACGTTCTTTCAAAGGCATATTATGCAATGTATATAATTCATTTGTAACAGGTGAACGTGGCCATTGAAATTCAGTTTCAATGTACTTCCAAAGCTTCGTGTCCTGACCATCAGACCAAATCTTAAATCTTGACTTCCAAGTGGAATAGTTATCCATATTCATTAACCTCGAACATTTCGTACCACTTCCGGATTCACTCTCAGCAAGGAGTAATCGTTGTGTCATATTCGTAATACACTAAACTAACTGTGCAGCTAACGCATAATCGTTTGAATTAAACATCTTGAAAAATCTTACCAAAAGGTAAACCGTGCGGTTCAGGAGATTAGCCGTACGTGTGATAGTATCAACCGTACGTGTCACTGATCAAGCGTAAGTGTCACAACTTAATCGTACGTGTGACTAAACTAATCAAAAGAACCAATCACCAAAGCTCAGACGTGCGAGTCAGGATCACCCGTGTGATTACTCGTACGTGTCACTGTCACCCGCTTGATCACTTGTGTGATCAGACTGTAGTCACTTAACCTCAAAAGGTTATGCTAAACCGTGCGTATTAGTTCACGAGTGATGCCAACCATCTGGTCAACCGCACGAGTGAACCAAAAATTTTGCCCCACTCGTGTGAGCTGCTGTTCACACTAATTCACTCAAAAACCCTAAAAATTGATGTTAAACCTCAATTTCTTCGTCCACAAGCTAGATTAGCACTAAACTAACATAAACACACTCTCTAATCACAATTATACAAGTAAAAATGACTCCTTTTTGATCAAAATCACTCTTAAACTCAAAAACCCAAAATAACAAACTCTTTAATCACCAAAAATCACTATATGATGTTGACATCACAACCAACGCTCTGCTACCAATGATGAAACATGACTAGGAACTTCGAAATCAACAGGTTTAATCCACAAAAAGGCAGAATTAGTGAATCAAACTAATCTAGTGAATATTGTGCTTTTTGGGATTAATTTAGTCAAACCACAATAATGAATTGTGTGATTAGATTAACACCTAGAGCTATTATTCACCTCTTGAGTGATTTGGGTTGAGAGAGAATCGGATAAGGATACCAGATCTGAGTGATGTGTGTGTAATGAGAGGCTTTACCTAAAATGAAGAACATAACACTTAAATACCCCTGTTGTTGAGTCAACCACGCGAGTCAGCTCTCACTCGTACGAGTGATCTGGCTCAGCCGTGCGGGTGATCACTCACTCGTGTATGTTTAGTCAGATTAGATTTGTGACTCAACTCAGCTCAACCATGTGTAAGAGCTTGTCATCCGTACGAGTGAGACTTCACTCGTACGTGTGACAGAGTCTAATATAGTCAATTATCATTTTTACGTTCCAGTAGTACCTGTAATCACATATAAACACATATAGGATAATAACGAGTGATCGTGGTAGCCTATAAATTGAAATACTAATCACAAATGTAAGCTAGATGTCTAGGGACTTACAGAAAATGCATCAACAACATGAACCAGATTCGCATGCATGAGATTCTGATACAAAAGATATGATTAAAGTGTTTGAAAACTAATCAGTTTATCAGATTCGATTATATGAGAATCTCGTATTTTTCAAGTTAAAACATGCCAGATTCGCATACCACAGAATAATCAAACACATGTGAAAGAATTAGATTCGGATGACCAATGCACAGATTCGGTAAGAGAGAAATTCGGATAAAATACAATTTCACAACATCTTAAACTCAATACAATGTAATGGCTATATTTTAGGACTACTTAGGTTCTATGTATAGCCCTCTTCTATAGAACCTTCTATTATAGCTTATTATAGGAATTTTTTGTAAAGTTGTAAATGTCTTGGTTTTGCTTTATCATAGGAACCCATTATGTATTTACAAGTTTTTGAGGTATTCCCTAAGGATTCTTTTGTAGAGTTGTAAATATCTTGGTGTCCCTTTATCATAGGAACCCGTTTACGTATTTACAAGTTTGTACGTATTCCCATGGAAATTCTTTGTAAGGTATCAACATATGACAAAGCCGACGATGCGGTGAAGCACTAACAATATATTACGATGCACTGAATAGTTTGACATGGTAACGTATGTCAAAAGAAAGTTTATGCCATTCGTTTCTATTGAAAGTAAATACCACGTCAGACTACCTTAGAATCGATATAGGAAGAGTTAACAAGTATAAACAATATAGTACCATGCTGCCCCCTTTTCAATATAACTAAAGTGTTTAGTTTTGCTGAAATATAGATTAGATCATACCAAGAGGTTATAATGAACTGCTTTAGCGAGTAATATATCAAGTTTCACAAATTCAAGTTCCGCTAATTAAGCTTCTTCGAGTTAATAATATATAAGTTGTGCCCTTTCATAGAGATGTTTACATTTCTTTGTAAACGAGCGATGAACATGTCTGTATTCTAGTAGAGACTTTGTCTCATACCTCGGGATCAGTAATTTTCCCTTCAAAAAATCTGCACACAGATGCATGAAGGCTGAAAAAAACTTGCACAAACGTTGTAGTTAGTTTATGCTAAGATATGCATAAAATCATCTATAAATCGGTCTTAATATTTGTGCGAAAACTATTGTAAAATTCTGATTTTGAAGGCTCCATTTTGAAGCTGCAATCAGCAGCATGAAGGCTACGTGAACCTTTTTGTTGAGCTTTGTAGACCTTGTAGATTTATTTCGTACGTGCGTAACAAAGATAAGGTTCGGTCAAGGTATTATCTAGAGGTTCCATGAACCTAAGAGATGTCCACGGAATGGGACGGAGTGACCATGGGCTTGTAGTCACATGTCATGTGCCAAAGTGGTGTGACCACTGGCTTACGGGAGTATGTCATACAGTTCATGCCATGGATGTAAGAGATAATCTCGGAGCGGTAAGGAGATTTGTCCATGGCTTACGGAGTTCTGCAATGGACTTAAGAGACAATCTCAGAGCGATAATGAGAATCGTCCATGGCTTCAGAGTTCTGCCATGGATTTAGGAAATGATCATGAAGTGATAATGTGGGGTTTGCGCAGATGGTAATATCATCAGTTATAAATCGGTAGTGACTCATTATTGTTCGAGACATATTTATGCTCTTCTCGAAGGGGTCACATTCCTCAGTAAGACGGGAATGACTAACTTTTATAGAGGTTTTCTTGTGCGGCCGTTCGTGGTGAGGGAATCACTATTTATCTTTATCTGCTAGTTATATCCTAGTACATTGCTAGCCCTCATTTCAATACAACTAAAGTATTTACATATTATGCCAAGGTATTGCGTAAGATACTGGCTATGCGCGAATTAAGCTTTACAGATTTTGCAAAATATTATCTCGTAGTAAGCTTTGTGGATCAAGCTTCTCAAAGTAAGTGTCCATATTTAACTTCTATTAACCATTGGTTGGGTTGATTTTAATAGATCACTTATAGTGGAGTCATTATAGTTATAACACAAGTTACTGGTTATGAACATTATGACGATTAATGGTCTGAATATTAACATGTAAAATGCGAGCACAACTTAGTTTACACATTATGATATTAGCTACTAGCTATGATTCGTCCGGAGGTAATATGGTCCATCATGAGGTAACACGGCCCGTCCGAAGGTAATATGTTTTTACTGAGGTAATAAGGCCCGTCCGAAGGTAATAAGGTCTACCCGAAGGTGATACAGCCTGTCCAAATGTAATACGGTCCGTCCAGAGGTAATAAGGCCTACCTGAAGGCGATACGGCCTGTCCGAAGGTAATACAGTCTGTTCGGAGGTAATAGGTTTCATCCGAAGGTAAAAAGGTCCGTTCAGAAGTAATAAGGTCTACCTGAAGGTGATACGGCATGTCTGAAGGTAATACAGTCCGTCCGGAGGTAATAAGGTCCGTCCGGAGGTAATAGGATCCGTCCGGAGGTAATAAGGTCTACCGAAGGTGATACGGCCTATCCGAAGGTAATGCAGTCCGTTTGAAGGTAATAGGGTCCATCCGGAGGTAATAAGGTACGTCCCTAGGTAATAAGGTCTATCAGGAGGTGATAAGGTCTACTCGAAGGTGATACGGCCTGTGCGAAGGTAATAAAGTCTGGCCGGAGGTAATAAGGTCTATCAGGAGGTAAGAAGGTCTACCCGAAGGTGATACGGCCTGTCTGAAGGTAATAAAGTCTGTCCGGAGGTAATAAGGTCAATCCGGAGGTAATATACCATTTCTGGAGCCCTAAAAGCGTTAAAAGCGCAGCCTGAAGGCACTTAAACGTGTCATGAAGGTATGAAAGGTGTCCCGAAGCGATTAAGTGCATTCCATGGGTATGAAATGCGTCTCGAAGGGATTAAGTGCATCATGAATGTACAAAACGTGTCCTGAAAGAATTAAATGCTTTCTGAAGATGCAAAGCTTGATTCGAAGGTATGAAACGCATCCCGAAGGGATTAAGTGTGTTTCAAAGATATTAAGCTGGATCCGAAGATATGAAATGTATCCCGAAGTGATTAAGTTTGTACCAAAGATGTTAAGCTGGATCCGAAGGTATAACAATGTTCGCTTTTTGAATAGCGCATGAGAACTTATTCTCATTTCCCATAATACAAGCTAGGGATACATGTAATAATTAAATAAGATAATACTAACATCAAAATACGCGATGATGTATTTAAGCTGACCATGTGTAACATTTGTCACCATGTGATTAATTTTCATAACCTATCAAACATATCGAGTGAGTATACCGTGTTATGACATTAAACGAGGAAAGTTACCTTTGTTTTTTATTTCTCTTTTGAAAAATAGTCCGGTAAGGAATAAAACATTGTTTTATATTTTAAAATATAAATACAATCCTCTCCTTGTTATAAAAGGTATTGTGTACATGAAATCACCAAGTTCGACAATTAGTGAAAAGAAAGATGAATTATTCAGGTCTTGTTGGTGATAAATTAAACCAATGAATTTCGAGAATTCACGGATGAAATTTTGCATGAGATTTCATATTGAAATAGATGAAAACTTACAAACACGAGTCGAATTTGACTCGTTGGTACGTTTATCAGTAGGAACATGAGCTATGTTGTTGCGTGGTCCCACGGATGGTGCCATTTTTTTGTACACTTTCCGGCGAATTCTTGTTGAAGAGATGATAAGGATTAGCTCTAAACAAAAGTGTGAATAAGAAGGGTAAATGAGAGTAATTTATACTCTTGTTAGCGATTCCTCGAAGGTAGCAAGAAGGCTTGCTTTACGCCACCAAGGTATTTTAGGACATTTGTGATGTGTATGTTCTTGTTGGCGATTCCCCAAAGGTATGTGACTGAGTATGGAGTGAGATTGATGCATAGTATGAGAGCCCCTTCTCCAGAGCTTATACTTGATTATTTATAGGAGGGCAAGGCTCATTTTGGGGTTTAGCATGTAGTCTTGGAAGTATTAGTGGACTTCCCAAAATGCATACTTACTTTAAGAAAGTAAAGCTATTCCTTTCTCTGTATATCATATTTCTGACGCTCTGAAACATCAGTTCCCAAGGCTCTGAAAAAGTGCTCTGTAAAGATGCTCTGTAAAGAGAGTATTTACTTTCTAAAAATGATTATTATGCTTTTGGAAATCAATAATGTTCCTTTCCACCTATAGAATATTCCAAGGCAGTCTTGGAAGTATTAGTGGACTTTCCATTTCTATCTACTGAGCTAGGAAAAGTAAGGTTGTTCCTTTCTTCTTTAGTATCTTGGTAAACAAAGATATGGCTCAAAGCTAGAAACAATCGCTTCGCGAAGCATTATCTCTAGAGAGGTAACTTTGTGTGTGGCCCAAAGCTTCGTACCTGCTTCGTGGAGTATTATATTCTAGAAAGTATCTTCAAGCGTAGGTAGAAAAATGGGGTACACTATCACAAGTCTTCCAAGCTTTTTTCAACATTTAGCTGCAAGTATATGCTTTCATTGGTTACTTGCAACACTCCAAATATGACCAAGTTGTTTTACAAGAAGACTTCTAGGAATTTACACTAATCATAAAGAGATAAACATACTTAAGCATGTAAGCAATGCTTAATGATTAATCAAGTGGAGAGCATCACTTTAGTTGGGACTTAATGATCATCCTAATTATGTCTAGATATATTTTAGATTTACAAGGATGATTTTCAATTAGGTACAAATGGATATTTTGCAACACTTATGTGTTTATCCTTAATTGCAAGTTAAAGTGTCATTAAGGCATCATTAGGTAAGATTAAGCAAGATTAACATCCTAGAGACCAAAACTCTTTTTGATATGAAGAGGATAACTATTCTAAGTATTTTGAAAAAGGTTTTATGAATTATAGATGCCTCGAAGTGGTCAAACTATATTTGGTTAAGAAATTTAGACAGTGTTGGGGGAGAATGTGGGTTAACATGGGATTATGCTTAATGACTATACTAATCTTAACCCATAACAATAAGTGTTTTGATGATGACATATAAACAAGTTCACTAATCCACACTTGCTCTAGCAAAAGACCAAAACCAAAGAAAGATTGAAATTAAAGAAAATGGTACACGACTAAACCATGGTCGACCGCAGGTCAGACCGTGGAGACTTACACCCAGATTTACAAAATCTGAGTTAAACGGTCGACTCCACGGCTGACCGTGGATCGACCGAAGAAACCTACTGTCCGGATTTTGATTGAAAAATGTTTGACCACTTCCGGGCATCTATAATTCATGAAACCTGTTCAAACATGCTTAGGATAGTTGCCTATTTCATTCCCAAAGGAGTTTTGATCAATAGAACACTAATCTTGGTTAATCACGCCTAATGACACCTCAAAGACAATTAAGCCTTGATTAAGGATAACACATAAGTGTTATAGGAAAACATATACATTTTATTCTAAAATGTATCTAGACATACTTAGGATGGTCACCAAGTCCCAACCAAGAGTTGCTCTTTCCTTGTACATGTGTTGGTTATTAATGTATACTTATACCTTAATCTTGCAAATGCCACATTGCAAGTAAAACTTACATAGCCTTAGCTTATTACTATGTTATCACTATATGCTTAATTCAAAGATTATTTAGTGATCGCTTGCTAGTCATTACATGTGTATTACTTGAATACTTGCTATTAGTACATGTGTATTATTTGACTATGTGTTAAGTGCTAAATGATATGAAGTTATTTAATATATGAACCATGTCTTGCCATGTATTACAAGTTGGATTCCACCAACTATTATTTGGACTACTTCATTATATGCTTGTGTTACTTAGATAATATTTGGAATGTCATAATCTAGTAAACTTAAAAGACAATGAAACATTAATACACATAGGTTTGCTTAAGTCTAAAATTAAGTTTATGAATAACTTTAAACTTGATTAACTTGATGTCTTGCAACATGCTTAATTGTTATTACTTATTTAATTTGTCAAGACATCATTACCACATTTAATTAATTACAAACAAGTTCAAATTTGAATACTAGCATGCTTTGTGATTAAAGTGGGTTTGTGTCATCAATGACATGTTGACTATCCAATAGAGATTTAGCAAATGTGTTAATTACAAATAAAGGATTATGAGAAAACTGAGATTACCTCAATTGATTATCATGACTTGTATCCAAGAATGTTAGACTTTCTACTTTGAGCATGATAATATAATGCCCCGTCCTAATCCATCTGGACGAATACATTACATTTGGTTACATCGCGAGGTAATTGACCTCTATATGATACATTTTACAAACATTGCATTTGTTTTTAAAAGACAAACTTTCTTTACATCGAAAGTTGATGGCAAGCATACTATTTCATAATACCTCCAACTATAATTGACTTAATAATAATCTTGATGAACTCGACGACTCGAATGCAACGTCTTTTGAAATACGTCATGAATGACTCCAAGTAATATCTCTAATATGAGCAAATGCACAGCGGAAGATTTCTTTCATACCTGAGAATAAACATGCTTTCAAGTGTCAACCAAAAGGTTGGTGAGTTCATTAGTTTATCATAAAACAATAAAATTCATCATTTTGATATACCACAAGATTTAAATGCTGCATGGTACAAATGGGCCCGAATCCTATACCCACCTGTAATGTACATGCGATATCTTTTAAATACAGTACACCTTTCTCGTGTACGAAATCATCTTTCATAAATCTTAGTAACCGTACACATATCTTGTGCACAAAAATAACATACACATAACCTGTGTATAAAATCATTCTCTCGATACATAACATTCACTTTTCATTGTTTTCATAGCTTGCCTTGGTAACCGACCTTGACATATAATGCGCAGAATAATATCCCCAAAACAGAACATCTCGTCTTTATAATAATCATATAAACTTTGAAGTACTAAACACCACGCCCACTAGCCCTTCCGTCTAGTGAACATTCTGGGTGAGGGTGTTAAACCCGGTAGCTACCTTTAGGATTCGCGTCAATTAGGCGTGCACTAATTCTCAAAATTAGTGATGTTCCCTAATTCTTAGGTTACCAAGCAATAATAATCAGGGTAAAAATATTCATATCAATTAATTATCACGTCCACATAATTGAATGGTGGAAATTATCACGTCCACATAATTCATTCGAGGAATGTTTTGCTTGTGTCTATCTCGTCAAACATTTATAAAAGCATTTTATGTATTCGCAGTTCAAAATGTATTTCAAAAGCATTTAATAAAGCAGTTATAAAAGTAGCGCATGTATTCTCAGTCCTAAAAATGTAAAGAGTAAAAGGGAATCAAATGAACTCACAATACTGTATTTTGTAGTGAAAATACATATGACGACATTGAACAATGCAGGTGTGACGACCCGGAAATTTCCGACCAAATTTAAACTTGATCTTTATATGAATTCGACACGATAAGCAAAGTTTGTAAAGTTAAGTCTCAAGAATTTTTGAACTATTTTTTTTTGACCTTTTACTATGCCCGATGATTCACGAACAATTGTGTGAAAATGAATATGTAAAGATATATATATATATATATATATATATATATATATATATATATATATATATATATATATATATATTAATGAGATACACATTAATCAATTAGAATTAAAAAGGTAAAATAATAAATAAAATAGTTAAGATACCATTAAAATAAATATACATATGATTTATATTAATAATTATTTGTAATATATAAAATATATAAATATTAAATAAATTTTATTATATATCATAATATTATATAATAAATTGTTATATTATTACTAGTATTATCATAATCATTGTTATTTGTTATTAACAATGTTATCATATTATCTTTATTATTATTATTTTGTTTTATTATTAATATCATTACTAAACTTATTAAGATCATTATTATTGTAATTATTAATATCATCATAATATTATTATTGTTACTTTTATTATTATTAATATTAGTATTTTAATTATCATAACTATAATTATAATTAATAAATATCAATATTATTTATATAAAAGAAAAAAAATATCGATAAATAGAAATTGGATTCAGTTACCTGTATCTATCTTACTATGTTAAATTGATTTTCCCGTCTCAAATTGGTACGAATCAAATCTCAGGAAAATAACAAATTCGGTTATCAATCTATATCCCGATTTATTTTATTTATTTTACTCCTGAGTAAAAATTTGCTTGTCGACCTCCTTCTCACTATAAAACATTTGAATCCTCCATGACACTGATTAATTCAATTCGTTTTCTCCTTTCTCTATATCAATTATCGTTATATTTTTTTACAGAATCGAATTTTTAATCAAATTTTTATTAAATAACCTCTGTTCTTGGATGATAAATTCAAAAGCTCGATTCTGAAACAATTCTAAAAATGTGTTAATGCCATGATGTTAGGAATCCTTTAGTGAAGTTATCTGCAAAATCTCACCCTCCAATTCTTCAAAACGAAAACGAATTCTCGAGTCAAAGTTTTATTTTTCAAAAGTCAAAAAATGTTCTTCATTTAAATTCGAATGTCGTGTTACGAATTAAGTGAAATCATGGTTATATAAAGTTTATAGGAATGAAAAGAAACATATTTCATGTTATAACCATTGGCCAAAATATTCTTAAAAATCAAAAGCAGAATTTTTTTTTTTTGTTACTAACAGCGACGGCAATGGAGGCTGTTTATATATATATATATATATATATATATATATATATATATATATATATATATATATATATATATATATATATATATATATATATATATATATATATATATATATATATATATATATTATATTTCTTTCTTTGAAGAATAGAACTCAACACATGTTATTTACAAATCAATTTAAAGTCTTAATCTAAATTGAATTTTGCGGTATTGAATTTGAGTTGATTTTGATTAGTTTATATTTGATGAAAGAGATGAAGATAGAATGAAAATAAACGGGTTAAATGATTTTGGGTTGGAGTGTAATCAGAAAAGCAAGGGATGGAGGGATGGTAAGGTTGTTTGTGTGTGACCTAGAGGTCTCGGGTTCGAGCCTGGTCTAGAGTATTTTTTTTTTAGAGAAAGCTTCTAAAGGGGTATACATCTTATTTTTATTATTATTATCACTAGTTATTATGATTATAATTGTCAATATTATTATAATTATTATTATTATGATTGTTATTGTTATTATTAGTATTATAACCATTATTATTAATATTTTTATAAATTTTATCATTTTGGTATTATTATAATTACTAATATTATAATAATTATTAGTATTATAATTTTTATTATAAGTATCATAATTGTTATTATTATGATTATCATAATTATAAATATTATATCTATTATTGTTATTATTATGAGTATTAGTAATGATATTATTATTAATTTTAAAACTTTAATATTATTATCATTATGATGAAAAGGTTTATTATTATTATCATTATGAAAATAATACAAATTATTATTATTTTCTAAAATATTAGTATTAGTATTTTTTTTACAAGTAATAGAATTGTTAATATTAACATGAGTATTATCATTTATATTATCACGAGTATTATTATTATGTAATTACTAAAATCAATATCATAACTATCATTAACAGTAAAATTAATATTTTTACAAGTATTATTATTAATATCATTGTTATTATCACTAATAGAGTTATTATTAACATAAGTATATTATTAATGTTATTATCATTATTTTTACCAATATTAACTTCGTATAATTTGAACTACTGTTTTGATAAACAAATGAAATACACACACACACACACACACACACACACACACACACACACATATATATATATATATATATATATATATATATATATATATATATATATATATATATATATATATATATATATATATATATATATATATATATATATATATATTCAACACATATAAAATAACAAAATATTTTATTATATAAAAGGAATATATGAAATATAAATATATTATTAATATAAAAATAATATCAATTAATAGGTTTTATATATATATATATATATATATATATATATATATATATATATATATATATATATATATATATATATATATATATATATACTTATTCGATTACGATTATGCGTGTTAATATATATACAAATGATATAGGTTCATGAATCCGAGGTCAACCCTGCATTGTTCAGTTTCGTCATATGTATTTTTACTACAAAATACAGTATTGTGAGTTTCATTTGATCCCTTTTTAATTGCTATTGCAATATATATTTTTGGGCTGAGAATACATGCGATATTTATATAACTGCTTTACGAAATGGACACAAGTACTAAAATCATATTCTACATTGAGTTGTACCACTTTGCATATCTTCCCTAATAGCATGGTAACTAATATTTACATGTTGGAAGAACATGTAAGCGCGAAACCTATTGATAGATCTATCGGGTTTGACCACCCCAATCGGGCTAGTCGCTCTAGTATCGTAAACGGTTGCATAGTACTTCATTTTTTACGACACTTGGTACAGTGTAGGAAGATTTCATAATAAAGGGAATATGCCACATTAATTGTTAAGTATGGTTACCGAAGCGCTCAACAACTTATAGAATACTTTTATACACTTGCGAGTGTACATATATTGATAAACGGAAATCTTTTGGTCTATTAATATATTGAAATGATTGTTATGATAAACCTATGAACTCACCAACCTTTTGGTTGACACTTTTAAGCATGTTTATTATCAGGTATGAAATAAATCTTCCGCTGTGGATTTTCTCATATTACATGGAGTCGTTCATGGAATATTTAAGTTAGTACCTCGCAATGGGAGTAAATGTTGAAGACTTCGTCAGGAGGATTAGGACGGGTCGTCACAGCAGGGTTGGCCTCGGATTCACGAACCTATATCATTTGTATATTTATTAATATACGAAGTTGTAATCGAACAAATATAAATAAATTTATGGATTGTATCCTTTTTATATTAATATATATATATATATATATATATATATATATATATATATATATATATATATATATATATATATATATATATATATATGTTTCTTATGTTTATTTTGTTATATAAAAATATTAATCTTGTTATGTTATATGTACTAAATAAATTTTTAATGTATATATATTATTTGTATATTAATAATGATAACAGTCAAAATAATATTAATAGTGGTACAAATGATAATAATTATAATTATGATACTTAATATTACTAATAAGATAATAATGTTAATAATTATATTACTGATAATAATAATGATATTAATAATTATAATTGTAAAAATATCAATTTTTCTGTTAATGATAGTTATGATACTGATTTTAGTAATTACATAATAATAATATTAGTGATAATACCCATAATAATACTTATGTTAACATTAACAATTCTATTATAAAAATATACTAATACTAATATTTACGAAAATGATAATAACATTAATAATATGTGGCAACTAATACATATTTTAGTGAGAATAATAATAATAATAATAAGTATAATATTTGTACTAATAACAATAACAATCATTAATAATAATAACATCAGTAATACTTATAATATTTATAATAATAATGATAATAATAATTACAATTGTGATGATACTACTAATATTAATGATAGATATATTATATTTCATTATGATAGTAATATTAAAACTAGCAATACTTAATATTAATACTTAGGGATCATATCAATAATCATAATACTAAATATATTCTATTGTTAGTAAAAATAATAATAATGATAAAAATAATAATAACTATATTTCTAATAATAATAACATTAATCATGATAATAACAATAATAATAATAATATTAGTACTAATAATAATAAAACAATAACAATATTAATAATAATAATAATAATTATAATAATAATAATAATAATTATAAAAATAATAATAAATGTGAGTAACTACCTCATAAAGCCCTTTCTAAAAAATATAATGGCTGCTGCGAGAATCGCACCCAAGACCCCTCGTAAACCCGCTAACACTCAAGACCATGGAACCATTTGTGATTTTCTGAGTATATACTTCCTTAAATAAATATAAACCATATACTAGTTGTTTCTATTCCTCTTCTTCTCCAATCAAACTTAAACGACCCAGAAATCCAAATTAAACAATTATAATGAATAAGGATTTAGGTTACTCATCTAAATCATACATAATCCATATGTTTTTGTAATATATATATATATATATATATATATATATATATATATATATATATATATATATATATATATATATATATATATATATATATATATATATATATATATATATACCAGACCTGCTGTAGCGACGGGTATAAAACAAATGTTATTGATTTCGAGATTGAGGCTGTTTTGGCTTATGATTCCTACACGAATTTGTTTGCAAATCACTCATAAAAACTGTTGGGATTATTAATTGAACGTGAAGTATCCAAACGATTTCAAATTTCACGATAAACCACACGTTTAACTTTTTGAAATATTATCTTTGACTTCGAAATTGAAACTCGATGGAGAGAATTGGGACCTGAGATTTTGAAGAAAGTTTTAGTATAAGATTCCTAGTAAAAGTGCATTATTACTTTTTGGAAATTCACTCGAAATCGATATCTGACCAAAAAGGTGAAGAACAGAGGTACGAAGTCTTTTTATGAAATCCTTGTAAAAATTTGTTAGTAATTGTAACTGATACTGATGATAATAATTCGAATGATGTTCCTCAAAACACATAAAACTTTGACTGTTATAAAGTAAGGAATGTCGACCATAATCATATATAATACAGGAATCAGAGAAATAAAAAAAATATATAGTAAATATATAAGATTGAAATCGATTTGTTGGATCGTTTGTCATATAGTCATTAACAGATTCGATGTATAACCTTTATCAAAAAACAATATATTTAGGAAAGTGATGGAAGACAACTTTGATTGCATAAATCAGTTTTTGTATTTAAATATATATAACTATATTACTAATTATAATTTGTAAATGTGTATGTATTTGTATATAATCTGTATACTGATTTTGGTATACCTGTATTTATCCCAAGTTGTATATCTATTATATCTATATATTTATTCTTTTTATAGATTATAAATTAATCTTATTAGTAATATAAATGTGATAATAATACTCTTAATATTATAAGTAATAGTAATACAAATATAATGGTAATAATAATAATAATAATAATATTACTAATGATAATGAAAATATTAATAGTATTAATGGTACTAATAATATTATCAGTTTTAATAATATTAACTTCATTGATAATAATAATAATATTAACAATAATAATACAATAACTTAAACTTATATGTATACTTACATTTATATATATATACATGTATATGTATATGTATATACATGTATATGTATATGTATATGTATATACATGTATATGTATATGTATATACATGTATATGTATATGTATATATATGTATATGTATATATATGTATATGTATATACATATATATATATGTATATACATATATATGTATATGTATATATATGTATATACATATATATATATACATATATATGTATATATATATATATGTATATATATATGTATATATATATATATGTATATATGTATATATATATATATATATATATATATATATATATATATATATATATATATATATATATATATATATATGTATATACATATTTAGTTACAATTTATTGTTCGTGAATCGTCGGGAATAGTCGAAGGTCAAATGAATATATGAAATAGTTCCAAAATTTTCATGACTCAATATTATAGACTTTGCTTATTGTGTCGAAACTATATAAGATTTAGGTTTAAATTTGGTCTGAAAGTTCCGGGTCGTCACAGTACCTACCCGTTAAAGAAATTTCATCCCGAAATTTGATTGGGATGGTCATTGCTAACAATAAATAATTTTTCATGACTCATATGAGTTGGAATTGAGAGTTTTATTATTAGCTAGTAATATGGATAAAACAAATCGTTTATGTGAAGAGTACGAGTGAAGCTATCACATACTAGGAGATTCGTCATATCTTTTGACGTAGATAGGATTGATTTCCAGAGTTCAAGGAATTTGGAGAAAATTTTTGTAATAGATTTGATTCTCCGGTAATTAGGGAAATTAGAATCTTTTTAAATAAAAGTGATCATCTGTCTCGATTGGTCTGTCTGATATTTCACTATAAGTTCACCCTCTGTATTTTCTTTATATTTTGGAGTTCTATACTTTTGTTTTCTCTTTTCGAATTTAAGTCAAGCAAATAATGGTCCAGAATTTCATAGATATGAAATTCGAAATGAACATAACTAACGATCTATGATAGAAATTGTAATAGCACGATCTTGATTGGTTAAATTATCAGAATTTAAGAGAAAAGATAAAACTATCAAGAAATTATGTTCTTGATATGTTTATAGATTAGATGGAATGTAAGAGTCGTGTAACATGGCACATGATGACGTTATGGTCTGTGAATCACCACGTCTCATTAGAAACTCAGCATGACTTACTGTAATATAATCACGTTGATCAAGTGTCATTATATTATACTAACTCATGTATCAATTTCCAATACTACTTCAAAACATTTATACTTTAAACTCGAAGATTTCAGAATTTTAGAAACTAAAACAGTTTCGTTTTATGATATAACACAGATAACGCAGAGAGATAATTAATATCGGACGAGAATATTTATGAAGATATCTTCAGAAATATTGAGGTTATTTATAATAAAAGATTTGATGATATCTTGGAATTTTTAATATCGAAGGATGATGAAGAAGATTTATCCGTAAGGGTTTAGATTCAGAAGCAAGGTGCTTGCTAAAGATTTCATCGGATACAAAATCATCAACATTCTTTATGTACAAGTTTAGTCCTTATGATTTGTTCAGAGTCTCCTTCATGGTTAGCTCAATCTGTTTTTCAGTACCAAATTTTCTATCGAGCGTTCCCAACATTCCGTTATTTATTATCAAACTCTTGGCCATTTAGGCCATTTACAATTTTACTGTGTTGTCTGCATTTAATGCAGCCATATCTGAATCGTCGATTATCAATCCGAGGTGTTTTCAGGAGAATTGTGTTTTTAGATGATTAAACGCTGATGGTAATATGGTGGAATATGAAAGGTTCCCAGGTAACAATAAAAGAGCACGTATATGTATATCAAAGTTATAATAAGGTTGTTTCGAATGAAAAGTCAAAGTTGACTTGCTGGAGCTGTGACAAAATTGACTAATTTGGAAATAGATTGCAAAGTTATTTTCGGTAATAATAACGCTAAAGGAATTAGCACAGCTACGCGTAAACGTTTACTCAGTTTCCGAGAGTTTTCAGGTGCATAACTATACGCATCAATCTTTATTTCTGTAGATGAAGTGAGGTTGGTTCATCCTCTCGATTGAGGTGTTTTCAAGAATCATGAAAGGTTTGAACGCAGATTGTAATCGTCGAGATACAAATGAGGTTTAAGATGAAATCAAGTGGCAAACTTGAAGAAATGTTTAGTTTCATATGTTATAATCAATATTTTAATTCATTTTAATTGTCCAATGTCATTAGTCCACAGTTGATAGTCCACAGTTAACAGTCCAATAATTCATATATAATTTAATATATAATATTCGAATTAATTAATACGTATCGTGACCCGTGTACATGTCTCAGACTCATCACAACTGAAAGTATATATATTATTGTAGAATCAATCTCAACCCTGTATAGCTAACTCCAGCATTACTGCATATAGAGTGTCTATCG
Organism: Rutidosis leptorrhynchoides; assembly: GCF_046630445.1. Classification (NCBI taxonomy): domain Eukaryota; kingdom Viridiplantae; phylum Streptophyta; class Magnoliopsida; order Asterales; family Asteraceae; genus Rutidosis; species Rutidosis leptorrhynchoides. The sequence continues at coordinate 153,694,606 of NC_092337.1, forward strand.
TTATTCCAAATAATATATATAGATGCGTCGATATGATATGTCAAAACCTTGTATACGTGTCCCGATATTTAAAGTGGTAAAATAAATAACAGAAATTAAATGACGATAAATAAAGTGCGTAAAGTAAATAACAGAAATTAAATGACGATAAATAAAATTGTGATAATTAAATTGCGATAAAAAAACTGCGATAAATAAAATGTAATCAGCTAACTAGGAACAGTTAGCTGGAACAGTTAGCGTGGATTCTTAACAAAAATTTTCGTAGTTAATTTGTTTGTTTCTATCAAATTTTTATTTCGTCAAATGTGTTCTTCATTATGCCACTTGTTAGATTCTGGTAAATCAAAACCCAAATATGAAATTGAATGAAAATGGTTATTCTGCGGTGAACGGATACGTATATCGGTGGATGTAAGTAGAATGGTAGATGACTGTTGAATCAGATTCGAAGAATGTACAGTGTAACTTGTTAATGTGAAATCTAAATATTCCTCGGGTATTACCTACCCGTTAAAATATTTTCACCATTAACAGTTTGTACGAAAGAATTTTTAATTACAATCTTTGTGAAAATATGCTTACATATATATTTTCTGCAGATGTAATCATGGATTTAATGATTTAATATGATATTAATCTCATTTAATTTTCATTTGGAACTATAATAAATAATCTCTAAAACTTTAGAGATTACGTAATCGCCATGAAGAGCGAAAATAATTGATGTAGAACGATACGTAGTATGTTGATTATAATTGAGGTACAGAATGAGATGTTGAGGCATAGATTGTTGATGGTATTGGTGCTGTTACTGATGGTACTATTGGTGCTGGTGATGTTGTTGAAGTTGGTAAAATTTGTACCATATTCTCCAAAAATCATTACTCATGCGCGAAGCTCGTTGACTTCTTCGATTACTCCGGGATGATTGTCGGTAAGAACGAGTGAATGAATAAGGTTTAGAATTATGGAGAGAGTATAATCGTGGTGAGATATTCAGGAAATGAGAGAAAAAATGGTGTCTCGAACAGGTTCGCCGGTAAGTGCTTCAGATTCATCGCCCAGAGGTGAATTCGGTTGGTGGAAAGGATCGCCTTCTTCTCGTCTCCATCGGTTAAGTCGACTACGAACCCATCCTTAATTCGTCCAGCATTGAAGATGACTAGTTGGTTGATCCATTTCATTTACACTGCTTTCGGAGCTTAGGTGAATATCCATGTCGAAATAGCTGTCGGAATAACTATCAGAATAGCTATCGGAATTTGAGGGACTCGGACTGGTTGAGGGATTCATCTCGTACGATCAGATGAAGGATTTTCAATAAGAAATAGATTATAGGATGTAGATTAGTACCCTGCAATACATAATTTACATATGCATATATATTACTAAAATCCTATAAGTTACGGAGGAATCTACGGAAGCTGTCAGGCAAAGGTAACAATGACAGATACACTAAGATATGAATTTATCTATATACTGTCTATGCAATAGAGGCAGTAAGATGTGTCTCGACTTAAGGATGGTAAGCAAGTAATTTTCGACACGAAATGTTAAGAAAAACTTTTGACATGCAGACACGGTCGAAGTCCAGACTCACTAATGCATCCTAACGACTTATCAGTTAGACACACTAATGCAAACTTGGTTCGCTAAGACCACCGCTCTGATACCAACTGAAATGCCCCATCCTAATCCATCTGGACGAATACATTACATTTGGTTACATCGCGAGGTAATTGACCTCTATATGATACATTTTACAAACATTGCATTCATTTTTAAAAGACAAACTTTCTTTACATCGAAAGTTAACGGCAAGCATACTATTTCATAATACCTCCAACTATAATTGACTTAATAATAATCTTGATGAACTCGACGACTCGAATGCAACGTCTTTTGAAATACGTCATGAATGACTCCAAGTAATATCTCTAATATGAGCAAATGTACAGCGAAAGATTTCTTTCATACCTGAGAATAAACATGCTTTCAAGTGTCAACCAAAAGGTTGGTGAGTTCATTAGTTTATCATAAAATAATAAAATTCATCATTTTGATAGACCATAAGATTTAAATGCTGCATGGTACAAATGGGCCCGAATCCTTTACCTACCTGTAATGTACATGCGATATCTTTTAAATACAGTACACCTTTCTCGTGTACGAAATCATCTTTCATAAATCCTAGTAACAGTACACATATCTTGTGCACAAAAATAACATACACATAACCTGTGTATAAAATCATTCTCTCGATACATAACATTCACTTTACGTTGTTTTCATAGCTTGGCTTGGTAACCGACCTTAACATATAATGTGCATAATAATATCCCCAAAACAGAACATCTCGTCTATATAATAATCATATAAACTTCGAAGTACTAAACACCACGCCCACTAGCCCTTCCGTCTAGTGAACATTCTGGGTGGGGGTGTTAAACCCGGTAGCTACCTTTAGGATTCGAGTCAATTAGGAGTGCACTAATTCTCAAAATTAGTGATGTTCCCTAATTCTTAGGTTACCAAGCAATAATAATCAGGGAAAAAATATTCATCTCAATTGTGGCAATTATCACGTCCACATAATTCAATGGTGGCAATTATCACGTCCACATAACTCATTCGAGGAATGTTTTGCTTATGTCTATCTCGTCAAACATTTATAAAAGCATTTCATGTATTCGCAGTTCAAAATGTATTTCAAAAGCATTTAATAAAGCAGTTATAAAAGTAGCGCATGTATTCTCAGTCCCAAAAATGTAAAGAGTAAAAGGGAATCAAATGAACTCACAATACTGTATTTTGTAGTAAAAATACATATGACGACATTGAACAATGCAGGGTTGGCCTCGGATTCACGAACCTATATCATTTATATATTTA